>NC_063167.1:39232048-40444548 GCF_023159225.1 Perognathus longimembris pacificus | reverse complement strand
CATAGGCTACTAATTGTAGTTTAAACTGGTATAAAATATTTTGAAAGAACTTTTGTGACATGTATCAAGAACTTTGAAAGCATTGATGTAGTTTAATCAGGGAATTTCTCTAATAATAATAGCTAACACATGCTAGTACATACAGGCAATATTTCAAATGCTTTAGATGTATTAAGACAGCTAAATCTCATTAAGCCCTCTGAGGTAGGTACTGTTATTACTCCCATTTTTCCACTGAGGAAAAATGTAATAAAATTAGAACTGATCTGTTTTAGTCACATTTTTACACAGCTAGTAATTTTCAGAAATAGAATTGAAACCAATGCAGTCTGATTTTAGAGTTGACACACTGAATACCATGCTATAATGCCCCTCCATTTTTGTAGACACATATGTGGGTGAAGATCTATGCACAAATATATGCATTACCATATGTTATTTATCCTAGAAAATATTTTGATAACTTTAAAAAACTACAATTTACTTGTAGCAATGTGTGTAAAAGTATTTGCTTAATAAATTTTTCTGTGTAAATATAGACATGAAACTACTATTCAGATCAAGGCTTAGGATATTCCTGTACCCCAGTTCATTAATTCCATGTACCTCTTCCTTGTCAATAACCACAGGTAATCAATTGTAACTTTCATTGACATAGCTTTGTGTTCAACTATCTCTATGAATAGAAGCATCTGGCAAATATTCTTTTATAACTGATTCTTCCATTAAATTAAATGTTTCAAAGGCTTATTCTTTTTTGGTGCATTAAAAGAATTCATTCCTTTACTATTACTAAATTGTATTCCATTGTATAAAAACTATCATTATTTGTTTATTCATTCTCTTATTGGAGGATGAATGTGTTATTTCCAAGTTGAGGCCATTATTATAGGTTATTAAACATTCTATTCATTCCTTTAATGATATGTGCTTTCCTTTCTTGTAAATAAATGTGAAGTTTGGAATTCCTATTTCCTAATTTTAATTGATACAAAAAAGTAATTTTCCAAAGCACTTGAGACTATGTACGATGACACCCTTCATTTGTGAGAGTTTCATACATTCAGTTATTCCACATTTCTGACAAAAAATATAGTCATGCTAATTTAGTCATTCTGGTGGGCTGCTGGTGGCATTTACTTGTAGTTTTATCTTGGATTTCTCCTGTAAGTTACTACAAAACTGAGTACCTTCCAATGCCATTGAATAGCCTTATTGTGCAGTACCTTATTAAGTATTTTGCTTGTGTGTGATTGAGCTGCTTATAGTTTTCTTGTTGTGTTTTGGAAGTGCTTTATAGATACTAGACACAGCTATTTGTTGGAAATATAGATCACAAGCAATGCCTTCCAGACTGTCATTTGCTTATTGGCTTTTTAATGCAACATTAATGAAAAAATTTTCATCAAAATTTTAAGTTCTTTCTATGTCCTATTTAATACCTCTTTCTTTGTGTCAAAATCATGAAGTTATTACAGAAATGTGAGTTAAATGATGACATTTATCTTTTTAATACACTTTATACTACTTTTTGTGCATGATGTGAGGTAGAGATAAAGATCCTTTGATCCTACAGCAAAATTCAGGTTTCCAGTGCTATTTATTCAAGTGCTTATATCCTTCCCTACTGAACTTCAGGACTGTAACCAGATGGAAATCTATGTCTGGATTCTATATTCTGTCAATTGTCCTATTTTCCTAGTTTTGTACCAACATTATATTGTCTTAATTATAATAATTTTATTATGAATTTCTTAATATCAACCTTCTCTAGTTTTGTTCTCTTTCTTAAAGATTATTACAATGGATCTGTTTTGAAATCTTAAAATAAAGAAATAGCTAAATAAATTATAGTACATCCATAAAATACAGCAGTATGTATTCATAAAAATCATATTTATAAAATTTGAGTCATTAGGAAAACAAAAATTAAGTGAAACCAGAAGAAAATAATATCAGCATAGAAAATTTGCATGACTCAGTCATGAACAAAGAAAAATATATGAAAAGATGATGAGGGCTAGACAGGGTAATACATGCCTGTAAGAAACCAAGCTGAGTGTGGTGGTTCACATTAGTAATCTCAACTATGTGGCAGGCAGATGTAGGTGGATTGTAGTCCAAATCTAGTCTTAGGCAAAAGCTTGAGACCCTCTCTGAAAAATAAACTAAAGCAAGTAGGGTGGGGGTATGTCTGAAGTGGTACAGCCTGAATCCATCCTTAATTCAAACCCCACTACAGTCAAAAAAAAAGAATAAGAAAATAAGATGGAAAATAAATGTATCAAAATGTTCACTATGAAATTGTGTCCACTTCTGTCACTTTCATTCTGCTCTCAAACCAATTCATTACTTAATATGACCTTTCTTCATCCCTCCCTCCCTCCCTCCTTCTCTCCTTTCCTTCCTTCCTTCCTTCCTCCCTCCCTCCCTCCCTCTCTCTCTCTCTCTCTCTCTCTTTCTTTCTTTCTTTCTTTCTTTCTTTCTTTCTTTCTTTCTTTCTTTCTTTCTTTCTTTCTTTCTTTCTTTCTTTCTTTCTTTCTTTCTTTCTTTCTTGTTGGTCCCAGGGCTTGAAGTCAGGGCCTAAGCACTGTCCCTGAACTCTTTTGCTCAAGGTTAGGGCTCTACCACTTTAAGACACAGCTCCACTCTGGTTTTCTGGTGGTTAATTGGAGACAAGACTCTCACAGACTTTCTTATCTGGTTTTGAACTGCAATCCTCAAGATCTCTGCCTCCTGAGTAGCTAGGATTACAGGCATTAGTCACCAGCACCTGGCTCTTATTATGGTTTTCTTTGTATTATAGGGGCCAAATCCTGCATATCTCATTCCTCCTTACTTTCTGTCACACTATCGAAATTGGTCAATAGGAGGTGCTAGACAGAAACTGGGTATGGGAGTAAAAGAGAAAACATGTCAGGCAGAATTTCCAGGGAGCTGTGTCTTCTCAGTAGTTTCATCTTCCTCTGTGTCTGTATTTTGAGTTCTGATCATACAACTTCATCCTTGTCATTCCTGAGAGTGACAGGGGAACTCTGGGTTGCTTCTCCATCCACTGTTTGTTTGTACCTTACTTCTTCCAAGGTATATGAAGTGATTTTTCACATCGTATTTCCTACTTGTAGGTATGGGGTGTATTTTTCTAACTGGGATTTGAATGACTTGGTAATTCTTTTTCTAACTGAATAGTCTTACTTTTTTCAACAATGTTAACTCGACACAGTTGGCTTTTATAATGAGAGAGAGAGAGAAAGAGAGAAAGAGAGAGAGAGAGAGAAATAGACTTTTATTTCTTTCAGTTTTTACCTGCCATGCTAGAGGGATACTTTAATAACTATGAAATATCTATGGTGGACCAAGTACAAAGCTACACAGTTGCAGTTATTTTGTAACTGCACCAGGCTGAGTTTCTATGGAAACTCTTTTTCTGATCTTGGATTTTTTTTTTTTTTTTTTGGTCTTCGTTTCTAAGACCACAGAGAACAAAAAGCATATCACAGAGGAAATGGAACACAGAGTAAGTAAATTCTAGCATAAAGTTTGAATAGAGAAAATTTGGTTTGAAGCTCAGAGTCATGTAGAAAGCCTAGGCTTTAAATGTTGGCTCTTGGGAAGAAATTTAAGGAGAAAAATACTTTCTGGAATGTAATCAGGGTTTAGAGGGGCCAACATGGACCCCTTAAGGACCACAGGAAGAGGAAAGTTGTTTATCAAAAGCCAAATGAAGAAAATGAAAATCTATAGACTGAGGGGAGGGTGGACTTTCTCTGCCATAAGTCATTGACCTCAGGACTCAGCTCCTCACTTTCAAACATGTTTGCTTTGAGGAGGTGTGGAGATGTCTATAGCACTTAGGACCTGGATTCACAATAACCTGGTCTTGGCTTCATAAACAAAGATTGGATGACCTTATCATGTTTTTTGATGAATTTCATATTTTCCACAACTGATATCCACAACTGGAGATCATATTACTTACTTGACTTACTGCCTTTTATATCTTCATTGTTCCTTCTCTCTTTGCAGGAAGAGTCCACATACCTTGATAGGATACACAAGCTTTACCTCACCTTTGGTTCGCCACTCTTTTCCCTTATCACTTTCCTTTGGTGATCCTGGGAACTTCCCATACATAAGAGTTTGCATTTGCTTTTCATGTTGCTATCAGTCCTAATTGCTTTAAACAAAGAATTACTGTTATATGCCAAGCCCTTCTCCATTAAGTGCCTAGCAAACTTCTCTTAGTTGAAAACTCTACCCTCACTTCTTTTTTTTTTTTTTTTTTTTTTGGCCAGTCCTGGGCCTTGGACTCAGGGCCTGAGCACTGTCCCTGGCTTCTTCCCGCTCAAGGCTAGCACTCTGCCACTTGAGCCACAGCGCCGCTTCTGGCCGTTTTCTGTATACGTGGTGCTGGGGAATCGAACCTAGGGCCTCGTGTATCCGAGGCAGGCACTCTTGCCACTAGGCTATATCCCCAGCCCTCTACCCTCACTTCTTGGTGGCATCTTTCCTTATTCTATGGACCTAAATAATTGCTCCTTCTTGGCTAATCCATTTCATCTGTGTAAATCTCCAGGTTAGTGCCTATAATTAATTGTTTGTCTATCTTCCCTAAAAGACTAAGAGTGCTTGCATTGTAAATCTATTTTCTCAGTGATCTGTTCCATAATATGTAATGAATAAAGGCAGGTTGAGTAAATAAATACAATCCTAAAGGTTTAGAGGTGAAACTTCTGATTGCAGTAGTAATTTACTCCATCTCTCCAAACTTTGTATTTCTCATCTTTAAACAAGAGGACTGAACTAGATGATGTCTAAGATCCTTTGCTGCTTGAATATCTTTTGATTGTCCTTTTGTAAACTAGTGGGTATTCTAGAGACGTTCATGTGTAGGCAGTTAAAAATATTTACAGAGTAGGGTGTAAGACAGAATTACACTGACAATCTAGGAAAGATGTTGGACTAATCTAGACAATGCAAATTTAAGTCGTCTTTACTCCTCTCAAATATGTTACTTTGCTGAGGTACTTTCACTTTTTTCTGTAAACTTAATTATTCTTCATGTGCAATTTGGGGAGGATAAAGACTTAGTAGTATTAAATGGGTAAAACATATAAAAACTTTGATTCTATCTACAAAATACAGTATTATTAGGATGATCATCACTTTCACTAACCTTGACACTTAAGAGCTCTGCTTCAAAACCAGAGAGATTTTTGAGGATGATTTCTTAAAGGGATCACTGGTGCTAAATTACTGACCTGGAATTTACACTGTAAATTTTATGTTCAAAGCTTTTGTTTTGGTCATTTGCCAACAGCTTGATTGTACCACTGAAGGCCTTCTAACTACTTCTTCTTCAAAGCTGGGTATGAATTAAACTCTCTTTACCGTCTAAACATGGACAAAAATTATTCAGAAGTGAATTGTTTCATAAAATTTGTCAGATACACAATAAAACAGACAAAACAGATAATGTAAGCTGAATTATAATTGCTCAATGACCCTAAATAGGGCCCCCAGGCCTTAACACACGTTGACATATCTCTTTTCAAAGTATTATTTTAATTTCATTGGAAAAAAAGATGAAGATACTGGTGTGTAGATGTCTATATCTGTACACAGATGGATGCTAACTCATGATTTACATGACATGATCTAGGCATTCAGAAATATGAAGTATTGTATAACATTTTCATGATAACGAGGGCTGAGAAGTAAGTGGTTTTCTTTGCTTCCTTTCCCAGGTTTTCCTCAGAATGAATTTATTAGTCTACACTGAGTTTCTGAATAGTGTGAGGAAAGAAGCAGCCACCCATCTGGCCACATGGACTTTAATACCACACATCTCCTTTGTCCCTTTTAAGGTCAGAAAGTCACTCAGGAAGTGCTGCTGTGACAGTATAGCATTGTAGAGTGGTTGCATGACTTCACAAACTCTGAAGGGACCATTTGACTTATTCTCGTTTTTGTTTTTGTTTTTTTGGGGGGGGGCGCAGTCCTGGGGCCTGGACTCAGGGCCTGAGCACTGTCCCTGGCTTCCTTTTGCTCAAGGCTAGCACTCTGCCACTTGAGTCACAGCGCCACTTCTGGCCATTTTCTGTATATGTGGTGCTGGGGAATTGAACCCAGGGCCTCATGTATAGGAGGCAAGCACTTTTGCCACTAGGCCATATCCCCAGCCCCCATTTGACTTATTCTCTTACTTCCTATCTTTCCAGAGAGGTAAGGAGATCACCACACAGAAAATGGTGTTATTTCATAGTATTTCAAAACAAGGATCTGTGTATCTAATCTTTTTAGTATCATAGTATTGGATTTGTCTATTCTGTCCAGGAGAGGCTTAGCAATGGTTGCATTGTGTTAGTGGTTGTGTTTTCACATACAAAACACAAGTAGTATATTATGATGATGGACAGCTTTGACTGAGACAGAGAATGTGAAGCAAAATCCTGAATCTTTCATTCACTAAATATGTGACTTTGGAAGAGTTGCAAAAGCTTATTGGTCACAATTTTAAAATCTATTAAGGGAAGTAACCTTAACAGTCTGAACAAGGATTCAATCCTGAACCTTAAGTCACATATGCTCAACTGACAAGGCAGAGAGGTTTGTAGGGGAAGTGTGTACAGACTGATATATTATCTATCTATCTATCTATCTATCTATCTATCTATCTATCTATCTATCTATCTAGTATCTACATAGAGAATACAAATATGCATATACATCTATATACATATACAGAGTATATATTTGTATATATAAGTATGTTTAAGATTGTGAAATCTTTTTTGATAAGGATGATTTTAAGCTTTTCAACATGATTATAGATTTGCTAACTTTATTTTAGACACCTAGTTGACATTAGATAAGTACACATTAGGATTGTTAAATCTTGAAGGAGGTTCTTTTAATTATTGTCTAAATATTCTTTTTTTTCCAATGGATGCTTTCTCCCCTTAAATTGTTTTTTTTCTGTTTAATCCTAATATTGTTTTTGTAGGCTTTATTTGATTTACATGTTGCATCTTATTTTTTCTCTGAGTTTTAATAGTTTGATGGTTGTTTTTGTTTTTTATATGTCCCTCTCATGAAGTGTTTAACTGGGTATCTTAAAATCTTATGTGAGCCAGACACTGGTGGCTTATGCTTGTAGTCCTAGATACTCAGAAGGCTGATCTGAGGATCATAGTTCAAAGCTAGCTCAGATAGGAAAGTCCATGAGACTCTTATCTCCAATAGACTGCCAAAAAGCCAGAAGTGCTGCTATGTCTCAAGTGGTACAATGCTAGTCTTGAGCAGAATACCTCAAACACAATGCCACAGCTCTCAGTTCAAGCTCCAGAAATGGCATACACACACAAAATAAATGTGATAATCTCTAGCTTTTAAATAGACATATTTAATTCATTTATTGTTAATTTCATTGTTACATTATAGGTATATTACTACTATATTATTTGGGGGATATTTTCCCTTACTTCCCAGTGAATAACAGTTGATGATTCTTGAAGCAATTATCTATAGGTGATCTAGTTTTTTTTACTTAATTGTGCCTTTTCTTTTATTCTTTGCTATGCATCAAAATATGTTTGCTAGACCCACATTTATATGTTGAAACTATAGCTGGCAATGCTTTAGAATGTGACTATCTCTGGAGACAGGACATTGAAAGGAAGATTGAGTTAAAATGATGCTTTTGTGACCTACTATAGTGCAATCTGACTGTGCCCTGGCAAAAAGGGGGTTTCCAGACACACAGACACCAGAGATGTCTGTTCATGGAGGAAATACCTCATGAAAGCATTGCATGAAGATATCCATTTGCAGGCCTAGGAGAGATCCAGAAGACCCACAAGAAGACAGAGGTAAACAATGACTTACTCTTGAACTTGTAACTTCTAGAACTATGGGACAATTAATTTCTGTGTTTAAGCCAGTCAGTCTGTATATTTGGTTATGGAAGCCTTACCAAATTAACAGTCTTGAGTGAAAATAATATAGGGTATAGAATTCTTAACGATTGTCTTTTGGTAGTGATGCCTATTGACAAGTCACCTGCTATCTGACTCACTTCTCTTCTATGGCAGGTAATCTTCCTCCTTTTCTCTAGTAGCTTTAAAGATTATTTTTGTGTCCACAATATTATGTACTATGAACCTAAATATAATTCTATTTTCATCTTTGGCCCTCTGATATTTTCAATCAAAAACCCGATGCATATCCTCTATGTTCCACTAGCAGATAGTTTGGCCCCAAATCCTTACTGCAGAGTTTGTTTCGCTCCTTAATGGAGCTTTTTAGAAACCACAACCCTGGGCAATAAATGGTGTGGCTTTAAGCCTACTTTCATCCACAGGAAAGCCCATCTCCAAACTTGGTTTTATTCCATGAGATTCAAGCAAATCTCCTGCCATATCTGGTTCTCATTGTTTCAGAAATTCAACTGCCAACCACCTGCAATGACTAGGTGAAGAGTCTAGTAGGTCATAAAATGAGTTCCTGGTTATTGCTATGTATTTTGTTCTATTTCTGAGCCACCCTTATGGATAGCTTCCTTTATTTTAAACCCTGATTTTTAGAAAATTTATATTTTAGGATAATTTTGGATATATAGATGACTTACACAGGTCCTCAGAAAGTTCTCCCATATTTTCACCCAACTTCTTGTAATAGTTGCCACATCTTATATAATTTAAGGTTGATTTTTTAATACTTTTTTGGTAGTTCATTTCTCTTTCTGTCTCTGACACTGAGGAAACAGAAGCATGAACTCATTGAGCCATCTTGACCAGAAATTCTGGGCCAGAAATATCCCCCATTGATTATCACTTAATCACTCATCTCTTCATGTTCCAAACACTGTCCTAGGCACAGAGAATGTAGTGGCAGTCAAAACAGGCAAACATATCTGCTCTGTGAAGTTATGATGTTAGTGTTGGAGTAGAAAGTAAAGAAGATTAATAATGGTTAAATATACAGTGCTAGAGAGAAAAACAATGCATCACAAGAGTATAAGAAGTTCTGGGCCTCCAGAAAGGCACTTATAGCATTAGACATAGCATTACACACAGCAGCTGGAAAGGCTTTATTGAGAGGGATAACTGAATGAAGACACTGAAATATATGTTTTGAGCCACACACATCTGGGGAATGGACTTTCCTTAAATTTCCTTGCAAATGAAGCATCATAGTAACTACAAGGAAGCTGAGGTCCAGCAAAACTAACCAACTCGTTTCTGCGCACAGCCAGTAAATGAAAGAACTGTTATTTAGACCCAGGTCTTCTTGACCCCAGGAGCTGTGTTCGTATCTGTGTGGTGAGACACAGATCTACAAAGAGACATACACATCCATTTAATGGATGCATTCTGGTCCTTTTTACTCTCACAACTTCCTGCTAAGCCATGGTGCTCTCATAAACCTTTCAAGAAAACCCTAGAAATCTATTTACAGAGTACTTGAGATTTTTCAACAAGATGTTTTCATTGAACCAGCTGAAGTTCATAAAATATGACTTTGACTTTTTAAGCCACTAGTTCAAGAACTTGAGTGGTCCTAGTTAGCCTGGGAGGTGGCCAGCACGTCAGCTCCCACACCAATGGGAAAGCTAATAATTCTTTCTATGTGTGTTTGTTCCTGTTTTGCAACATTGAGGCACGCATATTGTTTACTTTCATCCAATGTATCATGGAAAAAGAGTCATTATGAGAAAAATCCTGATTCTTATAGAGCAGACAGCTCTATAAGAACTGGGTTGGGTTACAGAGGAATCTTCAAGGACAGCTCATAACATTTCTTCTTGAAAAGGAATGGAATAATATGAACTTGTGCCTGAGGAGGTCTCCTAGGTCTTTTTAGTGTTTATCTGATTCTCTTGGACAGTATGGACATAAATCTTGACCCAGATCTTAGGGAACTAGACTCAAGTCTTAGATTATAATGAGATACTGTTCAATACTTACCTCTCTCACAAGTGGCCATTTTCTGGATAGAAGGCCACGTGAAGATTCTTTCTGGAGAAATCAGTGGCCGTTCTAGGATAAACTACCCCCTTTGAGATATTTTCAACTACATTTGAAAATATTTATTCATTTTTTTCACTGTTACTCCTACCCATTGATCTATACTTTCAGCAGTCCATATACTTTTGTTTTAGATGGTCAACACAAATTCTTATTTCCATGAACTTTCTAACTTTTCCTGTGAGTAACTTGCCTAAAATGACTTTTATTTCCTCATGCATACATAGCAATGTCTTGCGCCTTGCTCTGTTCAGGGGCTATGGACACTATATGTCATCCTAAAATCCCTGTAGAAATGTATTCTTCCTGCTTTAGTGTTTCCATAAAAGAGGAGAAGGAAGAGGAGGACGAGGACAAACAAAAAAGAGGATGAGAAAGGGAAGAAAAGAGCAAGGGAGAAAGAGCAAGAGGTAGAGGAAGAGAAAGAGGAATAAGTGGAGGAGGAGGAGGAAGAGAAAAGAAGAAAAGGAAGAAAGGAAAGAAGGAAGGTCAGAAAAGAAGGAAGGAAGAAGGAATAAAGAAGAAAGAAGAAGGAAAAGGAGAAGAGCAGGTATAGTGCTAGAGTGCATCTGCTTTTATTTTTAAGTAGTTGTTACATTCACAAATCAGATAATGAGTACAATGATTCTTAAGCAATGTTACCCCTTCAAGAATGTATCTTCTGGGGACTGGGAATATGGCTTAGCAGTAGAGTGCTTGCCTTGCATGCATGAAGCCCTGGGTTTGATTCCTCAGCATCACATATATGGAAAAAGCCAGAAGTGGCGCTGTGGCTCCAGTGGTAGAGTGCTTGCCTTGAGCAAAAAGAAGCCAGGGACAGTGCCTTAGTCCAAGCTCCAGGACTGGTAAAAAAAGACCCCCCAAACCCAAAACAACAACAACAAAAGAATGTATCTTCAGATGCCTTGCTTCTACGGGCCTAAATGTGTGACTTTTCTTTTCTTTTTGTTTTATCTTGCAGAGGCTAGTATGGCTTGCTGCATGAAGACATGCTCATTAAACTTTTTTTAATATAAGATAATAGATGAGGATTAGTAATAATGAGCACATTTATGATTAGTGTGAGATAAGTGAAGTTTTCAATGAGTTTTAGAAATAATTAGTCTTCAAAGCATATAAAAGGGTCCTGTATTAATCTTGCTTTATATAACTGACTCAGAAAGCCCTATTTTTTCCTTTTCCTCATTTAAATGTTCATCCTAAGCTGCATCTAAGATCTACTTGAATTTTTAACAAGTCACTTATTAAAAATTGTTGTCAAGGCTATTACCCTAGCATTAACTAATAAGCTTATACTTTGGCTTATTTGGGTTCAATATTTCCATCCACAGTTAACAAATCTTTCATTTAGCACAAGTCTGTGCTAGAAAAGGAGTAGGTTTTCCTCTCTGTCTAAAATTGTAGACAATGCCTCCCTCATAGGCTTTTATAAAATTAAAAGAGAAAATGTACAGAACATTAGCACAGAAACTAACTCAAAATAAGTGCAAAACAGAGGTATGTTTGTAAGGGCTAATGATGATCTTCTGGTCTTGAGCAATGAGTCTCAGGAATGACCTCTTCTGGGCAGGGCTATTTGCAGTCCCTTTACCTAAGTTAGTTCAGGCCATGCTGTCCTGCAGTTGGTCCTGCCTCTTAAAGGCTCTGACCTTCTCTCCTTAGTGTGACTTTCTCTTTTTGCCTCTTGTCTTTCTTTTCCAATTAAGTGAGGACAGTGGTAAGGCTTTGGTGGTGGCATTCAAGAATCTCTGAAGAGAATAGCTCCTAGAAGAATAATGTTATGTATGGGTTCTCAAAGAAAGCACATGTCTAGGCATTTGTTGTTGCTGTTGTTTCATTTCAAATTTTGAATTAATCTTAAGCTTACATATCAAGTCATGAGTGTTGGCTAACGTTATCCTAGACTTGACCATTCGAGTTTCTTTCAAGTTCCTGAGGTGTTTTTACATTGTTATGTTTACATTGTTATTTTTCTTCTAAAGGTTGTTGCACAACAGGAAAATAAATCCTCTCCTATCCATCCCCATGGATTTAAGCAACTGTGTTAGTGATCCTGCCCCTTCAATGACTGTGATTTAGCTGTGCCCACATACTACTATATAAAACCTGTATGTAGGTGTCTTCCAGATGGTATGTGTATGTACATTTGGTTTTTCAATGACTACTATTTGGCCTGCCATTACTGCCTTCCTATTGGTGGTCTCTTTGAAATATATTGTAGGACCTCAACAACACAATTCCCTATGGCCTCTTGAGCTCTAAAATACACTCTTTCTGCATTGTTCCTGCACTGGATTCTATTTAATTAACATTTGATTTTGCATTTCAAGACTCTGATATACATTAGGAGGTCACCACCCAGACATTAATCTTTTAAAGTAACTGGACTGGTTATTTTTTTAAAGTTCTATCAGGTTAGAACAGCAATTTTTCTCCTTGCAGTGTCCCTTCAGCTTGGACCAGACAGATAATAGATCAGTGTAGGTTCAGATGCATTACAACATTAGTCATCAATTAGGTTTAAGCCAGTACTGTAATATATCATTTATCTTGCCTGCCATGGGTCTTTTGAACATTTAATTTTTTAAGGCCTCTTAGGATTTTTTTTTCCTCTTCCTGACTGGCCCCCTGCCTTACTCCTTTGTCTCCAACACAACCATCTCCTTAAGGAACAATAAAAATTAGATTTGTTTGACCTACTCTCAGGGTTCGTTTCAGAGAGATGGATTTTAATAGCTTTGACTGGCTGAGCAGACAGTTTTTATGTAATGTTCCAGACGTCTTTTGCTGAGCCCCAACCAGGTGTGTGTGAGAGGGAATGTGTCTGTGTACCACTAAAGAGCTCCTTACTATTCCTTTCACATCAGATAATACTCAGGGAAATTGCTTTCTCCTAGATATGGTAGGCATCTCATTAAGTGTTAAAGTCATTGCCAGGTCTTTCTTCACCTAATAACTTTGTTTTAATCTCTTGCATTCAGCTTTTATTACACTGTTAATGTTAAAGGGATGTGCTTTGCTCAATGAGGTCTTTCAAAGTTGACTTGAGTTGTAATGTGTTTTCTCTATCTTTTTTTCCAGTTGTGTAAAAATTTCTTCATGAACATTCTGAAAGAATATTTTCTCATTTCAGGGAAGCCATGAGAGAACAAGTTTTCACAGCCACCTTACCTAGGGTTTGAATTCTGACTCAGCCTTTGCTCAAGTGAGTTATTTTTTGGCTTTAAGCTCCTGAGTTTGAGGTTCGCCTTGTTAGAATAATACCGGCTTCCTTACAATGAAGTTGCTGGTTTTAGCAATATGGTTTTAGTAGTAATATCGTTAACTGTGAAGTAACTGAAATAAAAGCAGATATTTGTGTGTGTGTGTGTGTGTGTGTGTGAACTGAAGCTTGAACTTGGGGCCTGAGTGTTGTCCTGGAGTGACTTCACTCAAGGCTGGCAGTCTACCTACTACTTGAACAACAGCCCCACTTCTGGTTTTTGTTGGTTAGTTGGAGATAGAGTTGCGTGGACTTTCCTGCCCATGCTGGCTTCAAACTGTGATCCTCATATCATAGGCTCCTGAGTAACTAAGATTCCAGTTTTGGGCTACCAGTGCCTAGCTACAAAATCAGGGATTTTTATACTCACTGTAAGAGATAATATTCCTGTCTTAAATATATACTGAATATATTTTCAGAACCAGATACTCTCCCAGGCCTAAGAAGCTGAAATGGACAAAACAAAGAATTTGTCTCTCATGAGATTAAATTCTTATGAGTAAAACAGCAGAGAAAGAAAATAACATATTAGTGCAAAGCACTAAGGAGAAAAAGATAAACAGGGTTGTTGAAGTTATTAAATAAGATAATATATAAAATTTCCCATGCAATGTCGAGCACATAGTCACCTGCCCACTCATAGTATTTATGTATATCAATAATTCATTTATTATTTTATACATTTATTTTAATATCCATGAAAATCATATTTTAGAATGAATATTAATGACTGCTTTTGGAAATTTAAGGAATAAATTTCACTCATTCTTACATCTATTCAGCTCTTATTTTACAGCAGGCATTTTGCTAGAAGCTGAGCTATAGGAATGAATGAATAGTTTTTCTGTATGAATGCCCATAGTCTAATGGACTCTCTCTCATCCAAGCAAGAAAGCCAAGCAATCCTGGAGACAAGAGAACTGGACTGGGGCCTAGCAGGAGATTGCACTTAGGAAAGGCAGAATAGAAAAAAAAGTGTAACAGCAGGTTTAGAGATATAGCTTACTTTGGCCAAGCTTCTGACACAGATACTTGCAGTTTCCTGTTGCTGATAAGACTGTCTGTGGATGTCTGGACAAACCTCTAGTTTCTCAGCTGTTTCTCGGAAGCTACCTTAAGCTATCCTTGGGTGAGATCAGGCCAGGAAGGTGGCAAGACTAAAACCCCATTGTTTTTCTGTTAAGAGAGGCCTTCTGGCTGCTGTTTGAATAAGAGCTGTAAACCACTGGTTGACCTGACAGTATCTTATGCTGGCAAAAAGTCTCTGAAGAAAATGAATGCAATTAGTAAATATTTAAAAGACCCAGTGTCAATCTTGTTCTCCTCAAAACTTAGATATTGCTGGGGTTGAATTAAATAAACTCTGGCTCATAAAATAATTCCACAAAATTAATTATTTCATGCTGATTCATATACCTCCTTATCTAACCTTTTACCTTTTCTATTTATTCAGTCTTGTTTCAGGGCATAAATCTTTTGCTAGACCATAGGCTGCATGCCTAATAAGATGTAGTTATACTTAATGCTTAAGAAGCTGATACTATGGATTATTTACTATGTAGCATTAACATTGTGAAAGAAAAAGGACAGTGTAGACTCCTTTTATTTCCACTCTACCAGGAAGAAAATCAAGGCATTGGAATATCTTGTGGGAGGGGCAGAGGCTCATTCCATAACAGGTACTGGCTTGGATGCTAGTAATACAATGATGAGCAGGTGGGATGACCAATGATCCAAGTATTCCTGAGACTCACCCTGTTTTAAAACCCAAAGCTCAGCAGCCCGGAAAACCTTTCTGTCCTGGACAGACCAGGATGACTGGTCATCTGTTTTATGAAAGTGCTTCCATATCACAGAACAGCAAGTGTCATGCCAATACCTAAATGAACTCAGTAAGATTTACCGAGTTGTGTTCAGATGAATGAGAATCATGTCAGAGACAATTCATTTCATTAAAAGAAGTGGGTCTGGTGTCCTTCTTCATAAACCTCTGGGTTTAGAAGGGCATTAGGGAGTTTCTGTGGGAAACTGATGGTGAGACAAAAATACTGTACAGAACCATGAAGTTAAAATGGTCACTTATGTCCCATTCCCTTCAAGTGATTTTTTTTGAAATGTTCTACTTTGTCTATCTTTGGAGGATAGTTTACTTTGCATGGAGGTACAGTGTGGGAAAGAGGGACAAAATTCCCCGATGCTATCAGCCATGAGTAAATCACTGTATCCTATAAAACTCTTCATTTCATACAACAAATAACTCCCAACTGCCTTTATTTTTCTTTGTCAAAGTGAAGTACAGAGGGCTTACAGTTTCATATGTAAGGCAGTGAGTACATTTCTTATCCAACTTGTTACCTCCTCCCTCATTTTCCCCCCTCTCTCCTCCAGTGGTACAGTTGGTTTACACCATATAATTTTGTAAGTGTTGCTGTTAAATTGGTTTGTTTTTTACCTTTTGTCTCTCGATTTTGATATTAAATTTCCCTTCCTTAGTTCCAATACATGTATATACAATATCCAGGGTTCTAAAATCAGTTACAGTCATATCAGGGGTAAAACCACAGGAAGGGAATATGAAAAAAAAAATAGAAGGGCACAGTTTCACATGGCATGTTGAAAATAACTACAACAGTGATATATCCCTTGTTTCCATAACTTGAAGTTCATTTCTCTTAGCATTATCTTATGTGTTCATATGGGTATAGCACTTGAGCTATTGTGATCTTCTGCTAAGTCTATCCTAGATGTGTACTAATTGTTCCCTATGAAGAAAACCATCGAGCCCATGTTTCTTTGGGTCTGGCTCACTTCACTTAGTATGATTTTTTCCAAGTCCTTCCATTTCCTTATGAATGGGGCAGTATCATTCTTTCTGATAGAGATGTAGAATTCGATTGTATATATGTACCACATTTTCTTGATCTACTTATCAACTGAAGGGTATCTGAGTTGGTTACATATTTTAGCAATGACAAATTGTGCTGTGATGAGCATGGTTGTGCTGGTGGCTTTAGTGTGGTCTTGCTTGTAATCATTCAGCAGATGCCCAAAAGTGGGGCTTCTGGGTCGTAGGGAGGCTCTATGTTTATACTTCTGAGGAACCTCCATACCGCCTTCCAGAGTGGTTGAACAAGTTTACATTCCCACCAACAATGTAGTAGGGTTCCCTTTTGGTCACACCCATTCCAGCATTTGTTATTATTAGTTTTCCTGATAATGGACATTCTTACTGTGGTGAGGTGGAATCTCAGTGTAGTTTTCATTTGCATTTCTTTTATAGCCAGTGATGTAAAGCACTTCTTCATGTGTCTCTCGGCTATTCTCTTTTCTTCTTCAGAGAAGTCTCTTTTTAGGTCATTAGCCCATTTGTTGAGGGGACTGTTGGTTTCCCTGCATAAGAACAGGCCTGAGGACCAGTGGAACAGAACTGAAGACCCAGAAATGAACCCACAGACCTATGGCTACTTAATCTTTGATAAAGGAGCTAAAAGAATAAGATGGAAGAAAGACAGCCTATTCAACAAATGGTGTTGGTAAAACTGGTTCAGCACCTGTAACAAACTAAAACTAGATCCTTATATATTACCCTGCACCAAAATCAATTCCAAATGGATCAAAGACCTTGAGGTAAAATCAAATATCCTGAAAACACTATAAGAAGGAATAGGAGAAACACTTCATCTCCTTGGCACAGGACAAAACTTTCTTAATAAAGGCCCAGAAATGCAACAAATCAAAGAAAAGTTGGACAAATGGGATTGCATCAAACTACAGAGCTTCTGCATGGCAAAGGGAATAGCTTGCAAGATAAATAGAAAGCCCTCAGACTGGCTATACAGCATATAAAAGCCTCATATCTAAAATATACATAGAACTCAAAAAATTAAATTCCCCCAACTGCCTTTTAAAAGTAGCATTTTTTCAGGCATGAGATGAAGCTCAGTAGTAGAGTGCTTGCCTAGTATGTGTGAGGTGCTGGGTTCAATCTTGTTTGGAAGACAAATTTTGTGATGTGGAGGAAATGACAGCATTGATCAACATGATGCAAGTGAAATGAACTCCATGTTATGGAAACGACTGTTATATCACTGTTGCAATTACTTTCAACATGCCATGTGAAACCGTAGCTTCTTCTCTTGATGATCCTCTTGTATCCCCTTCCTGTAGTTGTCCCTGTGCTATCACTGTATCTCATCTGAGTACCCTGGATACTGTATGTACTGGTATTAGAACTAGGGAAGTGAAAGGGAATATCAAAATCGAGAGACAAAGGATAAAAAGACAAATGACTCCAAAAGCAATACTTGCAAAACCATTTGGTGTAAACCAACTGAACAACTCATGAGGGGAGAGGGAAAAGGGGAGGGGGGACGAGGGAGGAGGTAACAAATAGTACAAGAAATGTACCCATGGCCTAACGTATGGAACTGTAATCCCTCTGTACATCACTTTGACAATAAGTAAGTAATTATTATTATTAAAAAAAAGAATTTTGGCATACGTTTGACAATGAGGCCCTGAATAGTTAAGGAGTTTGTTCCTCTCTCTTTTCCCTTTGATGTCTCCCTTTCTTCAGGAGGTAATTTGGCTAATAGAAAGAAGAGGATTTGGGAATTAGATTGACCATCATGCCCCCCTTGTTTGTTCAGAAGGAGATCTTGTTGTTTTCCCAGGTTACTCTCGAGTCACAATTCCCCCAATCTCTGCCTCCCTGGGATCACACATGAAGCTAGTTTTGTGTTCTTTATAATGTCTTTTTTTTTTTTTTTTTTTTTTTTGCCAGTCCTGGGCTTGGACTCAGGGTCTGAGCACTGTCCCTGCCCTGGCTTCTCTTTGCTCAAGGCTAGCACTCTGCCACTTGAGCCACAGCACCACTTCTGGCCATTTTCTATACATGAGGTGCTGGGGAATCGAACCCAGGGCTTCATGTATAGGCAGCAAGCACTCTTGCCACTAGGCCATATTCCCAGCCCCTAGTTTTGTGTTCTTAAAAGAGTCATTTCATTTTTTGACCTAATTTCTTTTCTTATTTATTTATTTTGCTTGTACTTGAGCTTGAACTCAGGGTCTGGACACTGTACCTGAGGTTTGGGGTCAAGGCTACTGCTCTAGCACTTGAGCAATAATAGCTCCACTTGTAGCCCTTGTTATTGTTGTGGTGGTGGTGGTTAATTGGAGATGAGGGTCTTTCAAACTTTCCTGACTGAGCTGACTTTGAACTATGGTCCTCATATCTCAGCCTTCTGAGTAGCTAGGATTATAGATGTGAGCCTTTGGTTACCAGCTTTTTTATTTACTGCTGGATATTTACTACTTGAGTTACACTTATACTTCCATCTTTTTGCTGGTTAATTTGTCTGCCTGGGCAGAAAAAACTAGGGTTATGGGCATGAGCCACTGGTGCAGAGCAGAGTCTAATTTCATTATCAATATATGGAGAAAAAGTATTTTTTCCTCTGAGGATTGTTGCATAGATTAACTAAAAAATATGTATAAAACATTCATCTTTAGGAAATGCATGATAAATAATGCTTCTTCCAATATGTTATTTGAGGGACTCAAATAGTAGTCAATAATAGTCAAGAAAATAAATGATTAGAATTTCAATGACTTCAATGAAAAGAATGTTTTAAAGGCAAATCACAAACACAATGCCATCAAGGGTTGAGAGTGTCACTCAAATTGTGGTACCATGGTGATTATTATGTATTTTTCATATATATATATGTATGGTATTTTTTCATATGTATGTGTGTGTTAACAAGTATGTGTATTTATATGTGTGTGCTTATGCACTTGTGTACACAGTGGACACAGTGGATGTAAATACAATCTTTCAAATTAAACAATAGGAGCTTGAATCATAGCTCTTTCATTTAGAAGTAAATTTTGTAAATTAACTTAATTTTTTAACATTTCAGCTTCACATCTGTAAAATAATAATCACACCTTTCTACCACTTCAAAGATTTTATTAGGATCCCCCCCACACACATCCCTAGCCTTTACTCAGTGCTATTACCCTGACAGGCAGCATATATGTTCAGTACCCAACAACTATGAACACCAATAGTAATTCTATGCAATTGGGATTATTATATATATATATATGTATACATATTCATAAGTGATAGAGTAAAATGGAATTTCATCCTAAAAATCTGCTCATGAGCCCATGTGTTCACCAACACCAGAGTCATGGAGCAACAACTTTTATCATTGGGTTTGTTTGATGCAACAAGGGGTTAAGAATTTGAATTGTTCCCACCCATCTGCCTAAGACCTATAGAACATGATAGGGTATATAAATGTATCCTAAGTAGATGACTGGAATTAATCTAGCATAGGTAGTCATCCAGAGGTGCTAGGCGAATGTGGGAAGGACTAAGCTCCTTCCCCTATCTCAGTACCTTAAGAAAGCCTTTCAATACTCTTGATTGCTATGTGCTCTGGCAAATGCATGAAATAGAGGCCCCTTCCAGCAGCTTGCCCTGTCTCTGTCTGGAGATGTGCCAGCCACCTATTTGATCAGCTTTGAGCTGCCGTGAGACAGTTAAGGCTGAGCAGAATACAGCCGGCAGATAAATATTTTATAGACTGTACAGTAAATAATGTATACATTCAGAGAAACAAGGTGAATCTTTTATAGACATAAGCCCCTGTTAAGTCTGCAATTAAATGGTTGTGCTGGAAGAAATAAAAGCAGGTCCTAAATCCCTCTTCCTTACTGAGAGTAAAGGCTTGTCCATAAGCTCCAGGTAAATAGTTTACACTCAATTCTCTGATGTTGAATTGCTCAAATTCAATATCTTTATGCAAAGAAAAAGTGTATTTCCTTATAACAATACTATTTACAGAAGTGTATTCACAAATACTTTGTTACATATTTTCTATCACATAAGTTTTAATTAATTAATTAATTGTCAGCTATGGGGCTTGAACTCAGGACCTGGGCGCTGTCCCTGAACATTTTTGCTTCAAGCTAATGCTTTGAAGCAACCACTTTGAGCTACAGCACCACTTCCAGTTTTCTGGTGATTAATTGGAGATAAGAGACACAAACTTTCCTGCCTGCGGTGGCTTCAAACCTCCATCCTCAGATCTCATCCTCTTGAGTAGCTAGGATTATAGGCATGAACTGCCAATGCCTTAGCTGTGAGCCAAAAAAGACATGGATTTAGGAGGCATTTAAGATTCAAATCATATCTGTATAGAGAAGACAACTGGTGGAAGGGAATAGAATGACCATTGCAATATCTCAGGCATTTAAAAGGCTTAGGGGAAAGATGAATTATAAGGACAATGGAATTGTATATTGGAATAACATCACTGCATTGGAAAGTAATGAAAGTATAGCCAATGAATTACTAATCACCAGTGAATTACTAATCACTAATTATTAATCACTAATTTCTGGCATGCTGTGAAAGACATAATGCTATCCTTGTTAGAAGCATGTCAAATTTTTTACTTATTGTATACAGAGTTGAGAAGATAATATGAAACCCTAGGTCCAGAAATTAATTATAAATGCGCTAGAGATGATAGAGAAGAATGAATTATCAGTTGCAGCAAATGGGTTATATCTATGTTAAGCACCTGATTAGAAAGGGGTAGGAACCTGAGACTTGGAAAAGAAACACTGGGTTGATTTCATATGAAAGCCTGAAACCCCAGATGTCTACACTCTGTTGTGTATAAAAATGGCACATTTGTCTTTGTTAAAGAATAGTGCTCCATCTCTATTTGAAGATGGAGTAGATGCTTTTGCTTGCAAGATAAAATCTGGTTCCAACCAAAGATCCACCTTCACTTTTCATGGTCTTTAGGCTAATAGTCATGTCAAAACTAACATAACCAAGATGAGGAAGTGCTAGGGCTTCCAAGACAAGAAATTATACACTGAAAGAACTAAAGGATCTAGGCAATATAAATCAGCAGTTGGGAGGTATGTTTTGAGCTGGATCCAACCAACCATGAATCAAGGAAAGGAGAACAGAAAATGGGATAAATGATAGGCCACTAGAATAAGAATATTATGTTGTGATATGTTACAATACTCTGACAAAGACTGTCTGATATAACATTAACATCCTGCTACAAATATTCCTTGAAGTATTAGTCAACACAAAATGAAAAAGAACTGATGGAAGGGAAGATGAGAGAAGAGAGACTCAAAAAGAAGTAAACATATTAAGAATAGAAATACATGTTAAGATGGTAAATGATACTTCATAAAAGGACACTTGAAAAGTCCAATTGACTCTCTTACCTGATTTTGATAGGAAACAGTATCACAGAACTGGAAATGCTGACAGTAATGAGAATGACTTAATAACAAAATAACAGGAATAATTTGGCGGCACTTAATGATAAAAAGTCAAATCAAGGGCTGGGAATATGGTCTAGTGGTAAAGTACTCACCTCCAATACATGAAGCCCTGGGTTCGATTCCTCAGCACCACATATATAAAAAGTCAAATCAATATAGCAATCTCAGGAGGGTTTCATACACACACAGAGTTGTGGCAATAGTTAATAGAGTATAATAACACTAGAGGCAAGATGGTATGCAGACAATACTGGGATGGCTCAATCCATACTGAGAAGAAACCAGAATAAATGATCTAGAAAGTCTTTAGTTTCTGCACTTGGGTTAATAGATTAAGAATTTACTGGCTGAAAGAGAGGCCATATTTGTTAGGTAAAAATCCATAAAAAGCCAGAAGTGCATCTGTCAATGATTTCCCCAGAACATCTCTAAAACATATTTATTTGAGTAGCCACATACTAGGAAGGAATAAAATATGCATGTATTTCATTAACAGATCCTTTAGGTAACAGAAGCATCATCAAAGTGGCCCTTGCTAAAGTAGGAGCATGTGGGAACCACTAAGAAAATGGAATCCTGGACCAAGTCCAGCTTGTATCCGTTGGGTCCACCGACCCATGTGGTACATAGTTTTGATCTCTAAATGTATAATTGGAGTGGATGTAATTAGTAGTTGGAAAAACCCTCACATCAGGTCCTTGTCTTGTGAACGAATCATTGAGGTATGAAGAGCTAAGTAAAAGCCTCTGAAACTAACTTTCTCTTGGCCACAATAGTAAATTAAAGACACTATTTTATCCTAGGAAGATAAAAATGGAGGAGTGGGAGGGAAATGAGAGTCATCCTTAAAGACTTAATTTCCAAGTAATTCATCAGTCTAGCTGCACAGCGTAGATCCCCATCACAAGGTCTTGTTTAGTCACTGGTTGAATCAAGGGTTCAACCAGATAGTGTCAGAGACCAATGCTGAGCTTCTGATACACCATTCCTTACAGAATCTGAACAACCCCTTTGCAATAAGGGCAAAGGGGCAGACATTGTCTTGATTGTGATCACCACAGGTTCTGGGTGTAAGTTTGACTTTTATGCTTACAGATCTTCATCTAGACTTACGGTTGGAGGATTTATAGAGTGTTAGATTCATCAACAAGAGAGTCTGTAAAATATTATTTATGCTAAAATCCCACTTCATAGTAAAGGAGGTTCATTCAGTGGCATTTGTTTGGATTCATTAATCCTGTCATACATGGTATAATTCAGAATCCTCAACTTTTTTGGAGGGACAAAATAGCCTTTTAAAAATTATTAGTTTTATTTACTTATTTCTATTTTTTAATTTATTCATTTCTTTATTGTTAAAGTGATGTACCATATGGCCTAGTGGTAGAGTGCTTGCCTCACAATGGCCTTTTAAAGAACCATCTAAAATACGGGTTTTGAGATGGGTCTTCATGAAGAGGTAGACCAATTTCCATAGATATGCTAAAGCTATGACTCTTTTTTGGTGCTATGTCCCTAATAGGTACAATTTGAGGGTTCGGAAACCAAGAAGGAAAGCAGTAGTGTTTTGCTTATTACTACCTCAAATGATCCACTTGCGGGAACTTGTGTTTCTGATCCTCTGTACTTTGGATTCAGCAGATTTGGGCATGCTGTCTTCCAAGGGAAGAAGTCTTCTACCAGGTACATTCCAAGAATCCTATTAAACTTCAAGCTATCACTATCTTTGATCACCTTGGGCTCTTTGTACCAAAGTCTAGAAGATAAGATATGGATATCTTTTTTGGGATTGTTTTTAGTAATTAGTAGGAGATGGATCTTCTGTTATATAATGAGAGCCGAGAAGGAGAGATTTGATACCTCAGGGGATTCACTAGAACATTAGTACTCTCTTTCCCAATCTCTACAGTAAATGGATCGATCTGCTGAGGAGGGACTCAGACATCTAATGGACTATGGCCTGGATTACCTCTATCCAGTAGTAAATGGCAGAAGACATGTTTAACACGTACATGGGGCTTCACATAAGAAGTATTCAGTTTGGATGAGATATTAGTAGTTTCTATGAGGTGGAATCTCCTTTGTCTCTCAAGTTGTCTATGACTTGTTCTTTATGTTTATTTTTATTCTAAATGTAATCAGTTTCCATTTTTGACTCTGACTACTGCAAGCACATTTTCTCTCTTCCTTCTTCTGCATGTTATTTGTTCTCTTCAATTGACCTCAGGGTCCAGGACTGGATTCGAATCCTGGTTATGGTGTCTTTATTGTGCATCTAAATTCAAAATTCTGTGATGTTAAGTAATGTGCCCAAGGCCCTCTATTTGTAATCAGTGGAACAAGATTTTGCACCCAGGTTCCTTTATCTTACAACCTGTGCCTACAACTCGAGTAACTGAATTGCTCCTGCTGCCGACCCACTGCCTATCCAGGGACAGATAGATGTCCTAGAAGCTGCTGTTAGCCTGGGGCTCCCTGCCAGGCCTTCTGCCCTGCTGTCTCCCACCTGATATTGGGACTAACTCTTCTGAAAGACAGAAGTTATTATTTGTTGTTTGGATTTTGTTCCTTCACTAGAAAGTTAGGTGCAAGTAAGCAAAGACAATGGGCTTTGTTCTTCCAGCTTCTGGAATTAGCGGCCAATGTGTAATAGGTGCATAGTAGGATGTTCAGATGTTTATGAACAAATCTTACCAAGCTTACCACACTCTCAGTGTTAGGCCAGCTGGAAAATCACATCTAGGCTCAGTAGACAAACTTGTTTCCTGTCAAGTTTAGAAGTGTCATTTCTTCTCCTATGTTGCCTCTTCTCTTTACCCTTGACCTCTAGATCTGTGTTTCCAGACAAAAGGCTCATAAATATGGTACATCCTCCAGAAGACAGGGTGATTTAGGGAGGGCCTGAGCCATGCCTGGAGCACGTGGCCAGTCTAGCCAAATGTTGGTTGCCATTGATGGATGGATGCTGGCTGAAAGGCATAATAACATGATTTCATTGCATCTTTTTAAAAAATCTTGGATATCTATATCTATATCTATCTATATATTCATATGCACTTTCTGTAAGGAAGAAATGGAAGTTCAGAGAGAAAAGTTAATTTGCCCAAATTAACTGGCAAAATAGTGTTTTTAATCCAAATCTACTTGAGTTCAAAAGTAGCTCTCTCCTGCATTTAGGGAAGTTGGAGTTAGTGCCCTTAAGCTTGCCCTGGGAAATCTAGACAAATTTCTCTGTCTAGAAAATAGCAAGAGAAACACAGGGAGAGGAGAGAAGGCTTATCTTCATCTCTTGGCAACCCGGATTGGAGACCACACTGAGGGCTCACTGTGTGGAGGCTCCAGCTGTTCCTTTCTTTCACTCTCCCTGGGGGTCCCCTGGGGTATGTCATACTTCTCACTGACATTCTTGGAATATTTTGTGACTCATTCTTGGAGCATGAACTTTTTAACTCTTTTCTCGTGGAAGAACTTCTTCCCTAGCTGGGAGCTCTGCATGGAAACTCACTAACTGACTGACTATAACTAGATAAAAAGAAATGCCCTTCAGTGCCTAATCTATTGTTCCCCAATAAACTTGGCTTGGTAGAATCTAACCATTTATTAGCTTAAGGAGACCATCGGGACTGGGAGGGATCCCATGTTTTTAGGAAAGTGACTTGCCCAAAGTCACAGAGAAAGATGAAAGCTCGCCTTGTGCTTTGATTTCTTGGCTTTTTACATTCAGACTTTGTAAATCTATGATGCGTTAGTATGGTTTACCACAATAAATAAGAAAATAAGGCATGGATTTTAGTTTTAACACTGTCACTCATGTTTTTATATAATACTTTCTTAATTTTATTACTGACCTAGATGGCCTAGATATCTAATAAGAGAATGAAAATCCACAAGAAAATTCTCTGGGGACAGAAATAATATGGAGTAACAACAATTTACAATTTGTTGCTTTGCTTTTAGATTCTCCTAATAATCCTGTGTGAGACAAATTATTTTCTCTAAGGGCACAAAGACATGAAAAAGCTAATAAACTTCCTCAGGTTCTCTGAATGGATAACATGGACAGGAATCCAATCAAAATCAGCCCAACTCTACAGCCTAAGGTCCTTCACACTCCTATAGTCTTCAGAAGTAATTTAGAAAGGCTGATTTCTTTTTTTCAAAAAGTGAAAGATTCCTTGCTCAGAAACCTAGGCATCGCTTGATATTTTCTGAAGAGGAAAAAGGTAGACCAGGACAACAGCTGTTATGCCCCACTCCATTCCCCACACCCCACCCTCTGACATCATGGGTGTGCATCTCCTTTCTGGAAGGAACCACCTACTGAGGTCCCACCCAGTGGCCTAGCACCATCCTCTGAGCCAGAGGAGTCAGTGTCCATTCCCAAAGTACCTCAGAAAGCCAAAGTCTGCATGAATTTCAGGTTGGACTCCAGAGATAAGCTGTTGGAGTCATCCATGAAATTCCAGTTGTTACATCTCAGTGATTTAAGATCAGAGTTTTGTGGAATAGTCTTTAAATGAGAATAAAATTTCAATGCTTAGCCTGGACCAAAAGGTCCTTTGTGACCCAAGTCCTACCTTAGCACTTGTCTATCCTTACCCTTCATGCATAGCAGAGATCCAATAGCACCTAACTACTACAAAGTTTTCTTGCCCTTGAATTTTGTCACAATTTGATCTTTCTGCCTGAAAGGATCTTGTTTCTTTTCTTTGATTTAATTGTGTTTTCTTTCTCTTCATGATTATATTATTAAAAAAAATTATCATTAAAGAATTGTACAAAGGGGTTTCAATTCAACATATATTGTTTCTTTTGTTATCTTTTCCTTATCTGAGTAATCCCAACCCCTTCTTTGAAAGTCAGGTCCTCAACAATGACACCTCCTCTGGGAAGTCTTTCTGAAAGTTCAAGTCTTGGTAAAGTGCTCAGTTTATTAACCCAATTATCTTTGGCCACATATCTTTAATTGACTGCCTACCAGCTCCTTTGGGT
Organism: Perognathus longimembris pacificus; assembly: GCF_023159225.1. Classification (NCBI taxonomy): domain Eukaryota; kingdom Metazoa; phylum Chordata; class Mammalia; order Rodentia; family Heteromyidae; genus Perognathus; species Perognathus longimembris. The sequence continues at coordinate 40,417,935 of NC_063167.1, read as the reverse complement.
TTTGAGTGACCTGAGTGAAGGGGTTAAATCTTTATCAGAAGCAGTGCTCCTAGTGCTCAGGAAAGACCAATCTTTGTGAAGAACATAATGTGTGGAAGAGCCTTTGGGCAAATCTCATCAGCAGAGTAAAAGCCATGTTTATATTTAAACAGGCATAGAGAAGTTGTACAACATTTATTTCCCATCTCTTACTTTTCAGTCTAGTTCATGAAAACATTTGGGGATTTTCTTTCTCTTGCCTCTTCTTGGCTCTTCCTTCACCTGCTTCTCATCCCATCTACTTCCTCCTCCCCTGCCCAGTTGTTCAGAATGAAGCAGCAGCAAGTCAAATCAGCATTTCTTTAATGAAATGCTTTCATTATTAGAAGCAATCTGTGGTTTAGCCTACACTCAAGGAATAGGATTTCATGAAGACAGAAGCACAAAAGTGTGTTCTAGCTTGAATTGTGCCCCTTATTACTCAAATTGGTATGCTGAAGTCTTAACCCTCAATACCTCAGGATGAGATTTTTATCTGGATATAGGGTGCTTGCAGAGGTAATCAAGTCAAAATAGGGTCAAGAGGATAAATCTTAATCCAATATGACTAGTGTTCTTATAAAAACAGGAAACTTGGAGACAGACAGACAAGGAGAATGCCATGTGAACACTAAGATAGCAATCTACAAGTGAAGGAGAGAAGCCTGGGACAGATTCTTCCCACAAAGACCTCAGGAGGAATAAACCTGATAATACTTTGACTTTGGAGTGCTTGTCTTCAGAAGAATGAGGCCACATAATTCCACTGTGCAAGCCACACAATGTGTGTGGTGCTTTGTTATGTCAGCTCCAGCCAACCAACACAAAGAGATCATTGAGAACCATTTCAGAAGCTTCCTGTGATGGTTAATTTCATGTACCAATATGGCTGGGCATGGGATACCCAAAAAGCTGTGCAGACATTATTTGTGGGTGTGTTTATGATGATGTATCCAGAAGAAATTTACATGTAGCTTGGTAGATGACTCTCTCCAGTGTGGGTGGCCAGCATCTAATCCTTTGAGAGCCTGAATATAACTAATAAATAGAAGAAGATTGCATTTTTTTGGTAGATTGCACAGAAAGGAATATTGATCTGCTCTCCACACACCTCATTCTCAGACATTCAGACAGGAGCTAGAATTATTATACCATTGTCTCTATGGCCCTTAGGCATTCCAGACTACATTACCAGCTTTCCTAGGTCTTAAGCTTGAAGACGGCAGATCACATAGCTTCTGAACCCCCATAATTGTGTGAACAAATCCCTCCTAATGAAACTCAATCAAGCAATCTCTCTCTCCCTACTCCCATTAGATTTGTTTTTCTGGAGAACCATGGTCAATACATTGTTTATTACAGAGGCCTAATGTTTGGCAGGAGCAGCATTATGTTGAGGAAAGAGCTGACTCAGGAGATTAAATGAATGAAGATTGCAGGTTTTGTCCAATTGGCAGGGAGAGGGAGGAATAAAAGGTGACTGTGGTATCTACCCTTATTGTTAAGGATCTAGGTAACTGTAGTGAGAACTGAGAGGGATGGGTGGAGTGGAGCCAGGTTGTTAATGGCAAGTACTTCCGGTGGTCATAAGTCTCACCAGGAAAGCATGGCTGGTTCCTCATGTTAGACTGACCTAGACTCTCAGGTACTGGTATGTTTTGAAACAAGTGAGAATGTTCAGATTAGGCATTCAATGTTTATTAAATGCCTATTCTTCACACTTGGATTTTCCTAAAATTCACAAGTTTCAAGTTTCAGTAGGACCTGTAAGGCCTACAGGAACATGATCATTTACTGAGCCAAGTATAGGCTTCCTAGCACAGCATGCACAGGCCTCCATGACTGAGCTCAGGCCAACACTTCCCTGTATGGCTTCTTTTTGTTCTATTCTAATTGCTCCTGTCCCCTCCTGGATTTTCATCCATGCCTTTACTATTACAGACACTTTGGACTACAGTTACATGTTCATAATGATGGAGATGCATCCTGAGAAATGTGCTATTATGTGACTCTCCCACAATGTGCACACCGTGAAGGGTGTTACAGAAAACAACATGATACATGTGAATCCTCCATGCGGTCTCTTCAGGCAATTGAGAAATCTATTTGGCTCCTGCTGCTGTGACCCAGAACTCTGTGTTATCACAAATTTTGTTTTCTATGAATGGAATAGTCCACTATAAATGAATGAACTCCATGTTATGGAAACAAGTGTTTTATCACTGTTGTAATTATTTTCAACACACTCTGTGAAACTGTAGCTTCTTTTCTTGATGATCCTCTTGTATTCCTTCTTGTGGTTGTACTCACACCATCACTGTATCTCATTATCTCATCTGGATGCACTGGATACTGTATATACTGGTATTAGAACTAGGGAAGTGAAAGGGAATATCAACATCGAGAGACAAAAGATAAAAAGACAAACGACTCCCAAAGCAATACTTGCAAAACCATTATGTGTAAACCAACTGAACAACTCATGGGGTGATAGGGAAAAGGGGAGTGGGGAGTGAGGGAGGAGGTAACAAACAGTACAAGAAATGTACCCAAGGCCTAATGTATGAAACTGTAACCTATCTGTACATCACTTTGACAATAAAATAAACATTTAAAAAACATGAAAAAAATAAAATGATAATAAAATATATAATGCATTGCATGCAACTATAGTTGCTTTGATATAACTGTTATCACAGTAAGTTTGTTTTCCACAGCAGCACCATCACCACATATGCAATGACTTATACTGTGATGGCTATACTGTCACCAGGGAATAGGAAATTTTCATCCATTATATTTTATGGGGCCATCATCGTATATGCAGCCTACCATTGACTGAGATATTGCTATGTGGTGCACGAGTGATTATGCTTACAAGCTCCAAAATAAGACACACCATTTGCAAGCTTTGAGTTATGGATACTATTTAATTTTGTCTGGATGCTTGTCTTTCTTAAAAAAATTAACATCAAAGTTGCGGGGAGGAAGATGGCACCGCCACAGTAGGGAGGTACCCCAACTCGCTCCAACTGAATAGCAAGCTGGGAACTCCAGCACCCAACACCCCATCAAGAATCCAGCAAAACCAGCAGCCAGAAGCAGTGGAGAAATGCAGGAAAACAAAAAGGAGTAAAAAAGAAGAGCCGAAAACCTACACGGAGCTGGAGAATCTACGGGGCACCCTCCCCCCACCAGCCGACCCTGGCCAGGCTGGGAAAGGGGACCCGGCGATTGGCAGACCGACTGCCGGGAGCGCAGAGTCCAGACAGCGGGACTCCATGGACACTAGGGAGAGTGCGGACCAAGACATACGGACGTAAGCGGCTGGGGAACCCAGCAGTGCAAAAGGAGAGAGCCGGGGATGCCACCACGACCTTTTGCCACACCCGAAGGACCAACGGCAGTGCAGGACACACACACAGTCCAGGACCAGGGCCGGGGGATGGCCGGCAGTGCAAGCCCCACCCGAGGCGCCTGGACCTCACGGACTTTTACAACTAAAATCACAGGCACTGGTGGGCAATACCAGCACAGCAGGGACACCTGGACCTGATCACGCGCCATTCTCGCAGCGGAGGCGCAGTCTGAGGGCGCTAACCCGCGCACAGACAGTTGATCCCACTGGGCCCCACACATACCGCCTCCCACAGCGGACTCGAGGGAGGGCGCAAGCACAACCCAACAACCTGGGGCTCACTCTGGTAGGCGTACCCCGCTCAGGTGGACAGGGCTGCAGTGGCAGCGCACAGGTGGGCAGGGCCCCTGGCGACAGTGCCCGCTCTGGTAGGCACGCCTACACAGGAGGGCAGAGCTGTCCATCGGCCCGTGCCCACTCAGTTTGGCGCATTCTGCACAAGTGGGTGGGCCACCCCTCAACAACACCCGCCCTGGAGTGGTCCACACAGGAAGGCAAACTGCCTGAGAGGTGAACTCCTCTGACCAAGATACAGAGCAGAAAAAAGAACCAAGGAAGAGATAAGCCTCCACGCCACGCTGAATCAGCGACCAGCAAACCCCCAACAGGGGCACGCTAGGGTCAGCACAGCATAGCGCCAGGACACTGTCCCGCAGAGAAAGACACAGAATCTACCGGCCCCCAAGAGCAGGGAGAGTGACCATCTCAGCAACAACCGAGAAGGTCACACTCAACCATTGGGAAACAAGGTTCAAAGCCAAACCCAAACCCAGAGCCAGGACACCAGGACACAAGGCTCCCACCAGTGGACCAATGGGAAACAACACAAAACCAAACCAGAGAAGCCACCCACAGATCCCCAGATGCACAAATCACAAAGAAATATAACACAGTTCATCAAAGAGCAAGCCAACTCGCCAGCTTCAAAAAGCAGCACGACTGAAGAGGAGATGGAGAATAAAAAAGCAAATGAGGCCATGTTAACAGAAATAAGGGAAATCATCAGAATCAAAATCAGGAAACAATTGCAGGACTTTAGAGGGGAAGTCTTGAAGGACATCCAGGAAGCCAAGAAAGAAATGGAAGCAAAAATGGATACAATGCAAGCCTCCTTTAAAGAAGACCTTAACATCCTGAGAAGTGAAATGCATGAATAAATAGATTTAAAATACAACTCTTTAAAGGAAGAAATTTCCACGATCAGAGCTGATCTGACAACCATAAATAGCTCTCTGACATCCATAAACTCTGCAATTGAATCCACAGCACAAAGAATCGACCATATGGAATCCAGAATCTCTCACTTGGACAATGAAGCAGCCGACAACAACCAGAAAATTACCACACTCCAAGAAACAGTGAAGCTTCAGGGAAGACTAATCCAGGAACTAATGGACAAAGACAAGAGATATAATCTGCGCATAATTGGAATAGAAGAAGGAGCTGAATACCAGAGCAGAGGGCTTCATCATATTTTCAATAAAGTTATTGCAGAAAACTTCCCCAATCTCACAAGGGACCCCATCCAGGTAACTGAAGCCTATAGGACACCTGGCAGGCCAGACCCCAGAAAAGCCACCCCAAGGCACATAATATTCAAGACTTCAGATCTCAAGAATAAAGAACAAATTCTGAATGCAGCCAAAGCGAAGAAAGAAATTTTCTACAATGGGAAGAGGATTCGAATAACAGCAGATCTCTCTCTCCACACAAACCTACCAAGTGCGAAGTGAGTGGAAGAACACCATCCAAGTACTACATGCTAACAATATGCAACCTCGGATCAAATATCCAGCAAAACTGGAGTTCACATTCGAAGGGGAAACCAGATCTTTCCATACCAAAGAGGATCTAAAGGAGTATGTGAATAAAAAACCAGCCCTACAGCGAATTCTAAGAGGGGAAACCCACCTAACAGAGATCGTACAAGAGACACAGACAGAAACAGAAAGAAACTACAATAGCCAAAGCCCAACAGAAAGAACAGCTCACTAAAGACAAGGAAAAAAAAAAAAGAGGAAAAACAGCCCAACAAGAAAATGGAAGGAGAAAAAACACTCTTATCCTTGATCTCTTTGAATATAAATGGTTTAAACTCTCCGATAAAGAGGAGCAGACTGGCAGAATGGATTCGCAAACAAAAAGTTGACATCTGTTGTCTACAAGTGACACACCTTACAGCAAGGGACAAAAACAGGCTCCGAATGAAAGGATGGAGAAAGATCTTCCAAGCAAATGCACCTACCAAAATGGCAGGTATAGCCATCCTGATCTCAGACAAGCTGGACTTCTCATTAAAATCAACTCAAAAAGACAAAGAAGGACACTACATTTTAATACAAGGAAAAATCCAGAATCAAGACATCACGGTGGTAAATGTATACTCACCGAACAAAAGAGGCCCTACATATGTCAAACAAATTCTCACAGAATTACAGAACAAGATAGATGCAAACACAATTATAGTGGGTGACTTTAATACCCCACTCTCTCCAAGAGACAGATCCAATACCCAGAGGATCAGCAAGGGAGCTGAGGACCTAAGTAACACCATATCCCAAATGGATCTGACAGACCTATACAGAATCTTCCACCCTACAGAGACCCAATACACCTTCTTCTCAGCAGCCAATGGATCATACTCCAAAATAGACCATGTCATAGCCCACACAAAGAACCTCAGCAAATACAAAAGTATTGACGTCATCCCATGTATTATATCTGATCACAGTGGATTAAAGGTAACCCTCAATAACAACGGTTACCACAGAGGCTATACACATTCTTGGAGGCTAAACCCCACACTGTTATCCAACACTTGGGCCACAGACCAAATTAAAGATGAAATCAACGAATTCATAAGCCACAATGACAATGAAAATACATCACAAAGAAACCTATGGGACACAGCTAAGGCAGTACTGAGGGGCAAGATCATTGCCCTCAGCACTCACATTAAAAGAATGGAAGCAGAGTGGGTGAATAACCTCATGATGAAACTAAAACAACTGGAGAAACAAGAAATGACGGAATCTAAATTGACTAGGAGGACAGAGATCACAAGCATTAAAGAAGAGATAAATCTGATTGAAAATAGAAAGACCATTCAACAAATAAATAAGACTAAAAGCTGGTTCTTAGAGAAAATAAATAAAATTGACGGACCCCTTGCAAGACTTACAAAAAAAAGAAGAGAAGAGACTCACATACGTAAAATCAGGGACTCCACCGGAATCACAACAAGTACACACGATATTCAAACAATCATAAGGAGCTATTTCCAGAACCTCTACTCAGTAAAAAACAATAATTTTACAGAAATGGATCAATTCTTAGAGAAGTATAAACTGCCCAAACTGAACCAAGAAGAAATAAATCAACTAAATAAACCAATAACTTACAGTGAGATACAGGACGTAACCAAGAACCTCCCAACAAATAAAAGCCCAGGCACAGATGGATTCACCAATGAATTCTACAAAACCTTTAGTGATGAGCTAATACCAATACTCCTCAAACTCTTCCGCGAAATAGAAACAGAGAGAGAAATCCCAAACTCATTCTATGAAGCTAATATACTCATTGCCAAACCAGGCAAAGACCCAACAAAAATAGAGAACTACAGACCAATATCACTAATGAACACAGACTCAAAGCTCCTCAATAAAATATTAGCTAACAGGATCCAGAAACTGATCAAGAAAATTATACATCATGACCAAGTAGGCTTCATCCCACAGTCACAAGGATGGTTCAACATCTGTAAATCAATCAATATAATTCACCACATAAACAGAACTAAAATCAAGAATCACATTGTTATCTCAGTCGATGCCCAAAAAGCCTTTGACAAAATACAACATCCATACTTATTAAAAGCTTTGGAGATAACAGGAATAGATGGAACATTCCTCAAAACAATAAAAGCCATATACACAGACCAACTGCTAATATCATATTAAATGGAGAGAAACTTAAATCATTCCCCCTAAATTCAGAAACAAGACTAGGATGCCCACTGTCCCCACTTCTTTTCAACATAGTGCTGGAATTCCTAGCCATAGCAATAAGGCAAGAGGAGGACATCAAAGGGATCCACATCAGCAAGGAAGAAATCAAGTTATCCCTATTCGCAGACGACATGATCTTATATCTGAAGGACCCAAAAAACTCAGTCCCCAAACTCCTACACCTAATAAACCATTTTGGCAAAGTAGCAGGATACAAAATCATTCTACAAAAGTCAGCAGCTTTTCTGCACACCAGCAATGTACAAGCAGAAAAGGAAATTATGGAAACAATTCCATTTACAGTAGCCAAAAAAAGAATAAAGTACCTAGGGATCAACTTAACCAAGGACGTGACGGACCTATTTAATGAAAACTATAAAAATCTAATAAGGGAAATCAAAGAAGACACAAGGAGATGGAAAGACCTCCCATGCTCATGGGTAGGCAGAATCAATATAGTGAAAATGGCTGTATTGCCCAAATTGTTATACAAATTCAATGCAATCCCTATCAAAATCCCAGCCACATTCTTCACTGAAATAGAGAAACCAATCCATAAATTCATATGGAACAGCAAAAAACTAGAATAGCCAAAGCAATTCTAGGCAAAAAAAAGCAGTGCGGGAGGTATCACAATACCATACTTCAAGCTCTACTACAGAGCCATCATAACAAAAACAGCCTGGTATTGGTATAAAAACAGATCGGAAGACCAATGGATTAGAATTGAAGATCCAGAAATAAAACTGCACTCTTACAGTCAGCTGATATTTGACAAAGGAGCTAAAGACATACAATGGAATAAACATAGCCTCTTCAACTACTGGTGCTGGGAGAACTGGGCAGCCATATGCAGAAAACTCAAAGTAGACCCAAGCCTATCACCATGCACCAAGATCAACTCAAAATGGATCAAGGACCTCAATATCAGACTTGAAACCCTGTAACTACTGAAGGACAGAGTAGGAAAGACGCTAGAACTTATAGGCACAGGAAGGAACTTCCTGAATATAGTCCCAGGGCCACAACAAATAGGGGAAAGACTTGACAAATGGGACTACTACAAATTAAAAAGTTTCTGCACAGTTAAGGACATAGCCACCAAAACAGAAAGACAGCCAACGATATGGGAAAGGATATTTACCAGCACAGCAACAGACAAAGGCCTAATATCTGTCATCTACAGAGAACTAAAAAACCTAAGCCCCTCCAAGCCCAATAAACAAATTAGGAAATGAGCTAAAGAGAGACTTCACAAGAGAAGAAATAAAAATGGCAAAGAAACATATGAGGAAATGTTCAACATCCCTGGTAGTAAAGGAAATGCAAATAAAAACAACCCTGAGATACCACCTTACTCCAGTTAGAATGGCCTATACTCTGAACTCAGGCAACAACAAATGCTGGAGGGGGTGCGGGGAAAGAGGAACCCTTTTCCATTGTTGGTGGGAGTGCAAATTAGTACAACCACTTTGGAGAACAATATGGAGGTTTCTCAAAAAGCTCAATATAGACCTACCTTATGACCCAGCCATACCACTCCTAGGCATCTATCCTAAACAGCAAACCCCAAGATATCAAAAAGACATTTGTACTTCCATGTTTATCGTGGCACAATTCATAATAGCCAAAATATGGAAACAACCCAGATGCCCCTCCACAGACGAATGGATCCAAAAAATATGGTACTTATACACAATGGAATACTATATAGCGATTAGGAATTGTGAAATATTGTTATTCGCAGGGAAATGGTCAGAACTCGAACAAATAATGTTGAGCGAGACAAGCCTAGAACACAGAAAACAAAGGGGCATAATCTCCCTGATATATGACTGTTAAGAAAGGGAGATGGAGAGACAGTAGAGACCAAGTCTGTGAAACCAAAAGCTTCTTGTCAAATAGTATCTCCCACAGGATTAGGGCAGTGACCCAACAGTATGTAACTAAAACCAAACAATTACTCAACACATAAAGGTCAAAAATTGACCTCTCAGTGGAATACAATAGCTCAAAAGCTATGTATGTACGTTCATATAAGACTACTGTCGACATATTGTCTATTATCAACATTGCATTTAAAGCCCTAGGTGAATTTTCTTGGGTACGTGGCTACTGTATATGTTCTTGATTCATTGTATATTGTATATATGTCTACCTGACCTAGAGATGGGAAAGAAAAACAGGGCGTAAGATATCACAAGAAATGTACATACTCCCCTACTACGTAACTGTACCCTTTTTGCACAACACCCTGTCCAAAAAAATTTGTGTTCAATTAATAAATAAATTAAATAAAAAAATTCCTTGGCTAAATTCTACCTTCCCTTTATCACCACCCAGAAATGAAATCTTCCACTGGGAAACGTGACTTATTCCTCTAGGCAATTTCATTTCCTTATTCTCTTGATTTTGTGGAAAGATTTTTTTTTCCTTTAGACAAGAAGCCTTGGGATATGTCTTTGAATTTTCCTTTTTATCACCCCCTGCCCCCCAGTGCCCACTACCTGGCCTGGAGTAGAGCTCAATGTTGGTAACTGAAATGAACAGCTAAGGAAACAAGGGAATAAAGAGGATAGCATTTTTTATGTCAATGGGAGTGAGGCAGATAAACATGTAATTCCCAAACAAAGCATAGGACTTCAATGGCTGTATTATAAAGCAGCATGGATGGTAGACTACCCTGCCATGAAAAATCCCAGGGCGAGAATCCTTTGGAAAGGGACATATAAGGTGGATCTTAAAGGCAGAGCACACTTTCATCATGTGGTCATAAAGGCATTCCAGCTGTGGCACTTAGTGTGAGAACAGGCATGGAGACTGAGATTGCTTGCTGGCCCTCTAGGAAAAAGAATCATGAGGCAGTGTGGGACTGGTAAGCAAGGAACATAGGTATTGGGACAGGAAGGATCCTAGGAGGTCTTGAGGCTTCCTATCCCAAGGAAGATGAGGACTTGTTTGTTCTCAGTATTTTGTCATGGAATGCAGAATGTAAAGAAGCTTTATGTGCATAAATAAAATTTAAGCTGGTTATGGTGGTTCATGCCTATAATCTTAGCTACTCAGGAGTTGGAGATCAGGAGGATCAAACTTTTTAGCTACCCAGGATGCAAAGTTTACAAGACCCCATCTCAACCAATAGCTGAGCATGATGGTTTGTGGTTGCCCTAACTATGAAGGGCCATAAATAAAAGTATCTTGGTCCAGGCCAGCCTAGGTTAAAAAATCAAAATACGATCTCAGAAATAACCAGAGCCTAAAAGGCTGAAAGCATAGTTCAAGTGGTAGAGCACACACCTAGCAAGCACAAGGTCTTGAAGTCAACCCCCAGTACTGCCAGAGAAATAAACTTCATTTAAGAATAGACCATGCTATAGAGTCTGCTCTCCTGGCCACCTATACTCAAGCAGAAAGTAGGTATGGGGGTAGAGGAGTGGGTATAAGGAAGCTGGTTCTGAACGAAGCATGCTTAGGTCCTACTACACAATTTACCAGTCTGGAAGACAACAGAGGTTTACTTTCCTCACATGGAAAACCCAGAGGAGATAACCCCTGACTTTACCTGCATCATTGTCACTCACCCTGTTTTGTGAAATGGCTTCTTGCCTTTGTTGGCCTCTCATGGTATAGTATGCATTCCCTGAGAACAGAGTCTCGGGTCATATACCTGGCTTTGTGAAAGTTCCCCTTTCTTCCCTTTCTGATTATCACTTCTAGTGAGATCATTGCACAGGATAAATCCAGTGACAGAGTGAGGTTTCCAGAAGCAGGACAGGCCGGTCAAGCCCCATGGCAGAGCCCCTATAGCTGACTGGAACATGCTTGCTGTAACCACATCTCCAGACTTGGTATTGGACCCTTCTAATTTGATTTTGAAAACATGTGGTTTTGTCCTTGTTCAAATATTGATTTTAGGTAACTTGAGCTTGGCAGAAAAGGCCTCTGCTGGGGCCATTGGAGCTGTTTGTTGCCTTAATGACATTTCTGTGTGTTTGTATAACACAGGCTGGCGGTCAGGCCTTCGCTCCCAGGGAAGATTTATGGGACTTTACACTTTGGAAGATATTGAGCAAACTGTTGATGAAGGCCTGGGGCATAAATCAGACCCACTCAGGGCCACAAAAGACATTTTGGAACTTTTTGCCAACTGCTTTCTCCTGTTGTGTACAGTGCAGGGTGTGGACAGGGTCAGTAGGGCTTCAGAGGAAATGTTCTACAATCTCTGGATTTTGTGGAGGAGTTGGTAAAGGTGGAGCAGACCAGTGTTTTGAGGTGGGGTGCTGAGCATAGGGGTTCTCATGTTTTTCCAAAAGACAGTGTAGGTTTTATCACAGACACTTCCTAGATTTCAATGGGTTAAAATAAAACAATCAAGAAGTGCCATGGTGGAAGAACTTGACAATTCATTGTGATCTAAATCTCTAGTCCCAGATTATTCTGGGTCTAACAGGAAACAAATGGCTCACTCCGTGGGGTTACAGAGAAAAAAAATTATAAAAGGACTATTCACACAGGTGTGAAAGGAGATAAACAGGAGAAGGTGAACTATTGGGACTGAATATAAATTACCTGATGGGAACTGAGATCTTTGGTGGAGGAACTCATTGAAAAAAAACCATATGGATCCACAGGAGGAAATATATACCACATCTCTCTTTTGCTCACAGATCTCCTCCCACTGAAAAACTCAACAGGAAGGAGAAGGTAGATATGGTCTATGGAGACCTCCCTCCAGGGCCTCAGAGATACTGAAGCAGACAATGTGAGTTCTTGGGTCAAAGGAAACTATCCAGCTCATGTCATGACTTTTGCATGTTGTTGAGATGTGACAAGAGTTAGACAATCGTGCTTCTTTTAGATCTTCTGTTAATTGACAACCTTCATCTTGGCATCTCATGTCTTTAGTTGCCCTGTTTCCAAATTATATTTTAGTAGAGTATGAACTTAGAGCCTTCACATGTTAGGTAAAGGTTTTGATCACTTTAGTCACATTGCTATCCCTTTTCAGATAGGGTTCTTGTGCTTTTGGCCCAGGGTTTACCTTGAACCACAATCTGATTCTACTACCTATATATTCTGTGTCACTGAGATGACTGTCATTCACTACCTTGCTTGGCCCCATTTCCATGTTTAATTAAATGGAAGCTTGGTGACATTTTTTTCAAGCCACTTCCAATGTGATGAAAAATGTTTCCATGTCTTCTTGAAGACATGGCTAGTAGAGTTTACAAGGAAAGAGCAAAGGATATTTACAAGGTGGTCACACCTGATGTCAAACATAACATGGTTTTAGTATTGACTCTACTTCTTATGACAGAGTAACTTTGGGCAAATTAGGTCACGTCTCCAAGTCTCAATTTCTTACCCATGAAATGGAGAGAAATTTATGACCTTTCTGCAGTCAGACTAAGACAGCAAGAAGTTAAATATGGAATGTGCGGTTGGCAGTGATTATTATTTCCAAATGAGCACACTGGGGATGCCCTCCAATGCAAAGCAGTAGAAAGAAAGTTATTCTTTTTTACATTTGCATGTTAATCTCTTTAAACCTGAAAACAGAGGTGTTCTCAGATTTCCTGGCCCCAATTCAGCAATCTGGATATCAACTTTCACAATGGTACTTATAATTCAAGCCTGTACCGACCAAGGTACCTCAAATCTGTCCTTGATAAAGCCATGTCACCTGTTCAAGTTCGGTCTCCAGGCTCTATCATTCTTTATCATCAACAAAGGGTGGCCTCTTCAGTGCCACACAAGCTGTTTTGGAGCCTCATCTGAATTAAGTAGGTCCTCGCTTTCTCTCTCAGGCGTGTGAGGTTCAGCCAGGGCAGGCTGTATCCAGCTGTGCTTCTTGGCACATAAATCCCATCTCCTTTCTAAGCCAAAACAGCAAGCAATGGGCATAGGTGACCCCTGGTACCGGCCTCTCCAACTCTTATTATACCCAACATCACTCCCTGGAGCCTGGGGGAGACAAACAACCAGTTCACATCACAGCAGCTGGCCCTGGTTGTAAGTCTCCATGATTTTCCTAGGCTCTCACTGGCATAGAAAATGAGGTCATTGAGGAAGAGACAATGGAGAAGACCTCTGAAAGGCAGCAGTAAAACCTGCAATCAGGAGGTGGCACAGAACCCATGAGTCATAGGGTTCTTTGAGAGGTAAACAACCTTGAAAAGTTTTCTGGAAGATAAAATGTATGCTTTTATACAAATCAAAGGCCATCTCTAGACTCCTTTCTCATTTGGTTATTTTTATTGAATCAATGTCCTTAGAAGTTGAGAGTATGGAGTGGTATAATGAATAGGAACTGGTATGGTAAGAGGAAAAGGACAGACAGGTCTTGTGGCATGCTGGGTATTGTAGTCCATGCTACCTCTCTAATCTTCTTTTGGGAAATTATATGCCAGATTTACAGGAATTCTTGGTGTTCACCTCACCCACTAATCTCTTAGACTTAAGTTCTCTGACTTTAAGCCCTCCTAGAAAGTTCTTCCTTACTCTTCTTCCCCTGGATAATTTCTGTACATTTTTCAAATCTTAGTTAATGCATCACATCTTCATGGTTTTTTCCTCATTCCCCTGACTGTTACCCCCTTCCTAATGACCCAAATGCAGCTCTTGTCAGTGAGTATGAGCAGCTACTTTGGACTATGAAGAAGAGGCAAAGCAAACTGTAAACAAGAACAAGACTGGGTTCTTGGAGTTTTTCTAATTTCCCACCTCTGGGAAATTCCACCTTTGTTCCTCATTTCTTCAATTGAGGCAGAATTTATATAATGCAAATAATTTTAAAATGCATTTTAGTAAATACTCAGTGGTATTTATTAAATGCATTACATTTTGTAATCATCACCTCTATCTATTTCCAAGACATTTTAATCACTCCCAAAGGAAACACCAAGCCCAGAAAGCAATCACTTCTGTTGTCCCTTCCTCTCAGCCCCTTGCAACCTCCAGTCTGCTTCCTGTTTCTATGCATTTGCCTATTATGGATGTTTCCTATAAATGCAATCATATAATATGTGATCACCCATCTGGTTTCTTTCACTTGGCATGTGTTTGAGATTCATTCACATTGTATAATATATCAAAACTAAGTTTTTATGTATGGCTGAATAATAATCTTCCATGGTATAGATCTACCACATTTGCTTTAACTATTCCTCTGTGGCTTTGGCATCTGGATTGTTTTCAATTTGGGTCTCTTGTGAATAATATTGTTATCTATTTTCATACAGCATAGAAGCAAATGCTTATTTGTTGAGGCCATTTTTATCTGTGTCTCTATCACTCTAGGTAGGTCACACTTTTAGCTTATACAAGGGATATAGCTATTAAAATCATATATTATATCTTTTTATATTTTCTTTGAAATAAGAGTATTAGGAAACAGAACAATATATGCTGTCATTTTCTCTCCATCACTGGGTAAACCAGTTTCCTGTGCTTCTTTGGGCTTTAGCAATCTTATCTATAAAATGGGGATACCAAGGTCCCTAAAGGCTGAGGTCTAAACCAGATAATCTCTTGAAGTCTCTTATGTTTGACTCTTCAAAGTATGTTTTGAAAGGGCCAGTTGTCACAGGAAACATGTGAACCTATTGAAGTGCAGTATCATTTCTTTGGAACATTCTCCCTAACTCCTCCCCTTCCTTTAGCTAGATTTTTTTTTGTTTTCTCTTCCTATCTTGTAACTGCTTTAAAACTGCATTTTCATTGTGCATCCTAGTTCTCTGTGTTCAGTCCTTTCAAACAATCCGTTTAAAAGCAACCTGCACTTCAATTAAGTTTAGGAAAGTCAATCACATGTATAGGTATATTTTTCTCATCCAGATTCCTGTCATTGACTATGTCCTCTAGCTCTTTAGGCTTTGATGAAGACATTATTCTCTTTTTTTTTATTGAAATCCTTTTGTCATTCAACAAAGTAGTTTATGAATATAGCACATCCTGATCAACCCTTACAACTTTCTTACTCACCCCTCCCTCCCTGCCCTTTCCTTCACTTTTCTTAAATTTTAGGTTATGTATTAATTATTTTTGCCATTTAACAATACATCCCAGCTGTGTCATCCTTTCAACATCAGTTGCTAATCTTGTCCCCACTAAACTCTGTCTGATTACTTGAGCTGCAGCTATGGCTTAGACTCATAGCACACTAGCCTTGAACCTAAAATTTCTTGATGGCTAGCCCTGTCCTTGCCTCCTTCTCCAGAAATACAGAGTTCAGAAAACTTCTTGGTCATAGGTACTCAGAAAATATTTCTGGAAGGAATTAATGAAAGGCATCAATTGACCAAAGTTTCTTATCAAGGAAGAGAGGTTGAGTCCAGTCAGATATTATGGTGAATGTGGGTTAAATATGGAGGGAAGGGGCTGGGAATATGGCCTAGTGGCAAGTGTGCTTGTCTTGTATACAGGAAGCCCTAGGTTTGATTCCTCAGCACCACACATATAGAAAAAGCCAGAAGGAGCACTGTGGCTCAATTTGGCAGAGTGCTAGCCTTGAGCAAAAAGAAGCCAGGGACAGTGCTCAGGCCCTGAGTTCAAGCCCCAGGAATGGCAAAAAAAAAAAATATGGAGGGGAAAAAAACAAACCATGGAATTCTTTAGCTTAAGTTTGAAGGGTACATTTCCAGTACCACTTTTCATACTTAAACATAAATATCATGATATACTTCTTTTCTCCATCCCTCCATTTGAAATTATTTCCAATTCCTGGCATATATAAATAATGTATTACACTTGAAAACTTTTTAAAGTTAATGATAGCTGATACATGTATTATGCAAGTGTTAATCATATATTAGGTATCACACACTTTCCTTTGCACAGATAAAGATATTCATGCAGGGTCTTAAGTACCCTAAGTGGTAGAGAATATGATTAATTTTATTTGATATATGAGAAACTGAAACCTCTCAAATTGCGTATATTTTTTGACCAGTGTCCCAACTAGTAAGATTCCACTTAGGTTATCTGATTTCAGTCTATATACAAGCACTCTTCACTCAAAATTAAATGAAAATTTATATATAAACTTCCAGACACCCATTTATAAAGCTGAAGCTCTCTGCTGGATCCTTTCTCGGGGCAAGAACAGAACTATGAAACTCTCTGTACAGAAAAACAATGTAAAGAATTTCAACATTATTTCTGGCATGTTTCAATAGTCACCAGTTCTCAGTTTTAACCACAATATTTTTTTCTGATAGTGGTATCCTTCTGACATTCCCCATCTCCTTAATAATAAAGAAGGTATTAATAAGTGAATAATGGAACTCTAAAATATTAGGTCCTAATCCCTGGAATCTATAAATGTTCCTTATATAGCAAAAAACTTGTTGGGATGAGATAAAATCAAGAGTCTTGAGATGAAATTTCTCTGGATGGTCCAGGTGGGTCCTAAATAGGATCACAGGTGGTCTTCTAAGAAGGAGCCTGAGGGAGATTAGATTACACACTAAAGAGAAGGCAGTAAAACCACAGGAAGAAGCCAGAGTGATTCAATCCTAAACCAAGGAATGTTGGCCACCACCAAAGGCTGAAAGGCAAGAAAGGATTCTCCCCCAACGGCCTCTCCAGTGATCCTGATTTCGAATCACTACAATGGATTCCAGACTTCTGGCCTCTGAAACTGTGAGAATTAATTTCTGTTGTTTTAAACCAGCAATTTTGAAGTGATTTGCTATAGCAGCCACAGGAAACAAATACACAAAATGACTATACTCTGCTGCTTTGATTTCCCCTGCACCAAGAATCATAAGAAATCAGGACAGGTTTGTAACACACAAAGTAGGAAACTGAGTCTCAGGAAAGTAACTTAATTGGCCCAGGGTCACACAGCTAGCAGGTAGTGAGGCTAAAATTAAAATATACTTCTAATTGTGGAGTTTTTGTAAATCGCTTGGTTGTGGAGCACACTTGACATAATTGTCTCCTTATTTTCATGAGAATCTTTGAAAATTTTTATTCCTTCTATTTTTTGCTCTTTTTAGATAGATATAATCTGGTACTCGAGGTCCCAGGAAGCTGGGCTTAAAAGGCCAGGCTGGGTCTTTAGATTCCCTGCTCATGGTCTCTCACCCTGTAATCTATCATGGGGTTTAAAGAAGTGCTGGGTGAGGAGTTCTTATGGTGAGCTTCCTTCTAGATGAACTCAAGCACTTCTAGCTTATCAGGCTGACCTTTGGTTTTCCATGGCAAACTGCTTTATGAAGGAAGCTGCCGGCAGGCCAAGGCATTAGCTCCATAAGACTGTATTGTCCTTATTTAGAATTGCTCTCACTTAGACCAGCTCTTGCAAAACATGTTTATTCTGGTTTCCTTTCCCTTCTGGCGGCCTGACCAGTATGAGCCCAGAGTACAGCAGCTCCAACTCCCAGACCTGGGCCTGGCAGGAAAAGACAAGGAGAAAAACAGGAGGCTCCTGAGAAAGGATGTGAGAGGGCTGGAGTGCCCTTCCCAAGTTTCAAGGCAAATAGGATTGATGCCCTCTTTTTGGGTAGCCCACTCAAGACATGTCCCTAGCAAGTCTGACCTAGACTAAAAGAACACAAAGAAATCAGGGGTAGAATTTTATTTTTTTAAAATATGGTTTCAGAACAGCAATAATTATAGTGATAATATTAATGCTATAACAACTCCCTATTCTTAAGTATTTAGTATAAACCAAGCATGGTATAAATCCCCCACATAATTTGTCTCATTTAGCTCTTAGGGAGAGCCATATTATTAACACTGCTTCATGGATGATGAACTGAGATTTAGAGAGGTGAAGGTCTGAGGCTATAGGCAAGCCTTCTTAGTTCTAAGTGTTCTCTTATGTCAGTCTTTCTTAAGGACACACTGCTCTGGAGCCCTTTCTAGGTAACTGTAGTTCAGAGAGAGTGCATTGGCTTGCTCAAGGTCAATCTACCATGGGTTCAGTTTTCTTGGACTCTGGGACTATTTTTCCAATACTGCCTCAGTGTATCCCAGAACTTAAAAAAAGAGGGAGAAAAAATAACAGCTCAAGGTTGGCCATTTGCTATAATTTGAGAGGTAAGCTCTTTCCTTTCTTTTTCCCTTTGAGTCCTTATTTAAAGATGCTGTTGTCCTTGGGACCAACGTAGTTCTTCCATGGGCAGCAGATGGCAGAGAGAAACCCGGGTACTCTCATTCCAAATAAGTAAATTACATCTCATTCCAAATAAATGGGAGAGGAGACAAAAGACTCCCAAGTACAATTTCTTAGTAGAAGAGGAAGGACTGATAGTTGAGGAGGAACTCAATACAAAACAAAAACAAAAACAAAACAAAAAACAATCAACAAGAACAAAATTATTCATCCCCTCAAGTGACACTCTCATTGGATAGATACAGCACATTTTCTGAAGACCCTTTTTAAAACCTGTACCATACGCAGGGAATGGCTTCCCCCCCGACCCCCCCAAAAAACTGGCCCCTGATGGATAACAGGCCAGGAGATAGAAGGGGTAGGTGGAATGGGCAGGTGAGGGACAGGAGGAAAACCTCTGCCCAATGGATCTAGAAGCGGGGGGCTCCTTTTGGGGTTGGACAAGGCGGACAAGTTAGTTCCTTTTCTTTCCTTTTGGTTTCAATGTTACTCCTATTGTACTATTCACTGTTGATTAAGTCCTTCCAGAGAATTCAGAATGAGGGAGAGACAGGGCTCATTTTAAACCTGGGGAGTGGTTTGATAGGCAGCACTACACAATTGAAACAGACAACATTTAATCACTGCAATAAAACTTGTATTTTTAGCCCATTTTATGGAAAGAATAACCTACTCAGAGCAACTGTATTAATTGTTAAAAGTCACACAGAAAGTGACAAAAATCTATTCAGAAATTGAATCTAGTTGATTTTAAGTCCATATATTTTTTAACCTTCATTACCAAAAGCTATTTTTATGAAAATAAATAAAGTCATTTATTAATAAAGACACTAAACTGAAGTAGCTGAAGCTAGAAATGATAAAAAAAAATCTGGGGAAATTGTAAAATACTAGCTAACGTTCCTCTAATGACCAATTTTCTAAGATTTTTACTGATATTTGATTGTGGCTTATAAAGCTAGTATATCTTCTTATATTTCAATGATTTTTGGCCAAATTGCTGGGCCAAGATTTTGTGAAATATCTATATATTAATCAAAGTATAAGGTCCTTTATCTCTCCTGAGTTTGATCATTCCTGTCTCCAACTTTGTAGGTATCTATTTAGGGCATCAGTCACTTCGACTGTACCTGTGCCCTCAACTCTGAGAACCAGCCCTTTGTTCAAAGCTCATTCATTAAATGATAACTCTAGGTGCTGACTCTAGCCAGGATAGTGCACATTAGTGAGGAATCAGAAACTGGGACCCAAGCAACAGACTCAGAGGGTAGAAGGAAGATGATGTTCCAGAGAGGACAGAGGAATTTCAGATAGGATGCTGCTGGGAAAGTTTTCTTGAAGTGGTGATGTCTGAGGCATGGCAGAAGAGTGAAATTCATCCAGGTAAGCAAGGAATGGAAGGAAGAACATTCTATGTAAGGTATGGGCATATATGGGAACACCATAGAACAGGAGAGAGACTGAAATTACTAGGTACCCTTCTTTTAACAAATCAAACCAGAGGCTTTAAATAAATCCATCATAACGCCAGTGGCCTCTTACAGGTAAGTGCCTGATTTCTTTTCTCAAAGGTAGTGTCACTCAAACAAGCCTTGCTGAGAGATACAGGATCCGTTTTACAGTTGAGAACAAGAATGTGATGGTCACACACAGCTGTAATGAGGCCCCAGGAAGAATCTAACATCAAGTCAACAAGTTGGAGCCAAAGCATCCCACCACCTCACAGAAAGAAGGTAGTACCATTCCTAAAACTGAACTTTCTTTCACAAGAAACCAAGAACTCAGTGCCAGGGCAGGATTTATGACCCAATCACTGAGGACAGAAATAATTGGTCACATGAGTGCCTAGCAGCTCTGCCTGGCTTCTACTCAGGAGGGGCTGCATAGATTTCAATTGTGGAGACAAGTTTACTTTTCCCAGCCCAGGTGCGCTCCTGCAGCCAGCTCAGCCCTAATGAGCACTGCACAGCCAAGGCACAAGTAACTGATGGCCCAATTTAAAGTGTGCAGAGGCTGGATTTCCTTCCAGCCTCCGAAGGAAAAACACCAGCTCAGGAAGAATGAAGAAGTGCCTGTTCTGAGTTAGTCTCCTGCTGTAGTCATTGGATTCCCAGGAAGACTAAGTCTATTCCATCAAGTGCCCAGAGAAAGGAAGCAATTAGCTAAAGAAGTCAAGCAGAAAAGGGAAAGACAGAATGAAAATCAGGCACTGGGTTTCAAGCTAGAATGGACACGGCTTTCAACGCAGCCTCCACTTCATACTAGCTGGAGTTAACTTGCATAGTCTTTGAGAGCATTTGGGTCTTGATGGAAAAACTAATACCACTAGGCAAGATGTGATATCTCTGTGCCTCAGTTTACTCCCTTACTATAGAGGATTAGAGGCACAGATTTGGGGGTTATGCACTTGGATATTGACCCCAGCTCTGTTGCTGACTGTCAAAAGGCCAAGTTAAGGAATTCTTAGTTTCTTCCTTTCTAAAGAAAACCTGATTATGTTGTGACCTCAAAGAACTGTCAGGAGGACCGGCTGAGACAAGATATAAAATGCAGGTGTGTAGTGTGTGAGGGAGTGATTGTGAACTTGTTTTATACCAGGACCCAGAAGATCAGCCTCACCTGGGACTTGTTAGAAATGCCTTCTCTGGCCCCATCCCCACCTACTGAATATGAAACTCTGGGGGTGGACCGATCACTCTGCTTTAACAAGTCCCTCAGGTGATCCTTGTGGATACAGATGTTTTAGTATCTTGGTTCTAGGTTGGAATTCATAATGCCTCTGAAATGCTTCAGTTCATCCAGACTCTGAAGAACGTGTTCAGCCCACGATCTTTCCAAAGGAGTTCTCTTTGTTCATTCAAGCAAGAACAGATAAACTCTCGTCACTCAGGATTTCCCTCCCCTCACCCCCCCCCCCCCACCAAAAGCAACCGTTTCTGCATGCTTACTAGATTTCAGACCTGTTGGTAATGTGTTTATGTGGAGTATTGTAATTTATCTCTGCAATAACTCTCTGTGGTAGATGCTATATTGAACAAATAGGGAAGCTGCAGCTCCATGAAGTGAGGTATCTTGCCCAAAGATCTACAATCCAATGGTGAGCAAATCAGGATTCAAACTTTAATAGTCTATTCGTGGAAGGAATGCACTTTCCACATTGTCTTTCTGCCCCTTTCTATTGGAAGGAAGACTGAAGGGTGATGTGAAGAAGGTCTTTGTGCATATAAAACTAGTGGGTGGAAACCACAGGGAGGCAGACTGTGGCTGGACCAAGAGCACAGCTTAGTGACAATGTGATTTTCCCATACTTTCCTACCTCAGGAGCCAGTGCACTCCTGTTATTGGGGATGTGTGAGCAAATGCTGGACGAGTACAGTTGGATGTCACAGAAGGAAGTTTGGAATCTCCTCTCCACATGGTGCATCAATGTGGAGTAGAAATTTAGGAGGCAGGGGGCTGGGGATATGGCCTAGTGGCAAGAGTGCTTGCCTCGTATACATGAAGCCCTGGGTACGATTTCCCAGAACCACATATACAGAAAATGGCCAGAAGTAGCACTGTGGCTCAAGTGGCAGAGAGCTAGCCTTGAGCAAAAAGAAGCCAGGGACAGTGCTCAGGCCCTGAGCCCAAGGCCCAGGACTGGCAAAAAAAAAGAAAAGAAATTTAGGAGGCAACTCTCTCTCTCTCTCTCTCTCTCTCTCTCTCTCTCTCTCTCTCTCTCTCTCTCTCCCTCTCCCTCGCTCTCTTTCTCTCTCTCTCTTGCTTTCCTTGCCTCTGTCTGTCTTTCTCTCTGTGTGTCTCTTTCTCTCTCCGTTGGCTTAGCTTTGAGTTAAAAAAATCAATTGGAGGTAGTTCATTAGCAAAGAAAAAACACTGTCTGAACTTGGGAAGAAATAATCCACCTTGCTGTATTGGTCCCAGGATCTAGCTGGAGGAGATCTCGCTTTCCTCTGCACTCCCACATCATGTTATACTCATACCTTGCTCAAAGTACTGAGCCCTGTCCCCGCTGCATGACAGCCATCGATGCAAGGCTAGATCACTTTTAGAGAAACAGCAAAACATGTGTGCACAGAGGCACAGATCTTGTGCACATAGTGGGTTTTAACGTCTCTGGTCGTAGTTACCTCCTTTATATAAAAGGGACTCCTTACTGAGTTTAAAGGCTTCAAAGAACATATATTATGATATACTGTAAACCATATCCATATCCATTTTAGTCCCCCTACACATTATAAAATGTCTTCAGAGAATGCATTTCGTGTGTGTGTGTGTGTGTGTGTGTGTGTGTGTGTGTGTGTGTGTGTGTGTGTGTGCTGGTCCTGGGCTTGAACTCAGGGCCTGGGCACTGTCCCTGAGCTTTTTTGCTTAAGACTGGTGCTCTACTTCTTGAGCCACAGCTTCGCTTCCCAGAGAATACACTTCTGATTCATTGAGGTATTCTGCTATTCACTTATGCCTAAGTCCTACCTTCCTACCCGAAACAGAGATATTTAGTATGTGGTATATAGAAGGATTTATATAATTAGTTCAAAAAGTCAAAAACAAGAGAGAAAGGGAGAGGGAGAAGGTGGGAGGAAGTGAGGGAGAGAGGAGAAGAAGAGGAGGGGGAGGAGGAGAAGGTGGAGCAGGAGGAGGAGGAGGAGGCAGAGAAGAGTAGGAGGAAGAGGAAAAGAGGAAGAAGAGAGAAGAAGAGAAGAAGAGAGAAGAGATAAGATAAAGGAAAAAGTGAAAATGAAAGAAGGGAAAGAGGGAGGAAAGGAAGGAAGAATAAAAGGAAGGAGAAAACAAAGGAAGGAAAGAATTCTGCTGTCCATCGGTTAACCAGTCTGTCGGCCCTGGTTCCTGTGTGTGTGTGTGTGTGTGTGTGTGTGTGTGTGTGTGTGTGTGTGTGTGTGTGTGTGTACATGTACACTTAGAATAATCAATAGCATGCTATAATATGAAGAATCCTATGGGAGAAGGGAGTGAACAGGAGAGTTGAAGCCATTTCTTTATAGGCAACTAATTACTGTTCTGTGATTATCTGGACTAGCTGTGACCCGTGGTGTGAGTTTTGCACATACTGACCTTCATGTTGAGCCACTGCATAAAAGCAGAAAGTTTCAGGTTCAGATTTTGGAAAACTTAAAAGCATCTCTGTTCTAGAATATACCACATATTGAACTTTCTCCATGATGGGACTCTGGCCAAGTAGCGGTTTTTGAAGCTTTTAAAGGCTCACTGGCCCTTCCAAAATGGCTGTTGTGGACACATGGGTTTAGAAGCTTTTAAAAAATCCTTGTGGGCTTATTTTTAGAGCAAACCTTAACCTTGTAAAGCTTCTTAAAGGAGCCACAGAGGACCTTCTTAGAGCCCAGGCAGCTGTTCCCAGAGGTTCCAAAACAGCCTTTCCTTGTGTTAGCTGAGCCTGAGATACGCTGTTCCTGGAGGCATAGGTCCTTGGAATCAGAAGACTCCAGCCACAGGTGAGTCACCCAAGGATGCAGTTTGCTTGCCAGGAAGTAGAGACCATAGAATAATAGACACACAAGGCAGCTAATAAAGAAAACACTGAAATAAAGGAATCTCAAAAGTTACTCATCAACCTTGGTTTGCTATGTCCAATCTCTTCTGAAACACACACACATAGAGAAGCCAAGCCACCTGTATTTGAACAGCTTCAGTTATGAGAAGACACCCTTATCTGAGCATCCAATTGCCCTACACATTCTTCACCAAGGGAGTATACATTCCATGCTCCAAATTGTATAGAGTGTTTGGGGTGTGCGTGTGTACACCAGTGCATGAAGAATAGAAACAGTCTCAACAAAGTTGAAAAGTAGTGGAAAAGACCCAGGAATCCAATGGTCCTACCTGGAGAGTACTGCAGTAAATAAAGACATTCAAAGATTTACTAAAGCTTCTCAAGGAATCTGATCTGGCCCCAGAGATGAGAAAGTTTTATGGAGAGATGACCTTCTCATGGGAGCTGAAGGATGAGTAGATGTTGACAAGTCGGGGAGGCTGGTGGAGGGGTGAGTGGGGGCACAAAGGATGAAGAGAACATTGCTGCAGAGGTTAACAGGCAGAGTGCAACAACCCAGCGTTTTAGAAAAACTGAACATAGTCTTGATGTGTAAAATAAAGCAAGAAGAGACCTGGTTGATGGTTAGGAGTGCACCGGGTTGCAGAGTCTGCACAGCCTGGTTGATGAGGGTTTGGATCTTGACCTGGAAAGTGTTTAAAAAAAAAAGTCTTTTATTCTAAAGTTAAGGCTAAGTAACTTATACCAAAGCTGCAGTTTTTCCCACATTGCTAACCATGGTTGACATCAAATAGATCTGTGATTCTCTTTTGTTTTGCTTTGTTTTTCTGGGAGGAGGTATAAAGGGGAATCAGAAAGGGAGGGAGGAAGGGTGAATAAATGCAATATTGCTATTCAGTACACACTGTGTGGAAAATGGCCTATGTAACTCATGGACAGGGATTGGAACCTGGGGGCTAGGAAACTGGGGGAAAGTGAAGGCAGGAGAAATGTCCAACTCCAGCCCCCCACAAATGTACTCATTTCCTAACTTATGAAATGGTAGCCCCTCAATATAACATATTAATAATAACAATAAATTTTTTTTTTCAAATTTTTATTATCAAACTGATGTACAGAGAGGTTACAGTTTCATACGTTAGGCATTGGATACATTTCTTGTACTGTTTGTTACCTTGTCCCTCATTCCCCCCTCCCTCCTCCCCCTTTCCCTTCCCCCCCCCCCCCCCCCCGAGGTGTTCAGTTCACTTACACCAAACCATTTTGCAAGTATTGCTTTTGTAGTTGTTTGTCTTTTTTTACCCCGTGTCTCTCAATTTTGGTATTCCTTTTCAATTTCCTAGTTCCCATACCAGTATACACGGTTTCCAATATACTCAGATAAGATTACAGAGATAGTGTAGGTACAACCACAGGAAGGTGATACAAGAACATCATCAATAATAGAAGCTAGAGATACACAGGGGACGTTGAAAGTAGTTACAACTGTGATATAACAATTGTTTCCATAACATGGAGTTCATTTCACTTAGCATCATCTTATGTGTTCATAAGGGTATAGCTACTGGGCCTTGTGATGCTCTGCTATGACTTGCCTAAACCTGTACTAATTATTCCCAATAAGGGAGACCATAGAGCCCATGTTTCTTTGGGTCTGGCTCACTTCACTTAGTATAATTTTTTCCAAGTCCTTCCATTTCCTTACAAATGGGACAATGTCATTCTTTCTGATAGAGGCATAAAATTCCATTGTGTATATGTACCACATTTTCCTGATCCATTTGTCTACTGAGGGGCATCTGGGTTGGTTCCAGATTCTAGCTATGACAAATTGTGCTGCGATGAACATTGTTGTGCTGGTGGCATTACTGTGATTTTGTTTGTGGTCTTTTGGATAGATACCCAAAAGTGGGGCTGCTGGGTCATAGGGGAGTTCTATATTTAGCCTTCTGAGGAATCTCCATACTGCTTGCCAGAGTGGCTGAACCAGTTTACATTCCCACCAACAATGAAGTAGGGTTCCCTTTTGGCCACATCCCCTCCAACAATTGTTATTGTTAGTTTTCTTTTTTTTTTTTTTTTTTTTTTTGCCAGTCCTGGGCCTTGGACTCAGGGCCTGAGCACTGTCCCTGGCTTCTTTTTGCTCAAGGCTAGCACTCTGCCACTTGAGCCACAGCGCCACTTCTGGCCATTTTCTGCATATGTGGTGCTGGGGAATTGAACCCAGGGCCTCATGTATACGAGGCAAGCACTCTTGCCACTAGGCCATATTCCCAGCCCAAGTTTTCTTGATATATGACATTCTTACTGGGGTGAGATGGAATCTCAATGTTGTTTTGATTTGCATTTCTTTTATGGCCAGTGATGTAGAGCATTTTTTCATATGTCTCTTGGCCATTCTCATTTCCTCATCAGAGAAGTCTCTTTGTAAGTCTTTAGCCCACTTGATGAGGGGGCTATTGGTTCTTTGCGGTTTTGTTTTGGAAGAAGGTAATTTTTTTAGTTCTGCATATAGTTTAGATATGAGGCCTTTGTCCATAATAAAATTATTTTTAAAAAGGAAGCCACCTGGGCATTACACCTTTGTAATCCCAGAACTTGAGGGGCTAAGGCAGGAAGATATTAAATTTGAGGTCAGCCTGGGCCTACCTAATAAGACCCTGTCAAAAAGTCAAAATTAAATAAAATAAGACGAATCCCAATTCCTGTCTTTGAATATGGTCAGACTTAACTGACTTCTAATTAATAAGCAGTGGGAAAGTGACAATGTTTCTCTGATGAGTTCCTGGAAAGGATAGCTTCCCCCTAAAACCTTTTCCTTGGCCTGCTTGCAGGGGGCAATCAGTCGCCCTACTAGGAGAGCACTCAAACAACCACGGAGAGGCATACATGGGGACAATTGAGGTCTTTTTCCTACCACCCGCTCTGAATTGCCTGCCATGTCAGTTGTCAGCTGACCCTCTAGCCCCAGTTAAATCTTCAGATGATATGAGACAGCCCTGGCCAATAGCTTGGCTGTTAGCTTGCTTGGAAACTCTGAGCCATAGCCACCCTGCTGAACTGCCCTGGAATTCCTGACCCACCGCAACAGTGAAGTAATAAATGTTATTTGTGGTTTTAAATTATTTCTACATATTTCTTAGTTTTATTTGTTTCTTATTGACAATAATTTTGTAATCTGTGGGACAAAGTGTGATGTTTAAATACATCTATGCATTATGGAACAATCAAATCAAGCTAAATAGCAAACCTGTTGCCTCAAATATGTACTGCTTCCTGCTGTAATAAATATAAAAATACTCTTATAGCTATATTAAAATACACAATTAAAAGGTCTAATATATATTGAAATACCTCTTGTCCCCTTCCACCCTAGGTAATTTGTTAAGTAGCAATGGAAACCTAATACCATATGTCACCTCAAGACATGAGAAAAGAGAACAAGAACTTTGGGGTAAGAAAGTCTCTTTTACTTAGTGGTTGTTGGATGAAAGGTATATTCTGTACCTTTTGGAGCTCCTATTTTAGGTCTGTTTCATGAAATGATGCCTGCAGGACAAGGAAGATTGAGATCTGTCTAGTAATTTTCAGTTTCTTTGTCCTCTGCTACTTTAATATTCAATCAAACCTGCCATTCTCCAGGCTGCAGAAAGAAACAGGTTTGTTAACAAATTATCAGGTTTATTAGCAAACTGTAGGTATTCTGACTGCTCTAGAAGAAAGGGGCTTGAAGGCTACTTATCTGAGGCTGCCTGACCATGTTTCACTATAAACACTATAATGTTCAAGTCCATCCCACACTTGTGTTAGTCAGCTTTATGAGCCTATCTCCTGCTATGTGAGCATAATAGATTTTTCTTTGAAATCTTTCTCCATAGTTCCGTCTTATTTTCTTCATTTACAATTCAGCAAGGAAATAGATTTACATTGAGTATTCTTACCAAAGAGATCCCTTACTTCTTATTATGTGTCATATACATCATGAAGATATTTTACTCAATTATGGAAACACCATCCTGATATTTTGCAGATGAGGAAATGCAAGTGCACAAATGCAGTGTGTGCTTCTTTTGACACTGCAGAAGGGATTAAGTTTCCCATCTGAGTTGACATGGAACAGAGAGAGTGAGTAAACAAGAGAACAGCATGAATTACAATGTCCCTATGCAGGAAAGCAGTTGTTCCAGGGTCATCAGAAGTGACTGTGAGTGTGTGAGTGCCCCAAGAATGCATAGACATTTTGGAGAGGAATCTGAGTTTTAAACTGAGGCTTTGATTTCCATACAATAGATCTAGGAGCCTCAGTCAAAATTTGTTGCCCAGATCAGTACTTCTTTAAATTTGGGTGTCCACTTCTTAAGGGTTTTGATCAAGCACAGATTTCATTCAGCCAGTGTTGAACCTGGAGTCTGTATTTCAAACCATCTCAAGGTCCTCTGTAATAGTGTTGTTGCTAGTCTGTGGACCATACTTTTGAATTGTCTGGCTGCATTCCTCAAAGATATGGAACATTCTGATGGTGTCCAAGTGGCGTGCTCTCCACTACTCTTTCTGTGAAGTTTATTCAGAAAACAGGGTTCCTCCAGGGTTTCTCTTAGGGCCAGGCTGTGACAGGAAAAGTCATGGAAGCCACTGCTCTTATTATCCTTTTGCCTCAGTTTCTTTCTCATCTGTACCAAGTAGTGTGGAGGCCTCACTCGGGTACACTAAGGATCCATTCTTCATGCTTTGGCCTAGGATATTAGAACAGCAATCTGTAGAGCAGAAATCAAAGGCTCTTTCTCCATATTTGGCCTCAGAACTCCCTTTCTTAAGATGGGGAAGCAAAGAAAAAACCATTAGTGGTATTTTTCTTTAGAAAGGATTACTTCAGGGAGCCAAGCATTAAGTGAGTGCTTTCACTGTGAGAGGACTGTTTGGTAAACTCCCTTGTTTTTGACAGATGTTGAAACAGCCTGAGCCAGAGTTTAAGAAAAAATGTTTTCCCCACATATCCACCCCAGCCCCAGAGGCTGTGATAAAGTTGGCTAAACTACATTCAGGTCAAGTCAGGTTTTGGTAACCTCATAGAAACCTCAGAATTCACTGAGTCTGAAGTGAGAAGGGTTCCATCTACCATGAAGCATTTATTATGATAATGAAAGGAGAAGAAAAGACTTCACCAAGTTGGTACCTGGTTCAGGTCCTGTACTAGGAGTTTAGGTTACTGAGAACTTCTGTTACCGTCTGTGATGAATGCAATCTGCTACTGCCTTTAGCTGTGGAGGACAGCCCTTATCAAAGCACTTTATGTGGAGAGAGCACCTCACTGACAGCTGAAACCTGCACTTCAGGAGCATCTGTGTTCAGGACTCTTGTGTGGGTGCTGCCTTCCATAGCCACAGTGGGCAGGACAATATCACAGGTTGGCAACACATTGCACAGTTAAAAGAAGTACATGACCTTCACTTCCCTGAGTTCGCTAAATGCCAATGCCACCCAAGAAGGCTACAAGCAATTATCCCTTAATGTATTAAGTGAGGACACAAAAGCCTGAAGGTACTTCTTATGTCCAGTTCAAGTGAGGAGCACAAGCTCTGTCCAGGTTTCAAAGCTTTTGTAGTCATTAGTGGTATGTCTTGGGACAAAGTCCTTAATCCTTCTAAACCAGGGTTTCCTCACCTGTAAAATGGGAATCGTGATTTAAGATGAAATGAAAGTGAAATGCTTCACCTTTGGCTTATAGGGAAACCTGCCCTTCTGCCACCCAGGAGGTTGTCACTTGTCCAAAGTCACATACTGGTGGTAGCCAAACTTGGACGCAGAAATTCTAATTCGTAATGCAGGACTATGTCTGTTGTGTTCAACACTGCATATTCCCAGGTACTTCTGAATCAGAAACCCTCCAGTAGACTTCAAGTTGGCAGGCCTAACTCATGGTGGCCAGTCATGGTGTGGTCAAGGAGTAGTCTTCTCATCCTCTGAGACCTGAAATCACTGTGTTAACACAGCATGTCTTGGAGTTATGCAGTCCTTCCCCCCTTTGTCTTCTTTCAAAACACAAAAACAGAGCTGGGTACTGGTAGTTCATGCCAGTCATCCTAGCTACTCAAGGGACTGAGATCTGAGGATCACAGTCTGAAGTCAGCCCTGGCAGGAAAGCCCACAAGACTTTTATCTCCAATTTACCACCCAAAATCTGGAAGTAGAACTGTGGCTCCAGTAGAAGAACACAGTCTTGAGCAAAAAAGCTCGAAAAAAGGACAGTGCACAGGCCCTGAGTTCAAGCCCCCATAGAGCCATAAATAAATACATAAACAAATAAATAAACAAGATAAAGTACAAACACAGTAGTGGAGTGGGGGAATGAAAGGACCCACAATGGCTGATAGCTTGTCATAATTTAACCAGTGCATAGATTCTGTAAAATATCCGTGCAAACCTCATAATGAATTAATCAGCTTCACTGAAACCATACAACTAACATTGGATGGTACAGAGACTTTTGTCATAGGACTATGACTCCAGTATATAAGCATGACCATTAAGGGATCCACCCAGTGCTCAAACTATGTTTTCTAAGAGGAGGGAAATTGTACTTGTAGTAGCTTCACCACCCCATACCCCTATTCAGTTGATGGTTTTATCCTCCCTGTTCACATTCTTTGTTTAATATAAACCCAGATGTGAATTGTACTCTCTGCCTCATTTCCCACCCAAATAAAAAATGCAAAATACCACAGAGAATCTGTATATATAAGGGACAGATCATCCCCAATTATGGCTACTATTGTGCGGGTTTTATGCATGATACCCATGTTCTTATCCAGCCCTCCCAGCAACACCAGGGAAAGAGCACCATTGCCTTTACTTTTGCAGCTGGAAACCTCAGAGAGGTGAAATAACTTGCTGAGAGAGTACACATTATCTGTTAAACAGGGACTCAGCTGGCTCTTTATGCTAGACCACGCAGCCTCCAAGTTTGCAGGCAACCTCTCTCCAACACCCTAGAGAGGCCTGAGTCAAATTCTTTCAGAATGTCACAACAGGCACTTGGGGTTGGGCAGATCCTGAGTGCAACTCCTCCAGAAACAAGCCTCATTCACCAGGGTGGGGAGGTCAGTGGGGAGGCATGTGGAGTGGTGACAGAGTGTCCGATTAAGCAGGCAGAGCAAGTTTTCACAGAGTTTGGGCTGGGCAAGAATGAATGGTCCAGGCAGCCTGTCAATGTCAGGAATTCCAGTTGCTTTCCAAAGGGCATATCTGTTGCACCATGAATATGTAGAGGGCAACAATGTGTGCATATAGGCAAGCTAGAGAATCTATAGTTTGGCAGTGACCAGGTAGGCCTGACCAGGGTCAAATGATGAGGGTTCACAGGTAGAATTAGGTCCTGGGAGAATCACTAGAGAGGTGGAAGGAACGTTCTAGTGGTTAACCCGGACAGCTTTTGAGGTCACACCTCCTGGGTTCTATCACAGTTGTTCCATCAGTTAGCTATACAGCCTTGACAGGTAATTTCAATCTTCTGTGTATCATGTTCCTTATCTCAAATGAGGATATTAAATTTGTTGTGGAGATGAAATAAACAAGAAGGAGACAAGCATCTCTTCCCTATTCCTATAAGGCTACAAACTGGCCTAGTACTACAAGCTTTGCACTCAATTAGGTTGCTGCTGCCGAACACAAAGAAACTCATAAATAAGACAAAATAAAAAGTGAGGATTTCAGTTCAAAGCCAGCCTAAGCAGGAAAGTCTGAGAGACTCTTATCTTCAATTAACCATCAAAAAGATGGAAATAGAGGTGTGGCTGAAGTGGTAGAGCATAAGCCTTGAGCAAAAATGCTCTGGGACAGTGCTCAGGCCCAAGTTCGAGTCCCAGGTCTGGCACACAACACACACAAATAAGACAAATTCATGATTTCCCCCCCCCTAAGCCATAGATAAAACAATGTTACAGTGAAAAATACCCCACAAAATTAGCAAAGACTCCCCTTTCCAAGCTAAGATGAATAGGTGCTGCTTCTTTACTAGTTACATCTTTAGCCTCCATTCATCCTTCCCTCCTGCTTGGTAAGATTCATTCAGATACGCAGTCATAGAATGATCTGATCTCTGTTTTCTGACAGTATACAATACAGAACAAACCTCTCCTTCCTTGAACTCTCTCCAAAATTACCTAACTCAAGCTCACATCCCATCACATCAGTCCTTTTTAATTCCCTAGACTCCACAGATTTCTAAGACATATGTTCTTTTCTCATGGCATAGAGTCAATACGCTCAATTTTGTTTCAGGTGGCTTTTTACTGGAGTGCATGGGCATAGGTTAAAGACATAAAGCACAAAAAATAGTTATTGGCACAGAGAAAGTACCATGCGAGGATGGAGATTGTCATGGGGTAGGTTACCCAGGGAGACCCAGGTTCAGAGAGGTCCAGTAGGAAGTGCAACAGAACAGTGACCAAGCAGAAGAGTGGTTTCAGAGCCAAGAGACTTTAATTTAAATTCCTACCTACCATTCAAAATATTGGTCGAGCATCCCTTATCCAAAATACTTGGAACTAAAGGTGCTAAGATTTCAGAGTTTTCAGATTTTTTTTTAAATTTTTTTTTTTGGCCAGTCCTGGGGCTTGGACTCAGGGCCTGAGCACTGTCCCTGGCTTCTTTTTGCTCAAGGCTAGCACTCTGCCACTTGAGCCACAGCACCACTTCTGGCCATTTTCTGTATATGTGGTGCTGGGGAATTGAACCTAGGGCCTCATGTATACGAGGCAAGCACTCTTGCCACTAGGCCATATCCCCAGCCCCTCAGATTTTTAACTTAGCATAAACCTTACCTGTTGATCATCCTAAGTCTGGAAAATTTGGAATTAAAAATGCTCCAAAACCCCCCTCCCAATTAAATCCTGTGAGACCCATTAAAAAAAAAATGCTCCAAAATGCAAAAAAGTTGGGCACCAACATGTTGCTCAAAAGTTTTGGATTTTTAGACCATTCTAAATTTTAGATTTTTTTTGGTTATGGATGTGCAGTCTATAGTAAGATTTAATCTAGAATGTCAAACTTCAGGACAAGATACCAAGTATCTGACTTGTACCACTGTGGTACCATGTACAAATTTCTTAACTCTGCTTGTCTTAGTTTCTCCACTTGTGAAAAGATAAGAAAATTAAAACGATTTCATAGGTTTATTGTGAGGCACCAGCAGGAGCAGAAGTATACTGCAGTTGGTTGTGTGATTTTATTAAAATGTGATTTAAGTGGAAAAGATCCAGGAATACGCAGAAACTGCCTGGTTATTTCAACTTGAAAAGTTGACAAGGGGAAAAGAATAGATTGATTTCAGAATAAAATCACTTAAATCCCTGCATTAAATCATGCCTAGATTTAAACTTGGAATTCTAGTGCACCAGTGGTAAAATGGCACCTTTGGGAGTCCCTGCATGCAGCCACAGGTTGCTATATAACGCCTTTGATAGGAAGACCAAGAATGATGAATGCATTTGGATCCACCCCTCCCTTATTAATTGCATAACATACTGTTTGAGACCTGTTTGCTCTGTTAAAATGAGAATAAATTTAATTCCTACCATGTCTATTTGTGGCGAGGAGCTTGCCCACTCTTTCTCATTGCTATGCATCATTTGTGTGAACATATTGCAACTTATTTATCCATTATACCGTTCATAGGCATTTGGGCTATTCCTGGCTTTGGGCTACTCTTCAGAATGCTACTGATGAACACTTTGCATGTGTTTTTGTTGAACCCCTTTCTGCCTGGTGTATACATGGGAGTGGAATTTCTGAGTGCTAGGATCAGCACATCTTCACCTTTTGTGCCGACTGCCATATGAGCTTACAAAGTGGTAGAAAAATTGCCTACTTTTACTTGGCGTGAATGTCTCATCGGTTCCAAGTCTTTCCCCACTGGACCTATGCTCTTGGAATCCAGGAATTTTACTCTTAATGCTTGGAATCAGTAAATTCCTGGAAACTAGATATATTAGTTATCTATTGCTAGGCAACAAATTCACACTAAACAGAGTGATCTAAAACAAATATACATATTTATTATTTTTCCTAGTCTCTGTGGACCAGGGACTTGGGAGTAACTTGTCTGGTGTTCCAAACTTCAAGTCTATAATGAGACTAGATTGCATGCTTGGTTAGGCTATGGACATCTGAAAAGTTAGTTGGGGCTGGGAGATCAATCACCAGGATAGTTCTGTCCTATGACTTGTAGGCTGGTGCTGGCTATTTGCAGAAGGCCTCATTTTTTTCTCTGCTTGTGTGTTTACACAGGGCTGCTTGAGTAGCCTCATAACATGGCAGCTTCCTTCACTGTGAGCAACCCAGCTTGGATATTACCTTGAACATCATATATCTCATTTTCTCAGCATTTTATTGTTTACCCAGTTCACCCTTACTCAGTGTGGGAAGGCACTATAGAAAAGCATGAATTCCAGAATGTAATGATTATTAAGGAACATCTGGGAGGTTGGCCACCTTATCAAGATGGCATTCCTGATGCCAATGCCAATTAAATATCCTTTTCTTTAATAGTTGAAACTGTAAGTGATCGCACAGGGAACAGGTAAATTTTGAGAAACTGGCAGATAGAAAATTTTCATCTTGGGCAGATCTTCTGATATATGCTGGCCTTGAACAAAGAACAGAATTAATCTCTGGCCTCAAAAAGGCTCTGAGATAGAGACCACTCACTGTAAAAAAAAAAACCCAAAAAACACTAGGTATGTCATTTGTTTTCTCCAAATTCGTGATTTGAGATCTAATCCCCAATATCTCAAAATGTGACATTGTCTCAGGCCAAGTTACATATTATACATTCCAGCTACCTAGGAGGTAGAGATTATGGGAATTGCTATTTGAGGCCAGCCTGGGCAAAAAGTGATATCTCTATCTCAACTATAAACCAGATATAGTGGTACAAGCCTATAGCCTCAGCTATGTAGGAGGCATAGATAGAGGATCACAGTCCAAGGCTAGGGTTCATAAAAAATTGTGAGACCTTCTCCAAAATAAAACTAAAGTAGTGAAATACTGAAAGTATGGCTCAAGTGATAGAGCATGCATGCTCATCAAGCATGAGGCTTTGTGAGACTAAAACCTAGTACTGGAAACAGGAGCAGTGGAGATACAGTGATTTAAAATGAGGTCATACTGGATTAGAGTGGACCTATCTCCAAAAGGCTGTTGTCTTTATCAAAAGGGAAAGTTTAGATACACATGCAGAGAAAACACCATGTATCTGCAAGCCACCGTATGCCAAAAAGTTGCCTATAACCACAGAATGAGGTGTGGATCAGAATCTCCCTCATAGCCCTCAGAAAAAACCAACCCAGTGGAAACCTTGGTATCATCCTTCCAGTCTCCAGGATGGTGAGACAGTCCATTTTTATTGTTTAGAAAACCTAATGTGTAGTGCTTTGCAGCACCAGCTCTAGGAAACCAGTATAACCACTTAAGAAGGATTCTAAGTGATAAGAAGTCAGCAGGATGAAGGAAGAAACATTGCATTAGTGAAATGATTAAGTTTTGTATTAGTCCACTCAAACACTAACAAAACACCTCACTTGGCCATAGAGCACATACTCATTTTGCTTTGAGCAATACAATACAAATTGTAGTTTAGTCAGGCAAATAATACAAGTGAATGTTACAGAGGTTCTGGAACCAGACATCCAAGCCAGAGCTTGAAGGATGAATGCATTTGCTTGATGATTGCTCAGTGGAACCCATCATTTCTGCTCCTGTAGAGAGCTTCCTATAATCCTAGTCCACACAGAAAATCAGCAGGGCAAGATAGCAGGTTTGCTAAATTGGTTCATTACCACAGGTCAAACCAACAGCCTGAACATCCCAGGCCAGTTGATGAGATCCCCTGCTCTAGCTGGCCTGCTGTTTGTAGGAAAAACAGCAACTAAGAAGCTGACCTCTGGCTGCTCAGGCCTGATTCCCTCTGGAGCCTCAGGCTCGTGCAAGAACTGGCTTCAGAAACTTACCCTAAGTGGGTGGTTCTTCCTATTCTGGCTGTCCAGACCCCTCTGCAATACTAAAGAATCAAATTGTGTTAGTTATGTGCTAAACAGCCACAAAATAACCTTTTCTTTCCAAATGTCCCATGCATGAGAAGCCCAGCCTCAGTGGGTTGTGCTTCCAGGCCCTGGAACAGGAGCAGGAGCCTCTTGGTTTTGGCATTGGGATTCCTTGGTTTTTCCAGAGTACTACCCCTCCCCATCCCCATCTCAGGCTCCTAGACTTTGACTTCTGGAGACATTGCTCTAAGTAATCTGCTAAGGAAGACAGAAAAGGATAAAACCAACTGCAACTGCAGACACATAGGCCTCTGTGGAATGATGGCCAATTATCCTGACTCCAATTATCCTCTCCTATCTGGCAATCCCTAGAATCTTGTTTATATTATAGACCTTTTACTTGAGGGAGAACAGTGCAATAAGAAGGGGCCAGGACACAAACCAGTAGTCTGGAAACCAGTACTCTGGAAAACCTGTGGACAGAGCACCCATTCTCATTGGCCCTAGATCTCAGCCTTCCTCAGGAATTGTACCATAACTCATTGACCATAGGCACAACCTGACTGGCAAAGCTTGACATTTGTTTTATTATCTTTGCTCAACTCCTCTCTACATGTGGTTTCAACTGCCACTTGGGTGGCAATATTTCAGGTCTGTGGCTCAAGTGGTAGAGAGCTAGCCTTGAGCATAGAGAGGCTGAGGGACAGAGCCCAGTCCCTGAGTTCAAGTCCTAGGACCAGCAAAAAATGGTTTGCACACAACAGAATATTATTCAGCCTTAAAAGTAAAGAAATTATAATACATGATCATGGATGAATCTTGAGGATATAATGCTAGGTGAAAGAAACCAACCATAAAAGGAGAAAAACTTTATATTTTTGCTTATGATGTACACGAGATAGTCAAAAATCACAGAGACAGGAAGTAGAAAGGTGACTGCCAGTGGCTAGGAGAAAGCAAGGATGTGGGAATAATGTTGAAAGAGTAGAGAGTTTCAAATGGAGAAGGTGAAAAAAGGAGGTAGATGGCAGTGGTAAGGGTCCAATGATAGAAATTTATGCAGAACCTGTATCCTCAACTATGATTAAACTGGTAAGCTTTATGTTACATATATTTTATCAAGATGAAAAAATGTAAATCTGGTGTGACATTCCTATATTTAAGAACCTCAAATGGGCCAGGCATGGTGACATACTCCTATAATCTCAGTTACTTGAGAAACAGGGATAGGAGGGTTTTGGTTAGAACCTTGCTTGGGGAAAATCAACAACAACAACAAAACTACTATGACAAAAAAAATCTGAGAGTGGTGGTACCCTGTAACTCCAGCAACATGAGAGATGGAGGTGGGAGGAAAGAATCAAGGTCCAATCCTGGTCCAAGAAAAAGTGTACACCCTAATGTAAAAAGAAAGCTAAAGCAAAAAAGCACTGGGATATCTGGAATATAGCTCAACTGGTAGTGCACTTGCCTAGCAAGCAGAAGGCCCTGAGTTCAATCTCCTGTAACAGACACACACACACACACACACACACACACACACACACACACACACACACGACCCTGAAATGTCCCATTACCTACCTTTAGGGTGAATTGTTACCCTTCTAGCTCACAAACAAGAACTATCTTCATCTGACCATACCTATACCCCATCTTTTGTTAAAGTTCTTCCAGCAACAGGTACATTCTGTTGGTTTCCTCACAAGAGTGGCACGTTAGCTTCCCTGGATGAGTTAAAGCAGTGTCCTCTGCTTGCTTTAGTGGTTTTCAGCCCTGATTAAACATTGGAGCCAGTTGGGGAGCTCAGACAACTACTAATGCCTGAGTAGCATTTCAGAGCTAATTCAATTAGAAACTTTTCCAATCACTGTTACGATTTTTAGCTCTCCAGATGATTTAAATAGGAAGCCACTGCTCCAGAACACCATTTCCCATCTGTCAGAGTGAATTAACTCATTTGCTTTTCAGTATTCAGCTCAGGCAGCCACTTCAAGTCACCTGATGCCTGACTCCTGTGTGGGCCATCTGAGTGCGGGGTTGCTTCCCACTCATGTGCAGGCCCTTCCCCAACCTCTGTATGGCAGGTATCAGGGCTTCTCTGTCTCTCTTACCAGGAAGAACTCCGTCAGGGTGGTATTTCACTCACCCTGGCTGTCCCTGTTCTAGAATGAGGA
Source organism: Perognathus longimembris pacificus (assembly GCF_023159225.1). Lineage (NCBI taxonomy): Eukaryota > Metazoa > Chordata > Mammalia > Rodentia > Heteromyidae > Perognathus > Perognathus longimembris. The sequence goes on along the minus strand of NC_063167.1, from coordinate 40,379,625 downwards.
GGTATAATATTACAATAGGAACAGCAAAGTACAATGGTATGCAATGCTAAGGATAAATCTCCAAGATGCAATGTTGATGAAAGAAGTCAGACATCAAGGAGTACAATGCCACATGAGCATACACATAGGATGTCCAAAGGTAGACGTGGCATCTCTGTGCTATAAGAAGCAAGGGTGGTAGCTTGGTGAGGGTAAGTGGATACTGGGAGAAAGGATAAGAGTGAAGGGGCTGAGGCCTAGTAATGTTCTATTGCCTCATCTGAGTGTTCATTATTATATTGTTATACGTTTGGCTAGTAAAAATATATCCTTGACTCCTTAATAATATTTATATTTCCATATATATATATAATTACACTTCAATTAAAACATTTTAAAATCTAAAGCAAATGAGGCTTATAAAGCCTCAAAGTTCTAAGTAAAGATAATGCATAATAATGACTATTTAACCACAGATGTGCACATATGTATGTATGTGTGTGTGCACACACTCTACATAGAATCTACTTTTCCTTCTCAGGGTGGCATGTACTTGACACCTGTATCACATAATATTGAAAGAAATCCCTCTTTACAGAAGAGGAAACAGACTAGAGAAAATAATACGTGTACTTAAACTCAATTTGACTTTGGGCAGAATACAACTTCCCAAACTCAGACCTCTGGCCACTTCAAAGCAAAGCTACGGAAAGCTGTCAGGCTTCAAAATTGGAAAGAACAGGGCTGACTGGATTGGGACTGTTCCTCAGCCCTTTTGTTCACTCCACTTCCTTATCTTTAATGTGGAGATAGTAATATCTGACTGTTTGCAACGCACAGATAATGAGGAGTAATTAAAGGGAAATGAAGACAAGAAACATCTATGGCCTGGTCCTCCAGCTCTCTGGAGCACCACGACCCACCCAAAGTAATGACAAGGATGGATCAGAGAGAGCAGCTGGGAGACATGAAACTTACCTTGAAAATGAGAGAGGGTGGAGGTAGGAATAAAAGGAATAAGGGAAATAAAAACAGAAAAAATCTGGTATTTACTGAAATCCCTTTATAGAACTAAAGATAATCAAAATTATATATATATGTATATGTATATACGTGAGAAAGTTATTTTGGAAATACTTATCTCACTTATTGATAGTAAAGGAATGGTAAACATGTATATCATGCAAATTAGGGATATTTTCCAGCGATTTCCAAAGACAGTATGGTTTAAGAGAGAACTGAGTCCTAATTCTGATTTCACAACTTCATATCCATGGTTACATTTGCAGATGTCATGTAAATGTTCTAAGTCTCTAGTTTCCTATCTATAAACCAAGAATATTAATATCTACCGTACTCTGCAGATAACAATATGAGAAGTATAAATATATTATTTGAAAAAGTGAAATAGCCATTTTGATCTTGTTTGCAGTCACTTTTACTTGCTGTACAAACTCAAACCATTTCAGATTTCTACAACTGTTTTACTCATCTGTGAAAGGTATAAAAATAGAACCTACATCAGCGTATTGCTAAAGGAATTAAGCGAACTAAGGTAGGCAGGTACTTACACAGTGTCTACCACATTTAAAAACTCAATAAAATCTGTCTTTATGAAAGACATCAGCAATTAGAAATGTTTCTGTATTGTTAGGGAGTAAAAACAAACAAGCAAGCAAACAAACAAAATCCACTGTGTCTTGCATATTAGGAAAGAAGGATTCTTGGTAAAATTTCAAAGTCCATTTCTCAGCCTTTTAAATCTGTGCTTATGAGGAAAAACTATATCAGAATGGCTTCAATGAGGTATGCAGAGTTATTCTGAGGATTTTCTTTGACTCTACAAGGTTAGAAGCCTCCCATCTCCTGTGATTGAACACTCCCAAGACATTGGATCATTTCCTGAACTTCATTTATTTAATGACTAATCTTTTATTGCTTCTCCTCTTTTAAAGCCAGCTAGCCTTGTTCCCACCTCCTCCTCTTTTCAAGGTCTCACCTCTTTAATCACTTGGATAATACCCAGACATGCTACAAACCATTTTGATGGAGAGCTGATAAGTGAAGGCTATTTTTCCTTCTGTCTACTTGTCAACCTAGCAGTATTTCAGATGCTTTTCAATAATCTCAGCAAATCTCTCATATCATTTTTCCACAGTCACCTAGTTAATATCTCCAGTCAACAGGTTTTTGTTGGCTTTTTTTGTCTGGGAAAGACTACTCCAGAAGGCTCTAGAAGAATATGTCATTACCTGGAGTTTACACAAATCGAGCCCCCTGACTGTAAGATTCACATTTTTCTCAAGTTAATACAAATACCTGCATTATTGGAGCATTATTTCTGGGCTGGGCACAATGCCAAGCACCGAACCTTTAACATCAGGTTTAATCCTCACAAAACCTACTAAGGAGTGTTCTTGCGTCTGTTTTATGGATGGAGAAACTTCATCAGAGGACAATGTCACCTGTATGGTCCTTTGGACAAAAGCATTTCTACCAGACAGAAATGCTGGTAGAAATGCAAATTCTCCAACCCACCCCTCCTCCCTCTCCCCTCCCCCCCTCCCCCATCCCCCAATAAGGACCTCTGGGATTGCTGTGCAAGAAAATGGTTTAACAAGCCCTCAGATAATCCACACACAGGCTCAAGTTTGAGAAATACTGGACTAAAAAAAGTGAGCAGCATCTAGTCAAGGTCCTAGAGGTAATAAAGTGGCCAAGTGAAGCTCAGAAATCAGTCTGGCTGATGCTTTAGGATCAGAAGAGCTTTAAGAGAGGATGGTTCACAGACATTTTAAGATATACAGTAAAATCACCTTGTACAATAAAGACATGTATTGTTTCTCCTTGTAAGAACTTTGTCGATGACTATAATGGCTCCAGCTCAATAGCAGCTCTCATTCTCTGGAATTTCTTTCTAATCACAAGAGGGCTGCTGCAATTTCAGGCATGACACTGGGTATCTCAAATGTTCAGTGGGCTAGGAATGGAAGCAAGAAGGAAGAATCTATCTCTCATGTCTTCTTACAAGCACATTATTTTCTCCTAAGAAGTAGTTTTTCTCAATAACTCTGCTCATGTATTATTGTCAAGAATTTTTTATGTTCATTCTTAAAATAATGATTGAGAGGAAAAATGAAATAACCTGGTTGGATAGGACTCATCTAGATTAAGTTTATCTGGAGTACACGACTACCTAGCCGAACACAGAAGACAGAAGAGCTAGTCAGAGCATGAAGAACAAGTTAGGAAATGGCTAAAAAAAATAAGATAACAACATTTAGGTTCATAGGATGACACCCAGAGATGGAAATCCAGATAGCAGAGACTGTGTCATAGAAATACAGAGGCTATAAAAGGAATGGAAGAGGATTGCCTAGGCACCCATAGGAAGAGCAGGGCAGTGGTTTGTGGGAAGAGATAAGTTCTGTGTAAAATCCATGTTGTAGAATAAATCAATATTTCATTTTATCACTAAAATAGAATTCTATTTTGTAGACAAACTACATTTTTTGTTTGTGTTTCTCAGACAGGGTCTTATTATATAAGCAGGCTGGCCTTGGTCTTGAGATCCTCCCGCCACTGTTGAGTACTGGGATGACATATGTGTACCAGCACACCTAGCTACTCTACAGTTTATCATTCTATCAGCTGGTGCACATTTAGGCTAGTTTTGTCTTGGACTATTATTAATAAGGATGCTTTGAGAATTCATGTAAAGAATGTTTACATACAATTTGAATGTACATGTTTGTTTTTCTTGGATATGTGTCTTGAAGAGAATTCACCAGGTGCTGTTATAACTCAATATTTACCTTTTTTAGAAGCATCGGACTCATGTGGCCACACCATTTTATATTCCCACTATAGGGAATATATAGGGTTCCAATTTCTCTTCAGCACTCATCTGTCCAATAGGTAGCTGTTGTATGAGTGTTGAGTGCATCTCCTTGTGATTTTTGTATTTGAAGTTCTCTGAGGGCTACTAATATTAGGCATCTTTTCATGTTCTTATTGGCCCTTTATATATAGTTTGGCAGGAATTTCTATTCAGATCATTTGTCAAATCTTTAATAAGGTTACTTTCCTTTTTATTACTGAGATGTAAAAGTTCTTTATATATAAAAGGTGCAAGTCCCTTGTTAGATATTTTATATGTATATTTTTTTCCATTCTGTGAGTTGGATTTTTCCCTTCATAAAATCTTTTGCTGCACAAATGTTTTTAATTTTGAAGAAGTCCAAGTTATCTATTTTTTCTTTTGTGGCTCCTATTTATGGTCTCATATCGAAGAAACAGCTGTCTAATTCATGACAAAGCCTATGCTGTTTTATAAAATTATCATCATTTTATTTCTTATATGTAAGAGTTTGGCCAAATTTAACTTAATGTGTGAGTTTGAGGCCCTACCTTTTGTACATAGTATGAGGTGGAGTCCTGCTTCATTCTTTTGCACGTGAATATGATGTTATCCCTGAACCATATACTAAAAGAATGTCCAAAGGCAGTAGGATCTTCTTGAACTCATTGAAAAGCAATTGACCATTGCTACTAGTTATTTGGGAGCAAATCTACAAAATGATGTCAATTCACTGGCAAGATCATCTATTTATACTCTAGACTTTGATACCTGGTTGTTTAGTCTGTCTCACCACTGAACCTTGCAACAACCATTGTGCTGCCAGTATTCATATTTAAGTGAAAAAGATACTGAAACATGGAGAGGTAGAATGACTCAAGATTTCTTAAAAGTCAAAAGCTAGACTCAAAGCTAGGTACTTCTTATTATACCACCTTACACTGTAGCCAAAGCACAGTGAAATACGGTAATGGTGAGGGCTGCATGACTCAGGCCTTCAGTTCCTTAAAGGTATCATTTAGCTTGTTTATTTTCTTCACTGGTATCATCACCATCTCTATTTGTCTAGCCTTCTGTTCATCAGGAGATAGAATGATAGTTCTTTAAAATCCTCCTAAATTACCTCTTAGAACTCAGAATATGTGAGGCAGTAAAAATAAATCAAAGCTTGGGGATAAGTGATTGGTGAATTTTCATCCATCTGAAAGGTAACCACATCCATTCTGAAATGAGGAACAGGTTAGTCAACCATAACTTTCACATGGAATTTGAGTCTCACTTATAAGAAGGAAGATATGAAGACTTGAAAGACACCTCCAGTAGGAACTTAACCTTTTGTTTCACACAGAGAGATATCCAGTGTTCCTCCACCAATAACAGAATGCTTGTAATCCCAGCATTCCAGAGTCTAGGCAGAAAGATTGAGTGTTCGAGTTCAGCCTAGGATATGTAGTGGGTTCCAGACCAGCCTGAACTACATAGAGAGACCCTACCACAGGGGCAGAAAGGTCTGGTTGGGTTCTAGTGGCTAAGATTTGTAATCCTAGCTACTCAGGAGGCTGAGATTTGAAGATCAGGGTTCACAGCTAGCCTGGGTAAGCAAGCCCATAAGACTCTCCAATCAATCACAAACTAAAAACGAGAAAAACCAGAAGTGATGCTATGGCTTAAAGTGGCAGAATGCTAGCCTTGAGCAAAAAGAGCTGAGGGATAATACCCAGGCCCTGATTTCAAAGCCCTCCCCTTCCCACCACCACCAACAACAAAATCTTCCTATATTAGGGAATATCAAAATTTTTTCTTTCTAGAACTTACTATGCATGAAATGCCTAGAAAACTTGCTCTCACCATTAAAGAATATATATTAATCCCTTGAAGCTCCAAATCTATTGCAGAGATGTGGAAAATGAGAGAAAAAAATCTCTAGATTGGGGTTTCTCTAAACTTGCCTGCAGAGAACAGTGATTTCCAAAGGTCTATAAGGTAGCAACCACTTCAACTTCTGAGTCAGAGGTGAGATAGACATTCCAGGAATTGGAGAACAGTATACAGATTTGTCATCTGTTCAATAAAGCAAAGAAGAAAGTTGGGCTCAGACCCAACTATAATACATAGCTCAGGACACAGCAGAAAGACTGAAGAGAGAACAAGGGTTGTATCAGAGATAAGTGGGGCAAAGAAGAGGTACATAGAATAGAATAATATAGACGACTTTGGATTTCTAAATAGAAGACATGTTTCTATCAAAGTAGGTAGGCAACACAGTAGACAGGACACTAAGTAATACCATTTTCAAGGCTACCCAGCCCCCTTTCTCCCCCAGCACATTGTTTCTAGTAAAGTGTTCCAAGGGCAGCTTAATGCAGGTATTTGGATAAAGTTTCAGAGTCAGCTGTACCATGACTGAGAGACCAGTTCCTTAACTGTGTAGCTCTGTGATCACAGGAAAGCTCCTTCACCTTTCCAGGTACCAATTTCTTTATCCAATGGAGAATGTATTGAGGATTCACTGAAACAATGGTATAAAGCCTATACGCCCTGGCACATAGCTGGGGACTGAATTCAAGGCCTTGCACTTGGCAACAAGTGCTCTTCCACTGAGCTAAATTCCCAACCCCAATTCTTTGTATTCATAGTGTGAGTTTTGGTCTTTGTGCCTACTCTTCAGGTGTTTTAGTATGGAAGTGAATATGAGTATGTTGGACCCCAAAGTGGAAAGTGTGTGCTGAAGGAATGAGCCCAGAGTGTAGATGATGTTTAAATGCGCCATTCAATACCTGCTCCTCATCATCTTGTGGTGTGCTGGGGATGCTGGTTTCCATGACCACCTAATTACTTCCTCTCAGTCTGACCACCACAATGAATTAGAATACTTGCCAAACTCCCAGCCAAACAAGCAGCAGATGTCCAATTTGAAAAACAAAAAAAAATCATTCCTGAACAATAATGTTTGGTTTTCTATCCATCACACATAGACTCATCTAAAGAGATGAGAATGAGGCCAGGCAGCTGGGAGTACCTGGAAGAAGAGCTGGGTAGAAGGAAGAGACTTCTACTCTGTTAACTTCCCCTGGATGGAACACGCAGGAGGCACTCTCTCTGACATGATGGAAGGTTAATTACGGAGTCACTATGGGTGTCCAGTTAGCCTTTGATGAGCTCTGGACAGCCACTCAGCCCCAGTCTAATGCAGGTGTCAATACTCTCATCCCTGTGAGTAGCTTGGTGGCTGTGGCCAAACACATTTCTCTAAAATTCAGTTTCCTCGTATAAAATGAAGATAATAATGCTTACCTCATAGATTAGTGGGATTCAAGCAAAAAGCATAGAGATTTAGCACAGGGCATAGAACGGGAAATCCTTGATGGATGTCAGCTCTAAATGTGCTTTAAAATCAAAATACCATCTAAAAGACCCACTCGTCATCAATATATCAAGATTACTGACTCATTTTGAGAAGTACAGAATCCAATCCAAAAAAATGTCTTTCAAATGACTTAGTATAATATTATTATTTTATAGAGGAGGAAACTGAGATCCAGAGAGGTTAACCATTTGCCTGAGATACACAGCTTGTTAATAGCAAGGCTAGAATGAGTTTATTAAGGTGCTAATGTGCAAGCTAAAGCTTTTTCCAGCACCCTACAATGCCTCAGACAGAGGAGGAAAGATAACTAGCATGCATTCAGCATCTACTAATCACAGATATTTTAAATCAATTATTCCATTAAATATAGATAATATTGACAGAATATTTTTTTAATTTTTGTTTTTGGTTACTCGGGCCTTGTATTTGCTCAGCAAATGCTTTGCCACTTAAGCTATGCCCCTAGTTACTTTGCATTTAACTTGTTTCTCAGCATTTTTACTCAAGCTGGCCCTCCTACCTCTGCCTCCAAAACAATTGTGATTATAGACATGTACTATCATGCCTAGTCCTAAAAATGAATTAACTAGAATACAGGTTTTAAAGAGAAAAAGGTCTTTCTTAATCCTTTCTGTGTATTTAGTGGGCACATAGTAGGTGTCTAGCACATGTTTGTGGAAGATAAGCTTGAATTAAATCTGACTCGATCTGTGCACTGTTGGCTCACACCTGTAATCCTAGCTACTCAGAAGACTGAGATCTGAGCATCACAGTTTGAAACCAGCTCTCAGGCAGGAAAATCTGTGAGACTTTTATCTCTAATTAACCCACAAAAAAACAAAACAAACAAACAAAAAAACAGAAGTAGAGCTGTGACTCAAGTGGTAGAGTGCTAGCTCTGAGCACCAAAGCCCAGGGACAGCAACCAAACCCTGAACTCAAACCTCAGGACCAAGGCGTGTGCGCGCGTGCGCGCGCACACACACACACACACACACACACACACACAGCCTCCAAAGCTCAAGTTTCACTTAAATGCAGCCTTATATTCTGTCCATTAGGCAAAGCAGAAGTAGAAAGAAAGGAAGAGAAATGGATTATTCAAACATTTTTTTTGAGAAATTCTTGATTTCAAGATCTTAAACTGGCACATTTGTATGTATTATCTCATTTACTTTCACAACTACCAAGGGCATAAATGTATGAGGATGATGACAGGCAGAAAGCCTCAGTGATTATTCTGATATAAAACAGTGAGTCAGAAAAACAAGGACTCATATTCCAGCTCCAGCTTTTCTCTCCATCCTGGGTTCTTCTCTCATGACAACTGCTCATAGACTGCATCCAGAAGGGAGCTGGTAGTGGGCCAGAAATATATCAAGCCTGCCATATAGTGATGAATATGTAGAGTCCTTCAGGCCTGCCTCTGGCCAGGGTGCCCAGGACTGTGGCTGAATTCTAGGACCAAAGGTACAATTACAGAAAATCATCATTGGGTGATCAAAGGCTTGGCAATTAGGTTGGCATTTGTTTCAAACCTGGGAGGTGCCTGCCTCTCAACTCCTATACATGTGATACCTAACTTTTGCTAATCAATATTCTGCTACTTGACTTTTATTTCATAAGCTGCATCTAATATGTTGATCTAAATAGGTTGTATTTCTAAGGAGTAGAAGAGCAGTAACTGCCACGGCACTCAAAAAGTCAAAGAATTATTATCAGTTCCTAGTGTTTAACCCCATCTCTACATTAAGAGAATTAACAGAAAATAAGTTCTGGTAATTAAAATGGTGAGCATTAAGTAATGGGTACAGTAATGGGTACTGTTTTCTTTTTTTTAGATATCTAACTTAAAGTTGTTTAAACTACAATGGAATACTTTCTCATTCTTCCTTGACCTTCTGCCTAATTAAAAAGAAACTTAGATTTTCCATGAAACCTATGCTCATAAAATCACTGAAAAGGGGCACTAATTTTTATTTGGACAGATGCTTACATTCTGAATGTTTGTGTCCCCTTGAAATTCCTTACTTCCTGTTGATATCAAAGAGTAGGGATTGGAGGAGTTGATAAGTCACATGTACTCTGCTTTCATGAGTGGGACAGGCCAGACCTTGTTTGTTCCATCTACCACGTGAGAACACATTAAAAATGCCAAGAAATGGCCTCCAACCAGACACTGAATATGCTGATGCCTTGACATTGGACTTCCTAGCCTCTAGTTTGGGAAGCAAAATACTTCAGCTGTTTTTAAGTTAGCCATCCTGAAGTGTTCTGTTACAGTAACCCAAGTGGACTAAGATAATAGACAAACTTGATTACTTTCAGAATGTTGAGCATTCATGTTTTATTCATGGGAGGTATTCATTGGTTGAAAATATAAAGAACTAGAGCTAGCTTGTAAGAATGAGGGAAATTCTTAGAGATAAAGAGGCATCTCATGGAACCCAAGTACATTCCATGGAGCCTGCAGCAGCCTGGCACTAAGATCACAAATGTATTTATTTTTTCTCTCCATGAGTATGTATCCTTGTACCCAACCCCAATAAGGGACTGAATCTAGGCCCAATTAAAATATCTTGCAGAACAGATGTGATTGATATTCCCAAGTGTGATGCCCAGGTATTCATCGTTGTAAGAATGAACTTTGGCCAGGGGAAGTATTACAGAATGTGAAACTGTGTTCTAGGGACTGGTCCCGTATATAACATAGATGATGGAGCTGGGTAATGACTAGATTAGAAAGTTAAATGCATTATGTATCTAACACACAAGCTGCAAAAATTTCAAGAAGCCACAGCCAGTTGAGTTCAGAAGGAGGAATCTGCACTGACCAGAAACCCTGAGCTTAGAAGTCATCGGCATTTGGATTAGTCAGGAAAAGGATGACTTAGGTTGAAACAAGAAGATGTGATAATATCATAGACTTACTGAATCCTTTCTTTGTGTCAGGCACTGGCTTAAGGATTTATCATTATGACTTTCTTAATTGTGCCAAGTACCCACAGAGATAGGTACTATTTATTACCATCTGCACTGTATATAGCAGCAAAGTGCCTTGCCTTGTATTAAGATTCAAGTTAAGTTCTTAACAGTTAGACCTAGAGAAGGGAAAGAAAAACAGGGCGTAAGATATCACAAGAAATGTACACACTTCCCTACTATGTAACTGTACCCTTTTTGCACAATACCTTGTCAAAAAATTTGTGTTCAATAAATAAATAAATTTAATTAAAAAAAAAAGATTCGAGCTAAGTTCTTAATAGTTATACTGCACTTCTTGTTAGGTAATTCAACTTCCTGGACTTTGCTTCCCCTCCTTCCTCTCTGTTGCTGCTTCATGTCCTAGGCAGCCTGTCTTTACCAATATTTTGAGGTACAATTGATATAAAATAAGCAGTATAAATGGAAGAGTTTCCTTATATATTTACACCTGTGAATATAGCACTGCAAGCCAGATAAGGAACATGCCCATCTTCCTTCACTCAAATTCTCTTATATTCCACTCCTTTTTTCTTTTTCTTTGTATCCTCAGGTAACTTCACATCTCCTTTCTGTCACTAAAGTTTGACGTGCACTTTTGAGAATTTTGTGATTACAGTCATGAATTATATACTTTTTACTGTCTGCCTTATTGCAGTACAATGGTATTGAGATCCATCCATGATGCTGAATATGTCAATAATTCATTCCTTTTCTTCCTATTATTATATACCACGGCTGCTCCTCTTTTAGCACTATACATAGCAGCATCATTGTAGTTGCTATGGACATTCTTGTAGATGTGTAAATGTATCTTAATTTAAATAAATGTCTACAACTGCTTAGACTGGTTTAAATGGTAGGTATTTAGTTAAGTGTTGAAGAAACTGCTCAACAGCTTTCCAAGGTGGTTGTTCTATAGCATATGCTCCCTGGTCTAGCTGATATGATCAGATATCTTAAGATTAGCTAGCACAGAGGGCATGTGGAGGTATTTTCTGTGGTTTGACCTTGTGTTTTCCTATGGATAATGATGTTGAACATCATTGCATTTATTTGCCATACATTTCTTCTTTGTTGAAATGCCAGCTCACACATTTTGTCTTTTTAAATTTTATTGCATTATTTCCTTTTGTGATTATCAGTCCTAGTTTATTTCTTCTGGGAGTGGCTTCCTTCTTTAAGAGGAAATTGCACAAATAAACACTTAACATGGAGATGTGTATGCATTATTTGAAAATATCCAGGTATGGAAATAACCAGGCATACTTTGATTTGAATTCTACCTCTGCTACTCAGTAAGTTGTGTCACTTGAACAACTCAGTAATATGTCAGTGGCTTCAATTCACTCTGTATCTGGATGTAGTGAAGCTTTTTCCTAAGGTTCTGTAAGGAATGGATGAATCTCTCTTCAGAAATGAGTGGCATCAGACAATGAGAAACAACTTGATAAGGGAATGCTAATAAAAGAAGTTACTTATTAATAAAAATTTGATTGTAAGAATGACCAGCATCTCCTTAATGCTAGACAGTCACATAAAGAAGGATCAGGCATCTTGCTTATGATTTAATTTTTTCTTTCTCTTGTTCCTTTCTGTACATTAATATATACTTTGTAGAAAAAGGTTTATCCCACACAAATACATTTGACACTCCTCCACAGTGGTGCTAGTCTGTGGTCAGGGATTTAGCTCCCTCTGATAGGATGGCTTTTCTTCTTTGGTCATTCTGTTTTTACATTGCTCTCATCTTTTTCCAGGTTCCTCCTTGTTTCTTTTTCAGATAGATAAAAGAATGGTCACTTCCATGTGTAACAGGAGATCATTTCCAGATTCTCTTTCTACTGTGGCTTGTCAGTAAATAAGGATGTTTCTTTTCCTCACGTGTACAAAAGGCATCACAGTAACTCTCTGGATCTCTACTGTGTCCTGAGAGGCTTCATGGAAGTTGGGCTGTTCTTATTGTGTTCTTGGAAGGGGGAAAGAAAAAGTGGAAGACTAGGGTAAATGCTATTGCCCCTGGCTTTCTGACAAGAAAAGAGCAGCTTTCAGACAGGGTTCAACCTGAGGAGAAAGTCCCCCCTGCTGAGCAGGAATTATTCACTGTAGGATATGCTTCCTGTGCGCTAACATCAAATGTTCCTGCTGGCTGCTGAAGCTCAGAGTTTAGCTTAACTGTTTCGTGCCCAATATTCAGAGCTACAAAGGCTCCTGACACAATGAAATGCCTATCATATGTGTTCAAGTCATGTCAGTTTTCAATTTGATTCTATTTCTATTTCCAATGGGGGATGGGGCCATTTCTCTAAGTTCTCAGTGGTTGATGTCACTGGGGTGCCATAGTGATGATAATGTCATCATGAGCATTTTTCCAGGGGTTACTTTTTCATGTTTTTAATTCCTGAGAGACTTGCTCCCTCAGCCCTATCATCTGGATAAACAGCTGGCTTTTGATGATGCTAAGGGACCCATGGCTGTGACATGGGTTGTCCTCCTTGTGTTGGAGGGCTTAGATCTTTCCTGAAGAGCTTTGGTATTCTTTTCCCATGAGGAAATAATGTCAACGTCAGGAAGACTGGTGAGCTATCCATGACAGCTATCTCACACAAAGTGGGAACTTTCTAGTCTTTTCCAAGAAGAAATGTATAACCAAGGGCACATGAAAGGTGAAGCTGCTTTAAACTCAGAGTCTTGCAGGATGCCACAGAGAGACTGGCTTAAACTCAAATGCTAATAGCACCACTGATGAGCATGGACAACATGATTAAACAGAGAAGCAAGGCCAAGTTCTCCACTCTCTCCCCAGCTGGCAGGAGTAACCTTCCTGGAATGGCTCCCTCCTACCTCCCATCTACTCTGCACTTAAAATACTTCCGGGAATCTTTCTTCCTGCCCCAAACCCTTTCAGACAAATGAATGGATTGTGAAATCACCCTTTACCGAAGCCTCAGTGGCCTTACCTTCAGATGGAATGACGAGAAAACAAAGCAAAGCACTAAATTGATTATTTGATAGAGCAAAACCTCAATGCTAGAAAGAATTCTGTTGAAGGCACATCCAGATAGTAAGGACAAAAGAGGAGACTTATGGAGGGTGCCATGAGCTAGACCATCCTTGTACTGTGTGGCTTCATCTCCCCTGTCTTCCCCTTCCATCTTCATAACAGTTCATTGGAATAAATATTATAATAGTCAGTTTATGAGTGAGAAGATAGAGGTTCATGTAGTTCATGCAGTTTGTCTCGTCTTATAATGACGATCAACACACCTAGGATTACCTCATGAATCCCTCTGATTTCCAAAGCTCATGGATTTTATAATGTACTCTTCTTAGATTTTTACATAAATGAGGCTCCTTATTCTACCTACCTATTTTTCCATACAACTAAAGTCCCCTGGTCTCCTGAGTGTTTTGTGTATCAGGCCTGATCTGTTGGTGGGTTAGTCCCTGCTTATTTTTTTTTTCATTTTTTACTGTTTTTCGTGAATATATTCACAAGTGATTGGAATGACTTTAAGGGGAGTCCAGTCTTCTCGTTCATTCTCTCCTGTACTATTATTGATCAGTCTTCTGAGACCGTGAGTCTTGCTAAAGGACAGCACCCTTCACCCCAGTTACCATTGTAAGGAGTAGGCCCTGAGTTTCTGTCTCACATCTTACACTGCTCTATTCTATTTCATTAAATCCCTATTTTTGTTGGTTTGGTGGTTGTGATGGTGGTGGAGGTAGCAATGGTAATAGTGGGGGGTTGTGTTTGCTATTGGTCTGTGAGTAGCGCTCCTTTGGTAAACATAAGTAACCAACTCAGCCTTTTTGCAGTACAAGTTAATAGCTCCATGAACTTTTTTAAGGAACTAACTTTCCAGAAGCTCCTCTTAACCATTTTTGGTACTACGGATTCTGAATTGAATGAGACAAGCTTTTTACATATTTGTAATTCATAACAGTGAGATTAAGACAAATAACATCGTCTAGTTTGTCAACTTGAGAAATAGGAGCCACTCCAAGTATCTCAAGCAGAAAGGATTTTAGTAGAGGGATTAGATATTTATGAACACATTCCAAAGCTGGGAATGAACTATAGACTCTAGTGATAACTTCCAGAAAGAGCTGCCCCATAGGAGAATGGGATATCAGGAAGCCCCAAATAATTCAACTACTGAGTGTAGGATTCCAGAATCTACAACACCTCTACATACTTGGAATCTAGGAATCAGAAAGCTAGCATTGGGAAGCTGTTAATGCTGCTGTTAAAACTGACTTTTGACAATTACAATACTATGGACTAGTTACTCCAATACAATGCAGGAGAACTTCATGCTTCTACAAACATATGTTAAGTTTGAAGAAACTATCATTTGCTTCACTTATGTTTTTCAATTCTTGTGAGCATGCAAGTATTGGTGGAACTTAACATACAGAAATTTATCTGTAGGAATTCTGTAAAATGGACTTAGGCTATAGAAGATGAGACACTGGAGAAATAACTAACAATGTATGCTCATGAACATAGATGTGCACAAAAATGTTAGAGAAGGCTTGAGACTGCAAGACAAGTCATAAAGGAAGGAGAAATCAGTTCTACCTAGATGTCCAAGTACAGAACAGAGAAGACATTTCTAGTGGGGCTTACAGGATACACTATAGAAGTCTGCCTCAAAGATGGCCAAAGGACATTTCAAACAGAGTATCTTTTGATAAGACAAGAGAGACAAGAGAAACCAATAGTGTACTTAACACATTTAGAGCCTGCTTGCACTTCCTTTATCTGAAACAGCAGGGAGAAAGAAGAAGAAAGTCAGCAATGAAACACAAAAGGAAATAGGGCTAAGACAGACCTCATGTATGTAGCAGGCTCAAGAGCTCTTACCTTCTTCTAGGTACTGAAGGAAACTTTTGAGGGGTTATTAGTAGGGCAAGGATAAAGTGAGATATGGATAAGGATAAGATACATTTGGTAAAGTAATATGGGGTGTCCCCAAAGATTAATGTGCTAGAAAATTGGTCCTTAGACAAACAGTATTGAGGTGATAGAGCCTTAGGAGGTAAAGCCACGTTGAAGGTGAGTAGGTGGGTGAGGAATCAAGACTAACAGCCTTGTAAGAGATAATAGAGTTTTTTGAGAGACCCTTGTTAGTCGCATTATAAAATGAGCCGGGCATCTGAATTTCTCTGGCTTCCTGTTTTACCATGTGATTTCCCCTCTTACAGGCATTCTTGCCACCATGCCCTCTATCATGTTGTAATATAGGAATAAAGGCCTTACCAGCCAAGAAAATAATGACATCAGGCTCTTGAATCTCTTCAAGAACTGTGCTTTTTCTTTACAAAGTACCCAATTGGGGATCTTTTGTTATGGCAGCAGGAAATGGCCTGATACAGGAAAGTCACTGTGGATGGTATCTGGAAATGTACTGGGATGGAGAGAAAACAACATAAAGAGTAGTAGGTAGGAAATAGCAGCATGGTAGACTAGATATGGTTAGAACCCAAAGCAGAACTATAGATGTTGGAATGAGAAGTATAGGGTTTGGAATATAATAAGAGGACTATAATGAGAGGAATTTAATAACTAGGACTCCATTGTGCTAAAGCAATTGGGGAACCATTATTGCATGTGTACTAAATTCTATGCTCTGCACAAAAGCCCCTAAGTATCCTAGTCTACAGATGAGGAAACTGGAAAATGGAACAGACAGGATTTGAAATTAGACAAGGTAGTCTAATTTTAGGAAAAGAATATCAATTAATTTGCTAAGAAATGTCTCAGCTTTTAGTAATAAATTCTGCTTTATTCTACCATATAAATCCTCCACTTATGAATTCTGGCTTGGATAAGAATCAGGAATTTTTTTAATGGAGAAATTCATAGATGGATTTCTGCAAGTTTAGTGAACCTTGAAATTGTAAGCAAGTTTTCATGCTTTTTTAGCATTTGAGTATTGTTTTTCTGGGAAGCAGTGGCAAAGCTTTTCAACAGTTTCTTAAATGGGTCTTTGATCTAAAAATATACTTAAGAACATTGCCTTAGAGTAGTGGTTCTCAGAGTAAGATTCCTAAACAAGCAGAATCAGCAACTTCTAAGTAGTGATTCAGAAGTCTGTTTCCAGGCCCTCATCTCAGACCTACTAAGTCAGAAACTCCTGTCTGGCTGGGCACTCGTGGCTCATACCTGTAACCCTAGCTATACAGGAGGGTAGGACCTGAGGATCAATGCTTGAAGCCAGTCCAGGTAGAAAAGTCTATGAGACTCTTCGCTCCAATTAACCACAACAAAGCCAGAAGTAGAGCTATTGCTCAAATGGTATTGCACCAGCCTTGAGCAGAAAAGGCTAAGGGATAGCACTCAGACCATGAATTCAAGCCCCATTATCTGCTTTCCCACCCCTGCCCATAGTTCCCCACACACTAGAGAAACTAGCCAGGCACCAGTGGCTCACACCTATAATTCTAATACTCAGGAGGCCGAGATGGACTTATAATGACAGCTTAACTGAGATGACTTGTCTGGGCTCCTAGAGAAGATGGTGTCCATGACACTTGAATCACACACTGTGAGGGGCCAGGCCTCAGCCCATGCTTTTCCCAGGACATACCACAGATGTGTGGTCTGTGCATGGTTCATCCCTACAAGGCCAACCTCTCTCCACACCTTCCTGAAGATTCATGTACACACACACACACACACACACACACACACACAAGATTTGCAGTGCTGACAATGGAAATGGTGAAGATTCTTGTGCTCCCTCCTTACCCTTGCCCCCACGAGTCACCCCCAGACATAGTCACCTTTCTGCTAAGTCACAAAGTTGGAAAGCACTTAGGACAGGGAGAGAGCCTGAGCCTGCTGGTTGGCTTGGAAAGGTTCTGGGAATTCATTATGATCTAAACAACCATTCCAGTTATTGGTGTGACTCAGCCCCTGCAATGGGAAATCGTCCTGTGTCCAGGGCCGGTGCTGCTGACTCAGTGCTGAGGAGGGCACCTTGTCAGTCCCCTTAGGCTCTTGGCTCTTAGGTCCCCTCCCCATAGCCTCTTCGTCCCCAGAGGACACCTGAGAAAACCAGACAGAGCTTCTTGAGCATTCAGTTTTGTTTCTGAAGAAGCAGGCAGCCTCCTCCCATAACAGCTTCTCAATGCACACATCCATCAGTCAGTCTTTGAAATAAGTTAGGAGAAAGCAACCAGAGCCTGTCAGTCATGCATCATGCATGCATGTACACACTTGGTGTATGATTACCCAGCACCTACTGTGTGATCATTGTTAAGGTTTCTGATTCAGAAAGATGGAGGCTGTATCTGCCAACATGGTCCAGGGGTCTGGTGGGGGAAATGCATAACTAGACATTTAGGAAACCATGGAAAAGGCACTGAAGCAGAAGAATAGATAGCTCCAAGAAAGCCAAGCATAAGTGGCAACCCTTCCTCAGTGCCTGGCATTCTTCTCTAATAAGCAGCAAAATTCAGGGTGTACATGGAAATTCATCTGTGAGGGGAAAAGAGAGAACAGAAAATGCCAGGAGCCAACATGGTACCAGACAGGGTTTGCTGCATGAAGCAAAGCAGACTGAAGGAGCAAAAAGGGTGAAGGAATTGAAATGATAATATTCACAAGGCCCAGGGCTGGGGATATGGCCTAGTGGCAAGAGTGCCTGCCTCATATACATGAGGCCCTGGGTTCGATTCCCCAGCACCACATATACAGAAAATGGCCAGAAGTGGCGCTGTGGCTCAAGTGGCAAAGTGCTAGCCTTGAGCAAAAAGAAGCCAGGGATAGTGCTCAGGCCCTGAGTCCAAGCCCCAGGACTGGCAAAAAAAAAAAAAAAAAAAAAAAAAAAAAAAAAAAAAAAAAAATTCACAAGGCCCAAAGGCCTTTTCCTGCCATGAACCTAGTACTCTCTATAGGTAGGGTGAGTTAATTTCCCTGAAATACTAAATTGCATGCTCTTTCCTCCTTCCTTTGAGGAAGGAGGGGAGGAAAAAAGAAATATAACCTATTGTTCAATATAAAACTAAAGTAAAAACTATGGGTATCTTCTATGTATCAGCCTTTATATGCATATTATCATATCTTGTTAAATCTGAAGAGGACACACACACACACACACACACACACACACACACACACACACAGTGCAGTATCTATTGAGGCACAGAAATGTTAAGTGACTACCTGAGTGACATTAGAGCTAGTGTCCCTCATTACTTAGAAAGCTACTTTGCACCCTGAAGACACTAAAGGAAGGAGTAGGAGAAACACTTGGGCTCCTTGGCACAGGACAGAACTTCCTTAACAAAGACCCTGAAAGGCTACAAATCAAAGAAAGGTTGGACAAATGGGATTGCATCAAACTCCAGAGCTTCTGCACGGCAAAGGACATAGCTCTCAAGATAAACAGAAAGCCCACAGACTGGGAGAAAATCTTTACCGGACATTCAACAGACAAAGGCCTCATCTCTAAAATATATGCAGAACTAAAAAAATTACCTTCTTCCAAAACAAAACTGCAAAGAACCAATAGCCCCCTCATCAAGTGGGCTAAAGACTTACAAAGAAACTTCTCTGATGAGGAAATGAGAATGGCCAATAGACATATGAAAAAATGCTCTACATCACTGGCCATAAAGGAAATGCAAATCAAAACAACATTGAGATTCCATCTCACCCCAGTAAGAATGTCATATATCAAGAAATCTAACAATAACAATTGTTGGAGGGGATGTGGCCAAAAGGGAACCCTACTTCATTGTTGGTGGGAATGTAAACTGGTTCAGCCACTCTGGCAAGCAGTATGGAGATTCCTCAGAAGGCTCAATATAGAACTCCCCTATGACCCAGCAGCCCCACTGTTGGGTATCTATCCAAAAGCCCACAAACAAAATCACAGTAATGCCACCAGCACAACAATGTTCATCGCAGCACAATTTGTCATAGCGAGAAGCTGGAACCAACCCAGATGCCCCTCCGTAGATGAATGGATCAGGAAAATGTGGTACATTTACACAATGGAATTTTATGCCTCTATCAGAAAGAATGACATTGTTCCATTTGTAAGGAAATGGAAGGACTTGGAAATAGTTATACTAAGTGAAGTGAGCCAGACCCAAAGAAACATGGACTCTATGGCCTCCCTTATTGGGAATAATTAGTACAGGTTTAGGCAAGCCATAGCAGAGCATCACAAGGCCCAATAGCTATACCCTTAGAAACACATAAGATGATGCTAAATGAAATGAACTCCATGATATGGAAACAAGTGATATATCACAGTTATAATTACTTTAAACGTCTTATGTGTATGTGTAGTTTCTATTATTGATGATGTTTTGTATCACCTTCCTATGTTTGCACCTACACTATCTCTGTAATCTTATCTGAGTATATTGGAAACCGTGTTTACTGGTATGGGAAGTAGGAAATTCAAAGGGAATACCAAATTCGAGAGACACAGGGTAAAAAAAGAGAAATAACTACAAAAGCAATACTTGCAAAACTATTTGGTGTAAGTGAACTGAACAACTGGGAGGGGGGAGGGAAAGGGGGGAGGGAGGGGGGCATGAGGGACAAGGCAACAAACAGTACAAGAAATGTATCCAATGCCCAACGTATGATACTGTAACCTCTCTGTACGTCAGTTTGATAATAAAAATTTGAGAAAAAAAAAAAAAAAAGTTTATATACATTTACTATCTAATATGATATAAATTCTCCATTTCCTACTGTTCTCAATTCTAAACTTTGTGACTCTGTTTAGACATTGTTGTTTTACAGGATTTTTGGTTTTATAGAAGTTCCATTATGCAGCTATAAAAACAGTTATAATTTCAAAATAATAATAATAATGTTGTATTTCTTATTCCATTAATGGTTTTGATGTTGATATGGCATATGTTTTGAAATTACTTATTAGAAAACATTTGATAAATATGACTTAAAAATATTTAAATATGCCAAAACCATGCCATAATAAAAATTGTTAGTAAACAATTAGGAAAGTTAATTTTCAGGAAAGGTAAGCTTATTTTCAGGGGGAAAGTATCACAAATAGGTAAGGAAACTTAAGTTGTTAAGAAAAATAGTGAATGGTAAATAAACATTTTAAAAAGACATTCTCAAAATTAAAGGGAATAGAAACTGAGTTTAAAATAGCAACAAAAGAAAATGACTCTTCAGAGTTCAATGGAAAGGGCACTCGATGTCCTGTGGTTGGAAGTACAAATTCATAGTACTCAGAATATCAACTTGAACACAGAGCTGTAAGAATCCCAAAATTCTGTTCAGTGGCACTTATCCACACAAAGAGTCACTTTAAAACTCTTCTTATTTATAAAGGGAAAAATAATCAGAAAAGGAGAAAAAAGCCCAAGTGCTCCACTACAATAAATTATTTTTCTATTTCTACTGACAATTAGGTTCCTACAGTATTTTTAAATATTTTAGAAACAATTCATAACATACAAATAAAAATTCTGTTGGTAGTATACCATTATTTCATCTTTTTTTTCAAATTTTTGTTATCAAACTGATGTACAGAGAGGTTACAGTTTCATACGTTAGGCATTGGATACATTTCTTGTACTGTTCCATTATTTCATCTTTAAAATACATAATGCATATAGAAAACTTAGAATGCTGTATACCAAATTTACTAATAAGAATATTTTGGAAGTAAAAATTTTGGTGATTTGTTTTCCCTTCTACATTTCTGTATTTTTATACTTATTATATGTACTTTTATATTGTTAATGAAAGCATAAAAGCTAATTTTTAAAAATTACTTTAGGTGGTTAGGGATAAGGATCTATGAAACACAGCTAGCCTAGCATTAATTACATCCTAGGTTTGATCCCCAGCACTACAAAAGCTATGAGAGGGTGGAGAGAAAAGACAAAGAGGAAAACAAAAGTATAGATGAAAAGAAAGAAAAGCTGGCATAGAATTACAGCATAGAGCTCACATGGTCAATATATGTTTGTGTTCTTAAGAATAGGAAAGGCTACTAAAACCTTTATGCATAAGACATATATCAGAGTAGGCAATTGGAAGAGATATATGGAAAAAATTGAAGATAAAAATAGAAAAAATTATTCTTTGAATAAAAAAAATGGATGACAAAAAAAAAAAAAAAAAAAAAAAAAAAAAAAAAAAGCTACTTTGCATGGAAGCACATAATGTGAAGAGCTAAGCATAACCCATTTCTGCAGGAGGGCAAACAAAGGACTGGAAAGGTTAAGTAACCTTTCCAAACTCATGAACAGTGGATGAGGTTAATAGAACTTCAAACCCAAGCCTGTCTGCATTCAAAATCTAGGCCCTTTCCAGCACATCACTGTGTTTTATCCCATTTTGAGACCAGATTTTATCTCTCTTTTAGGATCTATTGTCTGAACAACTGTAAATACACAGTCTGATATCATTGCCATCCAGGATTAGGATATTAACCCACTGCAATTTTGAGCTTAATATGCTGATCATAATCCCTAGCATACTTTCTTATTCATTTGCTCATCATTCAATATATATAGATGAATATATTTACTACTATACATTGGTACATAGATGTTGAGCATTATATCGACACCTATATTGTTGAATAAGTGAGTGAATATATTGAAATCCTGCCTCAGTATGAGGCAGGATAGATTAGGGAAAATGAGGCATGGTAAACAGCTGCCAAAAATTCAAAAATCTTAAGCTTAAAGCAAATACAGGATATATTCATTTATCTACTTCCCTTAAGATTATGGGACCAAAGTCATTTGAAGGGAAAATGAGGCAGGATAAACTGAGGAACATGAGGCCTAGTGAAGGCAACTCAGAAACATGGTATTCAGAAACACAGAAGCACTATGCATTCCTTCCTGAGAGATGCATTTCTTACCCCAAGAATGAACATTTATTTGGCAGGATGTATCTCTTCCTGAGAGAAATGCTCCCCTCAAACACAAACAAACCCAACAGTAAACAAAAGCCAGAAACTTAGAAAGTGTAATCACACTGAGAGTGATTGAGAGCAAAAATAAACTCCTATCTTTCCCTATATTTAAGGCAGACCCATTGCTTTTGACATATAAATATCCCTGACAGCCAGGGAGCTGTGTGTCTCTGTCTCTCCCTTCGAGAGCACCCACACTCTGTTAGAGTGTGCCTTCTCCTTTCTGCTTGTCTGTTTGCTTTCCTCCTTACTCACGCAGTAAAGCTCTGCCAATTTTCTTACCACTGTGACTTGTCCAGAAATTCTTATTCTGCGATTGTAGTCAAGGTCCCTAAGTGAAGAGCCTCTATGTTTAAAAGGAACCTTCACATACCCTCCCTTGCATCTGGTGACAATAGCAAGCCCAGACCCTGAAGAAGAGAGCAATGGAAAATGCAGGCAGGTCTTTTCTCTTCACAGAGCTTTGAACATAAATCCAGTGTGGGGAAAAGTGAAATAATAGTTCTACATCAATCTGTTTATTACTATTGTAATAAGGGTTATTATGAGGGTAGCTCATACATCTGTTAAATGTGCTACATGCCAAAAACCATTCTAAGTATTGCATGCACATAAATTAAGTCATTGTATTCTCACAGGCTGAAGAAGGAAGTAGAGAAATCAGTGAAGGCTTCCTGAAGGAGGTGTCAGCTCAGTCTGGAGGCAGGAAGAAATCTGAATGATCTCTAGCCATAGGAGGCTATGGAGCACTTAAATATAGTGTGCCATAAATGTAAGATATATTTATGAAGAACTCAGTACAGAAAAAAATCAAGTAGAAGGGCTGAGAATGTGGCCTAGTGGTAGAGTGCTTGCCTCATATACATGAAGCCCTGAGTTCAATTCTTCAGCACCACATATATAGAAAAGACCAGAAGTGGTACTGTGGCTCAAGTGGTAGAGTGCTAGCCTTGAGACAAAAGAAGCCAGGGACAGTACTCAGGCCCCGAGTTCAAGCCCCAGGACTGGTGTTAAGAAAATCATGTAGAAGATTTCACATTCTTTATATTAATGTTTGTATTTATTGCATGTTGAGATGATAGTATTTGAAGTATATTTGAATCAAATAGATGACTAAATTTACTTTAGCATTTCATTTTACTTTATCATGTGGCACTGGGCAATTTGAAATTGTATTTATGGCTCACTATTTGGACTGAATAATGCTGTATTGGAGGGCTAGGTAGGCACCAGAAAGCCTGCATCAGGGAGAAGGGCAGAATGGGAGAAGGAAGAAAAGAGAGCAAACAAGCCATTAACCTTGACCTTGTAGGTCAGAAAGAAACAGTAGAGTTCCTGAGGCCAAAATATAGAATATTGGGCCCACTGAAAAGTGCGCCTTCCTCAGATCAGCTCCAGTGGTGAGCTGAGGGTTTAGGGGACTCAGTCAGGTATTGAAGATGGTAGAGGTAAGAACTATTAGAGCAAAAATAAACATAAAAGCAGAGAGAAATTAGAGCAAAAGTCAAGCCCTTTAACAATGGCTCACTCAGTCTTCTAACAACTTTCTGTCTGTCACCTTAGCTCTCTGATCTTACTCAGCTTTCCACTCTACCCTATCTTCTCTTTATTATACTTATAGGTTTCTCTGTTGAGCTTCCCATCTTCAGGACCTTTGCATTGACTGTCCTCCTGCTCAAAACACTTTCCTTCCAGCTGTCACATGACTGACAGCCTTAACTCCTGGTTCAAAGATTACCTTATCAGTAGGTCTACCCTGACCATCTCATTTCATAAATCAACTCCCATTGACACTCTTTCACCTTATTTCTAGCCCCACCCCCAGCCTTTATCACTCTCCATCATTTTCATCTCTCTACTACAAAGTATGCTCTCCCTAAACAAGTGTTTCTGTTTCATTTCTTGCCTTGATTCCCAAGCCCCAGGCAGGCCTGGCATCCAGGAGCTGCTCAGCTAACTGTCTTTGGCATACATGAGGGTATTGATACTATGCTATGGGCAGATTTACCTGGTGCACAGGCCTTTTCTGCACCTCCTTGGTTCCTGAAGGTGGGTCCCTGCTCCCTACTTCCTGCAGCAGGGCTGACTAACCTTGTCTCCCCACAGCTTTCACTACTCAGGGTCCTGCCCTTGCTGCAGCCCATACAAGGACCTCCCTTGAGAGTTCTAGAAGCAGCTGATGGTTGACAAACCCTGGAAATTGGTGTTGGGATTGCTGAGTCTCCTCCCAGATTTACTCGAATGGTGAACCCCATCAGGTTTCATAGGGGTCAGGGTTCCAGGCCCCGTGGGAGACAGAACAAGGTTATTCACAGCATTCAGCCGGGGGATGGGGGGAGGGAAGGGGGAGAAAGGTGACCCTCACTGGGCAGACTATAAGGGATGATACCCAAACCAGACAAATCAAGACCACTTTGATGGCAGAATAAGTATTCTCAGACCCCATCCCTAAGGCATTTGAGCCAGAAACCAAAGGAGAGTTTGTGAAAACAATAATAAATAAATCATTTAAAAAGCCTCCCAGGGGAGGCTCAGCACGGGAGACTCCCGAACTGAGGGAAGAGCAGTTACACCTTTGGAGGCTAAGGGAGACTTTAAAGGTCAGGCAAGAACATGTGTCATGGCTTTATCCCTGGGCTGATTTCCTGTGTTAGAGGTCGCACCTGGGGTGGCCCCAGATGTAGTCTGGCCTGAGAGTTTCCCCAAGGCTCCCAGCACCACACCAAGAAAGTCCCAGAGGAGGCCATGACCTTGTGGCCAGGGGGCCGGACTCAATGGTGGAAGGCAGTTGGGCCTGGCAGGGCAGGTGCTGTCTGAAGTCAGCCAGGCTCCTCTGCCCCCATTCCCACTCCACTTCATCCTGTTCCTTTTACATCAGCACCAGGTGACTGAGGGCCCACCTGCAGCAGAGGGCACTGGGCTTTATGGTCCAGGGATTAAAACTAACCACATGGTACCACGCCCTCTCCTGCCTCCTTGCCTTCCTTATTCTCCTGCTTGCTCTCCTTTTTAAACCTAAAGGAACATATCTTAGGGAATGATCCACAGTAGGATGCAAAAGCCTACTTTTTGTTGACTTCCAGAAGGTTGCAATGACAATGTAAACCTTCCTTAGATGTGATCATAGTTTAAGTTGTTCTCAGCTATTAATGTTGCAACTAAACTTAGCTTATTTACCTTAAGAAGCCTGCCTGTCCTTTGAGGGGAACACCTAATTGAGAAAAAATGTAATTTTATCCAGCCATTTATTGAGCACCAAGTAGGAGATGCTGAGTGCTGTCCAGTGGAAGTAACAATACAAACCATATGTGTATTTCAAGTTTTTCTAGTAGCCACATTATAAAATCAAAAAGGCATAGGTGACTTTAACTTTAATAATGCATTTGATTGAATTCAGTATATCCAAAGAGTGTTTCCATATTCAATCAATATAAAATTTTCACTGAGAAATTTTACATCTACATCTTCAGCTGACGCTGTAGCAAGTTACATTCCTTTACAACTCAGGCACATTTCAGGTCTTTCATAGCTACATTGGCTACTACTAGGGCAGCACAAATTCTAGACACTTGGGGAATGACTATGGGTAGCACAAAGGAAGAGAGACAGAGGAATAAACATTCCAACAATTCATTAACAAGGAATGAAGAAACTGAAATAGAATAATGACATAGAATGATTGGAACATCTCATTTTGTTTTTCCCTTTCATAATATATTCTACAAAACAATTTGATAGACATAAAAACTGAGGTTGTCCAAGTACCTAGCACTGATAAATTGTATGTCAGGGATATGAATCCCAGTTTGACCCTGCTTCCCAACATAGTTATTACCCTATAAGGCCAGGTTGAAGGCAAGACTACCACAAGAAGAGAGAGAGAAGGAGAGATGAGTTGAACTTTTTAAACACTATTGGCTCAGGATGCACTGTGTTACTAAGAAACTCCAGCACCAACTTTTAATCAATTCTCTAAATCCATTAGACCCATCCAACCAGAGTCTATTCACCACCTGCCCTTCACCATGTTCCAAGGTTAGCACTCCTGTCCTTCCTCCCCAACACTGTATTACAACTGGGTTCATTCATCCAGGGGCTAACAGCACAGCATAGCCAGGATACACAAAGGTGCTGAGAACCAGCCTCAAATCCCAGCTCTGAAACTAATTGTGTTACTCCACAGGAGTTCTCTATGCTCTCTGCCTCTCTGTATCTGTTACATAGGGATAAAAATTATACCTCCCTCATGTGACTCAATTAAATCTTGAGAATAGTCTAGTACACAGTAGGTGCTCCATTGTTTTCAACTTTCACTAATATTTCTGTATTTCTTATAATCAACAAGGGCTGGACTTCATTCTCAGTGCCTAAAACAACCTTAGCATATAAGAAGGGTTCAATGAACGGTTGTTGAATGAGTGACTCAGAAAGTCCCACATGCCATGAATTCCTAGGCACCACTCAGCCTCTGCCCTACCCCTGGATCCTGTGTGTTCTGCACTTTTCCTTAGAAACAGGTCTTTTATGGTGGCTGATTTGTTGGCCAGGAGTTCCCCCATCTCCTACCCAGTTTCCTTTTTGGCCTTCTGACTCAGATTCTTCCGATCCTGCCCTGATGATAGCCTGGCTTCAGCTCAACCTGCTATGACCTTGCTTTCTACGCTCTGCTTTTAATCTTTGCAGACCCCAAATTTTCTATTGAATTTTACTGGAGGTCTTCTGCTCTAAGTTTGTAAGTCCTCCAGCATTCAGTCTCTCATGGTCACTAATTTTCTTCTCACAGCTCTTCTTAGCTCCTCTCTGAGCATGGTAAATCTATCATCATCATATCCATCTAACTATCCATTCACTCATCTATTTCCTCATCCACTCATCCATTCATATTTCCATCCACCTATCTACCCAAAAGACCTTCATCTACCTCATCCATCTATCTATCCATCCATCCATCCATCTACTCATCCATTATGTAGCCATCCATCCATGTACCTATCCATGCACACATCATGCACCTATCCAACCATCCATTCACTTATTCATTCATTTATCTATCCACCCATGTACTTATTCATCCATGTATCTGTTCATGCATCTATCCATCCATCCATCCATCCACCCTTCCACATGCCCATCCATCTGTGTACCCATCCATCCATCTATTCATCCAGTACCCTTCTCAATATGTCTTTCATTCTATAGTCATTATTTTTTTTAGTTTTGAAAATAAGAAAACCTAGTCTTCGACTTGATATATTTTCTGATCTATCTTGGGAAATTACTTAACTAAAGACTATGATTTATACCAGAAAGTATAATCATATAGTCATATGGATACCATAACACATTTTGAAAGGAAGATCCATGGCTGAGCTTCAGGGAAATCTGTGAACTCCTTCAAATTTTAAGAGGAATTATGTGAGAGGGTGTGTGTGACACCTCTGTGTACCTGGAAATCTTTCAGAGAAGAGGGTCCATGGATCTCATGACATTGTCAAATAGGGTCTTCAAAAAGTACCAGGGGCCCTTCCTGTGGTTTCACCCCTGCTATCACTGTATCTGATCTTAGTACCCTGGATACTGTATATATGTATATTAGAACTAGGGAAGGAAAAGGGAATACCAAAATCGAGAGACAAAGGATTAAAAAAGAAAAACAATTCCAAAGGCAATACTTAGAGAACCATTTGGTGTAAACCAACTGTACAACTCATTGGAGGGAGTGGGAAAGGGGGAGGGAGGAGGCAGGAAAAAATGAGGGAGAGGTAACAAGTTGAACAAGAAATGTACTCACTGCCTTACATACGAAATGATAACCCTCTGCAATTCACTTTGACAACAAAGGGGGCCGGGAAAGAACATTTACAACAAAATGAAAAACAAAAAAGAAGTACCACGGGCCTGAGGAGGAGCTTGGGAAAGAGCCCTACTTTAGGTCCTCTTTTTTATTTTCTTTCCCTTTTTTATTGGTATTATAAAGGTGATGTACAGAGGCGTTACAGTTATATAAGTCAGGTAATAAGTACATTTCCTTTTGGATACTGTCACTCCTTCCCTTCCTCTCTTCCAGTTTTCCCCTCCCAGCCCCACCCACACATTTGGTAGTTCAGTTTCACCACAGTGTTTAGCCAGTATTTGTTTTCAAGTCCTCTTAAAGGGAGAAAAAGGGAAGCTAACATTTATTTCAGCTCCATTATGTACCAGGCACCACCTGTGATTTTGCAACCTTAAATATCTCCTTGCTTACAGAATGGGACTGGGAGCATAATACAGCAGGGAACATAGTCTAACTGAGTACTAGGGTAGGCCATAGCACACTGTTTAATGTTTACAGTAATCTCTCAAGTTAAGTGCATCATTTCTATTTTACTGAGGAAATCCTGAGAGTTAATAGAAGATTCACCATCTCAAAATCTCAGAGGGGAGTGGGGATTTGAACACAGGTCACTGTCCCTCAGAGTTCATGGTCTCTGCCTCTCTTCAGCAGATATCTGTGGGCCAAACGTGTTGCTGTGTAAAAGCCTCAGAGCAGTACAATAGCATGCTGTGTAAGAGAAGTTGCTGTTGTCTGAGATTTGGGAACGCTGAAAGGGTGGTACAAGCCTAAGAAATTGCTGTCATTAAATTTTCAACAACCTTCAGAAAGAATGACCTTTTCCTGCCCATCTAATCCATGTGCTTGTGGATCCTTACCCAGAGTGTTATCACAGCAGGTTCCAGGAATAAGGCTGGCACAGTGCAGTCACTCGGAGGGCACTTTGTGGGTGGGGTCTGCTGGCTGAGAGGTGCCCTCTGCCTCTGCCAGCCTCCACTATATCCCCTCACTCCCTTCCACTGGAATTCTGCCCAGGGTAGGCAGTAACCAGCTCCATCACAATGAGCCGAGAAAATGTCACCTCAAAACATGCTCCACAGCCACAGGCCTGACTAGCAGGACACACTCTCATGTCTAGAAATTCCTGGAACCTCATTTCAACTGCTCCCCCCAGGCTGACCCCTCTGCTTCCTAATGTTCCACTATTTCCTCTCTGTCCTGTAGGAATTTAGATTCAGGTGGTTAAACCCCTAAACTTCTTGAAAGGAGAATGGTACTGAATGGCCTTGAGGGACCCTTCAAGAAGATTAAAATAAATGAAGGGAAGAGAGCTTCAAAAATAATAGTTTCTTCATTATAACAGTCTTCTCCTGAAAGGTAAGGACTGTATAATTTGTGGATTTGGCCCTTCATTGGCTTTACCCTTGCCTCCTCTCTATCATTCAGTCTAGTTCTAAAACTCCAGTCTCCTAAGACACCACCATCATTGCCCTGTTATGGCCATCGCCTCCTTACTGGGCCTCCTGCAGGTGCTCAGCTAGTGGGCAACTGTTCTCAGAAGCTGGATTGGTATGTTTCAATGAATCTCATTGTATCACTGGTCTTCGGCTGTATTTCCAGCTGTTCATTTTGCTGGATTTCTGAACTGATGGCTCTGCTCAGTTCTCTTCTCCTTTTTTTGCTGGCTGTGCCTTTCTGACATGCACTGCCTTCTTTGTTGGCACTCCAGCCCATTTCTGACCCCCAGCTCCCCCAGGAAGTCCCACTGCATCCCGCAGGTCTCAGGACCTTTCCCCCGAGTCTTCATGCTGCATTTGGTGTCCCTCATCATGCTCCTGCAACACCTTTATGCCCTCTTTTTAGAGTTAAGTTTCCGGTAAAATTTCTACCTCTTGTAGCAGCTGTAAGTTCTAGGCTGGCTTCATCTTGCCTTGTCTTCATAGTCTCAGGGCCCTGCCCATGAGGCCTGAGACCCTCCCTTAGGAGAGGTAGCCATGAACACATTCATTGCTCAGGGCAGGAAGACTCTGCCCAGAGGCAGATTTCCTTACTCCAGAGCTTGAAAGACCACACTGCATAGAGCCCGGAAATGTGGAAGCCCTTACTGAGTCCTCCTGCTATTCTTAATTGAATTTCCTGAGAAGGCAGGAGACCTTTGGAAGTCCCTGAATCCTATTAAAGGGCTTGCAAGCAAAGCAAGGCAGAACTGGGCTGCCTTAGTCACCCTAACCCTGTTTTTAGCCAGATGACCAGTATCCTGCCCTCACAAGGCTCCCAGCCTGCCTCTCTGCCAACATGTTCTGGCTGTGGCAGTGCCTCTAGTGCCACCACTGCATGGGCAGCTTCAGTCACATTTAGATGGGGGAGGCAGAGCGACTCAGTTCAACCCTGACATTCAGTCTGCCCCTTGTGACTTGGGTTGCCACTCACCCCTGGGGCGACGGGAAACGAGTAGGGATAGCCCTTCCAGCAGTTATCTGTGACAGTGGAAGGTCAGATCTGGGCTGCTGAGTCACAGT
Source organism: Perognathus longimembris pacificus (assembly GCF_023159225.1). Classification (NCBI taxonomy): domain Eukaryota; kingdom Metazoa; phylum Chordata; class Mammalia; order Rodentia; family Heteromyidae; genus Perognathus; species Perognathus longimembris. Next base: position 40,349,168 of record NC_063167.1, on the reverse strand, counting down.
TGGGCTCAGACTCCTGACTCTTGAGGCCACCTCTTGTGGCTGCCATCTCCAGGGTGCACCGCTGCCCTCCCTGAGCCAGGGTGATCTTCTAGAATAGATTCTGTTACAAATGTGCAGGTAAGCCTCCCCATACCTCATCCACCTGTCAAAAGGAAAATGACAGAACACAGCTGGAAGAAAGCAGGTTTTGGAAAACAGGCCTGAATCCAATCCCAGGTGTATGATATACTGGCTGTGGTGCCCACAATAACTTGTAATTTACATAACTTCCTTGTACCTTGATTCTTCTCTCTCAAGGAGTCAACACTGCCGAACTCTAGGATTGGTGTGAGATTAAATGAGGAGTGTGTCAAAGGCTTAGCAGGATGCTTAGCCAACAGTCAACAGCCTGTAAATGGTAAGTAGCCTTATTTATATGGACTGACCACGCAGAAGATGCTTGGTGTCTATGGAATTCTGTGTCTCCCCACAGACACAATTCTGACCCCAATTACCTCACACCCAGAAGTCTATGGTTGTGGCTTTGGAAAATACAGTTCACCTAGGGGCAAGAAAAGAAAAAAGACAAAGTAAAAGATCAGTGACTTTAAAAATTGTCTCAGACACGCCAATGGTTTTTCCAACTTGAATAATTCCTGGCTGTGGATTCATGTGGAAACCAAAAGTTCAGGTAGACAGAAGCACTATGCAGGTAGCCCCAAGAACAAGGCTCTACTACATCACAGAGAGAAAACCCAGTCCTTTAACTTCAACCTCTGTAATCAGATGCCTTCCCCATTCCCCCATCCATACCCAGGATCTGTGCTCTGGGAGTGGTGGTTCAATCTCTTCCTTGGCCTTCATCCAATACTCTTCGTCCAATTAGAGGGAAAACACTTTGAATGCACACAGAGAAGACTTAATTTGCTCAGCTGCATTTGGCAAAGACGCTTAACCTCCGTGGTAACCTATCTATCTTTAGCCTCCTTGATGCTATTTTGAAATGTCAAACTAGCAAATACTGTTTCCAGAATGGTTCTGAGCTGGGCTGTGACAGGATGCTAGGGCGGGAAGGGAGATGAGGAGGTAGGAATGAGAAAGGAGCCTTCTGGATGAGGGCGAGACAACGCACCAACTTTACAGCTGCCAAGACTCCCTTTTCTACTGTCTCAGCTCCCTCCTCTTGAGGACAGGCCCACTGAGTCCCTCACTTAGAGGGATTTCTGCTTATGTGACCCTGGAGCCAGCTCTGGATGTCACAAAAGGCAAACTGAGTGTTATGTGTCCAATTCAGTCCAAAAATATCAATCCACTCATTTATTCACTCATTCAATAGGTATGTGCTACCAAATATGTCAGGCACTGTACTAGACACCAAGGACATACTAGCTTGCATAGGTTAGTACCCTTTAGAATCATCTGAAAATTTTCACTAAAATGCCTATCCAGCACTGGGAGTTAATCCACCAAGTTGGATGCCCAGGAGCCTGCATTTTGAACAAGCTCCCAGTTGTCCTGATACAGGCAGTTCAGCTTGTGGTAGCATGTGTTTCCTAAGGTAGCAACCAATGCTGACTACAAGAGATGGAGAAATACCATTCTAGGCATGGAAGAGCACAGGGATCACAGACTCCAGGAAACAATGTGATTTGAGGGTATGAATTTCTATGGAAGTAGAGGGGCAGCATGCTGTTGGAGCCCCGTGGGAGAGGAAACTTACCCAGACACCGCTTGGAGGCTTAATAAAGGAGGCACATTTTAGCTGGTCTTAATGCATAGGAAAGTATATTTTGGATAGAAAATGAATAGATCCACCATTGCATTAAGATGGACTCTCCAAGTCATGTCAACTTGGCTAGGCTGAGACATCCTTCCCCAAACTCTCTAGGCTGTTTTTTACAACAGTGGGCCATGGAGAGACTTTTCCATGAAAGGCGGGAGTTGTGTGAGAGGCTGTGGCCACTCTGCAGCACGCACATGCCTTTACCGGGTGATTTAATGTCATAGTGATCTAAGTGCTACAGTAAAGGACTTTGCAGATGTGAAGTCTTGGATCAATTGACTTTGAGTGTTTCAAGAACAGCTGGATCCACAGTTCTCCCTTCCTTGTTGCCTAGGGTTTGCTTTTCCAGCTCTCATCATTGTACAGAATCATTGATAGTAATAGAAAAAATACATTTATAACATTTCTTTTTTGTACTCCATCATCTATCTATCTATCTATCTATCTATCTATCTATCTATCTATCTATCTCTATCCATCCATCCACCTACCTACCCACCCAAGTACTTACTCAATTATCAATTATCTATTGATAATCATCTATCTTTCTCAGTACTTCTTTGCTGATTGAACTGTTCCTGAAGCCCCTCTACATCCTCAGTCTTGCTTCTCTAGTTGTGCAGTCTTAAGCTAAGCAGTGTTCCTTTAACAATGTGGTTTTGAGTCCCTTATTTTGGCCTCTGTCCAAACATGCTGCATTTTTGTGCCAGTCTCTTTTACAATTTATCCATTCAACAAATGTTTATGACATTCCTGCTGCATGCCAGGGGTTCTCTGGGGCACAACAAACAAAACTCACCAGTCCCTGCCTTCAGAGTTTGGATCCCAAGATCGGAGGCCACATTCCTGTAGAATACAAACCAATTCTATAAGCATTGGGGGCAGGTCATTTGACTACTAGGATCATAAACACCACTCAGTGTTGAGCAGGAGCCTTGCTCTGATATTTCATGATTTATTTATTTATTTATTTTTGTGGCCAGTCCAGGGGCTTGTACTCAGGGCCTGAGCACTGTCCCTGGCTTCTTTTTGCTCAAGGCTAGCACTCTGCCACTTGGGCCACAGCGCCACCTCTGGCCTTTTCTATATATGTGGTGCTGAGGAATCAAACCCAGGGCTTCATGTATATGAGGCAAGCACTCTTGCTACTAGACCATATTCCCAGCCCATTTCATGACTGTTTTTTGCCACCATGATTGCATGGTGGCATGATTCTATCTCATAGGCATTTAAAAATTATTTTTTATGTATTATCTTCCTGGTGATCATAATGAGTAGACATGTTATTTCACATGTTTCAAAAGACTTAGGAGATGGCACAGTGTTGAAGTGAAAAGTCAAACATTGTCCCCAGGTATACATGAACCCAACTCTATGCTTATAAATTAACCTCAACACATTATCTTTTCCTTTATGGGATTTTTAGAAAGTCAGTTACTAGTTATCCATCTCAGCCACAAATTCTTCCCAGGTTCTCTTATCCCTATGACTTTAATTTGACTAGTCCACATAAGTAGAGGAAAGAACCTTTTCTATTTGAAGACTCAATAAGGCAACATGCTCAGGTAGATATAAATTAGAAATTGTACCAAGAACAATTCTCCAGGTGTTGGGCATAGGGCAAAACCAACATTTCCAAAGATTAAACTACGATTCTCTGCCAAGACTCTGAGACTGTAAGATGCTGCCTGCATTGAAAGAAGGGAGCTAGCAATTGTGAACATTTACCAGCAGCCCAAATCTGTGACAAATATGATGTGATGATAATAAAAGAATACTACACATTAATTATACACATGCTATATGCCAGTGTTTTAAACCTTTTACACATATATATGATTTAATCTTTTAAGTAACTCTATGAGTTAATAATTTTTATTGTTCCTGTATTATTGATGAGGTTTGGAAATGTCCTTAAGTTAGCAAATGGTCAGTTTGAGATCTGAACCAAGGAAGTCTGTTCCAGAGTATATCCTATTATCAAAACTGTGGTAGACTCTTAAATGCTTTATCTTCTTTAATCCTATTTAGCCCAAAGAGCGAGTATTATCTCAGCCATTCTAGATCCCTTCCCCTCCAGCAAATGCTTTATTCTGATAACTTGTAGTCTCTTCATCTACTTTATAAGTTTCTGGGAGAGCAGGTTTTCTTTTTCCTGAGTAATTATTTATTTATTGTCAAAGTGATGTACAGAGGGGTTACAGTTTCATAAATAAGGCAGTGGTACATTTCTTGTACAATTTGTTATCTCCTCCTTCATTCTTCCCTTCTCCCCTTCCCCTTTCCCTTTCCCCCCATGAGTTGTTCAGTTGGTTTACACCAAATGGTTTTGTCTTTTATAGGTTGTTTTCCCAGAGCTGAGGACCAAACTCGGGGCCTTGTGCTTGCCAGGCAGATGCTCTTCCGCTGAGCCAGATCCCCAGCCCCCACCAAATGGTTTTGTAAGTATTGCTTTTTGGAGTCATTTGTCTTTTTATCCTTCGTCTCTTGATTTTGATATCCCTTTTCCCTTCCCTAGTTCTAATACAAGTATATACAGTATCCAGGGTACTCAGATGAGATACAGTGATAGCTCAGTGACAACCACGGGAAGGGGGTACAAGGGAAACAATAAAAAAAATGCTACAGTTTCACATGGCATGTTGAAAATAACTACAACAGTGATATAACAGTCATTTCCATAACATGGAGTTCATTTCACTTAGCATCATCTTATGTGTTCATAAGGACATAGCTATTGGGCTATTGTGCTCTTCTGCTGTGATTAGCCTAAACCTGTACTAATTATTCCCTATGAGGGAAACCATAGAGTCCGTGTTTCTTTGGGTCTGGCTCACTTCACTTAGTATAATTTTTTTCCAAGTCCTTCCATTTCCTTACTAATGGGGCAATGTCATTCTTTCTGACAGAGCCATAAAATTCCATTAGTATATATACTGCATTTTCCTGACCCACTTGTCTTCTGAGGGGCATCTGGGTTGGTTCCATGTTTTAGCAATGACAAATTGTGCTGCAATGAACATTGTTGTGCTGGTGCTTTAGTGTGCTCTTGTTTGACTCTCTTGTTCAAGTGCCTAGCATGGTGCTTGGCTCAGTGACATAATAACCCTACCAATAGAACATTAAACAATGACACATTTTTTTTGGTATGAAGAAACCAAAATAAGCCATGCAAAGTCAATCTGATTAAGTCAAACCTATAGAGCTGATTTTAGAATCCAGATTCCCTCAAGGCTGAATTCCAAGATCTTTCACATTTTCTTCCCTACTAAAATGTGCTATTAAATGAATGGCATGATTTGCTTCCCACCTCTCCCTGAATTCTATTCCTCTCTTCCTTATCTTAGGCTTTCATCTTTTCCATGATACGAGGAACAAAGTCTAAGACAAGTTCCCCATGCTCAGCCCACATTCAAACTGTGTGATCTCCACCTACTCTTTATTAAGCCATCATGTTTGTGTCATGTCTTGCAGGCTCTGACAGCACCTGCAGTTAAAAATGCCTGCAGTTTGAGCTTGCACCATCATTTAAACTCATAAAGCCTATCTGTATACTAATATTACAGTGTTTCTCTCTCTGGTCTGTTCAGTATAAATGTTGCCTTTTTTTCCCTAGAACCCACATACTTCTAGATTGGAGAGATTTTTCCAATCTACTAAGGCATGAAAATGGAGAGTTTTCAATATTGAGGAGTGGAAGAGATTATCTCAAGAAAACTATGGCAAGTTCCTTAAATAAATGGAGTACTATTAGTTCCAAGGTATACAATCATAGGCCAGTGATAAATTCACACCATAGCAATTAAAATTCTTATGGATCGGGGGCTGGGAATGTGGATTAGTTGTAGAGTGCTTGCCTAGCATGCACAAAACCCTGGGTTCAATTCCTTAGTACCACATACACAGAAAAGGCTGCAAGTGGCACTATGGCTCAAGTGGTAGAGTGCTAGCCTTGAGCAAAAAGAAGCCAGAGACAGTGCTCAGGCCCTGAGTCCAAGACATAGGACTGGAAAAAAAATTCTTATGGATCAGAGGTAGTTTGAGATGCCAACCCAAAGAGGCAATAAAATAACATATAAATTCATGTTCTAGGTCACTCCTTTCCTTGTTTGGCTTCCTTGTAAGAGAACTGTTCCAGGAAGGTCGGTAAAATTTGTATCAACTCAGCAGTCAGAAGGGGCCTATCCTATTTGGAAGAAGATAACAATGCTTCCTAAGAATGGAAGTGATTTCTAGGCAGTGTAGGCAAGAGTTGGAGACTGGTTCCCCAAGCTTGTTTGTAAGGCTATGAGGGGAAATTGATAAAAGACAATGAAAGGGTGGCTTTTGTTCATTGTCAATGTGCTATTAACATATATTGGACATTTTAGGAATATTTTTTGTGGTTCTACACAAAACTCTTTGCTTTTGGTAGCCCTGAAATTATGAGTTAATTTCAGTAACTAACTCATAGTATTATTTAAGAAGTCACTTCCTGTTTGAGGTCCTTTCAATTTTAAAATTAAAAGCAAGGGGAGTGGCAAATTTAGCATGCTGAACAGTTCCCAGAGGGTTCATCAGCCTTCAATAGGTGTAATTAATATATGACAAAAGATAGAGTGCTTTCAAAGTTTTATATTGCTTATTTAAGTTTTATCCCTTGAGATAGCCTGCCAGAAAGCCTTTCATTTAACTCTTCATAAAGTAGCCTGGCATGAATGAAAACAGAATAAATCAGAAGCCATGTGCTTTTAAATTCATTAAATGAAAAGTCCAGCATGCATACACCTTCCCTCCAAATTAATCACCCTATTAAATGCAAGATGGTGCACATCAAATCAATAACTGTGACAGAGCTCTCCTGCCCAGGCTTCAGGAAAATTCCACTGCCTTTCAGATGCTATCACTTGAAATGTCAGGATGTTTCCATGCATCACTCACTCACTCTTGAAAATACCACCATCACCCTCCTTCATGTGCCTCACTTCCTTCCTTCAGAGGCATTCAAGCATCTGGTAGATGGAGTCCATTTGTCACAGCCTCTCCTGGAGGCTGCAAGAGGGGCAGTATGCAGAGAGAAAGGTATAGAGAGGGTTGATTGAAACATCAGAGCAACAAATCCTAAAGGTCAACATCCTGTTCCCGTGCCCTGGAGACTTAACTCTTCTGTGTTTCCTTAGGTGAGGGAGCTTATGGATAATGGAAAGAACATGAATGTAGGAGTTTGAGAGGAATATATTTAAACCCTGACCTCCAACACTTCTCTATGTTTCTCTGTTGTTATCTATTAAAGAGAGGAAGTTTTTAAAAAACTCCATGTCCAAATGTGAACACCAACACGTACTAGTTGCATAACCTTGGGCAAGTAGCTCCTCTCTGCCTAAGCATCTTAATTTGTAAATGTAGTCATGGAAGCTAAATACCCAGCTTCTTGTCACTGATCAGCACACAATCATAATTGAATATCTCATGTCTATATCAAGGCTGCTCTTCCATTGCCTTTTCCACTAACTACTAGACTGACTTTGGTCCTTTTCTGTAGTTCTAAAATAATGTTGATGGTATATCTAGAAAAAAAAATACCTGACAATGGTAACATTAAAAGCTAGCATTTATTGATGATTCTTAGTATATGACATACTCTAAGATATTTGTTTGAATTAATCCCTTTAGTCCTCATAACAATCCTGTCAGTTTCATCACAGTATGTATTTTAAAGTTGATGACAGAAGCACAAGAGTTTTTATTTTCTGTCCAAGATCTCATCACTGGTGTCTCAGTATAAACCACGACACACTGGGTGGTTTATAAACAAGTGTTTGTCTCTCACAGTTCTCCATGCAGGGAAGCCCAAAATCAAGGGACCTGAAGATCTTCTATCTGGGGAAGATCCATGTCCTCATTGCAGGTGTCTTCTCACTGTAACCTCACAAGGTGCAAGGGTAGGGTTCTCTCTTAGAGGACACAAATCCCACCCATTTGAAGACAGCCTTCATGACATGCTCATTTCCCAAGGCCTTGGATACCACTGAACTGGGAACTGAATTTGAATATGTCATTTTCTGGGACACAAAAACATTCAGACCATGGCACCCTCAAGCAAGGAAGCTGTGCTGCCTCCCACAGCATCCTATTGAATCAGGATCACTCTTTCTTGAGTTGGCTATAGGACCATGACATTCCCCTTTAGATGGTTTTCCATTCTACTAGTTATCAGAAACAGACAATGAGTGATAAGCATTGTTGCATTTCCCAAATCCAACGCAGAGCGGATACTCCTTGAATTTGAAATGAAATGAAACTGCCTTATGCAACAATAGTATGAGATGAGGTCTGTAAATGGAGAAGGTGACTTCCCAGGCTTGAATGCTGGGAAGCTAGACATCATCTCACAGGGAAGATATCATCCAGACTGGGACAAAGCAAAGACAAGAGCAATGTAGACACCACCCCCCACCCCAATCTAAAACCCACAATAGAATTAACAAAACAAGAGAAAGTCATACATAACAAAGCAAAACTTTCAGAACCCAAACAGTGAAAACTTCCTGTTTCTACTCAAGAGAAAGACCCTCAATAGTCATTTAATGTGTGTGGTCTCAGCCATCAGAGCCTTAGGGGAGCTAAGCATAGTTATCAAATACAGAGATGCTGAGTAAAATGGAAAAAAAATTGTAAACTGCAAAAAAAAAAAAAATTGTAAGAGTTCTAACTCCACATTCTCCACTCCAGTGGAGAATTCTGTAATTCTTAGATAATCTTGTGTTGGTAGAGATGGGCTTCAGGACTGAGTTGGACCCACTGTCGTCAGCAGTCAAGATCTTGATTCAATAGTTATGGCATAGAAGAAAAATGAGAGGCTTACAAACATAGAAAAGTGGTCCACTGGCTTCCTTATTAGAGAAATTCAAAATTAGGATGAAGTGAGATATGTTTCAATGTTTGTAAAAGTTAGTAGGGTCAGCAAAAGCCAGATTCAGTGATGATAAGAAACAAATGGGGCACTTACTCTGTTAGAGGGAGAACAAATCTCAAATCCCAGTTTGTATTTATTACATTTTCAAACATGTTCATTTGGAGACCAGTAAAGAAATGGCTTTCTTTCTTCCTTCCTTTTCTCCTTCTTTTTCTTCCTTTGTTTCCTTCCCTTTTTTGTCTCTTTTCTTCCTTTCTTTTTTTTTTTTTTTTTTTTTTTTTGCCAGTCCTGGGCCTTGGACTCAGGGCCTGAGCACTGTCCCTGGCTTCTTCCCGCTCAAGGCTAGCACTCCGCCACTTGAGCCACAGCGCCGCTTCTGGCCGTTTTTCTGTATATGTGGTGCTGGGGAATCGAACCTAGGGCCTCATGTATCCGAGGCAGGCACTCTTGCCACTAGGCTATATCCCCAGCCCTCTTCCTTTCTTAACAAATGAATACATCCTAATAGCTACAGGAAAAATACCATAACATATGAGGTTTATAAATAACAAGAATTTACTTTCTACATATCCAGAGGCCAGGAGGTCCAACGTCCAAGGTCAAGCATCAGCAGATCTGCTGTCTGGTTCCTCAAACTGGGAAACTTCTATGTCTTCATGGAGTTGAAGGGGCAAAGGAGAGCTCTCCAGCCTCTTTCTTTGCTAAGGATACTAATACCAACCATGAGAGTTCAACTCTGATGGCTTCATCAAGGCCCTTCCTTTACCTTGGAGGCCAAAATTTTAATGTGTGGATTTGGGGAAGGTACAAGCATTTATTGATTCTTTCTTTCTTTATTCCCTCTATAAGGTTGTGGTATCTAGTAAAGGCAAAACCTCCTGATGTGATCTAGGTATGTTAGAAGTCATATAGTGATACAGGTACTCACAAAGCCTCATGTGAATACAGAGGAACATGCTAAAAATAAGAAACTCCTGCCTAGAAGATGGGGAATAGAGAGTCACAGGAGAGACTCAGCTTGGGTCTGGGCTGGGGAGCAGATGCATTCCCCACAAGTGCTCAACCCAGATACATGAAACTATGTGAAGTATTGTAGGACTTTACTTTTAGGATTTCCTTCGTGCTCAGAAGGTCTATCTGATATTGGGATGGGGCTACAGAAGACAATCTAAGAAATAGCCCAAGTTTACAGTTGGGAGCAGCCATGCGGTGGGGGAAGAAGGTGAGAAAGCCAGGAAAGAGAGTTTGCACTCTGTTTCTATCTGACCTGCCCTGGAATGTAGCTCAAAACTCATCTGCATATGCAGCATTGAAGTGGACAAAGGAAATTCAGTCAGTAGAAATTCCTAGGGAACTTAGAAGAGACCCAGAGAGGAAAATGCCAGTGTAGAGATGTCAGTGGTACCAAGTTCAAATACAAATGTTCAAGCTGTGCCCTTGGAAGAATGATTACCACTTGTCAACTGCAGGTGACATACCTTGGGGCTAGAGGTAAATGTAGAATCATCAAAGTCCCACAGAGGATAGAAACTCTCCAACTCTTTCACTTCTAGCTTCAGACTTCCTTGATACTGCTCATCTTTATTTTTACAAATCTGGGAACTGAGGCTAAAGAAGGTTTAGCAAATCCCCCAAGGTCACACTAAGAAAGACAGAATGATATCATATAAAACATCTTTTGTTGTTGTTTTAAAATCTTTATTCCATGACTCATTATTTAGGGTGACTTTGGGCTATTTATCTTGCTCTCTGAATCCATTTGCCCATTAATAAAATATGGATAACTTTGCTTACCTCACAGAACTGTGAAAACATGGATGAGGTTATATATGTTGCCTTCTTACTACACATGTCCCAGCTTTTCCTCCTTTGGGTCTCAGTGACTCAACCCTAATTTCAGGTGGAAGGGGGAACTCTATTAAAAACATTTTGTTTTCCAGTGGCCACCAGCCAATGAAATGTAAGCAGAAGTTGCTGGGAGAGGTGAAGAACACTAGGCACTTTTGGTTTAAAAAAATAAAAAACACAAAAAAACAACCTTTCTCTTCTATCTCTTTCTTTGAATGGAGAAGAACCTGGACCTACAGCTCTCTAAGGCAAAGGGATGAACCTGGGTCTCTGAGGGTGTTCCTGGACTACTTTTCCCTTGGACTCATGGTCTGACACATATACACTCCAGCTAGTTTAAGCAGCTTGCAGAAGACCATGTTTCTAATTGAAGAAATAATCAAGCGTTTGACCCTTCCAGCTTGCCTAATGGATAGTAGTCCTTTCCATCAAAGCAGGAAGAAATCTTTTTGTGAAGAGGAGAATTTAAGTCCTTGCCTTGCACATGTAAAACAGCATTCCTCTGCTCTTCTGTTCCCATCTCATCTGGTCCTCTCTTCTCTCCCTGGTTCCCATACCAAGTCAGGCACACAGCTCTCTACTGCTGCAGACCCCAACTCAGTTGAAATGAAATAATGTGTGTAAAATTCCTGACGCTATAGCTGCCTGGCAAATAAGTAAAAAAATAATAAGATTCTCCTTTCTTCTGAAGCAAAAGATTTTAAAGATGTCTTTGTAAAATGATTCTTCCTGGTTGATAAACACATGGAATGTTTAAAAGGGTCCTATAACTTGCAAAGATGCAGAAATCCATCAGGGGCTGGAGGGATCACTCCTGTAATCCTAGCTACTCAGAGGCTGAGATCTGAGGATCAAGATTCCCAGCCAACCCGAGGCAAGAAAGTTGGTGAGACTCTTATCTCCAATTAACCACCAGAAAACCAGAAGTGGGACTGTGGCTCCAATGGTAGAATGCTAGCTTTGAGCACAAAACATCATGGACAGTGCCCTGGTACCGAGTTCAAGCCCCATGACAATCACTACCACCACCACCAACAAAACATGATGCAGAAACCCAAGCAGCTTCAGCATGGCTTTCTAGTTCTCCCAGTCTCCTCTTCCCCAAAGGATCTTCTTCTTGGGTCCTTGCATAATCTCATTTTCCTAAACATTCCCTGTATGGGTTTTGTGCCTTGCTGTGGTACTCATTCTATTTGTTTCTCCCGCTGCAGGAGAAAGTTGCATCTCATTCAGCTTTGACTCCTTGGCAACCCTGCATGAGTGGGTACTCAGTCAATGATTGGGGAGCCACTAAATGTCTATCAAGTCAATGCCAAGGAGTCTTTTCCCAGGCTTTTAACCATTTCTATTACCACGGCATTTACCATTTCTACTACCAGAGGCATTTTTATGCCTCTGTAGCTTTGCACATGCTGCTTCTATTGCCTCAAACAACATCCCCATAACTCTCCGAAAGCTGTCTTTTCTACACTCTTAGGATATCCTGTATTCATTCTTACTATGATTTCTCTACATGCTTCTCATGTCAACTAGACTCTGGGCTCTTATGAGTATTAAATTATGTTTTGATGTCAATTTTATCCAAAGTTTTAATGATGTTAGTTATACAAAATTTCGTATTTGAGTTATTACCTGCCCCACCCCATATAATGAGGCCCGTGGACGACATTAGGTCTACACATTTGATGGCTGAGTGTGGACTACAGATGAGACATTGTTATTGTTCCCTCTGCTTCCAGAATAAGTATGAAACACATCCTTGAGAAGTAGTTTGCATCTGGGAGACATGCTGTACTTTCACAAATGTTTAGAGATGGATATAAGTTGAAGTAAGAGTTCTTTTTAACTTTACCTCTGGTGTGACTGACTCACAATGCATCGTGGCTTTTAGAATCTTGGGAGCCCCCAATAGCCCCTTGTACACTGCGATACCCCCTTGCAAAAATGCCAGAGTCCTCACCAAAGGCAGTTCAATAAAATTATTTTTTCCTCTCTCCCTCCCTCCCTCCCTCCCTCCCTCCCTCCCTCCCTCCCTCCCTCCCTCCCTCCCTCCCTTCTTTCTTTTTGTATGTAGCTCAGCTTGCTTGCTGGTGCTCTACTACTTGACTCATACCTCCATCCCATCTTTTCACTTGTTATTTTGGAGATGAAGTCTTTCAGACTTTTCTGCCTGGTGTGGCTTTGGACCACTATTCTTTGAATCTCAGTCTTCAGAATAATTAAGATTATAGGCATAAGCCACCGATGCCCAGTTTATTAAGATTATTTTGAGCAGAAGTATGGAATTTGGAATGGGTTGAAGAAGAGATTGGGAATTGTTGAGAGTGAGTCCTCCAGGAAGAATGGTCTTGAAGAATTTTGAGATACCAGAGGCACTTTGAGTCTTCCTATCTTGGTATTCTAGCATTTCCTTTGATTCTCTGAGAACTCCCCAGCATCCTTCCAATAAACTTCTCTTTTTCTTAAGCAAGACAATGTCCATTGTAGATGCTTACAAGTAGCAAAAAACATAACCAATACATCCACATTCCAAAAGAATTTCCTGTTTGCTCTTCTGAGTTGGTGAGGATGTGTACCACTTAAGTATAAAAGTGGCTTAAAAATTAGGTTGGACACTGGTGGTTCATGCCTACAATCTTAAGTACTCAGGAAGCTGAGATCTGAGGGTCACAGTTCTAAGACAGCCTGAGCAGAAAAGTCTGTATGACTCTTATCTTCAATTAACCAGCAAAAATCCAAAACTGGAGAGGTGCCTCAAGTAGTAGAGTGCCAGCCATGAGTAAAAAGGCCAAGTGAGACCTGGAGGCCCCTGAGTTAAAAATAAAAAAGGTTATTTATTTTAATTGAATATAGCAGATAAGACAATAAGAACTTGTCTCCAGATCCTTTCTATTATGTCATTTCCCCAGTCTTAGGGTATGACTTCTATCTTGTAGACCAAGACAGCTGCACAAATTCCAGTTATCATATCTTTAATCTAGCCAATAGCAATGAGGAAGACATGCTTCATCCTTTAAAACTGTGTCCCCCAAACCAAACTCACCATTTCTGCTTACATTCCTTTGGTCCAGATTCAGCTATCAGAGCTCCTAACTTGCCAGCTCTCTTCCATTTGCCTCCCCAAACACACTGCTTATTTCTTTCCATCTGCTCTCAGCCTTGGTAGGCTGGTCTCTGTGGACCATCCCAATGTGGTTTTGTAGCCTCTGTTTCCTGTGGTTCTAGTGCTGACAATAGGGGCTCCAGGAGAAGATCAGTGTATTTACTTCTCTGAATCTCTTCCTTCAATGTTGCATGAGGCTGGTTCTGTCTACCAACTCAAAGCTCTTGATTCTTTGGACTAACAATATCTGATTGTCTTTTTTTTCTAGATTTTAATAACTATTATGTAACTTCATTACCTTTGGCCTTCAAGGAATTAACAATCTGCCTTATATGTGCTCTTGATTACTATAAAATGTTTACATGTACACCAAATCTAATTTTTTTTACTAACCCTTCTATAAATAAATATTCTCTGGTTTATTCTATTTTTACTGTACCATCTGTATTTGGTTAAGATTTTCATACTTCTACTTACAATATTTTTATTGTGAACTACATACTAGAAAATGGAAGACTCAATAGCAATATGCATATGATCATATAAAATAATATTTTATGAAATGAACTCCAAGAAAAGGAAACCAGAAACAATTTTTAGTCGTCATTGTTGCTGTTTTTGTTTTCTTTTCCTTTTGTCTTGTCTGTTTGTATTTTGGGAGGCTAACTGGAAGCACAGAAAATGTGGAACAAGGGTGAACAAATACAACAGTGATACTCACTAGTCACTATGTGGAAAATGAACTATTCATGTTGTGGGTGGGGATGGGAGGGAAAAACTGGGAGAGAGACAGGGAAGGGGAGATATGGTTCAGAAGAATTGTACTCTATAATAACAATAAATTAAAAAAGAAAGAAGAGTCAATATTGTGAGATAATTAGCAGTCTTTTCTGTATAGTTCTGTTAGTTTTTTGGGTTAGTTCTGCTTCTTAATAGGCTTTACTTTCCACCCCTCACTATTCCATGTAAGAAAACAAGCACTGTTCTTACTCCATTCAAGGTTGTTGTATCACACAATGTCTAAAGTTCTTCTGGCTCTGATCTCCAAGTATTATTTTTCAGGTTTTAAATTGTGTGTAAGTGTGGAGGGGTACTGGGAATTGAACCGGGGACTTGAGCATGCTAAGCATGTGCTCTACATTTAATATATCAGTCCCTATTTTTCCAGATTTGTTTTGCACATTTCCACAAGTCACAGAAAGAAACATGACAATAATATTTTTCAAGCTTAGGGTGCAGAATCCAGAGCACAGAGTAGGATAACACATCAGAAAGGTGATTCAGGAAGAACTGGAAGAGCAGCCTTAAGATTTATCTTACACAAATTCTATGTGTTAGAGTAGATAAGAGGAGGTAAACAGATTAGAAGATAGGAAATAATCTCACGTACCTAAAGGAAGTGCATAGGCCCAGCTAATTGGGAAGCTAGAATTAGATATACAAGGGTTGTCAATACATGCAAACCCCTAGAAATATGCTATACCTTAATAGAATACCCTCATGAGGAGATAAAACCTGGGTGCTATCTATGACTTTCTCTGTGTCCTTAATTTCCATATCGAGCCAGCCTCCAATATCATTTAATTATCTCCCATTCATCTACATCTTGTGGTTCTCATTTCCAATAGTGTAATTCAAGCCTAAATCATCTTTTGCCTGCATTTAATGTACAGGTTCCTGTCGAGTCCCCCCAAGACCCATAGAGTTTTCTAAAACACCAACTAAATCATGTTATTCATTCAGATCAACTATTCAATAATTTCTCAGTTTTCCTTGCATAGAGTTAAATTTTAATGAGACTATATTTCCCAGTAATTACTTTTTTTCTTGGCCCCCTCTCACCCCAATTCCTCTTCTACCCTCTTGACACTCCAGCCACTGGAAAATCCACTTCCATTTCCCCAAAGAAATTCACACAAGCGTTTGCATATGTGTGTCTTATTCCCAACTACCCTTTCTTTCCTCACCTGAGACTTTGCCTCTCACTCATGATCAAGATTCTGCTTCCTAAGTCATCAGGTCAAACACAAAGTCCATCTTGGTACCCCTGCACCTGTTCATATTGGAATAGATAATGTCTGTTAGGTTCTCATGATGTCCAGGTGTTTCTCCATTGTACTACTTATTGTGCTATGTTGTTAACATAGTGTTTTCTTATTCCTTTCTGGTATATGTGTTTAATGTATCACATTCAAAACAGAATTTTCAGTTGCCTACTAGTGAATCCAGCAAAGATGAACTCAAAGCATGCCATGAAAATATTAATGTATGAAAAGATTGCCTAAGATTGCATTTTCTTAGACACTATACATCTATTGATGTGGAATATTAGGCTTTTTCAAGCTTTCTTTTGTTGTAATATAACTATTTCCACTTCTAGTCTTGAGGTTCATACTTTAATGCAAAATAAAATATAATCAGTGAACTTTCTGTGGGGCCACAATGAGATGACAGGATCCACACATATTTTTCATCATGAACAAAAATAAACTGGAAAAAGGATACAAACCACTGTTTGGAAAACATTGAACAGCAGAGAGTGCAATGTTGGATTCCTAAGAGAAAAGAAGTGAGGTGAAACCTTTGGTGTTCTTCTGGTCCTGGGACTTGAACTCAGGGCCTGGATGCTGTCCCTGAACTCTTTTGCTCAAAGATAGTGCTCTACCACTTGAGCACTTCCAGCTTTTTTGTGTAGCTTCTTGGAGACAAAAGTCTCATGGGGACTTTTCTGCTTAGGCTAGCTTCAAACTGCTATCCTCAGATCTCAGTCTCCTGAGTAGCTAGGACTACAGGTGTGAGCCACTGGTGACTGGCTATATTACAGATTTTATATGTGAAGTGATCTAATATTCTATTTTCCATGATAGACTATGACAAGTTAAAGAAATGTATAGTAAACCTAGAATAGAGGTTGGCAAACCTGATCTGTTAAGGGATGGGTAGTAGTTCAGGCTTTGCAAGCATATGGTCTCTGTTACAATTCTCCAACTCTGCCATTGCAGCACTAAATATCAGCTAGTAGAGAGTGATAGACCATATATACATTAGTGAAAGAGACTGTGTCCCCATAAGACAGCATAAAAACAATGTGACCCAATCAGACTTGATTGCTCCACTGTATAATTTACCCCCTCACTCCCCTAGAAGCAACCACTAAAATTAAAATTAAATTGCAGACTCACAAAGCAACAATAAAGATAAAATGGAATAATAAAAAGTACCTAATCTAAAGAAAGGTAAAAAGAAATAAAAAAGAACAAAGAAGAGATGGAACCAATAGAAAGCAAACAGCAAGAAGCACCATAATATTGCTATGTACACTGAATGTAAACACCGAACTATTGCTAAAGTTTAATTAAATGCATATGAAACATCCAAACTAAAAGGCAGACAATGTAAGACTAGCTCTACAAGAGCAAATCTCAACAATACGCTCTCTATTAGAAACTTCTGTAAATATAAAAATTATAGGATAGAAAGGTAGAAAAACGAACTATGAAAATATGAGTTATAAGAAACATGGAATGGCTACAAAAGTAACAGATGAAGTAGACTTCAAGATAAAGGAAGTGACCAGAGATAAGGAAGGATGCGTCATAATGGGAACACAATTAGCCAATCAGGACAGAGTAGTTCTAAACCAACCAATCAGAACAGAGTAGTTCCAAATCCATATCCCACCGCATCAAATTCATGAAACGGAAACTGAGAAAATAGAAAGGAGAAATAGACAGACCCATCTGAAAGATGTCAATGCCTTTTCTCAGTAATTGACATAACAAATATAAAGAAAATCAGGAAGAGATCTGGATGCCTGTGGCTCATGCCAATAATCCCAGCTACTCAGATGGCTGAGATCTGAGAATCATGGTTCGAAGCCAGCCTGGGGAGAAAAGTGCGTGAGACTTTCACCTCCAATAAACTACTCAGAAAAATCTGGAAGTGGTGCTGTGGCTCAAGTGATAATATGCTAGCCTTGAGAACAATGAGGCTCAGCGACAGTGCCCAGTCCCCGAGTTCAAGCCCAAGGACTAGCAAGAAATAAAAATAAAAAATAAAATAAGAAAATGGGAAAGGATGCAACAATGTTGAATAAAGCTATCAACCAACTTAGCATTTTTGATATATATAGAGAGAGAGATAGAAAGATAGATAGATAGAGAGAGAGAGAGAATATTCCACCAACATTAGAATATACCTGTTTCTCAGGAATTCTAAGATATATAAATCTATAAAGTGGTCTCAGTAAATATGAAATTATTAAAAGTATATAGCTTAATAAAAACAGATTAGAAATCATATGTTTATCAGTCTACTAAAATGCAACAACAAGGAAGAAATTGAAGTGCCATTATATAAACAAATGTACATGCACTGTACATGCACTGTTGGGCAGTTGTATGTGACTTGAAGTGTTTGTGATTGATTGGATGAACAGATAACAAGGTTGGCAGATGCCTTTCTTCATCATAATGGTAATAACATAGGTATTTGCATTTATCAAAAGTGATTACACTGTACACTTCAAATGGTGATATTTCATGTAAATATTTCACAAACTTCAGGCTTCCAGAAGTCTTTCCCAAGATTTCCAAGGGAAGGTCACCCTATGAACATCTCCACTTAATTCTCAGCCACTTCTCACTCTCTCAACTCTTCCTTATGGCTGTTCTGGTTCTTTCTAGTATACTTTACTGGAAAATCCCAGCAAGCAACTTTATCCTTCATCTCCCAATGCACAATCAACATAGGGATGCTCTCTATGGAGCATTTTACTAAGACTTCAGTAAAGAAGAGGGAGGTTGTGTCACAAGAGGAAACAGGCAGCATGTTTGTGGTGTTCATCATCCACCTCTGAAAGGAAGTGACTCGCTCACTGCCTCTTCCCTCTTTTCTGCAGCCAGCTTCGTGAGGTTAGATGAATGTTCTTGTCTTTCCCTAACTCAAGGGCTGAAGGCTGACAAGGCTGAGGGTGGAAGAATCTCAAGTCTTAATGTATTGTAAAACAAGAAAATGAAATTTCTCCTTCTTTTTGCCTTCTCCCATCAAGGTGATGGCAGTCACTTTATCATGGTCAAAAAAAAGCTAAATAATTTCTTAAGCAAAGTGGCATTTACTTCCTAGAAAGAAGGTTCTTTTTTCATATTAATGTTTTTTCTTTTGGGACTCTCATTAAGAATGTAAGCCTCTTTGCCTACACCAGATTCATTTAATAGGAATTTCTTGGGCTAGGACCTAGGAATCTTCACTTCAGCAACACATTATCTTACAATAACTTACCTGTCCTGAATTCTTGGACAGTTTAAAAGATTAGATTTTCTTGTTTTGTAGTTAAGAAAGCTTCCAGGTATACTCTAATCAAAGTATTCATTAACCTTGAGGTCTCTTAGAATCCATTTCAATGGCTGATACATGAATCTTTTTTTTTTTTTTTTTTGGTGGGAGGGGTTGGTCTTGGGATTTGAACCCTTGGCCTGGGAGCTCTTCAGTTCGAGGATAGAACTCTACTACTTGAGCCACAGTACTGCTTCTGGTTTTTGGTGCTCAATTGGAGGTAAGAATCTCACAGACTTTTCTGCCCATGCTGGCTTTGAACTGCTATCCTCAGAGCTCAGCCTCCTGAGTAGCTAGAATTTTAAGTGTGAGCCACCAGTGTTGGGCTCAGGGCCATCTTTCAATTACCATTCCCACAGTCAACTTCTAGACCACCAGCCTAGAAAGATCTAAGATAAATTGTTAAACAAGTCTTGAGCTAGTAGTCTAAGCATGTGCTCTATGTCAAGCCATGGAACCATTTATAGGAAAACATTAAAGTAGCCACTAACTAGACTTCCCTCAGATTCACAGATATTCCCTATAAGTGCTATAAATATGCTAGGCTTAAATTTCATTTTGGCAGTCTTTTCTCATACAGCAAAGACCAAGAATCAACAATAAACATGTAGATTGATGTAAAGTTTTCAAAACCTTTCACTTTGCCATTCCAGTAATTGTCATACTGTACATGGGCTCATGAAAATCATGGTGTTACTCCAGACCAATTCATTTAGTAATCTTTTTTCTGTATTTTTATGTTTATATTTCAATTGCAGAATTTGAATTTCCTTGAGTATATAATAGCTTTTAATAACCATGAAGATGTTCTTCCAAAACTCCTGTAAATAGTAGCCAGTAACATTTATATGATACATCTATATGCTTGCTACTTTGTGTATTAATATTGAAATCCTTAACACACGCTTATGCAAAGTTCTACATTCAACTGCATTTAAAAAATGATATTGAGACAAAATTGTCTCCACTCTGGACAGAGGGCCAGGAAGTCCATCTTCAAAACACTCATGAAATATATATTCATATATATATATATATATATATATATATTCAGCATGCAATTTTCTAAGCATCTACGATGTGCCAAGCACCAGTGATAGGCTCTGGGAATTAAACAGTGAACAAAAGAGACAAAGATTCCTGCCCTGACAGAGCTTATTTCCAATTTATTGTGTAAATTCTGACATTTAAACTTGTTCTGCTCTAATGGTCTTTAAAAAATCCCAACACCGTGAGTAGTAATATTCTGATTTATAAATCTACACCCCTGTCTCTGCCTGTTTTTTATCAATAGTGTTACCCAGAAAGAGAATTGTGAAGTTCAAGGGTATAAATATTTATCTATGTTCTTGATTTGTATTTCAAATAACCCTCAGGAAAGCTGTACCCATTTATATTCAACCTCAGCGATTTTTGAGGTTCATTCCACAACACCCTGACTAAATTAGACGTTTTTATTTTCCTTTTTAAATTTTTGCCTTCCTGATAGGTATCACATCTATAGGTCTATGACAGCACATATGATACTTGGTTTTATTTAGAGAAAATGAATTCTCTGGTTCAAAGTAGTTGATGAATAATAATTTACTTTAAAAGATACCTCACATTCCCTCATATTTTAAAAGGAAAAAAAATCAATACTTCCTTCTCAGTGCATATGAATATCTTCATTAAACTATTGATTTTTTTTGAGAAGTACAACTAATATTAAAAATGCTTATTGGCATCTGTGTCTCTCTGTAGAGTGGCTCATTGGCATTCCTAAACCTGTAGCCAAAGTGCCTGGGAATGATTGGCTTCTTTGTGAGTACTGACTTGCCCATCCTTGAAGGAAACCAAAATTACACCACTAAATTGGAACAACATTAGATCTGGTTCATTTTAGAGACATTCTTGTGCAACTTCTCTTAATTAGATGTGATTTCTTCCTTCTTCTAATTTCCGGAGTGCATCGTGTGTACCTTTGTTATGACACGAAACATAGTCATAGTAAGTGAGTTATTTCCTTAGCTTTCTGGTTACAAAGGCAAAATTAATACCTTGTAGAATGGTTGAGAGAATGCAATGAATCAATGCACACAAAACACTTAGCACCACATCTAGCATAGAACAACTGGCAACAAGTATTTGTTAAATAAAGGAAGTGTAGTCAATGTACAATAAATCTTAGGTGCTGCTGACTGTGGGCAAGTGGTTTTCAGACTTTAATGTACATAAGATTGATCAGGAAACTTGTGAAAATGCAGATCCTGAGGCTCTGCCACCAGAGGCTAGGATTCATTAAGTCTGGGCAGATACAATTCAGATTCTTCACAGAGCAGTTGCAAGGAAAATAGGATGTTCCTTTCTAAATGACCCTGTACCTATCCCCCCAACCCCTGGCATTGCAATATATGCTCAAGGAGAGACAATTTGACATTTGGCCTTGTTATTTATAGTCCTATGTATATAAAGCAGGGAGTCAGTTTTTCTAAGATATGTCTGCAGCCTTGGACCTCCCCAGACAAATCCTCAGGAGTAGAACTGCCATGGGCCTGGAGCAGAGTTTCTCTAAGTCTCACTGTTTTACTTTCTTCTAGAGCCTCTTCAGCAGTGCCAAAAGTTAACTACTGTTACTGTATGCCAGTGCTTCAGCTAATTTAATCTTTACAATATCTCCATAAGGGTGGAAACCAAGGCTCAGAGAGTATTTTTTACGTGTATGAAATGACAAAGCAATTAAGGGACAGTATGGGTTCCAAACTTCATGTGAGCACTACCAAACATGAACACCTACCCTGTTCACCAGTGGAATAGAAGCAAATAGTATCATTATTGGATTGCTGGAGCAGTATCCAGTGTGATAACGCGCACATGTGTGTGTATATGTGTGTTTGTGTGTATGTGTACATGTGTATCTATTGCCAGTAAATTCCTGATTATAGGTAATAGTATAAAGTAGAGATTTTTTTCCCTTTGTATGTAGACATTACAAATATAGGGTATTAAATGACCTCTATTTCTTTCCTAACCAATCAGCCACTGCCAGTTTGCATGTTACATATATTCAGCATGACTCAAAGGACCCTCAGGCAGAGGGTGGGTTAAAAATCAATCCAACAGCAGTAATTTTCATAAATGGGAACTCCCCGACTTCCCAGTTGGCTGTTCATTTCATTGTGAGTCATGAATTTCCTTTTTAGGATAATATTTACCATA
This sequence comes from Perognathus longimembris pacificus, assembly GCF_023159225.1. Classification (NCBI taxonomy): domain Eukaryota; kingdom Metazoa; phylum Chordata; class Mammalia; order Rodentia; family Heteromyidae; genus Perognathus; species Perognathus longimembris. The sequence goes on along the minus strand of NC_063167.1, from coordinate 40,327,028 downwards.
GAGTATGGATGGTTATAGGGAATACGTAATCTCCATTTATCTGATGGGAAACAAGTTCTTAAAACATTACCTAATGATTGATTTCCCTGATAAATAATCCTTAGGATTAAACAACAACAACAAAAATACATTGGAGAAAAAGGCTCAGGAAGGATTGCCAGGAATAGAAAGGTGACTAGGAAGAAGCTCTAACTTGGAGGTGCATAAAAAGGATGTTTGTTGTCTATAATCCTACCTGAGACCTGGAGGATGGAGATATGAGACAAGTCCAGACATAAAAGTATACAAGATTCCTCCTACAAAATAACCAGAAAAAATCAAATAAAACAAGGCTGAAGGAATGACTCAGTTAATAAAATATCAGTCTAAGAAGCAAGCCAAGCAAGCATGAAGTCTTGAGTTCAACTCCTAGTGTCAAAAGACAGAGAAAAAAAGATGAAGTCTTTTGACTGCACAATCAAGTCCATCTCACGCCAGATATTGTTAAAATCCCCACGACATTCACGTAACTTCATTCCCTTAGTTTTTGTGATTACAACTAGTAATTCCTGGATAATCTCAGAGAGTTCCTAAAGCCTAAGTTCAACAACCCAGCAATTCACCAGCCCAGCAAATGAACCCTTTTCTCTTAAGATGCTGTGTTTTCAATAGTAGGCCAAGCTAATGTTGATTTCAATATCAGGCTATCTTACTCTATTTTGTTATTACTATATTAGGTAATCTTCATTTTCTAAAAAGGAAACTGAGGTTGAGCAAAGCCAATGTCTGGTCCAGTGACAAGGCTATCTAATTCCATTGCTTCTTTCTGTTTATAGCAAGTATGAAAACTCAGATCTATATGGCAGAAGAAAGGATTTGATGAATTCATGTGATTCAAAAGAGAAAGTCGTGGAAGTGGAGCTGTAGCTCAAATGGCAGAGCACTAGCCTTGTGCAAAAAAGCTCAGGGATAGTGCTCATGCCTTAAGTTCAAGCCCCAGGACTCGTAAACGATGAAGTCCAGAAGACTCCATAAAGTAAACTGGAACAGATCCTTGAAAACTGAGAGGGTCTCTTGGAGCAGAAGAGAAGATTATATGTGGAGGCCACACCAATAGAGTGTGAAACTTGGGGAAACCTTGGGATGTGTCAGTAGCTTACCTATCCTGGAACATCTTTACAGGACTAAAGAAAAGGTCTATTGGATGGATACATATGAGTGTTTACCCTGTAGAATTTGGACCTGAAGGCCCTGGGAAACATTGGGTACAATTTGAGCAAAGGCTATACATAATTGTTAGCCCTCAAAAGAAACACTCTTCTCTTCCTCTCTTTTCTCTTCATTGTCCTCCTGTTCCTGCTGAGTCTTCTAACTGTAGACAGGCTTTTGTGAAGATCCAAGGAGTAGCTTGACATAGTAAAAAAAAAAAAAATCTTATGGGGTTTGGAAGTTGATTCCAAGAGGAACAATGAGAATTGAGAATCAAACACAGAGCAGGGACCATTGAACCAAAGCCTTGGCAGACAAATGAGTGCTTCTTCTCAGAGATGAAGACATGCTAGATGTGATTTGATGTGACATTAGAGGAGTGGAGGCAAGACTTGACAGGCACACTTGGGGAACAGGGAATAATGTACTGCTCCTGAAATGGAAGGTGGTTGAAGGGAGTAAAGTGTGAAGGAAGTACAACCAGGATGGCAGGTATTTGGCAAATGACAAACAAAGGAGCTCTTTTCTAATCTGGAACACCAAGAGAGTCGGGGGTGGGGGGAATCTCCATCAATGGACTGAAATCAGGGACTTAGACTATAGTTAAGAGCATGGATCAGGAGAGGGAAGAAGGAGTTATGGACCAACATCAAGTAGAGCAGACCCAACACTTTCGGTGAGAGTAGGACCAGGCAAACCAAGACAGTGGTAGAGAATGGAGTAATGTCAGTCTAGTTGTAAACAAGACTCATCCTTACTACCATCATTATTGTCTTTATCATCTTCTTCCTCTTTCTTTTTCTCCTCCTTTCTCTCCCTCTTCCTTCTTCCTCATCTTCTGTTTACATCTTTCTTTCTTCACCTTTTTTCTTCTTATCCTTCTTTCTCTGCCTCTTTTTTTTCCTTTTCCTTCCTTTTCTTCTATAATTATTTATCTCTCAATAGTTGATTCAGGTATACTTCATTATCATTTCTTTATTTGGTTCAGGTTTTGTTTCAGTTCTGTAAGAAGTAGAATTGGGTCCTGCTATGTATAGCCAAAAATCCAAAGCCATAGTACAGCTCCTTCCTCGGGTATGCCATGTACACAGCACAAGTTTAGTGGTTAGTTAACTCCCTGATGGTCAGACCCAACTATGTCTCTCATTATTATTATTATTATTATGTAGTTGCACAAAGGTGTTGCCATTTAAGAAAAGTTTATGAATACAGTGTATCTTGATTAATATCACTCCTTTCAACATTCTCACTCATCCTTTCCAACCCACCTCTTTACTTTGTTTTCTTAATTTTGTAGGCTATACATTGAATTCTTTTTTTTTTTGGCCAGTCCTGGGCCTTGGACTCAGGGCCTGAGCACCATCCCTGGCTTCTTCCTGCTCAAGGCTACCACTCTGCCACCTGAGCCACAGCGCCCCTTCTGGCCGTTTTCCATATATGTGGTGCTGGGGAATCGAACCGAGAGCTTCATGTGTAGGAGGCAAGCACTCTTGCCACTAGGCCATATTCCCAGCCCTACATTGAATTCTTGACTGCATTCCTATTTCTTTTTTTTTTTTTTGCCAGTCTTGGGGCTTGAACTCATGGCCTGAGCACTGTCCCTGGCCTCTTTTTGCTCAAGGCTAGCACTCTACCACTTGAGCCATAGTGCCGCTTCTGGCTTTTTCTATATATGTGGTAGTGAACCCAGGGCTTCATGTATATGGAGCAAGCACTCTACCACTAGGCCATATTCTCAGCCCTTGTCTGCTTTTCTTAACTGCTTTACCATTTTCAGCTCATAGATTCTACTTGACACTGGACTTGAGTAGGTCAAACTTTTAAAAATGTATATCACTTTTCAGGCAGGGGTAGCGTGGGGAAAGGCACCTACTCTCTATTTGAAGGACATTTTCTGGATTTGCACACTCAAGCTCCCCTTACTATCAGTCATATCTTTTCACCTTGCCATACCTAGGAAGCTGGGAAAGTAGGGCTTTAATCTGGTTTACCATTTTCTGTGTTTGGGACTTGCTAGCGCAGCCAAGAAAGAGCTACTCATTGATCTTCTAAGATCAGTGACTATTTTCCTACCTTGGACGAGGGAGGCCTGTGCTGAGTGTTTAGGGGGTATTGAAATACTGAGTGTGGTCTTTACCTCCAAGGTGTTTAACAGCTCACAAACAGTAGAATCTCAGAGCAGGAAGGAAGGGAATCATGGATCTCTCTTCTCCATTATAGAGAACCCCCCCCTCCCCGCAATTTCTGTCTGCATATCTTCAGTGCTGGGGATTGCAATCTGTTTCAAGTCACTTACTCTGTGAGTCAACCATGTCTCACTGCCCTGTACCTTCTCTCCAATTGTGCTCTGGTTTTACTAGGTCTTGATTAGTTCTCATTGCACAGATAACCCATTTGCTCTGAAGGAGTTCTCACATCTGTTAGTCCACCTCTCTGGCCCCAACTTTCTCAGCCAGTCACCCTTTTTTCTAGAGATGGTGAACCACACAATTAAGCTCATGTACTTTGGAGTTGTCATATCAGTTCTACAACAGCTTGTGACCTTGAGTGATTGACATACACTCTCTGAGACTTCATGTCTCCATTAGGAAAATGAGGCTAACATTACCCACTGCATGAAGCTATTGTGAGGATTAAACAAGGTAATGAATGTAAAACACAGAGCATGACACCAAATATAGCAGTTATTATCATTGCAAATATATTTATAATTAAGAGTAATAAAACATCTCTAATCCTTCTTCCCTTTTGAATAAACTATGATGAGATAATAAAGAAGAAACTTTTCCTGACATGGGGAGAAATTAGAATAAAAAGGCTACCTACAATTGTTACTAAGAGTCCTAGTCTCTACTGCCTTACCATTTTCACTAATATCCACAGAAAATCACCTCTTGAGCTCTCCAGCTTGCGTCTCCATCTGCAGATGCCTCCTGGTGTGCTCAATCTGTTGCCACGGGCATTTGTATTCGTTGAGGCTGGGTTTTTGTTATTGACAGAAGCAGACAAAATACAAATAGGCCAATGCTGAAAGACTCAAAAGTTGTCTTCATTGTACAGGGAAAGGTGTCAGAAAGGCCAGGGTCTGGATTCCACCTTTCCACACTCTGGCTGGGTGGTCAGGTATGACTTAGAGTGTCCCTCTAAGCATTTGGTTTTTGAGAGCCAGTTCAGCAGCTGCAACCTGATATCAGAGAAAAGTTGTCCCACAGCCTGAATCCCCCTAGAGACTCTTTCTCTCCACCCAGGGCTGGTCCAGGTGTAACCAGAATCTGAGTTGAGACTGGGTGCATGCCCAGGCAGCCCTTCATGGTCTGTGAGCCAAGCATTGCCTGCTTTCTACCAGGGTGTGATTGTTCCTGTGATTTGGCAACACTCAGCAAACGTGTCCCATCAGGGCTGAACTAAAAATAGGTTTTATGTATGAGACTCAGAAATGTCAGCAACCCAATACAGGCAAGACCAAGCTGCCACGACAACTCCAGGTGCACAATAGCCAAATAGATGACGTTTCATTAACTTTCCTACAGGTTTATTCGTTTCCTACATCCTCCTGAATTCTTCTAAAATCAGGCTCAGTGTCTTCTCTCTCCCTTTGCATCATTTCTTTGTGGATAAACTGACTTTTATAAAAGTACTGAGTGTGAACATGGTGTCCAGGGTTCAAATCCAACTGTTTGATCCCTGATCCTGGGGCTGCTTTGATTCTCAATTGTCTTTCCAATACAAAATCCTTACTTGTTATAAGTGTTCTTACTAGTCCTTACTTGTTATGAGTATTCAAAGCAGCAAGGGGCTAGAATAAGGGTTCTAGACACGTGTCATGCATCATGATCACTGGGTAGATAGAGTTTGTTCTTTTCTGTTCCTTATTGGGTGAGTCTGGAAATCACAGCTTCCTAACAGGTCCTCAGCATTGCCGATGTTTCTTGTCTGGAGGAAAACATGGCAAAATTCACTGGGTTTAGAGGGCAAGGGTGTGAGGTCTGGAGTTAGATGGTGGGGATCTCATTTTGGGAATTTTTTCCTTCTATCAAAGTGACTTTGGGCAAATTACTTCCTGAACGTTATCTGGAAAGCAGGAAAGTAATAATTTCTAGTTAATAATGTTGATGTGAGGATTAAGTGAGTTAATTCATATAAAAGCACTTAAAACAACATCTGGCCACAGTAAGCACTGAATAAACATTGGTTTTTATGAGCATCATAGAGTTTGCACAGAATATGAGTTCCACGCATGTCTCTCGCCGCCCTCCCTCCCCCCTATCTGCAGTTACTGTTAGCTCAGCTTGAGTTTCTTTCTCCACCTTGCCTGTGGGTCTTTGTGGAAGAGCAGCTGCATTCTGGGAAGATCGGGGACCACTTCAGAATGCAGACTGAATAGTACATGTTAGGGATTACAGAAGAACCTGAAGCCCTGAGACAGGAATGGGCCTATCTACTAGCACACAGGCTAGAGGATGGAGCTAAAACTAGGCCCCAGTTTCCCCTTTTCTCAGCGGCCAGGACTCTTTCCAGGAGATCAAGGTTTGTCACCAGAGGTAATCTGTTCACTCTTAAGGGTGCTGAGAAGACAACCAGCCCCTCACCCTGCCCTTATCCTATTGTGGGACATTTGCTTTGTTTATCTTTTGTTTTTGACTGAAGAGGATGGAGCTGTAAGCATCTTACAGATGAATATAAATGATTATTTGGGTTATCCCCTCACCCCTTTCAGAGCAGATATCCTCTAAGTGGAATTACTGGGTCAAAGAGAACAGACAGTGTTATGACTCTAAGAAATTTCATGACTCTTGCTGGGCAGGGGGAAGGTGGGCGTACAAAAAGCCATTCATGGGGCTGAGAATATGGCCTGGTGGCAAGAGTGCTTGTCTCATATGCATGAAGCCCTGGGTTCGATTCCCCAGCACCACATATATACAAAGCGGCCAGAAGTGGCTCTATGGCTCAAGTGGTAGAGTGCTAGCCTTGAGCAAAAAGAACCAGGGACAGTTCTCAGGCCCTGAGTCCAAGCTCCAGGACTGGCCAAAACAACAACAAAAAAGCCATTCATTTGCCAGAAACTTTAAGAAGGTTGGAGGAGGTGCTGATGTCTGAAGCAAGCTAGGATATTACCCGGGAATCTTGTAAATGTGCAGAAACTGACTTGGAAGGCCTGATTCTATACTTCCAGCAAAATCTAGGCAATGTGGATTCTACTAATCAAGAAAAGTGCACTTCTTGGGTTATAAGAATTTTGATAAGTTGCTTTTTGTCCATACTACATGGCTGCCTAATCCGCCATTCCCAGCAACTTTTAGATTCATCTCCAAAGATTTTCCTCACCAACTGGCATTTAGGCAAATTAATTAAGAAATTACTACGGGGAAGCAAGCAGGGAACCAGGGGCTCATGCCTATAATCTTAGCTACTTAGGAGGCTGAGAGTGAAAGATTGTAGTCTGACATCAGCCTAGCCCAGACAGAAGAGTTCTTGAAACTCCTTCTCAACCCATAGTTGGCACAATGGTGTGAGCCTGCCATCCCGGCTAAGATTGGAGGTCCACAGTTCCAGATTAACCTGGGGGAAGAAGGAGAGGAAGAAACTTCACAAGGCTCCACAGAAGGAAGCTGAATGGTGTGGGTCATGCCTGTAATCCCAGCAACAATGCAAAATAGGCAGATCAGAGTTTAGGCATGCCCTTGGGTGGCAAGTGAGACCCTATTTCAAAAATAATCACTGGAAAACAGGGCTAGAGGTATGACTCAAGTGATAGAGCACCAGCGCTAGCCTAGCAAACACAAAGTGCTGAGTTCAAACCATCTAGAACCACAAGGAAGGAAGGAAGGAAGGAAGGAAGGAAGGAAGGAAGGAAGGAAGGAAGGAAGGAAGGAAGGAAGGAAGGAAGCAAGGAAGGAAGCAAGGAAGGAAGGAGCAAGCTTTTAGGGGAGTAAGAAGTAATTGGTTAGGAGAAAACATAGTGAACCACCTGATCTGGCCTCAAGATTATTATTAACCAGTTAGGATTCTCTGAGCCACCTTTATCTCCTAAAAGCCTAGAGTCACTGACCCTTCTCAGATCCTTGACAGCTTTTTCCCTCCATTCCCCTCCCAAATGCTGACCCTGAACCAAGAATGAACTCAGATAAGTGAATAAGATCCAGGAAGCTTAGAAGTCCCTCACAGGGTGGCTCTAATAAATACCAGAAAACAGAAAGCAGGTGTTGGCAATCTTTCTCCTGCCCAAGGAGTTATTTACACAAGTTTCCAAAGCAATCCCCTTCATCGTTTTACACGCCTATTACATGGTTCTCTTTAGGGAAAGGTCTGGAATTAGTTAGCTCAGTGGATTAGGGAGTGAGTCCCTGAAGACCAAGGTCAGGAGGAGCCTCTGCCCTTCTTCCACTCCAGAGCCACAAGCTAACTATCTAGGCCTGGCCACTAATGCCTATGGTCCTGATTGGTTCTATTTAGGGCAGGCCCAGGTCAGGGCCCGCCCTCCCATCCCCCTTACTTAGAATGGAAACCTAAGCCATGAAGCAGAATGAACTTGAGCTTGAGCATCAGACAATCTGAGACACAAAATAGATGGGTCAGTTACCTCCAACAGTATAAGCTTTTACTAAAAGTACTTTAGTTTTGAAATAATTTCAAGCTTAAAGAAAAGTCATATGAGTAGGATAGGAAGGCTCCATGTACCTCTTGCCCAATCCACCAATTAATAAAACTTTGCCCCATTTGCTGTTACCTTCTCTCTCTTTTGCTTGAGTCTCTCTGATCGAAGATGACCAAAGTTCACTGAAATTAAAAAAAAGTGATGTTAAAAATATCATCCAACAACTACAGAGCTAAACCTTAAAAGAAATGGAAGTATATTTTAAAGGGAAATTGTAAATTGACAGAATCACCCAGTTGGTCTCAGTCATCTAGCAGAGCTTTCTTTTTAGTAGGGTTTTTGTTTTGTTTTATGTTGAAACTGGTGCTTGAACCTCAGGTCTCATGTTCTAAATCAGCTTTTTTGGTCACAGCTGGCACTCAACCACTTGAGCCACACTGCCATTCAGATTTTTTGCTGGTTAAATGGAGATAAGAGTCCTGCAATTTGTCTGCCTAGGCTGGCTTGTAACTGAGATTCTCAGATCTCAGATTCCTGAGTAGCTAGGGTAATAAATATGAGACACTGGTGACCAGCTGAAAACAACCTATAGTTTTAAGCTGTTGAGTTTTGAGGTGGTTTGTTACAAGGAAACAAATAATCAAATCAGAAGTATGCCCAATCTTCTACTTTTTTTGCATTTAAGTAGGTTTTTGAATAATGCTTCATTGAATAACTGCATATGTATTTTTATATTATTGGAGTGAACCTTTAAAGTAAAATCTTAGAAGCGGGATTGCTACATAACTTTCTCTTCATGAGAAGGAATTCATCTGAATTCTTTCAGGACTGGTATGGTCACATTTATTTTACATTTTGATGTGGACATGAGAAATTTATTCTTATCTATAACATGACAGAATAATATGATTTTATATTTTTCTAAATATCTAATTATCTCAATGCCAGCAATTAAAAATTTCATTTGTGCAAATGAGTTGAATTGCCACCTTTATTCTCCTCTGGGATCCCAGATATGGTTAGGTCAATATCTGAGCTTCATAGTCCATCCTAATAGGCTGTTTATTTATAAATAGTGTTGCACAACTTTAACTATACAAGGTTTAAAGCTGTCTAAATTTTTGCAGGGGCTAATGCTTGCTCCCAGAACTTCCTTTGTAATGCTTTCTTAGCTCTTTTGGCTATTTTTTATTCCATACTAATTTTAATATCATATTTCTTAGATTCAGAAACAATAGCTTGTTGGCATTTTTACTGTAATTACAATAAATTGGTACACTAGTTTAAGGTGACTGGATATCCTGACAATATTGATATACCTGAAACAAGAGTAGAAAAAATTTCAGGTCTATATTTATGTCTTCTAGGTGTGTTTTATAGTTTTCCTCATATATTTTCTGGATGTTGTGAATTAAAAATTATGTAATCTTAAATTACTTAACCCTTTTTTTTTTTTTTTGCCAGTCCTGGGCCTTGGACTCAGGGCCTGAGCACTGTCCCTGGCTTCTTTTTTTGCTCAAGGCTAGAACTCTGCCACTTGAGCCACAGCGCCACTTCTGGCCATTTTCTGTATATGTGGTGCTGGGGAATCGAACCCAGGGCTTCATGTATACGAGGCAAGCGCTCTTGCCACTAGGCCATATCCCCAGCCCTACTTAACCCTTCTGAACCTCAATTTTTTCATTCATAAATAAGCAGATCATAATACCTTTCTTGAAGAATGGTTATGAAAAATGATGTTGCAAAATAAGTATAAATCTTTGCTCACTCCTTCCTTCCTTTGATCCTCCAACTTGCTCTTAGAGAGGAGACCAGGACATTAATTTACCACATTGTCTTTTTCTGTCAATGACTCAGTTGCTCTTATGGAGTTCATTATGTGCTATGCCAGTGCCAAAAAAAAAAAAAAAAAAGCCATCCAATCCCTGTTCTCCTCAAGCTTCTGGTTAGAAAGGAACATTTCCTACTAATCATATGAGATTTTACAAAAGCAAAACAAAGTCAATTAGAAAGGTAGACCCTGGAATTCACCAAATTCTAACATTGCCAACCATAAAAGGTGCAAGCTTTCAATGCTCGATTTCAGATTGGCTCATCATGAAAGCAGATATTACCTAAAATGAGAGAGACTAAGAGCGGAGGGGAAGCCATCAGCTGTGGATGGAACTGAGCTTATGATATGATCAAGATCACACAATTTATGAGTGGCTAAGCTGGGACTGGACAATGGGTATCCAGGCTCCAGGGAGTTTGGGGGGTAGGAAGCATACAACCATAGTCATTCTATTTTCCATCTGCATCCTTTGTCCATACCATGTACATAGCAGGATTTCATCTGTCCATGCCAATCGTCCAGGGAACATTGGCCAGAAAAGAATAGTACATTTCAGAGAAAGGCCTGATATCACTAGAACAATTGTGTCACGAGGCTACTCACTCACATAGAGGGCAATTTAACAAAAACTATACTGATGAACAAAATTAGGATGTGGATTGAAAGAGAAAATTATCATCATTCTAACAGTATTTTTTTTTAAAGAAGTATAGACACAGTAATCTGTGGTCCATGTGACTCTTCTAGGTTGTTTGAGTTCACTAAGCTCGTTATTTTTATAACTCCTAAAAAGACATTCTAGCATGTTCCTTGTAGGACTGATAGAAGAGACTGCTCATTGTCCCCAGTTCCCTTTTCATCTTCCTCTATAGCAATGGAATCCTCAGTCCTTAGTTGAGCCAATGTCAGCCTAGAATAATGAGTAGTTTTCCTCAGTTTTTATCCTAGGAAGGCACAGCCAGTTTTTCCTAGCAGGAGGTCAGCTGAATTAGTATAAACTAAATAGTATGAACTAAATATTAAACTAAGCAGTTTAAAACTATTCAAAATAATCCAATTTCCTGAAAACAACTGAAGAGGGCAATTGTGTGGCCTTGTCTTCTATCTTTCTCCCTTTTGTTTTCTGAAAATTTACTTTTAATGATCTTCAAATAGTTGTCCAAAATGGCTTCAATTCAACATCTTCCTTTTTTGGGGTGGAATATAGGGGTGAAAATTTTGTACTAGAGAAGCCACTAAAGACCATGGAAAAGTATTTAAGGTGTGTAAGGCCACATACAGTAAAACAGAGCATCAAAGAATCTGAAATGTCATGATCCCCATGCCAGTTCTAGATAGCTTTCTGATATCCCGATGTATTATTTTGCCTTCCCTCTACCTTTAATAAATTGCTATTCAGGGATTAAGGTGTCTCTCACAGAGATGGGAAGAACTCCCAACATTATTAACTCCTTGCCATAAGGACAACTGTTATTGATGCCTGCATGGCTTCCTTTTCTTCTGATTTTAATAACTGTACCTCTACTTTTCTTTGTGGAATAATCCCTTTTCAAGACAAGACAGTCCCTTTCCAAGTCTACCCCTTTCTAAGTTGTATCACCTTCCTTTAATATAGAACAATTGAACTTGAGTTTGATATGTCCAGGAGATTCAAATAGTTCTGTAAATAATTTAAATAGGTATGCACAAAGGAGAGCGAGCAAGCGAGCTAGCGAGCGAGCGAGTGAGAGAGAGAGAGAGAGAGAGAGAGAGAGAGAGATGTTTTGCCAAAAGTAAATACTTGCTGGTGCTGCTGGAAGGATATGATGAATTCATTGTATGTTACTAGCAACTTTCCTGTAGATTTTTAATTTCCCAAACGAAAAATTAGAAGGGAATTTCTATTTCTGTTCTGATCTTCAAAGCAATGCTTACTTCCTGTCATTTTCCTTGGGGCCCTTAGTGCAATGAGCTTGTGAATGGCCAACAGCTATCAGCACACAGAGGGAATGCCTCTGCTACTTGTCTTCTTCTGTTGAGTTGGTTCAGCCCATCTGTCTGTCAGTGGTCTTTAGGCCACTTGTAATGTGGGAAGAATACTAGAAGAGGGATCTTGAGGTGAGGAAAGAGGAGTGGAACTATTACTGAAGGACTTACATCTCTCCTCTCAGCCTAATCATTTTTATGTATCCAAAAACCCTATTATGAAGGAGTTGCCTCTCCCCTTTCTGCACAATCATTTTATGTATCAAGGATGGACTCTGAAGGATTGACCCCCATCCTATTATCCCAGGCACATACAGACGACAGGCAAAACCCCAGGTGTGTGTGGACATGCTTGACATGCAGGCAGGGCTATCCATTTAAGCCTGGCGGTAAACATCCCATTGTGGGCCCATCCCAAAGCCTACTACCTCCCTAGATCTAATGGCTTTTTCTTTAATCTCTGTCTCCTTGCTCAGACTCCATAAATCCTAACTCCTATCCTACCTCCTTGCAGAGCCCCCAAGCCTGTGAGAAGACTGTGCCCCTGGCTGCTTTATCTCAATAAACAGTCTTTGCCAATAGAAGATTGAATTGGGTCTGTTTCCTTCCTTTCTCCTCCATTTTCCTAACAATTGCAACACAGTGAGCCTCCCTTTTCCCCAGGCTGAGTCCCTCCCGCTCTGTCCTAGCACACAGATCCTCCCTAGCCCTCTGCTGGGCAGTAGAGTACAGAGCAGATAAAGCACCCATAGTTTCTGCTCATAGGCAGAGAGAGGAATTGGACAGGTAGCCAGGAATGTGATTGAGTAATGACACAGAAAGAGGCTATTGTGAGAACAGGCACTTTAAGCTGGGGGTGGTGGGATGGAACCTTATGTCTAATAATAAATATATAAAGAGGGACTGGGCCTTGTTGAAGCTTTTCTATCTGTACCCAGAACCCACCAGGCCAGGCTGCTGAAGTGCTTGCAGCCCCATTTACACTACTATTCCACATCACTCACCAGCTTCCTACCTGATCAATTCACTTGCCACTTTAAGCCTTTATCTTACTTGACTCTTCTGTGACTTCTGAAAGCTTAAAGATTTATTTCTCAAAACGCTCTCCTCACTGGGATTCTAGGACATATTCTTCTAATTCTCCAACATTGCCAAACTCTGTCAGGTACAGCGCACTTAACCTTACTTATAACATCACTTGACTCTTACAACCACACTGTACATGAGACACTATTGCTTCTATTTTACTAAAGAGCAAATGAAGACTCAGACATGATGTAATTTTCAAGGATAACAGAGCCTGGACTCAAATCCACAATTGTATGATGACAAAACCATGACTTTGGTGCAGCATCTCTCAAGGCCTTCTGCATCAGCCTCCTTTGTGGGCAATGCTTCCCAGCTAGCTCAGTACATACCTGGATCCACCAAGGTTCTGTTTTCAGGTCCCTTCATTCTTTACTTCCCACCTATTCTCCACCATACTCAGGGCTTGGAAACCATCACCAAGACTATTATTCTTATGTCTGTCCTTTAGTCAATGATCACCAATCAAAAGGCTCTTTATCTTATAACTTTCTCAGGTCTTTGTCTCTCAAATGCCTTAATATGTTTTGTTCTTATGCATGAACCAGTCTAGATACGTGGTAGTTTTCTAGATTCAACATGTGTTGCTTCATATCTTAAAACTGATGGCTTGAAATGGGTCTTCCTTTGACCTTGTCACCAGGTAACACCCACTGTCCTTTCAAACTTCAGTTCATAGCTTCTCCACTGAGACATTTCCTGCTCTCTTCTTAAGAAGAAGCTCCTGCCTCTACTAACCTCCCTCCTGACTACATCTCTTTCTATCAAGGCAGAGAAGACCTTTCTCCCTTGATTGGCCCTTTCGGGTAATTGATAATTTCAGAGACTGTCATACCAGAGACGGTGTCTGAGTCATTCCTGTGTGAGGAAAGCACTGTCTAGCCAAGAGGAACCACTTCAGGTTTGTTAATGAATGAGGGAGCACGTGGCAGGTGAGGGAAAGACAACAGATTAAACAATAACATCAGTGACACCAGCAAGGCTGTTGATAACAAATGCTTGTGGAATACTGATTCTGTTCTAAGCATTAAGTACTAATTGGTCTTACTGAATTATTAAATCCCCAGAAGAATCATGGGATATTAACACATAAATATAGATGATCAACATTGAGCTATTATCATGTGTGCAAGCATTTTTCATATTGTCATTCATTAAACCTCACCAGAGCTGTTTGCATTATAATAATAATGTTATTGTTTTCTTTTACTAATGGTACTGAGGCTTGACTCATGAGATGTAAGGGTTATCTGGCTTAGGTTACACATCTAGAAACAGAGGAGCTGGGATTTAATGCCCTAGAGCCTTAGCTAGACATCAGATTCCATACATAGAAATAGCCACATAAAAATTTAGAATAACTCTTGGACACTAGTGGCTCATACCTGTAATCCTAGCTTGCAAGAAGCTGAGAGCTAAGGATTGTGGTTCAAAGCCAGACTGTGTAGTAAAGGCCACAAGACTCTTGTCTCCAATAAACCAGCAAAAAGCTGGAAGTGGAAATATGGTTCAAATGGTACAGTATTGGCCTTGAGCAAAAAGCCAACCAAGAGCCTGAGGCCCTGAATTCAAGCTCCAGTACTGGCATACACACAGACATGTACACAACCCCCTCCCTGCCCCTGCCCCCCCTCCCCCCGTGGCACACCAGACACAGAAGAAGAGGGAAAAGAGGAAGAAGAGGAGGAGAACTGTAACTATAGTGAGGAGTTTTGCATGTTTAGTGAAATCACTGTGAATAGTTCTGAATTTCAGACACAGTTTTGGGGAAGGGAAATTGTGACAGACATGCCTATGGCCACAGCCCCACAGAGTTGCCTGCCATTTAAACTCAGATGCCATAATAACACCCAGTTTTGGTGACACCCATTGAGATACAGGTAACACAATAAAGCACAATCACATGAACACATAGAGAAGACAAGCCCAGGGGCTTCTTTGGGAAAGCCATTTGTTCTGGATTCCTAAGTCCTAATCCTCTAGTAAAAGGGCTTGAAATCCAGACTTACTGGAAACAAACAATAGACTAAACACTGCATGCTCACATCTGTGCCAGAGGATGAGAGTTGCTGGAACCCCACTGGCTGGCTTCAGTCTTACACTCATTAGACTGTAGAGCAGAATGGAGTCTAAAGAGTCTATACTCTATACTCATTCTGCAGGACTTGAATCCTAAGTGGATCTCTGAGTCAGAGGCAACAGACAGGCTGTGTTTTCCCAATTCTAGGAATGTTGGGAACTACTCAGAGAAAAAAATCAGAATAGACAGAATGGCATGGATCTGGAGCTTTAAACTTGGGGGCTTGTTATCTTGCTCTGTAATTCACTGACAGTTTTATTATTTGTAAATGGAAGTCATGGCATCTACTGC
The DNA here is from genome assembly GCF_023159225.1 of Perognathus longimembris pacificus. Lineage (NCBI taxonomy): Eukaryota > Metazoa > Chordata > Mammalia > Rodentia > Heteromyidae > Perognathus > Perognathus longimembris. The sequence goes on along the minus strand of NC_063167.1, from coordinate 40,311,989 downwards.
ATAGTCTTGTGATAATATGCCTATGGGGCTCTTAGTAATTACAAAAACAATTATTGAGCTTGTGCTCTACCAACTAAGTCACAGCTCCACTTCCAGATTTTTAAATTTCTGGTAGTTAATTTGAGATAAGACTCTAATGGACTTTCTAGTGCCAGCTAGCTTCAAACCCTGATCCTCAGCCCTCAGCTTTCTGAGTAGCTAGGATTACAGGCATGAACCACTGATGCCCAGTTTACTAGATGCTTTTGAAAGATTTTTTCCCCCACATGTGTTAACTTATTTAGCCTCCACAAAACCCTAAGAAGAAGGTGGCGGAAAATCAGTTGGCTGGGCTGAGTCCTGGTAGTTCATGCCTGTAACCCTATCTACTCAGGAGGCTTAGATCTGAGGATGGAGGTTCAAAGCCAATCTGAGCAGGAAAGTCCATGAGACTCTTATCCCCAATTAACTACCAGAAAACCAGAAGTGGTGCTGTGGCTCAAGTGGTAGTTGAAGAGCTCAGAGACAGCTCCCAGGCCCAGAGTTTAAGCCCCATGACCGACAAAATAAAATAAAATAAAATAAAATAAAATAAAATAAAATAAAATAAGAAAATAAAAATATCAGTAGGCTGTTCTGTGACACCCTAAGCCAGAGCACTAAGGATGGGAGTCATCGCATGTTGCCTGTCCCACACAATGGTTATGGTATATCTTGAGAAAAAAGCCTGATTAAGGCGCTGAGGAGGTAGCAGAAGGCAGAGGGAGGATCAGCTTTGGAGTCAGACAGATTATTTTCAACCTAGCCTTTCTATATACTGCTGAATTTCCTCAGGCAAATTGCAACCACTATGTGCTCTAGTTTTCTCATGTATATCATAGGGACAATACATTGAACTAAGTGGTAGCAAAGGAGATGAACCAAGATAAGGTCTATAATGAACCTAACCTTCATGAGTACTTAGGATGAAGCTGTTGTTGTCATTATTATTGCTTTAATTAACCAGTTTATACCTACAACCTTGCCTCAAATCAACTTGCGTGCAGGTCTCATGCCTCTCAGCATTCTCCAGATTTAAAAAAAAAATCTACACTGAAGATGAATTTACAAGAAGATGTTATCAGGGAGGTAGAGGAGATAATTTATATTGCACATTCCAGAATGAACATTTGGAATCCTTTGACTTCTTTTTTCTCCTGAATTTGTTTTCCATGCTGCCTTTCTAAACTAGTTAATCTCTTTCTCCAATGCAAAGCTCCAAGATCTTACTTTCAAATTCAACCATAATCTTTGTCTCTCACTTTCTCCCCACCCCCTTTAAAATGAGACTAGAGACTGGGACTCAAAGCCTTCTGTTTGCTAGGCAGCTATTCTACCACTTTAGGACTGAGAAGTCCTTTCTGTTTATTTTTCACAAAGAGTCTTGTGCTTTTTACCTAGGGCTGGCTTTAGACCACTGTCTCCCAACTTCTATGTTTCACACAGCTGGGAATATGGATGTTGATCATTCATCTCTTCTTGTTTTGTTTGTTTTTGAGACTCAGCTGTTCTGGAACAACAACTCTCCCATCACTATCTCCCACTTTAGCTGGGATTACAGACATGAGCCATGGCACCTGGATTTCTTCCTAGTTATTGACTAAATTAAATATCTAAATAGATATCCTACACAACAAACTCTAAGAGTTTCCATTAACCAACTGGTCTTCCTTAGATGTAGTTTAACTTTTTGGGGACCTTAGTCCTGCCTCTACTCTAAGGCACACATTGAAGTTATTTATAAATAAAGTTACAAAGTTACTTACAAGCCCTCCTGATGGTGTTATGTTAACTATAGTTTTCTCTATCTTATTCCATCACTATGTCCCTCACTGCTAATATTGGTAACTTGGAACATAATAGTAATTAATACATTTTTACTTACAGATCAGTATTAATAAAGCAGGTTTATTGACTAATACTATACTTAGTTGATGGAGAAATTTTGCAATTTGGTGCAGCAAATATTTAATCCTTTTTTAAAAAACAAGGTACATTTTAGGGCAGGCATCTCTAGATTTGTTCAAATGGTCAAGACTCATGCAGTAATTAAGACCCAAGAGACGTGTGTTTTTAAGCTAAAAATTATTTGAATATAATCAAGAAAATAAGAAAGCCAGGTACCAATGGCTCATACCTGAAATCCTAGATACTTAGGAGGCTGAGATATGAGGATCAAGGTTTAAAGCAGGCCCAAGAAAGAAAATCCATGAGACTTTTATGTCCAGTTATCTACCAAAATGCCAAGAATGGTCTGTGGCTCAAGCACTAGCCTTGAGCACAAAAACTCAGGAACAGCACCCAGGCCCTGAGTTCAAGCCCCAAGATTGGCAAGAAAGAAAGGAAGGAAGGCAGGAAGAAAGGATGGAGGAAGGAGAAAGGAAGGAAGGGATGGAGGAAGGTACAGACATTTGAATTGTCCTAGCTTGATCTCTTAGTAGCAAAGAAGACAAGATGATACTCTTTATAAAGTACCCTTTGTCTGGAGGAGAAAAGAAAGCAAAGAGCCATTAGTTTGCTTGATGACAAATACTGATGGCCATCAAGTGACTAGGCAAATTCATCAAAATGCCTAATACTATTATTGGCAGTTTCAATGGATTGACCCAGCAGGCCTCACTGAACCTTTACAGATGTGCATGCATGCACATGGAATAGACTGTGCTTCCAACAATTTCTCACTATCCCAGTTAAAGCAGACATCCATGAGCTTAGGCCTGACATACCCTACTGTCCTCCTCTGGGGAAGATGGGAGGCCTGCTCTTTGGGGACAGAAAACAACTAATCATGGGATTTTGCTTTCTTTATTATAACTACTTGCTATCTGCTCTAAACAGAATTTTTAGAGATTTTGATAATTCACCATACTTCTAAGGGCTCTTCTTATCATTTTAGACTTCAAATTTCTCCAATTTAGGGGTGTAAGCCCAAAGGACTAGCAGAAGGGATAGAAAAGGGAATGGAAGAGACAGAAAGAAGAGTGTGAGAGGGAGGGGCTGGAAGCATTTATTAATCAGCCACTATAGTGTAGTCATTTCCAACAGCTCCACTTACATAGGATGCTTAATTCTCATTACATTCCAGGAGAGTATTACAATGTCCCTGAAATGAGGGAACTGAAACTCATAGAGGGCAAAAGGCTTGGTCGAGTTCTTTGCTAATAAGGGGAAAAAGTGAATTGTTTCCTAATCTTCTAGTTCTAAATCATGTGTTATTTTCAGTGTATAATAATACTTATAACAAATAGCAAAGAGGAACTTTGTTATGGTTTTCATAGTCAAACTCCTGGCATACTTGTGTATGTGTTGTTGTATACATGTATATGTGTGCATGTATGTGTGTCTATAATCCAGCACTGGAGTTTGAACTCAGGGCTTTTCATTCTAACTGCTTTTTCACTCAAGGCTGGTGCCCCTCCACCTGTTGAACCAATTCTCCTCTCTGGCTTTCTGCTGATTAATTGAACAAAAGAGATTCACAGACTTACCTACACAAGTTGGCTTTGAACTGTAAACCTCAGATCTCAGCTGAGTAGCTAGGATTACAGGCATGAGCCAATGGCACCTGGCTCCTTGCATGCCTTTTGAGTTGCATGGATGGTGATAAGGGCTCAGGCTTAGGAGACAATTTGTAATGTGCCTGTAAGTTTACACCAGCCGTTAACATACTGAACATTGAAATATCGTCATACCCATGAGTACACTGCTGCCGTCCTCAAGTGTTCTTCTGAGTCCCTCTGGTGTTTCCTCTTTCTCTGTGGCCTCAAGTATCTTACCCTCTGCTGGGCCTTCCAGGCCTGCTGAGTCAGGTGATATATCTAGTGTTGAGGTGAGATGTGGTTTTGGGGAGTCTGCCTCTTACTCACTGAATCACACTTCTCCTGACTGCTTCTTCTCATCCACCAATTCATTGAGTGGGGATAGAAAAAAGCTAGGGAAGGGGGAAAGGCAGGCATAGTCCTTTACTTAAATTTTTTTTTAAATAGTTGTACAAAGCAGTTGCCATTTAATAAAGCAGTTTATGAATATAATGCATCTTGATCAATGCCATCCTCTTCACCTTTCTCACCCATCCCTCTCCAAACCACCTTATTCCTCACTCTTCTTAGTTTTATACTATATACATGGAATTCTTCACTGCATTCCCCACCCCTTTCTTCATTTGTCTACCCATTTCCCCCTTGAGCTTGCCACATCCCTTTTGAGTATACTCTTCCTGGTGTTTATTTTGTTAAATTTTATCTTGCCTTTCTAAGGAATTATACTATTTGAGTTCTCCCTTGAACCTACTCTATTTCAGTTAATACATTTGTATGCACTTGCATATTGCCCCATGTATTTACTTCTAAGTTTATAAGCTAAATCTACCTATCAGGGAATCCATGGCTCCTTTGTCTTGCTGGGCCTGACTTATTTCACTTAATGTATTTTTTTTCAGGTCTTCCCATTTCTTTGTAAATGATACACCATTATTCTTTCTAATGGGATTGGAATTGTCACTCACTGAATGTTTCTGGTGATAAGATACCTGCTCCAAGCCTCGTGTCAGGCATGCCATTTGGCATATACAGGGTATGGGTTGCCAGAACTCCCCAGGTGATTTTGATGCACAGGTGGGTTTTGGAATCACTGATGCAGGTGGCAGTTGTTGGCACACAGGAGGCACTTAGACAAATGCCATACCAGAGGCCGGGGTCGGGCTGTGATTGGGCATAGCTCTCTTGGCAGGGAGAAAGACGGAGCCAAGCTCCTCCCCTATTTTAGGGCCTGGGACGGAAGCTCTTTGAACTGTACTTTCTCAGGCTGGGCTAGGGATCTGTCCTGGGCACGGGGAATAATATATCTCACACGTGCAACCAATACACAGGAAGTGGGGCTTTGGAACTGACAAATGCTGCACTGGAAAGGGGAAGGGGACATGAAGAGGGAGTCAACAAAGGCAAAGCCAGCTCCCTCAAAGCATTGTCCTTTCCTTCCTCCAGCACGATGCCAGGAGCCTGGTAGAAAAGGGACTCATTTGTCTTCCTTCCTAGCACAATAACTTGCTGCTGGCCTCTCTCTTAAGCCCTGTTAAGAGCAACAGGATACAGTCTCTGCCAGGAAAGAAGGCAGGAAGGAGGGAGGCAGGGGAAATGACAGGAGCTCAGGATCTGCCGGCCCCTAGTCTGGATGCTGGACACAGCAAAGACTTGAAAAATCCTCATGTCCGGCTTAGCTTGGTACAGAAACCATTTCCAGTCACAAGGAAAACCTTAATCAGATAAATGCAAGCTGAATAACCATTCGAAACCGGAGTATAATTTCTGGGCCTATCGGAGTGGTTTTCTTCCATCTTTATCATTTTCTTTGTTATCTTTAGAGAAGAAAAAATTCTTTCCATTTTTACTTTCAAAGTTAAAATAAAGAATGTCTACTTTGGTGGTTGTTTAACAAGGAACCTTATTTGCCACTGAAATGTTCTGGGCTCACCCCAAACCTACAATATTAGATACTGTGTGGGGGGTGGGGGTGGTGGTATGTGTATGTGTGTGTGGGGGGGTGTTTAGGTAGCTCACCTGTGGCAAAGTCAGAGACCCATTGGCTCAAAAAACTGGTATCAATACCACAATCTGCCACAAAGATATAAACAAAACAAATCAATAACATTGAACAAATGTTTGTGTGTTGCTTATTAAGAACTCACTGTGCATGCCAGACACTATGCTGGGGGTAAATTGTACAAAGCTATTCCAGAAGCTTACCGCAGCTGGCTCAGACAGCACTGGAATTATTCTCACAGTCACAGCCAATCATCCAGCAGTCTGAGGGGCCTTCCTGAAGAGATGCCTGCCCTGGCTATACATATAAGGAAGATGGACAGCAGAAAGTGAGTCTGAGACTACTTTCCCAAGGGGAGATGGCTGCTGAAGACAATTGTATTCCTTCTAGATTACCATTGTAGTCTTGCCTCTAAGACTCTTTTGAGTGTAAGAGAGAAGAGACATCATCATATTTGATTAAAACAGGCCCTTGATGTGAACTCTACTGCCTGTCAAAGAAATCACATTTTTAAGTGAAGCTATTTGGATTTTGGCAGAGGTACATTTTAATGATTAGGCTTGTGTTCATTTTCTCTCTCTCTCTCTTCTACAATCTCCTTCTCTCTGTTTCCTGTGGGATTTTTAAAAGCCAGCATTAGGAGCCACAGATAAGATGGTGAAGTCTTTATGAAGGGGTAAGAATGTGAAAGTGCTGGGCACCAGTGGCTCACGTCTGTAATCTTAGCTACTCAAGAGGCTGAGATCTGAGGATCATGGTTCGAAGCCAGGGCAGGCAGGAAACTCTGTGAGGCTCTTATCTCCAATAAAATACTCAAAACAACAAAAAAGCCAGAACTGTCCCTGTGGCTCAAATGGTAGAGCAAAACAAGTTCAGGGACAATGCCCAAGCCCAGAGTTTAGGCCCCAGGTCAGGAAGAGAGAAAGACAGAGAGAGAGAGAGAGAGAGAGAGAGAGAGAGAGAGAGAGAGAGAGAGAGAGAGAGAGAAAGAGAGAGAGAGAGAGAGAGCAACTAGGTTACTAGCCTGGTGGGGCTTACAGTCTCAGTAGAAGATTCCAGCCTAGAATAGACCCTATTCTCTCTACCACTCCATTACCTTCGGGGAATGTTTCTCAGAAGAGGTGAGTGAAAAAGGAAGGTGGGAAAGAGGGAGAGAGATACTTGCTATGTATGCACTCTGTCAAGTATGTTTCAACCAGGATTTCTGCTGGGCCTGTTGTGGCTCACAACAGCACAGGCCCAAACATGGCATTTTGGCATGCTGGGTGCTTTGAACTGAAGGAGCTTGCAAGGCTTCAGAAGTCAGCTCAGAAATAAAGTCTCTCTGACCTTCTCCCACCTGTATTTTTCTCCCAGATAAAATCATAGAAACCATATCCTCGTTCTCCAAGGCCATATACATTAGAATGGCTGTGTCCCAACAGAAGCCATAAAATTAAGGAAGGTTGCTCTCTATCTCCCCTTTTGAAGATTCTCATTCCAGAGGCATTCTGTCCCATATCCTGGAGGAAGGAATGCCATTCAGTGAGGCCAAGAAGAAACTAAACAGACAGGCCTTCCCAAGTTACCCCCAATCTATTACCATTAGATAGTTTCTTTTCTGTTCAATCACTTTTCTACAAGGCTATATATTTCCTTTACCAAACCTAAGCATACAAATAGAACATTTCCCTGGGTTTGGGGGGTCTTCATCTCTAAAGGCTCTTGTGTCTCATAAAACTTCAGCAAAAGATTCTGCTATGCTATTCTCCTGTTTCCCTGTCTTTTGTCACATCAGCGTCTGTCACGTATCACACCCTGTCTGCTTCAACAGTCTTTACTATATCTCCATGAGTTACAAACCCTTATCTTGATTTTTAACAAGGTGACAATGGTTAGGAGCAGAACAGGGTTTTTTCCACCCCAAACCAATCTTATCTTTGAGCATATGTTTTGGGAGTAGCCCATCCTCTGACTGGAAAGCCTTTCCCAGTTGGTTTTCCTATCTTATAACATGGGGAAGTGGCCAGATGTGGGTGATCCTCTCTAGTCCTTCATACTACCAATGGTGAAGGTGCTGACTTTTCTATCAACAATGGGACTCTTTCTAAGAACCTTGACAATTTATTTTGCAAGCTGTAACTTCTCATCCTCACTATTAATATCTAGCAGATACTCCTTGGCAGTTGACAAAATGGAAGAAGCATAAATAGGAGAGCATGCTGCTACGCAATGTGTGGGCCATGAACCTGCAACCTTCACATCCAGTATTAGACATGTAGATCTGTCGAGGGCTGCCCACAGCCCTCCAGAGCATTTAAATGAGATCCATAGATGTTGCATATGAACTCTGAGATATAAGGCTCGAAATACTTGTTATTAACAGAAGACATGATTTAGCCTCAGACATGGGTTCAAGTTTTAACCTTACTAATAAGAAGTGAGAAGGGCTGGGGATATGGCCTAGTGGCAAGAGTGCTTGCCTTGTATACATGAGGCCCTGGGTTCAATTCCCCAGCACCACATATACAGAAAATGGCCAGAAGTGGCGCTGTGGCTCAAGTGGAAAAGGAAAAGTGCTAGCCTTGAGCAAAAAAAAAAAAAAAAAAAAAGCCTGGGACAGTGCTCAGGCCCTGAGTCCAAGCCCCAGGACTGGCCAAAATAAATAAACAAACAAGAAGTGAGACCTTGGGCTATTTACTGAGTTCCTCTGGGCTTTACTCTCATTCATGAATATGGGATAGGTGTTGCTCACTGTTGGGGAGGTGGGTTATTAGGCTTGGATGACTAAGTAAGCAATGGTTTACTCTTATGACATCTGTGAATGGTACTTACTTTCTACTGCCATCATTCCTTCTCTTTAGGTAGAATTAATTGTTTTCTAAAGGGTGTACACTCAACAATTTGTTCTCTAAGACAGAGAAAATGCTTTTGAAGTATTAATCATACCCATTAGATTTGTGCTTTTCCAATATAGCAACTTCTTGTTGTGTGGCCATTCCAATGAAAAGTAATGAAATAAAATTAAAGATTGATTTTCTTAGACAAGATACATTTCAAACACTCAATAGCCATATGTGATTAGTGATTACTACATAAGAGCACAGATGTAGATTATTGCCATCAGGTGGAGTATTTATTTGTTCTGATTTTTGCAGTACTGGGGTTTGAACCCAGGGCCAAGCAAATGTTAGACTACTGGAACACTTTTGTTTTTGAGATAGTTATTGAGTTAACCTTGACCTGACTGGTCCTTTTGCTTCCATTTCTCCAGTATCTAGAATTACAGGTGTGCACCACCATCCCCAGCTAACATAAAAGCAGTTTTAATTTGCTTGCTTGTTTTTGGTGCTGTAACAAACCCAGTGTCTTGAACATGCTAAGCAAGGGCTTGGCCACAGAGCCATATCCTTAACCACACCCCATGGGAAGTTCTACTGAACAGCATGATCTTAGACACCTCCTGTCTCATCTTTGCTTAGCCATAGCCCAACCTTTCACACACTATGATCTCAAGTAATGCTCCATGGCTGGAATTCTACAGCTTTATTTATTGGAGAAGGGAAATAATGTGAGATAGTCCCACAGTTGGTTTTTCAATTCCTGCTCTGTCTACAAAGGAGCCCTGTGGCCTCGGTTAAGTCACTTCTCTTTGAGCTTATTTCCTCTTTTGCAGATTCAGCAGGAAGAGTCAGTGAGAACACCATATTAGTTACTCCTTTTGATAGTGTCACCGGTCTTGGAGCTTTTAATGGGATCGACTTGTAGTTATTTAATTGGGACCACCCCAATTCTAAAACCAAACATCCCAAATCCCAAGAGTCCCCTCACTTTCAGGCAGACCATAACATTCAGCCCCCTCTATCTACAGGTCCCTTCCAGCTATAAAATTCCATGGTCCTTGAAAGCCTGAGGGTCAGGTTGCCAGCTGCAGATTCTGGTGCTAGAATCAGATAAACCAGTCTAAGTCAGATTACTAATGCTAACATACGATTTCTGTGTGAACTTGAGCAATTTACTAATTTCTCTGAGACTTGGTCTATTCTGAAAAAAAAAAAACAATAAAAGATCATATTAATAATACTAGTTTCTCCTTCTGGGTGTTCTGAGGATTAATTTATTAAACTCTGCACAATGCTGCGTGCTCAGAACAATTCTGAGAGTGGGTATAGTTTCTCCTTACAGAGCTGGTGAACAGATACTCATGTGCAGTCCCAAGGTACCCACTAAAATAAAGGTATCTTGCTTATGAGCCATTCAGCTTCCCATCACAACTCCCACATCCTTGCCCCAGCCTTGTCTCATAAATAACAGTTCACACTGATTAAAAAGAGCACATGTCATTCTGTTTTACTGGGATGAAGTGACTCTAATGTTGCAAGTTTACTAAAACACAAACTAAAATCATTTTCCTTGCTAGAAAAGGCTTTTGGCAGTACCATGTTAGGAAGGAAGGAAGGAAGGAAGGAAGGAAGGAAGGAAGGAAGGAAGGAAGGAAGGAAGTTAGAAAGGAAGGAAGCCAACCATCCAGCTAGGCTTTCAGGCTTTCTTTATAGGCTCATACCTGTAATCATAGCTACTTAAAGGCTAAGATCTGAGGATCAAGGTTCAAAGCCAGCCAGAGCAGAAAAGTCTGTGAGACTCTCATCTCCAATTAACTCTTACAAAATCAGAAGTAAAGGTATGGCTCAAGTAGTGGAGCAACCAGGAAGCTAAGGGACAATGTCCAGGCCCTGAGTTCAAGCCCTAATACTGGCAAATACACACACACACACACACACACACACACACACACACACACACACACACGAAAAAAAGAGATGAAAAACTACCCTGGATTGCTGAGACAGCACTGTATTTAGACAATTAAATTTGGAAAAGCAAGACAGTTCCTGTAACTACCTCCCACACCCCCTTCTCCAAGAACAAAAGGTTTTGTTGAAAGTATTCATATGGATATTAATACCGACATGTTAATGAGCCCCTCAGAAAACTTATCAGCTGTAATTACAGCCAGCCTCTGAGCCACCAGTGGAAAGGGTACAAAAGCTTGCCTCCAAAAATTAGTCACTTGTAAGTTAACCCCACAGTCACGTCAAGCAGCCTACACTTGATGGCTGATTCACAAAGATTCTTTGACACCTCTGTAGTTAAGGGGGACAGATCACCATGGGAAGTCTGCCGAAAGGGAAAAGTTCACATTGGCAAACGACCTTCCCATCAAAGAGGAGAGTTTTGAGGAAACCAGGGTTATAAGTTAATGGCTGGGTTAATGATACGGCAGCTCTGTATTGCTGAGCACTTGCTGGGTGCTAGGCTGGGCACTGATCATTGCACCTGCCCAGTCTGGTTTAATCTTTACTTAATCTTCTGGAGGCAGGGACATTTTCATGAGGTCCATTTTACAGGTGGGAAAACTGAGATGATATGAAGGGTTTTGCCCAAAATCTCATTGCCAAAAATGGCAGAGCCAGAGACTTGAGTCCAGGCTCCTGAGATTCCAGTCTGTGACACAGGATTAGATAAAGAAGAAGAGGAGGAGGAGGAAGGTGGAGAGGAGGAGGGGAAAATAGGTAGGGGAGAGGAAAAGGAGGGTTGGGATTTTCATCTCCCTTACCTGGGTTGTTGGCTCTCAGTGTATATACCCATAGAGGAAAAACACTTGTTGCTTTGCTAACCCTCCTTTCTCTCAGTTTCTCCCCCTTGGGTTCAGAATTCATACAAAAGGGCAGGACTTAAACCTCTGAGCTACTGTTCTGCTGCTCTATCATCCAGTCTTTCCCTTTCCTTTGTCCTAGGTGGTTACTTAGAGGAATGACAGGGTCTAAGATGGAGTGAAATGGAAGAAAGTGACAGACTGAAAATGGAATGAAAGAGAGAATGAGGACCAAATAAAAATGAATAAGAAAGAAAGAGAAACGTCTGGTTCTGGAGACACCCAGACTTGATTAGAATTACTGTTCTTATTTATCCTTAATCACTTACTAGCTATAAGATTTAGATGAAAATTCTCTGAGAATCAATTGTCTCATCTATAAAGTGTGAATGAGGTTACTTACCTCAATGGATTGTTCAATGTCACCAAGTATTGTCTATGCATTTCCAGAAACCAATGAGGAACTCCATAAACTAACCAGCCACCTTCCCCCCCCCTCCCTCCCTCTCTCCTTCCCTCCCTTCCGCCCTCCTTTCCTTCCTTCTGGTTTAATCTTCAAGACAAGTCATGAAGCAACTGGCATTGTATTTTTATTTTACAAATGAGGAATTGGAGGCCTAGAAAGGTGAAATAAAAAGCTGAGGATCACCAGCAAATGACTATCTTAGCAAAAATTCAAATACAGATCTTTCTCCAGTGGGTGAGTCTATTCTACTATGGAGGAAGGAAATAGCAAGACTAGAATATATGGGAGCTGTCAGGGTTGGTGGTTTTTTTTTTTTTTTTTTTTTACAGTTTTCTTCTTTAGCTGTTGCACTGGAGGGCTGTTGAGAAAATTAGTCAAATGATGTTAATGAGCAATTGAGTATAGAGACTTTGAGGGAAGGTAACAATCAAAAAGCTCAGGTCCAGGCAGGCAGCCAGGAGCAGTGATAGTTATCTCAGCTGATACCACCTAGAGACTCTCAGCTCAATCATTAACTCAATTGCCTCAGATTAGGAACGAAGTGGGGCTAATCAAATCCTACCACCTAGCTTGTGGAAAATGGCTCTCCCAGGCCTTAGTGAAGTTCTTTCTAGACCATTAGGTGCTAAGTGCTGTCATGGAAGAAACTATAGTGAGTTTTGGGTTCAGGAAAGGAGCCTGCCAAAACCTCCATAGTGGCTCAGCAGAGGTGGGTCTGAGCTTGGATGTTGGGCACAGCTCTTAGCCTCTGAGTCTGGACTCCTCATGTATAAAATGGAGTTAGTAGAGTTTACATCCCAATGGAGTGGTTGGGCAGGTATAATAGAAAGATCTTAGCTGGGCACCTATGCTTCATATCTGTAGTCCTAGCTACTCAAGAGGATGAGATCTTAAAAATTCACTAGCCTCCATATCTAAAATAACCAACAAAAGTAGGGCTGAGGCTGAGATCTGAGGATTGCAGTTTGAATACAGCCTGGGCAGGAAAATCTGAAAGGCTCTTATCTCCAGTTAACCACTAGAAATCAATAGTGGAGCTATGGCTCAAAGTGGTAGAGCCTTGAATATAAAAGCTCAAGGACAGTGCCCAGGTGACGAATTCCAGCCCCACAACTGACAAAAAAGGGCCTGAGGCATGGATCAAGTAGTAAAGCACCATTCTAGTAAGTGTGAGGCTAAGTTAAAGGCCAGTAGGTAGGGAAAAAAAAGATAAAAAAAAGATCTTGACAAAAGGCCTGTCACCCAGTAAAGTGCTAAACATATTTGAGATTTCTTCTGAAACAAAACTCTCTGGGGAGGGGAAGGAGAGAGAAATACACAGATGAACTGATTTGCATTACCCCATGTAGGGAAATGGTACTTTCCCAACTCTATAACTTACTGATTTGAGTAAGCAATTGCTCTTAGTAGTAAGACTTAAAATGGTTTCATCCAGTTGCTTTCTTTCTCTCTGCCCTAATTCTACCAAAACAAAACAAAACAACAACTTACAAAAACCCCAATGTGCTTCCTATTTTCCTTCCAACTCACCGTCTCTGATTACCAAGTGCTTCCAGTGTGAGGGGGCACTGTGCTCACCGCCTTCCTGTACTATCTCAGTTAACAATAACAAATGAGCGATCTTGTGTTGTTTTTTATAAATGAGGAAACCAAAGCAGAGAGGTAAAGTATCACGCCCACGGTTATTTAAGATAAAGGATAACAAGAGGGAGAGTTCAGCACAAGACTGGATTCCACTGCTCTTAGAATTAAGGGGATGAGAGGCATCAATAATTCATTGTTAGGTCCCCTACAAGCATCCAGTTAACCAGGTAGGGAGTTAATCTGTGCAGGGGTCTGGGCATTCCTTTTCAGAGTCCCATTTCTTTTACCTTCATGCCCAAAGCAGGTTCAATCAAGCACTTGATCTTCTTCCAGAAGTCACTGGTTCCCTTGTCTAAACATCAGTAAATGTTACCTGACCAAGAAAAACACTGAAGTCTGCCAAGTTAAGTTGCTGCCCCTCTTCCCTGGCCCAGGCTGTCTCAGTTCCCTGGTTCCATGGACCCATGGCTTTCTCTTCCTCCTCCAGTGCTGCATGATACAAAGTGAGTAGTCTCCCATTAACCAGAAAGAAGCCAGAAGTAGAGCTGTGTTTCAAGTAATAGAGTACTAGCCTTGAATACAAAATCTGAGGGACAACACCTAGGCCCTGAGTTCAAGCCCCAGGACCAGAACAAAAAAGTGAGTCTTTTCCCTCACTCCATCCCAGTCCCCAGACTATCCAATAGACCTTATTGGGTCTGGCTCCCATGTCAGAAATGTGACTCAAATCTTTGCTTACTGTTTTATCAGCTATGGGACTTAGGGAAAGTCTCTGTTTCTGAAGTTAAGAAAATATTTATAATGTGTTAAGGACAGTATCTGGCACTGATAACATATTCAGTGTGTGTGTGTGTGTGTGTGTGTGTGTGTGTGTGTGTGTGTGTGTGTTTATTGGTTCCCCCTGTAGAATGTTTGTTTTGCAAAGGAAGTGCCTTGATTTTGTCATTTTTTCAGAGTTAGTTCCTTCCATGGCTTAACAGTCCTTCACAAAGAACACCTCTCAGTATTGGTGGACTGAATGATGGATGAGAGTCAGGGATCATCTGCTCCTCTCCCAAAATCCTTTGAAAGGACTTAGTACTGTTGGATGGTTGTAGCTACCCACAAGGACTTAAAGGCAGTTTACTTACCCATTCATCTCCAGTTATTCTTTCCTGGTTCCACTGTCCTACTGCCTTTGCCCTCCAAAGCAAAGCAAAGTCTTGTGTTTGTGTCTGGCTGTTACTGTCCTGGTACTGTTCATTATGGTCTCTCTGCCTCTTGTGACCTATAGCTTTGTGACCCATGGCTAGTTGCTAATAGTCCTAGATCCCTCATTGGTGAAACTGGGTAATGATACCCACCTCTTGCTCTGCATGTAATACTATTATTATTATATTGGTATTTATTATATTATAATGTATAATTTATTATTATATTATGATATTACATTATACAAGTGCATACACATGTGGCATTATTTTATTATACTAACAGTGTAATACATTATGTGTAGTAATCCTAATGTAACATGTTTAGTATATGCATGGCTCACAATTACTGTTAATAATGATTACTCTATATGATAAATAATTCTGTTTCTCTCTTCTCTGACTCTGTCTGTTTCTGTCTCTCTTACTATCTAGCTATCTCTGTCTCCCTGAGAAATTCTCCAGGATAAGGGGCTGTGTCTGCCTCACCTTTGTGTATTCTGTATCTGGCACAGTGTCTGATTTAGGATAGATGCATGATACATTTATTTGTAGCATTCTGCTTTTCAATATATATATATACATACGCATATGTATGCATATATATGTGTGTATGCATATATATATATATATATCTCCCCTCCTCAACCATACTGAGGATAACCAAGTGAGTATTACTATGCCCCATTAAAGATGCTAGAGCAGATGTTCCTCTCACCACCAAGACTATAACACCATTTTGGTGGCACAAGCAACTCCTTGAGCTCACTGAGACACCACAGGACTTCCTGTGGCTCTTCCTCTCTGCAGTCATATGGAAAAGAAGGGCACTGTCCCTGAGTTTCTTCTGCTCAAGGTTAGCATTCTACCCAATAGCTCCACTTCTGGAGTATTTGAGGCAGTTAATTGGAGATAAGAGTCTCAGGGGCTTTGGCTTGTTTATAGTTTCAGATCTCAGCCTCCTGAGTAGCTAGATTATAGGTGTGGTCCACTGGCACTCTGACACATCCTGTCTTTTTGACTTGGCTTTCTTCACCATAAGAGACCTCTTAGGGTCATTGTGAGCATTAAATAATGTATACATGTAAAGTACATGTACTTTACAAATTTAAGTACTTCAGCCTATTAAAGGGATCTTCTTTAAACCTTCAGAGATAGAGGTTGGAGTAGTTACAGTTGAAAATCCTAAATTCAGGATTCTTACAGAAGCAGAAATTGATGCTACCTTGTTGCTGTAGCAGAGAGAGACTAAACTTATCATTAGTTTATCCATGATGCCACTTGCCTATGTGTTTGGTAGCAGCAGACCACCATTATAGAGGCCCCTGGATTGAAAAGGATCCTCTCCCGCTCCTGCCACTTCATGTGGTTAGGACTCTGTTATAAATAAAACCAATGCTTTTGGGAAAAAAAAGATATAATAAAAGAGTTATCAATTATTGTAGCGCATTAGTTTCAGTGGGTGGAGCCAGTGCTGCATCATTTTTATTTTTCTTTATCTGAGACCAGGGTATCTGATACTTTTGATGATTGGCTGGCACCTTAACACTTGAGTCACACTGCCAACCATGTTACAGAATTTTTAAAATGCCATAGTTGTTTTGTGTTTTTTTTTTTTAAACCAGGGTTCATTCTTCATATTGTGCTAGCCATTTAGTCAAACAGTTTTCCTAAAACCGTCCATGCCCCACTTACTCATAGATCCTTTCCCATTTTCCATGAGCCTATAGCAACCACTGACTGCCCCTTTACTGTCATATACCCTTTTGGTTTGCTTGACAATAAAAATAAACAGAAAAAAAAACAAACAAGAAAAAAATCTTTCCATGAGGACCAGTATGTTTCCAATAATGAAACTGAGACAGAGATTAGATGTTGTCCAAGGTCCCAAGCTCATGAGTGGAAGAGCTAAGTTTTGAACTTAAGTTTGCCTTGCTTCCAAACCTGTTGTTTTTCTCTAATACAATGAGGCTCTTTCTTACCAGGAGAGGAGACATTTGTGCCAAGAGAGGGGATGTATATATTCTAGAAGTCCAGCCTAGTGGTCTGGTGCTAGCTTTCTCTGTGGGCAGTGTTGGGGACACAGAGAAAAAGGACCTACCTGGCCTACTAGGGTTCACCAGGATTCCTTGTGGACACTTCAGCTAGACCCGGAGTCCAAAGTTTTAAGACACACTCTCCCCACCACAGCTGTTTTTACACCTCATTCAAACCAGTTATGATTTACAAATAGGAACTGAGAAATGCTAATGACCCTGAATGGGCCTGCTAATTATCCCTTAATCAACTGCTAATGGGCCTTTGCTGCCAGCCCAGGGATGCTGATAAAACTCCAGCTGGCTGACGTCTCTGAGAGGCTGGTTGGTGAAGTACTGCTGGCCTTGAAAATAGAAAGCCAGGAGGTGTGGTAGAACGTATCTCCTTTTCTTTCTTTCTTTTCCTGCCCTACCTCCCTGTCTTGATGTCTTGGCGTAGTCAGGAGGTATTCTGAGAGTAATCACAGCCTAGAAAGAACCAGATAAAGGCAGTAGTGATGGTGAGCAAGCAGAGAAAGCAAGCCAGCAAAGGATTATTGCATACTTAGACAATGTCAGATATCCTATTGAGTGCATTCGTGCTGATCCTGGGATGATTCTGATTGTGGACGGAGAAACTGGAGGCAAGACAAAGTGTGTGTAGATAAAAGTCTTCAAGAAACATTCATGAGAGAGGAAATCATGAGCCAGATGGACCTATAGGCTAAGCAAGAGAGACTAGGCAAAGAATTGAACATTTCCAGAGCATGTTGTAAAATATTTCTGATTAAATTATCTCAAAATGGAATACTCTCTACATAAGCTATTTTCAGAATTTTAATAATAGTCATCACAGACTGCATACCTACTGTGTCCAATATGTACCCAGCCCTCACCATGCTCTGTAAGTAGAGATTTGCTACTCCCAGCTAAGGATTCACAGTGCTTAGTTGGGTTCTCGTGGCTCATGCCTTGTAATCCTAGCAACTCAGGAGGCTGAGATATGAAGATCACAGTTCAAAGCCAGCTCAGGCAGGAAAGACTGAGAGACTATTATCTCCAATTAACAACCAGAAAAACAGAAGTGGATCTGTGGCTCAAAGTGGTAGAGTGATAGCCTTGAGCAAAAAGGCCATTTGCATAATCTTCCTTTATTTCCAATGTCTTTATCCTACTCTAAAACTACTTCCTTGTATTTGGTCACATTGGGTCTCTAAAAGTTCCTTGAACTCACCAAGCTATGCCACCCAAGGGACTCTGTACTTGCTGTTCTCATTCAATGAAATGTTTCCCCCTAGCTCTTAATAAAATCCCTTTTCATCCTTCAGGGCTGAGACCAAACATAGCTTTCTGTTCTCTCTCATCCAAATCTAAGAGAACATCTATACTTTAAATATTTGTATACCATTTAAATCATCCCATGCAATATGTAGCTATTTATTTAATATCTATTTTACCTATTTGATCTAGAACCTCATGATTGCAGAAATCCTGCCCTATTTTTTTTTAAAGGAATGTGTGATTTTTCTGTAGGCCCCACAGTGGTAACTGTGCATCTCCTATTAATCCTGAAGTGTATTTATGCCCATTGAGAGCAGGGCTCATATTTCATATGCTTTATCAATGGTAGATGAAGCATCAGTACCTACAAGGTGTTATTGTTTTTTTATTTATAAAGATGAGTAAAATATAAGGTCATTTACAGGCTGTCTGGGGCCTTGGGTATATTTTCAAGTATTTGATCTGGAGCTGGTGATGGTCACCTTGGGGGACAAAACAGGTAAGTTATAACCACAGCTAAGCCCATCTACAACAACCATGTAGAGAAGCGATAAGAACATAGGCCAGACTGTCTGGACTTGTAACTCCTACTATTTATACTATGCACATTACCTTGGGAAGTTGCTCGTTCCTGTAGTGCTTCAGCTCCATCAACTCTAAATAGAAATCACAATTTCATTCATTTATCCCCTCCTTCCCTCAATTCTGTCTCTTCCTTCCCTTCCTTCATTTTTCTCTCCCTCCCTCCTTCCCTTCCTTCTTTCCTTTCCATCCCTTTCTCCATCCCTCCCTTTCCTTCCTTCCCTCGCTCCCTCCCTCCCTCTTTTTCCTTCCCTCCTTCCCTCCCTCTTTTTGCACTGGGGTTGAACCTATGACACTCTAGACAAGTGCTATACCACTTGAGCCATGGCCCTAGTCTTTTGGTTAACACTTTCTTTTTGATAGTATCTTACTCTACCCACGCCAGCCTTGAACTGTTGATCCTTCTGCTTTTGCCTCCCAAGTAGCTGAAATTACAGGCCTGAACTACTACACCTTGTGCAATATCTTTCCTATAGTATGCTGAGAAGTTCATTTAGTATACATAAACTGCTACCATAAACACAGATTCTAATGAGGAAACCAAAACTAGGACAGATATCTAGTCCTATCCTTGGAAATCCAAGCATGTAACAAATATCAGCACCTGCCTGTCAGTTAAACTTTACTTGTAACAATCTGCCCCTATCTTCTGACACTCATTTCCAAAATAGAATTTATTATGCAGTATTCTGTGACCTGGAATTTTTATTTCCTATCAACATTACTCCGTCCTTCAGGCTAAGTCTTTCCTCTTTATCTCATGCAGCAGCCATCCCAGGTGATTCTTGTGTGCCAATTTGTATTTCTTTAAATGTATACCTCTTAAAAGCTACATGGTAGTCTGATGACACTTGCTTGCTCTTTAGCTAATGGGTCATTGGGACCTAGACTGAATTCAAAAGCTATTGCTTAATTTTTTTCCAACACAAGGTGAAAGTTCTGTTTGATATCATTTAAGTGGCTGGGACAGCCAATTGTGGGCTGTAGAGAATAGAAGTCTTCTATCTAGTTTAAATGGGACTTTTAAAAATATTTTTCACATTTCCCATTTTACATTTACATATTTGTATGTGTGTTTTCTATGCAACTTTTTCTTGTGTATGTTTATATATCGTCCTCCATAGACAAGACACATGACAGTACAAATACTGTTGAGTCCTGATGTTATTATACATGAACATATCTACTTCCCACTCCACAATATGTTTTAAACAGTAAGCTGCTTTATTTTAAAAGTGATGCTTCTGAGGAATCCATTGTAATAAGTGTATTTTTCTATAGAAATCCATACCAATTTTTTTTGTAGTTTTGGTTTTGTTGTTGTTATTAAGGTTTGTGTTTTTGTGCTGGTACTGGCGATTGAACTCAGGGCCTGTCAACTTACTGTCCCTTAGCTTTCTCACCCAGTGCTAGCACTCTACCACGTGAGCTACACTTCCACTATTGGCTTTTGGTGGTTAATTGGAGGTAAGAGTCTCATGGACTTTGCTCCCTGAGATGGTTTCCAACTGCAGTCTTTAGATCCTGGCTCCCTGAGTAGCTATGATTATAGTCATGAGCCACCAGTGCCTGGCAAATTCTCAGTTTCTTTGTGTCTTATTTCTCATCACTTGAGAACAACTTGTACAATGAAGAGGTGGTTTGTAAGAGGAAAGGGCATTCACCCCAAATCTTAGAGAACCCTTGTGAACTTGGAATCTGAGGCCACACAGGCCACAGTGCGGGAACTCTTGAATAGCTCATTCATACCCTAAACTGCTTTTGCAGCCAAGAGATACAGAATATAGAAGAAAAGTATGGTTTTTATGTGTCTTTCAAACAACTCAAGGAAGTAGAAAATGTCCTTCAGTATCTAAAATGTCCAGTACTCACCACTACTCCAGAAGTTCCAAAACTAAGGTTACAGTGATGAAGATTAAAAAAAAAAATCATGGGCAAAGGCTCAACCTCTGTGACAGTAGTGGTCTCATGTTTTCCTTGCATTCTCCCCCTTGAATATGCCAGGGCTCAATATTATAACCAATATATAGGTGATAAAAATTATCTATCAATTCTGGTGTTTTAAGAAATAATTTGGGCTGGGGATATGGTCTAGTGGCAAGAGTGCTTGCCTCGTATACATGAGGCCCATACAATTCCCCGGCACCACATATACAGAAAAAGGCCAGAAGTGGTGCTGTGGCTCAAGTGGCAGAGTGCTAGCCTTGAGCAAAAAGAAGCCAGGGACAGTGCTCAGGCCCTGAGTTCAAGGCCCAGGACTGCCACCCCCCCAAAAAAAATCATTTAACCCAGTACTTGGGAAGTTAAGGCAGGAAGAAGAATGTGAGGCCAATCTGGGTTACATATGAAAACTCTACTTCAGAAAACAATAACAAAAAAGAAAGAGAAAGAAGGAAAGAAGAAAGGAAAGGAAAGGAAGGAAGGAAGAAAGGAAGGAAGGAAGGAAGGAAGGAAGGAAGGAGAGAGAGAGAAAGAGAGAGAGACAGGACAGGATTTTTTTTTTAAACCAAATAGAGCAGAAAAGATTATTTACAATATCCATTATTTTCTTCCCTTTAATACTAAAACTTCACTTCTGTGGAATCCCTTCCAGGTTTTACCTGGGCATTTGTTATAATTGCCATTATAGATAGATAAATGGGATCCTTTGGGTAAGGGATGATATGGTAAGTTATGGTAAGGTGTGATACTTAAGATAAGGTATGGAATATAACACATGATGTCTGAAGTCATTCATGGAAACCAAAGCTTTCTACATACGGAAGTCTGAAACACAATGGTAGTGAACTGCTTCATTCATGGTACAGGGCAACATTCAGGGGTGGTATGATACCAAGAAAGACGAAAATGGAGTCCTTTAATCACCTTGGAGTGGGGGGTAGAGTCATTAGGTTCTGTGAGAAAAAAACAAATGTACCTTGTTTGAATGACTATTCATTTTGGTGAAACAGCTGAAACAATGACCTAACTTTAAGAAAACCTGATATTAAAATGCCAGTAGATTCCATAGGAGAGTTGAAAAAATAGAACCTTTAGAACTGTTAGAAACTACTCCAACACCCTGGGTATCTTTTGTCTTGTTTTGTACCTTTTATGAAAGGGAAGCTTTTGCTCCAAACCTACCTCAATGCTCTCATGATTTGTTTTGATGTGCACCAGCAGAATTGATGCACATGGCCTGCCTTTTAATCCCCACTAAACAACCCACCCAGCATTGGGGGTGTCTACCTATCATGCAGTAGAAATCTCCCCTCCCCAAACTGTGCTGGCCAAGGACTCAACAAAGGCAGCAGCAATGTATCCTCCCTCCTCAATTCCAGCATTTATGTCCTGCATTGGATGGATGGAATTTAAATTTGATCCTGAGCTTCATTGTAAGAGAGCCTCAGACATATTTCATTGGCTCTGTAGCTTCTACATTGTTGGGATAAATAAATGGTAGAAGCAGGTTGGGGTAAATTTTGAGTGCTAACCCATCACCTCTGGCACAGGAGAGTTGTTATATCCTGAGTGCATGGAATCAACACACAGCTTTAGGTGAGTGTTATGTGTCAGCTACTGTGTTCGTGTAGTGGGCATGTACACTCACAGTTGAATATGGCCTGGCTTACCTTAAAGAGTCTGTACAATCTACAACCCATGGCCCCCGGGCATAGTAAAAAACACAACAAAACTCCCTCTGGCCTTTCCCAGCCCTCTTCCCTGAAGCCATCTGGGAAAGAAATTTTTTTAAACCCTGGAGCAGGTCATAAGACCCTCATGTGAAAGGTAAACCTGTTTACAACCAGATGGAGGTTTCTATGAAGAGAAGGGATCTCAGAGGAATATGAATAGAGGCCTAGGTCAGATTTCCCAGTTGGTTACCTTTCAATCACATCCTTTTTTTTCCTTACCAAATTTCCCCATGACTGTACTCCTGGTCAAACCCAACTTAAGAATATTCAGGTATAACTGTTTCTTTGGGTCTTTGTTTGCCTCATGAAGAATCCTGTGTCCAATACAATTGATTTTATTATGTCATATTAAATATGACATTTAATCCACATTAGCATTTATTAAGTGCATGTGTATGCTCTTCTCTTGCTCATCTGTCTTTGGTATCAGGGTTTAAGCCATGAACCTAGCATGGGGGAGGAAAGAGATCATTTCTCCCAATAGGAAAAGTCTGGAGTCCCAGGTCAAGACAGACTAGTGATGCTTGCTGACCCAGGGTGGGTGCATTTTGGAGAAGGAGGGTGTGCTGCTATGGAAGGCTTGGGGAGAAGAAGCCTGAACGTAGTTCTGGGGGAACAGCACAGCTCTGTGACCCAGAACCTGAACTCTGGAGTGAGTGAAACTTGTTTACCAAAACTTCAAAGAAAGTTCAGTGTGCTCTAAAATGCAAGGCAATGGGCTTTTATATATCTGAAGAAACACTAAAGTCAGGTACCCATGGCTTATACCTGTAATGCAAGCTTCTCAGTAAGCTGAGATGTGAGGAGTGCAGTTTGAAGCCAGCCTTGGGAAGAAAAGTTGATAAGATTCTAATCTCCAATTAACCAGCAAAGATCTGGACTAGTGTGGCTCAACTAGCAGAGAAGAAGCCTTGAGCAACAAATGCTAAAAAATAGTGCCAGGCAGAAGATCACAATAGCTCAATAGCTATATACATATGAATACATTTGGGTCTTACCCCTGATGTCATTGTAACCGATTTTGGTACCGTTGGTATTATATATGCATTTATTGGAACTACAGAAGGGAAGGGGAACATCAAAATGGAGAGACAAAGGATGAAAGAAGAACCAATGCAACAGCAACACTCAGAAAACTATATGCTGTAAACCAACTGTGTAATTCGAGGGTGAGGATTACGAGGGGGGAAGGTGGGAGGAAAAATGAGGGAAGAGGTAACAAGTTTGATAAGAAATGTACTCACTACCTTATGTATGAAACTGTAACCCCTCTGTACATCACTTTGACAATAAATTAATTAATTAGTAAAAAAAAAAAGAGGGCTGGGAATATGGCTAAGTGGTAGAGTGCTTGCCTTCGATTCCTCAGCACCACATAAACAGAAAAAAACAGAAGTGGCGCTGTGCTTCAAGTGTTAGAGTCTTTGCCTTGAGCTAAAAGAAGCCAGGGATGGTGCTCAGGCCCTGAGTTCAAGCCCCAGGACTGGCAAAAAAAAAAAAAAAAGAAAGAAAGAAAGAAAGAAAGAAAGAAAAAGAAGTAGTTCCAGGCCCTGAGTTCAACTCCTAGTACTGGCACAAAAATACATACATACATGCATACATACATACATACATACATACATACATACATACCACACAAGCATAAATACATATATATATACTGTCTTTCAGGAAAGAAGGAATGAATTTATACTGAACTCCTTATAAAAGTCAGTGTTTTAATTTGAAGAAAGAGAAGACATTCACTTAAAATATCAATTCACAGGATGCATGATGCCTCTGAGAGCAGCCCCTCACTTTAGGTCTTAGCACTAGCTCTTGATGGAGCTGAGATTGAACTTTTCTTCACAGCCCAGCTCTTAGCTATTCACCAAAATGTTTTGCTTTTCCACTGGCTGCCTCTCCCTGGTGCATTGTAGCTGAGGTCCAGACACTATTTCTAAAGCTAGGGACTCTGCCTTTCTCATGTACTACATCTCATTCAGCCTGTACCTATGGCCTCTGTCTCTCTCAAGGTCACAAGCAAGGATACCTTGGTTTCAGCTCTTGGGGGCCTTGGGGAGCCTTGCTGTGATCTGACCCCTTGGCTCGTTGGTGGTGGACTAAGACTTTTCTTGAGGGCAGATAAGGCACTACAGTCTGGGGGAGTGTCAACAGGCAGCCCTGCAGAGCCCAGATGGGCCAGTGTACTAGCATGGTTTCTCCTTTGTGAGTCCCACTGAGTGTGCAAGCAAGCTGAATGCAGTCTCTACATGCAGCAGACCTGCCTAGTACATGCACGGTAACTCAGTCCCAGGTAACTGACTACTTTCTTCAGAGCACAGTAGCCCATCCTTCCTCATTGCCTAGCCTATATGGATGGGATACTCAGCCTATTCCCCTGCCCCTCCAGAGTTCCCAGAACACCTTAGCATCACTGGCTCTACTGGTTTCCCTACCTTCACTTGTTGCTAACTAAATCCATCCTGGGATTTTTCTTCAAACACTATTACAATATAATTTGGGCTAATGAACTTCGTTTCCAGACTGCCAATGCCTTACTTTACTTAATAGCTGTGTTGAAAGATTAAATGTTCATCTTCCCTCTTACCCCAAGACCTAAAATATTTTTAATTGTCAATAAAGTACAGAAAACTAGGTAGAGTTCTAGAAGACTGTAAGCTGAAGAGACAGCCTAATGTGATAGTTTGGGTATCCAAAGATAGCAATTGGAGCCCTAGTTCTGTTATTTATTTGTTTGTTTGTTTATTTTCTTTGCAATACTTGGGCTTTAAACACATGGCCTCATACTTAAGACACATCTTAAGTCCTTTTGGTTTTTATTTATTTATTGGCCTGAGCAGGTATCAGACCCTGATCCTCTGACCTTTACTTTGCTTTGTAAGTTGGAATCATATATATGCACCACCATGCTTGACTTGTTTTTGATGCAGAGTCTTGCTAACTTTCATGCAGAAGTGGCCTGGAACTTCACCTTTCCTCTCTGTGCCTCCCAATTTAGCTGGAACTACAGGTACGTATCACTATTCCTGCCTCCCTGAAGCCCCAGTTCTGGTACTGACATGTGAACTTACCAAAATGATTCCCTTTTCCCCTTTAGTTCCTTCAGTAGTAGAATCTAGAAGTTGGGTAGACTAGACTAGAGCCTTTCAAGTATTCCTCAGCATACAAATTATCTGGAGGAATCTCTTCATATCCCATTAAGTAGGTTGAAGGTGAGCCTAAGAAAAAGCTGTTGTTTCAGAATGGAGCACAGTCTTTCTGTCAGTAGGTTATTTCAAAATTCCCTCTAGCACCTCATATCCTGTACCAGACATACCACACATTCTTTGAGTAACAAAATAACACCTCCAGTGGGGTTAACTATATACATATTTGTTAAATTGCACACTTAATCAGTGGTTAAAACATTCTACCAATACATATATATGAAAGGAGGGAGTATCGAGCTGCCATTAGTCATCCCATAACCCTAAAAGAACTGTTGTTAATATGACAAAGTATTTAAAAATATGATGACCCACTCAAAGTCCATGGTGTTCAGCTGTCCCTGCTGGCTGAGCCCCCAGGATGTTCCTGGGGCCAGCCTGAAGTTTCTTCTCTCGCTCAAAAGGATTGTAAAAATCAATATTGCATGTGACAAGGTAGAAAACTCAGCTTATGAAATGGAAAATTGGAGCCTGTGTTACATTCTAAGATTTTAGAGTTTCTGGTGACTCTAGAAAAGGAATCTTCATAGGGCTAAGGGGGTGGTGGGAGATGGGGTTGTTAAAACATACAGGCTTAGAAATTCAGTCACCAGGAGCTTTTCAAATAGACTTACTTCTCTGTTTCTCTGAGGAGAGCACTGGAAATTTATTCAGGGATTTCAGCATCCTCATTACCCAATCATCTCTCAGTGATTGGGTCCATTAGCTGGGGACCAAGAATCCAACTCATGCGCACTTTAAACATAACCTGACAGCCACCATTGGCCTGTTACTTTCTTCTCTAGCACTCTGACAGTCTACTCCCTCTTGGAGAGAGTCTTGTTGGACTTACAAAGTAGTTCCTCCAAAAGCTTCTGCTCTTTCTTGTCTTGGACTTTTTATACAGTGCCCACTTCCTGGGAACATACCCAGGTCCTGACATCCCACACACCCTTTACTTTCTTCTCCCCACTCCAGGTACAATACAGTGGCTCTTATCCTTATCTTATCTTATCTTACAGTGCTGGGACCTTATCCCATGCCTATAATACCATCTACTGCATATGGGAATGCTACATTTCCTTTCTCACACTAAACTATGAACCCCTGAGCAGATGTCCTGTTCTAGTACGGTTGTGTCTCTTAGGTTTCTACTGCCCAGGATGTGTTCATTGATTATTCATTGAATGAATGAACACATGGATGAAAGACCTGAAAATTTCAATCAACAGAGAAGAACTGAAGTTGTGAAATATGCTTACATCAATTCATTTCGGTTAATAGAACACAATAATAAAGATAAGGCTGTTGCTTCACTTGACTTATGAGCAAATCTTGAAAAAAATAGTACAGGATGGTAAGAGGACATGGCTTTAGATCAAAGAGATTGAAGCCCCAATTCTCTGTTTACTTATTGTAAACCATTTGGAAAATGTGTGGCCTTTCTGGGTATCATCGTATTTAATGGAGAAAGAGTGCTATCATCTTTACAATACTAAATGAAACAGTAATCTTGAAAGGAAATAATGAGATGTGCAAATGTCAGCACTTATTACAATGCGATATTTAAGGAAATTAAAGAATAAGAATAGCAAATTACTGTCACAAGAATTGGCGGTAACTCCATGTACAAGTTCTGAGGATATTATTTCTTGGTTAATTACATACACATACACCCCACCCTTACTCGGTATTCTGTTCTGAGACACTGGACTGGGGCTCTACAAACCAAATTTCTCATTTGCCAGCAGTTCCTTTTTTGGCCCTGCCAATAGGGGGTACTAGAGACAGATAGTAAGAGTAGAAAGAGGAGGAGATGTCAAACTGGCTTCATTCTGGCAGCCACATTTTCTTCCAGTTGAGTCCAGTGTGCAGTTTTCCAAATTCCCTCTTAATTCTGCACCACCATGAGCTGCCAGAACTCCCTCCTAAGAGGTCTGGATCTCAGCTCCACAGAACTCTTCCTCCAAGCTCAGAGACTCAGTACCAGCCAGGCAACAGTGTCTTTGCCAGTGCTTTGAGCTCTTTCCTTTTAGCTACTGGGCTTTAATAATTCTCATCCCTTCCATTGTTCCCTAGTTCTAGGGTAGTAGCTGTTTTCTGTAGTTTGCTAACTCCTATTGTTTCTTTTTAGCTATTCTACTTTTTTTTTAGCTTCCAGATAATAATTCTTTGTACTGAATCCTCTCTGTTAAAATACCTAGCATGTGTTTTGCTCTCAATTGTATCCTGAATCACTATGCTGGCTGAAGTATTAGACTAGGTTTGGAGAAGAAATGGGAGGAAAACTTTGGTATAAAAGAAATTTCAGTAGCCCTTTATAAAAACTTAGTACATTTTAGCAACCTCTAAAATGGCTCTCAGTGATCCTTACCTTGTAGTAATCATGGTGGAATTGGTGGATATTACTGCTAAGAATAGGTTATAAAGTTTCACTGGTGTTCATCTTGGGTGCTCTTTCTCTCTTTTGTGCTGACCAACCTGTGGAAGCTAGCTGCTCCTTGTTAGGCCATCCTGTAGGAAGACTTGCCTGGGTGTGGGACCAGGGCTTGCAAATCTATGAATGAGCTAGAAAGTAGATCACTGTCCACAGTAGACTCTCACATGAGATTAGGATGGCAGCTGACAGTTTGACCACAAACCCATGACAGCCCCTAAGTCACAAGCATTCAGCTTAACCACACACAGATTCCTGACTGAGATGATCAACATTTATTGTTTGGAGCCATTGTATGTTGTCAGGGAGCAACAGATGTTAATGAAGTTCTTTTCCTTGAGAGGGGACGGGACATAAAGGAAACATTTTCCCTTAATTGGTCAGTATGTACAAAACTAACCTAAGAATCAGTAGTTATGGATAATTTCATTTGAATTGCATATCAATGTAGTTCTTACAACTCCACTTCCTACAAATCTTGAGGTTTTCTTTTTAATGAAATATGTACAGTTGGAGAGGATATTGTGACAAGGGGAAATAATACATACTTGTAAAGACTTTGGTTCTAATTTACCTAAGGGCATATCCTGAACTAGAAATGAAAGAGAGATATTTTAAGTCCTAGTTCTCTCTTTCTCTCTGTACACATTAGTTATACAGGGAAGATTTCACTGTTACTTTTCCACATAGGTTTACAAGGTATTCCATTTACTCTAACTCCCTTTATTACTCTCCCTGACCCCTTCCCCTGCCCAAAATGATTTCAAGTCATTGTTCTATTTCCATAGTCACAAACAATCGATTTCTAGCATACTCAATCTCCTTCATCCTCCTTCTTGCTAGTCTAACCTTCTCCTGACAGTAACCCCCACCCCCACCCCCAGTCTATTTCTCTTGTCCATCTCCCTATTGATCAATCTAGATCTCTTGTTTGTAGTTTACAAGCTAATCAAGACAATAAGACTTGGACAACATTAAGCAGAATACAGAGCCCAGGCCTAATCAGGATTTGCCAACAGTGTATTGGTGTGGTGGTAAAACTCCTTCAACAGGCAGAGAAAGAGTGCCTTAGCAGTTTATTACATGATTTATAAAGGGAAAGAGGCTGGCTTATACATACTCATTCAAGAACCAGCTTAGAGTCTTCCCGTCTTGTGGTTCTGTCCTCTTCTGTGTAACCAGTTAAAGACAAGAGCCAGCAGTTTTATGGCTAGTTCTCCATCAAATACAGAATTATGAAGCAGGGTCTGGGAATATGGCCTAGTGGCAAGAGCGCTTGCCTCCTACACATGAAGCTCTGGGTTCGATTTCCCAGCACCACATATATGGAAAACGGCCAGAAGGGGCGCTGTAGCTCAGGTGGCAGAGTGCTAGCCTTGAGCAGGAAGAAGCCAGGAACAGTGCTCAGGCCCTGAGTCCAGGGCCCAGGAATGGCCAAAAAAAAAAAAAAAAGAAAAAAAAAGAATTTTGAAGTAGGAAAAGTGAGAACAGGGGCAGTGTATGTAAGAGTGAGAGTAAGGCACCAGGGAAATTGAGGAAAGTCTCTTGGCAGGTTGGTATAAGCCCCCAGCTAGGACTCCTAGCTAGGAGGGCCACCTTGTACCACATAAGGTCCTGTCCACCTACTTTCCAGGGAAAGAAGAGGAGAAGGGTTGAGGGAGGATGAAGATAAGCAAAGGAGAGGGTGGAAGAAGAGGAAGAGAAGGAGAATACAGACTTTTTACTGCAAGAGAACAAGAAGGGGGCCCAGAAATCAGTAGCCTTTTGTAGTGCTTGTGGGGTCCCCTTTTTATATTCATTTGGGTGAGTCTTAGATGTTCTGGCATCTTTTTGAGTCACTGTCTACCTCATCCCAAGAGAGGGGTGTCTGTTCCCTTTGCATGTCTGCTCTTGGGTCAACAGAAGCACTTCTTCCATCCAGGCCACTATCTCTTTCTTCCTGGCTCTTTAGAGAAAAGAGCATTGTTTCTAAGAGTCTTTAGAAAGAGGAAGGGATTCTATCTCCCCTGGGATGCTGTCTTTCCTTATCTGCCTAGTTTTCCCTTTCTTCCTATCCCTCAAAACCATGTCCTCACATAGCAGAGAAGGGACTCTCCCATAAGGGCGATTATAGGAGCAGAGCATCAGTGATCTAGACACCCTCTTCCAGGGTTTGAACTTGGTTTGTCCCTTGAAACTCAGTTGCCAAGATAATGTTATTGAGAGATGATGGATCCTGTAAGTGATATTTGGGTCATGAGGACTCTCATGAAGGGATGAATGGGGTATCATGTGAGTGGGTTAGTTATCTGGACCGTGGGTTGTCAAAAGGCATCTGATCTCCTTGTTTCGTTCTTTCTGTAGCATGTGCCTGTAGCATTTGCCCTTCTGCTTTCCACCATGGCTGAAGCAGCACATGTCCCTCATCGGATATGACAATGTGAACTTGAACATCCAGATACATCTAACCTTGAATTTCCCTGTCTCTGGTCTCTGCTTTAATACTAGTTACATAAGTAGAAAATGGACCACAACATCACCCCAAAGTCCCTACCTCCAAATACCATCACTTGGATGACTTGGTTTCAGCATAAGGAGAGAAGGACACTATTCTCTATGGTATCATCCCACCATTGTTGTTGTTGTTTTTCTGATAACTCTGGGCACTACTGCTATTTTCGAGTCTTTGGGGAGGTAGATATCCAATGGGTTTAAATGTACAAGGAATTTATTAGGGAACATGACAGTGGAAGAAGGCTAGAGAGCATCAGGCTGTGATGCAAGCCTGACCTCAAGTGAAGGTGAGAGGGAGTGAATGGAGGAAGTTTGGTTAAAGACTGGCTCCATTTCTGACTGCTACTCCAGTGTAGTTTAAGGAAAGAGTGGCAAAGCTGCTGGGTTGGTTCCTGAGCCGGTGTTGCTTCTCAGCAGAGGCCCTGTGTTCCCACAACTAGATGTCTTCATACCGGTGGAGCCCTCCCTCAGTCTCTAGCTGTGAACATGAGAGCTGTAGTGATGAGTTTCTGTTTCCTGCACTGAAAGCCCCAATGTTCCTTGCTGTTGAAAATCCATGAAGACTCCACAGCAACAATCTAATGCTCTATGTGGCTAGACTTGATGCATTTTAGGATCAAGCTTCCTTAGCCATTCTAATATGGAAGTGTGAAAAGTGTGTTCTACTGATGCAGAGGTAGAAGAGGAGAATTATCTTCACAAGATATGTAGCCACTCTACATACCTTTAATTTTATTCATGCTATCAATTTCTATTTAATGTCTGTTATTCTGACTAACAAAACTTCTGGTTTTACATGGAGATGCAGATGACTGAATTGTTGTCTTGGGAGTGTGATCTCTTGACAAAATGCTAGCTTAAACACCACTGAGTGTATTTTCCTGCTTAGAGTACTTAACCATCCCAGACTTACAAAGCTCACTTTATCAAGTTAAAACAAATTTCCAATATTCATTAATGGCAAATTACTGAACGTGGAAAGACAATAACTACGATCTCAGAAACACTGAGCTAATCCACATAAAGCACTTTGAATTCCCAATGTGAATGTAAACCCCATTACTACAATACCTCATCATATCCATAACTTGATAGGTTTTATAGTATAATGGAAATAACTCTTTGATGCTATGGTATTTCCTCACTTCTCTTTGCCAAGATAGGAACAAGCAGAGGATGAAGCTAACAGTGGTCCTGGTAAGGAAAGAAAGAGGGCTGGGCCTGTTTGTGCTT
Organism: Perognathus longimembris pacificus; assembly: GCF_023159225.1. Taxonomy (NCBI): domain Eukaryota; kingdom Metazoa; phylum Chordata; class Mammalia; order Rodentia; family Heteromyidae; genus Perognathus; species Perognathus longimembris. Next base: position 40,280,655 of record NC_063167.1, on the reverse strand, counting down.
AACATATGTGGATGTGTGGGAACAGGTGGCTGGGTTAGGTGAGTCCTGGAAGCAAAAGCCACATCCCTGATTCTATGCATTGGGGTGTCCAAAGTAGAGACATCCATTCAGGTGGAACTGCTGATTGATCCACATGTCTACATCACAACAAAGAATATTTACATAGGACTTTGAAATTTTAGAAACATGTCCTAATAATACATGGTCTAATCCATATAACCTAGTGATATGTGGATCCTTATTTCATAGATGAAGTCTCTAAGGTATTGATAGTGCTTGTGAAGCATGAACTGGAGCCTAGTTCCTCCATCTAGATCTATGCTCATCTGTCAGGATCCCCACTGGTTAGTGATGGGGAGAAGTGATTAGGACACATTCTGTGTCTCCAACCCCTCTTCCTACAAGTATTCCCTGAAAATACAATGCCCCCTTTATTTTCAGGGTGCATTCCAAGGCCCCTAGTGGGTGCTTACATTCTCAGAAAATAACCAACTATACATGACTTCCCAGACCCGCTCTTTGTTGGAGCTATAAAATCTGCCTCAGTCTCCCTGCTGCTCCCCAAGGAAGAGATACATGTCTCCAACCTAGTTGGAGGATAAACAAGCACTGGCCTGCAAAGGGCTAATTATTATGGTAGCCAGAGATGACTTGCCTGATTCCTACACAGCCCTCTCCTTTCTCACATTCACTCACACACACAAATACAACTTGTACACACAATGCCCTCCCTTCTATCATGACTCTACTCCTCCTACTCTTCCAGAGATAGCCATCTCCAGTCTGGCTGCTCTGCATGCCTAGCTGTCATGATAGAGAAACAATCTCAGTCAAAGTAGTGTTGGAACAGCACAGCTTAGCAGTCAACACTGGGGTTCTAGTTTGAGGTTTTCCCTTCACAAGCTCCTCCTCCAACAAGGTTGTTACTCAACTTTCAGAACTTGATAGTAAGACTTGACTTCTAATACTAGAATCAGTAGAAAATGTACCCTGCTTTTTCATCTCCTTTTTCCACTTCTCATCCTAGGCACTGACAGTGCTGCAGGCATCATTCTGGGCACCTGCACTTCCAAGCTTCACTACATAGAAACGGACAGCGTTTCAGCTAACCAAGAGAGACCAAGCTGAAGACAGCACTATCTAGGCCTGGTGGCAGTGAGGCTTAGCCAAGGATGGCATTCCCTTACCACTTGAGCCACAGCTCCATTTTCAGCTTTTTGGTGGTCAACTTGAGATAAGAGTCTCATAGACTTTCCTGCTCAGGTGGGCTTTGAACCAAGCTCTTCAGATTTCAGTGTCTTGAATAGCTAGGGTTACAGGCCTGAGTCAGGAGTAATATTTTTTAAAGTATGAATCTAATAAACTCAGGATTCTTGCAGCTCCTTCAATTACTTTTCAATAAATAAACCTGAAGTATTTCTCACTGAGGACATATTCCCACCTCTTTCTCAAGTAAGGGCTTATGAGATCTATCCCCCTACCTCTTCACTTCACCACTCCATGCAATGACATCTCCAGCCCCACTCTCTAAAGTCTTTTGCTTTTAAGCTCCTTCCTGATGCCCAAGCCAAAGCCAGTGAATTTTTTAAGTCTCTTCTAAGGAAACATACCTTGAATGCTGTTTAAACCCAATCTTCACCTTCCAGGTTTTGTATCACTCTTTCCTTGCAAAGCATAGAACATAGTTTTCAATTCTGCACCTGAGTGTGTGTTTGTGATTCTCTCTTTCCTGGTTGTCTTCCATATGTTATAGTTCCCTTGAGGAATGGATCTTTTTTTGATCCATTCTGTCTGTCCCTGGAGTCATCATGTTGATTAAGAAATAAATGAAATATGAAAGAATGACCACTGAAGAGTGACATATAATGTTCACTTAGATCTTTGTAGCCCTATCCCTTTTTCTCCTCCCAGTGGATGCAGCCAGGGCACAGTTCTTCAACGTGGTTGCAAGGCCTTCCACACCCCCAATTAAAAAGTCCCTGACTCTGACCCTGAGGAGTTGGTTGGATGGAGTCTGTGGCTGTAGGCTGGGCTGATCCACGGGCAGGTCTGGAAGCACTCCATCCCCGGGGAGTAGGAGTGGCCCAGAGGGAGTGAGGAAGGGTGCTGAGGAGCCAGCCCCTTGGGTCCTCATCAGACTCAAACCTTCTTCCCCCACTGCAGAAAGCTGCTCTGTCTTCGCCAATACCAAGTGAGCTGCTGCTTGTTTTGTTGTATGTGCTGCTAGGCAACTGGCCTGTTTTTGCCTATTTACCTCCCTTGGGTCATTTCACAACACTTTGTAATAGGCCGTGCTCTCTCTGGTGCACATCTGGTTTGGATTGGGCCTGTCAGCGTCCCCTCCACAAGGAGGACTTGCCCTTTTCCTAGCAGTCACTAGCATGGACCCCCACGACTCTGGCTGCTCCTGGGCGTTGGTCCACTCCAGGCTGCCAGTCACCTAACCCTCAATTCCCTCCTACACTGATTTTTCAACAGTTAACACGTTTTAAAGCCTACAGAAGGGATACTTTATAAAAATAAAAGACTGACATGCTTTTAAGGAGTATGACAGAAGGAAGGAAAATTAAAGAGAATGATGTCTGAGCCCTCAAACCCCAATAGTAGCCTTATCCCACCCACAGTGAAGGGCACTGTCTCACCCCAGAACACAGGAAGACAGGGGCAAACTCAACACCAGGTTCCTTGATGTTTCTGCTTTACATTGGGCTCTTCCCAACAAGACTACCTTGTAGGAGAGCAGGTGACGCCGGACATCATTAAATTTGAAGGAAATAGTATGTTTCCCCTGTCCTGGTTGTACCTGTAAATTTCCTGTGTTTTCTATGAAGGAGCAATAGAAAATCTGAATGTGGGGCAGTGTCATTTTAGTTACAGAGAAGGAATGAAAGTTTCTTTTTAAATTTCTCTACCTACCTGCCCAGGGATGTATTGCAAAGCAGGGCAGGACAGGGCCTACTATAAATGAATGAGTAGGACAGGTAGCAGAGAGCAACGACCTTTTTCTACTCCCCATTTCCCCGTCATTCTAGCAAACATGCCCTACTCAGAAGAAAACCCAAAGCCTTAAAAATAGCTTAGAAAACTCTATAAGGCCTGGCTGTTACCTCTCTGACCTCATTCTCCTCTCACCTGGCTATTGTACATTCAGCTCCAGTAACTGGTGCCAAGAAAGTAAGAGAAGGCTTCTTTGGTGTGGAAATAGCCAATCAGAAGCTGAGCAGAGCTCAGTAAGTCCTGGGTCACCACCCTCTTTTTGTATCAGCCAGGCCTCAATGCACAGCGAGTGACATGCTCATAAGGCACAAAACTCACAAACAGCCCAGTTCTCTATAGCATTTCCCTGCCTCCCACCCACCTCACACCATAAGCTTGTGTTATGCTTGCTGTTTATCTTTACCCATTGAATGTGATCTCCTTGAGGCTGGCTGTGTTTATTAGGTGCTTATACATACAACAGATCTATATCATGGCTTCATAAGGTTCTGTTGAAGGACTATATACATGTTTAAATGAATGAGTCTGGCTTTTCTTTTTCTCCCAGATCTTTCACATGGTGGTATTTTCTTCTACTTATATACATTTTACCCTCAAAATAACCTATGATTTTAGACTGTAAGAAGCTCACAAGTGTCTCCTCTTCAGATCACAGCGATCCTGAAAATTTCTGGACACCAAGAGGCCTGTACTCCCTCCACCTGGAATGTTTTGCCCCTATCTTGTGTCCTGCTTCCCATCAAGATCTGACCGGATCACTTCTAATGCTGGCATTGCACTCTTGGCAATTGCTGCATACCTCGAGTGGTTTCTGCAAGGATGGGTTTTCCTTTCAGCTTGCTCCACTCTGATCAATCAGAGTGGAAAAGGGGACTAGATGGCCAGCTATGTGGCATGGAGAGCAGCCTATGGCCTCCATCTTCTATGGTTTTCTTCTGAATCGTCCTCAGGTTATTTTGTCAGTTATTGGCCATGGATATAGATATCTGATCATTCAAGAGTATAGAGTGGGATCCAAAACAAAACTCTTTTATGGGGAGTGGGAGTGGTACCTGGGCTTGAACTCAGGGCTCATAGTTGCTTGGCTTGCTTACTTAGGGCTCTACCATATGAACAATGCCACTAGCCTGGCTTTTTGCTGCTTAATTGGACATGGAGTCTCATGGATTTTTCTGACTGGGTTAGCTTTGAACTATAATATTCTGGATAGTCACCTCTTGAGTAGCTAAGATTATAAGCATGAGCCACTGGTAATTGGCAAGAACACTTTAGTTTTTCCCTTCAAACTTTCATCTTCTGTATTTACCCTCAGCAAGAAGCAACATCATCCAATCACTTTATTAAGACAAAACCTAGGTTTAGGCAATTGATCCACATTCCATCAGACCCCTGCTCCTAGCCATTGGCTACTCCTATCTATTCTCCCTCTACAATCCATCTCAATCCAATCTCTTTTTCCCACCTCAACTATTCTGATCCCTGGGCTTCTCGCATGTACTCATGGCTCTTTATATTTTTATTCCTATTGCCAGGTAAGTGGTTTGAATCTGGTTTTAACACAGAAATTCAATTGGGTTACTCCTTTGCTTTACCCACCCAATGACTTTTCACTGTACTTTGAAAATGGAAACCCAGTCCTTTACTCAGGGACTACATCTGGTCCCTGCTGTCTTCTCCAACATCTGCTCATACAAATCCCCTCCCACCTTTTACTCAATGAGGTTCAGCTACATCCATTCCCAGTGTGTTCCTTGAATAGCTACATACATTCCCAGTGTGTTCCTTGGATATGTGAATTCATTTTGATATTACAGACTTTCTATCAGCTGTTTCTTCCCATCTCCATATGGCTGATTCCTTCGGGTCATTTGGCTTTTGACTTAATTTTGACACCTCTCCAGAGAAACATTCTCTGTCTACTCAATTTAGATGAGCACAATCACTCTCATACACAGTCAGAACCTATCACCTCATCTAACATGTACCACCAGATTGTTTTTCTAATTACCTCTGCTAGAATAAAGCTCTTAAAGGGTAGGAACTATGGTGATCCCAGACCTAGAATGGGGCCTCAAACAGAATAGTCTCTTTAAATGTTTGTTGAACCAATGAATGAAGCAATGAATGAGTTAATCAAGGGGTGTCTGGAAATGGACTGGGAATCAGACTCCTGTGCTCACATCTAAATCCTGGCAACTTGCATATGACTTTGAACATGCTGTGTATGTGCTCTGGGTTTCTCCATCTCAACATCTGTAAGATGATACTTGATATCATGATCCTTAAAGTCCTGTCCAGCTTCTATGTACTATGATGCTGTCAATCTTTCCATACTGTTGACCATAAAAAGCTGTCAGAGGCAGTGATGACAGAAATGACCCAACTCCAGTTGATGAATTGTTTTTTAATCGCACAGGACATGCCAGGTTGCATTAGTTATTTGTGATTTATACTTAAGGTACATATCCAAAAAGGACTTGGTACAGCTCAAGTTTCAGATCCACTTTCCCATGTCTCCAGAGAAATTCTACTTGCTTTGTTTACACAGAGAGAAGAAATAATGTCCCATCTAGTCTTGTATGTTAGAATGGACCTGCTTGATTGAAAATGAGGAAAACCAAACCCAGTTCAACTATAATAATTATGAAAATAACTTGACAGCCAGTGAACTACAAGGAAAGCCCGAATAACTGATTGCTGGGAGAGCAATGAGAGAGCTGGGCTCCAAGCCCTGCTGGAACTAGAATCCTTTATTCTATAAGTGTTCTCTCAAATATTTTGTTTCTGCCAGTTTGCTGGCTGCATTCTCTTCTCAGTGCTTGCTGGCTTCTTCCACATAGTCTCAGTCCATGTTACCACATTCTGTCATAATTTTTTTTTCTTATTTACTTTTAGTCTCCCCTAGGATAGCGTTTATGTAAGATCAAGAACGTCATCCACATGATGATTTCTGTATGTCACACAGTGAAGTGCCTGGAGCATAGATGGTTCTCCATAATTATTAGTTGGATAAATGAATGACGGAAAACATGCCCATCAGTTTTGCCAGCATTTAATGCAGAACAACTCAAGATAATAGATAAGGGAAAGGCAAACAAAGTTCTCTAGGGGTCCACTCACAAAAAGTAAATTACAGTAATTCATAAATTAGTTCATTAATCAACAAGTAAACAAATTCTCAGGGAAAGTACTCTTAGGAACAGACCATATGCTTACCCTTGTACAACAGTAGCTATCTAGAACAACGATGTCTTATCACCCAAGTGAAGTAGAGGAAGAGAAACTTTTAGGAAAAAAACCTGTGAGAGGAACTCACAGCAGTGCCAACACACTCATGGAGTTTTTGTGATCAAATGATGTACTGTGGAAAGCTATTGTGAAGTTGCCATTTATTTCTTTTTCAATTCTTATATTTTTATTTTTTTTATTTCCCTCCCCTTTATTGTCAAAGTGAAGTATAGAGGGGTTAAAGTTTCATATGTAAGGTAGTTGAGTACATTTCTTGTTCAAGTTGTTACCTCCTCCCTCATTTTTCCACCACATCCCCCCTCCCCCTTTCCCTCTCCCCGCCGTGAGTTGTACAGTTGGTATACCAAATGGTTTTATAAGTGTTGCTTTGGGGATCCTTTATCTTTTTATCCTTTGTCTCTCGATTTTGATATTCCCTTTCCCTTACCTAGTTCTAATACATGTATATGCAGTATCCAGGGTACTCAGATGAGATACAGTGATAGTGGGGGAAGGGAATTCCACAGGAAGGGAATATGAGAGAAACAAACAAACAAACAAAAAAGGTATGATTTCACATGGCATGTTGAATGTAATTACAACAATGATATAACACTTGTTTCCATAATGTGGAGTTCATTTCACTTAGCATCATCTTATGTGTTCATAAAGGCATAGCTATTGGGCTATTCTGACCTTCTGCTATGACTAACCTAAACATGTACTAATTATTCCCTATGAGGGAAACCATAGAGTCCATATTTCTTTGGGTCTTGCTCACTTAACTTAGTGTAATTTTTTTCCAAGCCCTTCCATTTCCTTATGAATGGGGCAGAAGTAAGGAAATGGTAAAACCTCCCATGCTCCTGGGTTGGGAGGATTAGCATTGTCAAAATGGCATATTGCCAAAGGTATCTACAAATTCAAAGCAGTATCCATCAATATCCCAACACCATTCTTTAATGAAATAGAGGAAGCAATCCAGAAATTCATATGGAACAATAAATGATGCTGAATAGCAAAAACAACCCTAAGTAGAAAGAACAGTGCTGGAGGAATTATAATACCAAACTTCAAGCTGTATTACAAAACTATAGTAATAAAAAAAACCAGCTTAGTATTGGCACAAGGACAGGACTGAGGACCAATGGAACAGAACTGAAGATCCAGAAATGAACCTGCAGAATTATGGCTACTTAATCTTTGATAAAGGAGCTAAAAAATAAGATGGAAGAAAGATAGCCTGTTCAACAAATGGTGCTGGCAAAACTGGCTCAACACCTGTAACAAAACTAAAACTACATCCTTATATATCACCCTGCACCAAAATCAATTCCAAATGGATCAAAGACCTTGAGGTAAAATCAGATACCCTGAAAACACTACAAGAAGGAGTAAGAGAGACACTTAGCCTCCTCGGCACAGGACGAAACTTCCTTAGTAAAGGCCCAGAAATGCAACAAATCAAAGAAAAGTTGGACAAATGAGACTGCATCAAACTGCAGAGCTTCTGCAGGGCAAAGGACATAGCTTGAAAGATAAGCAGAAAGCCCACAGATTGGGAAAATATCTTTACTGGCCATACAATGGACAAAGTCCTCATATCTAAAATATGTGCAGAACTAAAATAATTAAATTTCCCCAAAACAAATCCTCAAAGAACCAATGGCCCTCTCCTCTCAACAAGTGTGCTAAAGACCTAAAAAGAGTCTTCTCTGAAGAGGAAATGAGAATGGTCAAGAGACATAGGAAGAAGTGCTCTACATCATTGACCATAAAAGAAATGCAAATCAACACAACATTGAGATTCCACCTCACCCCAGTAAGAATGTCCATTATCAGGAAAACTAACATTAACAAATGCTGGTGGGGATGTGGCTAAAAGGGAACCCTACTACATTGTTGGTGGGAGTATAAACTTGTTCAACCACTCTGGAAAGCAGTATGGAGGTTCTTCAGAAGGCTAAACGTAGAGCTCCTCTACCACCCAGCAGCCCCACTTTTGGGCATCTATCCAAAAGATTACAAGCAAGACCACACTAAAGCCACCAGTACAACAATGTTTATAGCAGCACAATTTGTCATTACTAAAATATGGAACCAACCCAGATGTCCCTCAGTTGACTGGTGGATCAGGAAAATGTGGTACATATACACAATGGAATTCTATGCCTCTATCAGAAAGAACGGCATTGCCCCATTCATAAGGAAATGGAAGTACTTGAAGTTGCCAGTTTTGAAGGTCAAAATTGGTCATATACTAGCAACTCTTTTCAGTTTCAACTCCCCCCCTGGGCAAAAGCATGAGACTCTTATCTGATAAACAAATTAAAACCCAAAGTTCCTGGCATTGTAGCTCATGTGGTAGAGTATTTGCCTAACAAGGGCCTACATTCAATCCCCAGGACAGCAGGAAAAATAGGTGTTGAAAGTGTGACATGGATATAAGGAAGGAAACGTACTTATAATTCAGAAGAATAAGAAAAAGTAGAATGTTTTTAAGGATATTTTTCCTATAATGATGAGAACAAACAGGTTTATTGTATATATGTAGATTGATAGAAAAGCATGCTTAGTGCTTTACAGGGAGTAGCTCATTGTTTTTAACTGTTTCCCTGATGTAGATGTTATAACATCACCATTTCACAGGGAAGGAAACTGAGGTTTAATGAGGTTGTTACTTTCTCCATATGACAGAGTTTGAAGAGACATAGCTTCCCTGAGAGCTTAATCACTGCCACCAGGACTTAGGTTTCCTCTACCTACAATCTATAGAGCTGAGTATACTCTGTTTCCAAGTCATTTTCATGACATTTATAAGTAGTGAGTATCTGTAATCCATAGCCAGACAGTTTTCCTCAAGGGATCATATTATTTATTCTTACCCTCAAAATAAGCCACATGTTCTCTATATATCATGTGAAAGATACTCACAAAGGTTTATCAAATTGGGTGAGATATACAGAAGACAAAAGATGATTTGATATTTACAAGGGATGTAGTATGATCTTCATGTTCAGAGGGGAAAAGAGAGACGGTCCAATGAGACTAGCAAGAACAACATAAAAATAAACAACATAAAAGCATAGGTGTTATAACAGGGCAACAGTGGCTCTTGCCTATAATCCTAGCTACTAAGGAGGCTAAGATCTGATGATTGTGGTTCAAAGCCAGCCCAAGCAGACAAATCTGAGAGTCTTATCTCCAATTAATCAGTAATAAGTTGGCAGTGGAGGTGTGGCTCAAGTGGTAGAGCAACATCCTTGAGCTAAGGGAGAGTATCTTGTCCATGAGTTCAAACCCCAGTACCAGTACAAAAAAAAAAAAAACCCACAACAAAACACATAGGTATTATTTGTTGAGAGCCTGTCAGCTTTCAAGCTATTTGTGCCCATTATCTCGTTTCTGTATACCTAGCAAGGTAGTGGTGGTATCTCCAAGTCTCACCACTTGAGAGTATGGTAGGAAAACATCTCTATGGTTTCAAAGCTGGGCCATGAAAATGTTTGCTTCAACTAGGGTCATTCAGGGCATTGAACCTAAAAACTATCCTGGGTTAGAATTTTACAGAAATCCATTTGGGCGGGCCCCTAATTTCTACTAACTGCAAACCCCACCCACACTCCAGAGCCCTACAACTCTGTCAGTTGCATACTTGACTTGATTTTGTATGTGAACTTGATTCTGAGCCATTGAATTCCAGAGCTGTGCCTGCAAGTCTGGAATTTAAATATTAGCCTTGCAGACCTGGACAGCTTTTATCTCCCAACCTTAGACTCCCAAGTATTGATAATGTGGCTCAATCACAAGCAAGAACCGGGGGTCTACAGCCCAGTGTTGCCAGTGTGTGCCCATGCAAATAGATCTCTGCTGAAATTAAAAGGGATTTAGGTTATGCAAGTGCTTAACTGATGGTGGTGGGAGTGGGTGGGTAGGGGTACTATACAGAGGCAGAGGAACAAAATTTACTTGCTATGGCCCATCTGGCTCACTTCATCCTATAATACACTTAAGAATTTTAGGTGAACTCTGGCCTAACCAAGCTCTTACACTACAGCCCAACTTTTCTTAATTTCTCATTGAGGAATGGCAGTCACAGTTAGCATCTCTTTGCCAACTACCTATCTTGAATCAGGTACCATAAAGGTTACTAATAATAGGACTTACATACTTCAAGCAGAGCTATACATATACATGTGCATATATGTACACATGTATATGTGTTACATATACATACAAACATATATATGTACATACACATATATACATGTCATTTCAACCATACCATGTTTACCTTCATGATTTAGAGGAGACTGAGGCATGGAGTTTAATTAGTGAGGGTCACATTACAAGTAAATGGCAGAGTAAGGATTTGAACCCGCCATCTGTCATTATCTCTGTCCATCTTTTTATGAGTCCAGTGAGGTATGTTTCAGCATTTTATAGGATAGAAAAGCAGCTTAAATGTCTCACCAAAGGCTACACAGCCTGTTAATGGCAGAAGCAAAATATTAAACACAGGTAAAAATCCAATACCATGATCATTAAAGCACACTACAGAGATCTGTTTCAGAATAACCTGTTTTTGTGGAGTCTGGCTGTGTGTGGCTTGTGAGATGAACATGGCTTTAATATTTTTTAAAGATGGGTTCAATAAGAAGAATATACAAACAGTGGGATTATAGGGTCCTGTATAGTCCCAGATACTTATTGTCTGGTCTTTTAAGAAAAAGTTGGGCCATCTGTCCAAACAATGTCCTCTCTCTATTGGGCTATATAGTATTAGGGGGATCATACGCAACAAGGAGGTGGGAGTGTCTGCATGATACTCAAGGGGATGTTTGTTCCCCTTCGCTGGGCCTGTTTCCCATTTAGAAGAGCTCAGATTCCCAGGCTCTGATCTACCCTACAGGAAGATGCTGCCTGCAACAGAGCCATGGGACATATTGTTTCTCTATTCTACCTCCCATCTCATTACTCTGTCACCCACCTTATTGTAAGGAGTTCAGACATAATTATATGTCAATGGAAAAGAAAAACATAACCCCCAAAATAATCTCTGGAAGCTGAAAAACATTCCACCTCTAAACTATCAGCACCTCAGTGATGTGCCCTGAACATACCTTTTTCTGAGCTCAATTTAGGCCTTTTGCTTATCCTCCTTGCCTTCTGGCATTTGAAGCTGTTCATTTCCTCAGAAATATTTGCTTTTGTGATCTTCTCAATCTCTCCTGCTCCCCTCCTTCTCTCCCATCTTTCACTGCATTCAGCAGCAACAACAAGAAAAATAGCATGATCTACCAATTTCCCTTTGTCACTTCCTTGTCACAATTCCATCATGCCCTTCTTCTCTAGACATAGTCTCCTACACATTCTAATCTCTTCTCTTTCTTGTGTGGTCAAGGCAGCCTCTCCCTTTTACAGATTTTCACTCTCTCTTGAAGTTCTCTCCACAAACATTCTCAGTCCAGAAAGAAACCTAATCCAGAACTCTCCCTTAAGATAACATGACCTCACTCAAGGGCTGACCCAATACCACCCTTGCTCTGCACAGGCCCTCTGTGGAAGTAGACCACCCAGATCCTTTGGTAGTTCCTGTAGGTCTCTTGAAGGAAGGGGATCTCCTGTCTGTTCAGACCTTCTGCCTTATCGTCTTAGGATAGTTGCATAGGTATTTTGAAGAGATTTCACCCATGATTAACTCCTTTTCCTTCCTCAAATTATTCACCACTCTGTAGTCAGGGTAATTATCACCTCTACCCCCTACTCTCCACAACACAAACCCACCTGAGTAATTTCCCTGGTTAAATGCCTTCCATAGTTCTCAGTGCCTGCAAAATAGTACCCCCTGCTCTGGTTCTCCACAACCCAGCTCCTAACCCTCCCTTACCCCCAACCTCCTTTCCTACCATTTGGTCTCATGTTCCTTATGACTTCCAAAGGTCTTAGGATGTTCTAGGGGTTCTGGACAATTTGATCTCTTTACAGACACTGTCTGCAGATTTCTTAGCTGTGCTGAATATCTTTCCTGTGTCCCACTCATACACACTTGCCCTCCCCTCATCTGCTCTGCTCTTGGAGGTGTTTCTTCAGGGAACATGTCTGTGGGTTCTTGAACTTGCTGCTTCTGGTTGGCTCTGGTCAGCCTTGGGAGATCAGAGGGGAGGACGGAAGGAAGAGGAAGAAGTGGAGGCTGGGTGGTGGAGAGCTTTTATTCTCTTTTCATGAGGTTTCTGGAGCCTGTTTGGTTATTTGTTCTCTTCCTAAGGTGATTCACTTTGCAAGACACTTCCTCCTATAGAAAGAGTTAAGCTGCTAAGACCTCCATTCTTCCATTCTCCCTGTTACTCTCCCACATCTCTTCCTTTGCAAATGAGCTGTCCTAAAAAATGGTGCTGTTGAGAGTGTCTTGGAGGGATGATTGGACCTCTGACTGATACATAGCAATCCAACACAAACCTTAGACACTCTTCTATCATAGATCTTGCTACACCATGTGCTGCTGGTTATCTTTGCTGGCCTCCCCACCATACCATTTCATTTCATCTTGCCCTATACCTAATAAGTCTGCTTGCACACATTGAATGAGCATCTAATATATACTGGGACAAAGTGGCATTGCAGTTCCAGATGTGAATAAATGATTATTCCTGACCTTCCAGATGCCCAACTAGCCCTATTTGATGCTGCGATTCAAAGAGGATGGATAATCAGTCTGCCTCACAGTCAAACTTCAGTTCCTCCACTGAGTATCTATGATTTGGATGAGTTATCTCTCTGAGCCTCAGTTTCCTTAGCTACAAGGAAATCAGAGCAACTACCTCAGAGGATGGTTGTGAATAGTAACCTAGATACCATAATATCCTGGGGGCACATGATTGGCACTCAATAAATGACACCACCAATTCTTTTTTTTTTAAATTATAGTGGATACTTGGTTTGCATATATTAAATAAATGAGTAACTAAATATATTTTCTTATTTGATCTCCATACCAACTCTTCCACTCTATTTCCCATTATGTACATTCCAAATTGGCAAGAAAGGTATTCCTTTTCCCACTTCACAGATGAGGAATTTGGGGTAAGTATGTGACTCACCGAGCATTACTGTCCCCCACCTTCTCCCAGAGGCCATAGCTAGGTTGTATGCTGGGAGCCTTGGGCCTTGGAGAAGTGGTCCTGGTTTTCCCTCTGGCTTCTTCACTCCAGGAGTGTACCCAGACCTCACCATGAATTTCTCTGTAGCTGACACATCTGGGATCAGGTGCTCCTTAAGAACTTTGTGCTTGGCATTTTGAAGAACCTCCAGACTGCTTTCCAGAGTGGTTGAACAAGTTTACATTCCCACCAACAGTGTAATAGAGTTCCTTTTTGGCCACATCTATGACAGCATTTGTCCTTGTTAGTTTTATTGATAATGGCCATTCTAACTGGGGTCAGGTGGAATCTCAATGTTGTGTTGATTTGCATTTCTTTTATGGCCATAGATGTGGAACATTTCTTCATGTCTCTATTGGCCACTCTTACTTCTTCTTCTGAGAAGTCTCTCTTTAAGTTTTGGCCCATTTATTAATTGAGTTTTTGTTTCTTTGAGGATTTACTTTTGGGGGGGGGTGTAATTTTTTGAGCTCCAAGAATATTTTGAGCATGAGGCTCTTATCGGATGCATAACTGGCAACAATCTTCTCTCATTCTGTGAGATTTCTATTTATCTTGTTATCTATGCCCTTTGCTCTGCAGAAACTTTTAAGTTATATACAATCCTATTTATCCAGTCTTTCTTTGATTTGTGGTGATTCTGGGTCTTTACTTAGGAAGTTTCTATCTGTGCCCCAGGAGTTCTAGTGTTTTCACTACCCCTTCTTGTAATATTTTCATGGGTTCTGGCCCTACATGGAGGTCTTTGATCCATTTTGAATTTATTCCAGTGCAAGTTGATATATAAGGATCTAGCTTCAGTTTTCTGCATGTGGATAGCCAATTTTGTTAGTACCATTTGTTGAAGAGGCTGTTGTTCTTCCAACCTGTGTTTTTGGCTCTCTTATCAAATATAAGATGGCTATAGGTCTGTGGTTCATTTCTGGGCCTTCTATTCTGTTCCATTGGTCCTCAGGCTTAATGCTATGCCAGTACCAAGCTGTTTTCATTACCATGGCTTTGTAATAGAGTTTGAAGGTTGGTATTGATATTCCTCAAACACTGTTCTTCCTGCTAAGAATTGCTTTTGCTAAACATAGATCTACCCTATGACCCAACAATTCCACTCCTGGGCATTTATCCAATAGAACACAAACAAGGTCACACTAAAGCTACCAGTATAACTCAGTCCATAGCAGCATTATTTACCATGGCCAAGATATGGAATCAGTTCAAATGCCCCTCAGTGGATGAGTGGATAAAAAATGTGGTATATACACATGATGGAATTCTATTCATTCATCAGAAAGGATGGTATTGTAAGGAAATGGAAAGATCTGAAAAATTATATTTAGCAAAATAGGCCAGACCCAGAGAAACATGGGTTGCATGGTTTTCCTCATTTGCAGTAGCTAGAATGTGCGTATAAAATTACAAGTAAACACATTGGATGGAAAAAAAATATATATATATATACATATGTGTGTGCGTATGTGTGTGTGTGTGTGTGTGTGTGTGTGTGTGTGTGTGTGTGTGTGTATTTGGACATGATAAATTATACAGGTCTCTAAGGCACTCACAAAGAGTGAGACCAAAAGTGGATATACTTAGGAGAAGAACACAAAGGTGCAATACTTATGTGTATCTGATCATGTAAAACAATATTTATCAAAATGAACTCTAGGAAATGGAAACAAAGGTTTTTTTCTTTGTTGTTGTTTTTGTCTTCGCTTTTTGTCTTGTTTGTTCATCTATCTGTCTTTGGGAGGGTAAGGGGACTATAGAAATGGAGGGACAAAGGGTAAAAATGCAGCAGTGGTACTCACCAGATACTATGGTGAAAATGAACTATACAACTAATAGGTTGGAGAAGGGAGGGAAAAACTGGGAGAGAATGAGGGATGATGTGACAGTGTTCAAAAAGAAATATAGTCTTTATCTGACTTATGTAATCGAAACCCCTCTGTACATCCCCTTTATAATAACAATAACAAATGCATGAAAGGAATTAAAAAAATACTTTGTGACCACTGGACCAGCTAGGCTGAAGTTTGTGGCTTCCCAGGACTGGCCCTGGTTCCTGTTCAGCTGCTGCTCTTTCTGTAAGGCCTCTGCTAGCCCCACTGCCTCTTCTGGTAAGCCTGGGATGGGGAGAGGTTCTACTTTCACATTTTCAGAACACCCAGGGGAGGGAGATTTCTCAATGTGGTGAGCACTTTCCTTTCTTCTTCAGCTTAACTTTCAACCTTCTTCCAAGGCTTCAGCTATTCCAGAACTTACTTCAATTCTCACTGATGCTCAGAAAAGGCAGGTTCTAGCAACAGCAAAGCTTCAATATGACCAGGTACCAGTGATCCACATTTGTAATCCTAGCAACCCAGGAGTCTAAAATCCATTAAAAAAAAAAATCATGGATTCAAGCCAGCCCAAAGAAGGAAGTACACTAAACTCCATCTCCAAAATAATCAGCAAAATGATGGGCTGGAGGCATGGCTCAAGTAGAATACCAGATGAGTGAGCAAGGTCCTGAATTTAAATCCTGATACCAGTTCCTTCCCTCAAAAGAAAGACTTAAATATATTATTGAGTTTAGGAAGCCCCCTAAACCTGTGCTACCTCTGTCCATGAAAAGCATACTTTAGGCCTAGTGGCTTCTTTCCCCTTATTCATGATGATGCTTTCTACAGCTTCAGTTAAACTCAGTCTGAAAGTATTAAGTGAAAAAGTTAGAGATGATTCATAAGTTGTAAATGAGTTTTGAGCATTCTGTGCTGTGAAAATTATTCAATTTTATTAGTGTTTCTAACACTCCTAGCATATGATTTATAAGTCAAATTTTGTACCACACACACACACACACGTGAAAACCTGTGAAACAGGTTCCATCCTATCTGCCCTTTCAGGCCTCTACCAACCATCTGGGAATGTCCTCCCTACTGGTAAGCGGGACCACCGTACCCTCCTCTGTGTTCTTCATAATCATCCATACCTGATGAATATGGCTCCTGATTGACAGATGTGGGGATCAAAGCTCAGAGTAATGGAAAGCCTTGAGTTGGAAGGGGTAACCTCAAACTCACAATCATCTTGCCTCCACTTTTGAATAGCAAGAATGATAGGCTTGCACCACCATATCTGGTTTGCAAACTTCATGCGAACTGAATGGTCACAGACACCTCTGAGAGTCAAATCAAAATTTACATGTCATAATTAATATATATCTAGGGTAGTCCTAGAAGAAGACCACAATAGCTCAATAGCTATGTACATATTATCATATTAGATGATACTAAGCGAAATGAACTCCAAGATATAGAAAAAAAGAGGTTTTTCTTTCTTGCTTTTATTTTTAATGTAGTATGTGAAATTATTTCTTTTTTCACCCCCCCTATGGTTTATCCCCTGTTGTCACTATATTTGATTTTGGGACCCTGGGTATTGTATATAAGTTTATCTGAATTAGGGAAGGGAAGGGGACCATCAAATAGTGAGATAAAGGACAAAGGGAAAACCAACGCAACAATGATACAAAACTATATGTTGGAAATGAACTGTACAACCTGGGGGACTGGTAGTGAGGGAAAGTGGGAGAAAAATGAGGGGAGGGGTAACAAGTTTGACAAGAAATGTACTTACCACCTTATGTATGTAACTGTAACCCCTCTGCACATCACTTAACAATAAAATTAAAATTAAAAATGTTTTAAAAATTACAAGTACACAAAGAACATTAGGTGTACACTTCAGAATGTTCACAAATTTCCCAATGACTTTCCATGATCAACTTTAAATCGAGAATTTCTGCAGTAAGTGGTGGGTAGAGAGGCAGCCTGGTTGGATTTTCAACTTAGAAGACTCTCACTATGGCTATGTAAAGGATGGCTTTGAATGAGGTAACTAGGCACAGAAAATCCAGAATCCTATAGTATAAAGGAAAGATAGTTGTGTGGATTAGGGATGTGTAGACAAGTATTAGGTTGGAAAATGTCATCACTGAACTTTTAAAAAAATTTTTATTGTCAAACTGATGTACAGAGAGGTTACAGTTTCATACATTAGGCATTGGATACATTTCTTGTACTGTTTGTTACTTCCTCCTTCATTCTCCCCTCTCCCCTCCCCCTTACCCCCCCATGAGTTGTTCAGTTCATTCACACCAAACACTTTTGCAAGTATTGCTTTTGTAGTCGTTTGTCTTTTTCACCCTCTGTCTCTCGATTTTGGTATGCCCTTTCAGTTTCCTAGTTCTAATACCAGTATACACGGTTTCCAATGTACTCAAATAAGATACAGAGATAGTGCAGGTACAACCACAGGAAAGGAATACAAGAAGATCGTCAATAATAGAAGCTACGTTTTCACATTACATGTTGAAAGTAGTTACAACAGTGATATAACAGTCGTTTCCATAACATGGAGTTCATTTCACTTAGCATCATGTTATGTGTTCATAAGGGTATAGCTATTGGGCTCTTGTGATCCTCTGCTATGACTTGCCTAAACCTGTGCTAACTATTCCCTATGAGGGAAACCATAGAGTCTGTGTTTCTTTGGGTCTGGCTCACTTCACTTAGTATAAGTTTTTCCAAGTCCTTCCATTTCCTTATGAATGAGGCAATGTCATTCTTTCTGATAGAGGCATAAAATTCCATTGTGTATATGTACCACATTTTCCTGATCCATTCGTCTGCTGAGGGGCATCTGAGTTGGTTCCATATTCTAGCTATGACAAATTGTGCTGCGATGAGCATTGTTGTGCTGGTGGCTTTAGCGTGTTCTTGTTTGTGGCCTTTTGGGTAGATGTCCAAAAGTGGGGCTGCTGGGTCATAGGGTAGTTCTATGTTTAGCTTTCTGAGGAATCTCCATACAGCTTGCCAGAGTGGCTGAACCAGTTTACATTCCCACCAACAATGAAGTAGGGTTCCCTTTTGGCCACATCCCCTCCAACATTTGTTATTGTTAGTTTTTTGGGTTTTGTTTTTGTTTTTGTTTTTGGCCAGTCCTGGGGCTTGGACTCAGGGCCTGAGCACTGTCCCTGGCTTCTTTTTGCTCAAGGCTAGCATTCTGCTACTTGAGCCACAGCGCCACTTCTGGCCGTTTTCTATATATGTGGTGCTGGGGAATCGAACCCAGGGCTTCATGTATGTGAGGCAAGCACTCTTGCCACTAGGCCATATTCCCAGCCCCCTAGTTTTCTTGATATAGGACATTCTTACTGGGGTGAGATGGAATCTCAATGTTCTTTTGATTTGCATTTCTTTTATGGCCAGTGATGTGGAGCACTTTTTCATATGTCTCTTGGCAATTCTCATTTCCTCATCAGAGAAGTCTCTTTTTTTGCCCACTTGGTGAGGGGGCTATTGGTTCTTTGTGGTTTTGTTTTTGAGGAATGTAATTTTTTTAGTTCTGCATATATTTTAGATATGAGGCCTTTGTCCATTGTACGGCTGGTAAAGATCTTTTCCCAATCTGTGGGCTTTCTGTTTATCTTGCGAGCTATGTCCTTTGCCCTGCAGAAGCTCTGCAGTTTGATGCAGTCCCATTTGTCTATCCTTTCTTTGATTTGTCGCATTTCTGGGTCTTTGTTAAGGCAGTTTCATCCTGTGCCAAGGAGCCCAAATGTTTCTCCTACTCCTTCCTTTAGTGTTTTCAGGGTATCTGTTTTAATTTCGAGGTTTTTGATTAATTTGGAATTGATTTTGGTGCAGGGTGATATGTAAGGATCTAGCTTAAGTTTGTTGCATGTGTTGAACCAATTTTGCCAGCACCATTTGTTAAAGAGGCTATCTTTCTTCCAGACTATTTTTTTAGCTCCTTTATCAAAGATTAAATAGGCGTAGTTCTGTGGATTCATTTCTGGGTCTTCAATTCTGTTCCACTGGTCTTCAGGCCTGTTTCAGTGCCAATACCAAGCTGTTTTTATTACTATAGCTTTATAATACAGCTTGAAGTTTGGTATTGTAATTCCTCCAGCACTGTTCTTTCTGCTTAGGATTGTTTTTGCTATTTGTGGTCTTTTATTGTTCCATATGAATTTCTGGATTGCTTCCTCTACTTCAATCATTGAACTTTTTAACATAGACACTCAGCCTGATTCAAAAATCATCAGTTAAGGGCTGGGAATGTGGCTTACTGGTAGAGTGCTCTCCTAGCATGCATGAGGCCTTGGGTTCTATTCTTTAGCACCAAATAAACAGAAAAAGTTGGAAGTGGGCACTGTGGCTCAACTGGTACAGTGCCAGCCTTGAACAAAAAAGAAGCCAGGGATAGTGCATAGGCCCTTAGTCCAAGCCTAGGACTGGAACAAAAAGAAAATCATCAGTTGAGAGCTGAGTTTAGAAACTTTCTTTGATTGTTTTGAATCTTGGGTAATGAGCAGTGTGGGCCAAGATAGCACATGCTGGAATCTGCTGGTCATCAACCAGTTGAGCCCAGATACACACATGCCTTCTCTTAGCTGGAGGCCAAGAAGGTGTAGAAAGGCAGCAAGCAGATAAGCCGGGAAGGGGCCATAGGGCAGAGTGGGGTAGTGAGTTCCTGAGAAGCCCCCAGAGCATCATTCTTTCCAGAGGTTTTTGCAACAACCCTGAGAAACAGACAAAACTCAGATGATTATCTCCTTCATCCAGATGGGAGACTGAAAGCTAGAGAAGAGGAAGATTTGTCAAAAGATGCACAGTAAACACCAGGGAAAACTGAATATGGAACATTGAGAAACTGACTTATCCTTAAGCTTGTAGAGATGCAAAGTCTACCTTGGTCACTAATGGCTCTAGAAAAAACAAATCTAACAAAAGGCTCTCCATAGTCCTTGGACTTTTGATGTTTACCCGGTTTTGTACCATCAGATGGTACCGCAAAACACCGGTGAAGTTTGGAGAGAACCACTTGGCTTCCTTGGCCTGAGTTTTATCTTCATCTCTAAAATAAGAAAGTTTCTCTCTCTATTCTTCAGTTTTCTTTGCTGATCTTCAGTGATTCTATAAAGGCTTCTGAGGCCCCAACTTCTACCCCAGCTTTGATGTGACCAAGTACTTCTCACCAGCCCAGCTCCTTTCAAGTGACAACACTAAGAACATAATTAATATCTTTTCCCCCCAGGAGCCAAGCAGGAATCTAAGCACTTTGAAGGCCCCCAAACACCTTATAAGACAATTGATATTAATGTCCCTATTTTGTAGATGAGAAAACTAACCATCCAAGCTACATACTTAATGTAAGGTCATACAGCTGAAGTGCTGTAGGACCTGGCACAAACACAAGCAGTCTGCCTTAGGGTTCATGCTCCTGTCTCCAAGACCTGTATACTGAGAATTTAAAGGTCCAGAAAGGGTATGGGAATAGTAAAAAATTTCCCAGTGATGGTAGTCTCATCACCCCTTGGAGACATTCCCTATCATTATTTCATTCTGTAAGTTGTTTTGTGCCAAGATTTCTTCTCTCTGTAGTGACAAAGACATCCCAGAAGTCATTACTGACTTGTAGAAAGAACAACCAAATTCAACAAAAAATACAGGACACTTGCTTAAACTTGAATATCAGACAAACAACAAAAATATATCAGTATAATTATGATAATGATCAGTTGGAATATGCCCATTTCAAAAATAATTTCACTCTTCATTTAAACTTCAAAATAAATTGAGTATATATCACATGTTACCTGGTAAACCTTCCACTGTAACAGAGTAAGGACAGGTGATGGTGGCTCCCCTGTCAGGGGTTGAATAACGTGATCATTGCTTTGCCCAACTTGATCCAGATGGCTGACACAAAAGGCTTGGCTGATTAGTTTCAAGAGAAACTAGTGAAAGGAGAGAGGAGGGGCAGACAATCACAGTCATTATATTCAATGTACATATGCAGAAATGGAACCATGTAACTTGAGGGAATGAATAGGATTAGGAAAGATAGAGGAAACCCATGATGCATCATACTCAGAATCTGACTTGTTGAATTGAAACCCCTTTGTTCAACTACTTCAAAAGAGAGAGTAGAACAGTGGGGAAGTCCATTGGGGCCTTCAACAACACCTCTGATGAGTTCTGGAAAATCCCTTTGTCCTACAACAGAACTCTCTTGAATAAGGGGTCTGGGCTTGGCTGTGGCTGGCTGCATCCTCAGCTAAGTTTCTAAAGCCCTTCAATGGCCATGGCCCTGTTCCCTGCTCTCAACTCCACCCAAGATGCCTTGGGCCTTTTTGCACATTTGACCTTCAAATATTAATTGCTCCTTCTCCTTGAGCTTAGTAATCTGTTTTGTGATAATTAGAGAAATACGAAGAAAAGCACATAACAGAGTCCCAATAGAATTGACCCTCCCTCTTCTCCCGTGTCACCTCACAATCAGGAGTCAAAGTAGGTCATTTTCCTGGGGTTTCCCCATAGTATTAGGGAGTACTGTTAGAAGAATAACAACTCTTACAGGATTTCCTGATCTTAACAACATGTTATGAATTCCCGTAACCCTCCCCCAGGAAATTGGTTTTGAAATCTAAATACACGGGGGAGGGGCACTGTTACTCCACATCGCAGACATCTGTGCTAAAGCTTGCTTTACTCATGGCAAACATCCCAGACAGACTCTTTGGCTTGAACATCATCTCCTCATAACCTGATCTCAGACCTTCCTCTCTACCCATCCCTAATCATGTCCCATCCATGTGCCCAATGATTTCTGTCAAGAGAGCATGTCTAAACTCATAGGGAAACTGACCCTTCCTCTATGCTTTCAATCTGCTTTGTCTTCACCAGTTACCAAACTGTCCCAGGCCAAATCACATTTAGATGAAATGCAATTGCATTGGTAGACTCCAGCAGCCCCAGAATAAATGGTAGAGCCAGACACAAAAAGCATAGCTGAGACATGCACAGAGTGCTGGTCAGCATCTGAAAGTAAAGGGAGGTTGCACTGGGCATTGTAGTGGCATCTACAAATACATACCACAGGTACAGAGCTTTGTCCTAAGGGCTTGTGCAAAGATCATAATAGTTCCTTGAAAAGAATTCATTTTAAAGTACTTAGAACATAGCAAAAGCAAAGCCAGGTTCGTGCATTTTATAGCTTTGAGGGCTAGAGAACATGCCTTTCCTCAAGTAAGGGGAATATTGTAAAGGACAGAGGTCCAGATTTAGAGGTTTTCTTCTGAACCTGTGTGTGTGTGTGTGTGTGTGTGTGCGTGCGTGCGTGTGTGTCTGTCTGTCTGTCTGTCTCTGTCTCTGTCTCACTCTCTCACCCTGCCTTTTTCTCTCTCTCTTTTTTCCTTCCTCCTACTTTTGTCTTTCTGTTGTCCTTCCTTCCTTCCTCCTTCCCTCTCTCCCCCTTCCCTCCTCTTTCCCTTCCTCTTTCTCTTCCTCCTTCCTTTCCTACCTTTCTCTCTTTCTTCTCAGTACAAAGGCTTGAACTTTCAGTATTACTCTTGACCTTTTTGTTTTTTTTTTCACTCATTGATACAGCTCTGGAAACATGCCTCCAATCCAGCTTTTTGTTGTTGCTGTTATTTGGAGATAGATGTCTTGAGCTTTTCTGATATCCTCAGCTATCAATCTTCCAAATAGCTAGGATTATTAAAGTGAGAATCTGGCTCTTTGCATTTCTTAACGGAAGCCGTTAAACTCTCAGTCAGACAATACCTTGCCTGTCCAAGGAAACTGTTATATTTATTACCATTGTCTCTATCATTCCACGGCTGAAGGTCATGAATCATTTATTTTGTTCCAGGGATTTTGTTAAACATTCGAAATGATTGATCTCATAATGATCTAAGTTTTCCATCCCCATCTTAAAGATGAGGAAGCTGAAGTTTAACAAGATTGACTGATCAGCTCGCCAGCTAATTATAGGGAAAACAGGCAATGAGCTATATTCAGAGTCCAAAGTGTTCAAAACCAAAGCTAGGCATGGTGTACACTGCTCCTGGGAGCTTGATGGTGTGGTACTTCAGGCCATGTCTTCTCAATGATGGAGATTAGAGATTCATCTTCTAGGAATCCAACCCAAAAGCTAGAGTGGGAAGACATGAGGTACTGCTTTTTCAAATTGCCTTCTCTCTGGAGGCATGTTCTATGAATCTGAGCTTCTTTGAGAAAACAGAGGGTGTCCATTGGCTGGATTTTGAAAACTCATAGTTTGGAATCTCTGCAGCTGTGTAAAGTTACAATAGAAAACTTTCTTCTCCAAATCTTAGTTTCCTCACCTCTAGGAATGTTTAATACAAAAGTGTAGCTTGCTGCTAGAGTCTGAATGTCCATGACACCCAAATTCACACAATGGAACAGGGTACCACTGTGATGGTAGTAAAATGAGGAATGATTAGGAAGGTAATTAGGCAAATGGTGCCTATAGGACGTAATCTCATGCTGGAAGATAGTCTGTTTGCACCTTTTGCTCTGTGAGGAGGACTGAGAAAGAAAAAGCCATCTATGAAGCAGAAAGCTCCACCTTAAAACTGTTGGCATCATGCTTTTGGGACTTACAGTTCATAATTAGAATTATGAATTAAAAATCCCTATTGTTTATTAGTTATCCATGTTAAGGTATTTTGTTAAGCTAACACATATACATTTAGGCGTCCATTTTTTTTGAGTGCATAGGTTATGAAGACATCAATAAATGCCCATTCTCAAGGATTCTATGTAACAGTCATTTTATCCTTAACACATAGTACTGAACCTGGGGTATAATATGTGCTTGTTTAACATGGAAGTACAATGCTTAAATGAAATGCTGAATTAACAATTGAAATAATTAATAATTAAAATTATAAATTGTGTGTATGTTAGGTGCTAATGTATCATAAAGAAAAATAAAGTGAGGAGATGAGAATAGAAAGACAGGGCCTAGTGCACAATTTATATGGAAAATGATCAGGAGCCACCTTATATATGATTCTATCGTATTTTTTCATATATAAATTTAATTTTATCATCAAGTCAATGTACAGAGAGGTTATAGCTACATACATAAGGTAGTGAGTATATTTCTTGTCATATTTGTTTCCACTCCCTCATTTTTCTCCTATTTCCCTCCCTTCCAACCCCACCCCCCAAGTTGTATAGTTAAATTCCAACACATTGTCTTATGAGTATTGCTGTTGCATTGGTTTGCCCTTTATCCTTTGTCTCACCATTTTGATGTCCCCCTTCCCTTCCCTAATTCAGATAAACATATACGCAGTACTCAGGGTACCAAAAATCAAATACAGTGTCAACAGTGGATAAACCATAGGAAAGAAAAACAAAAGAAATAAATTCACATAGTACATGAAAAATAATAACAACAATGAAAAACTACTTGTTTCCATATCTTGGAGTTCATTTCTCTTAGCTTCATCTTATACTATCTTATTTATATAAGGTTCTAAAGGCAATGAGCTAGCAAACCAAGTAAGTGGCTATCAGGGGAATTGTGTCTTAGAAGGAATGAAAAAGAAAGTACAAGGGCCCTGAAACAAGGGTGTGTGAACATGTTGAGCATGGCTAGGAGGCTTAGTTGATGGGGCAGAAGGGGTGGGGGGAGTACCTGGAAGCTGATCATATAGATCTCAGGCTTGTTGAAAGGACATTGTTTTAAATGAGATGGAAATCCAATGTTGAGCTAATTAGAATCACTCTTGGACCTATCCTGGAATCTCTCCTGGACTTCTACATAAAGGAGATAACAGAGCAACTAAGATGGCAGCAGAGAAAGCTGTTTGAGGATAAGCAACCACTGAAGCAGGAGATAACAGTAGCTGAGAACAGGCTTTTATGCTGGAAATGTGTACAATGTGATAGAATTCTAGACGTATTTTGAAAGTTGAGCATGGTGCCATTTTGTTTCTTCCCCTACCTTTATTGAGATATATTTGAAAATACTAATTGTTTATAAAAGCAAGGCGTACAGCATTTGAGATGATATAGATAGACAGATAGAGAGATAAAGAGATAGAGAGACAGAGAAATAGATACAGTTGCAGAGTAAACTGATAAGCCAATTAACATCCCCATCACCTCTCATAGATACCTTTATTTGGTAGGATGAAAATGCTTAACAATACTCTTAGAAAATTTAAAGTATTATTAATATTGTTATTATTATTATTAGCAGCAGCGCTGGGCTTTGCACTCAGATCATTGTGCCTGTAGGGAGGTGCTCTACCACCGAGCTATACTATCAATCTTTGTTAAGTCTAGTCATCATTCTGGTACACTAGCTCTCAGTACTTGTTCATTTTAAAACTGCAGGTGGTATGTAAATTAGTGCAGCCTCTGGAAATCCATAGGAGGTTTCTTTAAGAACTAAAGAGAGAACTACCCATACATATATTTGCCATGCCATTCCTGAGCATATATCTGAGAAAATGTACGTCAACATGCAGTCAAGATACCTGCACACACCTATGTTTGTTGAAGAACTATTTGCAAGAGCCAAAAACAGGGAGGTAACACATGTTCCCAGCAAACAATGAAAGGATAAACAAATGTGTACATACACATTGAGGTATTATTCAGCCATAGAGAAGAATGGTATTATGTCTTTTGCCAGAAAATGGATAGAACTAGAGATTGTCATTTTAAGCAAAATAAGCTAGACATAGGAAAACAAATATTATATGTTCTTTCTCATATGTGAAATTTAGTCCTTATAAATGAATGGTAGAAATGCAAAGCAGATTTTGTTTGGGTAGTGGATATCAGATAGAGGGTAGGGATAAAAAGAGAAGGTGGGGAATGAACATTGTTGAAAGTATTTTATACTTGTATGAAAATAAAACACTGAAACTTCATGAAATTGTTTAAAGAAGGGGAAGAAGGGATGGGGGAATAAAGATGGGAGAGGGATAAATTTGATTAGGATATGTTGTATGCATGTGGAAAATCACAATAAAACCTTTTTATGAAACTATTATACACAAATATAAGTGAAGGGGAAAAAGAATAGGGGATTGGGTAAGGTTATGATTATACTTTTAAAGTTCTAAGTGTGGCTGTTTGGATGAGAAATTGAATTGTTTCTTATCTATATTAACCAATATATGGATGTATCAAAGAGAGAGGTATGGAAAAATAAAATCCCTAATAGTTTTTACCACCCAGCAGTGAGTGACATGAACTGCTTTTGGAGGAGTGTCCACTCTCTTGAAGGCTCAAATATCACAGCTGACATGAACAATATCCTTTGCCTCTTTACCCTACTTCTCCATTATCTCTCCTTCTCTATCTGTATGGTCCTCTGGTTCTAAGTTAGGGGATAAAAAACCTGCATGGAATTTTTCTCAGTGAGGATTAAACCTTAGGCTACCCCCCTTTTTTTTCCTGTCAAAATGCAAACAATCAACTTGACCCAAGATACGTGTAACACTTGTAAGAGATTAATAAGGGAGGCAAATACCTTTCATTCTTTGGGGCTTCCTGGACCATGTGGTGACTGACCTCATCTGGGTACTCAGTGGCACTCCAGCCCCCCAGGGTACCTTCTATCCTCATGGGGCCCCAGGTCAAGGCCAATCAATTTTGCTTTGAGGGAAGGAATGTGAGGCACGTCCTCTGAGACAGTCCAGAACAGATGTTATATTGTTCTTTTGTGACTGCCTTTGCTAAATGGCTTTCAACTGAACTCTTGAAAGTCAAGCTAGACATAGCCAAGGAAAGTAATCGTCAATAACCAGACCCCTGTACGACAAAGGGAAAAGTCTAGAGGAAGGACAGAAGACAGCAAACAGTTGCAGGAGCTTAGGGACTAGAAGGCAATTTAAAAGCTAGAGAATTTAACAGGCCATAGAATTTGATCCCTTTGTGTCACAGATGAAGAAACTGAGCACCAGAAAGACAGTGACTCCCTTAAAATCTTGCACAAAGGCAGGATTGGAATTTGGATGAGTCAACTGAGGCACTCATATGATCCTCTTACCCTGTGCTCACCTAAGTCTTGGTCTGGAGCTCTGTACCCCTGGGGCCATAAGACACTTCATCCAAGGCCTTCAGAGACACACCTGTGGTTTCAACGTTTGTGTGCACCCTACTACCTGCCCCAAATCCATATGTGGAAATCCTCATCCCCAAGGTAATGATATGGGAAGGTGGAGCTTTGGGGAGTTGAGTAGGTCATAAGGGTAAGGTCCCTGTGAATGGGATAATGCCTTTTAGTCCATTTGTGCTTCCATTAAAAAAAAAATCTCACAATATAAACTTCTCTCTCCCAATTCTGGAGGCTGATATGTTAACCCTGGAGCTGGCCTGGGGTCTGGTGAGGGTTTACCTTTGCTTTCCACATGGAACCTTCTCACTACATCCTCTAAGATGAACACTGTGTCCTCATGTGGTAGGAAGATGGAAGGACAAAAGTGCAAAAGGGTCAGATACTTGATGAAGCATCTTTCATAAGTAATAGTCTTTTTTAGAAAACATTTTCTCATTATTTCACTTTTTAATTTTCTCTAAGTATTTAAGTAGTTATACAAGGAGTTTCTATTTAACAGAGCAGTTGATGAAGACAATGCATCTTGATTACTGTCACCCCTTTCAACATTCTCACCCATCCCTCCCTTCCCCTCCCCTCCCCTCACTTTTCTTAATTTTATAGGATATACATTGATCTCTTTTGTTTTTGTTTTTTTAATTTTTTATTATAAAACTGATGTACAGAGAGGTTACAGTTTCATACGTTAGGCATTGGATACATTTCTTGTACTGTTTGTTACCTTGTCCCTCATACCCCCCTCCTCCCTCCCCCTTTCCCCCCCCTGAGGTGTTCAGTTCGCTTACACCATACAGTTTTGCAAGTATTGCTTTTGTTGTTGTTTCTCTTAATTTACCCTTTGTCTCTCAATTTTGGTATTCCCTCTCAATTTCCTAATTCTAATACCAGTATACACAGTTTCCAATATACTCAGATAAGATTACAGAGATAGTGTAGATACAATCCAAGAAGGTGATACAAGAACATCATCAACAGTATAAACTACAGATACACATGGGATGTTGAAAGTAGTTACAACTGTGATATAACAATCATTTCCATAAAATGGAGTTCATTTCACTTAGCATCATCTTATGTGATCATAAGGGTATAGCTATTGGGCTCTTGTGATCCTCTGCTGTGGCTTGCCTAATCCTGTGCTAATTATTCCCAATAAGGGAGACCATAGAGTCCATGTTTCTTTGGGTCTGGCTCACTTCACTTAGTGTAATTTTTTCCAAGTCCTTCCATTTCCTTACAAATGGGGCAATGTCATTCTTTCTGATAGAGGCATAAAATTCCATTGTGTATATGTACCACATTTTCCTGATCCATTCGTCTACGGAGGGGCATCTGGGTTGGTTCCATATTCTAGCTATGACAAATTGTGCTGCAATGAACATTGTTGTGTGGGTGGCTTTACATACATTGATCTCTTGACTACATTATAAATTATCTTAATCTCATGCACACGGTCTAATCCCTTCATACTATTGCATTGTAGATTAAGGTTAAACATGTAGGGAAGGACACAGACATTTGAACCGTAGCAGTGCCCTTCCAAAGAGGCCCAAGAAATCTCCTTCACGCTTTCCCCTACATGGGAAACAGTAAGACACTGAATCTGCATGTTCCTTGATCTTAGACTTTCCAGTTTCCAGGACTACGAGAAATAAATGTTTTTTATAAGCCACCAAGTTGAAGGTATTTTTCTATAATAGCTGGAGCAAACTAAAATAGAGATTCCATACACTGAAAGCACCATTTTTTTTAAAGCAGGAAATTTTATCCATGTTGTGGTAAAGAAGAACGTTTTTCTACAAGGAGCCAAAATGAAGTCAGGATGCAGGATGGCAACTGGAAAGGGTCTGCAACTACCCACTGGGATCTAAGGTGACTTAAATGCATAATCAGATTCACTTCCAAGACCTGGCATCATCAACAAGGACAGATAGTCTTTAGCCATCAAAAGACATAGTCCCAGAATTTGAATCATCAAGAAGGGGAGTCTTCAAGAATTAAAAGCCTTCTTTCTCCTCAATTCTTGTTTTCAAAGTTCTGTGACTACAAACTTGAGTTTGGCCCACTAAAATGCACCTATGTGTGTTTGTCTGGATGTCTCCACAGCCTAGAAGCCATCAGTATTTTGGGGAGTGTGACCCAGTTGATCAATGTGGACTTTGGGAATCACATGCCTGAGAAATACAGAACTGAGAAAAGACAATTCAAGATAGACAAGCTGAGCACACATGGTTACATGATATCAGGAATATTCTGTTAAATGGCTCTATGACTCATCTCTTGTCCTTCAATGATTCATCCAAATGAGTGGACAATACTACAAAGTTACTTGAGGTTTAATAGAGTCCTAGGTTTTACTGCTGGGTATGAAGAGCCAGACTTTGAAGTCAGGCCCCACTTTACCACACGAACCCCACTTTACCACATGAGCCTGAGATAAGCAGGCCCTGTGAGCAAACCCAGGACAAACTTATTAGGGCCCAGCCGGTCGAGAACTCTAACCGCTGGGAATGCTTAACTCTAACTGCTCCCAGAATGTCTTGAGCCCTGAGCCAATCAGATTTGTACCCGTGTCCTGATCTTGCTTGCTTGAACACCTGATGGCTGTAACTTTGTTTTTTGTCTTACTTGAACACCTGATGGCTGTAACTTTGTTTTTTGCCCTGTAAAATGGCAGCTCGGGGCTTCCTCCTAACCTCCACTGTGTCGGTGGGTAGGATGAGGCCCGACCTGCAGCTCGCCTGAATAAAGCCTTGCTTTTGCATTTCGGAATGTCTGAGTCTCGGTGGTCTTCTTGGTGGTCTTCTCGCGACTTGGCATAACAGGTAGGCTGTTATGCCTACCTGTAGCACTAGCTACAGTGCTACTACCGGTAGCACTAGCTTAAACATTTATTTGTATGTTGCTTAATTGGATCTGAGCATTGATGACAGCTCCTCCAGAAAGTCTTCCCTGGCCTTTCCAGGAAGGGCAGAGGCTTGTGTCCCATATTGCCAGAAGCATCCCAGGCTCCTCTTGCTGTATCACCCTTGCCTGTTGATCTTGTTTTCTCTACTTTACTCTAAACCCAGTGAAGATAGAGACTACATTTCCTCTTTGTCTTTGAATTCCCAGAATCTAGTTGAGGGACATCCAAGAAATAGGCATTTAATTATTAGAACCTAGCTCACAGAACTTCTGGGAGCTGGTGGCTCACACCTGTTACCCTAGCTTCTCAAGAGGTTGAGATCTGAGGATCCCCTTTCAAAGCTAGCCCAGGCAGACAAATCTAAGAGACTCTTACTTTTAACACTTGTCTCCAACTAATCAGCAAAAAGTGGGAAGTACAGGTGTGTCTCAAATAATAGAGTGGCAGGCTTCAGCAAAAAAAAGCTGAGTAAGAGTGTGAGGCCCTAAACTCAAGTTCTTATACCATCATGTTAGGGCAAAAGCAAACAAAAAAAAATCCAAAACTGAATAAACAAAAAGATCGCTTATCAGTATTTGACAATATATTGATTAATTTATGTTCTGCCCCCTCTCCTCCCCCCCCCAGAGTATAAGAATGCAAGTTAGAGGATTATGAACCGTGTTCAACTCTACCTTCAGCCTTCACTGAATGACTTTTGAATGATCCATGACTTCTCACTGATTCATTTATTCAGTCATATATTTCATCTATGTATGATAATCTTAAATATGGAAAAAAAGAATAAGCTCAAGAAAGGGTTGACTTATCTAGGTCACACAGGCAGTGTGTAGCAGCCACAAGCTATGACTTTAGGCTTTCCAGTCTGTCTTCTTCCTTCATGTGCATTACCTCTTGGCAGGAGTAAACAGTTCATTATTTTCTGTGAGTAATGGGGAGCTAGCTATGAACTATCTGAAGTTTTGTGGAGGTGGCAGGATGTCTTCTATTTTACTGTAAGGTATCTACTCTGATTTAAAAGGCATCTGCTTTCCTATCTGTGGGTCACCAAATCAGTGATGTGCACCATAAATCCTTCCTCCGTGCTTCCTCACAGCTGTGCTAGTTGACAGCTCTGAATCACTGGCACTGTGAAGATTCCAGGAGAGCTGGTGCTGTCAAAGCACATTAGTCTGGGACAGTCTGACTGCTGGTGGTTGCACTAATGCACCTGTGCTGTGTGTGTGGTGGTGGTGGGGGCTGTCTGCCCTCTCTGGCTGCTGCAGGGAGGATACAGTTGGAGATGAAGGGACGTCACTTCAGGAAGCAGCTGATTTATGTCAGAGGATTAAATATGAGCCCATATCAAGTTCAGCTTTTGCTTAATCAACCCAGAGCCTCATAAGCTTTACAGGAAAAGAAAAAAAGGCCACTTTGCTGTGACTTTAAACCAAACGGAGAATGTCAGTGTTTATGGGAAACATCTTTGATGATGGCAAAAAGGTAGGAGATTGGTTAGACCAGTTGGAGTATGTTCATGAGACAGATTATTATATAGTTATCAAGATCTAAAAGCAGGTAGATATAATGAGAGTCTCATAATAAAGTGGTTACAATAATAATAATAAATGTTGCTTTTGACCATAAATCCTACCAGCTTAATATTACAAGTTAAGATTGAATCTTTTAGCTATCTATCTATCTTTATTCTTCCTGAATAGATATTCCTAAGAGACATTCATTCATCCATATGACCATAAATGCAGGAGGCAAAAATCTATGTAGACTTTAGATGGTGTGTAAACATCCCCTCCCATGATACTTATACTTTCATACTGGCTACATGTCCATTCAAAACTCTGGACTGTTTTGTTGTGATTTCTTTTCTATATCCTGGAGACACTAGCTCTACTCCACCAGGACATCATTTGTTTGATGCGTCAACTCCTCTGCCCACTCCCCTTGGCACTGGTTCTCTTATTGTACCTTTTACCTTATTCTAGCTGAGCCTTTCCACTGTGTATCATTATTGCATACATTATTGCCATCTTTTGATTGCACTGAGTGCTTACTGACTCAGGGACTATGTTACATCTTCATCTCCACACTCAGTACCTAATTGCTCCCCAAAAAACCACTCTACTTCTTCCACAATATTTTCTGATAGGCTAAAGAATGCTAGTGTCATCCACTGACCAACAGGTATTCACTAAGTACCAAGGATAACATGACAGCTTCTCCCTCCAGGCCCTCACAGCCAGGAAGGAAGCAGACACAGGCACAGGGAAAAGAATCATAGGCAGCCAGAGAAGATAAATGTCCCATCAGAGCCTAGGCAGTGAGTCTTCTAAGCATTCAAGAGACCTCTGCAGGCTGTGTGGATATGGAAAGACTTTCTGAGAGAGTCAGGGTTAGAGAAGGGTTTCTAATGAAGAAAAAACCTGGACAGAGAGGTGAGTAGAGCATTTCAGACAGGGAAGTGGTGCTAAATGTGTAAGAGTTGCGAGGCTCTTGGTTTCCTTTGGGTTTACAGATTGTGGAAGTTGAACGAACAGATGTAGAATCAACCCTGGGGATTCTCTGGGCCTCAGTTTCCTAATCCATGAACGAGAAATTTAATTACCTGCCACATCTGTCTTAGAAGGGAGTGGGGAGATACTAACCAAACATGGTGCATGAAAGCTCTTCATAAACAGTAAAACAAGATACTTTTGTAACTCAAAAATTTGGAGATAATTAACAAGATGGCTAGAAGAAAGGAGATTTAAGGCAAGGGAAGTACTAAGAAATTGGAAATGTTTGTAGCAGGCTTAAAGATTTAGAATCTGATTTCTCATTTGTTTTTCATTGTTCACAGTATCACCTGTGCAAATTCTTCCTAATTGATCTGCTGTATACTCCACTCTCATGCAATTAACATTCCACTTCACTAGTAGAACAGCCTACTATATGTTGGCATATCTGTCTTTCTAACTAGACAGGGGGGGTCTCCGGCAGCAGACACCTATCCTGTTCCCATTGCCTGGAATGTGGTGGTTACTCAGTAGGTGGCCATTTTTACCTTTTGGCATTTTGATAAGAAACAAATTAGAATTTGCTCTCACAGCACTTTGAAGTAAATCTTATTTCCATTTTTACAGATGGAAAACATGACTCTTGGGAAGCTAAATGAATCAGTTGGATTCCTTTAACCCATAAATATCAGAGGCAGCATTTGCAATGAGAAAGCTAGGCTTTAGAGCATTCTATTTTTCATCTACCAATTCCACCAATAATGTTTGGATGCCTGCTATGTGCCCAAAACCATTCCAGCCTGGTGGAATGTATCTTGAAAAGCTAACAGCAGATCACATAGGTGAGAAGGTAGAATGTTGAATGACAGAAGTACAGAGGTGAGGACCACTGAGCTGTGGTTGGGGCTTAAGAAGCAAGAGAACCAAGCGCTTCCACATAGAAGGGAAAGAAGTGGCAAGAACATCAAGTCTGTGGTAAATCTTCCCACCTGTGTAGTGTGTATTTGGAGGATGCAAACCACATTCTAAGCTGCTCCATTTCCATAACTCAGCACAGCACCTTGGACTAGGTAATCGATGAGCTGGGAAACAAGTCATATTGGCTTCTAGATTTTAAAGAAAGAGAAAAAAGCTTCAAATTTCTGGAGTATATCAGAAATCTCAATGGAACAATCACTGCCTTGGAAGGGGCAGTCAAAACCAGGAAGTAACAAATTCCTGCTTTTTCTCCCAAGAACTTTGTCGTATGGCTGAACGTATCTTCAGGCTCCCATCTTTAAACCTGCTCTCCTGTTAACAGAATGCAAAACCAACCCAGACTAAGAGACTCTGGTGTTTCCAAGTTTCTAGGCTATCAATACATTCACCCACAAGTACAGACGTTTGGCTCTAGAGCTGTCCAGGCAACCCAAAGAGGTAATTGGATCATGGGGATTCCATCTACACAAGATCCTCTGGGAGCTTTGAAATCAGGCAGAAAGAGTTGACAATTGGCCTGAAGGTGCCAAAGTTGATGTCTGACTCTAGGTTTTGCTCTAATAAGCTATTTTTGGTTATTATTTGAGTGATGATTTGTTTTGGCCCCTTTGGGGTCTCAAGGTCAGTTGATATTTCTACCTGCTTTTTCACTACCACCAACAAACAAATAAAATAACCATCCAACGAACAATGAAAGAGAGGAGTCATATTTTCTCACTCCATAGTCCCTGGACTTGCCAAACTAGTGATACTCAAGGTCTAGATCGCCTAGGGGAAAATGGGGCATTAGGGGGGTGGGGGGAGTGCTAGGGCTTATAAAATGAGACCTTGAACAGGTTGAAATCTGGGCTCCAACACTCCATACTATCAAATTGTTGCCTGTGCAATGATTTGGGGGGTGGGGGTTAGGGGCTGTGTTGTTGTTGCTGTTGTTCTAATCAAATTGCAGGACATAGGGCTGTCTCAGGGCTAGGAACTCAGCTTCCAAATGCTTCAGATGCAATTCATTTCAACTGTATCAGGCAGAAGCAAAATTGACTCATTCCCTGATTTTCAGAACACTTCTGAGTCATTATATTCCATAAAACAAGTAAGACAAGATTCTGCCATCCCAATCTGTCTTTCTGGAAAGAGCTGTAACCTTCTCTTGGTTACCATTTGGTTATCACCCAAGATTTTGTAAGGCTCCTTTGGTGTGACCCAGGGCTACGACGATAGCACTGACTCTAACCCACCATAGGTGGACAAGAATGCACAAATGTGTCCCATCCGGATCCCTACAGACGCTGGAAGGAAATAAGCTCCTCTTTGGCTGAGGTTTTTATTTCAATAAGTGAGCTTCTATCTGATTATTAGAAGCAAAGCTGCCTTAATAGCCATATTTCTGACTCGGCTAATGACTACAAAAATGTGATATTCTCACAATCCACAGGACTTAAAAAAGTTCAAGCTTTCATTTTTACCTCCCTCCTAGTAAGTTTTATGACATAACTGGCAATGAATTCAACCCAGAAGACTCATTGGCAAGCTACAGTGCTTGAAATCGTCCCATGGTACATTACTGACCTCCTTTTCTCCAGGTCTAATGGATGACTGGCCAGCCCTCCTTTGAAAAATGTTTAGGTTTGAATCAGGATGACTCTACTCAATGACATCGATTTGTTTTGTCCCCAAAGCTTTCTTTGCCAAGTAGAGTCACACCAGAAGATCATCTGAGGAAGAAAGAACTTTGTGGTTGGATTGGTTCTGTGATCAGTTTTGACAATGAGGTTGCACAGAAACAAATGACAGTTCTTTAACAGAAACTGTGAATGTCTTTACTGGCTGCAAATTGTCTCTCTCTGCCACCCAATTTTGGTATCTAAAAGTTTACATTTTTCAGAACCTTGTAATTGTTTCCTATTTAGAATTTTTGTTGTTGCTCTAGTCCTGGGGCTTGAACTCAGGGTCTGGGTGCTGTCCCTGAGCTTCTTTTGCTCAAGGGCGGTGTTCTACCACTGGAGCCTGAATTCTACATATCTTATTTTTTTCTTATGGTAGGTTTTTCTTTTTTCTTTTTTTTTTTTTTTGAGATAAAGAGTTTCAGAGACTTTCCTGTCCAGGTTGGCTTTGAACTGCAATCATCAGATCTCAGCCTCCTGATTAGCTAGGGTTACAGGTGTGTGCCACCAGCACCAGGCTTAGATTTGTTTCAATATTATTTTCTTTAAGTACTTGTACAAAAGAGTTCCCACTCAACAAATACTATATGAATACGATGAATCTTGGTCATTGTCACTCCTTTCATTGTTCTCCCTCATCCCTCCCAACCCCACATCTGTCCTTAATTTTCTTGCATAGAACTGCATCCAATTTTATAATTGCATTCTTTTCCCTCTACTTCTTCTCTTCACTCATCTCCCCTTCCCCTTCACACATTCACTTTCAATTCCTACTGATTATTTTGTTGGATTACTAGTTAGCCTTCCTAAGGACTCACATCATTTGATTTCTTCACTGAACCTATCATAGTATGCTTAATACACTTGTATATACTTGGATTCCACTCTGAAGTGTATAGTCACATATTTATAGATTAATTCTAACTTCCACATATGAGAAAAAAATACATCCTTTTCTCCCTGGGCTTCACGTACTACATTTAACATGATTTTTTCAGGTCCTTCCACTTTAAATATTATAAATAAAATGTGTTCTTCTTAGCATCACCTTATAAAAGTTGAACCACCTTTCAAAAGGAACATAGGCAGCGTACCAAGTCTTTGCCACATAGCCTTCAGGCCCAAACCATAATAGGGTGAAAAGATGAAGCTGTCTTTCTTTATTGATACCCTCATGCTGTCTACTCCAGCCTCTGTATCCATTCTGTGTCCATACCGATACCATCTTCGAGGAACTCTCCCTTTCTTTCACTTCTGTTCATCTTATTTTGATTGAGTGATTTTTTTTAATGCAGATATTTTTTTCTACTGACTAGGAAACAAGCTTCTTGGATATTGATGAATAAACTACTGATTTTTGCTCTTATACCAACTTGTACTAAGTCTTCAATCTTTAGAAGATGCTAGGGAAGGATGATAGCTACTAAACATATTTCCTATGAGGCACTGTTCAGGGAAACTCTAGACATTATCACATTAACCTCAGTCACCTTCTGGCCCTGTCTTTTCTCTAGCCTATTTTCAATGCCATAAGAGTGAGAGCTCATTGTTGTCTTTGTGTTTTACTCTGGCTGTTCCTCTGCCAAGAATACATTTCCAGATTCTTCTATGCTTGGCTCTTTACATTTTATTTAAATTAAAAAATACTTCACCAAAGGGTCCTGCCATGACATTACCCAAGGAACCTAACTTGGTCCCCCTTCCAAGTTGTTCTATATCTAAACTCCCTCTTTCATTCTCCCTTTAACACTTAACAATAACTACAATGGCTAATTTGTTTGTTGGTTGCCTGTCTTCTGCCTGTCTTCTTTGCAGCTGTGTTTACTGCTGAGAATGGGGCCTGACACTTAGTATGTGCTCAGTTAGTACCCAACAAGATAGCCTGCGAGCAGGTTGACCCAGTAACTCGCACTACTGACTGACCATTCAATCTCTAGCCAATTGTAGGGTACCCATAAAAACTCAGTTTTCTGATTTGGCCACTGTGCTTTGGTTTCCTTTTCTAGTCTGGAGAATGGCCAAGTTCTTTGCTAAACTTAGAAATTTCCTTGAAATTTTTCAGTTTCTTGCAGAGTGACAAAGAAGTGATCTTGTAACAAGGCAATCACCTTTATGGATGTTCTGGGCTATTCAGAAGGACAAGGACTTTCTTATAGGATGAGGCCCTGTTGATCTATTGCAGTAGCAGTCTAAATAGGTTTTAAAAAAGGAGTTATCTGAGTTCATGTTCTAATAAAGAACAGAAGGGACATTCATACTAAGTTGCTAGGAGAGATATTAAGACCATTGTCATACCCAGGTCCTCAAAGGCAAGAAGCAGCAGTGGCTCCTGTGAACAGAAGGTAGCTGTAGGCAGAGGACAGCTAAGAAGAGACCACCTTTCTTATTATGGGGAGCCCCAGCAACCCTGAGAAGTAGGAGCCTAGAATAAATAGCCCATTCTCTTTTGCATTTCCTGCTGTTGCCCCTATAGGCTGGGTCTCACTGGAAGCCAGAAGCCAACATTGCCTACTGATGTGGCCAGTCCTGCCTAGCCATCGGGGTACAATGTAGACACAAAGAGGTAGATAGCATCTGCAAGGACATAGGAGACTGTCAGCACAATAGCTATGACTGGCTGAGAACTTCTAGCAAAAAGAGCTGCATAATTCTGGCATATACTACCTCTTTGGAGGACTTTTTGAAGACTAGTTTATTTAATCTTCAAGTTCATTATCCTGGATGCATTATCCTGGTCCCATATGGCAGATGGAGAGTAAGAAATGCAGAGGTCAAATACTAGCTGGCAAGTAGAGGAGTACAAATGTAACTAGCTGTCTGTTATTACAGATCCAGTACTCATTCCCTGCTTCCAATGGTCGATCCAAAAGTGTAATTCAAATGCAGCAAAAAGCTGAGGTATGGCCTGGGAGATGAGTTGAAAGGTTTTCATTATTTGTCATCAGTGATGTCAGATACACATACTCTATCCAAAAGATTCAAGTATAACTAAGAAGAGAGAGATGCGGAGACAGAGGAGACAAGACAGAGAGACAGAAGAGATGAGACAGAGAGACAGAAGAGAAAGAGGACTGAGAAAGAGTGAGCGGGCACAGGAGCAGGCCCTGAAGCCAATTGCACATAGAATACAGGCCAGATATCTAATTATAGCTGATAAGGCCCCTCATGATCTGTGCCTGCTTGACTCATCTTTCCCCATTCCCCATGGGGCACTATGTCCCAGCCAAGATAAACTTTGTTTGGCTCCCTAAATAGCCCTCAGGTCTTTGCCCCTGTGGCCACTTTGGTCTGGAACTATTTACCCTGCCTTCTATCCAGCTATCGCAACTCCTACTTAACTAACAGGTCCTACTTTTGGTCTTTCATCCTTCTTCCTCTTTGTTCCTCACCTTTCTATCTCTACCAGGCATTTATTGGTGTTTGATATGTATAGGCACAGTCTTTTTCCAGAGGGGTTTGCATAAGGAAACCTCCCTTCACCCTGCCATGTAGGCTAGGAGTTTTTTTCTATGGGTTTTTCTCTGCAGCTTTGACCTTAGTTCAGCTGTTTTTACTCTGCTTTAGCACCTGGTTATGCATCTCTCTCCTCTGTTAGATCATAGCCTCCACCACAGTGGGTACGTATCACTGTGGAGAGTTGTATACTGTAAAGGCTATGACAAATTACTGGGACTTAGTGCTTTCAAACAAGACAAAACAAGGACCTTGTGGTTCCAGAGACAGATGTTTGATGCAGCTCTCACAAAGCTTACATTCAGGTGCCAGGAATCCACATTCTTTTCTGGAGGCTTTAGGAAATTACCAATGTTCCTGCCTTTTCCAACTATTGGCTGCCCTTGTTCCATGGCTGAAGGTCCCTTTCTTCATCTTCAAAGCCACCTGAGGCAGGTAGAGTCCTTATCCTGTCACAGCCTGGGATGCTGATTCTGGCCTCCCTCTTCCACCTTTAAAAATACCTGTGATTATATTTGTGATGACATTATATCCACCCAGATAAACCACCATGGTAATACCTACTTTAATACCTTCTGCTATTTTAATCCCTCCTTTCCCTGTAATATACTATATTCACATAATAAACTCATAAGAAATATTTGGAAATCTATTGTTCTGCCTACCACATTATGTTATCCCCAGATGCTAGCCTAGAGGAAAAACTTAAATATTTTGAATATGTACTTGGAGAGTGGGAGATACAGAACTTCTGTGTGCTTAATGAATGTGCGTCTATATGTGAAACACACAGAACATTGAGTGCCTATGTAGGTTTCTATGTGTATGTAGGATAGGGCTCAGGGAGGAAAGATTGCCTGGTCTGATTAGTTGTGATCACTATATGTGCGCTGGGAAGTAGAAATATAAACATGAACTCTAACAGCCAAGTATTATTTTCCTCACAACTTGAGTTATAAAATTTTGTCTATTTCCCATACAGATACTTGTGCTTCAGGTCTTGGATTTCTGTGCTCTAAATTTACATATCCTGATGACTACACTCAAAGGAAGCATCTAGCCTAGGCCAAGCAGCTCTTCTGGAACATTCTATGTACCAGCATGCAACTCAGACATACCCAGTGGTGCCAAGAATAAGAGATCAATCAAAGCAGTGGCCTGTTTTTACTGTAAAGAAAAAAAATAGTCCTGACATGGAATCTGTCACTAAGTTCCCAGGCAATCCCTCACCTAATTTCACAAGCGTGAGAACAGGAAAGCCCACAGGTCACACATAACCCCTATCTTTCTGTGTACCGATAGCTCATGACCCATCAAGTGGAAAACATGCAGGCTCATAAGACTATCCAGAGCAAGACTGCATCAGGGCCCTCTTGCAATTATGACTTTTAAAAAGTGGCTGTTGGCTCTTCAGAGGCAGTCCCTTCGACTCACAGGCTAGATAAAACCCAGAATGATGCTTAGAGACACACACTCTATTCTTAGTGCAAGCTTCTACTCAGGATCCAACTTTCTCTCCGCCATGGAGCCATTTCTAGCATCCCTGAACAGGAACCTCTCCCCCTCCAATGAAGAGAAAGAGTGTACCACATCTCCACACTTAGTTTACAGTTGTGTGACCCTATCTTGTTAGTGGCTATATTGATTTTGTTAGCTGTGCTTCCATGTACCATGCTATGACACAGGTAAAGCACAGTAGTATTTTGTAGCTACTCACGTCCTGCCTCAGTGGTTTTAGCTAAGAGCAGAAGCTATTAACTTATTTGCACTCCTTCAATTAAAATTCATTGAAGTCTCTACTCTGTGCTAGATAGTGTATTTGGTTTATACTGGTACTACTAACCTTGACCCAGGGTTCCTTAGAGCAAGGGCTCTCAACTCTGTACCGCAAATACAACAAGGGTGTGGGGTCCCTGTCGTACAGGCAAGAAAACTGAGCTGGGGAGGGAGAAGTCCAACTGGCTAAGACTTTCCTGGGCCAGCTTTTAGATTTCTCTCAAACCCTACTTATGATACTAGGTCAAGAGCTCTTGTATGACAAAGATGCTGTTTCAAATTACCTTCATACCCTTAGCAACTACATAATACTCAGCAGACAGCAGGTTCTCTAAGAAGTGAACTTGTACAGATAATGAAGGCTTTGAATTTAGACCTCGCAGGTCACAGAATTTTCACTCACTCACAGCTTGATGGAGGGGACAATCCCATACCTCATAGCCTCTTTACACCCTATTCCTGGATAAAGCATAGGCCATCAGGCAAAAAAAAAGGGGGGGGGGATATTTTTGAGGCACACTGTGACTTCTTCATATGCAACAAAAGTCAGGTGAGAGCAATACTAGAGTTGGAGAAGGAGTACCTCAAGTTAAGCAAGATCTAACATGACTTCTTTTTATATTTTAATTAATGAATTTTTTAATTAAATTACTTGATTGTTATTATAAGGGTGATTTACAGAGGGATTACAATTACCTGAATCAGGTAATTCAGGTAATGAGTACATTTCCTTTTGTACATTATCTTCTGTTCCCTTACTCTCTCCCAGTCCCTCCCCGCCATATGACTTTTTTTTATTGTTAAAGGGAACTTTAAAAGGGACTCCATAAGTAGTCTTTGAGAGCAGCTCTTGTCCTGGCCACAGCCAAAGTTATCTCTAGGCCAGCATTTGAACTCTGTTTCTGACCTTTCAAAAAGTTCAGGAACGGGCTGGGGATATGGCCTAGTGGCAAGAGTGCCTGCCTCATATACATGAGGCCCTGGGTTCGATTCCCCAGCACCACATATACAGAAAATGGCCAGAAGTGGCGCTGTGGCTCAAGTGGCAGAGTGCTAGCCTTGAGCAAAAAGAAGCCAGGGACAGTGCTCAGGCCCTGAGTCCAAGCCCCAGGACTGGCCAAAAAACAAAAAAAACAAAAAAAAAAAGTACAGGAAGTATCACCCCAGGCACATCTCAGAATGCATTTCCCTCAATATGAGCTTAGTGACATATCCCACGACCATTTCTGGCCCATCTTATAGGCCGTCCTGTGCTAGGTAGAAAGGATATGTAAGAGTAGAGACATCTCAGATCCTTCTCTACAGAGACTTGTAACACAGGAAGAGGTACAGGTGGGAGATGAGGAGTATCCATGAGCAAAAGTACAGTGGAAAGATAGGTATAAGCTGCTTCAGAAACACTGAGAAGGAGAACAGAAATCTGAAAATGTCTCCCAGTGGAGCTCATATTTGAAAAAAGGACTTTAATGATATTCATTTGTTTGCTAGCTGGTGAGAGGCAAGAGAATAGCATAAAGCACGGAAGAATGAGATGCATATCTAGGGAAATAGCCAGCCAAGTAGATGGATCCGTGGACCTGGGCACTGGGTGGAGACGAAGTCTGGGACAGCCTTGGGGAGTCCCTAATGCCAGTACTAACACTTGTTGAAGACTTGAGCCAGTTTGTATGGATGGTGGAGTGATAGGGGCATAGCTGATTTGCAGGCAGATAATTCTAGTAGAGCAGAGAACTGTAGGCAGCCACACACAGTGAAACCAAAGAAAGGTATTCTTAGGAGAGAAACACTAAGGCACAATGCCTCTGTGGCTCTCTCCAATCACACAAAATAATATTTATCGAAATGAACCACAGGGAATGGAAACAAGAAGTTTTTTCTTCATTGTTGTTTTTGACATCTTCTCTTCTTGTCTGGTTTGTTCATCTATCTGTCTTTGGGAGGGTAAGGGGAGTACAGAAATGGAGTGGCAAATGGTAAAAATGCAGCAGTGGTACTCACCAGACACTATGCTGAAAATGAACTATGTAACTTGTGGGTAAGGAAGAGAGGGAAAAACTGGGAGAGAGTGAGGAAAGGGGTGACAGTGTTCAAAAAGAAATATACTCTTTATCTGACTTATATAACTGAAAGCCCTCTGTATATCATCTTTATAATAACAAAATTTTTTTATTAAAAAGGGATTGGATGGAGATTTGCAAGCAGTCCAACCAGGAATCTGTAGTTTGTTCTCCATGAGAGGCAGCAGGAGAGAGAGAAGCAATTTAGGAGAGATCAGGAATGTAGGATGGATAGAACTCAGGCCTGGTTAAAGAGAGTAGGAGTTTGGATGCCTTATAGCAGCTTCAGTACATGGATGGTGTCCATCACCAGGTAGAGAGTTCAGGGAAAGAAGAGAGCTGGGGTAAGATCAAGAATCTCATTTTTGGACAGGATGAATTGAGGGTTCCTCTTGGGTATTATGCAAGGTGCTGAGAGGCAGGCCTATGACTTCAAAATGTCAGACTAGACACACGGATCTGAGCTCCTGGTGGTACAGGGAGGGTGGGGCATTTAGGGTACCCAGAAACAAGGAAGAAATGTATGTCATGAGAACCAAGCAGTATACCATCTGTATGAGCCTCTGTCTGTTCCAGGATTGGTATTATGTATGTGGGGTGGGGTGGTGTGTGTGTGTGTGTGTGTGTGTGTGTGTGTGTGTGTGTATGTGTGTGTGTATGTATGTGTGTGTATGTGTGTTTGCTGATACTGGGGCACAAACTCAGGGCCTTGACACTATCCCTTAGCTTTTTTGTTCAAGGCTGGCATTCTACCAATTGAATCACAGCTCTACTTACTTTTTTTCTTTTTGGCTCATTGGAGATAATAGTTTCACAGACCTTACTGACTAAGCTGATCCTCACATCTCAGCCTTCTTCGTAGCTAGAATTACTGGCATTAGTCACTCCTGCTGGACTTAAAGATTACTATTATTCAATAGATTCTTCAACCTTCAAACTGAACATACAGACATCAAGACTAACCCAAGACTAACCTTCTGATCAGAACAAGCCATTATAAGTCCCAGGTAGATGCTAACTGGTACACGTTGGCCTATGATATATTAAAAAATCAAAGTACCTCCATCTATCAAAGGCACTAAACTTCAGTCTATGCTTTGATGTTTAGCTCCCAAACTAAAATAACTAAAATGTATATCTTCCAACCATCCTTTTTTTTCAGCAGTTTCACAAACACTGTGTTGTCAAAGGTCTCTTGTAGAAGATTAGCAAATTCTCCCTCCTTATCAATTTATGTCTGCCAGCCAGCCAGCCAGTCAAATAGCGTGTTTCAGGGTTTTACTATTTCCTTCTGGAAGGTTACTCAATAAGAAAAGACAG
The DNA here is from genome assembly GCF_023159225.1 of Perognathus longimembris pacificus. Classification (NCBI taxonomy): domain Eukaryota; kingdom Metazoa; phylum Chordata; class Mammalia; order Rodentia; family Heteromyidae; genus Perognathus; species Perognathus longimembris. The sequence continues at coordinate 40,236,687 of NC_063167.1, read as the reverse complement.
GAGGACCTCAGCCAGGGACTCCCGAGTGCCCAAGAGAAAATGTCTATGGTATCATTTTGCCTGAAGCAAATCTACCATCAGCATTTTAAAAAAATAAATAAATCTTGGAAAAAAGAAGAAGAATCAAAAGCTTTGAAATGTGAAAATAATTAGAGAAGAGACTTTCCCAGGGAACAAATGCAGCCCACATTGCAGGGAGGGGGGAGTAAACAAACTTTGGAGAGGTTATGGAGCTGTAAAATCCTTGTTTATTTCTGAAGAAAGAAATGAAGTTGCAGACACAAGCTTCTAGGTCTGCAGGATCATAAATTACATTGGAGGCAATAGGGAGAAAGAGTCAGTGTCTACATTCAGGGATGAAAACCATGCAGCCTCTCTCAGTCCCTCGTGGCTTGTGAACCTTGTACCTTTTGATTTCTGAAGCCATCTGGCTCTGGCCCAGTGTCACTGACTTAACAAAGTCAAAATGCCCTGAGTGTTCCTCAATGTGGTCACTCTATTAACACACACACACACACACACACACACACACACACACACACACACACACACATTTGGTTTGGGTTAAGATTTCTGAAAAACAGTCAGAAAGTTATTCACTTTTCAGAAAGCAGAGGGCAAAATCAAAACCCTACTTCCCTCTTCTCAGGCTGATGGTGGCAGGGCACTTTCAGCCCAACAGAAACTTTGAAGAGTGCAATGGCTTGAGACTAGGCTGTTCCAGGACGGCCAGCAGGACTTTCCCACCCCTGGAGCCCTTGGAAGGGAAGGTCCCTCCCTTTCTTCCCCCCAGGAGCTTTCTGGTAAATTGGCCTGTGAAAAGTCATAACTGAACTGCCTCTAGGCATAGGGACTTTTCTCCAGGCTAGCACCTCTGGTTTCTGGGAGAGAGAGGATCGGATCTCTTTCTTGAGAAGTCATCTGCTAACAAGAGCTGAAACTCAGTCTTATAAAGGGAGGGCTTAAGCCATACCAAGCTGCAGCTTCTCCTTTGGTGAATAGCCCAATAATGCTCCCTGACTCAGACCTGCAGACTTTTTGCCTCTGGATTTTTGGGTTTTGTTGTGTGTGTGTGTTCTGATCCTGGGCTTGAAGTCAAGGTTTGCCACTGTCCTTTAGATTCTTTTTATCCAGGCTAGAGCTCTAATGTTTGAGCTACAGTGCCACTTCTGGCTTTATCTGAGCAGCTTATTCAAGATAAGAGTCTCACAGACTTTCCTACACAGGCTTGCTTTGAACCATGATCCTCAGATCTCAGCCTCCTAAGTAACTAGGATTACAGGTGTGAGCCACCAGTGCCCAGCTTCTCTCTGTTGTTAAATGGAAATATGAGAAAGAGAATTTAATTCAGTTAAGAATAGAATGATTTCTAAATCGAGTGATTTCTCCTTACCAGCTATGCTAAGCCGCTTAAATATATCATCCTGTATAATCAACATAACAATTATATGAGACAAATACCATTATTTCCTCATAATACAGATGAGGAAGCTTAGGCTCTAGATTTATAAGACTAGTTCAATATTGTATAGCCAGTCAGTGGTCAGAACTACATGAAACCTTAGGTGTGCCTCTACCTTAATTTCTCTGAACCAGTAAGTTCTGCTGTTCTAATAACATGAGGTTCTTGACCACAGAAGCAAAAAATGGTTCGTGGATGTAGGAAATGAAATTTTACTACAGTGAACTTGATTCATGAAAAGCTGGGCAATCATAAGTACAAATAAAACAGTGCTATGAAGCTGTTATATATAGCTACCAGCTATATTTTCATCTTAGCCACTCTACCAAAAACCCTTAAGGACGGTGGTATCCCCACTTTAGAGATGAGGTCACTGAGTCATAGAGGTGAAACTCTATCCCAGAGTCACCCATGCCGGAAGTAGCGCAACAATTTCATTATGTCAGCTAGGTTCTATTATGGTTTGAAAACAGAGTCTTATTCAAAGTCTTGGGGTCTTGGTGGTCTCTGTAAAATACAGGAAGACTCTTCTTTTTAAAACTTAAAATCACTAAATGTATACTTTTATATTTTGGGGTTTTTTTTGGCTTTTTTTTCTTTCTTTCTTTTTTTAAAATTTTATTGTCAAACTGATGTACAGAGAGGTTACAGTTGCTGAATTAGATGCCATCTTATCAAATTTCTGATAAAAAAAATACATCTCCATTTTTGACTCCTTTCTCTCCCTAGGGTGTGACTAAAGGGGTTCCTATCCAACTTCATTCTTAGGCCACATAGGGATCACCTCTTGTGGCCATGAAAACCTAGTCAGAAACTCCCTGCCCTGCATCACTACACAGCTCATCACATTTTAATGTTAATAAAAAAGCAGCTGCCTTTTATTGAGCATCTACCTGTGTCAGGTAGCTATTCTCTTGTTTTCCAGATGAAGAAATCTCAACTCAAATTTCTCAAGTTGAAATAGCCAGATTGTAAAATGACAGATCTGGGGAGGGGGGCGGCGGGTGGGGGGTGTTGGCTAGTTCTTGCAGGGTTATTTCAAGCATCTACAATAGTTCCAGGCCTCACCTTTACTTCTTCATTTCTGCAAATTCTTTTCCTCACTTTCTATTTGCAATTGTTTCCTATTTGCACTGTAACAAATGACTGTAGACTTGGGGCCTCACAATAACATACATTGTTTCCTTCATTTCAGGAAGAAGTGATGCAAAATCAGTATCAAGGTGCTGAAATCAAGGTGCTGGCAGGCAATACAACCTTTCTGAAGCACAGGAAGAGGTTCCACCCCTTCCCCTTTCACAGCTCTCTGGAGCTGCTTTCGTTGTATTCCTTGGCTCACGGATGCTCCTCCATCTCCACAGTTAGCAGCTCAGTGTCTTCTCTCTCTGATTGTGCTCTCTGCTTCCTTCTCCCAATCCATGGCCTTCTCTTCTGTAATGGTCAGATCTCCTTCTCTTTCCCCATGCACACACTGCCTTCTCTTCTATCTGCCAAATTTCCCTTTTCCATTAGAAGGACAATGGAACTGAATTTGGGCAATGCAAAAATCACACCCACACTCAAGATTCTTCACTTTTCCTAATCTTTCTCCGGTCTGATATCTTTGGGGGCTATTCTTCAGCCTCCCATATTTGTTTTCTTTCTGAAAACTGCATTTTTCATTATTTTTTCTAAAAGCAGACATAGGTTTGTGTTTGATCACCACACACTCCTGGCCTGGTAGCTGCGGATATTCTCCATTTCTGGGCAGTTCTCTAGTGTGGTGTGGCCGTGATCTAGTCTTTAGTGTTCTATCCACAGCGTGGTTATGAAAAGGCTCAACACAGACAATGCCTGGTCAAGAGTAAGGAAGAAAGAATGAAGTTCATGGAAAGAAGGAAGGAAGTATTTTTTTAAGGAAGCCGATGATAGCACTGAAGCCATGCATCATGAACTTACGACAATCACACCTGGTAATGCCAAGGATTGTTCACAAGAAGAAAAGCCATGAATGTTTGCTGAAATTCAGAGGAAATGGTCACAAAAGATTTCCTGAAGAAACTGTGGCCCACATGCATTCTTGAACATTAGGTAAGATTTGTGAGCAGTTGAAGAAGGTTACCATATTTGAGCAGCTCCTATAGGCTAAGCCATCTTACGAACTCTTCACTACAGCCTGGGGAAGTAGATACTCTATGTTTACAGATGAGGAAACTCTGTCTTGATAAGAGAGATTATGTCCTTTGCTCTGTTGTGGATGACAGACCTGAGATCCAACTAAAGCCACCTGACTGGACCAAATGGGCAGTTATACTCTAGTACCCTTGACCTGCAACTCTAGCCTTAGGTTATGCAATTGTAAGATGATCATGGTGTCCAGTGGACAAACAGAGGCACAGAAAGCACATGATATAGGTCCACAGATGAATACAGGCTATATGCTGGTGGCCCTTGGGTGTGTCAGGCATGTTTGGAGGTGCTCACACAAGATTTAATAAAGATCTGAAGCTAATACTTGCCACTAAGTAGGACAAGCTGCCATTAGTATGGAGATAAGGAGAAAGGGGGGGGGGCAAATTTTCATTCCTGCCCAACAACAATCAGCTCATATTAGCAGCTCATCTCTCATTTTCAGATGCTAATCTCCATGTTTTATAAACATGTGAGTTGGAGACTCCTAGGAAACACTGTCTTGGGTTTTCAAGAAGGACTTCTTATTAAAATTCCAACTTTCTCAGCATTGCTGAGATTAAGGATAAACCTTGTCAGATACTCATTGCTTTAGTACACAAATTTTTTTCATATTCCTTAGTTCTTTATTATGTTCAGAAAAATGCTGTGAGTTAAAGTAAGTATAAGGGTAATGTCTCCAAAGGGTTGTTATTTTATTTTATTTATTTTTTGTTTTATTTTGTGCTGTACTGGGGCTTGAACTCAGGGACTAGGTGCTATCCCTTAGCTTTTTCAGTTAAGGTCTACCACTTGAGGCACAGCTCCACTTCTCGGTTTCTGGCTGCTAACTGGAGATAAGAGTCTCATAGACTGACTTTGAACTGGGATCCCCAGGTATCAGTCTCCTGAGTAACTAGGATTATAGGCATGAATGACTGATCAGTGCCTAGCAAAGTATTGTTTATTGTTAAAAAAAAAAAAAGTGAAATCCTAAGGGCAAGAGCCTGGCTCTAAAAACAAAGGTAGCCATTTTTGTAAGAACAGGAAAGAGTTCTAAGAAAATGCAGGGACTATTGAAGTTTAATGTTGGGGCCTTACCTTGCTAAGTTGTTGCATATGGATCTGAGCAGAAGGTTGGGGACAAGTAGAAAAAGACATGAATTAGGTAAGGGTTGCTCCAGAGCTCCTAATCCAAGAGGCACTAGCATTTTCCTGAGTAGTAGAAATCATTCCCCTGCCTTAGCTGGATCCAAAGACACCAATAAACTAGTGGACCCTTTGGTGAGAAGAAAAAAGAAAAGTAAGTCATGACATTTGACAACCTCCCCTTGGTTTTGCCTTTCCTTCCCCTGTGTATTCTTAGGGAAGGGTTGTCTCAGCCACAGTGCTGCCAAGAAAACCGGGTGGTTTCTCCTGACCTCTGCCTTTTCCTAAGCTCTGGTGCACAAGCCCACAGAGATATTTTTTAATCATAAAATATTTCTCTATAAATAAACTCTTCTGCTTTCTGCTGTGGGCCTTGGTGAGATGAATTTCCTCTTCCTTTGAACTTTTAACAGGCCAAGTTCCCCTCTGCAGAAGAACTGCAAGGTGAGCAGGAATCTTCTAGAGAATCACCTACCATTGCTTTTTCCTAATACTACTACAGGAACAGTAAAGCTCCAGGACTTCAACTTAAAGCCTCCCTCCCTGCCCCCCCCCCCAACTCCTCAGCAATGTATGTACCCTTCACAGGATATCCAACTTCACTTGCTCAAGAGATTTTGCTATTGCTGCTCTTACTGATCTTCAAGAGCCTGACAAAAGTTCTACTAAGTGATTCACATGGAGGATGAGTTTTGGAGTTCAAAGGTTTGGGTTTGAGTTCTGATTTCATTCCTGACTAGCCATGTGATTCTGGACAAGAAATAAGTGAAAAAGCAAATGCCTTGAAAGCCTCAAGCCTGCTGCAGATATTCAATAAATAGAAATTATCACCAGACTAGTTTTCAGTCAATATAATTTATTATACGCAAGAAAAAGGATTGCAACAATGGGCAATCATTACTACCCTGGATATGAAGGGACAAAAGAGGGCAAAGTGTGGCTGATGTCTTGTCAGTGGTGGAGCTGGAGGAATCTACCGGAAGGTGAACCCAGCTGGTGACACAGCCTGGCACAAAGCAGTGGGCTGGGGGAATACCAAGCCACTCTCTCTTCTCAACTTCAAATGTCTGGTTCATGCCTACTAATGGGCAAACCCAGACAGCTAGAGACCAGGGAGTCCCCCTGGTACAGACATGGGTCTTTACCTCTCTGTGGCAAAGGGTACAGAGAATGAATCTGAGCATGAAGAGAGCAACAATGGAAAACCACCAGGACATCCAGGGAGAAGTCCTTAAGATTCCTATATGTGCTGGTACTATTCCCCACAAACCATATGCAAAAACCCTGCAAAAATTCTACAGTGATGATTGTAATCACATCCCCACTGGCATTTGAACTCAGTGCCTCTTACTGGCTGTGCTGGCTCTCTTGCTGAACCATGCATCTAGCCCTCCATTTGCAACTTTTGATTTATGACATTTAATTAAGGGAAGTTCTTACCAATCCTTTTTTTTTTCCCTATACTTGGCCAACTTCTTGACATCTTCCAATACAGGGGGTGGGGGGCTGAATCTGGCCTACTCATCACTCCTAACACATTCTGCCATATATTCCTATTCAGAGGAAGCAGAGTCAATGTTCAATAAATGATGAATGAATGAATGAATGATAAGAGAACTCAAGGTCTTTGGAATCTGATTTGGGCATCCATGTAGCACACACCATAGGCCTTTTCTCAGGAATATGAAGAGCTCAGAAGTCCAGTCCAAGAATTTCAAGACCCTGCTGAGCAAGACAGGGCCACCCAGCAAGGAAACTTCCTTGTAAGTCTCTTTTGGGTGGGTCCTTGCCCAGAGCAGCCTGGCAGTTTCTCATCTAATTGTGTGATAAAAAAAACAGCTCCTCCACCCTTCACACTTCCTCCTCCCACCTTAGAAACCAATAGTAACAATGTGCTTGTGTGCCAGACCCAGATGTCTCTGGGGAAGATGCATACTTTACCCAGTCCAAGCAAGATCATCATCAGATCATGCAAGAGCGGAGGACTCTGATCAGAGAATTCTGTGGGTCCTGGGGTACTCCTAGAAGTACGTGTGGACCAGGAAAGTGGGGTCACAAAACTTTGTTAAGTACACAACAGACAAGACCCAGTTCTAGGTTTCTAAGGTACATGTCCATGTATTGCATGCATTCGTTTATTTCCTTACTTGTTCTTCCCCTCATGACCCATCATCTTCAGTTACAAGAGAGCCTTTCCTGCATGGTTTGCCCATTGACTACCCTTCAGTATTCACTTCCTCTAATCTTCTGCTCACCAATCCCACTAGAGATGAGCTTGCCTTTGGCTGCTCTTGTTGAAAGGCTGTTGCTCTAGGCAGGCTTGAGTTTCCATTCTCTGTGTTTATAAATGAGCTCTTTAATGGAACAAATCCATTTTTTTAAGTTTCAAATTTTTACTTGCAGTTGGGATTATTAGGTTGATATAAAATGTGCTATTTTAACCATGGTGAAGAATGCCACTGAGTGGTATTCAGTACCTTCCTGTTGTCGCACAAATGATCTCCACCACCCAGCTACAAAGATCTTTTCACCTTGCAAAACGGAAATTTCATTCTCATTCAGCAACAAGACTCCACTGCCCCTTCCTCCCCGCCCCTGGCAGACACCATTCTATTTGCTGTTTCTGTCAATTCCACTGCTCTAGCTCCCACAGAGGAGTGGAGCTACTCGCTACTTATTCTTTTGAAATGGACATTTCACATAGTGTACTGTCTTCGTGGTTCATTCATATTTTAGCATAGAACAGAATTTATTTCCTTCTTAAGGCTAAAGGATATGCCATTACATGTTTCAAGCCACATATCACTTCATTTATCTATTCACCTGTGAATGGACAAGACTTACATCTATCTTTGGGCAAATGTGAATAACACTGCTCCCACTATGAGTATACAGGTGTGTGTTCTAGTTCCCACTCTCATTTCTTTTGGCTGTGTACCCAGAAGTGGAATTACTTGGTCACATCTCATAATTGGCATGAGGAATTGCCACACTGGTTCTTCATGATGACAAGTACTATTTTACATCGCTGATGGTAATGCACAGCATTCTAGTGTCTTCACCTTTTAATCAACTCTTGCTATTTTTCTCTCCTTCCTTTTTTAAAAAAAGCCATTTTAATGAGCATAACATTGTAGCTCACTGCGGTTTATAATAGATACTTTTGGAGCTTCTACTATGACCCAGGTCTAAACTGGATGGATGCCAGAGCTTGCAAATAAAATCCAGTTGTGACAGCCAGGAAAGGAGAGGGCAGCAAAACAAACCTGAAGTGAACTATGCATCAAACTTAACCCTGGCTGATGTTATCTAATGAATACTCACTGTCTCCCCAAGGTGAGTGTAATTATCCCACTTTGGTAAAGAAATCAGGATTCACTGGAGTTCAGTGTCTTGGCTTCCTGGTTCTAGAACTACTAAATGTGAGCAAACTGGAAACACATGTTTTGATATTTAGAAGCATGAGCTCTTTTCTCTGTGACTATTGTTCTCAGATTTGTTTTTTTTTTAAACAGAGAAAAAATATAAAAATAACTTGGAGGCACTTGACAGAGTTTTGCTAACTAGTGATTTGGCAAAACAAGTACATTGGAAAGCAATTAATTTACCACTGCATGTCTATTCTTGCATTAGAAAATATTCTGAACCACATGCCCTTTGGAAAACACACACACACACACACACACACACACACACACACACACACACACGATGTTTATTCAACTAAATAAACTAAGCTTCAAGAAAGCCTCACTCTTCTTGTTTTCTTTCTCCTTTCCCCATCCCATAGTGAGGATATCTCAAACCATGATTAGTCCTCAGCTTCTAAGAATCAAGGATCAATTCTCATAGGTCCTCAGCAGGGTGCCAAGGGAGATGCTAAGCCAAGCAGGAGTCTTCTATAGAAACCACAGGGGGAGTCTAGGCAAGCACAGAGCAGCTCTGCCAGCCTGAAGGAGGAAGCTTCAACGAAACCCATCATTTCTGTAGCTTTCATGACCCTTCTTGAACTTGGCTCTCCTCCTCTCTTTCACTGTTTAGCTCAAGCCCCATTTTTCCAAAGAAAAGTTAAAAAAAAAAAACTTACACAACAAAAGCCACCATGCACAAAGGAGAAAGACGCAGCTTCATGAGGGAAAGGAGTTGCTAATGTGTAACACAATATGAAGGTTTTCATTAAGAAGATATAAAAACTCAGCTGGATGTTGTGATGCCTGCCTAGAATCCAAACTCTTGAGGGATGGAGGCAGGAAGATCTAGAATTAGAGGGCATCTGAGCTACAGAGTGAGATTTTTGCCTCAAAAATGTGTAACAATTTGGTAAGGTGATCATTTCACATTCCTGACAGCAATGCACAATAAGAGGTAAGATAATAGCCCACCATCTCCCTACCCGGAGCCTCACATGAGGCTATAACTGCTGTTTGCACAGCAAATGGTATAACTGTTCCGGAGTACAGCAGTGTGGAGAACTGTTCTCATGGTAAGCTGCTCAGGATTTGGGACCAGACTGTGTAGTTTTCATCCCAGCTGCTCATTCACAGGCTTTTTGACATAGAACACATTCTTTATCCTCTGAGGTTTCTATTTTTTAAAAATTTATAAAAGAAGATAGACTTTCAAACCTTATCAGGTAGTAGTATAAAAAAAGTTTCCGCTTCCAGAAGTTACTCATTTAGAACACTGGTGATTTGGGAAATAATAACATTGTGTGCACACTAAGTCCTCCTAGCCCTTTCTTTCTTCCTTCTCCGGGTTTTGCATTTGCATAAATTCCTATGTCTACTTTTACTATTGTATTAATATGTATATTAAAGGTAGAGTATTCATATATTTTAAAAAAGATGAAATATTGACTATGTAGGAGGTGATAAAGGATAACATCATGAATGGGTATTTTTCTCAACTCACCTCTTCACATCACATTATTTTCTCATGTTCCATTTAGATTTAAAAAATAAATAAATTGAAACATAGACAGCAAAGCTGTGGCTTCTTGTGGGCCACTCTTGGATCCTGTTAGTCCCTGGGTAAGACCACTAATTTTATTTTAATGTTTGCTATTCCTTTGAAAACATCTATACATTATCCATATGTAACATTTGGTAGTTTTGCAGGTAACAAAGCTTTAAGCAAATTGTATCACGTGATGAAAACTCTATAATTCCCTTCTTCATTCAACTTTTCATTGCTGAGATTTGTTTATGTAGAAATATGTAGTTCTGGAGTTTTGTAGATGTTTTGCAGAGTTTTAAGGAAGATCCCTACCATTCTTAGTCTGCTAAGTCTGACATAGATGGCTGTGCCTTTTTCTGCATCTATTATCACACAGATTTTCTGTCATAATACTATGATGGATTTTGCTCTTTGAGTTTTTTTACATGATAAGCTACACTGAATGCTTCATATTACTCACATTTGATTGTGAACTACCATCCGTTGTCTCTGTTGCTAGCTTGGTTTGCCACTATTTTGTTCAATTGTTTTATCCTGTGTCTGGGTTGGCTATTGGGATCCTACTGACCACATAAAATTAGCTGAAAACAATCCATTTCCTAGCCTGCTTGCTTGAGTAAATAAAGATGGGAACACATCCACTCCTATTCATTTTCATTTTTTTCTGTGGCTGTTTTCATGTTACAATTTCAGGGCTATTGGAGTTGGTGCAAAGATTTTTATTGCAGCAAAGTATAATATACTTCCTGGCCAACTTGTCATAGAAAAAGGTTGCCTCTCAATCCTGATCTGACTTCAAGATTATGATGTCCCACACATTAATGGTATCTGCCAATGGATTCTTTGTCTCGATTGTTATGTGTTTCACTTATATGAGTTCCACTTTGTTTTCATTTCTTCACCCAAAACGTCCATCTTTTCATTTGTTCCAATGATACTTCATGGGACATCACATAACAGCTGCTTTCACTCTTGTCTACTTATCCCAACAGCTGGGCCTTTTGTGTCTGCGGACTGTCTTTTCCTTTGAGAAGTGTGTTGAGATATTCCTGGCTCTTAGTTCTTCACATATTGGTTAATTTTGAGTCATATCATGGATATGGATATGCTGAATACTCTTATAAGACCTGAATACTGTTATAAGACCCTACATCCTATTAAAGGCATCTGCAGGATGACAATTTATTTAAGCACTCAGAATAGTTCAAATCTCAAATCCAAGCTACCATCTGAGGACTGGGCCCCTCATGTCACTACAATATTCAAGACCTTTGCAGTACTTCCCAGGGTCTATTCAATGTGGCCAGTCTGGGGCATAGGAAAGGGTATGCATTATTCAATTCAAAGCCTGTGTGAGATGGCTCCAGGTCAATATCCTAGTCCATGAAGCATAGAAGTAAGTCCAGGCCTTCATACTCAGCTTTAAGGAACTCCTTCCCCAGCTCCTTCCCTAGTTTCCTCATCACCCCCACACAGGATCCTGGTAAGTAAGACAGAGCTAGAGTTTCAACTTCTGCCTGCCATTACACATTTACCACAACTGCTTTATCTTCAATATGAAGGAATAAGAGCAACAACAAAGGAATGAAGATTCCTTCCCATACATATGTATTCTTGAGACCATAAAGGATCCTTTCAGCAGTTTTCCTGGCTAACAAGAATTTTCTCAGTGTTTCAGGTGCGTGAGCAGCTCCTGTGACCACTGCCACTGCAGGAGTGTAGTTTACCTCTAGGCTTGCCATGGGGCAAGAGAGGAACCTGAGGAGATGGATCCCTTTGTCCTTCCAGGACCCATCTTTCCTAGTCCTCTGGTCAGAAAGACAAGGCTTGTCTCAGAGCTTTCCCTGTCCCAGCTTATTTCATATCTCAGAAACTCAGGCTACACTAGGACCTAAGCCAGGAAATGGAAGAGGGGGGAAAACAAAAAGAGGAAACTTACCCCTGTGATTGGCTTTTAGTACACTAAATAGGCCGAGCCACCAAATAGACAATTAACGAAACTTTACTCTGGGTAAGTCTGCAAGGCTATTTGTAGACGATATTAATCTTCAAATTGTGCTGAGTAAAGCAGACTGTACTCCCCACTGTGGGTGAGCCTCATCTTATCAATGGAAGACCTGAATAGATAAAAAAAATGTTAGTCTCCCATCAGTAAGGGAAGATTTATCCTGCCTGAGTGCCTTTAAGCTAATAACTGAAATATCTGCTTTTCTCAGTTTTGGGGTCTACTACCTTGTAGACTAGAACCACATCACCAGCTCTTTTAGGTCTCTGGCTTACTGAATGCAGACCTTAAGACTGCTCCATCTTTGTAATTGTGTGAATAAATTCCTTATGTAAAATTTCTTTCTTTGTTTCTTCCTCTTTTTCTATTGCTCTAGAGAACCCTGATGACATGCCTCTCTTGTCAGCTGTTCAGAGGTTTTATTTCTCTCTCTCTTTCTAGCCCCTCTGCTACTGTTGACTTCTCTGTATGCTCAGATAATGCTTTGTACATTCTATCTGGGATTTTCAGTTGTACTTGGTGAGAGACGTAGGATACAATGTGTGCATTTGGTTGTGACTGAAACTTCAGTCACACTTCACTGTTCTATAGTATTCCACTGCAAGGATAGTCTGTGATTCCTTCCTCTACCCAGAGGTATGAGTGCTGTTCCTGGATGTTCTCTGTGAATATGTTTGCAGCTTTCCAAGAATGCATTCTTGAATGTGAAGTTGCCAAGATGTGGGGAACATTCACTACCAAGTTCACCAGAGGGCTGGGAATATGGCCTAGTGGCAAGAGTACTTACCTTGTGTACGTGAAACCCTGGGTTCGATTCCCCAGCACCACATATATAGAAAACGGCCAGAAGTGGCGCTGTGGCTCAAGTGGCAGAGTGCTAGCCTTGACATAAAGAAGCCAGGGACAGTGCTCATGCCCTGAGACCAAGGCCCAGGACTGGCAAAAAAAAAAAAAAAAAAAAAAAAGCAATACCAAGTTCACCAGACAGTTCAAGATAGCCCCCACTGTGGTAGTGGTAGTAACCAGTGAGATCTAACCTGAGCTTCTCATTATTTCACAGGCTTGCCAGCTTTCTGCATTCCCAGAACCTCAAGATTTTACCAATAGGATATGAAATAGTGCTTTGATGTTTTAATTACTACCTCTGATGACTTATGAGATTGAACATTTCTTCAAAAAAATTGTTACCCATTTATATTTCCTCTTCTGTGATTTATTTACCTGCATTCTTTTTTGTTAGATTAAAATAAATCTTTTTCTAGGAATCAGATATGGTGGTTCAGACCGGTAATCTCAGCTATTTGGGAGGCAGAAATTAGAGTTTTGAAGCCAGTCTGGGAAAAAAGTTACTAAGACACCTTCTCAACCAACAATTCAGGGACAGTAGTTCATGCCTGCAGTCCTAATTTCCCTATGAACCCTATGAGGAATAGGTAGGAGGAACATAAGCCAAGGCCAGCTCTAGGCAAAAGAAAGAGACTCAACCTAAAAACTCACAACACCAAAAAAAGTGTTAGAGGTGTGGCTCCAGTGGTAGAGTACCTGCCTAGCACATACAAGGTCCTGAATTCCAATACCAGCAAAAAGAAACCTTATAAATGCACAATGTAGCAAAATCTTACAAATATAAGATGTAGCAAACACTCTTCCCCATGCATCTCTTATCCTTCTTGTTTTGTTTATAATGACTTTGGTACATATAACCATCCAGGTTCTGGTGGTAGAAAAAGTAAAGTTTGCAGATGCTTCTTCCTCCCTTATCCTTTACATTAGTTTCCAAATTCTGTTGATTTTTCCTCTCACCACTGCCATCATTAGCTGTCACACCTGGGCTCAGCCTCTCCATAATAGGTTTCCAGACAATTTAATTTGTTTCTTAAGAGCACCCTCAGACACATATTCCTTTGAGAGGACACTGAAGAACACAGGTCCAGTTCTCCTGGGCTTCCCCTTGCAGAAGATAAAATATGAATCTACTTGAGTTTACATCACAAGAAGGGATATGACATAGCCTGCCAGGCCCCGGTTCTTCTGGCTTCCTGGTTCTTCTGCTCATTCCTGGGCTGCCCAGGCAGTGTTGCTGTCTCCCCCAGAATTCCACACCAGGCATCCTAGCAACCTCACTTTCTCATTCCTTTGTATTTAAAAGAAACAATGGTTAGTCCCTCTCTGCTCTCCTTGGAAGTAATCTTTCCAAGGTTCTGAGATGGTGCAGGGGGCTCTGGCCTAGAAACAGACAGCTATTGTGTAGCAGACAGGGAACCTTTGTGAATCTCATTTAATTCTCCCATTGACCTCATTTTACAGACCTGGAGGCTGATGTTCAGAGACATTGAGCAATTTGCTAGACACACAGCTAGAAAGGAGCAGAAATAGAGGTTGAGCCTAAATGTTTTGGGAGCTCGTTATTGACCCTTGACCTACAGCCCTTCCTGGTTCATGAGTACTAGGTGTGAAACCAAGCTTGGTCATTTCCTGGCTTTATGATCTTAAGCAGCCCACTTCCCCTCCCTGAGCCTCTGTTTCCTTCTCTGCAAAATAAGACTGCTTGTGATGAGCTATAAGCTCATTCCTCCTGGAGACAGACTATCCTCTGCTATGCTGTATGGTCATACACTTGTACTCCTTTACTTCCAAGCTTCCAGCAAAGGACAGCTACTAAAAATGACTCTTTAATACCAAGTAGGTGCTCGAAATTGCTCAGTATTATTCTTGTGTCTTTTCTACTTATAGATACTATCAGGAAAACACAAAGAGAATCAGAGCCAGATGTTGTCAGAAAAAATACACCTAAAAAATTGTGCTCCAACAGCATCCTGAGTTATGGCTGAGGATTCTCAAGTCAGCAGAGCCTGGTGTTCCTCTCCCACTCTTACTCTAGTTTACATACCAGTCTCTGAACTAGTACAGCAGCCCTACCATTGTGTGCATGTCTAGGCTCATGCCTGACTTACTGAATCTCTTCTTGGTGCCAAAAACCCATTAGGAGAAGAGAGATGGCAAATCTAAACATTGAATTCTTAGGAAATTACATTAATTCTGCTCCCTGATTGACAGTATGCCCCACTCTTAGTCTCCTATCCTCATTTGTTCAACAATGGTGTAGGCTGAAGTAGACAGATGTTCCATCTAGGATTAATCTTCTGTGGTACTGGAACATTACAAACCACCTGTAGGTGAGAACGTGCTAGCAAAATAGGAGGCCATCACAAAGGCCCATTCTCTGAGGGAGAGCTGACCTCAGCAAGTTTAGGGTGATTCTTTTGGAATCACTGGCCAGAGTCCCAAGTTCAAAGTTAGACTTCAGGGAAGGTTCTCCAAAGAGCAAGAATTTACAGACAAGGGAAAGAAAGGACTAAAATAAAGTTCAATTACCATGTTAGGATCTTTTGGATAGTGGAGGAATCCGGCATTCTGAGATTCAGCTCCCCAACCTATTACTGTATATCGTTAGGTTCACTACTTAACCTCTCTGGGTCAATTTCTACATGTGGTTAAAAAAAAAGCAGGCTAATTGTTTTACTCAGAATTACTTGTGAGGATAAAAGGAGATGTATGGACAAAAGGCTTATGGTACTGTGCCAGTATTCAAAAGTACTCATTTTAATTTGTTTGTGTTTTCCACTTAAAGAAAGTCAGTGACTGCCAAGAAGACTGAAGCAAATTTAAAGGCAGATGTTTCAGGAAAATACATCTATGAAAAATGTGCCCTGGTAGCATCCTGAATCACAAAATCCAAAAACTGTAAGTAGCTTTAGCAGTGATTATGAGCCTGAATTACAAGTTCAATGTTCTGTCCCCACCATGGTCTACCACTGTTAGAATGCTGGGGAGCTGATGGGAAGCTCAGTGCTTTTCACAATGAATGAAAAGAGGTAGGTGGGCCAAGTTTGAAACTTTGAATGTCAGACCCAATAGCCCTTCCAATAATGAAGCCTCTATGTTTTCTTTTCCACACACTACTACAAAGCCATTTAAAGTTTCCAACAGACTCCAAGCTTTGTGATTCCACCAAGCCTTTGGACTTGCTGGTAACTTTTCTAATATACCTTTCCCCATTTTCTCTCTTCTTAATTTAAAAGGCTCATGCTAATCCTTGAAAATGCAGCTCAAATACCGATGCCTCTGGGAAGTCTTTGATGGCTGCCACACCTCAAGCTGAGGCAGGAGACCATAGTCAAGTTACCCAATAACTTGGGGGAAAGGAGAATGGGCATTGTGGCAAATCATGACTTGACCTTGTGGTAGATACTTTCCACACAGCAAGTCTTAATACATTCAGAGCAGAGCTTTGTCTATATTACACACAGCAAACTAATAGTCTAGAAGTTAAATAACTTTCAACTGGTCTTGTAGTCTATTTAAATATAATCCCTACTTTTCTTGCAGTCCCATAATCAGTGTGATAGAGATGGCAAATTGCCTGCTCAAACCCCATGTTAGTGATATAGAATGCCTAACCTCTGCTGTGTAAGTAACCACTTAGAATTAAGACATTTCCCAGACTTCTTCATAGTCTGAGATGACACAGGATAAAGTTCGACCCAGACTTGTCAAGTGGGGTTTCAGGAACAGTACCTCACAAGGAAGAGGAACCTGATTCCCCTTGCTGTTCAACTGGAGTCAAATCTGATATTTGCACTTCCTGAAGCTATACAGGACCTTGAGGTGACCTTGGAGATGGAAGCAATGTGATCAAATGGAGGCCATCATATAACTGCAGAGACTTCCACTAGACCTGGACCTTCAGACAGCCATTATGTAACAGGAAATCATTTTGTGCTAAAGCCCGTGTTCCTGAGGCTGATACAATACTTAGACTCTCTCCATTCAGTCACATATTCATTTCGGGAATTTTAGGCAAGTTGTTAAAATATTGAAGACCTTAGCTGTTGCTATTTTCTCATCTGGAAAATAAATAAATTAGAGTGGCATTTTCAAAGGGTCTTTCTAATGCAAATGCATCAAGCATAATTAGGGGACAAGCAACATTGCTAGATCTTAAAAGACCTTGAAACAGCAGAGCTTCTTATCAAAGATTCCTAATGTTCATTGAAAGACAGACATCATATTCATTCATCCATACAACAGATGCTGTGGTACACTGCTCAAGTGTGCATTTAAGATCCTTCCCCTGGAGCCTGGCACCAGTGGCTCATGCCTGTAATCCTGGCTACTCAGGAGGCTGAGATCTGAGGATCATGGTTCAAAGGCAGCCAGGGAAGGAAAGTCCATGAAACTCTTCTCTCCAATTAACCACCAGAAAACTAGAAGTAGCACTGTGGCTCAAGCAGTAGAGTACTAGCCTTGAGCTGAAGAGCTCACGGACAGCATCCAGGCCCAGAGTTCAAGCACCATGAGTGACAAAAAAAAAAAAAATCTGGACTTGGCTCAAATGGTAGGGCATTAGCTCTGAGGGAAAAAGCCAAAGATCATGAAATCAAGTCTCAGTTACCTCCTTACCCCCACCACCCACACTCCCACAGAATACACAATGTTTCATTCCCAAATAGTAACAGTGTTGCCGTTGACAGACCCAGTGACTTCTCTAACAACTACCCTTGGTTGAAGCTATGCTTATTTTCAGGGCAATCCTTTTCTACTGATGGGTTGACATGAAGGATACAAGAGTCTGGAACACTTACCTTAATTTGTGACTGTTCAGAAGAGCCATGGACACAGCAAAGCTCTGGCAATTGCATCTCAGTTCAGCTTCTCCAGTCACTCAGTCCTTCTTCGCTTCCTCCCTCCTGGCTAGTAGTACCCAAAGAAACTGCCTATATCCTTTCAAGGCAACTGGCTGCTTTTACCTTAAAAAGTTGGTACCAAGAGTAGCTCAGTATTAGAATTTTGGAGCTAGATCACCAACTAACTGGCTGGCACATAGGATCCTGTCAGTGAGTTAAGGAGAGCACTGACAGTGCCTGGTATACAATAATCTGCAACAGGGAGGAAAACCGCTCTTGGAGAACTCTTGGGCTTTGCTTTTAGACCACCAGACTAAATAATTGGAGCAAATCACATCATAATCCACCAGGAATTTGCTGATGGTCCACTGAGGAGGGACAAGATCCTGAGGAAGCTATGGGACCTAGTAATCTTGCATTGGCAGAGGTCAGGAGCATATGTCCCAGACTAAAGTCTGAGAGCCAATGGAGAGTTGACTGACATGGGACCACCCTCCCCTGCCACAGGATTAATGATAGAACAAGGACACCGAGACATCTCCAGAATGCTTCTCCAGTGATGAAGAAAGGGTATTTTGCAGGAGATCACAGTGATGGCCTACAATAAAGGAGGTAGCCAGCTCAGAGCAGAGAAAGGAGAGTCCAGGAAGCTCAGGGAAGCGGACACACTGGGGGAGACTGGCCTCGTAAAGCCAAGGAGTCTTGAGTAGACCCGTGGGCAAAGGTGCTGTGAATACTCTTGTCCTTATGGCATCTGCAAACTGCGATTATGAAGCAAAGAGAATGATTTCTGGAAGTGAAATTGCTCTGAATAGATGCATCCCGAAGAGTATGACACGTCTAAGAAGCCACATTAGGAGAGTCTATGCCGTTCAGTAATCAGGGCAGTAGAGCCAGATAGCCCTGGGTTTAAATTTGATTTTGTTATAAGTTGCCTTGGACTACTCCTGAAGTCTTTATGACCTTGGTAAAGTGTTTTATCTTCTTTGAATCCTAATTTTCTCATGTGCAGAACTGGATGGTGATATCTGCTCTAGTGTGGTGTTATCCTGGTTAAATTTGAAGTGAGATCATATAAACAGCAGGTCTGATTTAGTAAATGTACTAGAAGTAGTCAATAAAAGCTAAGCCCATTTTATTCTATGTTTCTGCCTATTACTCTGCTAACTTCCTTTTTTTTAAAATGCCATTTAAATTTAGTTTTAAAAATATGTACTTAGGGGCTGGGAATATGGCCTAGTGGCAAGAGAGCTCGCCTCGTATACATGAAGCCCTGGGTTCAATTCTCCAGCACCATGTATCTAGAAAACGGCCAGAAGAGGCGCTGTGGCTCAAGTGGCAGAGTGCTAGCCTTGAGCAAAAAGGAAGCTAGGGACAGTGCTTAGGCCCCGAGTCCACACCCCAGGACTGGCCAAAAAAAACAAAAAAACACAAAAAAAAACAAAAAACAAAAAAACATGTACTTAAAGAGTGCTTGACTCGTATACATGAAGTCCTGGGTTTGATTCCCCAGCACCACATATATAGAAAATGGCCACAAGTGGCGCTGTGGCTCAAGTGGCAGAGTGCTAAAAGAGAAGCCAGGGACAGTGCTCAGGCCCTGAGTCCAAGGCCCAGGACTGGCAAAAACAAAAACAAAAACAAACAAACAAAAAACATGTACTTAAAATGTCTCTCTTTCCTCTCATTTATTTATGAGCATGCTCCAGCATGGGCTGGAGCATGTATCCTTAACACAGTGCTTGTTTCTGCCATTCATTTGTCTCTAAAAGGGTTTTGAGTGTGTTTCCATGATGGATGCAGCCTCTGGGGCAAGGATTTGCCCTCTAGAGTCTGTACAAGGCCATCCCTTTGTTTGTGAAGCTGCTGGAAATGCTGCAGGTACTGTAGCCTCTCTGTTGGACCTTCTTCATAAGGTAACATATTTGAGAAGTTAGCCCTCATCGAGATGTCAGCCCCAATGTTCAAAAAGAAAAGCATGAGTCATAAATGTGAAGGTAAACTACGTCACCTGTAAAATCATAACAAAGGAAACAATTAGCATTTGCTGAGAGTCCCACACACACTGGGCAAGTGGCCCCAAAGGCAATGGAGGCAGAGACACAGCTTGTGCAAGCTCAGCGTCCAATGGAAGAAGCCAGGACCATGAATACCCACAGCCCATGCTAAACCTAACACATGCTCAACCAAATATGCCAGGAGTAGTTCTCTCAGTAGAACAATCTAAGACTTCACATGGGAGGCAACCCTTGGGCTGAGACTGAAGGAAGAAATGGACCTACTGAGAAGGATGGTATTGCATGAATGGGACCAGTGTGTTCAAAGCACAGGAGCCAGAACACACAAGGGAGTTTGGCTAACTGCCAGTTGTTCCCTAGGTGTTGAAAAACCTCCACGTGGCTGGAATACAGGAAGGTGAGCAGGTGACTCAAGGATCATAGCCTAGTTTGCTAGGTGTATCATTCTAATTTAGATCTGTTAGCATTGTAATAACATCACTCTCAAATATATTTTCACCCTCAAAAATTAATCTCTTTTTTTTATTTTGCCATTCCTGGGCCTTGGACTCAGGGCCGGAGCACTGTCACTGGCTTCTCTTTGCTCAACGTTAACACACTACCACTTGAGCCACAGTGCCACTTTTGGCTTTTTCTATATATGTGGTGCTGTGGAATCGATCCCAGGGCTTCAAGCATGTATACAAGGCAAGCATTCTACCACTAGGCCATATTCCCAGCCCTCAAATGTATCTTAGTCTAAGCAACTGGATGTGGAGTTACTTTGTTCTAAGTAGGTGAGGAAGGTAAAGATCTCTGGTCTTCCATGTAGATGAGCTAGGATGGAGACCTAATAATAGCTTTATAAGGTCTAGAAGGTCTCCATAACCTGTATAAGATCTCACACAGCACTGTACCACTCCCATAATAATATGAAGCTCTTTTACTAATGGATAAATGCCTACCAACCTCTTAAGTATGATCAGGTTGAGAGAAGCTCCTGTTGACCTGAGGTGCACTGGGCAGGATTCCTGGGGCAGACACATCTGGACCTTGACCTTAAAGGACATGTTGAATTTAAATAGTCAGAGAGGCATGAGCTAGACAAGGTGTGAGCCAAGGTGTGAAGGAAGGGATGACCAGAGATTGAAAGGAGAATGCCTAAAATGACAGAACCCTTATACAACCTGCAGCCACAGCCACCATCCAATAACAGCAACAGCTTCCAAGCATTTCTTCTGCTCTCTCCAAGCACCCTCCACACCCCTGAGAGTGTGAAGACAGTGCGTTCCCAGAGCACACCAAGCACAGCAAAGCCTCTGTATATGCACAGAGGGGCTCAGGATGGAGGCTACCTCTCCCTCCAATATTGGCTCCCAAAGCCAGCAGCATATGCCTTTAGGGGTGACACACGGCAGTGTTGGTGGATTCATCAGGCAGAGAAAAAATCATACTCAGAAGGAGTGAATGTGTTGTCAAAATTGGGGACAGGCACTGAGGCTGGAGTTTGATCTCCCATTGCTAGAATCCTGTTACTTTGTTGTTGTTGTTTTTAGCATTGTATCATTTACATACATGTAGAAAGCAGTACCTAAAAACTAGGCAACAGCGTCATGAGGCAAGACAATGGAATGATGATGTAGGGTTTGGAGCTATTTCAGACTCTTCTTCCAGAGGGATCTCACCTTTGTACATTTCAAGGTTTCAGAATGTCCCTCAGTCTCTTAGTCCAACATGATCTCCCCTTTCTCTCTCTCCAGAAAGACTTACACAGCCTTCAAGGGGTAGCTAGAGTGTGCCTCCTCCTGGGGCTCCTTGTCTACCTCCCAGGCCACATAAACTGTCTCTCCTCTGCTACTGTAGCATCGCAGTCAAGGAATCCCTGTCAGCTGGCAGACTACCTGATGCAAGGAGCACTTGTCAGTTATGGGGATCTACTTTCTGAGCTACATGCAATGTGTACACCATGATAGTAGTGGATTCTATACCTCCATGTCTTTTTTAGGTCTTCATATGCATAGCACTCAGGATAACTCCTTATACATTGTATACACTTGATGAGTATTTGTTTAAGGGAGGGAGGAAAAAGGAGAAGGAGGGGGAGAGAGGAGAGAGAGGGGGGAAAGAGGGAGGGATGGAGGACTCTGTATAGGTGTTATTTGCACATCTCTTGCTATGACCTCATCCTAACTATAACCTTCCCTGTACTCTGGGTTCAGCCCATGAGAGGCCACAGATCAAGGCCGATCTGCTATGGATGAAGGAAGTGAGCTATTAATTTCTCTCCCTGGGAAGACGGTGGGATGGAGGGGCTGCTATGACCATGGACTAGGTAGACAGAAGTTTATTTTCTCATAGGTCTGGAGGCTGGAAGTATGTGACCAGGATCCTCCTCCATGGCTTATAGCTCATCTTCTCCCTGTATCTTCATTTTTTTAAATGTGTGTACCTGTATCCAAATCTCTTCTGATGAGAGCACCATTTGGAATAGGGATGGCAAAACTGCATTTTAACTTAACCTTCTCCTTGAGTACTTTGCCTCCAAATTCTGATACTGAACATTGGATCTTCAACATATACATTTTAGGGGAAGACACAATTCAGAGAAATCTGAAGTTAAGTACTACATCATTCTCTCTCTGTGCCTCATTCTCCCCATCTGCAAAATGGAAACACCTCAAGAAACCCTCTCATATGACCCTTGTGAGTGTCCACCATGATAAAGGGGTGACAGCTTTGCAAACTACAGACAGCAGTGACTGTGATAGTGTGTCTTGAGACCCCAGAGTGGGCCTGCCTTTCTAGCAGTAGAGAACAACTCTATAGCTCTGCATTCCATGTCAGGAGACAGCAGCTCAAGCTGCTAAAAGGACAGGGACATCCTAAAGGTGCAGGCCAGGTAGTAGCAATAAGAGAGGGGACAGGAGATGGGGCTCTGTACCATATGTTGTTATTGGTGGTGGTGGTGGTTGTGAGGCTTGAACTCAGGGCCTGGGCACTGTCTCTGAGCTTTATGCTCAGTTAGCATGCTATCACTTTAAGGCACAGCCCTATATCTTTTTTTGAGTGGTTAATTGGAGACAAGAGCCATCAGTACTCAGTGTGGGTCCAGTGCTTTTTGATGTCTTCAATCAAGAGGGTCTCTTGTCAGTGGAAGGTCTGGCCCTGAGGGAGTGCCTCTGCTCCTCCGTGGGTAATAGTGACCTACCTCATGGGTTTGCCGGGTATCTATGGAAAACAGTGCAGGCATGGATCCTGGATACACTTATTTATGATGATGTTGACATGGAGAAGACCAGTATATTCATGCCGAGGCCATGCTTTTCATGTCTATAAAAATCCTTCATGTGAGAAAAGACTTCAATGGGTCCATGGGTACAATTTATAGCTTTCTGTGTGCCAACGTAAGTCAAGTGTGAATACCATCCCAATGAAATCATGTACATCATTGACTCAGGGTGGTGAGGACCTAAAAATCAGGGTGGATTTCAAGACAACTTGTTCCTGCATTCCTGTGTTTGAATAGCTTTCATCTTTGGGAGGAATGAAGGCCAATTTGGCTGTGTACTACCACTGAAAGGGTTCAGGCTTTGGTGTTAGGCAGCATGGGTTAGCAGCTGGCATGGAATTCTATTGTTGAAGGCTGTAGGCCTCAGTTTCCCCTCCTTATAACTGGGTGATCAAGGCCACCTCCAGAGGCTGATAGGGCAGGGTATTAAATTACCTAGCACCTTAGGTACTAAGGAAATCATTAATGTCTCTTTCTAAGCTTATTTTATGTCTTAGAATTTTAAATTGGTGTCCAAATTGCCAGAAGATGAGATAGTCACAAAGGTAACCTCCAAAGATAGCTCGAAGTGCTTGCTGTATGCTTGGAGTCAGTAAGCCTGTCATAACTTCTGAGTGGGAGTCCTGACAGCAGCCTTTCATGTGCATGGCATCCTTTGGATAACTATCTTCAGAGGCAAGAAGTCTCGTCCCCATTTCAATACTAATTTTATTGTGTGTGCCACTACTGGTGCTTGAAATCAGGGCTTGTGCTCTTGCTTAGCTGCTTTGTTTTCCCTCCTCAATGCCAGACCTCTCTACTTGAGCCACATCTCCATTTCTGGCTTTTTGCTGGTTAACTGAGGTGATAGCCTCTTGGATTTGTCTGCCTAGGCTGGCTTTGAATCTTAATCAATCAATCCTTAAATCTCAGCCTCCTAATGTGAAGAAGTGGTTTAAACAAGAAGAGGAGATATTTGGCAAAGTAGAGTCATTAGTGTTTTGTTTCTTTATGATGCTTGCCTCACTTAGGTAAGGCAAGTGCTCTGCCATTCATTTACCTCACCAGGCCTGATGTAATGTTCTTGTTTGCCTTGAGTAGTAGTCCTTACTACCTTGTTGCACTGTGTAGCCTTTTGTTGTAGGACATAGAATTATATACACTTCATTTGATAACTTAAAATCTTTATATTTTTAACATTAGAGACAGGCTATTTTCTCAAGTTTATTTGTTTTAAGTCATTTTTAGGTCAAGTTCAGGTAACTGAAGAGCCTTTATGAGTAGCTTATATTGTCTAGATCCATGGTATGCTGCAAATGCAATCTGAAGTAAAATGGGAAATAACATCTTTCTAAGGACAGGCTTAGAAATTCTGATCCAGTAAGTTAAGATGTTTGCTTTATCTGGTAGCAGTGCTGATCCATACCTGGCTGCTAGAGCACCATTTACAGGAATAGCCAAGATAATAGGGTACAGACTACCCACAACTAAACCAATCAGTCGACCCCGTGTCACCATACAGGTTTCACAACTCAAATCACCTGTAATCAAGGGTAAACTTACAAAACCTTTGTAAGCCACATTAGCTGTCAGGAATGGGATCACTGCCATCGGCAAGCCAGACACCACTGGAGCCTTTGTCACATGCAAGATGCATAGAAAAAAACTGTAAGCTATTAGGCCACAGAGAGCAGCATTTAAAAAAAAATTCCCAAAACAAAGACGAATTGTGAAAGATGACTTCTTGGATGAGAGTGCGATCTGGCTGTGACACCTGTCACCTCAGTGATTGCCAGGGTGGAAAGATGACTTCTTTCAACAAGCACATGAACTCTGTTCTCTACCAAACTTCTGTAAAAAATTATACCAATTATAAACTATACATACAAGAAAGAGAATATACCAAAATGTTTACAGTAAAAAAAAATATCTCAGCCTCCTGAGTAGCTAGGATCACAGGAGTAAGCCCCCAATGTCCAACTCAATGATAATTTTAAAGTAATAATAATGGAACCACAGCGTAACATCAAGAGAAGCCAAGCTGTACTACATATCCTATACCTATTGGGGATTAAATTGTGGCCAAGGTCACCAGAAATCATTTGCAATTCTAAGAAAGAGTGTAATCTTATCTGCCTTCTGACAACCTATTGAAATTGAGGTTACCTGCATCCTCCACAGTTCAATTTTTCCCAGGCCAATCAACATCTGTACCACCCAGAGCACCTTCAAAGAGTGTAAAATATCTCTCATGATTCAGCCTTGAGGACTGCTGAGTTTAGTGGATTCAGAAGATCTTTCTGTGGCCCAAATTCTGCCACTTACTAACCATTTGCCTGTGTGCAATCATTTCCCCAAGTTTGGCCTTGCTTTCAATAATCAGTAAAAAAGAAGTCTCATTCCAATTCTTACTCTCTCAGGGGAGGATGAGACACAGCATAGAGAAGACTGTGGGTAAATTGTGACCTTGGACATCAGCTAAACAGGGGCCACCTCAACCTTACCCCACTTTAGTCAAAGGCCTAGCCTCCTCTCTACTTCACCTTCTCCTCTACCCACCCTATGTCACTACCCAGGAAGCTCTAATTCTGCTTTCTGAGGTGTACATGGACCATTTTCATTTGTTAGGTACAGATTCAACATACTTTTTAACTTCCCACTTAAAGAAATCTTAAATAATAGAAATATTATGACATTTACATAAAATTCTTCCAAGTACCCTTCCCCAGTTTTCCCAAATGTTGACATTTTACTAGATGGGTTCTCTCTCTCTCTCTCTCTCTCTCTCTCTCTCTCTCTCTCTCTCTCTCTCTGTCAAGTTCCAGCTGAAATGCCTCCTCTCAAAGGTCACCTTCCTAATCCACAGTCCCGCCCTATGGTTCCATTCCAGCTGCTGTCCTCTATGAAGCACTCAACTCCAGCTGATATTTTCCTTGGCTCCTTGTTATTGGTTACCTCCCTGCCTCCCCCAAAGGGTGGAAGTTTTAGGAAGGAATTTGCTTTGAGTCCCTAGTCTTGTTCATTGCGGATTCCTCAGGATCTGGAGCAGGCCTGCACAGCACTAGCCCTAACTCACTATTTGGCTAGAGAATGAAGCCACTGCTGTCTCTTGCTGGGCAGGATGTGTGAGGGAAGACAACATGGTCTCTCACAGTGGCAGCAACAGTCATTCATCATGGAAACCTTTGCCTTACTTTGTCCTAGGAGGGGACTACTTAAAACACAGTTGACATTCCTCAAAGAGAGAGAAAGCTCTATGCATATGCTCACCCATATGAGGAGAGGCTGGCTAGCTTAGTGATCTATGTTTGGTCATAGAGCCAGCCTGCCTTGTTCACATGTAGTTCTGCCACTCATGGCCATGTGATCTTATACAACCCTGTATCTCTTACACCGTGTCCCAATTTCCTTATGTATAAAACAGACACTATAAAAATATCTCTCTCCTAAGCTTGTTGCATGAATAAATGTGCTAATATATTTCCAATGCTTAGAGCTATGCCTGACACATAGTAAATGTTTAATGAATGCTATCATAATATATAGTTACATAACTGATAGCCAGTGGTGCATACTGTCCAATAGCCTTTTTCCCACTTGGAAAAATATACAAAGTTCCATATCAATCAATATTATTTACTGTATGGTTATTAATGGTCAATAGTCTTCCCATAGAAATGCAATACAAGCTTCCTATATTCCTATTATCAGATATTTCACTTGCTCCTAGGTTTTCTCTATTATCAATAACATTTTATTGACTACCTTAATATATATCATCACAGACATCAACAACGATTTCTTCTCATGGTTCTTCTATAAGTGGAATGGTTGGATCAAAGGCTTTGAATATTTTTCTGATCTGAGACATAGATACCAAGTGCCTGAGACAGGTTATTCTAACAGAGGCATTTCTTTTGGGACCCAAGTCCAGAGGCCAGGGTGGTTTCTAATCTGGGTCATTTCCCTGCTGTCCTGCCTCACAGCGCCAGCCTGGCTGCAGCCTGTGTGCCCAGCAGAGGCCATTGTGGGTTCTAATAATCCTGTTTACTCAGCTCTGGGCAGGAATACAACCTGGATGTTTGGTTTTCAGAGGATATCAGGGGCTTTTTTCTATGAATTTCATCAAAGAGAATAAAAGCAATCTCTTTCCCCATGCCTGCTATTTCACTATGGACCTTTCTCCTGTGGCTTGGCTGTAACACTGTGTTCATAAAATCAGCTGTACTTTCAGACCCTTACGCCACCCAACCCTGTGTTCTCAATTGTTCTTTCTGTCCAGAAGCCCCTATGTGGCAAGGAAAGCCCTGTACACTGGTGTCAGGCTCCTAGTATGCATCATGTTGGTGAATGGTGCTGTTCCTTGTCTGTTTAATTTTTGGTTTGCTTAGTCCAGGTTCCCAAGAAAAGAGAAACCACTGTTGCCCTTCAGAAGGCCAGAGCAGTCCTGGTGCACCCTCTCACTCTTCTCTAGACTGGGATCCAGAGTTTCCAGGGGGAAGATTGAGTCTTGGATGAGTCCATTAAAAAGAGATGGCCTGAACCTGGCAGGGAACCTCCAAGATGACAACAAAACAGAGGTCATTGCTCTTTCCAGCAAAGCACAGCTGATTCCACTCCCAGCATTTCCCATGCACCAGGAGCCAAAGCTGAAGACCAAAGGAGAAGCTATTCACCCTCATGGAAAGAATCTTGGTTCTAGGGAAAACAAGGAAAGCTGCCCAGGTCTTCCCCTTGAAATCTCACACATTTCTCTTTTGTGAGGAGGGAGCTATTACCTTTGCAATAATATTTTTAAAAGAAAAATCAAGCAGAAAACACCCCCCCACACACACACAATGAAGAACTTTTTTTAAAAAGTGAAATTCTCATCTCAACAAATAAATACATGTCTACAGCCCCAGCTACTCAGGAGGCATAGGTAAAAGGATTGTGATCCTAGGCCAGGCCTAGGCAAAAAGTATAAGACCTGTTTGAAAAATAAGGAAAAAGGGCATAGGGTAGAAGAGCACCTGCTCAGCAAGCCCAGGACCCTGTGTTTAAACCCCAGAACCTAAAATAAATAAATAGGCCTTGTAGTGTGGCTTAGAGGTAGAGTGTTTGCCTAGCATGCATGAAGCCCTGGGTTTGATTCCTCAGCACCACATAAACAGAAAAAGGCAGAGGTGGCACCATGGCTCAAGAGGTAGAGTGCTATCCTTAAGCAAAAAGAAGCCAAGAACAGTGCTCAGGCCCTGAATTCAAGCTCCAGGCCTGGCAAAAAAAAATAATAATCAATCCCATTGCCACAGTGACTTATCCCATAGGAAGGGGTGGAAGGAGACAAGTAGTCTTGATCCTTTAAGGTTAAAATGACACAATTTTCCTAAATTTTCATTAATATCTTACCATGCAAACATCTTCGTAGGGTCCCTCTCAGAAGAAGCCTACAATGAAGAACCCTGAAGATGAAGTCCATTAAAAATGTCAGTTTTATAACTGGAACATGTTCGTTTTACAACCAGAGACAGATCGAGGATTTGGGACCACCCCACTCCATATAACTGACATGGAATCTCATGCAAATTGGAGGTGAGTCAGATTTATCTGCTTTGCAAATCCAAATGAATTTATTACCTTTGCACAGAAGTGTCATAAAATCATAAAACATGCCACCTACAGCACACTCAGGAAATATCTCTATTTTCAAAAGGCCAAAGAACACATCCCAACATATCCGTTCCTGAGTCTGTTTCTCCATCTCATACACAGGTATGATTTTAAAAAAAAAACAAAAACTTCCCCACTGGTTTGATGTGAGAATGAATAAGATAATAAGTTGGAAAATTCCTAGTATAGCTGGAGGTGGGGCTATTACTTCCTGTCTTTGGATTGCTACTAGGAAGAGGGAAAAGAATTAAACTATGTCCTGTCCTTTAAGTGCTCATGACCTGGCTGTTTACAGTCTACTGCAGGGTGTTAATTATATAAATCCAAGCCAGACAAAGATGGAGAGAAGATGGACCTAGTCCCTGTCAGCTCATAGTCAAGATTCTGAAGTCCTAGAAATACCAGCTTGCTTTGGGAAACCAAATCTGAGGCTATACCTGGTAGGGTGAAATCGAGTGGTACACAGCCTGACTGTTGTTCTTCAGGAAATCACCACCCTCTGAGAGACCGAATTCCCACCAGAATTAAAGCATTTGTTGGATGGAGATAATTGCCCAATATAGCTGTTGAACCCATGTCTACCTGCTGGGATGTTTTGGTAAAAGATACTTCCTAGTTCTCTAGATTGTAATGTGTGATTCCTTCTTTGCAAAATGATATCAAGATTCAACTACAGGGCTCCCAGTGCTTCCCTTGCTACTTAATTCTATTTGCATAAGCATCCTTCTGCAAGGAGGAAATTCAAGCCACTTCCTCCTACTAAAGGATTTTTTTTTTAACATCTGCTCTTCTTAATGTATGGCCAGATGCCTAGCTACAAAGTCAGTATCCTTTGATCAGGATGGTTCGATGGCTCTTTCTTCTGGATCCTGTGCTGACTCAGGCCAGTGAGTCTCTCAGAACTCCTTGGCTTCATCCTCCCTCCCATTCCAGAGTTCCTCTCCTCTCCCATCACCCTCCCAAGTGCTTTTCTGGCTGTGAGCATCCTCTGGTCTACCAGGCAGCCTGAAGCCAAGACAGACAGCACCCTCCAGGGATGCTCATCCAATTCCAGTCTCTTGTTCTGGGATGGCTCTCTCCATTCCACCAGCAGTGTCTTTTCTGTAGACTCTTCTGATGTGCATGAGAGACATCTTGGTATTGGGTGAATATGGAGTCAAGAGATTGTACCAGCAATTATGTGCAGCTCCAGGGGGCCCCCTGAATACCCATCTCATCATATGCAAAATAAAGGGCTGGACCAGCCTAGCTCATGGTCTTCTAAAAACAACCCCCAACCCATCCTACTTCTTTTGCCAGTGAGGACTTTTCTCCCTGATGACTGGAATCTAAAGTTTTCTCTGAAACTCATATGCTTAAATCTATTATTCAAATAAAAGTTGCTATTGATAAGTTCCTAAGGGAGGACCCAAGGATATTTAAATAAAGACCAGTGCTGCCAATGAGCTCAAAGATGAAAAAGAATAATTTGCAGAAATCCTAAGTAAGAATGGTAATAATTGTTAGGAAAGAACATAGGCCCTGGAGAGTTTTGTCCCAAATGAAGATCCACACCAAGTCTAGAAGATGAAGAAGATCCCTGAGCTCACAGTAGACAAGAAAAGGTTTCTCTAAGAGAAGGGTTCAGAAAATTCAGAAACACTTCTGTGTATCTGCCAGGACCTGTTCATATGAGCACAGAAGGGACCAAGAAAGAGGACAAAGCCTATGCTGGGACTCTCTAGGCTTTGCATGTCCCTCTATAGAAAGCAGAGCCTCTGACTCCGGTCATTTTTGGAAGTTTCCAAGGCCCCCTGATGTCAAAGGCCTCACCAAATCCAGAGAGCAGAAACAACTCCCATTGCTATGCCAGCACAGTTTACCTTGAACCAGAGACTCTTGGTTAGTTTCATAGCAGAATCTCTGAGTAAGACTTGAAGAAAAAAAGTCTTAAAGACAAATATTTACAGTTTTAAGAGCTCAGCCTACAAATTAGGGAGAATGGGGAACCGAACATCAGATGTGCAACTTTGTTCTCCCTAATTTAAAGCAGACATGGTTTTCTGGTGGTAGATAGATTGACATGCTCATGCCTGCTCAATCACACAGGGAAAAACCACTTCTGAAGAGACAGTGCTTTATGTTATAGACTACCAAATTTAATAAGGTAGCAGAAGAGAGTAAGTGACGTCAATAGGGCTGTAACAGAGATTCAAAAGAAATGCACGGTGGATTTGACTGAAGTGGTTCCAGTCTTAATGGTAGTAGAAGGCAAAAGTGAGATTTTCCGTCTCTCTGTCTTCTTTGTTTTCCCCAACTCTGACACTAGTATGTTCATTCTGAGAAAAACAGAGGCTTGTCGAGCACAAGGAAGATGGAGTTTTCCTTCTCTTCCGCCATCCTTCTAAAGATAGAAGAAAAACAGTATTTACCCATCACCTGCTTCATGACAGTTCCTTATCTACATTTATTTTTCACCAAAAGATACAAGGAAACTTTTTTTCTTTTTCATTTAAAAGATGAGGCAGAGTTGAGTGTGTATATGCATACTTGTAATCCCAGCACTTGTGAAGCTGAGGCAAAAATGGCAATTAGAGGCCAACTTCGGCCATATAGAAAAACCTACATCTAGATGGATGGATGGAAAGCAAACTAATATGAGGAAACCAAGGCTTAGAGAGGTTATCTGAATTTGCTAAATTCACACAGCCCAGGTAATATTATGCATAAACTGATAAGTGAGGATTTGACTCCTCTTCCTTTGCAGAGCACAAACCTATGCTCTATCTGTCCACAGCCTTCCTGCAATCCAGAAACATGGTTAATGGAGACTTAAGTGTGTATGCATACCATCTATGAATGAAAGGCTTTAAAGCAGTTGAATAGAATGAGCTCCATTTAACATTCATTTATTACTCACGTAATAATGATTGGCACTA
Source organism: Perognathus longimembris pacificus (assembly GCF_023159225.1). Classification (NCBI taxonomy): domain Eukaryota; kingdom Metazoa; phylum Chordata; class Mammalia; order Rodentia; family Heteromyidae; genus Perognathus; species Perognathus longimembris. The sequence goes on along the minus strand of NC_063167.1, from coordinate 40,205,448 downwards.
TGGTGTACCAGTCACAACTGTAGGCTCTGAGAACACAGAAATGAATAAAGCATGTAATTTGCGTGCAATTCATGTTGAACTAGCAGAAAGGTGAGCTAAACTCCTAGAATCATGTGGTAACTCTGCAACTCAACTTCCATTCTCATTTTTATAGGGAAAATCTCCTTTGACAGTTATTTTGAGGTCAAAAGGGACTGGTATTGGTAAAGCAGTTAGCATGCCTGAATATTGCTAAGTAAAATGCTGGACTAATGCTACAGGCAGAACATAGGCAACTGTGAAGTAACTAGAATATACAGAACAGTCCACAATACTTCATTTTGGTGAGCAGCAAGTCAGGGAAGGATGAAAGAGTTGTGAATAATGCAGTAATCTTAATTTTGATGATGGCCTGCAGGGCTAACACAAACAGGTATCATCTGAAGCTGTATTTGACAGGAGCTGTATTTAAGTCTCATGTTGATGGTTTAGAAGGCTCAGAAACTACCTCTAACTCTTCTGTAAATGTCAATTACCTTCCAATGAGTAGTTCAGGGATATGGTTTTTAAAAAATACACCCATATATTGTGTTGTAACATAGCCCGTGACCTCTAAAGTTATCTTAGGTGCCAATACAAAGCTGTGTACCTTGAAGAACAAGTTGTTTGTGGAACCTTCCCTTTCAAGGAAAACAAAATGTCTTAAGTTAAGCCTTGATTCTAGGTGTTCCTGCAGTCCTTATCAAAGAGATACAGCATGCCCCGGCTGGCCCCAGGGCTTGGCGCTGCACACTGTGTGCCTGTTTGGACTCATGACTTTCTCCTGGACCACACCCAGCTGGGTCCTTCACTCTCTGGGGAGGAGGTTGTGGGGACACATGTGAGGTGAACTGAGCCTTTAGTAAAAAGAATCAAATGTGACCACAGGCCCGATTTGAACAGGAATGCTACTTCGGAAGACTTTGTGGACACAATATTTGGAATTTTTTGTTTTTTTACTTTAAGCTGTCTGAGGATGATCTGTTTGTTCATTCTTTTAGTCATACTAGGGATTGAACTCAGGGTCTTGCCCTTGCTTCACACTTGAGCTACTCTGTCAGTGACAATAATCTTTTGTGTTGATGCCTCTGAGGCCCAAAACTTCATGATAGGACAAATTCCATCCTTGCTGTTGTGATATGAAATGATATCCCTGCTTGGGAGGATGGAGAGCTTTCTCATCCCATTCTGCTATGAACGCCCATGTGTCTGTGTGCACGACAATGTCTGTGTTAAGCTCCCATCTCTGTCTACAAAATGAGAGGAGAGGAGAAGAAAGGATACACATCCCCATCTCCTGCTGCTCTTCTCTGGGCTGCCATAGCTCATCATCTCATGTTAAAGTCACAGTGATGAGTGGTTTCTGAGAAGTCAAAGGTTTTTTGTTTGGTTATTTGTTTGTTTTATGACAGTACCACCAGTACATGGTAGTAAAGAGGAAAGGAAGAGCAGCAAGGGGACCCAGGGCTGATTTCACTTTCAACTGCTTGGGCATTTATTGTGGTCTAACCATCCCTATGTAGTAAAGTTCTCCTGTTAAAACCTCACCCCTGAAGTTATGGGATTAGGGGATGACTAGGTTATAAGGGCAGAACCCTTATAAATGGGATTCATGCCCATATCAAAAGCCCCTTGTAGAGAGCTCTCTTGCCCCTTGTATCATGTGAGGACACAGCCATAGGATCCCTGTCCCAAACCAGGGAGACACCAAATCCGCTGACATCTTCATCTTGGACTTCCCAGCCTCTAGAACTCTGAGTGACACATTTCTATTATTTGGAAGCCATTGTCTATGGTGTTGGTGTGATAGCAGTCCAAACAGACTAAAGCGGCTTTCTGAGAACCTTTATTTCTAAGGCTGTCTACTTGATTTTAGCAGTCTGGCTTCCCAGAAAAGCTACCCCATTCCTGCAATCATTCTTTTCCAACAGCTTGAATTGTAGATCATCTCTATTCCTCCAATGCCTAAGGCATGGATTTCATTCTTGTGTGTCCAGAATATGAAGATCTTTCTGGCTAAAAGAAACCACAATGCCAGGTTGCCCTGAAAGAGTGGATGAGTGTCAATTGTTTGAAAGGGACAGATAAGTGACAGTACTTTGTTGGCAACTCTCAATGTTCTCATCTCACCCCTAGAGGCAGCCCAGACTAAACACAGGAGCAGCTCCTCTGAGGAGGGACAGCAGCTTTTCAGATCCTGAGGCAGCCCAAAGACAATTGTCCAAAGACCTTTACAATATTGTTATAGGGAGAAGACAGAGAGTGGCAGCAGAGAAAAAGGCTGAGCTAGCAAACAAGAGGGGCATCCCTGGTCTGCCCCAAGTTCTGGCTCTCCAGGAGACTTTGACAAATGGATTTCCACATTATTACAAAAAAAAATCATTTTAACTGGGATAGTGTAGACAGGCATATTAGAATTCAGGAATGGGGCTGACTGCGTTGGGATCCCAGTGCTGCCATACCCAGAAGGTATGATACATGACTCTTCAGCCAAGACACATGGCATCGGAGTGGGAGTTCCTTGGTTCTGATCTTGAATTTGAACTGGAAGACCAAGCATCAGTCTCTATAACTTACTAGCTGTAGGGTAGCAGAGAAGCCATTCAGCTTCTCTGAGCCTCAGCTTCCTTGTTTGTAAAATTTATGAAGGTTTCTGTAAGGAAAAAAAAATAAGGGTCATGCACACAGTGTGTAGTTGGTAAGTACTGGATCAACCTATTTCCCCTCCCCACTCAACTATCTTAAGAGATAGTTCTAGACTCCATGGCAATTAAGGAGCATGCCTATGATGAATCAGACTACAATCAGAGATCTGTTTAGAAATCATATCCCAATGGGCTAATTTATCAGAGATTAGAGACAGCCACATAGCAGCCAGTTCTACACCCACTGGGTGGAGGGACAGGAGGCTCAACATCACTATGGATACTCCATGACTGGTGTGGATATAACAGGGGATTCAACCACACTGAGGGAGGGTTATGGAAGGAAGTGACATGTAGACAGAGGGCTGACCCCAAGAAGGTGTGCAGTCAGAAGGAACAGCTTAACCAGGGACCAACCAAGGCCACCCAGCCTGTCAGAGGCACCCATTCTGATTTAAATCATTCCTCTTGTGAGTATCTTCCATGCTGTATGAAGCCTTGCTAAGAGAATCTATCAGCTGTTTTTCCCAGAGATGTCAGAGCAGCTGACCCTGGACTGAAAAGATCTGGGGAGCAAAGACCTCAGCATCACCTGACAGGCCTGGTGGTTATGAAATTAGCCTCTGCACCAAACATGTTGCACCATCAGCACTGGCCAAGCATTGCTTTAAATGTCCTTCCTCCCAAACACTTGTGACTAGGCAGTGTGATTGCCCTCCTGTTGCTGCTAATAATAGTCCTTACTACGTGTTTTTGTTTTTGTTTTTTTTCTTCAAGCAACAATGAACTAATGAACTTTGAAACTTGAGTGATGCTAACAGGTCACATCAGCTAGTTGCCCCTTGGGTGAAGTTCATCAAAAAGTAAAAGTCCAGTATCCTAGAAGCTTCTGAACTCTTGAAGAGAAAAATAAGTAGAAACTTACCTGAAACATGCACTCTCCTGTGCCAAGCAGTATATTCATGCTAAATTTAGTAGAGGTGGCTGAGCAGGCCTGGTATAAACCCAAGACAGCCACGTGGTCACTTACTTCTGCCATTCTGATTCCTCATCTGTGAAGTGGAAGATGAACTCCTATCTTATCTGCTGATGAGATGTCCCTCAGAGATGCTAGACTGAACAACTGGCTTCTTGCAAGCACTCAGTAACCAAGGATGGAAAAATGTTCTTGTTATAACCCTACAAGGCCAGAATGGGAGAATGAGAGTCAGAAAGGTGACTGGATTTCTCTAGGCTCTGAAACAGGTGAATAACTCAAGCCAAGTTCATAAACTTCTGGATCCCCGTAGCTTTCTTTGCTCTTCAAACTCTCCCTCCTATAGAACTATATCTTCACAAGACATGCTACAAAAGGAAAGCTTATTTCCTAGTCTGGTGCCATGGGGCTTGCCCATGGACTTATCTTGAGCAAAGGAGAGGGTGGAAATGACAGCATGGCAGGTCCCCAGGAAGGCAGCTCAAAGGGCGTGAACTAGTTTCCTACACTAAGTTTTTATAGGAAGATTTAGTTCATCCCCCAGAACTAAGTTTCCCTTCCTTTAGGCCCCAGCTACTTCAAGCTGACAGGATCTGGGACTTGAGTCCCCAAACCCTTCCCCTGTCTGAATGTGAGTTCCCCAAGGTGGATGCTGGGATGCTTCAGAACAGGGGTAGCCTCTCTATGGCTTGGGATGCCCAGTGCCTTGTATAACACATTTCATAAACTATTCAAAAATAGTTGCTGACTTGCTAGATAAACAGATTTTCTCAAGTAGTTTTGTTTGGTTTTGGCAGAACCAGGGCTTGAATTCAGAGCCTTGTTCTCTTGCTCATTTTGCTTGATCTGCTAGAACTCTACCTCTTGAGATATGCCCCCATCCGGTTCTTTGCTAATTATTTTGAACTCTTTTATTCCACCTGGCTTTGAACCAAAGTTCTCCAGGTCTCAGCCTCCTGAGTATCTAGGATTATAGCAGTGAGCCAATAGCATCCAGCTATGTTGTTTATAAAGAGATCAGAGCCCTTCCTATTCTCATATTCCAGTAACTATGCAGAAAGCCCCAAGGGCAGTTAGGAGACATACCTCTACTTTATTTTTTGAGAAATACAAGTAAAAAAAATAATTTAACTGTATACTGCCCTTTAAATGAAGACATAAATAAGTCAAATAGTGGCACATGTTATTTCAGGCACTGTATTTGGAGCAATAAGAATTCAATTCATATTGTTAGTTGTATGTAGGAGGTAAAGAGGGTTAATGGAATAAGAACAGGGATCTAAAATCTCTAGTTATATTTGAAATATTTTTCTTTAAATCAAAAAGGAAATATTAAGATTTCTTAAAGTTAAATGAAAACACTGATATTTCTAGTATTGTTCTGTTAGGTTTGTGTCTGTAATGTTTCACAATAAGATGTTATAATATTTATAAAAAGAAGAGTCTTAGGACTAAATGCACAAATTTTTTAAAATGTGCATTAAAAAATCCACATATACAAACATGTATGCAAACAAACTTGCCAAATACAAACTCAAGAAGGTTTTTGTAGACTTGTCTCCCATTTAAGGCCTTTAATTTCCCTCTTGGCCGACACCAGCTTTGGCCTGTGCTGTTTTCACAGACTCTTGGCAGGCAGCCTGCTTGGGTTTGGTTTAGTCTAAAAAAAAAAAACAAAACAAAAAAACCCCCAAAACAAAACACCTCCAAAGCCACAATCTTTCTGAAACCCTCTCCCAGCCATAGATAGTTGCCATGCTTCCTGTCACTTGCTCACCCCACCTGGGCCATGTGAGTCCATGAATGTGTCCAGAGGTCCTGCAACAAGCTCACAAACTGGGGATTCCTTGAAGGGGAAAAAGGGAGCTCAGAAGAGACTCAAACTTGGAACTGTTGGTGACCTAGGGGAGGTCTCTATTTCCCTAAAGAACACCATAGTCCATTGATGATCTGCCCTGATGAATATCTTCCATGACGAAGTTTCCCCTCCAGAGACACTGAAGGGGCCACTGAGGCACGTAGAAACAGGACAATTGAAGGATGCTGTGCTGCTGACGTGATGGAGCTCTTATGACCCTGACTCCTGAGAGAAAGTAGCAGCACTAGACTATTAGAGTTCTAGGCTCCAACACAGTTGATGTCCTGTTGCTGGCACTGCTTATTTTTACTGAGAAGTCACCTCATCTGTCTGAGCTTCTTTTCCTCCCCTGAGAACAGAGTATTAACTTCCTGGAGGGCTGAACACTCTGGAAATAAATGTTGCATTTTGCTGCTATACTGGAGCCTCTGGTATCCAAACTGGAAGACCGGCAGGGATCAAGATGGAGTCCTCCCAACATCACCTATGTGCCGTTGTCTTCTCCATCGCTCCTCCCCAGCCTGGGCCTGTAGATGCTCACAGTGAAATTCTCACCGTTAGAAAGTTCTTCCTCAGACTCAGTCACAATTTGTCTGGAGCTTTGCATTTATTGGCTTTTCCCATTCAGAGACATTAAGGGCAAGTCTACACTCTCACTTCTAGTGTATGCCCCCCCTCCCCCGCACAGTTTATAGAGAGCTATTGGTCATCTTAGAGGTGCCAACAGAATTAGTGAAGATTTACTTTGGCACACATACATTCATACACATGTACATGCATGCACACATATGCATTGATTCAATCAACTATGGGCCAAAAATACATGGGAAAAATGCATTGGTACTGAACATGTACCTACTTTTTAAAAGTTCTCATGCTGATTTTTCTGAACAATAGGGAATAACAGATATTGATATCGAATTTAGATGATACTAGGTATGATAGGTATATAGGGATGATTTAAAGTATACAGTAGGCCAGCCCATGACTTAAAGGCTATCCTGGAATACATAGAAAGACCATATCTCAAAAAATAAAAAATGAAAACAAATGTATGTAAGAGGCTGTGTAGGAATTACATGTAAATGTTATACCATTTTATATAGGAGATCAGAGCATCTGCAGATTTGAGACAACTGTGGATAGTGTGTGTGTATGTGTGCATTTGTATATATGTGCATGTATATAGACAACTGCAAGGTTCTGTGTGGTTACAAGCAAGATATGCCCATCTAAGATGTGGAAGGCATAGGAGGTCCTCTTAGATGAATTGGGGCTTAAACCAAGCAGCTACAGACAAAAGTGATGAAACACTCCCATAGGCAACCACTGCCCTGTGTGGACTCAGTGAGGACATGAGTTTGTTACTTAACAAGGTAATGCAGTTGATCTGATCTGAGACCTCCCATGATCAGCTAATCTCATTCTCTGTGATGGCTTCCAAGAGAAAAGATTTTCATTAGAACTAAAGAGTTCCAATCTGCTTAATGGGTTTGGTTGAAGTGATTTAGGTTCTTGGGTATGAGTGAGAACTGATGCCAAGAAACACACCCTGGAGAGAAACAGGGGGTCACAGTGGTTGACCGGGTAGTCCCTGTGATGAAGTTTGGTATACACAAGGGGAAAGAAGAATTTAATTCAAAACAGAGTCAACTTAGGCTTCACAGTGGAGATGGGAGATGTCTGCTAAGGAGGTAATACCATAAACTCACACAGAGACTCCTGCTTTGGATCCTAAACATTTCCTTTGGGCCTGTGCTCCATTACTGCATTTCTCTGGGAAGATAAAGGATTTCCTTCAAATTATAAATCAGATAATGGCACTCCCCAACTTCCAAATTTGTCATGGCTTGTCACTGTTCTTATAATCAATTTTAAATCTTCCCCTCAACCCTGAGGCCTGCCTTCCTCCTTGGCTCCTGTTGAAGCACACAGTCAGGCAGGTGGAGCCTCTGAAGGGCCAGGAGCATCAATCTCTCTGGGAGCCATGCCCACATGGCACTTTTGCTTGTCCTCATGGAGGGCTCCAAGGTCAGAGATCAAGTAGGAAAGCAGAGCCATGTCAGCTCTTAGCTGAGCAGGGAGGGCCTCTCTGAGCTACTCTTCAGATCCTCTCTGCAAGGAGGGGTGGGAGCAGTGGCAGGAAACAATAGGATGGAAAAAAGCATCATTGAAAAAATGTAATGAGAAGACTGTGTTTAGGAGTAAGGGCAGGGCTATAGAAATCATCAAGGTAAGTGAATTTAGCCATTCACTCCCTTTATAGGTAAAGAGAGCAAAAGGTACATTTGGGGAAGCTTGAAAGCTGGAACAAGGAAGAGTTCTTCCTCATCTTCAGCCATATTGGTTTTAACAGAACTACTAAAGGAAGGAGAAGAAGACAGACCCTGGCCCCTCTCCTCTCCTTCCTCACCCCTGTGGAAGCTTTCCTCCAGACACAGTGAGAAGTTGGGAGAACTTAGAGGATGAAGAGCCTGGGTCCTTCAGAATCAGCCTTTGAGAATGCAGAGCAGGCAGCGTGAAGGTAGTATGGTGTATTCAATAGGAAGGACCACACACAAGAATCACCAAACCCATCACTTTCCCAGCATCCTGCAGGGAGAATGGGAAAGGCCAACCCCAAGAAAGAGAACACATGGGAGAGGAAGAGGGGACCTAGCTGTCAGGCAGTTCTCCCAGACAGGCTGGAGCATTCACATAACATCCAAATCCTGTGTCTGATATATCTGCCAGAATATTCCACGTGGCCATAGACATCTCATACTTTGGCTCATACACAACTGTAGAGGGCAAAAGGGTTATTCGGCATTCCTGGACCTCATCAATCTTCCCTAGGACCAAGATCTAGATAGACAACGGGTGCTTTAGACAACAGGCGTTTTGATGTCACCATGACACAGGCAGTGTTGATGATTCTAAGCCAATAATAAAAAATAATGAGGATCACGGTAGTGGTAACAGGCGGATGAGTGGCTTGCCGGACAGATGGAGCAGACAAGCCCAAGAATGATGCTGGCAAAGGCAGTTTGCTAACCACCATGCCAGGCAAACCTCACAGCCACCCAGAGCCAACAGACACATAGTAGAGAGAGGCAGATGTCCTGCCCATGGCTTATGTAACACTTCATGGTCAAAGGGTCAGAGTTTGCCTAGCTGGAGAAGTCTTGCAACATTGACCCTGTATACGCAGCTTTCCAGCCATGCTAATCCTCAGCACATCCTGCTTTCTCTTACCCCTGGACCTTTGCACAGGCTGTTCTCTTTGCCTGGGACATTATCTTCCTATTAAATCCTTCCCCTGCTGGACTAATTCTACCTTGGTTTAAGCATCACTCACTCCACAAAACCTTGCTGGACATCTGGCTCTTCCTGGGAGCCTTCACAGTCCCATATACTGCATTCTACAGGCCTCAGGCCTCCCATGTGAAATCCTCAGCCTTGGCCAGTCTCTTATACCTGGCAGAAAGCCCTGTAAAGGCTGAGACACAATGGTCTCACATACTCAGTGTCTCTGGAGCCCCACTTGGTGTCTGTCACTGGTGCCAGGTAGACATGTGGAAAAGATTGTGCACTTGCACAGACTCAGACACCCAGAACCTCATCCACACACCATGAACCATAATTAATGTTGCAAGAGTAAGACAAGCAAAGCTTCTTCAGTGATGGGGACAAAGGGCAGCCAAGGCCCAGAGCCTCCTTCAGGACTCTCAGATCAGAAGCACAAACATGAACAGGCTTCTGAGAAACATAAAAGACCAGGTATCACAGGCAGAAAAAAACAGCATGTGCAAAGATCCTGAGGAATAAAGATGCATAGCAAGTCACAGAGATTGAATGGCAAGAGAGATGATGTGATGAGACCTGGAAGAACAAAGAAAACTGGATGAGGGGAGCGAGACAAGGCAGCAGAGGGCTCAACTGTGTGGTTGAACACTTCAAAGGCCAAGAAAGGTCTGATATGGGGACTAGGAGTTAAAATTTCTTTACTGAAAAGTTTTAGGTGTGTTGCCTAACTTTCCTAAGTCTCTGTTTCTCAAGCTTTAGTCAGTTTTCTTTATGTAAAATGAAATAATAAGGGTACCAGTAGTTCATGCCTATAATCCTTAGCTACTCAAGAGGCTAAGATCTGAGGATTACCATTTGAAGCCAATCCAGGGAGATAAATCCAAAAGAAAAATGGTTGAGCCCCAACATCTTTCAGGAGTTCAGGTTCTCTTCCCTGATGTAGATTACCTGAGTCCCAGGCCATCTCTTGCTGTGACCTCCATGCATGCCACCACTCAGAGCCTTGGGAGTCTTGCCACCAGCAGGTGGCATGGGCCATGACCAAGCCCACATTTTAGGAGACTGAGTTCCCATGCAGACTCTGGGTGAAGGCAGGGAAGAGGAGGGAGAAAAAAGGCTCCATACCAAATATAAGTCAGGCCCACAATCCCCATTCTGCTTCAAGGACCCTTGGATTCCACAGTCAGAGCCAAAGACTTAGTTTGCACAGGACAAGATGCTTGGAAAGGGCCACCCAGTTCACTGGGGAAATGGAGAAGCAGACTGAACCCATGTGTGCAGACTTTTCAATGTGGGATACGCATTATGGTCCCTCGATGTCCCGATGAAGCAGAGACAGAACTATATACTACTCTACTACCACCAGTAACCACCGTATTTCTATGCTGACCATAATGTGAAGCTGAGCCCTTACACTGCCTCCCGACCAACCCTGCAAGCCACTACCAGACTGCTAGCCAGATTCTTTTTTTTTTTTTTAAGCCAAAACTTCATGGTTTTGCCTGGGTCACAAAGATAGGGGAGAGAGAGAGAGAGAGAGAGGCAGAGATCTGTGACCACACCTTGCAGCCTTTGTCTCATTCTGCTCTGGCCATGGGAGGCATGGCCCAATGGCTAAATAAACTTGTGACTTCATATCTGTGTGGACGCCCACTCACTGGCTGTACTGCTAAAGTTCGAGGTAAATAACCCCCATGAGATCTGTGTGGCCTCCTGCATGCTGTTTAAACTCTCTGTGCTTCAGGCACCTTTTTTGAGTCTAATTACCTCATTGTCAGCCTCCTCTCCCCTCTCTCTTCCTTTTCCCTTTCCTACCTCCGTCATTCCCAGGGACCATACCATCTTTATCATCTTCATCTTCTACCACTGTGATAATAAAACCCACAACTTCCCATGTGCAATGCAAATAGCGTGCTATTACTCAGTTGCTTTCCTAGTGCTGTTCTCTTAGCTGGTATCGCCTCCCTTTCTCCATCCTGTCTGCCTGATAAGGCCTGGTTCAAAGTCCACTCTGCCTACCAGACAGGCTGCCCTCTCCCCACCCTCCACACAGGCCACAAGCCTGGTATCCACTGAAGCTCAGTACTGCTTCCTCCTTCCCCTCTCCCCTTTGTTCCACCTTAAGGTCTCAGAAGGAGAGGTGTTCACCTTTTAATCATCATAGTTCTGATTATAGTACCTTTTTTATACTAATACTGGACCTTAGAGTCAACTGTGCTCTCCTTAGCAATTTTGTCCAAGGCTGGTGCTCTACCCCTTGAGACACAGCTCCACTTTTAGTTTTTGGTGGGTAATTGAAGATAAAGAGTCTCAAGGATTTTTCTACTCAGGCTGACTTCAAACCAGGATCCTCAGATCTTAGTCTCCTGGTTAGGTAGCTAGGATTACAGGAATGAGCTACCTGTGCTTGACTTGATACGGTACAAATTAATACTCAGTACAATGTTGGCAGAAGAGTAAATCAACACCTCCACTCATGCTATCCACTTCCTCTCCCTAAGTCTGCTCTCCTCAACTTCCCATTGGAGGGACAGGTTTCTGAGAACAGCCTGGGGCAAGATTCCTTCAAAGATCAGGAGACAGGTCTCAGGTGGGGAGAAAAGCCAGGAACCATGTTCTAAGGGTTTTGTGTGTCTTAGTGTCACTCCTTTAGTCTCCACAAGTCCCCTACACAGAAGTTTCTGCTCTTCTATTCACTTACTAGATTAGAAAAGTAGAGTACTAACGTGTTAACACTTGCCAAATTACACAACCACTAAGCTCAGAGATGGGCTGGAGATGGAACTGAGTTTGAAACCAGCATATAGCCCACAAAGAAGCTGTGTGCTGGACCACTTCACTCTACTGGCTCGTGCCTTCTTTGCTGCCTATGCACCAGGCACAACACATGGTCCACATGAAATACTTAATCAGTCCTGCTAGCAAACCCCAGGTGCCCTACTGGCCTCCCCTGTTTGGGAGATCCACGTAGTCTTGTCTGAGCTAAGGCCTCACACTTGCAAGGAGACTCCTGAGGGTAGCCTTGATTTTTCTTCAGACTCAATGAAGGAAAAGGTCTGGGGAATTCATTTTGAGAAGAGTAAGGATTTCTTCAACAGGGGACTCTGTTACTTTGCCCCAGCCCAGACAGCCTGGAAAAGTAGTAAGAGATATTGTATAGAAAGGGAGGAAAAAAAGAGGGCTCAGAGCCAAGTCTCAGGATCAATTACTCCACCTTTCCTCCCCCAGCCCCATTACTAGTTATATAACCTTGGAAAAATCATTTCCACTTCTGAGGCTTAATATCCTCATTGGTAAAAATGAGACAATAGTAGCTCCTTTACAAGACTAAGTAAAATGGAGTTATATGAAGCTTCATAGCATATCCCTGGTATAAAATTATGATAACAGTAACATTGAAAATAATGGCTAAGGCTCATAGAAAGAGTTGGCTCAAGGTTACAGAAGTCCTTCTTCAAGCTCATTTCTTTTTGTGACCTCTGGCATTGCTGTTGACCCAACATGCTTATTAGTTGCCATGACTTGAACTCCAGAGGCCTCTTTGCCATTCTCTCCCCAGCAGGACCCCTACATCCTACCCCTAAGCCATACTAGCAAGCACTTTGTAATATTAGTTTGTCTACTGAGCTATTTTTTCCTTGTTTCAACTGCTCCCCAACCATTCCTCTCCCCCCCCCAACCTCCACTTGATAGCATAGTAAACTTCTCAAGAATCAGGACCCAGTACAGAGCTTAGAATTTACTAGGTGCTCAATAAAATATTGCTGAATAAGTGTGATCATGCTATTTTCAGGCCACCTTCCTGATCAATGCAAACTGTCCCTGTAAAAAGTTCTCTGACCCTGTGATAACTTCTAATATCATAGATAACCTGACACAACTTCTAGTGACTGAGCCAGCAGATACAGGGCCTCTCCCATCAGTCCAAGTGGTACCATTGGCCTGCCTGACAGACGGCCTGCCGTCACTTCCTTCTGGACCCTCGACAATGTCCTCATTCTTTCACCTTTGTTTGTTCTGTTTTCTGTGCTTCGAATGAGTGTCCCTTCCACATTTATATATCAAATCCTTAGTCATCTTTTAAAACACTCTGATTTATATCATAATTATTTGTTGAGTACCCAAGCACTGTTGTGTTTCAAGCACTGTTGTAGGATCAGCAGGGGTTCCATTGGGAAACAATGCAAAAATCCATGACCACACAAACCGTATAATCTACTGACAGCTTGGTAACAAGTCATCTAACCTAGATATGTGTTGGGGAGGTGACCTGGCACCATCTCCAAGAACTTTTCCCCAAATTTTCATTTCAACCTCAGCATTAGCCAGATCTCCTTCCTTCCTAGTGCCCTCTCTGCATCTGGGAAGCCTGAATGTAACTATTTTCATGTCCATTTCCCCACAATGAGCAGGATTGGGTTGTGGTTGTATTATGGTGTCTGTAGTTTGTTAGAAGGGAGGAGGAAAGGGAGAAAGAAGATCAAGGAAGATTCCCAAGGGATAGAATAGGAACACTTCAGAGAGAAGACAGGTCTGGAGAAGGCTGAAAGTTTCAGACCCTTCCTGTACACAAATTGAAATGAACCCTTTCCATGATAGCTCACACTGCATCCTGGGCCTCCAGTCTCCCCTCCCCCTGCCCCTCATTCCCATTGCAAACAGAGGAGGTCTTTGGACTCTATAGCATTATTGAATAGATCTTCATCAGTCAGATGCTTCTGTGTCTCCCCAGTTTGAATGGCTTTCACGATACTCTTCCTGACACTGGGAAATAAGCCAATGTCTACAAAACATCATGGCCACTGAGAAGCCGAGGGCAGGAGAACAAGATGAAAATGAACCTTTGGCTTTTCAGGCAGAAAGACTGTTATCAAATACCACAGCCTTCCCATGGTGGTAGGATGAGCCCTTCGTAATGTTGAAAAACTAGAGGGCAGAGCTTAGTGATTGGTTTGCTTTGCCAACTAGCCGTAGAACTCAGATTCAAGCTCAGGTCATCTGGCCACAGACAGCATGCACTTACTTGATTTTAGTCCAGGTTTTAGGGGCCCGACCAGAGTCTCATCACCTACCTTTTGTCCTGGGAGACTGTACCAGGAACTGTCCTTTGCATGGTCTGTAGCATGCTGTACTTTCCCATGCATACCACTTATGACAATGGAAAATGTCCCCAGGCATGGCTCTTTGCCACCCAGGGGCAAATATCCCCTGGTTTATTTCCAATCAAGCAACTTTAGAAAGCAGCTTGGTCTTTCTGGGCTTTCTTGCATCCCTCCTCCCAAGCAATATTGATAAGTGGCCAAAAATCCAATGACCTAGGGGGACAGCTAGAAGTTTTACTCATACCAGTACTGGGATTTGACCTTAGGGTCTCACTTGTTGGTCTGGAACTCTACCACTTGAGCCATACATCTAGTCTTCATTTTTAAATATATAGTTTATCATCTTGAAATAGTTGTGCAAAGGAGCTGCTATTTAACAAAGCAGTTAATGAATACAACACATCTTGATCAATGTCACGCCTTTCAACATTCTCATCCATCCCTCCCAACTTCACCCTCCCCTCACTTTTCTTACTTTAGTAGGATATATTTAATTCTTCTCCCCCATGTCACCTTTTCATTCATCTGCTCCTCTCTCCTTGACCCTACCCTACCCCTTTCAGGTACTCATCTCCTAGTTAATTTGAGATTGGAGTCTTGTGGACTGTCCTGCCCTTGCTGGTTTCAAACCACAATCATCCAGATGTCAGACTCATGAGTAGCTAGGATTACATATATGAGTGGCCAGCACCCAGCTTCATTCATAGTCACATCTACACTGTCTGTCTATATTTTAGATAGATAATTTTGTCCAATATAAGAAATTAATTTTTACTATACCAATGAGGACAAATAAAACATTATTTGCTGAGAGAGAGAGAGAGAGAGAGAGAGAGAGAGAGAGAGGACAGTGCTCAGGCCCTGAGTTCAAGCCCCAGGACTGGCAAACAAAAACAAAAACAAAGTTCTATCAGGTACCCACAGTCAGTTAATAAGATTAAGAGGGTGCCCCTTGTGGAAAATGGGATGCCAACAGTGTTTTGGCTTTGGTTTCTGCATCCAAGAGATAAGAAAAAAACAAACCTCAAGATTGTGATATGGACCAATGGGATCATGTATATGGTGTTAGCACAGTGCATATTATAACACCCAGAAATGTCCTTGTTTTTTATGATAGACAAGGAAACTGAAGCTGCAGAATTTTCCAAAATTTTCCTTAGGTCTCTTACTCCTGTGGAATTCAGCCCCTACTCAAACCCCAGTAGTCTCCCATTAGGTCAGTTGCACCTTTGCCCACCCACTTCAGCCCCACAGAATCCCAGAGAATTAACCAAGGAAAGAGACTACTGCTGGTTTTTCTTTTCCCTCACACACCTGTAAGATGTTATAAGATAGCACATTACAAAGCCCTTAAGTTTCAATTTATTCTTTCCTTGGGGAACAGGAATTATTCAGTTACTGCTTCAAAGGGCAGGCCATTCATAGCAAGTTTTTCAATTACATTTTTCAAAGGAATGAATAAATGAGTGACTAACAAATGAACAAAAGAGTTTCCATTTGGGGGTCAAGCCTCAGATTGCACACACACACACACACACACACACACACACACACACACAATATGAAAGTGCCCAAGGAAAGAAATCCTCACAGCACCATGAAGGTTCTTGTATCATACTTCATTCCACTTCCATCACAAAGTTAATGTCCTTCGCAGCTGCTGACACATCCCTAGCACAGTAGCATGGCATGGTGGTGGCATGTTGATAGAATTGGGGTCCATGAAGTGACTCACAGTCCTAGCCCCTCCTGCATTTTACAGCTGAGGCCCACAGGCTGGAAATGCCTGGGTCACTCTCTCAGTGGCTGGCATGGAAAGAAGGCCTATGGCCTACTCTACTTTCTTTCTCCCTTCAGCTTTCCAGTGAGGATTTGTCTAAAGAGGAAAGAAAGGAAGTGTCCTGACAATTCCCTGTGAGAATTAGTCGACCACGGATGGCCATGGAAGGAACCAAGTCCTGAAGACTGAACCAGGGGCCATTATGGAAACTCTACTGTCAGCCTACCTTGACACCTGACACAGTACAGAGTGATTGAAAAAAGTTCTTTGCAGATGAACCAAATTGTTTCCTCTTAGGAGGAACCAATTAGCACATCCCAGATCTGGACTCGCCACATCTACCTGTCCACTGATAAGAGAGGGTAGTGGTCATCATTTAGGCGATGCCATTTACTGATTGTGTTATCTTTGGGCCAAATACTTACCATTGCTATACCTTGGTCCTCTCTGTGTAACACAGGCACAGCAACAATGTCTCCCTCCTAGGACTGCAGTGACAATTTGAAATGAACAGATAGAAGCTACTAAGAGCAGAAGGACACACAGTTCATACTGTGGAAGTGTGGGTTCTGCCACTCTGAACTGGGCACCACAAAGGCATCTACTTACCTCTGTAGACATGCTCCTGTGCTCCATGCCTTGCACAATGGATGCATGTCTATGCTAGGTTACCAGGGCCTAAGCCTTTCATCTCCTCAAGGCCATTGCTCTAGCAACTCTCTCCTTTTTCACCTGTGTCATCAGTGTTGATCTCCAAGACCTGATAAATGCTATCATCATGCAAACATACTGTTACTTCATGCATTTACACACACACAAACGGGTGCCTGCTTGCACGTATGCAAACACACACCCTCTTCTGTTGTGTCCACACTTTCTTCTAGTTATCACCTGTTTCTTTTGTCCTCTTTCAATAAAACTTCTTAAAGAGTTACATGCCCTAGCTCAAAATCTTCTTTTTCTTCTGTTCATGGATTTGCAGTGTGGTAGAGCTCTTTCTCTCTGGGTTCCCACATCCCAAACTGCAATTATTAAAGTCAACAGTGACCCCTCCCCAGCATCCAGCAGTCAAGTGTTAACATTAACCAACAAGGCGGCAGCATGTGGCACAATTGCTCACTTCCTCCTCCACAATGCTCTTTCCGCACTTGGATTTTAGTACCAACAGTCTTCTTGTCCCTTCCTATCTCTTTGGCTTCTTTGGTGTCCTCTGATGGTGTCTCCCCATCTTTCCAAACTCTGTTTTTTTTTCTTTCAGTACTAGGGTTAGAACTCAAGAAGTTGGCAATTGCTAGGCAAGTGCTCTGCCAGTTGAGCCATTCCCCCAGTCTTCTTTCACTCTAGCTATTTACTTAAGGGTCTAGATATTTGCTCCAAGCCAACCTATGACACACTCCTCCTGATGTGGCTGTCTACACAGCTGGGAATCACAGGCACACCCTGACATGTCACCACACCAAGCATATTGGTTGAGATGGAGTGTCACTTTTTGCCTAAACTGTGCTCAAATCACCATAGTCCCAATTTCTCCTTACTCAGTAGCTGGATGACAAGCATGAGCCACTCCACCACCTGCTACCCTACTACTCTAATCTCTTAACAGTGGAGACCCAGAGCTCAGCTTTTGGTCCTCTTCTTACCCATGTGTCCTCTCCCTGTCTGTGAACTCACCAGACACCTGGCTTTAAGTCCTACTCTACACTGTGGGCATCTCAATGCCTGTCACAAGCTCTGCTCTTCCCACTCAACACCTCTACATGGATATTGTAGAAATTTCATATCTTGTGTATTTAAAAGAAAATTCCTTTCCTGAATCCTCCCTCCCAAGCCCCAAGTTGCTTCTCTTGTTGACTTTGTTTTTCTCTGCAAATGCTGTTTCTTTCATTTGCTCAGGTACAGAATTCTCAGAGTCCTTCAGAACTCCTTGACTTGCCACTTTTCTGCGCCCCTCTTTCCAAACTGTCAGCAAACACTGCTGGGTCTTCCTCAGAAGGTAGTCAGGTGCTTCTCGCAGCTTACCATCTCACCCACCCAAGAGGGAACAACATCACCTCTGCCCTGGATTGTCCCCTGTCCTCACAATGGTCTCCCTGCTTCCACTTCCACCCTCCTTTGCTCTGTTCTCACCATAGAAATTCCCCTAAAAGATGGGCCAGACCGAATCACTGTTCTCTTCCAAACCCTGCCCTGACTCCATTGCAATGGTTAATAAGTGTTGGAGTCGCCACAGTAGTCCCAAAGGTCTCACGTGATCCTCTTCCCCTTCCCTGCACCTCACAGGTCCATGACTGTCTTTGGTCTCCCCCTCCCACCCCCCTGCCCACCCCAACCACTATACTGCCTCTTAGAAGCACCTGCCTGCACCCTCATGCCAGGAGGCCCTCTTTGGAATGTGAGCTCCTTGCCAGCAGGGTGTTGGACAGGTTTGTTGGCTGAGGGCTGCACACCATCAGGGCTCATCCTACTTGATGGAGTGCATACATTTCTACTGGCTTCTTCCTCTGCTCCCATCCCTGTGGTGTCAGTGGCGAGCCTTTACAGCCCCTCAGAAGCTGTCAGATCAATGAAAGAGAATAGGGAAACAAACTCTTCTCTCTCGGCAGACCACCTGGGCAGGTAAGTCATCTGCCATCTCCACGTCCTTCTCAGAGCTGGCTTTCCTTCCAAGTCAGGCCTTAGCTATGGACATCATCCTCACAAGACATGGTCTTCCCTCTCCCACATGGGTTCTGCGCTGCCCCTACCCTCCATTGTGCTGTCCTTCAATGTCAACCTGCATGCCTCCTCCTCTTCCCCCCCCTTCCCCCTCACCACTCCATGGAATCACCCCAGCCCTCCAGGGCCTTCCTGACTCTTGAGAAACTCTCCAGGGCCAACCAATACCAGCAGAAGCTGCCACCGCAGAGGAAGTGAACAGTCACCTTTTATCAGGGTTGGGGTTTGGCCTAGCATTTTAATGAGTCAATTGAAAACTACAATTTCTAGAAATTGTAGTTCCAGAATAACAACTTGAGAGCAGAAGAGAGGGGGCAGGTGGAAGTCCTGTGGCCCTAGGGCCTAAGTTTGCTAGGAAATATCTGATAGGTTTAAAATTGAGATCGTCCCAGCAAACCTCTTCCAGAAAGTTCCCTGAATCACTCCTTCACAGCATGGGTTAGCCACTCTCTCTTTCCTGTTCCCACAGCACCTGTGCTGACCTTTGCTTTATCTTGATACTTGAGGATCTTCCTAAGGACTGGTGGGGAAGGAAAAGCCGGAGATCCCAAATGCCAGACCAAATGAAGCTCGTGACATACTCATTGAATTATTGACTGAATCTCCTTAACAGGACCCAGATTAAGTTCTATGAGGAACATAATTCTTCAGGTTTGTATAGCAATTTATAGAAGCTATTTCATAGCTATCTTTGTTTCGTACGTGTGACAACACTAAAAGAGAAATTGATTTTTTTAAAGTTTTTATTATCAAACTGATGTACAGAGAGGTTACAGTTTCACACGTTAGGCATTGGATACATTTCTTGTACTGTCTGTTACCTTGTCCCTCATACCCTCCTCCCCCCTCCCCCTTACCCTTTCCCCACCTGAGGTGTTAAGAGAAACAACTACAAAAGCAATATTTGCAAAACTGTTTGGTGTAAGTGAAGTGAACTGAAGTGAACTAAAAGAGAAATTGTATTCATTCACTTATCCATTCATTCATTCAACTAAGTATGCCATTTGTTCTGGGTTAGATACTGTATACCTGGGGACTGAGTGCTAGAATGAAGGCAAATAGCACACACAAAAATCCCCCGACCTTTGTGGCACTCACATGGCTGTAGGTAGTCTTATCCTGCCTATTTCATAGATAAGCAGACTAAGATTATCTCTTGAAGGCTGAGCAGCCTAGCCAAGGCCCCAGGAACTTGCAAGCAAAATGATTCAAACTAGAATGCAGGGCTGTCTGATGCTAAGTACAGAGTACATTGTTCACCTCACCAGTTACTTCAAGATGTGGACTCATCTGTATGTGTTTTTCTTCTCCCTCTCTTTCCCTCCCCTCACCTCTTCTGCTCTCTCTCTTCCTGACTGTTCTTCTACATCCCTCTCCCCTTTTCTGCATTCTTTCCCTTGCCCTCCCCTCTCCTCCCCTCCTCCACTTCTTTTCTTTCTCCAACTCCACAACAAATAAAATGAGACTTGGCAAAAATCCACACTCTGGGACTACCTTGGAATCCTTCTCTTGTCTGATGTGTGTTTAACAAAGATGTGAGAAATACCTGCCAGGTCTCATGCTGGAGCCAAAAAAGACAGAAGCCACACAGCACTGTGCACGTCGTCTGCTTGTGTGCAAACCCGCAGGCATTTTTAGCAACTTTGGGGAACATAAAGAAAGCTGTTGGTTTTGTTTGCACATATTTTTCGCCTCTGCAGAAGGCTCCTCGCCATGCAGCAGCCTCGGCATTGCCTTTCGTTTGATCTCTACCACTCACCAGCTGAGCTGCACTTGGCAAATGACTTGGTCTGCTCTTATTCTCCGCCTTTGGAAATGTATCGGATCAGACTTCTCAGAGTGGTTGTGGGAACTAAATGGGGATCCTCCAGAAATGCCAGCCTGTCTGAATGAAGGCAGCTTCGACAGGACAGGGCTGCCTTAGGATTTGGAGGCCCTGGGGTAGAATCCCAATGCTGCCACCACTCAGTTACAGAACCTATGGCAGGTCACCTCACTGTCCTCACTCATCTACTTTCAGCTCCTCAGCAATGGGAATAGTCGTGCCTAAACCAAGGGATTGCTACGGATGCTAGCAATAATGTCTAGAGCCTGCATGCAACTAAGGCCCAGTAATGGCACAAAGTGTTTATTATTCTTGCAATCAGCAGCAGCATTTCTATTTGTACGTGGATGAAAAGTCAACAAGGATTTTAGAAATTTGAAACTAAAAATCTCTCTCTCTCTGCCTCCCTTCCTCCCCCTCCCCATGTGTATGTGTGTTTTGTTTCTGGGGCTTGAACTCAAGGTCTGGGCACTGTCCCTGAGTGCTGTCCCAAAGCTAGCACTCTACCACTTGAGCCACAGCTCCACCTCTGACTTTTAGTGTGGTCCTCAAACCTTAGCTTCTTGCATAGTTAGGATCACAGGCATGCGCTGCTGATACCTGGTTGAGACTGAAAACTACTTAGGGTAATCATTGTGTCTCAGGCATCCCTGTGTACCCAGTGCCTAGTTGGGTTTACAATTGGCCAGGAAAGTTGGAAGAACTAGACATGGTGAAGGGGGGAGGGGCCAGGTCCTCAGAGAGGTTACCTCAGGTTGAACAAAAGCATATATTTGCTGCATGATTACTATGTGGCAGACGTATGTCCTTACCTGTGTTTGTTCTCCACACAGACTCACAAGGTAAGCATAGTCACTAACATTATCTTGTACAAATTAGGAATCTGACATTCAGTCATCAAATGACCTAGGCAAGACTATACAGCTAGTGGGTGGTGGAGTGAGGACTGGAACCCACAGGTGTCTGACAGCTCAACCGCAGCCTTAACTTTTGCCCTGCATGCCAGGAAGAGTTCTGGTCTGAGGTTTCCTCTTCTGTTTTGCTTAGTTCCTGGCCCATGCCAGCAGGAAGAGCAAGTCTTCTGCATAGAGATCTAAATACAAGATCTTTGAGGCCTCCCAATTCTTTGGCTGGGGTTGTTGGGGTTTTTGTTTTCTACCATAATAGAAGGCACTGAGACAGAAAGACAGGAGGACATGACTATGATCATCCCTCCTTGGCAAATGTCACCTGCTGTCACTCAGGGGTTCAGGGATCCCATCAAAACCTCTCTTCTGGGAAACAGACCCTAGCCCCAGAACTGAAGGGAAGAGGAGTTAAGTGGATCTTCCCTAAGGAGGTCCTGACAGTTGAGCCAGAACCCAGCGTCTTGAAATAGGGGGATGCCAAGTTCCCCTTCTGAACCCTCATCTTCAGCTATGCCCTCACTACCACTGGTGGGCATTCCCAACAGCCTGCTGCTAGTCCTACACCTGGATAGAACCATGGCTATTCGGTCCAGAGAGGGGATGAGGGTTGCCCATGGTCACACAGCCATTACTGGAAGACTCGGGATAGCTACTTCCCTCATTACCAGTCCCATGATATCTCTACAGAGTGATCAGGGGAGAAAACCAGCACCAAAGGCACTGTTTAAAACTCACTTATCCATTTTGATTTTGAGCTGCATAATAGTACAGTGGCCAAGAGGCTCATTTCTAAAGTGAGCAGGACCTGAGTGTGATTGCGAGCTATGCCACTATCCTAGGAACCATGGGCAAGTCTTACAATGCTCATGAGCCTCTAGGTTGAGGAAGTGGTGACCAACCCCACAGGCTGCTGTGTGGATTTGGTGATGCCCTGCACAAAGAGAAAGGCTTGGCCCCTTCTCAGTGGGCAGGAAGAGGTTACAACATGTCCGGACTATTTGTTTCTTAGTTCTCCAAACACTCATTTGACATTAAAAGGGACACTTAACAATCCTTTATTTCCTAACCATGATATTCTGCAAGGTAGGAACCTAAAACCAGGATAGTCAATTTCTATCACTCACAAAATTACATCCAGACATTTACTATATGACTTCACAACTCAAGTCATTTGTTGAAACCAGAACCATCAAGAACAACTGAAGTCCTTAGAACCATATCTCTTTTCACCTCTGGCTTTTGCCTAGAATTGTCATCTTTTTCTTCTTCTCCCTTTTTTTTCCTTCCCTTCAGTTAGATACAGGATGGGTAAATGATAGGGCTCCTGTCCACATGTTACTTCCAGCCTGAAAGAGAAGATAGCTAAGCAAGTAAAGATGAGAACTACAAGCAGGGAGTACAGACCATGAGAACTAGCTGAGCCTCCCAATATAATGGAAGCTTGATAAAGTTTGCTCTCCTTTCCAGACTCCACATCCCCTCTTCTATGAAGCTACTCTTGGCTACATGGGCTTACTTGCCCATTGTCTACAGGCTTGAAACTTGGGCAGCATCTTTCATTCAAGGACTATGTGCCTCTGATCCCATGTCTAGACTGAGCTCCTGGAAGGCAAAAAAGCATCGCATCCAGATCTTAGTTTCTAGCACAGTGGCATGAATATAGTAGGTACTCATTAAATTCTTGGTGAATGTACAGAAATTGGCAAAAATTTTGCATGATTGGTGGATTCCTTCCTATGTAAAAATCTTGAAAGAGATAAAAAGCCATTTGTATTTAGTTCCCTTTCCCTCTGGGTCTTAGTAGGTGTCTCTGTTAAATTAGGGAACTCATATTATAAGCATGTGTTTTCTTCCTTCCCTCACCTCCTTCTCTCCCATCCTCTCCTTCTCTTCTCTTCTCTTCTCTTCTCTTTTCTTCTCTTTTCTTCTCTTCTCTCCCTCTCTTTTTTTACTAAGTAGTAGAATACTTACAGATTAGTTGGTGTAATGTAAATTGAGTCTGAGCATCTCTGAAGACCATGTGGCCTTCAAAGCTCACCTCTATTATCTCTTCCCCATGGAGAGTACAGTTTGGAACCCTTCATTGTCCCTTTCCCTTCTCAACATCAAAGCACACTCAAGATGTAAGTAACTACACCATAGGAATCCAGCTTCACTGGGACCACGTATTACAACCAGAAGCATAATCATAAATATTCAGAGTACCTGATCCAGGCCCAGATATCTGGAGCATTTAAGAAATGATCTCACTTATTCTTTTTTTCCCTTGCTACACCTTCTCTGAACTAGAACTTCTGCCTTTCCAAATAAAAAAAATCTTAAACTGTTAACCAACTTAAATACTTCTAGAGAACAAGTTAATGTTATAAGTAGATATCTTTGAAACATGATATTCATTTATTAATCTTCATCCCAAACCTGTGGAGCTGGTTTGAGTAATTCTCTTTCATAACTGAGATGAGTAGGGTACTGAGAGGAAGACAAATTGCCCAAGATCATTCAAGGAAATGGGCAAGGACAATCCTGACTCCCACCAAGTGGGCACTTCCCAGGCCCCAGGACCATGTTTCTAACAGTGTATACTTATTCATTTATTTAATCCCCTATAAAATGTCAGGCACAGTATACTGCTACTATTGTCATATGACAGATGAGAAGAGAGAGGATTAGAGGCCTGAAGTAGATTGCCTATCATCCTATAAACAACAAATACCAATCCAGGCCTGGAACCAAGCCCATGAGATCCACACTCAACCCATACTTGGGCCTCCTGAAGCCCCACTCCCTTTTTCCTTCCTTCTGCCCTTTGAAGGCCTTCTCGCCTTCTGGGTAGGGCCTCAGGAAAAGTACACAAAGTCCTGGGACCTCAGACCTGGTCACTGTGACAATTACCATTATCACAAAATGCATCAGCTCACCTGGAGCAAGTCTGGATTTCCCTGCAATTTGGGCTGTGTGACATTTGGCAAGTTACTCAACCTCTGTGTGTCTCAATGTATTCTCCCACAAAAATGGGCGTTATGATAGCAATGATCTCACAGTTACCGTGAAGAATGAAGAATGCTTAATACAGTACCTCACATAGAATAAGTACCTCAAAAAGTGACAGTTATTGTGGTGGTGTTACATAGTGTGAAATTGTTAGCAATCGTGATGTGTATATACAGAAGATCTAGCAATGCATAGGCCTGTTCTGTGTTGTTAGTAATGTCCCTATATGGGGGGAATTTTGCAAATCCATAGAACTTTTGAGCATGAGGAAGCTAAACCTTGCCATAGAACAAATGCAAGTCAAAATCGTGATGTGTTTGCTCTCTCATTTCTCTCTCCCAGGCTGAAGACTGAAGGCCGCTTCCATGTGTCACCTTCGGGAAGCATCCTGTTCTAATCAATGAATGCCTTTGAATACCTGCTATATGCCACACACTATTCAAGATTCTGGGTACAAGAAAATTAAAGGGGCACAGGATTTTCCTGTCTTGTTCTTTTTTTGTGGTAAGATACTCTTAATACTTATCATTTTAACCATCCATAAGTGTCCCAGGCAGTGACATAATACACACTCACATGTTCTTTCACCCTGACCCAGAGATGCGTCATGATGTTGGGAAACCATCACCACTATTTGTACCTGAACTTTTTCATGGTTCCCAGCAAAAACTGTTCCTTCTTTGCTCTCCCCAACTCTGGGCAGCCTTTATTCTTTTTCTGTCCCTAAACAGTTTGTAAAAGGAGTTTTTTTTATTGTTGTTTTGATGGTACTTAAGGTTGAACTTAAGGCTTCACCTTTGCTGGGCAGGCACTCTACTGCTTGAGCCCTATTTCCATCTCTAGCTATATTTGTATGGATATTTTTTAGATGGGATCTTGTGTTTTGTCTAGGTTGGTCTTAACTTCATTCTTCCTTTTATACTTTCCTGCATTGTTGAAATGACAGGCATGAGCCACTGGCACCTGGCCTGAAAAACATATTTTATTGTAAACTACACATAACCAAAGTTTGTCATTTCAACAATTTTTATTGTATAATTTAGCGGCAATAAGTATGATTCACATTTTGTACCCCTGTCATGACCATCTATAACTAGAGGTTTGGGGATAACAAAGAAAACTTTGGATCAATTACATACTAACTTCCCATTCTCTATTGGCTCTGGCCCTTTGCAACTGCCAACACAGTTCCTATCTCTCTGATTTTGACTACTCTGGGAAAGTGGAAAACCATGTTATCTATCCTTTTGTGACTGGATTGCTCCAAAAAGTATAACATTCTCAAGTTCAACCAGTTACAGCAGGTATCAGAACTGTCTTCTTTTTTGAGGTTAAACAGCATTCCCTTGTGAAGTTATTCTGCATTTTGCTTATCCATTCCTGTCTATTGGACATGGGGGTGGTTTCTTCCTTTTGGAAGAGACATACACATGTGCTCTGAACATGAGTATTCATGTCTCCCTGTCTTCATGCTCTTTTGGCACGGTGGCGGGGGGAGGTAGACATGAATATTTACTCACAGCTTACTGTGTTTTCTGATGTGTGAAATGGGGACTAGTTGACCTACTTCAAGAATTAAATGGGATGATGTGCCACCAAGGAGAGAGCCTGAGATACTGTGAGCTTAGAAATGTTGCCTTTCATCTATGACGCCATTGAGAGATGGAGCATGCCTAAAGGAAGACAGCCTGGAAATGACACCTCTCACAGATGTCAACTGCTCCTACAGAAACCCTGGCAAGGAGGCCATGATTTTATTTTCCAGTTAAATAGATGAAGATAATTTTTTCTCTTTGCTGTGAAGCTGTAAAGGTGGGCCTGTAACTTATATCATCTTATTCCGATCTATGACTAGGGCTAGGGAAATGTCTATAGAACTTTCCTGGGGAAAGAAGTCATGTACCTGGTAGCTTCAGCATGGGAGACAGAGCAGAGGAGAAAGAACCAAGGCAGAATATTAATGTTCTGCATTAACAAGAAATAGGCCTAGGCAAAAGTCACAGGAGGGAGATATGGCACCTCAGGAAGAACAGGAAGAGGCCAGCCTGTAGGGCAGAGATGACACTGCATAGGTGGAGGCTGGTTTGGGTTATAGAGGACACTTAGAACAGCTGACCAGCCTGGATCCTAGATCTGGAGGCCTGACAAACTGACCAAAGTGGAGTTTCAGGGCCATTAGTCAGACTCACTGGACAGAGTCTTGCCTTTTCTACTCCCTATGTCCCTTTAAACACAGTATGTTAATATAAATATAAATATATAGTTATATATCCCAATATCTTATATGTAATTAAAAGGCCAGATAGTTCTCTAAAGCTTACTTCTCACTCTCATTTTCTGTTTCTCTCAAGTCTTACTCAAAAGTAGCCACAATCTGCTACACACACACACACACACACACACACACACACACACACACACTTTTGCTGATACCAGGCCTTGTGTTTGCCACGCAGTCACTCTACCACTTGAGCCATGCCTCTAACCCTTCTTCCCACATTTATTTCCCTGTTTCTAAGCATGTTTTACTCTACAACCTGAGTACTTCCTTTCACTTTCCAATCTAGTTATACTTTTAGGTTAGAATCATCTTTATAGGATAGTGGCCACATAAATAATAGCTGAGTCATCTCTCATATGTCTTTCTTTTCTTTTATATCACCTGGGTTTTCTCCATTTGTTTGTTTTGTTGGTGGTGGGGCTTGAAAGGCCTAGGTGCTGTCCTTGAGCCTTTTTGTGCTCAAGGCTAGCACTCTACCACTTGAGCCACAGCGCCACTTCTGGTTTTTGAGTGCTTAATTGGAGACAAGTCTCACAGGCATTTTTCTGCCCAGGCTGGCTTCAAACTGTGATCCTCAGATCTCAGCTTCCAGGATTACAGGTGTGAGCCACCAGTGCCCAGCCAATTTGTTTTCTTTTTTGTTTAAATTAAAATTGAAGTCCCATTTTCTAAATCTACTTGGTTTGTTTGCTAAATACACATATCTAGCTCCACTGTGGGAAATGTCACTCTCATCTTGGGCTGTTCAAGACCATCAGATAATCCATCCATCTGTTTTATTTCTCTGGAGTCCTCATCACTCCTGTTCTATTCTAGATTCTTATTCTCTGCCTGCTACAGTGACACCATTGTATGCAAGATTTGTTGATAGATTCCTTGATGTCAGACAAGTAAACATGATCAACAGCATGAGCTCATTGTCATTTATCTATAGACTTGGTGCAGAAATGCCCACCATGTGTTTTTTGGATCTCTCAATGCCAGAGGGTAGTGGTCCCTGCCCCTATCGTTTATAGGATCCTAGCCCAGAGGGACTAAGAAAGTTATGCATTGGAGGCATTCCTCTCACAGAGTCCTCAGGCTCAGAAGAGAAGTCTTTACCTCAGCCTCTGAAGAAGAAAATTTGGAAGGCTTCCTGTGGTTTGTGACGCTAAATATATCTTAATTGATTAGGAGGCGTTTTCTCAGAGTTCCTGGAGAAGATTTCAGGTGAGAGCACATCACATCATGTGCACATCTAAGAGAGCCAGAGAAAGCATGACTCACACTGGGAATTTAAGGTAATTAATGAGTGCTGCTTATATGGGAGGAGTCCAAGAAAAGGGTGGGCAGGTTTTGAGTGTCAGGCTAAGGGACTGGAGGCAATGAAGAGCCACAGAAGGAGTTTAAGGAGGAATAACCTGTCCAGGCTTACAGGATGTCAGATATGAGCAGAGAAGACAGAGTGGTGAAGGGGACACTGAGGCCAACCAGGAAATAAAGAATAATACTTGTACTGGGGGAAGGCCTGGGGCTCAAAAGACCTTCAGACCAAACTGACTGAACTTGAGGACACAAGGAATGTGAAGAAGATGACCGGGAGTTCTCTTGCTATACGAAGAAAAAGGTTTTTCCATTCAGTAGTCTCTTGGGGAACTCAAAGCTACTCTGAGCTGGAAGAAGCCACTGGCCTCCTGGGTGGTTGGGAGATAGAGATGCTTACAGAATAAATGCCCTGATCCTGGTAGCTAAGCCAGCACCAAGGTGCACCAAGATCTGAGAGTAGAGGCAATTATAGGCTGGTACAACCTGGTGGGTAAGAGTAAGTTCTGGACTTAGGCAGCTCCTGGTTTAAATACCAGTTCTGCCACCTGCTTGTCTGGCCTCAGTTTTCCCCATCTGAAAATTGGGTAGTATAATAGCACCTTCCTCATCCGATAGTTGTAGGAACATTGATCTGGCTTGGGAAGAGAAGTAGGCAGGGCTGACTTCAAAGGTATGCACCCTGTGCAGGCACACAGGACCCTGAGCTCAGAAGAGTTCCACATATATTACAGTGTGTTGCTTTGCCATCCCTAGTTTCTTAACAGTGATTGGATCAGGGGTCCACACACTTGGATTTGCCCTGAACAATACCACTTAGAGAGCCACCCTGTAACTGAGAGATTCTCTGCTTGAAAACAGAGACGGTACTTTTGGAGCTAAAGGGATCTTGACTGTGCAAAGGCCAGGTGGTACAGAAGAGGCAGTTTGCCTGTCTAAGGAACAGTCTTTGTGAGCCATCGTTGGAAGTGCAAGGCAGAGAACAACAGACAGCCTCGAATGCAACCTTGAAGAATCCAGCAGAACATTGGCTGGCTTGGAGGTCGCAGAGCATCCAGAGTGTTAGGATCTGCACTTCAGATAAGAAAACTGAGGCCCAGAGGGTAAGGTGACAAGGCTGCAATATGAATTTTACTTTTACCACTGCAAATCCTCTTCTCCAAGAAAGGAAATATACACAATTATCTTTTATGGCTGCATTAGTGACAAATACGTTTGTATCATACCTTTTCTTCCTCCTAGGTTCTATGCCTGCTGCTTTTGCCTAACAGTCAAGTCTGGAGTGGCTCATCCAGTGAGACAGATGTCACAGTTAAGACTCCTGGTGCATCCTGGAATGGGTGACTAGTCTGTTTCCTCTCAAAGTGAGTGCTAGCCCTTTCAACAGGGACTTGCTGTGGCTCCAGGACTATGGATCACACTTTCCCATGAATGTAATTGACTGCTGCTTGTGATGGATGCTGAAATGAGGGATTGACTGATTGGTGAGGGTGAAGGCATTACAGATACATTAGGGTTGGCGGGGCGGGGGGAAGCAAAGGTCTTGTATCTGCACATGTCTGCAACTTTTATCCTGGGTGCCACCCTAACACTTCGATCCTAGGGACTGGGCTGCCTGTCTACCCCACCCATAGGTGGGTGGGGAGGCTTAGTCAGCGGCGGTTGCTGAGGATGCTGTCTGGAGAGAAGAGACATCAACTTCTGTCTGTCTGTCTGTCTGTCTAGAGTTCCAGGCAAAACTGCCTGGAGGTGGGAGAAGTTGCTTGTCAGCTGCTCATATGGCCAGGAGATGGATGGATGGAGCCTCCAGAAGGGTTGTGTCCTTACCTAGTCTCTTTTTGAAGGCTTTCCCCAGTGACTCACCGCTGCCTTTTGCTTGTGTTCCTCCAGATAGGCAAGGATGGTGACAGAAAGGCCTGAGTCAGCCCCACACTTCTACTTTGTGGGTTTTAGTGGCTGGATATAAGAGAGCAAAAGGAGTGAGGGTGCCGGGATGGGGGTGGTGGGACAGAAAAATAGATCTAACCTACCTTGCTCTTTAGGTGTCAATCTTTAGGATACCATTTTTAAGGTCTCAGATGCTTCCCTACTAGGAATAAATGAATATGTCCTTTTGCTGGTCATAGAAGTGACTCCTACTTCTGCCTTCTGATTCCCATGGTCAGGAGATGATGAGATCCAACAACTTCTAAAACAGGCAGGAAGACTGAAAGGAAACCCTGCAGATAGATCTGGATACAACTTATCTAGAATGTTCTACTGATTGTTTCTTTTCTCTAGGAAGCTGAGGGTAGGAAGATGGTATTGGAATTGTTCTTGCACAAAAGGGACATGGTCAGACACTGGAGATTTGCAGATACATTACAAGGTAGTGAAAGGCTCCTGTGACCTTCTGGTGATAAGACTCACAGCTAACGTTCTTGGAACTATTTCTAGGGTCCAGGCCTTGGGACCTATGTATTTATAGAACTACTTTCATGTTATATTAACTTGGGAGCAGGTGCCTCGGTCAGGATGAGCAGGACCATGCTGCAGAGATCGCAAAACTTCAATGGCTTACAGATACACAAGCGTATCTCTTGCTCTTGCTAGATGTTTACCATCAGTGTGCCACCGGAAGAACTCTGGTGATTTGCAATTTTAAGAAGCCAAGGTCCAAAAGACTGAGAAGGAAAGGAAGCAGAAGTCCAGACTGGAATGAGGAGGTCAAAGAGCCAGTCCAGTGAGAGTTCTGGAACAATAAGAGGGAGTAGTCAGAGAGTGGGACTCTGCTATTGGAGATTTCTGGGGTGGACCAGTAGCCAGCCAAGATAAAGGCTAGGTGTGGCTCTGAGCGTAGGTAGCTGGAGTCCAAGTGAGGGCAAAGTTCCCTGGTGCTGAAATCAAAGGGACACCAGTTGGAGCCACACTATTCTTCATGGGGAAAAAAGAAGGTCCACGGGAAGATTTAGCAAGCCTCTGGTTATCGTAGCTTTCTAAGTGGATATATTTTATGAGGGGGATAAGATTTAAAAATGGTGACCAATAAAATGTGAGACCACAAGAAGCATTAGTGAAGGCTACATTCCTCAGGGGAAAGTTGGAGAAGTACTAGATATGGAAGACAGGCTCCCCTCAAGGCCCATGGGATGGTCACTGGAGTATATGTGGCACATTTCATGGGTTCCCAGGGGCATCGTGGGAAAAGAGAGGCAAGAAGAGGGAAGCAGTGGCCAAGAATGTGCTAAAGATGATATTGGTGAGGAAGCAGGAGTTGTCCAAAGATTAAAATGCAGACCAATTCTTGGAGGCCTTCTTTAAATGATGCGTCCAGGCTGGGAATGTGGCTTAGTGGTAGAGTGCTTGCTTAGCATGCATGAAGCCCTGGGTTCGATTCTTCAGTACTACATAAATAGAAAAGCCAGAAGTGGCGCTGTGGCTCAAATAGTAGAGTGCTAGCCTTAAGCACAGAGAGGCTTGAGGATAGAGCCCAGGTCCTGAGTTCAAGCCCCAGGACTAGAAAAAAAAAAAGTGATGCTTCCCTTCAACTTCTAGAACCTTCCCAGATAACAATGATGGCAATAAAGTAGAATCTGATACCTGAATAGAAATCAAGTAGTTTGAGTTTCATAGGGAACAGAAAAGATAGGGAAGGACAGAGTGAGCCAAATCAGTGGTGTGCCTACACAGAGCTAGCTTTTAAAAGTGAAAATTTATGCATAATCAAAATGACCAACATTTTGTCTCCTGAAGAAAATACCTTCTCAGCCATTGCTTTCACATGAATATATTGGAATACCCCCCCTCACCCTTGCCCGGGGTTCCCCAGCCCCCATCTCTCCTGCAGTTTGTGGTCCAGCTTAATTAAGAGCTCTGCCAGTCAATTAGTCTCAATCACCTCTCTAATTGGGCACCAGCTGTGTTTTCTCTTGACAAGGACTCCTTTATGGGACTTCTAAAATGCATCATACAGAGAGAAAAAAAAAAGCATAACCATTTCAGGGTTATATCACCATAAATACAAGAATGCTTATTTTCTACCCAAATGAAGAGTGCATCTCTCTATATATATATATTCCAGAAAATATTTTGAAAAAGCTGGGAAGGAGGAAACTGAGCAGCAAATTCTCCATTTGTTTAGGTCCTGAATATGAACGTTGATTGTAGTTTTGCATAATTGCAGGTGTTAGTGCATAAAGATTTGAGACATTTCCTGGCAGAAATGTGAAACTTGAGAAATGGAGCTATGAATGGCTCCATTGATGAACAGCCATCCGTGATTGACAGAATGGCTATTAGTAGCTAATATTAGCGGAGCTCTTTGTATGAACTTAATCGTATGGTAAACTCTTGACATGGGTTACCCGCAGTAAATCTGCCTTATGAGGTGGGCATTACTGTTCTCTCCACTTTTGTAGATTAGGAAACTGAAGCTCAAGGTCTATTCATCAGTAAGGAGCCAAGGTGGAACCATAACCCAGATAGGTCTCATGCTGAAAATCCTTTTGTGCCTCTCTCCAACTAAACTATCCAATGGACTTGTGAGTCCAAAGTTCTCTGTTTATAACAATTGCAACATCAACAATGACCCCTCACATTTACATAGAATTTTGTAGTCCTTAAGTTCTTTTACAGTTGCTGCCCTGTGATAGAATAGCCCGGTGAAATAAACAAGCAGCGACTACAACCTCATACAACAACAGAGAGAAAGAAGGAACTAAAAGGCTGGACTAGCCAGGCACCAGTGGCACCTGGTGCCACTTCAGGGAAGCTAAAATCTGAGGATTGCAGTTTGAAACTAGCCCAGGCAGCAAAGTCCTTGAGACTCTTATCTCCAATTAACCACCAAAAAGCTAGAAGTTGAGCTGTGGCTCAAGTGGCACTGTGCCCGACTTGAACATAAAAGCTAAGGGGCATCACCTAGGACCAGTGTTCAAGCCCTAGGACTGATACAATAAATACAATAAAAAATAAAAGGCTAGATTATCGACCTATTTGCGCACCTTTCTGTCTCCTACTTCAAATCCAGTACTCATTCTTCTACTCTCCCCACTCTCCAAGTGTGTAACTTCCTCTTAAGTAAGCCAGTAAAGCATATGTGTGTGTTTACATTCATTCATTCATTCCACCAGCCAGTCACGTTACATTTTGTTTCTGTCAGTATGTTATTTATACATTTACTCAGATTATGCCCCCTCCTTGAGATGGAGAAGGCTTGTGCAAGCAGGATTTTTTCCCTGTTGATGTTTATATTTCCAGGCTCCAAAATAGCACTTAGAACCTGAGAGGGTCTTAATTGGCATTACTGCTGAGAATTCATTCAGCTAAATATTAACTCAGTCGCTTCATAAACATTGATTAAACATCTACTATGTGCCAGGTATAGTTTGGTCTGAGCTGGGAACCAGACAGACAGGGTTTCTAGCCACACAGAGCTTTCATCCCAATGTCAGGGATAGGGAGGGATTGATAGACTGGGAGATGTGATCATAGCTCATTAAGATTTGTGGCACATGGGACTTAACAGAGGGATAGGACCAAAAGTTATTGTCTTAGGATGTTCACATAATAGAGGGACCTGGGCAACCGGAAGTTTCTAACTCATCTGTGCACTTCATATGGGAGGGAGCAGTCTTGGGTAGCTATAAGGCATGTTCCAAGGAGAAAACATCTATGTACATTTTAAGACAAGTAGGAGTTACCTAGGAAAGTAGTAGGGAAGATTACAGGTCCGTGGCTTCTGACAAAGGAACCAGCTAGCCATGTGCCAAGGTGACTGATCTCAGGGTGTGCAATGAGGAGAGACAAGGAAGGGATAGGGATTACTATGGCCTGCATCCCAAAGTGCTATGTTGGTGTGGTTAGTTTTACATGTCAGCTTGGTTAGACTGTAGCTCCCAGGCTGTAGGGGTCAAATGAGAAGTTAGGTGATACAATGAAGACTTCCTGGAGATATAACACCTGGCTGTGAGTATCGGCAATATGTTCACCCTAAGGAAATTTGATTATCTGCACTCATCTGATAGGTACTAGCCAATGAGTCTTGTCCCTGAGAGAGAAAATATTCCATCTGTGAACTACAGCATTATCTCAAGGTTTCCAGCTTGTTGGCCTGCCATGCTGATTTTAGTCTTGTCTAGTCAGATCCAACAGGAGTGGAAACTAGTTCCTTGAAGAAAATGCTTTGATATTTACAGAAAAAGATAGATAGATAGATTAATTGATAGATTGGTAGATAGATAGGATAGATAAGGTAGACACAGATAAAAAGATAGATTAATTGATAGATTGATAGATAGGATAGACAAGGTAGACACAGATTTTTAATTGCATATTGGTTCTATTTCTCTGCTAGACTCTTGGCTGTCTGATCTATATCTACCCAGATAAGCAGCTTGAACTTCATCCTTCAGTGAAAGGAAGAGGTATGGAGGGTTAAGCCCAGGAGTAGCTTAAATGGATCTGTGTTGTTAATAAATGACTGGGGCTGGATGTGACTCTACCTATTGTCTCAGTAATGGAAAGGCTGAGGCAGTCACAAGTTTGAGGACAGCCTGAGTTACATACTGAGACTCTAACTCAAAAGGAAGGAAGGGAGGAAGGAAAGAGAAAAGGGAGCAAGAGTCAAGAATGGCTCTGGCTGTGGTAGACCAGGTAAGAAGTTTGTCTGGACTAAGTCACATTCTTGGGAATAGCCTGGAAAGAAGGTGATTAATTCAAGTGATAGTATCAGAGCAGTATTGCTAAGTCTTGGTGTACAGATACATGGGTCCATGAACATCTTGTAGATTTCACATGTGTTAAGAGAACAGTTTTCTATGTTCTTTTTTTCTTTTTTGCAAGTCCTGGAGCTTGAACTCAGGGCCTGAGCACTGTCCCTGGCTTCTTTTTGCTCAAGGCTCGCTCTCTACCACTTGAGCCACAGTGCCACTTCCAGCTTTTTCTATATACGTGCTGCTGAGGAATTGAACCCAGGTCTTCATGTATGCGAGGCAAGCACTTTACCACCAGGCCATATTCCCAGCCCCTGCTGTGTTCTTTTTCTTGTACCTAGAACAATTACTGGCACTTAGTAGGTTCCCCTGAAAAATTTACTTAATGAATGTAATACAGTTCCTTGAAATTCAGGCCATTACAGAGTGTTTGGGCAGTCACCATATGGGGTGTACAGTGTAATTTGGGATGTGTTAGGTTGAAAGAGTCATCAGAAAACTAGGTCAAGGGATCAGGGGCTGGGAGGTGATCTGGATACTGTAGGGAGTTTGGGGGTAAAAACTGAGCAAGCAGTGCTAAATACCTATAGCCAAATGTGAGGTCAACTTGAGAATGTCAGTGAGGGGGAAGGAGGGTGTAAGTAATCTTTGAGAAATTGTGAGCAGGGAAGGGAGCCCTGTAAGGGGGCTAAGAAGGACTGCTCAAAGGAAGAAGAGGGGAAGAATTCAGCAGTGGCAGGCCTGGATCACCAGAGTGTTCCCACTACTGCCAAGTCCTTTGCCTTTAGGTTTACAATGTGATGTTGACCAGCATGGCTTCCTTGTGAGTGCAGAGGCCAGAGGTCAAGACTGCTGGCATTTGGGGCAGGCCTGGGACTTGAAGTAGGGGACACAGTGTCTCTATTGGCCTAATTTTTCTTCCATAGAGTTGGCAGTTCATGGCCAGGCCATTTTAAAGGGCTTGAAACTGAGGTGCAAAGAGACCAAGCCAGCTCTCAGTCATCACCCAGCCCAAAGGGGCCGTGCTAGAAGACAACAACTGCTCAGACTACACATTACCTTTTATGACTAGGAAGGATACAGACTGAAAAGAATGGTTGTGCAGGGTGGGGCCAGGCTCTGTCCAAGCTAATCACTGGGACGTGCAGGGCAAGAGCCTCCAGGGCGTGCAAGAACATTTTCTCAAGGGGATCTACCTTGCCTTGAAACAGCTTGTTCTGCTGAGTTGACAGGAGAGAGAAATGGGGACTCCTTAGTCCTGGGCCTCGTGCCAGAACACGGAGCAAAGACGCCAGGAGGCTGGGTCTGGCTGCAGAAGCTCTGGGCCCACGTGTGGGCCATGCCAGTCCCCCTGCCTAAGGGAGGAGAAAGAAAACAGCATGTGTAGAATTTGTTTGTTCTTCACAAATACTGAAAAACAAGCCCTCACTATCTCCCTGGCTCTATTCATCATTTGATATAGTTGGCTTTATTTCACTTTCACAGCATTCTGTAAGGAATGTGTGCTGTTTGTTCCTTATTTAAGGATGAAAAACCTAACGTCCAGTGAAGCAAGACTGAACTCTTGTTCAAGTCTAAAGTAAGAAAAAATCAGTTTGGTTTAGGACAGCCCTGGTACCCCGAGGATTTACCTCCTAAGCAGACATGACCAGCTGGTGTTGACCTTTCCTCTGAGCCAAGGCCACACCTGAAAAGTGTTCCTATAGTTCCTGAGAACTAAGTTCCCATCATTTGGGCGTGATTCTGCAGTAGGCAAATATGCCATGGGTGAACCCACCACGTATCAAGAATGTACTTGCGGAGATGCAAAGTGTCTGATAAACACAACAGACTGATTGTAGCATATGTTCGTATTACCAAGGGACATTTTTCATAATTATTAAAAGTTTTTTTAATAGAAAGCAAAGATAAACTAACCTTTTGTGTTTGGTTTTTCTTTTCTTTTTTTCTGCTTTAGGCAGGAGAGGAGATGATGACTAAGCCAGAGGCAGAGGGTTGATCCTTGAGGTGCACATCTTCAGGACAGCCAGAAAAGGGGCAACTAGTGTCAAGAAATCACCTTTCACTTCAATATACAAGTGCTAATACTGGCTGGGAAGTCAACCAGCCAAGGAGCTTGTCTATGTTCATGCTAGAACATGGCTATGCTGCGATTCACACTCAGGGTTCATGTCCAGCTGACATCTGTGCCGCAGATGCAAAACCCATTTCTTGAGTCCAAAAGGTGATTATTGAATCCCCTACTCTGTACCAGGGCCCGTTTTCAGGGTTGAGAATGAAGTAGTGCACAATATTACCCAAATGCCTTGCCCTCGTGGAACTTAATAGAGCAAGGTCACTGATACAGTTTGCTTCTGAAATGCCCCCCCCACCCAGGCTCCTGTGTCGAAGAGATGATGGTGTGACTTCAGGTCAATGGATGATATAACTTTAGGAAGTGATGGAAACTTTAGGGGACAGGGCCTAACTGGGGGAAACAGGACATGGGGAGATGGGCTTTTGAAGGTTATACCTGGTCCTCTGCCCTTTCCTTCCACCTCTCTGCTTCCTGGCCACCATGAAGTAAGAGATTTTGCTCTACCACACCCTCCTATCCCTGTGATGCTCTGCCTCTCCCCAGGCCCATGGCGCAGAGCCAGCATTGACTGACACCTCTGGAACCATGAGCCAAAATACACCTTCCCTCTTTTGAAATTGTTTTCTTTGCCTATTTGTCCTAGTAATCAAAGCCTAATTAACGCAGTCACATGTAATGTTGTATGCATGGTGCTTTATCAGCACCACAGGCAATGAGACAGGACCTATGAGTGGGTCTTAACTCTCTGGCTCCTTATCAGGTGAGGAGAGCCACTCTGCCATTTTGCTTCTCTGTTTCCTTATCTGAAATGCAATGATGATAACAGCTATTTCCAAAAGTCCCTGTATAGTTTAAGTGAAATAATACACAGTGCGGCAGGTTTTATAAATAGTAAATTATAAATTGTATTATTAGTTCTGTATTCCCTAACAAATCTATCATAAATTGCATGAACTTTGGATTCTCAAGCACTTGTATGAACAAACTCACATGAATACTATTTTGTTCACTGGCACAGAAGGAAATGGAATATCAGAATTTAGACCTCAGAGAGGGTAGATCAGTTACCTGAGGTCACACAGCTAACCAATGCTAGCTAGCACCAGCATTCAAGCCCAGGACCCTTCAACTTTATTACCCAAATGTAACACTATGGTCACACATGTTTTCCAAACTCACAATTGGACTAGCTGCAGGGCAACCAAAAATCGTGTTCTTCTTTGGTGTCTTATGCAACAAACCATATGGACCTTCAAGCTCTTACATAACGGGCCCAATGCTAACGAAAAGAAGTTTAACAACAACACAGAAAACAGATCACATTCACAACAGACCACCATATGTTCCCCCCTCCCCGTTCCCTGACAGCAGCCGTCCCAACTCCTACTTGGGCACCCACAGAAGTCTTCTCGACGAAAACAGGTTTATTCCCAAGTGACTCAAATATGGATGTCTTTATAAAAAGAAAAGGGGAGGGAGGAAGCTCTGCATGATTCAAAAGAAACTGGTCTTACTAGCTCCCCAGAAAAGCCCACAAACCTTTTGCCTCTACTACTTGGTCTTCCTGTGTAATCTGGGTTCCTCTGGAGACACACCATTCACTCACCCTATACATGAGTGTAGCTGCAGTGATTTCAGCCTCCCACATCTGCAAGCCTGCAAGAACAGGTTCCCTGGGCCATCCCCATCACTTGGTCCTGGGTCTTTTCATATGATAGTGAGTTTGTGATATGCTGCTGTTTTTCAGGAATGAAAACATCTGGACCTGAATCCAGTCCCTCCTCCCCTCTTTCCCTCTGTGTGTGTGTGTGTGTGTGTGTGTGTGTGTGTGTGTGTGTGTGTGTATGAACAATGGGGCTTGCACTCAGAGCCTCCTATTCTCATTGAGCTTCTTCACCTACTGTCAGCAAGCTGCTACCACTTATGCAACACTTCCAGTTCAGTTCAGTTATGTTTGTTTGTTTGTTTATTTGCCAATCCTGGGGCTTGAATTCAGGGCCTGACTGCTATCTCTGAGCTTTTCTGTGCAAGGTTAGCACCCTACCACTTGAACCACAGTTCTATTTCTGGCTTTTTCTTATTAATTGGAGATAAGAGTCTCACAGACATTGCTGCCCAGGCTGGCCTCAAACCACAATTCCTGAATCTCAGCCTTGGATTCTCAGGTGTGAGCCAATGGCACCCAGCTCAGGTCTATTTTGTTTTGTTTTTGTTTTGCTTACCAACTGGAGATAAGAGTCTCTCAGATTTGTCTTCCTGGGCTAGCTTTGAACCATGATTCTCAGACCTCAGCCTCTCGAGTTGTTAGGGTGATAGGTGTGAGCCACACAGCACCTGGCAACTCAACCCAATTCTAAAAGACTGGTTTGAGCTATGAAAGCTGGGTGAACCCTCCTCCCACTGTGGGGCCTTATTCTGCCTCCTTTGCTTCCTCCCATCTATCCTCTGCCCTGCAGCCCAAGAAATCCCACTGAATCAATCTGATCATGTAGCTCATCTGCATAAATCCTGTCCTTGGGCAGGAAGGATGGACCACATGCTCCCTGTGACCTCTCTATTCTCTCTCTTCACCTTCTTCTTCTCTACCCTTACCCTCAGCCTCTGAGCCAGGTCATTCTGACCTTCTTTCTGGGCCTCATAGTTTTGTACTTACTGTCCTCTCAGCTCAGCCTATTCATCTTTCTACTCATTCCTCATCTTCTGAAGCTCAGCCGTAACTGTCACTTTCCCAGAGAAGCTCCTGTCATCCTTGGGCCCAATTTAGTGGCCATGTTAAGAGTGTTTGTGAATGCTTCTTGTTTCTTCATCCACTGCCTTGATCTCAAAGGGCCATGATCTGCACATTGCCCCTTTCTCCTGCTTGCTTGATGAGTTCCATGACAGTAAATCCAAGAGAATGCCAAATAGGATAGGAGCTTGATCAATATTTGTTGGATAAAGAGAAAAATGGCAAGGCCAAGGAGGGGTCATGGACCAAAGGAAGCAAGAGAATAAATGGAGCCAGGCATTAGCACACTAAGAGGCCTGGGTGCCCAGCAGTGCCAGCGGACTAAGGAATTCGTGGCCTTTAGAACTTTTCATGGTAATAAAGATCACCAATACCCTACTACACTTAGCCAAGAGGCCTTACCAATGAAAATCAGAGACTGTTAGGTTAATCTCTAAAGGCCAGTGACCATATCCATCTGTAGCTATGAAGATAAAGCTGACCACCGTGGGCGTACCAGCTTGCTGAGTAAATTGTGGGCATAATCCAAGGTCCCTGTCCTAGGACATGGCTCTGAGGTCACTTTTTCCAGCTGTCTCCCTTCCTGAACTCCCTATCCAGAGACAAGGCCTCTTCAGGGACTGACGTGAGCTGAGAACCGAACAGCAAAGTTACAGATGCAACTCTGCAAAGAGCAGCCACTTCTTTACCTCAATCAATTCAGCTCAAAGCAAGGATGAAGCCACATTTATGCACTGGGGAACAATAGATAAGGAGAATGAGGTAGAAATAGTTCATTTCAGAAGGTCTCCCAGGTGATTTGAAGACAGAAGTGGATAGAGAAAGAAGAATATTAAAATTCTAGGTTTTGCTGTATGACCCAGTCTGATAGTATTTTCTTCTTATAGGTAAATTAAAGCCTGTTTATACTTGCTAATAGCAAATATGTATTTGGCTTTTATTTCTATAATCTAATTTTGCTATATTTCTACATTTTAATATGTTTTATCTTTAAGAACTATGTTTTATAATAACTTTATTACATTTAATTTATAAGTAAGTGAATTTACTTAAAATATGCATTTTATTAAGCCTTGGCAAATGTGTATTTCAACCATCAATATAATCTGC
The DNA here is from genome assembly GCF_023159225.1 of Perognathus longimembris pacificus. Taxonomy (NCBI): domain Eukaryota; kingdom Metazoa; phylum Chordata; class Mammalia; order Rodentia; family Heteromyidae; genus Perognathus; species Perognathus longimembris. Next base: position 40,165,155 of record NC_063167.1, on the reverse strand, counting down.
ATAGTGAACATTTGCATTGTTCCTAATATTTCTCTCATGCCTTTTGCAACCTCTCTCTTTCATTCTTTTTTCTTTTTAGCTGTCAGTACTGGGGCTTGAACTCAGGGTATGGGCACTATCCCCCAACCTTTTTTCACTCAAGGCTAATACTCTATCTCTTGAGCCACAGCTCTACTTCCAGCTTTTAGGTGATTAATTAGAGATAAAGGTGTCATTGACTTTCCTTCCTGGCTTGCTTCAGTTTCAGATCTTAGCCTGCTGAGTAGCTAGGATTACAGATGTGTGCTACGTACCCAAAAATTGTGTCTGATGGATTTCCTACTCCATCTCTATCCACAGCTACAACAGATCTGCTTTCTATCTTTTTTTTTTTTTTTTTTTTTTGGCCAGTCCTGGGCCTTGGACTCAGGGCCTGAGCACTGTCCCTGGCTTCTTCCCGCTCAAGGCTAGCACTCTGCCACTTGAGCCACAGCGCCGCTTCTGGCCATTTTCTGTATATGTGGTGCTGGGGAATCGAACCTAGGGCCTCGTGTATCCGAGGCAGGCACTCTTGCCGCTAGGCTATATCCCCAACCCCTGCTTTCTATCTTTACAGAGTTGTTGCTGTCATTTTTCAATCTCCTGATTTTTCTTTTAATAGAATTACATACATACTCTTTTTTGTCTTTCTTCCTCATGGCATGATTTTGAGAGTCATCCATATTACTGTTTGCCATGGTACTTGGCTCCCTTTATATAACTTAGTAGTATTCTGTTGTACTGACACATCACAATTACTTTACCCATTCTCCTACTGATGAACATCTGCGTTGTTTACAGCTTTTTGTTACTACAAATAAATCAGTGAGAAACATCCCTATATGAGCTGCTGTATGGACATAGACTTCTTTGTTTCTTAGACAACACCAGAAGTGGAACAACTTAAATAATAAGTGCAAATTCCACATCCTAAGGAACAAACTATTCTCCAAAATAGAGATTTTCACCATTGGTGTCTGAGAGCTGCAGTGAGGTTTTTCTATACAGATATAAGTGCTCAATGCTGTAGATTTATAGTGTTAGCACTACTTTAGGGGCATGCAAGAAATGTTAAATGGGGCATTTTTGTTTTCATTCAATAGAAACAGTTTAAATTTCCCTTTGATTTGCATGTGTATGAGAGTCAGTATGCTCCTTCTAAAATAATTTTGGGCCCCCTACCCTCAGTCATGGAGAGAGTTTTCTCTCATGTGTGCTCTGATCAAAAACCCCTTTGGGACTCCAGAGTCTTCCAGCTGTGTGACTCTGTTCTGTCCAGATTTCTGGTCTGTAGATGTGCAGAGTTCATCTCTCTGGCCTCTGTTTGATTGAGCCAAAGGGAATCTGTGGGGAGATCTTTCTGGGTTCCTTCCAAGGGCTACAGCCTGGAAACTGTCCAGGGTATAAAATGAGGACAGGCTTAGGTCTCAGTCCATTTTTTTCTTCTTTCTTTCACAGGTCACTGTCTTTCATTGCCTGATGTCCAGTATCTTGAGAACCATTATATCTTATTTTGTTTAGTCTTTTTGATTGCTTCAAGTGTGCAGATAATTCTTTCCCTCTTTGGCATTGTGGCTGAAATCAAAAGTTAAGCTGGCTTAATTTAAACTACCCTACTATTTTTTTATAGTTGTTTTTCTGCTACTTGGGATAACTTAGTGGTCTAGTAGTTACCAGTTGGATTACATCTTTACATAATATCCTTTTTTTTTTCTAGCCATGGGGCTTTAATTCAGGGCCAGGGCACTGTCCCTGAGATCATTTACTCAAGACTAGCACTCTACCCACTTTGAGCCACAGCACCACTTCCAGTTTTCTGGTGATTAATTGGCAATACATGTCTCATGAACTTTCCTCCCTAGGATGGCTTTGAACTGTGATCCTCAGATCTCAGCCTCCTGAGTAGCTATGATTACAGGTGTGATCCATCAGCATACTTATTTTGTTGTTGTTGTAGTACAATCTCTACCAATTCATTATTATAAATCATGAAACAGTCTAGTATGCTTATATTTCTCTTTTTCCTTGTGTTCACAAATTAATTTCAGTTAACATACTTAGTGTGCTTGTTTATATAAACACTTATGTAGTTAAGCATATATATCCTTCATTTTATCCTATTTTATTTATTTATTTTGAAATTATCTTTAAGTACTTGTACAAAGGAGCTGCCATATAACAAAACGGGTTATGAATACAATGAATCTTGATCAGTGTCACTCCTACTTCTTCATTTGAGTCTTCTGCATTTTCCCCTAATGCTTATTGGATCTGTAGTACAATTTTTGGGTAGGAGCAGGTGAGCAGTGCTGGCTTAAGCAGGCATTATTACACTGGAAGTCCACAGAGCATCACTTCAGGATATAGAAACATGTATCTAAGCTCTGTTTCTCTAACAAGCTCTAATCTGATCATGGGGTAGCTGCTTAGCCTATCATAGTCTCTTAGTCTATGTGATGGGATAGTACAATCTATCTTTTAAGATTGTTATGAAACTGAAACTCCAAAACACATGAAAAATGCTTAGCATGTAGTATTAGCCTATCATAGTCTCTTAGTCTATGTGATGGGATAGTACAATCTATCTTTTAAGATTGTTATGAAACTGAAACTCCAAAACACATGAAAAATGCTTAGCATGTAGTATTATAACATAGCAAGTACTTAGATAATGTTTGTTAACATTGATAAAAATTAAAATAAACTACCAAACATCTGTGCATTAATGTTCCACCCACCAGGGCCTATGACAGCTGACTTATATTCTTTATTTATTTGTTATGATGAATTGACAGCAAATGCATTGCTTCACTTTAGGTAGGAGGAGAGAGGCTGTAAGAGGTGAAGAGTACAAGCAAAGTCGCCCAGCACATAAATGACAGGGTGAACTTCAGACTCAAAGGATGCCAAGTTCAGAGCTCTCACCAGTGTACCACAGCTGCCCTCATTATGCTAAATCTTGCCTTGCCTCGATAATGAGAATGTGTGCATTCACGCACACAGAGGCACACGTGTGTGCTCATTGAGAACAAACTTAGCCTTACAGCTCTGTATATAGACAGGATACACCTGGACGAACATAACTTGCCTGTTTTTCCAAATCCTAGGTTTAGAGTCTGGCTTGCAAACAAGGTACAGATGGAAATATTCCTGGGACTCAAGCCAAGAAAAGAAGAAAGGATAGAAAAGGCTTGCCCTTAGCCTGCAGTAGCACCAAGTTCTCCCAGCTTTGACTGCTACTTGGAGATCAGCGGGAGGCATCATGGTACTAAGACCTAGAGCTCACTTAGCCCTTCCTAGTTTACAGTTCTTCAGCATCTGTGCCCTCTTATGTTTTGCACAACAGTATTGTAGGAATGGTCAATTGAGGAGGTTAATATCTCTAACGTAAGCTCCCACAGCCAGTTGGTGATAGGGCCTGGACAGCAATCCCAGGTCTTCTAACCATTTATCCAGGGCTTTCCTTGTGATACAATCTTGACATTTATCCAGGATTTTCCTGGGGATATAATCTTGACTTCAAGTCTGCTATTCGCCCTTTCGTCATTCTGCGGGGACCATGTCTGCACCACAATAGCAGAATCAATATTTAACTGGACGCTACATGTTCTCAGATCTGGGATGTGATTTTCAACTGATAAGAAGAAACAAAACCTTGTCTTTTTTCTAGAGTCATTTACTCACTCATTCATTCCATCTTAGTAGGAGCTAGGAAATATGTTCTGTACAGTGGAGGAGACAGACTCCAAAATCAGCTCTTTCAAGTCAGTAGGAGAAGTGCTAAAATAAAAGTATTTTGGGTGCAATGGACACACTATTGACAGCGCTGATGCCTCTGGAGTCTGGGGAGAGAGGTTGAGTGTGGAAGGATTGGTAGATACTGAGACCACAGAATTTGGCACAGCCAAGGGAAAGGTTAGCATCCTGCATACAGAGGACCATGATGGAGCCATATGGCTGAAGACCCATGTGGCAGGGAGTGCTGGAAACATACTGTGGAGGCCTGGTAGCCATGCTCAGTAATTTTTATTTCTTCCTGAGGATGACAGAAAGATATTCTAATTACATACAGGAGAATAATGAAGCTGATGAGAAGCCGATGGGAAGCCTCACCATAGCCTAGGAGGTAAGAAGGTACTACCAGGAGCACGACCATCCATCCAGAGGCTGGTCAAGGTCCATGCAGACTGGGGGTAAGGGAGATGGGTAGATTACTCAGGCTTAGATGGTAACTCAAGGAGGGGTCTTCAGTCTGGTTAGAAACTTCTCCTTCATTGCCCATACCCCAAAGCAGTGATGGAGACCTGGTAGTTAGTAGCGTCAGGTTTTAAGCTGGCATTTCAAGCTAGTGTTTTCTTCCTCCAGGATCACTAGTTGGCTTTGGGCAAGTTTCTTAGTCAATCATGCCTCAGTTTCCTTATCTAGTAAATAAAGATAACAGTACCTATCTCCTTAGGTTATGGATTAAATGATTTGGTGTAAGTAAAGCACTTCAGACAATGTCTGGCTATGACTAAGCATGCAATAAAAGTGGGCTTTTATTTATCTTTATGCTCATTTGTTATATGGGGAACTATAGGTTTATGAGTGCACCTGACTGACTGAAGCTCTTTGGAGACAGATACCCTATGCCAAGAGAGGGTTGGAGACAGAATAGGCTTTCAATGAATATTTATTGAATAAATTAGAGATGAAGGTATATCCCAGAGATACAGAAATCAAATGATGATGCATCTATAGCAACGGAAGAAGCAAGAGTTTGCATCGTGCCAGTCAGAGTTCAGGTTCCATCCATAGTTCAAATAACCTGCATGTCTAAACACCCATGCATTACACACAGGACCTGGTAGAGTAGGTATTTAATAATATGTCAAACAAAGCAGAGTATTCTGATTATTTTTCTTTCTACTGATAGCTAGTTATCTGTGGCAGCAAAAGGGAGAGAAGAAAAAAAAAAGAAATTATCATTAAAGGAAAGAGAAAATGTTAACCAATATACTAAGAGAATGAACAGGAAGAGCATCTTCCTTTGTGGTCCCTTTGCTGATACATCAAAACATTTGATATTTTCCCCAGCTTCAGAATGTACCAATAGTAGGATGACTAAAACTACCTACCAGAAAGTGTTGCAAAGTCTACATTAAAAACAAGTGGTGTCCGGGAGTCAAGGATACAGAGAAATCACCTGATGACAGAGGATTCAGTCATGAGAACCTCTCCACACGAACTCTGTTTTCATACCCAAAATAGGGTTCTTCGAGTCACTTGCAGCATTGATACCTGTGTATCACTGAACAATGATTTTTGGTCAATGATAAACCACATGTAAGAAGGTGCTCCCATAGTTAATATCATCTGCTGTCACTGAAGCTATCTTAGTTGAATTAAATTTATTCTCTAATCTTCACACAACAACCAATTCCTCTCATGACATATTTCTTAGGACACACCTGTCATTAAGTGACATATCACTGGGCTAGGGTGAAAGAATTTGTCCTTTGTTTCCATTTAAAATTCATGACTCTCTTTCAGTTCCAGCCTGGGGAACAAAGTAGTAATGATGATTGTCATGAAAATGCGCACAAATTATTGAATGTTTACTACTTCTAAAACTAGTGCTTTACATCTACTATTCTGTTTCAGTTTCCTCTATGCTAAACAAACAAAAAACTTAAGTTATCCCTATTTGAAAAAGTAAAAAGATAGGGAATGAAAGCTTCATGGAAGTTAAGTAAACCAAAGTTATTTAACCAAAGTTAAGTTAACCAAAGTCATTTAGCAAACTAAGAGAGTAGAAACGAGGAACTGAACCTCAGCCTGTCTGACACAAACTTGAATCCACATATAATTTCGTCCTTTGACTGCTTTACACTTGGGGCTGGGCATAGTTTAACTTCAGCCAAACAACCCTAGTGAAGGCATGAAGCTTACCTTCCAACTCTAGAAGTGAGAAGAAAAGAATCCCCTGTTCAAGTGCCTCTTCCTTGTCCAAAAGAATCCAAAAAATGCTTCGCACAAACCAGGGGTAGGGACTAAAAGAACTGGGTTCAATCATCTACTCAGCCACTTAATGACTGAGATTTCTGTTGAATCACTTAAGTTCATGGGCTCCTGTTTTAGTTTTCTTTACCCTGCAAGCCTAACATATTGTTTGGAATATAAAATAAAGGGTTTATCTAAATGACCTCAAAATGCTCATAGAAAACTTTTTGTTTAAAAACAAAACTGTTCTAGTTAAAAAGCAACACATAGTTATTAAAGAAAAAAACAAGTGTTGAAATAGTGCAGAGTTGCTAAAGAAGGTTACAAAAGAGCAGAATGAAAAAGTCTTTTTTTTTAATACAAAAGAGTTACTGTTGAAATTTTGAATTTAAAAGCCACCTGAGAAGCTTGATCAAGTTTTAAACCTTTTAACAAGAGCAACAAACATGTTTGGGCACTCCTGTCACTTTCCTAGATATTTCTTGGCTCTCCTTTAGAAGATGTTTGTATTTTAGAGCTTCTGTTTAGTGTTCTGGCATAAAGACCTAAGTTCTTGCAAAGCTTTGTATTCGTTTGAAGACTGGAAATAAAATAAATAAAAATAAAACCCTGCTAGGGATTCTCCCCCCCACACACCCCAAATAATTCGCTCCACAATTTGTGGGTAAGAATCTACCATACCCATCACTTGTGGAAGGTGATGCACCAAACACAACATAGTACTTAGTACATAGCACAGGGTGGGAGAAAAAGCCAAGAAGAATCTGAATGATAAATGACACAGGCTGGGTCTCTGAGTGCACCCAATAATGTGGGCCTACATAGGAGGAATTTAGGATTGCAGATGGAAGCCTGCTAGAGCAGAAAACCCCATGAGACATTTATCTCCAATTAACCAGCAAAAAGCCAGAAATAGAGATATGGCTCAAGCGGTAGAGCACTGGCCTTGAGAAAAAAAGGAGAGTACCCTTGCTTTCTCCAATTACTTATCAAAGAGCTGGAAGTACAGTTGTGGATAGTGCCAGGTCCTAAGTTCAACCCTAGAACTGGCATGGTAAGAATAACTGAAAAAAACAAAAGATTGTAAAGCAGCCATTTCAACAAGCTCTTGTTTGGTCATGCCATGTTACAGTGACCACCATTTAATTGATCTTCCTATCTAGACTATTTTGCAATAAGAGAAGACTAGTAGTAACTATGTCAGGACAAATGGGTACAAACCAGAACTCCCTGGGCAAAAATCATATCTTTTCCCATGCTAAAATTATAGTATTATGAAAAACAGAATTGTGAATCCCACTCCACACACATTAACACCTATGAAAAAATGATCCATGCAATGGGTCCTATTAAGACTTGACCTGGAAGACTTCCTGAACAAGTTTGAGCTTTCCCTATCAAAGCCTCTCAGTCTTCTTGTTGATTGTAGCATAGCACCCTTGCAGAATATGAAGCATTCAAACAGAGGCATGCATCCCCCTAGTTATCCATAAATGAGTCTGGAAGAAACACAAGACTTTCCAAGCCACAGTGACATTCGTCCTCATGGATTTTTGCTTTTTCACATGGGGAGACTTTCAATACCTTAATTCTCAAGTTTATTCTTGATCTTCCTTGATTTGTTTGGTTGTGATTTTAATTGTAATCCCATTCCCAAAAGGCAGAAAAGATTCTCTCTTTGCCAAAATTATTTGGAAGAGTCGTAGTAGTGAGAGGGAGATTCCAGTCATTAGAAAAGAGGGCTGGTGGTTGCTTCCATGTACATGTGACATGGTAGTGGCATGCCCTGAAATGAAAAGAATAGCATGTGCAATTCACAGAGGCAGGATCAAGCCCTGGAGCATTTAGGGGAACCTGTAGAATTCTCTAGCTGGGACCAGTGCTAGCTAGGTATATGGAGGAAGAAGTGGTTAAAGGGATTAGCTTGTGATTAGGTGGTGAAGGGCCTTGAATGTCATCTACAATGATGAGCCTCTAGAACTACTCAAAAGGTTATTTTTGTTGTTACTGTGTTGTTGGTTTGTTGGTTTGAAAAAAATCACAAGCTAAACAAACCAAACAAAGCCAATCACCCCAGTGCTAATTTCTCTCTTCATGAAGTCTTGAGTGTGCATGTGCACATGCACTCTGGTACTGGAGCTTAAACTCAGGGCATGAATGCTTTCTATAGATCCATTTTCAACTCTTTGCTGGTTAATTGAAGAGAAGAGTCTTGTGAACTTTTTTTCCTAGGCTATCTTTTAACCAAACTCTTCAGATCTTAGCCTTCTGAATAACTAGGATAGCAGGCACTGGTACCTGGGTTTGCTCTTTTTGTTAATGTGTTTTCACTTCATCATACCCCAAACAACACCTGCCAAGGAGCTGTGTGTCAATGACTGATGACTACAGATGTATAATAGTTCTTCTGCTTTGAGTCTATCCTTTAGTAGCCCTCAGCTCTGTCCCAGTCAGGAAACTTGTGGTAAGAGACTTAGAGCCAGGCCCACAGACATTTTCTTTGGTCCATTCTCTTCCTTCTCTTAACCCTCTAAGCCAAACCATGCCTGAATGGAGCCCAAGTCCAAAGTCATGCAACTAGTGTAAAAATGGCAGGTCTTCCCTTTTCAGCTCTTCAGGATTTTAATGGATAGGCTTGAAAGACAAGGGACTCCTTATTGCCAAGGGTGCTTGACCAAAGACATACTATGAGGATTCCTAAAGGTGGCTGGGAATTGGAATCTGACAAATGAGGTTCCTACTCTTTGTCTAATAATCAAAAGAGCTTTCATCCCAGAACCTTTATTTTCTCAGTTGTAGATTGGGGGCATAATGTAACAAGTAATGCAAAAGATGCTTTTCTCTGAGTCCTGAAATTTAACAGTTCCCCAACTTTCTCCTTCTGCTCTAAAATCTGAGCTAGTCTCTGCTGTAGTCCCTTTGCAATCACCTTGTTTTGCAGGAGGAATGAGAAGATTCAAATAAGCATCTTGTGTAGAAAGCCATCTACTCAAAGAAGCAATGCCTTCTTATTTTAAAGAAAAGAGTCCCAAATGCTAGAGACAACTTTGTTCATGTTCTAGCCTAGTAATGAAGTGATAACTTCTCTGGATTCCTCCAGAGACAAAGACTGAGCTTACAGTCAACCAGGCCATACCTTCAATTTAGGACTGCTTACCCATGCATGCCTTTCTCATACCCTGATTCCCTGTTTAATCCAAAGCCACTGTCTGTACCCCAGAAGACATCTGAAGATGCCCTGAAATGCTGTCTTCCCACAGCTGCCATGTAATAAATCTCCTTTCTCTGTCTTATATCATGCGTCTTTAAAAAAAAAATTGACATATGGAGGAAATAGCCAGACTTAACTTGGGACTTCTGAGCTATGGGTCTGGGGTCTAAATGCCTACTTTTGTTAGCAGTGCCTTCTCTGCAGGGTTATTGAAAAAAAATATAATAAGGCAATGATAGCACTTGGCCAAATATTGGGGATGGGGACCTACTTCAGAAAGCTGGCAATTATCACAGTTAATATAGTCACCTACCTGTTTAGTGGTGGCCAATGGCTAAGCCTCATGTTTCCAGTTAGTTCTGTACAAGTTTGAGTCCCTTCTGTAACCCTATCATGGAATGGATCACACTAGCCTAAGTCCTAGAGACAGAGAACTGATGATGAACATCTCTTAACACACCCTCTGAAGATCATCCAGCAGTGGGAATGCCTGATTTGCAGAAGGGGAGATAAATAGAGGAAGTAACCAGCTTGGGCTGGTCCACACATGAAGTTAGATACAGACAGGATGAGAGTGGCAGTCTGATGCCTACCCATGCTCTGAGCCCTACAAGGGGCATTTTCTTCCACTTTCGGTTACTAAGCAACATTTGAGACCTCAGAGATCCTGTCCTCTTTCACTGAACATCTGTCACTTAACAGTTCAAAGTACTTTCTACATATTCACTTATTCAATCCTCACAGCAACCCCCAAGGCTGATCCCATTGTTAATCCATTTTGTGAATAATGGAGGTGAAACAGAGAAAGGCAAAATCAATCACTCAGGTCTCCTAACCAAGTAAGGTAGTAAAGCCAAGATATGAACCTGAAGATCTGGGCTCCAAAGCCCCTCAAATTGAAAAAGTATGAAGTGTCCATCTTGGAAAGGTACAATCCAGAGACAGAGACTGAGACAGACAGACAGACAGACAGACAGACAGACAAAGATGGGCTAGGATAGTAGGCCCCAAGTCAATGCACTATGTCCTAGCAAGTCTCTGGAAGCTTCAACTTCCTGATCTGTAGAAGAGGCTAATAACTCCTGCTTTATGAAACTGTCTACTAAATGAGGATGTATATATACTTCCTGACTCAGTACTATTCATTCCTCTTTACCTGTCATGAAACCAATTCCCTCAGTTAAAAAGAATTAATTGAGCATATTTTTAATTTCAGCTTACAATCGCATTCATAATCCCAAATGTCATGATTAGTCATTCGGAATAACAATATAATTAATAATAATGTTAATTGCCATTATTGAAGGCACTAAGTGCTTAATATGGCTCATCTCTATTTATCTAATCTAATCCTCAGATGTATCTTAAAGATAGTTATCCTTCTCTGCATTTTATGGGTGAGGATAATGAGGCCCAGGGAGATGAAGGAATGGACCTTCAGGTCACCCGGCTGGGGAGGGCAGGACGGGCCCTAACACCCTGCTCTATCCAGCAAAATGCTGGTCTCAGGGAATGCCCTGTGTCGTAGGAGTTCATGTTGGTCTTGGCCGTGTCCCTCTGCTTCTTTCTCAGAAAGAAAACAAACATTTGAAGAGGTTTGCTAACGCTGGAACAGGAAGGCCTTGGCAGGGAGGGATAGAGGGTGGCAACTGAGTAGGAGGAGGGGTCCCCATCTGAAGGGTGGGCCTGGGTGGTGCCCCTGAACCCAGATGTCTTGGAAAGAACCCGACTTGATCTGGACCTTCAGTGTCCTGGGCAATGAAGGAAGCCAGAGGGGAGAGGCAGGCGGGGACCCCAAGAGGGATGCCTCTATGCAGGCCTGGGCAGCTTGCGTTCCCACCGTGGGTGGCTCCCTGGCACCCTGGGAGTTAAATGTGCTATCTGTTGGGATGGTTTCCAGAACCCTCCTCCCCTCTCACCCCTGTTTGCTCAGGGCCCAGCCCTTTAGAAACTGAAACCAGCCGCCAGAGCCTGGCCAGCCCCCGCGGGGGGAGGCTGCCCGGGTTTTACCTTCATGGGAGGCTGGCGGCTGGGCGGGGCAAGTGGGGCGCCTCTGACGTGGCCACCCTGCCCTGGCCCCAGGCGCCCCGCCGCCTCCACAGCCCTCCCAGCACAGGGAGCCTGGGGCCACCAGGCATGAATGACTGGGGTCCCAGGGCTCTGCAAGCAGCTGAGCCAGGTGCTGTGGTCTGCTTTCACTGTAGGAGGCAAATCACGCCTGGCCTTTGGATTCAGAGCCATGGCCCTGGTCTAGTACCTAAGAAGGATTCTGGGCAGAGCTCCCTGCTTTGTGGTCCCAGTCCTTCTTCCAGTGGGGGCTGGGCACCCTGTCTCCAACATCCTGTTATCCCACCTGGCAGTGTGCAAGTTCAGAGTGAATGAGCAACTTTAACAGGAAGGATCCTCAACTTACCACCCCTAAATATCAACCCAGTGATTTCAGACACCTGGAAAGCTTGCCTACCACTGGCAGAAATGGAATCCTTGACAGCAAGCTGTTTTACAAGCACAGCTTCATTTGTAAATAATGAATTTTGGTTCACAAAATCCTCTTCAGGGGCTGGGACTGTGGGTTAGTGGTAGAGTGCTTGCCTAACACACATGAGCCCTGGGTTCAATTCCTCAGCACCACATAAACAGAAAAAGCAGAAAGTCGTGCTGTGGCTCAACTGGTAGAGTGCTAGCCTTGAGCAAAAAGAAGCCAGGGACAGTGCTCAGGCCCTGAATCCAAGCCCCAGGACTGGCACACACAAAAAATCCTCTTTTAAACATTTTTTTAAATGCCAGTCCTGGGGCTTGAACTCAGTTTGAGTTCTGTCTCTTAGCTGTTTTGGCAACCTACCACTGGAGTTAGAGCTCCACTTCAGACTTTTGGGTGGTTAATTGAAGGTAAGATTCTCTCAGATTTATCTGCCCAGGCTGGCTTTAAATCAGATTCTCAGATCCCAGCCTCTTGGGTAGCTAAGATTACAGGTGGGTGAGCCACCACCTGGGTCAAAGATTCATCATATTATTTCTTCTCATGCCCTTAAATGCAAAGTGTATAATACCTTATTGGCCAAACTGGATTTATTAAATCACAATTTATCTTCCAAATAAAGTAATCAAAGACCCAGAGTTCACTCAACAAGATTTTAGTAAATATTTATTCTGCAAATATTTATTGAGTATCTACTCTGGCCAGGCATTTTGTTGGGTACTAGGGTGTCCTTGTAGAAGTTCTAGACTCATAAGGAAATGTGGGAAATGAGCAACTCCAATACTAACATTTAGGCCAGGAGAATCTAGCGGAGCCTAAGACACAGAAGTCTACAGTGAGCAGATACGGTGCCAGCCAAAAACATAAAATTAATACATTTTCTTCTAGACCTTCATTTTATAGTGAAATGCTGTCTCTCCACCCCGAAGCACAGATACATACAGGATAGTACTTGGGCTCTTTTGGAACCCTCCAAAGCCTACGGCACTTAGAACAGGAACATATGAGGCCTCATGAGACAGCACAAAGATGGCATACAGGAAGCCCCTATGACCCTGATTCCTTCCTATGTGGCTAGTCTCATGGCCCTCATTCATGAGGAGCTCCCATCTGGTTCCTCCAAGCACTGAGACCCAAGTGGCTGAGTATGAGCTATGAACCAGGCTGCCAGGGTTGAATTCTAGCTCTTCCTTACTCGCTGTGTGATCATGGACAAGGTACTTGACCCCTGTGTGTCTGGCTTTCCTCTTCTGTAAAGTGGTCTGAATGATAGCTACTTCACAGAGCTGTGGTGGGAATTAGAGATGGTGCTGATAGCAGGGGATAGGTACTCAATACGTGAGCCAACAGCCATAGCCATCATTTTCTGTTTTGATGCTCTTTCTGCCTAAAGGAACCTCCTTCCTTTTACTCTGCCAGGAAAGCATATAATTAAAGTCCAATGTCCTTCCTATCTAGGACCTTCCCTGCTTTATTCAGCAGGTAATTTGATGTGTTCCCTGCTATATTCCTATAGTCTTCTTTTAGAAGGGAATAGTGAGGGTTTGAACTCAGGGTCTCGTGCTTGATAGACAGACACTCTAATACTTGAGCCACAACCTGAAGTCTTTTTTGTTTTTGCCTTCTTTTTTTGGGGTAGGGTCTTGTGTTTTTCCCTATGGCTGGCCTCATACTACAAGATCTTCCTGACTATTCCTCCTGAGTAGCTGGGGTTACAGACTTATGTCACTGCACTTACTAAGGAGGGGTCTCACTAATTTGTTTTTGAGTTGGAACAGAGTCTTGAATTCAGGGCTTCTTGCTCTTCCTTAGCTTTCTTTGTCATGGATAGCACTCTACCACTCGAGTCTCACCTCCAGTCCAGCATTTTGCTGTTTATTTGGAAATGGAGTCTCACTGATTTTTTTCTGTCTGAGCTGATTTTGAACTGTTAAACTCCAGGTCTCCACCTCCTAAGTAGCCAGGATTACAGGTGTGAGCGACTTGAGCCTGGTTTTACTAATTACCCATGGTCTCCATCATCCAAACAGCTAGAATTACAAGCACAAACCACTGTGCCTAGAACTTCCTGTGGCTCTTTTTATACTACATAATAGTACCTACCAGGCATAATCATTTTTTACTATTGTTTAGGATTTTGCCTACTTCACTGGACCATGAGCTCTTAAAGAGCAAGAATTGGATTTTACACATCTTTTCATCTCTAGGAATAGAATGGTCCCTAGAGCAGAATACACATTTGACACTAGCTATTAAATTAACAGGTGGATAGATGGATGATGGATGGATGGATGAATGATTGTTGATGGGTGGGTGATGGGAAAAGTAATCATTCCAGGATCACAGGGCTCAAATCCAGAATGTACACTTATACTATACTATGTTGAAATATTACTTCTTGGAGCCATTGGTTTCTTAACTATTAAAAAAAAAACAATCTGAGAATAATGACACCTACACTTGGGGGCTGGGAGGGGTAAACAGATACATCTAGGAAATGGACAGAAGAATAAGCCCTATAAGTAATAAAAGAAACTAAATTGGGAAGGCAAGAACTATGAAAGTATATAGAAAACCCATAGTATTTTTTCCTGTTATGTTATTTAAAGAAAGGTTAAGGATATACATTATACATAAGTTTGCAGGAACTCATTCATTGAGTTGCAAAAGTTCATCCTTTGAGGGATTAGAAGTTATTAGACTCAGAGTATTGTTACTCTTTAGCCATGCCTAACTTTGTTTTTGTCCATTTTATTCACTTCCAGCTATGTCAATTAGCCTTCAGATACTCGACTTAAAAACCAGCCCTGTGTCATGCACAGAATGCTGGGAGAATCTATAAACTTAGGTGTGCTTTAGAAGAAAAAGGACAGTACTTTCTTGTTTTGTTTGAATTTTTTTACTTTTGTTTGTTAGTTTGTAGATATGTTAATGTATTTCAACCATGTCACAATAAAAGTAACTATAATTTCCAAATGTATACATAATAGAAGAAGAAGCCCTACAATAAGACTATGTAGATTCCAGTCCTTACACCACCTATAAATCATATATTATGGGGTTTTCTTTGCGGGGGGTGGGGGTGGTGGAGGCTTGAACTCAGAGCCTGGGTATTGTTTCTTAGCTTTGCCACTTAAGGCTAGAACTCTACTAATTGAGTCCAGCTCCACTTCTGGCTTTTGGATGGTAAACTGGAGATAAAGGGTCTCCTAGGCTTTCCCATCCAGGCTGCTTCAAACCCTTCATCCTCAGATCTCAGCCTTCTGGGTAGAAAGGATTACAGATATAAGACATCAGCACCAGTCCTAAATTGTGTAATCTTTGACCTTGAAGTGCCTGGAGAAGGCAGAACACTAAAGATCATTAAGTCTCCAGTGCCTGCCACAGGGTAAATAATACCCTAGCCCTTCCCCAGGCCTCACCTCTCCCTTCTCCAGACCCATATCGGACTCCGATACTCAAAACAACTTTTCAAATGCCACAGTTTGCTCCTTGTGACCAATGCCCCTTAAGCCAAGGGCAGAAAGCTGACTCCAGAACTGAGTTATACTTGAGAGTTGAGTTAGGTGCAGGGACCATGGCTGACTGGTTGATTTAATCAGTAAGACACTTCTGAAAGGGGGGCAATTTAAAATCAGTAAATATGCCAAGGAAATTGAAAAGGAAAAGTGAATCTACAATTTCATATGTGGGTTTTGCATGTCACCGAGAGAGAGCTTGAATAAAGGTATGACTAATAGGATCACCCAAGTCCATTAGTATATACACACTGTAAAAGCAGTCATCGCAATTGCTTTGGGAATGTAATTGCCAATTACTTAGTATATAATATCTTTTTTTTTTTTTTTTTGGCCAGTCCTAGGCCGTGAACTCAGGGCCTGAGCACTGTCCCTGAGCTTCTTTTTGCTCAAGGCTAGCACTCTGCCACTTGAGCCACAGCACCACTTCTGGCCATTTTCTGTTTATGTGGTACTGAGGAATTGAACCCAGGGCCTCATGTATATGAGGCAAGCACTCTTGCCACTAGGCCATATTCCCAGCCCAGTATATAATATCTTAAGGATTCTTAAATTCCCACTGTCATATATGCTAAAGTCAGTATTCAACATTCTCCAATGGTCTCAGCCAGAAAGTATAGAAAACCCATCAAGCTATTTCTTTTTGCACCTAGAATCCCAACACAGTGCACATGAATCTCTCTTCCCAAGCCTTTTAACTGTGGAATTTGGAAGAGGCCAAAATGGGGGCACTCAGGCTCTTAGAGCTGAGCTTGCTGGTGGCTCAGACAGCAAGAACTTGGCAGCTCAGTTCAAAGAGGAAATCTGAGAGGGCTGGGGACTCAGCAGGACCTGCAGGGATGAACTGCATAGGGGAAAGAAAAGGGCAGAACTGTTAGCAAAAGCTAGCTGCCTGCCAAGTAGGGTACATGTCTGAATTTCCAAAGAAAAGAGATGATAGCTGTTGGTTTCACTTCAGGCCTCCAAAAATTAGGAGGAAAGAGGAGTTGTTATGTATATGTGAAACACTCCAATCTCTCTATTGCCAAACCCAAACTATATCCTCCACCTTTCTCTTTCTAAATCACACACCTATCTATCCATCCTTGAGCCATGTCAAACTCTCATTCCAAGCCTTCCCTGATTGCTCCCATCTGGGAACAAGTTTCTCTCTTCTCATATACACATAGTTTTAGGTGTCTCCATTGAAGTTTGCTAAGTTGCTTAAGGATACACCCTTCCCAACTTCCTTTACCCACCTCCCCATTTTCCTCTTTATAAATAGATTAAATGAAGTATAAGTGACATACAATAAACCTCATGTACTTGAAGTGGACAATTTGATATATACAGCCCTAAGACCTTTAGCACCATTCAGACAATAAATATGTCTATCACCCCAATATTTCCTCAAGCCCCTGTGTCCTTTCTTCCTGTCCCTCTTCCCCTGAATAACTCCAGTTCTGCTCTCTGTCATTAGAGATGAGCTTGCACTGTCTAGGATTTTCCATGAATAAAACTATATAGTGTAGAGTCTTTGGGCGCTGGTGTCTTTCACTGAGCATGATTGTAGTCAGATTCACCCCTGAGATTCTTACTTGTCCCTGGATTAGAGACTTCACTAAGTCAGGGATGGTGACTCAACCAAGCCTGGGAGCCCAGGGCTGGACAGAAAGAAAACCCATGGAGGAGGAGATTAAGGTGGGATGGAAAGTCTTTTGGATTTGATATCAGGGTGCATACAACATGGCTCTCAGTCCAGACTCAAGTACGTCTAACTGTGTAGCCAGGAGTCAGTCACTGACCCTGGGAGCCTCTTGGTTTCATCTGTAAATTGGGGGTGATAATAAACTTCTTTTTTCTCACAGGGTTCTGTGAAACTTCACCAAGCCAGGAGATAAAGTGCTCTGTAAACTGTGAAAGGTCAGTCCCGGGCAGGGATTAGGCCTGGATCAAACCAACAGCACACTGGGAATGCCCCAGCATCCAGGGCTATTTAAAGACAGGCTTGTCATCCAGGGACATTACATGGATCTGTCATTCCTCTCAGAAACAGCCAATAAGGGCTATGCCTGGTGGCCTTTAATCCTGGCCCAGTCGCCAAAATGTCAAGGATTCTTTTCCCTTGACCCTCCCCTCTTCCTCTGTGTGGGTTGTGTTTATTTACAAGGTCTCCCTCCCTCCAGGGAGGCACATACATGTGACCGGAGGATCCCTCCTCTGGCCTGGAGCCTGCTGATAAGGGCAGTCCATCTGCTGGGGGCTCCTAGGACCAGCAGGAACAGGAACAGAGCCTGCAGAGGGGGAAGGGGGAGGGTTTGTCGGGCCTGCCTGTGGCTTCCTCTGGCCAGGATTAGGGACAACAAGAAAAGGAAAAGAAGGAAATATTTGTGTCGACTTGACCTATAAGGGGAGATTTCTTGTTTTCCCTGTCAGAGGGTTTCTTAAATATTACTGCTATATTTGAGAAATGAGATGAGCTGGAGGCCCACAGACCCAGATTCAATGCCTCCTACAGCCACTGGTTTCTTCAGTGAGCTTGGCACAGCTGCTTTCCCCTCTCCAGGCTTTTGTTAAGTAGGACTGCCACTCATAGAATACCTAATTTGGACCAGCTGTTTAAAAAAATTGTTCTCAAAGCTATCCTGAGAGGTGAAATTTCTTCCTCTTATTTATTCTACAGTTGATCCAGAAGGGGCACACATCCAAGTTCACACAATAGCCAGGCTCTGAACTCAGCGCGGTGTGGCAGCAGAATCCATATTCTTTGGGAACTTGAGGACAGCAATTCTCTAGTAAAGAACATACTAATACACTATTCCTAGTTCATTGTCTGTGTCTGATTCTTTTCTTATTTTTATGTTTTGTCAGCCATGGGGCTTGAACTCAGGGCCTTGGTGCTGTCCCCGAGCTATTCTGCACAAGGTTAGGGATCTACCATTTGAGACACAACTCTACTTCCATGTTTTTGGTTGTTAATTGGAGATAAGAGTCTCATAGACTTTCCTGCCCAGGCTGGCTTTGAATCCCAATCCTCAGATTATAGCCCCCTGAGTAGCTGGGATTATGGTGGAAGCCACCAGCACTTGGCTCTGTGTCTAATTTAACATGGGGGAATAGCGCATATACCACACATGAAGGCCCAAGGTTTGCTGTGGGAATGTTGCATACAACATCCAATGTATTGCCAGGTCTTGAAGTCTTAGATAGGAATTTAATGTCTTTCCAAGAAGATTCCATTTAAAATTGACGCCAATCATTTTTTTCTTATATGATTCATATTCCAATAGCTAGTTATTCCTTAGAGCACCTTCTGGGAATACGGGGTTGTGGGACTCACAGTTTCTCCCTCTATCTGTGAAAATGCCACTCATGAGGCCTTCTTTGAGCACCTTTAATGAGGACAGACATTATGAGGTGAACAAACCTGATCACTTGTCACATTGCTGTAGTGTTTACACTAGCAATGTCCAATAGAAAGTTGTGTGCAAGCCATACACATGATTTTGAATAGTTTAGGAGATGCTCAGGATGGGGAAGGGCAGGAAAAAAAGAAGTGAAATTTATTTTAATCTGTATGGTTAACTAATGCAATGGATCTAAAAGAAAATCGTATCCCAGTAAGTAACAGTTAAAAGTTGAGATAGGGGCTGGGGATATGGCCTAGTGGCAAGAGAGCTTGCCTCGTATACATGAGGCCCTGGGTTCAATTCCCCAGCACCACATATACAGAAAACGGCCAGAAGTGGTTCAAGTGGCAGAGTGCTAGCCTTGAGCAAAAGGAAGCCAGGGACAGTGCTCAGGCCATGAGTCCAAGGCCCAGGACTGGCCAAAAAAAAAAAAAAAAAAAGTTGAGATAGTTGGCATCTTCTTTTTTTTATTTATTTGTTTATTAATTGAACACAAATTTTTTGACAAGGTGTTGTGCAAAAAGGGTACAGTTACATAGTAGGGCAGTGTGTACATTTCTTGTGATATCTTACGTCCTGTTTTTCTATCTCTTCTCTAGGTCAGGTAGACATATATACAATATACAATGTATCAAGAACATATACAGTAGCCACGTGGCCACGCCCAAGAAAGTTCGCCTAGGGCTTTAAATGTAATGTCGATATTAGACCATATGTCGACAGTAGTCTTATATGAACGTACATACATAGCTTTTGAGCTATTGTATTCCCCTGAGAGGTCAATTTTTGACCTTTATATGTTGAGTAATTGTTTGGTTTTAGTTATATACTGTTGGGTCGCTGCCGCAATCCTGTGGGAATACTATTTGACAAGCAGTTTTTCTTTCACAGACTTGGTCTCTACTGTCTCTCCGTCTCCCTCTGTTAACAGTCATATATCAGGGAGATCATGCCCCTTTGTTTTCTGTGTTCTAGGCTTGTCTTGCTCAACATTATTTGTTCGATTTCTGACCATTTCCTTGCGAATAACAATATTTCACCATTCCTAATCGCTATGTAGTATTCCATTGTGTATAAGTACCATATTTTTTGGATCCATTCGTCTGTGGAGGGGCATCTGGGTTGTTTCCATATTTTGGCTATTGTGAATTGTGCCACGATAAACACGGAAGTACAAATGTCTTTTTGATATCTTGGGGTTTGCTGTTTAGGATTGATGCCTAGGAGTGGTATGGCTGGGTCATAGGGTAGGTCTATATTGAGCTTTTTGAGAAACCTCCATACTGTTCTCCAAAGTGGTTGTAATAATTTGCACTCCCACCAACAATGGAGAAGGGTTCCTCTTTCCCCGCACTCCCTCCAGCATTTGTTGTTGCCTGAGTTCAGAGTATAGGCCATTCTAACTGGGGTGAGGTAGTATCTCAGGGTTGTTTTTATTTGCATTTCCTTTACTACCAGGGATGTTGAGCATTTCCTCATGTGTTTCTTTGCCATTTTTATATCTTCTCTTGTGAAGTCTCTCTTTAGCTCCTTTGCCCATTTCCTAATAGGTTTATTGGGCTTTGAGGGGCTTAGTTTTTTGAGTTCTCTGTAGATGACAGATATCAGGCCTTTGTCTGTTGCTGTGCTGGTAAATATCCTTTCCCATATCGTTGGCTGTCTTTCTGTTTTGGTGGCTATGTCCTTAACTGTGCAGAAACTTTTTAATTTGTAGTAGTCCCATTTGTCGAGTCTTTCCCCTATTTGTTGTGACCCTGGGACTATATTCAGGAAGTTCCTTCCTGTGCCTATAAGTTCTAACGTCTTTCGTACTCTGTCCTTCAGTAGTTTCAAGGATTCAGGTCTGATATTGAGGTCCTTGATCCATTTTGAGTTGATCTTGGTGCATGGTGATAGGCTTGGGTCTACTTTGAATTTTCTGCATATGGCTGCCCAGTTCTCCCAGCACCAGTAGTTGAAGAGGCCATGTTTATTCCATTGTATGTCTTTAGCAACTTTGTCGAATATCAGTTGGCTATAAGATTGCGGTTTTATTTCTGGGTCTTCAATTCTAATCCATTGGTCTTCTGATCTGTTTTTATACCAATACCATGCTGTTTTTGTTATGATGGCCTTGTAGTAGAGCTTGAAGTCTGGTATTGTGATACCTCCTGCACTGCTTTTTTTTGCCTAGGTTTGTTTTGGCTATTCTAGGTTTTTTGCTGTTCCATATGAATTTATGGATTGGTTTCTCTATTTCAGTGAAGAATGTGGCTGGGATTTTGATAGGTATTGCATTGAATTTGTATAACAATTTGGGCAATGTGGCCATTTTCACTATATTGATTCTGCCTACCCATGAGCATGGGAGGTCTTTCCATCTCCTTGTGTCTTCTTTGATTTCCCTTATTAGATTTTTATAGTTTTCATTAAATAGGTCCATCACGTCCTTGGTTAAGTTGATCCCGAGGTACTTTATTCTTTTTTTGGCTACTGTAAATGGAATTGTTTCCATAATTTCCTTTTCTGTTTGTATATTGCTGGTGTACAGAAAAGCTGCTGACTTTTGTGGATTGATTTTGTATCCTGCTACTTTGGCATCTTCTTTTTAATGAAGTCTTTGAAATCTAAGCCATTTTCCAAGTTCCCAAAAGCCACAGTTGGCTAGCATAGGCCTTGTTAGCATTTCCCTAGCCTCAGGTCCTCAGCTCCTCCCACTAGCCCCCAGATCCACCCATACCTAATAAGCCACTGGTACTCACTACCTAACTACTTCCCCTTTACCCCAAGAGAGAGAAGCTGCCACCTGGATAAGGTGCAGACACCATGTAGCTCCCTCTCCCGTGGGAACTATGGTCCCACTAATAAACCTCCTTATGAACCTTCTTCTTGGTCTGTGATTATCTCTGCACGGTCCTCTGGGATGGCATGGTCTGGAGATGCCAGCAACCCAAGGACAAGGACTGTGTCCTTGTATACTCCATCTATTGTTTAGACTGCTCAATCTGTCTCCCCCTAGAAAGAACTTTCCAAACTTTAATGTCTCTGTGTAAATGAAGAGCATCCTTCTAACTCCTAGTGCAGCAGACTTAGAATCATCTGGGATTTTTAGTGGTCTTAACACATTGTCATCTTACATTGGACTTAGAGGCAGCTGCTAACACAGTGTTTGGGCTGGGACAAGTATTTTCTCTTACCCAGGATCAGTTTTCTCAGCTATCAGGTAACAGATTTGGTTTCTTGAATATGATTTCTATGACTCAGCCTCCTCTTACCATGTCATTGTACCTGCCTAGAAAACCTCCCATTAAAACCTTCATTGATTCCTCCCCTAGACCATAATAAGCCTATTTGAGTGCTTACCATGTGACAGACACTGTGTGACAACCCATATATATGTATATATATATATATCAATATATCATCTCATTTAGTCTTCACATCCCAGTAAGTGATAAATTATTATCTCCTTGTATAATTGTGGAAACTGAGGCATTGAATAGTTGAGTCATACATAGGTCACAGGCTTTACAAGAGGAACAGCTGTTGATTCCTGCCAAGGGGTCTTCTCCTAGCTCCCTAACTCTGATGAATCAGTCACTGGACCTGGGTAAGACCCAGGCCTCAGATTATGAAGTAAGAAGAGGGGCCTGGGTGGGAGGGGGGGTAGGGGAGCTAGGTTTTGTCTTTCATTGTTGTTGTGAAAATGTGTGAGTGTCCTCCTGTTTTGCAGAGGAAGGAAATATCCTTAGACTTTCCTTGCTAAGGAAATTGTACTCTTGACAAGTGGGTTTTCTTCCTATCCCCTTGACCTTTCAGGAAAGGATCGAAGCCCCTGGGAAGGCTCTGGAGGAGGCCCCAGGAGCTGAGCATGCCCTGTCTAGAGCAGGAGTATTTTTAGCCCTGGCTGCACACTGTTTACAAGGAAGCCAGTCCCCTGAGCCTATCCTCTTCCTCCAGGGATCACTGGCTGCCATCCATACCCAGCCCAGCTTTGCCACCTGGCCCTCCTGTTCTCCCACCATCCTTTCCCTATTCCTACTCCTTCCATCAGCATGTGGGCTCTATCAGCTTGTGCCTGTGTTGTCTTTGCCATCCAAAGAGCACAGTTAAGTCCCCCCCCACCCCCCACCCAGAGCCTCTTCATGAGGGAAAAGTTGATGCCCTGGCACTGGAAACATAAGAAGCTGCCATCTGGTGAAAAAGAAAGCCTTGAGCAAACTGTCTGGGAATCCTACAGATGGGTGTAACTCCCCTGAAATGGCTGTGAAGCTCATTATTCTGGATCTTCTGAAAGCAAAGTCCTGAGCACTTTGGAGAGCTTGGGTCCAGGTATGAAGGGACCATAGACCAAGACTAGGCTCAGCTCTCTCCCCACCTCCTCCATCTCAATTATAACCATGGACTAAGCCCTCAAAGCACTTCCCCTACCTTTACCTCACCTGCAGTGGTGAAGGGAGGGGGCATGTACAAAGGAGGCACCCAGCTGGATGTCTCAGCATTCTCAATTGCACAAGAGCACTTATGCCTAGTTCTGCAGGCAGAAGTGAGCAATGGATAGGATAGTGGCATGAAGTCCTGACATGTGCCAGGCACAAAATGCATAGGCTCCTGACAACAATTGTTTCTCTATTTCCTGCAGTTCTCTCAGTGTCTGGCTAAAGTAGTCAGGCAATGAAGATAGCTTTTTCTTTATTCTTATAGTTCAGAGTTCTTTCACCTCTAAGTCTATGTAAAATCTCCCCTTCAGCTACATACATTTAGATATTACGTATTTATTCTTCACCCTGAGTCTTGCACCTGTTCCCCCGGAGTGTGACAGAAGGCATTCAACATCCTTCTTAGAATCACAACCCATAGAGTCTAGGGCAGTATGCACATTCTCAACCTCAAATCACTGGCTTCAGAGAGCACTGTCCAGACCTAGTGTTGTTGGACCTGCCCTGGAGGATTATTCTTCCCAAGGTCTGATCCCAAGAGGGCAGTGCTAGGTGGGAAATGGACACTGGCAATTCAGCCAGCTCAGCCTCACCTGAGCTTTCTGTTATTACAAGACCTCCAGCTGGCAGAGGAAATGCCCTCCCTCTTCTGTCTTGCATGCAGTGCTTAATGCCTTCTCCTCTCAGAGAATCTCCAGCAGTCACGAGAGTTGTTAGTAAAGATGACTCAACCCCCATCCCATGTCCTCTTTCTCCTGGCTACCCTTCTCTTTCCTCCCCCTTCTGTTTCCTGCTTCCTTCCTCAGCCCTGGTACCCTCCCCTCCCCCACTTCCTCATGCAGGCCACGCCTCCTCCTCTCTCCACAGCTGTTTTTAACCCCCTGGAAAGTCTAATGTATGCCTAAGGAAAAGTCCCAATGGAGGAAAGGCAGATTTGTCTCTGTGCCTCTTTCCCCTGTCCTTCCAAAAAGGCCTTCTGGTGGCCTCTGACGTGTGTGTCAACCCCGAGGCTAGCAACTCAGAGGTGTGGCATGTGAAAGCCCTACTGGTCTGGGTAACGCCCTCTTTTTGGTTGGGAAGTTATATCTGATAAAGGTTTCCCATTTGACCACCTCCTGTACTGTCTCCAAGACACACGCCTTCCCATATCATTTCACTATTTTCAATAACTGTCTAACAATGTATTATCTTCAGTATCAAGTGCTGTTTTTGGAATATGGGACTATGGCAAGGGATGCCCTTTCCATATGAGTAGAGGTCTGCCCCCTTTTCTTCCACCCCCTGCCCACCAGGAAGGAGAAGCAGAATGCTTACTAGTACAAACTTCTTCAGTGAGACATGCATAAAGAGGCCAGCCACTCACAGGGATGGGCTATGTATAGAAGGAAGCTAGGAAGAATGGCAGGAGAGGAGGCTAGAGACACAGCATGGGGATAACAACCAAAAGAAGAGCTGTTTCCCTGTCCCAGTCTGCACCAGGACTGTCTCCAGCCAGGGTGTGGAGGCTGGACTATGAGGAAGGGAAGAGTGGTAGCCACACCTCACACAGCACAGTGACCATTCTCTTCCCCAGTGGATTTTTTCATCTCAAATTCTTCAGGTCTCTCCTGACCTTACAGATTTCAATGATTCTTAGACATTCATGTCTAATTCATTTTCTGTGCCTTCCTGGCTGGATTATTTTATAAAAGTCTTTTACCTTCTCTGGCTTTAGTTTTTTTCATTTGTAAATCTGAAAGTAAGCGTGGCTGTGTGTGTATGAGACACATGTACAACACACAGGACTTGTACCATGTTTTAGTGAGTAAGACAATATAGAAGGAAAATTCTTTGGAAAGCACAAGAAATTCATCTCCCCTGGCCTTCAGCTGCTGTTCTCATTCTCCAAGGGGAAATCCTCACCCGGAAAACCTTGTTCACATTGGCACAAGTCCCAGGGCGTGAACCCCATGTGGGCTCTCCCTTTCCATTTCCCTTGTTGACTTCCAGTGTGACTGTTGTTGGCTCTCAGATGAACACGCGGTTCTCTATGTCTTGCCAACTACCAGGCTGGTGTCCTCCCACCTTAGTTTCCTGGGGGAAACAATAGCCCCTACTTGGGTGATGAGCCTGATGTCCATGACACCAGAGGGGTCCAAGGGGTCCCTGACAAAGGAAAGGTACACAGAACTGGACAGAGTTAGATCAGGGCTTCTTGTGATCCAGCTTCTTATGATCAGGCTGCAGCTTAGCTAAATCTCTTATCATCATCATGGCTTCGCTGTAAGATGGAGGAAAGAAAGTGGTCAGATGACCTAGGAGCCAGGAAAGAAGAAGCAACAAGGAGGAGAGGGAATCCTAGAAAGACAGGCATAGCTTTTGTAAAGTTTTGAACAAGCACTACAGGTTTGCAGCTCAGGGTAGGTATTACCCTGAACACAGGCCACCTATTCATGTGTGGCACTTTTGCTGTGATCCCTCCCTCTTTCAGACCCATCTGCTGTGCAAACTGAAATACCTTTATGTGTCAGGTGTCCATCTCCTCTCTTTCATATCTAGGGCCAGTTTCAGAACATGGAGCTGATCTTGCCTGGGATAATTCCTAATGGGTCTCCTTGCCTCTGGTTTCCCCTCGTAACCCATCACCTCACAGGTTCTTTATTACTCAAGGGTTCTTCACCACCTTCCTGATCAGTTCTGGAACCATAAATTTCTATCTTTTGACTCTTTGTTGTTACATGAAAACCACACTAACCTTCAGGTTCCCAAGGGAGGCATGCTACTCCTAGCTGCCTGTTGTTCTTCCTCCTACCTGGAAGCCCCTCTACCTTATCATCGTGGCTAATGCTTAGTCTTTCCAGATCCTCTGCCCAAGACTTTTCTGACTCCTCTATGTTCTCAGAGCTCATGTATAGAGTTCAGGATTATGATTCCAGAGCCAGAACTCAGCTTTGTGAGGAGAAGGCAAATGCAGGCTCAACTCAGTGGGATCTAAGGCAATTGACCACTAGGGGAAGTTAGTTTTTTTCATTCAGTTGATAGCTGTTACAGATTTTAAAATGTAAACAAGCAGGTAAATTTTGAGACAATCACAGTAGTCAATAGATCTGTAGGTCTGGTTTTAATGGATAATTTTAAAATACATACATTACTGCCAATTTGTTTTCTCTGTATGTATGGTCACTTGAAATATTGGCTCCCTTTGCAGTCATATGTGTTTTGCACAGAAGAAGGGTCTGAGAAAGGGAGGGATCAAAGCAAAAGTGCCACTCATGGGCAGGTAGCAGGGTAACAGCTACCCTGAGTTGCAAACCTGCCCTACTTGTTCACACCTTTACAGAAGCTATACCTGTCTTTCTGAGATTCCCTCTCCTACTTGTTGCTTTCTCTTTCCTGGCTCCTAGGTCATCTGGCTAATTTCTTTCTTTCATCTTACTGGGAAGCCATGATGGTGACAGAGGGTTAGCTGAGCTGCAGCCTGATTAGAAGAAATATATGCATTTTAATTATTGTTTTTGAGAAGAGATCCATGGATCCAAAGTTTCCTATAGTTAGAATGAATACCCCCTCTCTGTTAAAAAAAAAAATCAACTGTGGGGCTTATTTTAGACATCTTTCAGTAGATTTTTGTAAGTGTTGAAAGTGAAGGGTTCTCTTTTTATGAATATAGTGCATAGTAACTAGCCTAATTCTAATATATGAGAAACGGTTTCACTATGTAAGCCCAGACCAGCCCCCAACTCATGATTCTCCCATCTCTACCTTGCAAGTAATGGGAGACCTATAGCATCACACTCAGCTTTACAAATAATTTTGGAGTAAATGAAGAAAAAAGGGGAAAGAAAGAATGGGAGGAAGGCAGGAACTAATTTGACCTTCAAAGCTATCTGTTCTTCCCCTGCCTAGGAATTCTCTTCTGTGACTTCCCTTCACTGCCTGAACTTTCTGCTTTAATGACGTCTCTGTGACACCTTCCATAGCACTACATTTAAAATTCTAGTTCTTTCTCTGCCACCCTAGGCAGGCCATGGCTCCTTTCTCTGGTTTTTCTTCCTAACACTATCACTAACTAATATATTTTGTGTCTCTGATGATAGTCTGTTTTCTACCTCCCTCCCTCATTAGCATAATTTATTCATTCTGTATCGTTAGCACTTGACATGACAAATAATTATTCACTAAAAGCTGTTTAATGGGTAAGAGGCAACCCTAGAGGAAAGTGATGTCCTTTACCGAGCTCCTACTGCAGACCTACTCCGACCCAGACTGTGCTGGGTACCTGAGTAACTGTCTTGGCATCTGCCTCTATAGGCCACAGTAACCTGTCTAAATGTAGAAGATTATTAGAAACTTCCCAAAGTGAACACTCCTCATTTTCTAAACACTATGCCAAAGGCTACATGAGAAAGATACAAAGAAGTAAGTTCTAAGACCTGGGGTGTAGCAGAGTGCTGGCCTAGTTTCAAGGAAGTTCTAGGTTTAATCACCAATACACACACACACACACACACACACACACACACACACACACAGAGCAAGCAAGCAAGACTCCTAAAACCATCTTCCAGGGGGAAGATGGGTAAGAAACAAATAGAACCAAAATATAAAGTATAATCTGAGCAGCATAATACACAACTATAATTCTGAAACTTGGGAGACTGAAGGAGAAGGATTGAGAGTTCCAGGCTAGCCTTGATTATATCAACTCTGCCTCAGAACAAAAACAAACATGAAGTAAAATGGAGACATTTGACCTAGCCTTGTGAAAGTTAAAAGGCAGAAGAAAATAACAACAATGAACAAACACTGTTTCCTTAGCATCATCTTATATGATCATATGTACATAATCATTGAGCTATTATGATCCTCTGCTAGGACAACTATCCTAACATATACTAATTATTACCAGTGATGGAAACCATAGAGTCTATGTTTCTTTGGGTCTGACTTACTTCCCTTAATATGATTTTTTTCTAATACTTCCCATTTCCTTATGAATGGGGCAATACCATTCTTTCTTATAGAAGCCTAGAATTCCATTGTGTATAGATACCACATAATCTTGATCCATTCATCTACTGAGGGGCATCTGGATTGGTTCCATATTTTAGTTATGGTAAAAAAAAATACTGCAATGAACATGGTTGTACTGGTAGTTTTAGTGTGGCCTTGTTTGTGATTGTTTGGGTAAATGCTAAGTTCTATGTGAAATTATTTCTTTTTTCTTTCCCTGTTTTCTTAGCCCCTGTTGTCACTATATTTGATTTTGGTACCCTGGCTATTGTACATACATTTATCTAAATTAGGGAAGGGAAGGGGAACATCAAAATGGCAAGACAAAGGATAAAAGGTGAACCAATGCAACAGTACTTATAAGACAATATGTTATAAACTAACTGTACAACTTCAGGGGGGATTGGAGAGGAGGGAAGATGGGAGAAAAAGGAGGCAGAAGGTAACAAGTTTGACAAGAAATGTACCCAATACCTTACATATGTAACTGTAAACCTTCTGTATGTTACCCTGACTCTCTGTGTGTGTGTGTGTGTGTGTGTGTGTGTGTGTGTGTGTGTCCCATCTCATCCAGGCATATAACTAGACCATGGAATATCAAATCAAATAACTGGTCTGGAGAAAGAACAGAGGCTATGGGTTGAAGACAGGAACAAATATATGGAGAACTGGGACCTGGATCCTAGAGACCTTAGACTGTTAGGTTAAAAGGATTTGTTTATTTTTTAGTAGACACTGACCAATGAGAGGCTGGTGAAGAAGAGAGTAACATTGTCTGACCAGCATTTTAGGATGATAATAGGGTATCTGTGTAGACACTCTGGAGAAGGAGAGGCTGAATAAAGGAAGACAGGTATATAACCAACCACTTTATAACTTAGAAGCCTAAACAATAATCTGTCTATATTTCACATGCCTGTGAGCCCATGGACAGCTCTGCAGTCATCTGTGTCTGGTCACATGTCTGGTAGGTCTGTATGCAGAGGTGGGAGGCACTAACAATTCTCTGTGGCTATGGGGCACTGGGTCACATACCTTGTATTATGTTGGGCTTCCTATAGTACTAATCAAGAACAGCAGGATAGAGTAAGCCCCAATCACAAGCACATTTCATGCCCTGCTTGTGTTATGTCTTATGACCAAGCACAGCTTCCCAGGTTGGAGCAATATACACTATTTTTTGTTGTTGTTTGGTACTAATCCTGAGACTTGAACTCAGGGTCTGGACACTGTCCCTGAGCTTTTGTACTTAAGGCTAACTAATACTCTACAACTTTAGCCATAGCTATACTTCTGGCCTTTTGATGGTTAATTGGAGATATGACTCTCATGGACTTTCCTATCCAAGATGGCTTCAAACCCATGATCCTCAGATCTCAACCTCATGACTATCCAGGCAGAGTCACCTACTTTCAGCAGTAGACATCATTCTTTTGATGACCAGAATAGTAAAGTCACATAATCAGGAAGTGGGCAGAAGATTGGGATAAATTTGTGGTTATTTTTTGCTAGGAAGCCATTTGTTTGTAACATGCCAAGCAAGAAATAATTGTTACTTAACCCGGAAGATGGCAGAATCAATGGAAAGATGATCAGAGTATATTTGAGACATGTTTAGGAGATTATTATGAGGGAGAGGAAAGAATTCAGGATACCTCCCAGGGTTTTGGCCAGAGTAACCAGGCAGATGTTTCCTTGTACCAATGTAGAAAAGCAATGGGAGCTTCAGGTTTGGGAGTTGTAAACACATTCCAGTTCAGATGATCCTCCTGGGATTCCAGAATGTGCTACCTTCCTTTCTTGGAGAAAATGCTCTCTCCATAATCCTTTATCCACTTGGACCAAATGGTCTGAATGGAAAGTGAGATGACTTGCATGACCCTACTTTCCTAGTGATTGGCCAAGTATGGACATATGATCCAAACTAGTTAAGGAGAGCTCTCAGTCCAAATGCTCTGCCAGCCAGGTCCACTCGTACAAGCTGTTCTCTCTATAAGCTTGCCTGGAAGTGATACGGGAATTAGAACCCAGCCCATGCTCTGCAGGGAAAGCTATATGTCTGTGGAGCTGCAGACACCCAGAAGATGGTATGTTTTCAAATCCTACCAAGTACTGACAGCCCAATTTATTGGGGCAAGCCACATTAGGTAAGCTGTACTTAGGGGATATCCTATTTGTGCACACATGGGAAAGAGAATTTTCCTCTCCAACCCTAATATCATACAGGTGGGAAGGTGTAGGCAGCAATGCTCCTGTGGTATGAAGGAAGCTTCTGAGAATTGAAGCTGGTGCATCAGCAAATTCAGAAGAGGGGAAAAGAAGAGAAAACGAGTGGCCGCAACCACAGCTACCTTTCCTGGGGCTTAGAAGTGTCGTTCCTTCAATTCTGTGATTGTCCCTGCATTCTTCTGATTTAAATCAAGTTTAGTTTGGGCTCTTTGTAAGCAGTATAATCTTCAACAATAAAAGGAAACGTTTATGTATTCAGATCTGGAGAAGAGGGACTGGACAGAAAAGACAGATCAGAGGCTAAGTTGGAAAAATATGGGGGCCAATTTGATGGGTCACAAGAGATAGGAGATGTCCTAGGCTTTTAGCTTCAGAGGCTGGAGAGGGATGGTGGTGTCTTTGGCAGAAGTAGGCAATTGAAGATAAACTGTATGGTGGTGAAGAGGGGAAAATACATCCTTTCATTTATTCAGATACGCATTGAGTAATTATTTGCTGATCACTGTCTGGGCACTGAGGCCTCAATGGAGCAAATGAGTCAAGATTTGGATAATATTTGCATATTGCTGACTGATGTACTTGATTATAGACACCCACTTGGCCCAGGCACTGTCTTCAGCACTGCACATAGACTTAGGCATTGGTGTTCAGCAGGTAGCTGGAAAGAAAGCTGAGCTGACATATCAATGGTCAGCATTATCTCCATGGAGAGAATTCTAGAAGTTGTGGAAGAGAAAAAGCCCTGGGAGAAAAGAAGTCTCATTTCACATGTCCGTTAAGCCTTGGCTTTCTCCAAGGCTGGAAATACTATGTTCCTTTGGCTTATCAGGATGAGCTGCAAGTACAGAAATTTCTGTACATGGCTTTAGCAACTAGTATGGAACAAGCCTGGCTTCCTACTCCAGCTTTACCAGGTCACTGTATGACCCTGACCCCAAGTTGCCTAGGCCAGCCTCTGCTTCCTAGGCTACAGAGTGAGGAAGTGAGATGCCACTGTGAAGGACAAGAAAAAAGCCAGGCACTGGTTGTTGATGCCTATACCCAGGAAGCTGAGATCTGAGGATCATGGTTTGACTCAGGCAGGAAAGTCTGAGACTCTTATCGCTAATTAACTAGCAAAAAGTGGGAAGTAGAGCTGTAGCTCAAGTGGTAATATGCTAGCCTTGATCAAAAAAGCTAAGGGAGCCAGGCACTGATGGCTCACTCCTGTAATCCTAGCTACTGAAGAGATTGAGATCTGAAGATCACCATTTGAAGCCAGCCCAGGCAGGAAAGTCCATGAGACTCTTATCATCAGCAAATTACTCAGAAAAAGCCATAGTAATGCTGTGGCTCAAATGATAGAGTGCTAGCCTTGAGCTAGCCCGAGATTCTTTTGAAACTCAGGGACGATGCCCAGGCTCAGAGTTCAAGCCTCAAGACCAGCAAAGAAAGAAAGAAAGAAAGAAAGAAAGAAAGAAAGAAAGAAAGAAAGAAAGAAAGAAAGAAAGAAAGAAAGAAAGAAAGAAAGAAAGAAAGAAAGAAAGAAAGAGAAGGAGGGAGGGAGGGAGGGAGGGAGGGAGGGAAGGGAGAGAAAGAAGAGAAAGAAAGAAATAGAGAGAAAGGAGAGAGAGAGAAGGAGAGAGAGAGAGAGGCCCCGAGTTTAAACGGGAAAACCAGGACCCCCCACCAAAAAAAAAGTACAAGAAATGATACTTGTAGAAATACATTCACTGGACCACAAATGTGTCCCAGACAACTACATTTGTGGCCCCAGGTTCTACAGTAATAGACACAAGTGGAAGCTAGCAGGAGAGATGTGAAGAATTTGGGAATGTTTCTGGCTTCAGTGGCTTATCCTGACTTATCAAGCAGTCTTATTCTCTTTGCCAACTATTATCAGCACTGCCTTCCCCTGCCCCAGCCTATAAAAGGCAATTATTTTTGTTGTTGTTGATATGATTAGTAAAGAAAAAGAAAATCTTGTGTGTGTGTTGGGGAACTGGCATTCAAAGCAGTGGAGACAGAGCCCATGTGAGCCATGCTGATCTTGGCAGCCTCTGCTCTACACCTCACAGCCAGAGGCTTAAGGTTTTATTTGTGGTGTGAGTTACAAGCCAGGGAAAAAACCCCAGAAAAGGGGAGGGAGGGAGAAAACTTCTGAAAGTTGAGAAAATTTCCCTGAATTCTCAAGCGCAGGCAATTTGTCCAGGCACCTGAGAATTGTAGAATCCTAGGGTCTGACTGTGCTTTTGTGTTTCTGGAGCTCTGAGCCTAGGGTTGAGCATGGAAGATTTTTTTTTCATACATTTAGAAAAGTCACAAAATCACTTTTTACAAGATATGAATAGGTACTTCTATTGCCTCAATGGTGACATTGTTGAAGATTTTAGAAAAAAATTTTTTTAATAGTTTTAGGTTTGGGGGTGATTTTATTTTGAAGGTTGCTTCATAAAGCAGTTCAGGGTCAATGTAAAGCTGAGGACTAAATATTTTAGAGGCAGAAGAGCTCTTTTAGATCCTCTTCATGATCATGATGATGATGATGATGACGATGATGATGATGATGATAAGGTCTACCCCAGAGAAAGTAAGAAACATGCAAAGCAATGGCATGCAGTGATAGAAGCAAGGCTACAGCCCAGGATTCTGACTCTAAAGATATATCCAGTAGTCTTTGGGGGCAGCCCAGAGGTGACCATTCTCAGCAGAAATCACAACTGGACTCCCTCTCTTGTTGACATTTCTGCAGCAGTGACTTTGAAAACTGCCTTTTATAGCTCTGGCTTTGGAAGGGCAAACACTGTTATCAGTAGAACAACACAGGTGCCTCATACAGCTGGGTCCAGGTGGAGCCAGGCAGGAAGTAAGACCCTTCCATCCAGGCAGACATGACCTGACCACCTGTCTGGGTTTCAAAGGGTTCAAAGACCCTCCTGGGCAAGTAAGACAAAAGGCTACTGTGGTGGTAAAGAACTTGTCTTTGGGGCCAGACAAGAGACATTTAGTCCTATTTTTCAACTCCTACAAGCTCCTTAGTTGAGCCTTAGTTTCCTCAACTACAAAATGGGGATGGTGATAGTTCAGTTACATGATCACTTTTGTGTAATTGGAAGTGGAGCTGTGGTTCAAGTAGTAAAGTGCCAGCCTAGAGTGAAAAAGCTGAAGGACAGTGTCCAGGCTCTGAGTTCAAGCCCCAGTACTGGCACAAAGGGAAGGGAAGGGAAGGAGGAAAGAAAGGGAGAGAAAGAAAAAAGAGAGAGGAAGAAAGGTAAGAAGCAAGGAAGGAAGAAGGAAGGAAGGAAGGAAGGAAGGAAGGAAGGAAGGAAGGAAGGAAGGAAGGAAGGAAGGAAGGGAGAAAGGAAGGAAGAAGGAAAACAATGAAGGATAGAAAGAAGGAAAGAAGGAAGGAAGTATAGAAAGCAGGCAGGCAGGAAGGAAATCTTGTTGAGCAGTGTGGAGGGTGGAGTACTGGGCTCCTGACATCCATTCCACATGTCACCCATGGCAGGTACAAGGAAATAGATGACTGGTTCTAGTGAGGTCTTCAGGTTTAAGGGTTTTTATTTGCAGAAGAAACATCCAGCATTTCCAGCTCCCTTCTCTTTTCCTTGGTCTCTCTAATGCTGCAAGGATTTGGCCTCCAGTTTAGGAACTGGACTAAGGGATCTCTGCTTCCCTAAGCTTAATCACAGAGCAGGAAGGTATGTGGGCTTAAAAAAAGTCTGGAACTCTAGGTTGGTTCCATATTTTAGCTATGGTAAATAGAGCTGCAATGAACATAGTTGTGCTGGTAGCTTTAGTATGGCCTTGTCTGTGATCCTTTGGGTCAATGCCCCAAAGTGGGGTTTCTGGGTCATAGGAGAGCTCTATGTTTAGCCTTATGAAGAACCTCCACACTGCTTTCCAGAGTAGTTGGACAAGTTTACACTCTCACCAACAATGTAGTAATGTTCCCTTTTGGCCACATCCCCACCAGCATCTGTTATTACTAGTTTTCTTGATAATGGCCATTCTTACCGTGGTGAGGTGGAATCTCAATGTTGTTTTGAGTTGCATTTCTTTTATGGCCAGGGATGTTGCACACTTCTTCATATGCCTCTTGTCCAGATGTCTCTCAGTAGATGAATGGATAAAGAAACTGTAGAATTCTATGCTTCTATCAGAAAGAATGACATTGCCCCATTCATAAGGAAATGGAAAGAACTGGAAAAAATCATACTAAATTGAAGTGAGACAGACCCAAAGAAACATAGACATGATTGTGTCTCTCATTTGTAATAATTAGTGTATGTCTACGATAGTCCTAGCACACAGAATAGCTCAATAGCTGTGTACATATGATCATATAAGAAGGTGCTAAATGAAATGAACTCCAAGTTATGGAAATAAGTGGTTTATCATTTTTGTTATTTTTAATGCACTATGTGAAATTATTTCTTGTATCTTCCCTATAGTTTAAACCCTCTTGTCACTGTATTTGATTCTGGTACCCTGAGTATTGTATATATGTTTGTCTGAATCAGGGAAGGGAAGGAGAACATCAAAATGGTGAGACAAAGAGTAAAAGGCAAACCAGTGCAACAGCAATACTTTCAAGACAATATGTTGTAAACCAACAGTACACCTTGGGGGTGGGGGAGGATTGGGGAGGAGGGAGAGTAGGGGAAAATGAGGGAGGAAGTAACAAGTTTAATAAGAAATGTACTCACTACATATATAACTGTAACCCCTCTATACATCACCTTGACAATAAAAAAATTTTAAATGAATAAATAAAAAAGATTTTTAAAAGCTGGGAAATGTCTCAAGTAAATGCTGGTGCTCACAGCTAAAAGCCCTGGATTTGAGTCCTGGAACCTCCACTTAGGAGTTCATGGCCCACTAGGTTTAAGTCACATTTACCATACCTGTGCTCTAAAGTCACATGCTAAAGGGAGGATGAGACAACTGAGGCAGAAATGCTCCAAATCTGGAAGAATCAGAAACTTCTGTGAGTAGGGAGCTGATGTTCTCCTCCCTTAATGTCATTCACTAAATGGGAATCCAGATGCAGGCAAGCTGCTGCCTTTGGATATATGGACAAAGATGTTGCATTATCTGGAAACATTCTTCACAAGTCTGGAGATGAGAATAATCTGGCATCCTAAGACCCCAATGAGAGTTCCCTAGAAGAGGAAGGAAAGGAGGAAGGGAAGGGGAATGCATGTGACAATCACTTCAGATATGCAGAAAGATGAGGAAGAGGGCAGAAACTTCACTGAGCACTCTCTATGTCACAGGTACAGTTCTGATTGCTTTCCATATATCATCCCCATTTTGTGGATGAGAAACTGAGGCACTATGCAGTAAAGAGAAATCACTGAGGTAACCTTAACTAGGTTTAAGCCCCACCAATCAAGAATCCCAGAACCGGGCTGGGGAGATAGCCTAGTGGCAAGAGTGCCTGCCTCGGATACACGAGGCCCTAGGTTCGATTCCCCAGCACCACATATACAGAAAAACGGCCAGAAGCGGCACTGTGGCTCAAGTGGCGGAGTGCTAGCCTTGAGCGGGAAGAAGCCAGGGACAGTGCTCAGGCCCTGAGTCCAAGGCCCAGGACTGGCCAAAAAAAAAAAAAAAAAGAATCCCAGAACCATGTATAAAATCTCTATGCTGCCTCCAGAGTTTGCACACTACTGGATGCTCGTGTGACACACCTGTGTCTTTCAGAAAGGAAACTGAAAAGGCTCTGAAAGAACAAGTCACCTTCAAAGGGTCACAAAGATCAGAGAAACTGAAAGCCCTTGACATTTTTTTTGTCTATTTTTTTTTTATCAGTTGTGGGGCTTGAACTCTGGGCCTAGACACTGTCCCTAAGCTCTTCAGCTCAGGCTAGTGCTCTACCACTTGAGCCACAGCACTGCTTTTGGTGGGTAACTGGAGATAAAAGTCTCATAGACTTCCCTGCCTGGGCTGGCTTTGAACTACAATCCTCAGATCTCAGCCTACTGAGTAGCTAGAATTACAGGCATGAGCCACCAGAGCCCAACTAAGTCCCTGACTTTTTTATTGCCTTTTCTTTTCATGTTTTAAAGCATTTCTTTCTATTGTTACCTGTTTGACTGAAGCAGAGGCCTTGCTCAGCTTGAGTCTAAAGCTAGAATTCTCTCATTTTTCTCCCTTGAGTCCCATTTCTGCCTTAGGATCAACCAGAAGAGATCTACTGTCTATCTCATAGAGAGACCTCTGAGATACTCAAGGCCCATTCTCCCAGCTTCCTCATCTCTGCTCCTCCTTGGGAAATCCAGGCCAGTCAGCACTTGAAAGCAAGACTATATTGTCTTTGGTGCTCTGGTTCTGCTCTTCTGGCTGAGTTCTGGCTTGACTACAACAATCTGAAAATGCAAAACCAGCCCCCACAATTAGGCTACAACTCTAACACAGAGGAAGTGCAATGGTCACCATAGCTTTCTGACACTCGATGCTCCTTGTGCTACATCCCAAGCTCTCATTAGCTCTTCTGGCAGCTGCTACCACACTGCTGACTCATAACTCTCTCATGTCCCAATTTCCTGTCCACTGTCCTTTCCTCTACGTGGCCTGGTTGCTTAAGGCCAATCTCAGTCCCATGATGCTGAGACTCCTGAGTGCTTCCATCAGCAATTACCTTGGGGGAACCATTTAGGTGTGGCCTTTGAAACCCCTGAATACAACAAGATCCAGTGGGATGCTGGGAACACCCTGTGACCTCCCCAGGGTAGCCACAGAAGATTCATATTAGAATTAGACCAGAAAATCCATAAGGAACTGAAAAATACCCCTTCCTGGAAGTACTTGCTGTCATGGTTGACCAAAGATCACTTTCAGAAAAGTTTGGGATCCCCAATGCATGCACACATGCACTAGTTTTCAAGTCATCATTTGTAGTTTAGGCTTCAGAGCCAGAGAGGCCTAAATTC
Source organism: Perognathus longimembris pacificus (assembly GCF_023159225.1). Classification (NCBI taxonomy): domain Eukaryota; kingdom Metazoa; phylum Chordata; class Mammalia; order Rodentia; family Heteromyidae; genus Perognathus; species Perognathus longimembris. Next base: position 40,127,999 of record NC_063167.1, on the reverse strand, counting down.
TTCCTGGATTGTGAGTTAAAGCCAAATATCCTAATATCTTTTTAAGCCTCAATTTCGTCTCAATGAAAGCCAGGACACAATGGCACTTATTTCATCATGATGAAGAGGTGGTGGAAGGAGAAGGTAGAAGGCAGGGGCTGACCCCTGTGACTTGGCACATAGTAATAGTTGAGCATTGGGATAGTTCCTTCAGGCCTAACTTCTCCCAAGTAAGCATGTATCCAGCCGGTGTTCACTGAAAGTCTACAAAGCAACTGGGAGCTATAGCAGAGAGAACATGGGTGCTAACAGCCTGAATGTAAGATCGGGTTGGTGTGGATAAAGATCCTTCAGAACCCAGACAAAGTGCCCAACAAGAACTTTGCTCTGTTGCTGCATTTGGACTTCAGGGCTCCCCACTATTCATCTCCCACCCTCAGAACACACGTATCGCCAGGGCTACTTCTGAGCTTCAAGCTTCTCAGATTTCTCTCAATGTGACCTTGGGCAAATGTCATAACTCATCTAAGCCCCTGGCACATTTGCTTTACAAGAGAGTAATCATGCCCATACTGCCAAGTTGCTCCCAGTAGATTAACCAGAGACAAGCATGTGATCCCTTCCAAGCCTGGCATGTGGTAGATGTTGCATGCCTTCTACTTCCATCCCCCTCCTCTGTCCTTCCAGCCCTCTACCACTGTGTGCCAAGCTTGGGCCAAGATACTGGTGGCCAAAAGATTTCCCCAAGCTAGAGCTTTCTGAAGGAAGTTTCAAGTTTGTGAGGAAAATAAGCATTTGAGCCTCTACCCAGATTCAAGAGTACTAAGGGCAGTGGTGGATTTATTTCTAAAGGGTTGCAGAACACCAGGAAGGGCAAATTGCTTTTCCAGGCTTTCTCAGTTTCCTCATCTGTTCCTGATGGGTAACTGGTTACTACCACACATGACTCAAGTGAATGTGTGGGAAAGTTTAGTTCTCAGCCAGAGCTTCATTATCTCTGTTTCCCAGTAAAACCTTAATTTCTTTGAAGGAAGGCCTGTGTGTTCTTCATTGCTCTGTCTCCAGTACCATAGCACAGACCAGTCACCAGTGAAGCAGACTGATGGGAGATTTATTGTTTAATCTCATCCTCTTGGGGTCCAGGCAAGCACATCAATTTGATAGAAGAAAAGAAAAAAACAAAACTCTGTACAGAGTTCACTGAGTTACCTGACAATCCTCAGCCAAGCAAAACATCTTCAGACCTGTGGTAATGACCTTTCTGCTAGATTTCACAACGGAGGCCATTGTGGCCAGGGCAGGGTGACACTGCACTGCTAGACACACCTCACCTTCCACCTGGGTGTCACCAAGCCAACCCATTAGTTTCTCACACTGAGTCACGGATCAGGAGAACTCTAGACTTAAGGAGAGAAAAGAGCCATCCTGTTGTACGGGTATGCCCAGGGATCCCTTAGGCCAGCTAAGAAACCCTGGGAAACCCCTTATGAGCAGATGGAAGAGCTTGGGCAGGTTGAAGAATATCATATGGGGATCCACTCCCCTCTCTCACAAGAAGCCCAAATACCAATGCCTATCAGTCACCATGCCTGGTGAACTAACTCACAGTCATCCCTTCTTATTTCTCCTCATTGAGGAAGCTCAATTGTTACCCTTGATCATGACTGGGATGTCATGACTGTCACGACTGGGATCTTAATCTCTACACTTGGAACCTTCCTTCTCAGGAAAATGATAAATGTGTCACAGCCACATGTGCCAGCAGCTTTCATGGTAGGAATGTGTGGTAGGGGGAGAGATCACATGGAAACACAGGAGAAGCTGAGCTTGCTCATATGAAAACTACATCAATCTCTTCCAAAGGCACCCCCTGTGCCCCGCCCCCACAATGATCTACACATCTCCCACTAGATTCTGCCTCTCAACATACTATACTGAGAAACAAACTTCCAACCAACGAACCCAGGGAGAATATCACATCCACGCCTTAGTGGTGATATGATAAGGATTGGGGTCAGTTGTCATTGAAAGAAAAATCATTATAGTCATGAAGTTCTCTCACCTATAGCAGGAACCCATAGGATGGCAATCCTGAGCTGAAATCACATTCTATGGTAGCAGGGCCCAGAATCTTTTTGATGTGTTTCTCTGCCATCTCCAGTGCATACAAGGGAAAACAGAAGAGAGGGCATGAGTTTTGCATGTCAGAACTCTTCATAGGAGTTGCCATGCTCATACCGGCATGGGTGTTAGTATGTTAGTGATATCATTAATGAACAAGTATTGCAGACTTTATTTCCCAAAGCCACAAACCCAGCTAAAAATCTAGAGTATTAAGGAGGCCAAAGCTATAGATGCTTTGCTTTCTGAATTTATCTGCTCTTCTCTGAAAAATAGATTCATGATATGTCTCAGGTTTCTTCCCTACTCTGTATGCTTAGAAACAATTTCTAAACCAAATCTTCAATGGGCATTCTCTGTGGGAAGATTCAGTTATGTGGTGTTGGACAACTGAATTTGAAGCATTTCTTCAGTGTAACTTCAGTGTGTGTGTGTGTGTGTGTGTGTGAGAGAGAGAGAGAGAGAGAGAGAGAGAGAGAGAGAGAGAGAGAGAGAGAGAGAGAGAGAGAGAACACATGTACACACAGGTCCTGAAATTAGAGCCTGGATGTTAATCATGAGCTTTCTTTGCTCAAGTCTAGTGCTCTGCCAATTTGAACCACAGTTCTACTTTTGGCTTAATTAGAGGTATGAGTCTTACACTTTCCTGTCCAAGCTGGCTTTGAACCACTGATCTACAAATTGCAGCCTCAGGATTACTAGGTTTACAGGTGTGAGCCACTGGTACCTGGCTGTAATCCCATTCTTTATTAGCTAGATGGCACTAAGACTAATATCAGCCTTGCAGGGTTGCTAGATGTCTTACATGGCATTATGACATATGCAAATTGATTTTGATGAAATATTTTAACTTCATATATCTAAAATATCTCTCAATATGCAACACATTTAAATAACTAATGAGATATTTTGTACTCTATTCTCTCTTTTTGGTATGGGAGGTTTTGAATTCAGAACTTTAAGCTTGATAGGCAATTACTCTACCATTTGAGCCACATCACCAGCCCTTTGTACTTTGATTATTTTTCAGATAGGGGATCATGCTTTCTGCCAAGGGCTGATCTGATCATAAACTTCCTACCATAATCTCCCAAGTAGCTGGGACTACAGATGCACACCATATCTAGCTTGTTTGTTGTTTTCTTGCCTCCAACTTCAATCTTCCCATCTATGCCTCCCAAGTATCTGGGAATTCAGGTATGCTCCTGCAAGCCCATCCCTACATTCTACGTGTTTTTTTTTATACTGGAACTTTGAAATACAGTATGCATTTGACACTAATAACATATCTCAACTGGGAATAGTCACATTTCTTGCATTAAATAGCCACAAGTAGCTACTGATTTGGATGGCACAAGTAGGGCTAATTTCAGTGCCCTTGCTGAGTACTCTTTTAGAAGTCTATCTTTGCAAAGCAATCTTTGCTATGGCAAGTGTCTTGTTTCCTTGGTGTATCCACAAGCAACCCTGAAAGTGACACCCTCCAGGTCTAACATACCTGGCATGCAGCAGACACTCAATAAAGACTTGTTAAACAAATATTATTCATTTCTACACCCCCAGTGCTTGACCCTCATAGGCATTTAATAAAGCCTTACTAAACTAATGAAGTAATGACCCAATGTTTTAATGGTGAGTGAATTTGCTGTTTGACAGCAGGTGAAAACCAGACAGTTTATTACAGCGAAGACAATGGCACCTTTCTAGCCCTTCAAGTAACACCTGCCATTAAGTCAAATTTCCCTTCATGGCCTCCTTTCCCCCAAGCAGAGCTGGAGGTAGATGTGAAAACCATGGGCTTTCTCATGCTGCTAAAATCACTGCATACCTGCTACAAAGATAAGCAAGTAAATCAAGGGCCCAAGAACAAAGAACTCCCAGCAAAAGCCCAATCTCTCCATTTCATAGTATTCCTTTTCTCAGGAGACTGACCCAACATAATTCAAAGTGAGAAGCTGTGAAGAGGTACCAGCTCCTCTCCCCTCCACATCCCAGTAAGACATAGGGAACTTTACAATGAAGCCAGTAGGAACCATAACAGACAGCTCAACCTCAGTGCCACCCCTTGCTAGTCGGGTAACTAGAACAAACTCAGGTCTCTTGATGGGAGAAACCATTCTCTTGACTGCAGAATGGCAGTACCCAGCAATGCAGTTTTGAAGCTCCTATGAGAAGAGAGCTCCCATATGTCACACTTGATGAAGAATGGCGTGTAACCTTCCTACACCAGCTGGCATGGCTACCCTAAACAATATTCATAAAGTGAGATAAAGTATCATTTATGTCTTGACATCTAGCCATAGGCTGGAGGAGTTTCTTAATGTTGTGTTGTGCTTCTCTTCTACCCCTCTCCATGGACAAAGGAAACACAAACACTATTTAGAGAGATCTGGGCCAAGTCATTTCTTTGGAGGCCAGTGGCAGGCCAGGAGGCTTGTCACAAAGGCAGCATTCAGCTATAACTCCAGCAGCCTGATGGGAGCCTTCTTGACAGGGCTTCTAGGAGGAAGGTGTTGCCAGCCTCCAAATATTTGTTGCTCTGTTTCCACAGCAACCAGAGTGGCCATAGCAAAACTCTGAAACTGCACATCAAAACGGGAGGTGCTGCTATGTGAAGCCTTATTGGGAGGAGCCCTTTCCATAGACTGAGGAGTTTTACAGACTCCTTTCAAAAGGCACTTAAAGCTATTCTTCAGGCCATGCATCATCAGTCTACTGCTGCTTTGACAGTAAAGACACGTGTGAGAATGTACTGCCTTCCATCTCTTTTAAAGGACTTAAAGCTAATGGGAGGCTTGTTTGCGGCATGCATAGCAATGCAGCCTGGCGTACTAGCTGGTTCTGACACAGGACAGTGCCAGGAGTACTATGTATGACCTGGACAACTTGAAGTATGTCATTTTGTGTCATTGAGTCTTTTTCCCAGAAACAAACACAACTATTAGTGAAGCTGGAGCATGGCTCAAGTGGCAAAGTGTCTGCCCAGAAAGCATGAGATCCTGAGTTCAAATCCCAGTACCACCAAAAAAATCCAACAATAAAATCCACGCTAGCAAACACTTAGGAGTGCCCATTCTGAGCTAGGCTACTGGGCTTACAAAGCTGAATATACCCAGCTATTGCCCTCAAAAAGCTCATGCCCCTACCATGCAGAGCTGTAGTAGATTATGAGACTGGATCATGCCATGTGCCCTGTCACGCACCCAGTGGGATGTGCTGTGCTATAAAAGCTCATTTCCCTCCTTCTTCAGACTGAATTATGAATAAGAGTCCTGTACTTTTCTAACATACTTGCAACCAAGGTGAGTTTGCCAGTGTGGGTATAACTGAAAGGGACTGGCCTGCTGCTCATTTAATCCATCACATCTTTGTTACAGAAAGTCCTGTTTGAAGATCACTGGACTCTTCACTCTGTGCTGGACTTGGAGGCACAACAGCAGCTGTTCCCACGGTAGACTGAAGATGCTGATGCACATAGTGAAGTGCTTGACCAGGTCACAGAGGAATTATAGGCAATGCTGGGACTCAAACACCTATTTGCCAAGTTACTCTTTCAACAAATATGTCTTGGGCAGCTACTAAGTACTGACATTGTCCAACGCACTCAGGGTAAAGATAGTAAATGTATTTGCATTAAGAAAGCTACAACACTAGGGAAAGGAACCAGATTGTAAATATACATCAATACAGAGCATGTATATAATACTCAAGAAGTACTGGGGGTAGGAATCAGAATGGGAAAAAAAATGATGCTGAACTATTATGTCTGAAGTCCTTGCTGACAATTTAAGAGACTGAGGACCTAGTTGGGTGGGGTTGAAGAAAACTCAAAGTGTTAAGCTCTGAGGTGGGAATCAGTTGACATGTTAGACAACAGCCAGGAGGCTAGTGTGGCTACAGCAAGAGGAATGGGGAAACTGACAAGAGATGAAGCAAGAAGTAACATCCCAGCTCATAAAAACCTCAGAGGAGGTAAAAGGAATGTTGGATTTTTTTTTACCCTCAAGTGAAATGAGAACCATGGGCAGGATTGAGGCAAAGGAGTGGCTATCATGTGACTCAGCATGTTAAAAGATCCCCTAGCTCCCACATAGACAGCAATCTAGAGGAGAGCCCGGCTGGAAATAGGGAGATGCGGAAGCAGTCTACTGCAGCAAAACAGACAGGAAGGGAGGGTGCACTGGCATGACGAGGAGTTATCCTGATCTCTTTCTCAGGAAGAGGCCTCAGGATGTGATGTTGGATAGAAAGGAGCAAGAAAAGCCAAAGATGACTCCAGGGATAAGGAAGTGGAGTTACCATTTCCAGATATGGGATTGGGTTTGGAAGGGAACAGAATCGCATTTTAAGTGGAATACACTAAGATGCATGCTGTATGCTCTATGGGGAAGGGAAGAAAAGTACAAAGAGGGGCAGCTCGGAGATACTCATTCACCATTCTTCAGAACATGTTATTTAAAGTTACAGGGGAAGGAGTGGAAGTAAACAAGAACACCAGTGCTTGATCCATTCCAATGAGGTAATAAGATAAAAGGGATCAAGCAAAGTAGGAAGAAGACTTGCAGACTCCTGTCCTGGAGCCAAGTGAAGGGAGTGATTTAAGAACAAAGACCCAAGCAGTGATAAGTTAGGGTGAGAACCAAGAAGTTACCTTCAGAGTTAGCAAAGAGTGCTCCTTATTGCCCTTGATATTGTCTCTTTCAGTGAGGAGTGAGAGGTAAATATCAGGTAGAGTAGGTTCAAGAGGGAATAGGAGACAAAAGTGGAAACTACAGGCGGTTTCAATTCTTTGAAGAGTTCTTCTATAAATAAAGCAACAGAGAAATGAGAAACCACAGACCCCCAGGGGGCCTCATTTTCAAGTATGGTTGATGTTGCTATACTGTTGCTGATGGGTCTGGCCTACCACTAAGGGATACATTGATGTGGCAGAAGAGGGGGGACCTAGAACAGAACACTGCCCTTCCGTATGTGAGAAAGATGGGATCCATTTTAATCTGATGTGTCTTTACAATAATGACATGGCCCATCTGTTCATAAAATCATACCTATCAGGATAATTTTACACTTAGTTTTAAAAGTGTGAACATTACTTTCAATTACACAGAGTAAATTTGCTAGGAGATGACAAAAATATTTCCCAAGAGGTCTTGAAAAATCTATCTTGGTGAACAAGAGCTGGCCACTCCTGCTGAGTTCCCCTATGTTTTACATACCCACATCTAAGTGCAGGTGTCTCTGGCAGCAGCTGTCCTGGAAGACCAGAACTCCCCACAGGTAGAGATTGCGGTCCATTGCCTTCTTCAGCCTGTGCTAGCCAATGTCTGACACCTGTGTTTTCATAAACCATTTGGGAGAGGTAGGAGTAGAGAGAAATAAGTGGAATCAGATCTACCTACCATACAGAATCTCTTCCTTTTTTTTTTTTTTTTTTTTGGCCAGTCCTGGGGCTTGGCTCAGGGCCTGAACACTGTCCCTGGCTTCTTTTTTTGGCTCAAGGCTAGCACTCTGCCACTTGAGCCATAGCGCCACTTCTGGCCGTTTTTTGTATATGTGGTGCTGGGGAATTGAACCCAGGGCCTCATGTATGGGAGGAAAGCACTCTTGCCACTAGGCCATATCCCCAGCCCCCAGAATCTCTTCCTTTTAAAACAAGACAAGACCTAAGGTTATTTTGTAAAATGTCTCCCAACAATTGAGTGAGTAAATATTTTCTTTTTAATTTGTGACAGAAGGGGGACAGAAGGAAACAATAAAGATTGATTAAGTTCCTACTGTGCTAGGCATTCTGCTAGGCAGACTCACCTGAATTCTATCTTTTACAGTTAATCAATAGGGCTGAGAAAGGTATCATTTAACATATTGAGAGCTAGTCCCACTACCTTGAAGTTAAATAATCACATAATGGAATGGACCGCCACATATTGGAGTAAGATTCCCATAATCCAGATAGTCAGCACCAGTGGTCATTGTACTTTATCACCTTATGGTCCCAAGTAACCCTGGGATTTAGTAAGTCCAAATTGTACCATTGTAGATTTGCTTCATAGATACACACCCTGAAATTTTTCATCAAAATGTAAGTCCATGAACATGGGACATCAGGATGTGTAAAAGCACAGGATTTCTATGAACACATGAGTCTTGATTGCTGGGGATAAAATTTGGCTCTGCTACCATTCCACAGGACATAGTTCCCTCATGTGTAAAATGAGACTATCAAGAAGATATATTCATTCTAATATCTGTCTAATATGTTTGAAACAAGCATAGAACATATGGAAAATTCCCAGCAAATATTGGCTATTATGTGTTCAGTTCAGCCAACTCTTAAGAGACTGTGCTACCCTGCCCTACACGGGCATCTCTTTTGGCTCATTCTTCACATGGTAATCCAGAGTTGATTCCTACTAGGATGACTGAGTTTAGCAGACAAGAGCCTGTGGGGACCGAGTTGCTTTGATAGGGTGACCAGCAGCTCCAGCCAGACTGGCCCCCTTTCTGCTCCACAAGTACACCCATCTGCCCTGGCTGGACGATGTGCAAAAATGTTTATGACAACCTCATTTGTTTTCTTTTCTGTTACTTCTGCCTTCCAAAGGCCAGGAACTGCTGAAATTAAACCAAGGCAGGGGCCAGGGGAGCAGACAGGGCCTGGGCCAGGGCCAGGAGTAATGAAGTGGAAAATGTTCACACCACAGGCAGCATTACAATGCACCTGTACAAATAAAATGAGACCTACCTACCCCCCTTTCTCCCAGGGGCCCAACTGCCTCTCTAACGTCTTTATGGCTCCACTCTGCTTGGCCTGATCAATGTTAGGTCTATAATGAAGATAAGATACAAAAGATTTCCAGAGCTGAGTGGTTAGAGATAGGATTGAATGGGATAGTATAAAATTAAATTTGAAAAAAGATAACCTTAGCTCAAACATTGCCTCAAAGCTCTGGTGCTTTCTTGGAAGGCCTGGTTGCTTAAAAAGGGAATGCAAGGAAGGACATCTAATGAGTACCAAGTCTATGCCAAGACTTGGACACCAAGACTTCAATACACCTTTGCTCATTTCCCTCAATCAGTATGGTTTTGCTCCATTTCACAAACAAGAAAATCAAAGCCCAAAGAAAGAGGGCCAGCATGTGATAAGCCAACATTGGAGGTGAGGAGCCATTTCTTCTCTTTTACAGTGAAGCTGTCCAGATCTGTGCTGAGTTACTGAATAAAGAGTCAGAGGTCCCAGGTTTAGGCATGGTAATCCCCACTTCTCTAGGCATCACAAAGGAGATTTAGGCACATGGTGGCCAAGATGTCTTCCAGGAGCTGACAAAGTGAACACGAGGGACATGGCTTCACTCAGAAAGAGGTCTGTGGCCCACTCCATTACCACAATGGAAGGTGGAGAAAGGACCTTAACTAATGTTATATCGTTTCTGAAGCAGTATAACTCTGAGTTTCTCCCAATCTCATGGGGACCCAGTTTCTCCATCTCTAAAATGACAATTTTGTGAGCATTTGGTGGTACAGTGCTCCTAAATCCAAAGATCTGCAGCTACTCACCTTTCCCGAGTTAGTCTTGAAATCATTTACACTCAACTCTTACGGTAAAACCAGAAACCACCTTGCCACTATGGGAAGAAGTAAAAGCTTAAGGTAAACATCACTGCTACTAACATCTACCGTAGAGTCACCTTTTATCACTATCTTCTATCAGTGGTTAGGGACATGAAGAAAACAAGTAGATGTAATAATGAATCTCATAGAGAATCTCACAGTAGTAGTAGGCCTTCAGTATACGCGAGGCTCCTTTATAAACGATGATGCTTTTAAGCATATGTGAAGTACTTGCAGATGTGATGATGTTGTGGTTAATCTTGATTGTCAACTTGATTGAAACTTGACTGAAAGATTCCTAGGAAATTAGTAAAGCACACCTTTGGTTCTGTCTGTAAGGATATTTGGGAGACAACTTCACAAATAACCTTGATCAAAATGGTTTAATTCACTGATGGAGTGAAAATTGCAACAGACTACTGGGAAGTGGTATAGCTGTGAAAAGTGGTGGCTATTTGGAGGAAGTGGGTCCCTGGGGAAAAGGGTGCTTTGGAAGGGTATATTTTGGCCTTGACCATGCCAGCAGCTGCTCTCTTTGCTTCCTGGATGCCCTGAAGTAACCAGCCTCTGCCATAGCTCCTGATGTCATGTTAATCTGCCTTGTCTCAGGCCCAAGCCGAAGGATCCAGACAACCTGGAACTGAAACCTCTGAAACTATGAACCAAAATCAATCATTCCTCCCAAAATTGATCATGTCAGATATTTTGACATAGCAACACCAAAGTAGTTAAGATGGCAATCCTGATTTTTATAACACTGCAAAGCTTAGACATCTTCCTTGATGAAAACAATTATAAAAATCATAGTAATAACAATGAAGAACAGAATATAGTTCATTTCTAATTTTGAACTGGGTAAAATTTGGATCTTTGAAAAAACTAAGAATCCCTGGGAATTTGCCAAATTTGTCCCAGGACCAATTTGTGCATCAAGGACCTGGAATTTACAAAGGCATGAAATTTGGTGCTGGTTGTTGACCAAATCATGACAACAGAAGTAAGGGGTGCAGAGAAGAAACTCTGAAAGCACTTGACAGATTGATAGACTAATATCCATTTGAGAATTACTATAAGATGCATGTCACAATAGACTGGAGAAGCTGGTCCTCTCATCATTCCTCGATCTTGCTCAGAAGATACAATCTATATATGATGAGACTGAGAACCAAAGAGTTGAACTGAACAGTCCAAGACTAGAGAGTGATTTCATCTCAAAGGAATTAAAATGGTCTACACAGTTTACATATTTATAAGCTGTAGAACTGCTAATGTTCAATCTATAATAGGGCTTAGGAAAGCAATCCAGCCTTGACATGAAGGATCTCAGGCAACCAACTCCATATCTCAGGAGGATCAATCCATGCAGCATTGGAGAAGTAGATGCCCATCATATAGAAATGTTAATGCCCACTGGATAGCCCTTGTTAGCCCTATTTAAACTTCAATGACTAGAAATATCTTATACAGTCATGTCTGAAGCTATTGGGATTCACCATGCCTCAATCTCTCGAAACTCCTCTACGAGTATCAGTTGAATGATGGCCACCAGTGAGGACATGGGATTCTCTAATATTGTGCCCAGATGCCTTCTAGTCCATGACCAGCTAGTATGGCCCTCATAGACCATCCCTGGCTAGAGGTCCTGTCTCTCTAGGCTTGAGTGTTGGCTCTAACATTCTCTTCCCTAATTACTCAGGCTCTCTGTGAGATTATTCCTCCATGCTTCAGCATATCAAGGTCCCTTTCCTATGCTTCCTTAATTCACAATGAGTCACTCAACGTGATTACCGCCCACTACTGATGATAAGTTTCACAAGGAACACAGTGTATTTGATATTCTAGCTCAAGTAGGTAAATATACTATGTAGCCCAAAGTAAGTGCTTCATAAGTATGCATTGCATGAACAATTGACTGGATGGTTCAACAATATCATCCTTAAGTTTATCAGTGTTTTTACCTTTCTCAAAAACATTTATTGCCTATTTTCTACTAAGGTGGATTTCCCCAAATCATGTTCTGCGAAATGCTATCAAGTGTATAATTGTTGTCTTAACCAATAAGCAAACATAATTAAAAATGTAGTTGTCATACTTTTTCTAAAAACATGTTTCACATATATATTAGCATATGACCCAGGCTACTTTAGTCAAACAGTACATATGGAGAAATGATACTCCCAGCATTAGAATGCCCAATGGTCTCATCAGAGAACTCTGTTTTGTCAACCTACAGCATTCCATGAAAAAATGAAAAAACTCATAGATTTTGTTTTATTTGGCTGATCATTGGCATATATTCCATATCATTTTCTCAAGCATCATGTGTTTATGTTATCCAGTATCTGTTGTGCATTAGAATGAGTCAAAATTATTATTCCTTGCAACATTCACATCATCTGAGAATCTTAAACCATGCTGTATACTCTACTTGTAAATTTCATTTGGTATTTTAAGAATACATTGCTTTCTTAGGTGTCTTAGATAAATAAGTCTGAGAAGTAATAGCATTATGTAAGCAATTATTGAAGTAATTATTCTGGCTGGAACTTGCTAATTTCCATGGAGAAGCAGATAGACTTGGAAAGTAGAGGGAAGGGTAGATGGGAATTGTAGAATGCAAACTGAGAATCCATACAATTTATGATTTAAAAATATATGGAGGTATTATAAATACACCATTAAAATAGTATTAGTCAAGTTGGTACAGAAGCTATAAAATATTCATTAATAAACAGAAATAAGAGTAAAAACTTGGGTTAAATTTTAAAACAGGAACCAATGGTTTGTTCCTTTGGAAGATAGACATATGAAAGGTCATAGAAAGTTTAAAATAATAAAGTTTAGATTTATAAGTCAGATAAATGTAAAAGAAAAACAAAAGAAGTGAAATATTAGTCAAAGCAAAGTTTCAAAGGGAAAAACATAACAACAGTAACTTTATACGGATAAAATTTATAAGCCCAAGGATAACATAATGGCAATAAGCCCATTTGATTTAAAATACAGTAACTTTGAAAAATAGTAAGAAAATGGCAATCTCAATGTTCACCTCTTCTTTTAATTTTTTATTTTTAAATAAAAATTGAATACCTTTATGACTAGAAAAAATTACAGAATAGAACCATCTGCATCAAAGTGATGAGAAATGGAAAAGGGCCAAAAAATTAAAATTAGCTAGATGGGCCAGTGGCTCATGCCTGTAATCCCAGCTATGCAGAAGGCTGAAATCAGAGGATCATAGTTTGAAGCTATCCTCAACAGGAAATTCCATGAGAGTTAACTCCAATAAAAAATACTCAAAAAAAGAAAAGCTGGAAATGGTGCTGTGGGTCAAGTGGTACAGTACTACCCTTGAGCAAAAAGAAGCTCAGGGACAATACCCAGGCCCAGAGTTCAAGGTCCAGGACTAGAAAAATAAATAAAATTAACTAATTTGAGAGCAGATATATAGATTGACTTTTCATACAAATCTAAAGACTGCTTGAGGTGAAAATAAAATATTTTCCTAAATTTGAGATATACTTAAGAAAAAAGAAAAATTTAATGTAGAATGAATATGATACAGATAGAAGAGATAAATAGCTAAACAATGCTACATATAGTTGTGTGTTAACACTTTTAAAAAGGTTAGGCGGGGTGCTGGTGGCTCATGTCTATAATCCTAGCTTCTCAGTAGACTGAGATCTCAGGATTGCTATTCAAAGCCAGCCTGGGGAAGAAAGTCCATGAAATTCTCATCTCCAATTAACCACCAAGAAGCTGGATCATATCACATGACTATAGTTATTAAATTTGTGTAATATTAGTACAAGAAAATGCAAGCAGATAAATAGAATATAAAATACCCAAGACACGGACCACATTTTCTATTCAATGCAATGATTAATAATAGTAATATCACAAATCCATGGGTAAGAAATGAGCAGAAAGGAATTATGGGTTAGTAGGGAATTTGAAGACAGCTGCCCATAAATATCTTAGGCTGGCTGGCTCAAGAGAAATCCTCTCAGTTTAGGCTTTCAAAGGCAGAATCAGCTCATGGTCACAATAGCTCAAGCCTGCAATCCTAGCTAGCTGGGAGATGGAGATCTGAGGATCATGATCCAAAGCCATACCAAGCATAAAAGCTCCAAAGATTACATCTCAACCAATGATTGGGCACACTGCCATCACCAGGGGGAAGGACAAGTAGGACGATCACAGCCCAGGCCAGCCAGAGCCTAACAAACAAAATTCTGCCTCAAAAGTAACCAAGACAAAAAGGAGCTAGATCCGATAAATGTACATACAATACCCTGTGTACCAAAGTCACTTACACTGACAACAGGAGTAAAAGCATGGAGAAGAAAGACCAAAAAAAAAAAAAGCATAATTTCATAGGGTACATTGGAAATAACAACAACAAAACATTTATTGGAACTATGAAAGGGGAACACCAAAATGGAGAGACAAAGGTGAACCAATGCAACAGCAATACTTACAAGGTAACATGCTGCAAAGCAACTGTACAACTCAGGGGAGGATGAGGAGAAAACCAGGAAGCAGGGAAGGTGGGAGAAAAATGAAGGAGGAGGTAAAAAGTTTGATAAGAAATGTACTCACTGCCATATGTATGTGACTGTAACCCCTCTGAACATTATTTTGACAATAAAAAATATAAAACAAAAAAGGAGCTAGAGACATGAGTCAAATGGCAGAGCACCTGCTTAGCAAGCTTAATACCTTGAGTTCAATCCCCAGTACAGCGGAAGGGAGGGAGGGAGGGAGGGAGGGAGGGAGGGAAGTGAGAAAAAAAAAATTGGAGCCAGACAGGGGTAAGGAGTAAGAAGTAAGGTTAAGTCAGCTTAAGAGGTAGAAAACCAAGCAGCTACCTCAGAGACTGTGAACAGGACCTTAAAATCAGTCTGGGAAACTAGTACAAAATGAAAATTCAGGACTCTGTGTTCAAAACTGTTAACCCCTTCAAGATGGCAACAGCCCAGGATTATACCAAATAGAATATGCAACTGTCACTGCCCAGATTGCACTCTGTGCAAGGTTCCATCACAAAAATACAGGACTTGAAGGAATGTTGCAAAGAGGCTTTAAGAAGTGATAAATACACTAAATGTTTTGTTCTTTTTGCCAGTGGTACCCATTCCCCTCAATCTCACAGCCTCATCAAAAATTAAGTGGCTAAAAACAGACACACACACAGGTTTGCTTGCTTTCCACTGAACTTCCAGAAATATATCAGTGACATAGTGCTTGTCCATTATTTATTTCAAAAGTGCAAAACATTATTTTGCATTCTATAGCTTCACCATTGCACAGCACTTCCATACACATTGGTTCTGTTGACCATTATAGACATTATTATTTTGCCCATATTATTGTAAAGAAAAGATCAATCAGATAAATACCAGTATGTGCCAGGGACAAAGCTGGACAATTAGCCATGTGGAACTCAAACCCAAGTATTCTGGTGCTAACTTAGGCAGTTATTTACTCATATACTCTTCTATCTCTGTGAACTACTCGGTAGAACCTCCCCCCACTAGATTCTGGAGATCTCACAACTTCTGGCCTAATTGCCAACTAAGCAAGTTCTACCATACCCTAAGATAAGTAAAACAATGTAAGTAAACCCAAAGAATAGAAGTAGTGCAGAATTCTGAACCCTACCTAAAGGGGTCAAGGTAAGTGTCATGGTGAAACAAACATTCAGTGAGCTTTCAAGGTGAAACTAGATGTCTTCCATTACACAGCTGAATTGAACAGACATGGAAAAAGGTAGAATTTCTACCTGGGCTCTCAGGGTAATTTGACTGGCTGAAAAAACCACATCCAGGTCATATAGTCCAATCAACAAGAATTCGGTGCCTTCAGGAAACATTTTCAAAGACCACTTTTCCTAAGAAGTAACAGAAACCTGGGAGACAAAGTTAGGAAGGGGCCTAGGACATGAAAACAGCCAAAAGCCAGGGCAAAAGCCACACCATAGAAGTGTTTTCTTCATAAAATCATGCTCTAGGTCTTGAACATGTCCAATGCCGAGGCTGGCTGCACCACCATCAAGTGTCCAGACCCAGATAAAAACATATTTGGCTTACCTAATACCCATGGAGGGCTCTGTCCATTTGCCCCATGAGGAAAGTATGACCCCTGCCTAACAGCAAAGGTCTTGCCTTGGGTAACTTTTCATCTTCTTGGTTCGGTTTATCTCTAGGGCAAGTACAACTAATGGTACCTGCTGCCTGCCAATTTATAATAATTACTTAGCCAAGATGTTACCTGGAGAACTCTAGCTGCATTACAGATTTCTATCAGATACTTGACCAACAAGGAGCTCATTGCTATAATGATTTACATCAGATACAACAGTGCTCTAAGAATAATAAAAGGAACCATGATAGAATTTACTGCATTGCTAAAGCCAGCATGGTTATGAAGTAGGGATAGGATAACATTGTAGCTTTGGCTCTGCCACTTATTGGTGATAATGAGTGTCTTCAGTGACTCATCCTCAGTTTCTTTCTATGTCTCATGACATAAGGTTAACAACCTTATAGAATTTGTATAAGAATGAAACAGCATAATGAATGTGAAAGTGTTTGGTATAAAATTCTACAGAAATACTTTTATTACTCTTAGTGATACTCTCTTTTGCTGGGGGAAAATTTTCATTGTAATTACAGCCTCAAACCCTCATTACTTGTGTGGAGTCACATTACTTGTAGTAAACAATCAAATTAAGATAGGATGGATTTAAAAGTCAATCACCTTAGGGCATGTTGATTAGTAAGACATCAGTTGGGACCTAATTAACCCTCCATCATAAATGAAAACTACATATACCCATAGCCAAAACCTAAATAATGTTTCACAAAGAAAATATCACAAGATCACAAGAGCAGTGTCATCTGGTGGAGTCTGGTCCCTTAATTGCTTCCCAAGGAACTGGCATCTAGTGGTAGGCTCAAGCCAGGCATAAAACACCATCATTTATGGCATAAACATTAGCCTGTCACAGAATGTTAGGGTTGTGTGAAAAGGACAAAGAGCATCACTATCTTGGGATGAGCATCCAAAACTTCTTCCTGAAATAGTAAAATTTTGACTTGGCCTTTCCAATGAGTACAGGGGACCAGTTCAGTACAGAGGGAAGAACATGAACCCGCAGGCAGGTCAGCAACAGATCAATTATTCACGCTGGCCAAATTCATCTATGTAAAGTTGCACAAAGCTACCAACCAGAAAACATTACTGTTTTCAACATTTGTTTCAACTATAGACACATAAAAACACCTGAGTTTTCACCTAATACTCTATTCCTGAGTAAGACCAAATTATGTTTCTGAAAACTAAATGCAATATTTCAACTGAGGAAAAGTTTTGAAACATTATATGTACTCTATCATATGTACTCTTAAGAATAATTTGAGTATTATAAAACTATACAACTTCTTACAGTCTAAAATTCTTAGAAGAAATACCACTAAATTGATAATTTTCAGGTTGATCAGAAGAGATTATACTATATGCACATACCACTTGTAAGATCTATATTGATTGCAAAAAAATTAAATTTGAAAAAGTCTTTGAATTTAAGGACAAGTGACCTAAGGCATGAAATCTATCCTTAAGAACTAAGTAGGGCTGGGAATATGGCCTAGTGGCAAGAGTGCTTGCCTCCTATACATGAAGCCCTCGGTTCGATTCCTCAGCACCACATATATAGAAAATGGCCAGAAGTGGCGCTGTGGCTCAAGTGGTAGAGTGCTAGCCTTGAGCAAAAAGAAGCCAGGGACAGTGCTCAGGCCCTGAGTCCAAGCCCCAGGACTGGCAAAGAAAAGAAAAGAAGAAAAAAAGAACTAAGTAATCCATTTGGGCACAGGTGGCTCGTGCCAGTAATTCTAGCTACTCAGGAGGCTAAGTAACTAGGTTCAAAGCCACTCCAAGAAGAATCAAGGTTACAAGCCGTTCCAGGCAGGCATATATAAGACTTTTATCTCCAATAAACCAGCCCAAAGCCAGAAGTGGAGGTATGGCTCACATGGTAGAGCACCAGCCTTGAGCAAAACAGCCAGGTAGGAGTATGAGGCCTTGAATTCAAGCCCCTGTACTGGCACATGTGCCTCCATGTGTGTGCATGTGCATGCGTGCACACAAACGCGCGCACACACACGCGCGCGCACACACACACAGTCTGGTTGCAGGATAAGGGGGAAAAAAACATTTTTAAAAAATCAAGCAAGTACATGCTTAAAAATTCCAGCAGATCTTGGTAGCAAGCAGTAATGCAGATGTAGAATGAAGGCAAATCGGTTTGGGTCAGCTCAATTTTTGGTCTCTTTGGGATATTGGGAGAGATCCAGGTGACAGGCGAATCAAAAGATCTGGCCAAGAGATTTAGTCAAGTATATAGAGCCGAGCGTTATGGTTCATGGACTACAGAGACAAGCACTAAAATTGCTACAACTCATATAAAAAGAAGTTGGGTTATAATGGCCCAAGGCCTCATTAAAGCCTACTTAGAAGTTTCTGGCTTTGTGCCCTGATTAACTGTCCCCCTCTTAAAGACATAGGGGTTTGTTTTTCAAATCGACAATTTTTCCTGGCATTCCATTTAGTCATTCCTATTTTTCACCACCAGATTGTTTGCTGGGGAAAAGAACAAAAACAGCAACAGATGTCTTTGTTTTGAGGTTTTGAAAAACTCTCTGGTTAAGATAACACTTTCAATTAAAGAAATTATATCATCCAAATACCATATGCCTACAAGCACTCAATTGCAAAAAATCACCTGCTTTCAAAAATTATTTGAAGAGATTCTCTAACCATCACCCTACATAGGTCCCTTCTCAACTCTCTTCAAGTTCAGAGTGGTTCTGTTAAAAAAGCTGGACAAGACGGACATCCTTCTATTTGTCCTTCAAGTTCTGTAGACATTCCCCATTACCTCAGTCCTCACATCACCCCCCTACACACACACACACACACACACACACACACACACACACACACACACACCCTGCATGAATTTAGCCCATGCTATTCATCGTCCATCAGAGCCTAACCTGTTTTAGTCACTTAACAAATAACTGTGGATCATTAATGCATTTCTTTTTTTCCCCTTCCGTATGTTTCTTCCATAGCCCCATGTTTTCTGAAAGGCATCCATGTGAAGCACTGAGAACACAAAGATAATGGAACTGATTACCCTGTCCTGAGAACACTAGGTCTGGAGAGAGGGTCAACAAAGTAAAAAGTAGGAATTTTCTAAGATTGAGATCCAATTCTAATTTCCTTGATAGCCCCTTCTTTGCAGAATCACAAGAACTCCATACACATTCAGTACATGCTATTATAGATGTTGGTAAGGGCATATGCCTTACCCAGACAAGCAAGCATCATGGCACAGAAGTGCAGGGGAAGTTATACTAAAGCTCTGAATGGAAGTGAGCAGAGAAGGGTTCAGTGAGGAGGTGGATGTGCAATGAATGCTGAGATGAGTGGGGAGGGGAGGGCCTGGTGGAGGGAGAAAGCACTTTCTCCAAAAGCACAGAGGTACAACCATGCTTATGGAATAACTGTTAACCTGAGCATTCTAGTTTAGCCACCCAGCAGATAAGACAAATGATTCTAGCTTTATGTAGAAGGTCTTCAAGTTTGGCAGTGGGGATGGGGGCAGAGGGGAATTGGAGAACATTTGCAGTCTGTGACAATCTATAAAGCAGCACCCAGTGCAGGTCAAATGCAATATATTGTACTCAACAAATCCTATGGACATTGGATGAAGGTCTGATCTGCCTTGCTTGACCATAAACAAATCCATAGTGGGAATTTGGCTTCAGCTTCAGCATTTATTGAATAGCCCATCCATATCTACTCCCTATTCACATGTACCAGCTCTTGCCCACATGACAACCTTATAGAGGACATCAATGAATGCCCTTGCTACTTGTCCCTAATGGAGTAGAAACTACCAGCATATCAGTACTCCAGGTTCCTTCTCTGCCAGCTGTTCTGGTTCCACCAAAGACTATATAGCTCCTGAAAACCCACAGGCTGGCTATATGGTTCCCTGCTTCTGATTCCACAACTGCCTCTCCCTTCATCCTATAGGTTTGGAGTTGGTAATGTTCAGCTTACATTGCTAGCCCTAAGACAAAGATCTATCTATCACTGCTTCCTCGATCCAGTAATTACTCTCTTCCAACTACCCAGTTCAAGTGTCCTAAGAGTCTCATATTTCCTCCTCTCATAGGTCAAGTATGCTCTCACGTGCTTTTCAGACATTATTCATATAATCTTCCCAAAGTTTCAAATAAGCATTACTATTGAATTTAAATTTTTGAACTGGTCAAGTCCATCTTCTACAACTTAGAATCCCTCCAAGTAGAAGAGTCCCTAGAGTATGATGATCCTTGACTGAATAGTTGGTGTTTACAAGTTCTAGGTATTAAAGATTAACACAAGAATCAGATGGCATACTGCTTTTGTAATTCTGTGGTAATAATAGGAGTGGCATTGGAGTCCTTTTGAAAAAGAAGAGTTAAAATTTCTCCCAACTCCTCTGTTGACCAGTTTTCTGAGCTTTAACTCCTTGCACAGAAATTTGAATTGTCAATACTTAATTCATAAGATGGCCATGGGGAGGAAACAAGATAATATTTCTATGGCACTCAGGATAAGACAAGTGCATTAGAAATGACAGGCTTACTTTGTGTATGCTCTGATAAGTATTTGGAGCCTGTTTGAAAACTTTCATGGGCAGTAGTCCCTTTCTAACACATGACTGCTTCAAAGCATACATGCAAATAAACATGTATACAATACATCACTGCTTAAATTGAGCTGCCGGTGCCGGAAGCTTCCTAGTGAGACTGTCTCTGTGTCATTGCCTTGGCCATCTCAGAAGCTCTTCTTTGGAGACTGTTGGTGGGAGGGAGGTGCCAAGAGGAAGAATAAAGGGGAAAGACATATTTAAAAGTTCCCACGAGCCAGGCACTTTCATTAACCCTATAAGTCTGGGCATACAAATCACAGGCAGGATTCCTATTTTCATGCATGAACTTGGTGAAGACAAGTGCCTTTTTGAAGGTCATAAAATAGTCCAAATATAAGAAAAATTTGAGTTCATATCTCTGGGCTCCTAAGTCATATTCTGCCCTCCCAGTGTCTAGCTGTAGTCAAAGCCACTTCCTGCTGCCAAGTACATAGCCCACCTTTCGCTTCACCTGGTGCCTGTGTGTTTTCCTTTCTGGAGCTCAAATTTTTTTACCTGGGAACACCAAACCATCACAAGACATCTGACTGTCACTCACATAGGAGCAAGCCACAGACGTTTCCTGCTTGGCTTTGCCAACTCTTCTACTTGTTTCTGGAGACAGGGAAAACCCCACATTAGTGGAATTCCAGAAACAAACATTACATGACAGTGACAAAGCAGGGAGAAAGGGCAGACAATGGGAGGAAATGGTGAAAGGTTCCCTTTTATCTCTAATGCAGTTAAGGTCTGTACACGTCCACTCCTGAGAACACAGTCCAAGGGCAAATATTTCCCTACAACATGACAGAGAGCCTATATTTTGTGAGTGCAGAGTTACTCTTCCTTCCGTTCTTTAAAAATATTTTCCTAACCAGGTCTCCAGAATTAAATATAAACACTGCCAGTGTTGTTCCATCCTTAGCAAACAACAGCATTCCATGCTCCAGCCCTGTCTAACTCTTAGCGCCCCTGGTGAGAATTTGAGTATCTGGATAAGGGAGCCAGGCCTTTGAAATCCTGGGAAAAGGAGGTGTGACAGAACAAAACACATAGCTCTGTTCTGGTTCTGTTTCATCTCCAGGGCAACTCAGCAAGAGCCAGCTTGAAGGGAAAATAGGACGGAGACTCTGATCAGGGCTGGCCAGGGAATCTCAGCTGTGCTGAGAAAATGAGGCAACATGAAGAATGGTTCTGTGCAGAAAGCCCTGCTTTGATTCCTGGCACCAGCATTGATTAGCCAAGTGACTCGACCTGTCTGATTCTCTGACTCTTTGGTAATGCAATGGAGAAAGCAAGAGCTACTGTCTCAGAGCTATTGTGAGGACTAAAAAAATCATTCTGTCCTGTGACTTAATATCTAGAGCTGGTCTCTTTTGGAGTATGGGCTAGTATTTGTATGTTCAGCACCCTCATCCCACCCTTCCTTCTGAGAGGAAGAAGCAGCCTTATGTGTGAGCACCTTGAAGTAGACAGACTGGTCCTCTCACATTGAACCCTTGGGGCCCACAGCTTACTCAGACATTGAAGTTCCACAATGCAGACTATAAAACATTTTCAACAGTTCAGTGGATTCACCACTCTCTTCCTATTTTTTACTTACTGTTTGGTCTTGGTGAAGAGAATTGCCACAGTCAGGCATGGGCAAAAGGGAAGGAGAGGAGCCAGTCTTGCCAAAGAAGCTAATTTTTCCAGAAGAACTTTCTAGAAGGATAATTGAACAACAAAAGAGCAATCAATAGGTCTATAGAAACAAACAGACAAACTAATCTGGACCCCATACATCCTTTTTTTAAAAAAACGACAAGAAATTTTTCCCATTTCTGTAACTTTTTTTTTGTCATTCTAGAGATGGAACCCAGAATGTTACACATGCTACCATTTTGCATGCTACCATGCAACCAACCATTTAACACTTGAGCTATCCCTAACCCCCTTTGTTTTTATTATTTGTTTCTGAGACAGGGTTTCATTCCTTTTGTCTAGGGCTGGCCTCAAACTCAAGATTCTCCTGCATCTGCTTCCCAAGTAGCTGGGATTACATGCCTTTGTAGCACATTTTCTCCCCTTGGTGCCAATCATGGAGCTTGAACTCAGGGCCTAGGTGCTGTGCTGTTCCTGAGATTCTTTTCCTCAAGGCTAATGTTCTACCATTTGAGCCACAGCTCCACTTCTGATCTCTTCTCAGTAGTTTATTGATGTCAAGAGTCTCATGGACTTTCCTGCCTGGGCTGGCTTCTCACCTAGATCCTCAGATCTCAGCCTCCTGAGTAGCTAGGATTACAGGTGTGAACAGCTAGCACTCAGCTTGCTTAACACTTTTTTGAACACAGTCTGTGTCAGATATCATACAAGGGGGAGCTGATGTGTACATATTGGACATATATCTCTAATGATGCTGAAAGGATCCCACATTTCCCAAAGCTTCTTTTTTTTTGTTTCCTCCATCATTGTATTTACAAAGCTTCTTCTTATTGGTCTGGAATCAACTACCTAATTAATAGTTGGATATCCTCAAGCATGTCACTCTACCTCACAGGGCTTCAGTTTTCTCACCAACACATATTAATTCCTGGAATATTAGTTTAGTGTTTCTTTAAAACAAAGAAGGTGTGCTGGATGAGGGAAGACCTAAATGGTAGGTGGGTCTACCATAGAGTGTTATCTGAATTATGGAAAACAGAATGTCCACAAAGTACAAGTTCTATAATCACCTCAAGGCCCCTTCTATGGAAGCCATCTGTGGGGCTCACTCCTTAGCACATTCAATTTACCTAACTCGTTCTTCCACCCATGTTGAATGCTCTGTCTCAGCAGAGCTCTTACACAAATCACATTTCCATGATGCCCATGATGAACTGAACTACCACTCAGTGGGCCAGATGTCCAAAGCTTGTTTCCAGGGCACCATGTCTGATGTGAAGGGAAAAGGCAGGGGACAGAGTAAGAGGGTGGCTGAGGGAGAAAGAGCCTGGGGAAGAGGCAAGGGCTAAAAAGAGACAGCAAATTGTTTCTGGATGGAATTTTCCAGACAGGGCCTCAGTCAGAGAACAAATGTGCCTTCTGAATTTTCACTATAATTGTTATTGACCTTTAGTGAGATGAGCAAAATTACTCTCCCACCCCCACCCCTTTTTACAAAATTGTTTCCCCTGACTTTTCAAAAATGAAGTTTGGCAAGCCTAGCCCTGATGGCCGGACAGCGGGGCTGTATGAAAACAAAGCATCTCCTTATGGCCCTGAATGGAGCATTTGCAATTAATCCATTGATCTCAGTAGAAAACCCTATTGTATCAGGGAGGCCAGGAGAAAGCTGCATCCTGCTGCTCTGGCCCCACACAGAATGTTCATTGATGTCAGGCTCCAAATGGATGGCAGGATATGGCCCTAAACGCCTCTAAATTAAAGGGGCCCAGAAAATAATGTCAACTAATGGAAGCTAGAGGGGCTTGGGGAGAGAGGAGAGATAGAGAGGAGACTCTGCTGGAATCTATGGGTGTAAAACAAATGGCTGGGCCTGCCTACAGTTCAGAGATTTTTGACTGTTCCTATTGACCCTGTTACTTGATCCTCGGTGTTCCATAGTGTGCTCCATGAATTCAGACCCTAAGCTGTCTGTTTTGCAGGTTATGTGGAATTTATTGCTGCTATTGGTAGTGATGGTTGTAGCATGGACAATAATGAGCAATGTCTGGAATCACCCCCTGGATTTCTCTTGCTTCTCAGACAGGAAAGGAGCTCCCTCGGCCTTGGGTACCAAGATGGGTAGGGCAGCACCATTCCCTTCTCCCCTCTCTAGAGCTGTGGACATCTTTAGATGGTAGTGGGGAAGACATGGATTCAAGGAAATTGAATTACTCACCCAAACTTAGGAAAATGCAACTCTGAAAACATCCAGGCTTACCAATAACATGAAGCTAGTAACCTGGATTTTGTGGGTTTCCTGTGCCCTATCAAATGTCTGCTTTCTGAGACTCAGTTTTCTCCTCTATAAAGTGAAGCCCTTGGATCCTCTTCCCTGGGGTGTCATAAACAACCACATAGAAGATGCAGGTAAAATTCTGTTACAGATAAGGATTCCACAAATAGTCCCACCCAGCACACCTGAAGCCCTGGGGTTGAAAACTGCCTTTTGAGATTTGTCAAGTGTTTTGAAAAGACAAGGAAAAAGTGGGATATCGAAATAATCACTTGCTTGTCTCCTAGTCAAATGACAGAAAGTGCTTTTCAAGGGAAATAAATTAGTAAAATAGTAGGAAAGAGGAGACTGCTATAAAAATAAATATAAAACTTCCTCTCTCTTCCTCCTTGCCTTCAAACACCAAAAAAAAAAAGAAAGAAAAAAGCCTAGCTTCCAGAACATCAAATGCTTCTCAAAGAATCAACAATATTTTTGATGATGGAAGTATGAATAATCGAACATATGGATTACATTTCCTTAAATTAAGCATCACCTAAAGTCTGGGAGGTGAAGGAGAGTGCTGGGAAAAATGATTTTTACATTTTATTAAAACCTCAAGGTTTGAGACATACTTTCATAATTACCACACACATGCATGCACACACACACACACACACACACACACACACACACAGAGTCTCTGTTATGCGGGGCGGGGGGGGGCGGGAGGGATGAGCACTCTGAGCATTTTTTCTTGAGCAAAGCTCTGGTTAGCTATGGTCTTTCAGTACCAGCCTCATTTATAGAAACCAGCAGATCCACAGTTGGTTTGACTCTCAAACTTTGAGCACCCATAGGATCAAGTACATGCCCCTTCAAGTCCCTTAAATCCCTGATCTGGGGTATGCTCTGTCTTACCAGGAACTTCCATCCATATGTCACGGCCACTGGGGAGGATCAGTAGACTGAGACATGTGAACACGCCTTGCCAAGTATATAATGTCAGGTGCATGCAAGGGCTGGAAGTGGTCCCAGGAAGCCACTTCTAGAGGGGTAATGATAGTCCTTAAAGAACTTGCCTGGCTTCAAACTCCCACTCTGCTGTATATTCCTGGGAAGGTAACTCAGCCACTCCACACCCATTTCCTTACTTGCAGAAGGGGATATGGCTAATAATACCTACACTGCACAGTGGTTATGAGGATGAAGTCAGTAAATATTTACCAAGTACCTAGGATAGTGCCAGTGTTTGTTTGAAGAGAAACTGTGGGAGTGAAGAAAGAAGTGGGGCGGAAGGAGAGGAGAGAGGAGAGAGGAGGGTAAAATCTCCCACTGGGGGGTCTAGAATTGATGCTAGGAAGTCACCTTTTAGTTTTGGGTGTTATGGAATATTTTTTCCAGGACTCTTTTTCAAAAATGCAAACACTTCCAAAAGGCAAGGTATACAGCACCCAGTCTCAATATGCATTTTTTGAGCCTGTATTGCATGTAAATAAGACCATGCATTGTACATCTGGTTTATCATGTTTTGGAAAATCTCTGACTCCTTGGAGGGGGAGGTGGCAAATGGAACAGAGAGGTAAAGAGGAAACAGAGCAGAGAGACAGGAGTGCCATTCCCCTGATGTTGTAGCTTTGACATTACCCAAAGTAGGATGCATATGTGACCTTGGGCAAGCATTAGCTAGTAAGTTTTACCTTTGAAAATCATGGATCATGAACAATAAAGTGTTTGTGGAGATAAAAATGGCACTCAATGTGTAAAACATCTAATTCTCCTGACTTCACCTCTTATCAGAAGCTTCCTGTGACTTCTGAGCTCTGGGTAGGCAGGAATTGCTAAGGGCAGCTTGGGGAGGGGGGTGGTTTGGCATTCGAGTGAGCAATCTCGGAGAAGGAAATCAGGAAATCAGCATGTCACTTTCTCTGTTTAATAAAAAGGCAATTTTTGTGGAGCCCATGCTCCACTAACTCATCCGAAATGCATTTCCTCCCCCTAATACCTCCCATTGCTGTCGGCCGGCAGTAGCCAAGTGACTAACTCTTCCTCCAGCGGCAAAAAGCCAGACCTGGCGTTCTCCCTCTCCCTGTCTCTCAAGTGCTTGGATGATTCTTGCCGGATTCTGGTCCTTGGAGGAAGTGGGAATAAATTTTAGCTTTGGCTGCAGCAATTCAGCTAATAAAGGAGGCAGGGAAAGAGCTGAGTGAGAGAGAGAGAGAGACGACAAAGCCCTCTTCCTGTATCCTGGCAGATGCCAAAGGAAGGATCCATGAGTGAGTAATTCTGTAGCCCAGAGACCAAAGGCTACAGCCGGAGTTGTATGCCAGGAAGGCGGTGGTGCAAGAGAGGTGGGCGGCTCTTGGGTTTGGTTCAGCTTGGTGGGGGACAGCTCAGTGTGAGTCAGGGCCCAGTCTGCGCGAAGGGGTCTCTGTGGGCTGTCTCCATTCACAGGAGCCTCCCACAAAGTGAATTTTCCCTGCAGAGACTGGGGTGGCCCCCAGTGAAAGGGTGGTGTGTCATCTGTGAGGAGCATGTGGAGATGATAGAGTGTGCTCTGCTCCAGATGCACAAGGCAGAACACAGTCAAGGACACAGACACCAGATCTGCACTTGAGGCTGCAGACTGTTGAAATGACAAGGACTGTCACTGAGAGCTCACAAGTCCCCTCACTGGGCTATGTGTGAGGTAGATCCAAAGCTCCCATGTAGCTGTTAGGCATAATGCTCTCTGGAGAGAACAGTGAAGCTGGGAGCCTATCAGATAAGCCATTTCCCCTATCCTCCTTCCCACTTCCCACTGCAGAGTTGGTTTGATGTCTGTCTACACTATGCGTTATTCAGTGACTGCAGCAAAATTCTGGAGCAGATCAAAATTTTAAGTCCAAAGCCCTGGTTTAAGTTTTACTGATTCACTGGGTATATGTGGGTCCATTCCTTAACCTCTCTATGCTTCAGTCTCCTCATTTATCACAGGGACCTGAAAAGTACCGATTTCACCAATTCCATGACATAATAAACATGCCTTATGCAGGAGAAAACATACATCTTTCATGTTGTTGAAGCATACATTTATTTTAGGCCATTCTTAAATGGCCTATAAAGTTTCTTACACTCAGTAGGTTCCCAATGAATGCTGTTGGTTATTATCATTAATATGTTTATCAAAATGGAACCAGGGAATTTGAGAGGATAGGTGGGATTGAAAAAGATGGGAGAGAACTATTGAAGGGCTAATATTGATCAAGATGTATTGTACTTATAAATTGATGTGTTGGATTGAAAGTTCTTTGTACAAATACTAAGGATAGTAATAAAAATAAAAGATTTTCAGCAAATGAATCATTACATAGAAAGCTGTTGGTAAATTTGAAGCTGCTGTGTTTTCATAAATGTATAATTTATTATCCTTAAGGCTCTATGTATGGTAATTGATAATTTGGCTCTAATTTCCATTTTCCTCACATACTAGAACCTCGGGTTAGGGCAAAAGAGTGAAAAATATTATTTGCCCCCTCTGAATTATTTTGGTTACACTGAGACTTTCAACCTCATAACAATGGACTCAAAGGGTCTGTGGAGGTCAAAAGTCACTTTTAAAGAGGGGGGAAATGGTATACTTGTCAATAATGCAGTCTCTACCACCTTGTTGAAAGACTGGGCTCTTTAGGTTGAGTATGGTGGCTAGGTATGGTCCCACTACTTACCTTCTGTTCTCCAAATGGTTGGCTCTACTAGTATCATGACTGTTAGCTCTGTAACCTTATGCATGATTAATAGCCTCCCGTGCCTCACTCCTTTCATCTGAAAACCGGGATTAACAATCTAGCCACAGAACTTCTGTAAAGAGTCATAGGTGGAAAGCACTTAGTTCCTGGTCCCTGATAATCACTTCATACCATGAACTCAATTTTCATTGTTATTGCTGTGGGATTTCAGTAACTCCTTCCCAGACAGTGATATGGTTTGTCTGTGATACCACTGAAAGAATGTTCAAAGTGAGTTCCCATGTCAGTGAAGGAAAGAAATTTATATGTGGCTGATCATGAGGTCCTGAACACTGAAGGACCTCACTAGGTCTCATCTACCATGATGGAAACGAGTACTGTGCAAAGAAGGAGCCAAGACTGGAAAGGACCCTGCAAGACGAGCAAGTGTAAGAACCAAGATCCGTCGCAGGCTTCCTAACTCCCATACCACAAATTTCTTTGAATAATACCACTGAGATCTTGGGAGAAATTTTATTTAAAAGGGTACTCCTTGAATAGAAGGGTGACAAATGTTTTGTGAAATGGTTGTTCCCCTCTCTTAATGTTGGCTTAGAAAGACTGTCTTGAGAAAGGGGAGGGTGAGGGAGGAAGAGAGGAAGGAAAGAAGGAAGAGAAGAGAAGAGATCAGAAGAGAACAGAACAGAGAGAGAGAGAGAGAGAGAGAGAGAGAGAGAGAGAGAGAGAGAGCAAGAGAGAAACAATCTTGAGCCAGAGACAAAAGCGATTTCCCACAGTGGAGTGAGACAATGTAAGAGCATTTGCAGTGAGTACCATATGAGCATTCATGACTACTGTGAAATTCAAAGGCAAGGACAGCAGCATGAACTTGGCCTCTCTTCTCCCTTCAGTACCCCTGTGGAACTCTTCCCACACTATTAGCTTACAATCTTCACATGAAAATGAGAATGGCAAACACTGAGCCACCTATACAATGGATAGACCATGTTTCCACAACTAGGAGCTAGGACTGAAACAAGGATATGTTTGACTCCAAAATATTTTTCTTACAAACACAGGGCCACAGGTAATAACCTGTATTTAAAACAGCCATCCACAAGTATAGGAAGATAGAGGGGAAAAAAAATCTTTTGTTTTTTTGTTTGTTTGTTTTTTCAGCACCATTCCCACGCTATGTAGTGAGTTGGCCTGAAATTGTCTGAGAGCCATGGGAATGAGGGTGGGGATGCTAAATTTACTATATCAGTATCAAATAGGGGTAGTCAAGTTGTCTGGGCATTAATGTCAATATTTTCCCCTTAAGCTGTGCATTGTGACAAGCTGAGCCCTCTCTCTGGGCCTTGGTGTTCTTACGGTAGAAAGAACTCATAAATTCTAAGGTCATTTTAAACCTGAGTCTCCATGACTCATCCAGACTTTCTTTTTGTTAAGTCTAGTTAGGTTTTTCTAGAAGATATTGCTTATGTATTATTTTACAAGATTTGCCTAGTCCACATTTTAATTGTCTCGCATTTCTCCCCAGGGGAATCTTAAGAGGTTTCTAATTGATGACCAATGCTATATTAAAAATCAAAGAGGAGAGTAACTGTTTTTCTACTCTGGCCAGGAAAAGAAAAATGACAATGCTAATCAAAACATGTCTCTCCTATTAGGAGGTTCAGCCTTTTCACCCAGCTACTTACAGGGCCTCCAGCTGTGGGGCTGAAGTTGTTCCTCTCAGAGAAGGGGTCAGTCCCTGGATATCCCAGAAAAGGGACTCCTCCCTGTGTCTCTGTTTCCCCCTCTGTAATATGATGTGGAGATTTTCACCATGCTTATACTGCCCACTTTACATCACTGATGTGGATAGAAACAACTAAAAATGAAGAAGGTATGGGACAAATATAAAGGTACAAGGGTGATTATGAAGATTTGGTTAGCCAGGGCTCTCCAGAGACACAGAACAAGCAGGGTATGCAAGCACCATACAGAGAGAGATAAAGGAACATATATGACACATATGAAGATAATTCTATTTGCAAAAGAATCTTGAAAGATCTGAGTAGGCCCTAAATCTAATGACAAAATGTCCTTATAAGAAAAGAGAAGGGAAGAAGACACACAAAGAAAGAGATACAGAGATGGAAGCAGAGATTGGAATGATATTTTTGGAAGTCCAGAAAGACTAATGAGCATAAAGAGCTGCCTAAAGGTGAGAGAGAGGCATGAACAGATCTCCCTCAGAGACTCTCAAAGAACGAACTCCTCCTCCGACACTTTAACATACATATCTCTAAATATGTGAGATCATCAGTTCCTATCAGTTTAGGCCACCCCCTTTGTGGCTATCTGTAATGACAGTCAAAGGAAACCAATATACCCCCTGCTCCATCCAACCCCCCAATTAGAAGACAAGTGCCGCATGGGTAGTAATACATTCTTTTTTTGCTCACTGTTTTACAGCTGGTACCTAGAGGTGCCAGGATCAAAGTAGGAACTTGGCAAAGATTTGCTGACTAACTAAAAGCATGACTACTCAAATTTCACATGTTCCTATCTCATATAGCCTTCTGGTGGGAACCATGACTTCTGGGCTTTAAATTCTCCTACTCTCATTAGGATAAGGTCCTTGAACTAGCACCACAACTCCTTGTGAAATCTTTTGTGTTTCTGGAGGCTTTGCCCTGTGGAAAGGGAGAGGTGGTGGGGGAGGGGGTAAGTATATAAGGGTGTCCATCTCACTGATAATAAAATGGGAAGGACATCCTCCTCTAGGAAGCTCTTAGGGCTGTCACTATCTTTACCCTCCAGTGATGGTCACTAGCATGTGAGTTCATGGGGTCCTTACTACCTTACATCGTACCACAGGTACCTGGGAAGAGCCCTGGCCCTTCTGCATGCTGATCCCTAAGACACCCCTCATCCATTCAGTCTACATTTGCTCAGGACCTGCACTGGCCTGAGCATGCATATGCACTAGCAACACTGACAAAGGGCCTTAATGTCCAGGAAACACACAGATAGACCCTTTCTAGTGGGATTAGAATCCTTGACTATACACTTAAAGTTAGATGGTAAGTTACATCTTCTCTTTAAGTGCAGTTTCCTTCTCTACACACTGCAGTGCTTAGATTTAGAACATGAAAAGGGAGAGAACTTGAAAACAAGATGTGTATTACAACATCTAAGGAAGTACCTAATAAGTACTAAGTGCTCCGAATGCTTCTTTTCTCTCTTTTTCTGTTCTCTCACAGAAAAGATTATAGGTGTTTGCACTTATACATTCAGTTAATTAAATGACATTCTAAAGTGCCTAACTCTGAGCTGTAACCAGTTAAGTGGCAGGCTGCTATTTTTCACCCATTGGGCAACTGTGGCATAGCATCTGTGATCACTTGGGATTAGAAAAATCAAAGAGCTATAAGGGAACATTCTAGAGAATATACCCCAAATCTTCACTCTTGAAATGAAAAACAGAAGTTCAGAGACCGGAAAGGATTTGCCTGAGGCCACATACAAGTCAACTCAAAGTCAGGACTCTGCTCTCCTCCAGTTTATTCATCCCTCTGTTGACTCCATCCAGCCTGAGGCACTGATGAAAACAGCCATTCAGCCAACATCCTGCAGTACCTGCTGCACCCAGGGTAGCCAGGCCACTCAGGTGGCCCTGAAGCCTCAGAAGAACCCACCAGAAATGTGGGTGGATGGATGGAAGAAATTATGAGGCAGGCATTTAGGAAGCAAAAATTTCCCCCAAATCAAACACATTCTTGCTCTGCACTCGAACAGTCACATCCTAAAAATGGTTATTTAACGTGCTCTCCACATCTAAACGTGACTCACCCTTTGCGATGGAATTCAGGATGGTAAGCAGCCAAGGACAGGATAGGACAGGACAGTGAGTGGTGGTAGAGCCACAGGCAACCTTGACCTATGGCTAGAGGCTGCCCAGCAGGCTGAAGTGGTTCTAGGGCTGGAGGTTGCTGGGCCTGGGGCCTTGGTCTTGCTTGGCCTAGAAACCTTGACCTTGTGGCAGAGGGATCTGTTTCTGATGCAGTGTGGCAAATTTCTAAATCTTAGCTGTGGGATGGCATTTGCTCCTCCTAGGAAAAAGTGCAAGGGGGCACAGGAGGATCCAATTGATCCCAAAGTAGAACCAGCTGTGGGAATTCAGCATCGCTGATTAGGAAAGTTCACTTCCAGGTTGCGGTTTCCAGTTGATGGAGCCCCTCTTGCCCCCTCGCCCCCATTCTGTACTGTCAAGGTAGCCTCCGAAAATTGAAATAGTTGCATTCATTCATCCAGAGCTGGAAACCAGACAGAGGCAGGAAATGGATCTAGAAACAGCAGCTTTCATCTCAATTACCTATTTGGTACATGCTTACCCTTGAGTTGCTTAAAAAATGTGTGTGTGTGTGTGTGTGTGTGTGTGTGTGTGTGTGTGTGTGTCAGTGTTACCATTCACTTGTGCCACATGTCCACTTGCATCTTTTTTGTTGTTTAATTGGAGAAAGTCTCATGAACTTTTCTATCAGGTCTGGCTTTGAACTTTATGGGGTCCTCAGACCTCAGCCTTTTGTGTCCATAGAATTACAGACATGAGCTACCAGCACCCAGACAGCTAAGTGCTTTATAAGTGTTGTTTCTAGTGCTTATACTCATATAGAAACAGATTTACAATTGGGGGAAAAAAGAGATTCAAGGAATAACTATTGTTTTTATTTTACCTGATACTAATTGTTTACCATCTGCTATATAATGTTGAAGCACACAACAGATCATTTTCCAGTTTTATCACCACCTCATCCATATGAGCCAGGTGTTAGTACTGCCCCCATTTAATAGATGACAAAACAGAGGTTGAAGTCTGTTGAGAGATTTCTCAATGTCCCTCAGCTTTAGAGGCCCAGCCCACAGCTATTAGGAACTGAACGCGCATACAAATCCAGGTTTTTCTGATTACAAAATTATTAATATTAACAGCTCCCATTTGTTGAGAGCCATATACTATTGTAATTTTTTATGGACTATATTTCTAGGTATTAGGATTTGATCTCAAAACCTGCAGCTTGGTAGGTAGGTATTCTGCTGGTGAGCCAAACCTCCAGTCTTGGTTATTTTTTAGATGGAATGTCAACTTCCACAAGCGTGCATGCCTGTATCATGAACTGTCTATTTTATAACTTCACATTATACTTAGAATGTCAGGTTTGTTCCACTAGTTTTGTAAAAGTATAAGGCCAGGCTGGCCTTAAACTATGATCCTCAGTTCAGCCTTTCGGGCAGCTAGGATTGCTTGAGTTACCAGCAACCAGACTAATTTTTTATTTTTTTTTCAAATTTTTATTATCAAACTGATGTACAGAGAGGTTACAGTTTCATACGTTAGGCATTGGATACATTTCTTGTACTGTTTGTTACCTTGTCCCTCATGCCCCCCTCCCTCCCCCCTTTCCCTCCCCCCCCCCAGGTGAAGACTAATTTTTTAAACATATACTACTTTGTTGGATTCCCCATGGCAATCGTATGCTGTGTGTTGTATGTTCCTGATTTTACAAGAAAGTAACCGAGGCTCAGTAATTAAGAAAGGCAGAATTCAAGCATTCATACAGTTGATCCTGAAGGACTAGATTTTCTCCCACCATGCTGTCGACCTCACTAAGTGTCATGAGGGCTCATATCATTAGGTTTGAGATTTCTATTTTCCATTCTTTGGTGTGATTTTACCATATGATGGAAAACCAAGATCTAGCCTCAAATTCAATTCCATGTTTGGTGGGGACTTCTCTCTCATTCTTTCCAACATCAACCTTCAAAAGGTGCTGTAAAAACACATTTGCAATTGAAACTTGCCATGTAAGCTACAAACAGACCATTAATTTAAACCAGTGTTGATTTTGTAGACTATTAAGGATGAAATGAGTTTGATATTTACTAAGTTAAAAGAACATGAAGTTTATGGATTTTAAATTGCTATGAAGAGGCTTACGAGAATTTTCCCCTTATATAAAGTTAGAATGAATAGTACCTTTGACAATGTCCATATTCTTAAACAGAGGTCCATAGATACCCTCTAAAGTAAGAAGGACTCAACAGTTCTAGAAGGGAATATAAGAACTAATTGCATAGCTTGTCAGCCAGTCTATAGAGACTAAACACTTCCTGAAGTATCACTGTCTACCAATCTAGAGGAGCTTCCAATAAGGATAGAGTTTTTAAATTTACATGAAAATGTTGTTCAAGCATTCTTATATTCATAAAATCATTCACTTATAATTAAGTATCTCTGTGCTACGCAGTAACTGGGCATACAAGGATCTTCTAGGGTCTCTAATTCTAGGGGAGAATCAAGACAAGAAAAGCCACACAGCTAGGCACTGGTGGCTTACAGCTATAATCCTAGCCACTCAAGAGGCTGAGATCCCAGGATTGCAATTTGAAGCCAACCCAGGCAGGAAAGTCCCTGAGACTTTTACCTCCAATTAACCAGCAAAAAGACAGAAGTGGATCTTTGACTCAAGTGATAGAGCACCACCCTTAAGTGAAAAAGCCAAAGGAGAGCTTGAGACTTTGAATTCAAGCCCCATAAGGAGGGAAGAGAGGAATGTGGGGGGCCAAGGAGGAAGAGACAGCCACACAGAGATCACCCCTGATACTATGGGAGCTATTGTCAGTCCCTGATCCAGGCTGGGCATGAGAGAGATCAGGAAAGCTTTCTGCAGGAAATGTCATCTTGGCTGATCAGCAAAGGATGTGGTGAGGTAATCAGGCTCTCCAGGTGAAGACATTGCAAAAGCTTGAAGGGAGAAAAGTGTTTGCTACGTGCTGAGAGAACAGGGTGATATATACTTCCAAGTGCAGAGATGAGAGTTCTATTAGAGTTGGGGTTGGTTGTGAGAGATTCTCTGGACAATTGGAGCTGGTATTCAAAGACTACAGA
This sequence comes from Perognathus longimembris pacificus, assembly GCF_023159225.1. Taxonomy (NCBI): domain Eukaryota; kingdom Metazoa; phylum Chordata; class Mammalia; order Rodentia; family Heteromyidae; genus Perognathus; species Perognathus longimembris. The sequence goes on along the minus strand of NC_063167.1, from coordinate 40,092,996 downwards.
TGGAGCTTGAGGATGGGGTCATGAAAGGCAAGGGGGCATCATTCTGAAGAGAAGAGCCTTACATGGTGGGAGAAACAAAGCACAGGACACCAACTCTATCATCCTGACCATCACTTGTGCTTGAAAGGCACTTACAACACACTGTCCTTGCTGGAAGGCAATGCTCCACGTATGTCACACTTCTACACATTTTGTGATCCAATAGTCTGACTGTACACATTCCAGACTCTTTTCCAGGGTATTTGTACAGGAAGAGGTAGATACTGTCTCTTTGGTTTTTTTTTTGTTTTTTTGTTTTTTTTACTTAATTTATTTTTTATTTTTTATTTTTTTTCTCAAATTTTTATTATCAAACTGACGTACAGAGAGGTTACAGTATCATACGTTGGGCATTGGATACATTTCTTGTACTGTTTGTTGCCTTGTCCCTCATGCCCCCCTCCCTCCCCCCCTTTCCCTACCCCCCCAGGTGTTCAGTTCACTTACACCAAACAGTTTTGCAAGTATTGCTTTTGTAGTTATTTCTCTTTTTTTACCCTGTGTCTCTCGAATTTGGTATTCCCTTTGAATTTCCTACTTCCAATACCAGTAAACACGGTTTCGATACTGTCTCTTTGTAGAGCACAGGGCAGGTTCACTTACAGCACACAAATGTACAACACAATCAGGTTTCTTGAGCTCAGGGTTCCCTTTAACACTCATGTCTCCTCAGATAATAGAACAAATAGATTGTATATGAGAGGACGTATTTGAGTAGATCATAGGATCAGAGGCTAAAGAGTCTCTTCAGACTGGAGAGCCAAAGAAACCAGGGGATGTTTAGTCTAAGAAACCAGAAGCCCCAAACAAGAGAGTGGCCAGTGAGGCATTCAAGTCTATATTCTAAGGTCGGGAATTCTTCAAGGAACCAAGAAGTGGTTGGGGGAAAGTGAGAGCTAGTTTGCCACTTTTTCTGGTTTTCATTCCTTCCAGACTCTATCCCATTGGATGGTGTTACTCACTTTCCAGGAAAGTCTTCCTCACTGAGTTGACTGCCCGCACACCAATTGTCTCTAGAAACACCCTCACAGACAGACACAGAAGTGTGTGTTACCAATTTTCTAGGCATCTGTGGTGGTCAGCTTTATGAGACTATGACAAAATACCTGAGATAATCAACTTAAAAAGAGAAAGAAGGGTAATTTGGCTCATAATCCAGGACTGACAGATCCAATGCTTTTAGAGCTCTGGTAGAGATGCTGGTGGTAGTAGCAGGGAGTGAGTGGTGGGGCAAAACCGCTTACCTCATGGCTTGGAAGTTAAAAAAAAATCACCAAATTAAAAGCAAGATGAAAGAAGCAAAGAGGGCACTGTGGGGTCCTTTTATAGTTCCCACTCTCACGTGTGTGTGTCTGTGTATGTGGGGGGGAGGGGTCTTGAGACTTGAACTCAGGGCCTTGGCACTGCCCCTGAGCTTTTTTACTCAAGGTTAGTGAGCTACCCTTTGAGCCATAGCTCCACATCCAGTTTTATGGTGGTTGATTGGAGATAAGAGTCTCACAGACTTTCCTGCCCAGGCTGGCTTTAAACCATGATTCTCAGATCTCACCCTTCTGAGTAGCTGGGATTACAGGCGTGAGCCACCAACACAATCACCGTAGAAGGCATAGCTCCAATGACCTGAACACCTTCCACTGGGCTTTACCTTTTCAAAGTTCCACTACTTCTAAATAGCCACACTCAGGGGACTAAGTCTTAAGCATGTGGGCCTGTGGGCCTCATCTTGGAAGAACATTCAAAATCCAAAGTATAACAGCATTATCCAATCCAGTCAATTTAACAACCAAAATTTACCACCAGACTCTCATCTGTTCCTCTTCACACAGCCCCATGGGAATTGAGGCTCAGGAACAGACATAAGAAAATTCTGCCTCTGCCTCTGCCTCTGCCTCTGCCACAAAAGTCTTGGTCCCTTGGTCTCTGGCCACACAGCCATGACATGATACTAAGCTAATCTATTAGTTTGCACATGGCTCAAGACCTCAGACCCCCTCAGGGTTTCTGAAAGTCTTCTTTTAAATGCTTTTTCAGCATGATCTTATTTAATCCCCTCAAAAATCATATGATATGAAAATGCTTGCCACCCCTACTTGAGACTAACAAAGAAAATAAAACAGTCCAAAAATCTGGTTGGTGTTAGATCAGAAAGTGTCTGGTTTGCTGGCTAAGGAGTTTGAATGTTATGCATTCAGCAGGCATGGAAGTATTTTGCACAGGAGAGGAACATGAAGAAAACAGAATTTTCAAAACATTTTCCTGGCTGTAGTCTGTTAAATGGATTGGGATGGGAGGAAATCCTGTTAGGAAACCGACTAGCAAATATTAGGAGGCAAAACCAAAGTTCAAGACAGGTTTGAAGGACAGGCTAAATGTACCCACAATGGAATTTCACAAGCTAAATGTCAGGCCCTGGACAAAAACTCTACCACACCACCAGCTCCAGGAAAGGGTTAGGAGACATAACTTAGCAGTGCAGCCCTTGAGGAAGAAGTGAAGAGACCAGGCAGCCTGGGGTGACTCAGCACAGGCTGCGTCTGCCAGAAGGGCCAATAATCCTTGGCTGCGTATGAAGGCCAAAGTCAGACATGAGGCCAGAGTCCAGCTCTGGACCAGCTCTCCCAGGTCAAGTTGCGTTCAGTTCTGGGCCCCACACCTTGAATATGACCATAGCTGACATTTATTGAGCACTGTCTTGTGCCAAGCTCAGGGTCAGAATTTTACATTGGTGCTCTAATCTAAAATTCCCAACGAATTCATTAAGCATCATGACCTTCCTGTTTTACAGATATGGAAATAAAGACACAAAGAAACTTGCCTAAGCTCTCCCTGCTAATTAAGAAGCAAAACCAAGATTCAAGTTCAGTTCCTGTGTAGCCCTGATGAAATAGGAGCATTCCCAAGCTCCACGCTGCCTGCAGGTTTCTGAATGATGCTGACAAAGAGGAACAAGTTCATCTCATAGTTGAGAAGGTAGCTAAGAACTTGGAACAGGGATACTAGTCTGGAGGTAGAGGTGCTCACAAATGAGGATGAGGAACCAAGCCATAAAGGCAGCATAGCATGTGCACACCTGTGTGACTCTTCCAAAACACAAGGATGATGAGCAGCTAAAATCCTCTGTGGGTAGAATTACCTCCCTCTGTCTCTGCCTGGAAAATTCTGGTGCATAGTTTAAGACCACTGTGTGGTCTCTCATGTGTGGAAACTCTTCCTTGGTGATCCTATGAACCCCTGAACTTCCTTCCACACATCCTTTTTACCTGGGGACAGTGTCCAAGGCCTTCCCCTGGGAAGACCTCAGGCAGAGGCTGTTCTCCACACCCCAGAGACCCAGGGGTACCTGGGATACAGGACAAAGACCACCACAGGATCCATTGTCAAATAAGAATGCATGCAACAATCCTAAAAGACATGGTGTCTTGAAATGGATCCAAGAGCACTGATTTTTGAGGCTGGGAAAAGAGTCCCCAGAGAATGGCCTGGACAATGTCTCCTGGTCCTAGTGAGATGACAAGGACATTGTGGAGGAAAGAGCTGTTCTCAGATTCTACCTTGGGAAGTCTGTGCTCCAGCATCTTAACTTTCCCTCCTCACTGGAAACCTTCAGGTGGAAAAAGAAAGGTACCTAGGCAGAAACTAGTGTTTCTTTAGTGCCTGGGGACAGCTTACCAAGGGCATAACTTCCTGCCCCCTTCCATATGCCAATTCTAAGAACAAGAAAGGTAGAAAGAAAACAAATGATAAATCCAGCCTTCAAACCTTTTCTCCCTAAACTACTGTACCCTTGGCATTTAATGTTAAGTCCCAAGATTAATATCACATAACATTATGTGTCTAAGAGTAGAGAGCTAGGAGATGAGCCTCTGAGGAAATGTTTCCTATGAGCTGTGGACATTGGCCAAATGACTACACCTCCAGGAACTTCAATTTCCTGTAAGTGAAGGGATCAAATGAAGCTGACTTTGGTAGACTGATACAATTAAACAAGATGACTTGTGTTAAGTACTTAGTAGGGAAATAGCAGACACAATGTAGATATTCAGCATTTTCCCTCTTCCCCATCTACAGCAGGGGTACAAGAGGAAGCTCCCAACGAAAGTAGATGAGTGGGTGTAGTGAGCAGGCCACCTGATATACTCCTCGAAGTCTGAGCTCCTCAAGGTGATGGCTCTGAATGTGCCCAGTACTGAAAAGTACTCAAGAAACCTAAAGGACTGTGATCATCATCATCATCATCATCATCATCATCATCATCATCATCATTGCTATTATTATTATTATTTCTGTTATTCAGGCAATAAAACTTCATGCCTAAAGAATTCCAAAATGCCATAGTAGGCTGGAAATGCCCTGGCATTTAAGAGAGACATTCAGAGCTTCAGAATTTGGTGAGAAGAGGCCATGGCACACTGGCTAGGGATGTTGGCAAAGGCTTCTTTACTAGAGATTTTGATCCCTGGGAAGAGCATAGATAGGCTGCCTTAGCCTTCACTCCATTTGCTGTCTCCCTAATCCAGGGCATGCCCTTCTTTGGAGGGTCCCACAGTCCCTGCTCTTCCTGTTCTCAAATACACCTTGAATGGTAGATAGCTATCTGCACTTTCTTTCTCCTGCAAACCATGAGGTTTCTCCATCACTTTCCCACATTGCCTTGTACCACCTATGCTGTATAAGCGCATCTGAGATAAAGACCTATTTGAACCAAGGCTGGGAATGCGGCATGCCTAGCATACATGAAGCCCTGGGGTTCCATTCCTCACTACCACATAAACAAAAAACTGGAAGTGGTGCTATGGCTCAAGTGGTAGAGTGCTAGCCTTGAGTGAAAGAAGCTCAGGGTCAGTGCCCCAGGCCCTAAGTTTAAGCCTCAGGACTAGCAAAAAACAAACAAACAAAGGCAAAACCCTGGGAAGGTTTGCTGAACCACCAAATACCTAGAGGCACTCAATCCCATTTTATCACAGGAAGAAGTAGGTAGGGCTGGAGGCCATCTGGATTGATCCTCTGGGTCTCAGTGGCACGCTGGGGCTAGCTTGGGTGGTCTGTAAGGCAGACAACTGCATCTTGAGGGACATCAGCTATCCCTATCCCCTTCCTTTGTGGATGCTGAAATGGCAGTCTACTCCTGCTGTGGTGTCAGCCTAGAGGGATATTTGACATTTGGAAGTCCTCAACACCTTTTCCTCCTGAGCATGCACTCTGAACCTTCTAATTAAGCTGTGCAGTGCACCTGTGAGGAGGTCCCTCCTTCCCCTTCTCTCCCTTTGACAGGGGGAACCACAGTGGCCTTGCTGGTGTGTTTTCTTTTTCTTGCTCTGGGCAAAAGAGGAATCTGTTTTCAGGACTTTCTGGTTCCTCACCCTGTTCTCAGACCCCTATTTACCTTCTCCTGGTGAAGAAGGCTGTGAAGAGTAATTATTGCTCCTGAAAAACTTTGATCATTCACATGCTCTGTGGCAACACAGGTGTCAAATGAAATGGTTAGCAATTAGTATTATTAATTATTATTAGCAGTAGTGGGGATTAGATCTCTTGAAAGAGGGAAATAACCCTGCAATGATTTGTCATCTGCCAAGGCTCCCTCCACTGTTAAATTTCATTCTCAAAGGGGACACCATGAAAGGGTGTGGAGGGGTTGGGAGTTGTACCACAGGTCTTCTGTAAAGGCCATAGGACAGTGCTGGCCAAAGATGAGAGAGAGAGAGAGAGAGAGAGAGAGAGAGAGAGAGAGAGAGAGAGAGAGAGAGAGAAGAGAGGAAGGAGGAGGGGGAGGGGGGAGGGGGGAGGGGGAGGGGAGGGGGAGGGGAGAGGGAGGGGGAGGGGAGAGGGAGGGGGGAGGGGAGAGGGAGGGGGAGGGGGAGGGGGGAGGGGAGGAGGAGGAGGAGGAGGAGGAGGAGGAGGAGGAGGAGGAGGAGGAGGAGGAGGAGGAGGAGGAGGAGGAGGAGGAGGAGGGGCTGGGGATTTAGCTCAGGGAAGAGTGCCTGCCTGGCAAGCGCAAGGCCCTGAGTTCAGTCCTTAGGTCTGGAAAAAAGAACTATAAAAGAAGAAGAGAAGAAGAAGAAGAGAGGAGAAGAAGAAGAAGAAGAAGAAGAGGAGGAAGAGGAGGAGGAGGAGGAGGAGGAGGAGGAGGAGGAGAGGAGGAGGAGGAGGAGGAGGCGGAGAGAGCACTCTGGTAAGTGCTCATTATGGACTTCGAATTTGAGCATTTCTCAAATGCCTGAACTGACTCTGCCTCCCTCACTTTAAGCAGCTCCCCTACCCCAGTACTCCATGCCAAGATAACACTAGCCCCCTTTTATTTCCTCCAACATGTCCTTTCTAACCCCACGACTGTTTCATATACTCATTTCTCCATCTAGAAGGCTTTCCTCCCACTGTGGCACTTCACTGATCAGCGTTGACACTAGTGCACCCATGTTGCCTGATTTGTGCTGTTAAATACTCTTTTGTAGCAGGGAGTCCATTCCAGTCCCCTGGCTACACTTGGACAGGTAGTGTTGAGTTCTGCAGGCATGGGTCAAAGTTCATCCCCAGGAAGGTTCCTTGTACTGCAATCTCTGTACTGAATTTGAAAAAGTTAGTAGATGCTTATTCTGTATATGATACTGAGCCAAACTTATGCTGAGCAAGGACTGCAAGATTTCCCTGTCAGTACTAAAATCTGCCCTACACATCCAGTAAGCTTGTATGCCCAGAGCTAGAGCATCTCTGAGAAACCCAGAATCTCATAGGAGCCATGTACCCTTCATCGTTGAGAACACAGTCATGGTAGCCCTGGCTCCTCCGTGCTTCCTCTTCCTCATGGCCATAAGGTGAGCAGAGACTCAAGGCAGGCCAAGGCATATACAACCTTTACCAGACTTTACCAAACACAGACTTCCATAAGGCTGTCCTACCTCAGTCTTTCTTCTCTCTGATCATGAGCTGTAAAAATGGAAGCTAAACTGTGCTTATATTACTGTGTACTTTTCTGGATGTGTTACATCTTGTATGTATATATAAGTTAAAGATACCCCAGAAATTAGAAGGGAAGCCTGAGGCTTTACCATTCACACATATGCCCATCGTATGTAGGAAGCCTATGAAAAATGGTGGAGAAGAACGACAAGAAGTGACAGTGGACATAGAATCTGGTAGTGTTAGAGACCCACAACTAGCTAGCTGCATATAGGTCTGACTCCACCCCTACCCTCCTCATAATTTATCTCAGCACATAAAATCCCCTTTCTGGCTGAAGCTAGATTGTGTTAGTGTTTCTTTTACTTGAACTGATTATCCATGGAGAAATAACAATGTTATTCCTTATTTTATTTATGCCCACTTTGTTCCATGAAGGACTGAAAGCTAATATCTTTCATGTTTTGTCTTATACTCTGATTTATGATTTATTACAACATGCAAGGTAATTTCTCAGTATGGTTTTCTGAGTTAAGCAAAGAAAATATAATTCACCAATTTTAGAGATAATGTAATTGAAGCCTGAAGTAGTAAAGGGATGAGGGCCACACAGATAGAGTGACACTGGCATCTGAGTCCTGGTCTAGGCTTCTCTATATTTCCTTTCTGTTCTGGTAATAAACCATGGGTACAAGCCAGGAGAGACGAGGCAGTTTGGCTAGTTGGGTTCCTGAGATCTTTTGGCTTTTTCCTGCAGGTAATTATGCCCTTCTAATCAGCACAATCTCTTAGTGTGATATGTGAGTCAGCTTTTCATTTCTGCAGCAAACACCTAAGACATCAACTTATTAGAAAAAGAAATGTGCTAATCATTACCAACAGGAAAACCATGAAATCTATGTTTCTTTAGATCTGGCTTACTTCACTTAATATGATTTTTTCCAAGACTTTCCATTTTCATACAAATGGGGTGATGCCATTCTTTCTGATCAAAGCATAGAATTCCATTGTGTATATATACTACATTTTCTTGATCCATTATTGGTAATCATTAGTATATGCCTAGGATAGTACTAGCAGAGGATCACAAAACCTTAATAGCAATGTACATATGATCATATAAGATGATGCTAAGTGAAATGAACTCCAAGATATGGAAACAAGAGGTTTTTCATTGTTGTTGTTATTTTTAATGTACTATGTGAAATTATTTCTTTTTTCTTTCCTATGGTTTATCCCCTGTTGTCATTGTATTTGATTTTGGTACCCTGGGTATTGTATATACATTTATCTGAATTAGGGGAGGAAAGGGGAACATCAAAATGGTGAGACAAAGGACAAAGGTTGAACCAATACAACAATGATACTTACAAGACAGCATGTTGGAAATTAACTGTACAACTTTGGGGGGGGGAGTGAGGGGAGGGAAAGAAGGAGAAAAATGAAGGAGTGGGCGTAGCAAGTTTGACAAGAAATGTACTCACTACCTTACGTATGTAACTAACCTCCTTTGTACATCACTTTGACAATAAAATTAAATTCAATTAAAAAAAGAAAAAGGAACATTTATTGGGCTCATGTTTTCAGAGATTTCAGTTCATAGTCATTTGGACCCTTTGGGCCTATGGCAGCACAGTACATTGTGGTGAGCCTGCTGGGTGAAGGCGGCCTATTCACCCCATGGAAACTAGGGAGCAAGAAGAGTGTAAGAGGCAAATATGAGTCCCAGTCTACAAGGTACATCCCCAGTGACCTAACTTCTGTCTGCTAGGTCCCACTTCCTAAATGGTCCATTACTTTCCAATAGCATCACAGACCTTCAACTCATAGGCTGTGGAGGGGAGGGGGAATTCCAAACTTAAACTAATGCAGAGACGTCAAGAAATGTCAAAGTCTTGACTTGCTTCTAAGGAGGGTAGGTATGTGCTGTGCATGCTGTAGGTCTGCTAGAAGGAAGTGCTGGCCCACCTCTTAGCCTATTCTGTCCATCTAGTGAAACTGTTGTCTGTTATCTCTTCCAACAGAGAAGAGGGAAGGAAGCCAAAAGGGAGGGTGGGGGCAGGTCTTCAGGATGGAAAAAATGAATACAGGAACTATAATAGACTTATTGTTTCAAGGGCTTTCCCCAAGAATATATTAATAGCCACAGGAAAAGACTAGATTCCACTAAACATCATATTTACCAATTACTATACACAGGTTCTCTTTGCAATCAGCTCACATCTACCTCTTATATGAATAAAAAAATTCTACAGAGAAGCTGAAATGCATTTTGGCTTACATTAATTACTTCATGTATTTGACCAATACAAACTGAATTCCAACTAGGTGCTAAACTCTGTGCTGGGTGCTAGAAACACAATCGTAAGAGGCTTGCACCAAAACTACTGTGGATGCTGTTGTCATAATTATTTTTAAGCTTGTCATATTTTTCTGAAAGCCTGTAAATCAGTGGGACCAACTATGTGCCAAGAAAATGCACCATCCTAGGCACTGGGGAGCTGCTGGCGCAACTAAAATGTCAATGTTAGAATAAGGACAAAAAAAAATCTTTGGAGAGACTCATTCAACAATTCAGTCCTTGAATGTCTATAGCACACCTAATTCTCACATTGTTAGAGCTATAACAATATTACACAATGAAGTTGTGCTTCTCTTGCTATCTTGTGAGCTCTTATGGATGGCTAGGCCCAAACACAATATCTCCTCATAAAGGTAATTGGATTTTATGACAACCACTGTACTTATCTTGTGCAACACTGTAAATCTGTACCTGTAAAAGTATGCATTTTACCAGGTTTTAAATATAAATCTCTAGAGATTAATTTGAAGTGGTCAGCAGCTAATAGACTCTATTGGCAATCCTCCCCTCTCATACTCTGCCCTCCCCTCCTCTAGCATGAGACAGCTGTAGTAGTCTAAAGGGTGACAATAAAAGTATGGGCACCAGGGTTACCAATCCTAGTCAAGTCTTTATAGGTTCAGATCTATTCAAGATCTTCTACTCACAGAGTTGAAATGTAGATCTTTGTAGCTTTAAACCATTGGTTCTGGTTATCCTAACCAGAGATATAAAAATCAAACCCAGCTGAGCACTGGTGGCTCACACCTGCAATCCTAGCTACTCAGGAAGCTGAAAATTGAGGGTCCTGGTTCAAAGCCAGTTTGAGCAGGAAAGCCCATGAAATTCTTACCTCCAATTAACAATCAAAACCCAGAAGTAGAGCTGTGGCTCAAGTTGTACAGCACTAGTCTCAGGAAGAGTGCTCAGGCCCTGAGTTCAAGTCCAAGACTGGCACACACACACACACACACACACACACACACACACACACACACACACGCACACCAAGCTCCTATATCTGGTATCAGAGTATCAGAGGGCATTTCCATGCCCTTCTGCTTACCCTGCCACCAATAACCACTCCTGAGATTTTTCTTCCTCATTCTAACCATTCCCTTAACTGTGTCTAGAATCCTAAGAGTTTAGGATCTTGGTCACTGTCCTCTTATTTCTAATTACATCACCACCCTCATAAATATCCAAATCTGAACAGTTCTCTGGTTTAGACTGACTAGTACAGTAGGACTATAATTTCCATTATACCCCTGTTGTAGTAAACTACTAATATGCTCTACATGCGCACGTGTGTATGCACACACGCACACATGCATGCACATGTGTGCCACCTAACCAAATACTTGGCTCACTTTAAGCACTGAGTAAACTATTGCTGGCTGGCTGGGTCCTGGATGGCTGGCTGAATGGATGGATGATCAATGGATGTACATATATACAGTTACTAGGTGGATGGAGAAGGATACAGACTGTTGAAGCCACAATAAATACACTCATCACATGGTTGAGTAATGTCCTCCCCAAATGCCTGATTAGAATCTCAGAATGATGTTTTATTTGGAAACAGAGTCACTGCATATGTAATTAAATAAGTTTCTACCATGTTTTGGGAGGGCCTTCATCCAATGGCTGCTGTCCTGATAAGTGGATGAAACCAAGGTGATACATATACAGAAGGAAAAGAATGTGAAGACATGTAGGGAGAATATTGTATGAAGATGGAGTTGGAGATTAGAGTGCTTGGCTAACTTGTTAAAGACTGCCAGAAACCACCAGAAACTGGAAATAACCAAGAATAAAGTCCTTCACAACCTTCAGAGAGCGTGTAGAGAGAGTGTAGCCTGCTACCTTTGTTTCGGACTTCTAGCTTCCAGAACCATGAAAGAATATATTCCTGTTCTAAACCACCTAATTTGTGATAATTTGTTACAAAACTCCAGGAAACCAATATAGACATATTATATTTTCATTTTTCATGCTGATGCTGAAAGAGTGCTAGGACATTATTGGTGAAACATTCAACAAAAATTAGAAGACCTAGGTTCCAATAATTTTACTACTTACAAGTTATGTGATGCTAAAAAATAATCTCAAGTCTTTGATCCTCAGTTTAATCATTATCAGAATTGCAGTTTAATTATTTAACACAAGAGATTAGTTTAGAGACCAAGAATGATAAGGAATGAGAAAGTTCTACAAATTATACCAACTTTAAGAGATGTCAGTTACTGAAAATTTCCCTTTTCTTCTTGAGCATTTTTGGAGGATTTTTTTTTTTATTTTACTCCCCTGCCCCCAAGGATGAGATCATTTTTATTTAGGAAAGAATTCTAAGATTTTGTTGATTTTCTAATTCACTTTTATCCTTGAATTTTTTGTTAAACTTCTCTTGGGTTTGTTTTGCTTTTCACTGTCTAAATTCCTAGGTTAGGAAGTTCTTTTTTTTTTATTTATTTAAAAATGCAAATGTAAAGGCTATGACTTTACTTCTGACTATAGATTTGGCTACATCATCACTATTTTCATGTCTAATATTGCTGTTTTTTTCTTTTTGGTCAAAGGGTTTAAAAATGTGTATTTTTTTTTGAATTGATATTAGAGTTTTCCTACAACTCAAGCTTTGTGCTTTGGCCTTATAAACACAGGAGTACTTGTTGTTACTAATCATTATCAGGAAGCTAGAAAATTAAAATTTTCTGTAAACAACTCTGACATTTTGCAAGACTCTGTATCATGGCTGATGAAGAAGGCATATTTTTATTTTCTCCTCATGAAAGCATCAGCCACAAATATTAGCAGCTTTGTGGATTCAGACATTGTCAATGGATAATTCATTACAATGCTCCCATATCCTCCTCTTAGTTTACCTAGAACTAAAAGAGTCAATGATGCTGCTGTGTTGACCTTATGGCACTAATCAGTGGCCCCATCCTTGGGCCTTATATTCCCCTATGCTTATGAATCATTTTCCAAAAATGATAAGGTAAACATTAGTCTTTTCTTGAAAGCTTAGCCCAAGGACCAATTTCTCTGAAATCCTCACAAACCACAACACAGACAAATCTCTCCTTTTCTGGGTCTTTGTCCATGGGTCTAGAATTTATCTCTGGCTTCCATGTCAAATTTTAAGATCCCTTCAGAGTAAACCCCTGTCTTAATTTCTTTCCACCTTCCTTTAAGTCTTCTAGCTTCCCATGTCTTTGATTCAATAAGTCACACAATAAATACTATTATTGTTTGATTGTACTTCTGAAGGGATATTTTCTGAGGAAGTGAGACTCTGAAATCCAAAGTCAGAGATTTTAAAGCAGGCAAGTGATAAAATGAAAAAAAAGAAAAGAAAACTTCTTTAAAATCCCTTTAAAAGATGGAGGCTAATGCTTGGATGATTGCTTTGAAGAGAAAGAATATTTCAAAACATGAAAGAACTACATTTTTGTACACTGTGAAGAAGAAAAGTGTAATATATCATTTTTATCCAACCACGGCTATCCAGGGGCTCATATTCTGCCAGCTGTTGTAGTGATTTCAAAGAGGCCTGAATGATTCCAACAGTAAAGGCACAACCTGTAAGACATTTTTTTAGTCCACAATACAATGCGAGTGAGCTAGATGGGCATGTTGAACCTGTGTAAAAGGAAAAGTAGGAAATATTATCTCCATTTGGGAAAACAGGTTTGGGAAAGTCAGAAAACATCTTCCCATGGTTAAAAAGCTAGTAGTTTGTTGGAAGAGCACCAAGCTCAAAGTTTTGGATTTCTAGTCCTATGTTCTACAATGACTCCAAGTTCATTGCAGAATTTGTTGTTGGGGGGTAAGGGGCTTGAACTCAGGGCCTGGGTACTGTCCTTGAGCTTCTTTCACTCAAGGCTTGTACTCTACCATTTTGAGCCACTTCTGGTTTTCTGGTGGTTAATTAGAGATAAGAGTCTCATGCACTTTCCTGCCCAGGCAGGCTTTGAACTGCAATCCTCAGATCTCAGCTTCCTGTGTGGCTAGGATTAGATGCCTGGGCCACTGGTGCCTGGGCCATTGGAGCTTTCTTGAAATCTCTGTCCTCCATCACCAGCTTTAAGGACATGGAACTTTCTTTGGACATGCATGTACTTAGAGATATCAGAGAGAAACAGACACAATGTCTGTTCTGGGGGGCTCATAACCATGATACCTAACAATCCCAGTGCATGAATCAAATCAACTCAGCTTCAAGTGCTGTGAGAGAATTAACATAACATGTATGTGTGTGTATGTGTGTGTAAAAAAGAGAGAAAGAGAAAAAGAGGCAGAGAGAGATAGTACTGAGCCTTGAACTCATGATCTTTAGTTTTTTGTTTGTTTGTTTGTTTTTGTTTTTCAAATTTTTATTATCAAACTGATGTACAGAGAGGTTACAGTTTCATACGTTAGGCATTGGATACATTTCTTGTACTGTTTGTTACCTTGTCCCTCATACCCCCCTCCCTCCCCCCCTTTCCCTTCCCCCCCCCCCCGGAGGTGTTCAGTTCACTTACACCAAACAGTTTTGCAAGTATTGCTTTTGTAGTTGTTTCTCTTTTTTTACCCTGTGTCTCTCAAATTTGTTATTCCCTTTGAATTTCCTACTTCCAATATCAGTAAACACGGTTTCCAATATACTCAGATAAGATTACAGAGCTAGTGTAGGTACAACCACAGGAAGGTGATACAAGAACATCATCAATAATAGAAGCTACAGATACACATAGGACGTTGAAAGTAGTTACAACTGTGATATAACAATTGTTTCCATAACATGGAGTTCATTTCACTTAGCATCATCTTATGTGTTCATAAGGGTATAGCTATTGGGCCTTGTGATGCTCGGCTATGACTTGCCTAAACCTGTACTAATTATTCCCAATAAGGGAGACCATAGAGTCCATGTTTCTTTGGGTCTGGCTCACTTCACTTAGTATAACTTTTTCCAAGTCCTTCCATTTCCTTGCAAATGGAACAATGTCATTCTTTCTGATAGAGGCATAAAATTCCATTGTGTATATGTACCACATTTTCCTGATCCATTCATCTACTGAGGGGCATCTGGGTTGGTTCCAGATTCTCGCTATGACAAATTGTGCTGCGATGAACATTGTTGTGCTGGTGGCATTACTGTGATTTTGTTTGTGGGCTTTTGGATAGATACCCAAAAGTGGGGCTGCTGGGTCATAGGGGAGTTCTATATTTAGCCTTCTGTGGAATCTCCATACTGCTTTCCAGAGTGGCTGAACCAGTTTACATTCCCACCAACAATGAAGTAGGGTTCCCTTTTGGCCACATCCCCTCCAACAATTGTTATTATTAGTTTTCTTGATATATGACATTCTTGCTGGGGTGAGATGGAATCTCAATGTTGTTTTGATTTGCATTTCCTTTATGACCAGTGATGTAGAGCATTTTTTCATATGTCTCTTGGCCATTCTCATTTCCTCATCAGAGAAGTTTCTTTGTAAGTCTTTAGTCCACTTGATGAGGGGGCTATTGGTTCTTTGCGGTTTTGTTTTGGAAGAAGGTAAATTTTTTAGTTCTGCATATATTTTAGAGATGAGGCCTTTGTCTGTTGAATGTCCAGTAAAGATCTTCTCCCAGTCTGTGGGCTTTCTGTTTATCTTGCGAGCTATGTCCTTTGCCGTGCAGAAGCTCTGCAGTTTGATGCAGTCCCATTTGTCCAACCTTTCTTTGATTTGTAGCCTTTCTGGGTCTTTGTTAAGGAAGTTCTGTCCTGCGCCAAGGAGCCCAAGTGTTTCTCCTACTCCTGTGAAAAACTAAAGCCATTCCCTTTAAAATCAGGAACAAGGCAGGGATGTCCACTCTCTCCCCTGCTCTTCAACATAGTACTAGAATTCCTAGCCAGAGCAATTAGGCAAGAAGAAAATATAAAGGGGATCCAAATAGGAAAAGATGAAGTTAAACTTTCTCTCTTCGCAGATGACATGATCCTATACCTAAAGAATCCCATAGACTCTACCCCCAAGCTACTAGAGCTGATCCAAAACTTTGGCAAAGTTGCAGGATATAAAATAAACCTTCAAAATCAAAATCAATGGCCTTTCTCTATGCTAACAACCCGAAGACCGAGGCTGAAATCAGGAAAGCAACTCCTTTTGCAATAGCCCCCAAAAACATAAAATACTTAGGAATAACCTTAACCAAAGAAGTGAAAGACCTCTTTGATGAGAACTTTAAAAGCTTGAAAAATGAAATTAAGTCAGAACTAAGGAAATAGAAAAACCTCCCATGCTCCTGGATTGGGAGGATTAATATAATCAAAATGGCAATATTGCCAAAGGCTATCTACAAATTCAATGCAATACCCATTAATATCCCAACACCATTCTTTAATGAAATAGAGGAAGCAATCCAGAAATTCATATGGAACAATAAAAGACCTAGAATAGCAAAAACACTCCTAAGCAGAAAGAACAGTGCTGGAGGAATTACAATACCCAACTTCAAGCTGTATTATAAAGCTATAGTAATAAAAACAGCTTGGTATTGGCACCGGAACAGGCCTGAAGACCAATGGAACAGAATTGAAGACCCAGAATTGAACCCACAGAACTACGCCTACTTAATCTTTGATAAAGGAGCTAAAACAATAGTATGGATAGCCTCTTTAACAAGTGGTGCTGGCAAAACTGGCTCAACACATGCAACAAACTAAAACTAGATCCTTATATATCATCCTGCACCAAAATCAATTCCAAATGGATTAAAGACCTTGAAATCAAAACAGATACTCTTCTTTAGTTTTTTTACTCAAGGTTGGTGCTTTAACCACTTGAGTCACAGCTCTGCTTCTGGCTTTTTGGTAGTTACTTAGAAATAAAGTCTCTCAGATTTGTCTGCCCAGGCTAGCTTCAATCTATAATCCTTAGATCTTAGCCACTGATTAGCTTCATTTATAGGCATGAGCTACCTAAGTCAAGTGATATTTTCAAAAATAAAATCAGGTGGGGCTGGGAATACGGCTTAGTGGATGAGTGCTTGCCTAGCATGCATGAAACCCTGGATTTGCTTCCTCGGAACCACATACATAGAAAAAGCCAGAGGTGGTTCTGTAGCTCAAGTGGTAGAGTGTTAGCCTTGAGCACATCTGAGAGGCTTAAGGACAAAACCCAGGCCCTCTGTTCAAGCTCCAGGACTGGCAAAACAAAATAAAATAAAATCAGGGATTATTATCTGAAATGAAAAGGAAAGATGTTTAAAATTGAAATTACCCACAGTAACAAAGTAGAGGGGCAATTAATAATCACCTGTGGGAATAAGAGCCAAGGAGAGATGTAAAGCTGGTTCTTATGATATAGGGCTCACAAACAGGGAAGGAAATACATTCTAGGCTACACTGCAAAGACTTTGGGCCTCAGCAATACTGGAAGGAAATGCAAGGTGGGCAGACATTACCTATTGGGCAGCCAGATGGAGCACCCAGCAGAGGACAAGGGGTGGCCTCTAGCTAGGGAGCCACAGAAGGGCAGGGCTCCCTGTGGGCCTGACCCTGTGCTGAGGGCGAGCCACAAATTTTCCAAAGCTATTTGTTTGTAAGTTAATATTTTTCCTGAACAGGATCCAAATCCCTTTGTTTTCACAGACAGCACCATAGTTTCCAAAGAAAAGAAAACACAGACTTACTGGGCCAAGGGCTTTCCCTGAGAAATAGCCTTATGGCTATGGGCCAACTCAAGGTCCCACCAAGACTGGACTCAGAAGACAACAGAGTAGGAGGCTGGAACCTTCTTCAGTAAGAACTGAAAAGCATTCCCTAGAGTAGTTTTAGATACAAACAAGGAATGTGCCTGTAGATTCTGCTCCAACTAAACCCCATGTAGACTCCCACAATATGGCACTTGATAGGTCACCTTCCTCCTCTCTCATGTTGTGCCTAGTCCTGAACTTCCTGCAAAGCCAGCCTAGATTCCTCCTTGTGAGTGTTCTGTGGCCGTGGTATCTCTAGTCCATGACCCTAAGAGCAGGGTGAGTGGTAGCTTTAACTTCAGTGCCCAACAGAGCCAAGAAGCCACCTCTAATGACAGCATTTCTCTGACTTGTAATAGCAGCATCCTTTGTCCCACTTGTATCCCAAGCTGTCTGTACCACCCTCACCCCTATTTGAGTCAGTGGAGAAGCAAGAGTGGGAGGAAAGGAGCAGCCCACCAGGGTACAGGTCACTAGGTACACTGGAGGCATTGGCTGTTGCAAATCCAAATAAGCAAAGCATAATGAGTCAGTCCTTTGGAAAAAAAATGGCAGCATATGCAGGCAATTCTGGACAGTGTCAAGGAGAACCCCCTCCCCTCATTCATGGGTACACCATTCCTGTGCATGCTCCAGAGTTCCTCTATCCAGAAATGATCACACTGTCAGGATGGAATCAACACTGGGAGGAGCTGCAGTTGGCACACAGTTACTCACAGAGACTAAGTGTATGCCAGGTAGCATGCTGGCCATTCCCCAAGCATTGTATCCAGTGTTCCCGGCAGTGCAGGGCCATGGGCACCTGTGCCGTCCTATTGAGTTATATGTCAGATGAGGAAACAGAGTCTCAAAGTCACTACATGACTTGTCCAGAGTCCTACCATTGCAGTAGGAGGAGGATATTTGAAGCCAGAACTGTATATTTAGCTATAGTTTCCTTCATTTGGGAGAGGGGGGTAGTACTGGTCCTGGGTCTTGAACTCAGGGCTTGGGCACCGTTCTTGAGGAATACTTTTTGCTCCAGACTAAATGTTCTATCACTTGAGCCACAGCTCCACTTCTAGCTTTTTGGTAGTAACTGTGTCTCATGGACTTGCTGAACCATAATCTTCAGATCTCAGCCTCCTGTATTGCTAGGATTACAGGCATGAGACACCAGGGCCTGCTTCTAGAGTTTCTTTTAATTGTCCTATACCACGTTACCCATGAGCCCTCAGCCCTGTACCTAGAACATTCCAGAGGCTAGACGGGCAAGCCACACATTCTTCCTTCTAGGAGGGAAGGGCTTTAGGAAACAAGGAACTCCTACAGCTCAGCATGACTCAGCTTAGCATGTGGCAAGCAGCTTTAGGAGTAAAACAGACCAACACCCACCAACAGCACCTCAAAGATCCAAGGGGAGAGGATGGTTGCCTATGGAAGTACTGGGCACTAGGCTGGGGATGTGGCTTAGTGGTAGAGTGCTTGCCTAGCATGCATGAAGCCCTAAGTTTGATTCCTCAGCACTACATAAACAGAAAAGGCCAGAAGTGGCGCTGTGGCTCAAGAGGTAGAATGCTAGCCTTGAGCAAAAAGAAACCAGGGACAGGTCTCAGGCCCTGGGTCCAAGCCCCAGGACTGGAGGGGGAGGAGGAAGTACTGGGCACTGGTGAGCAAACTCTGGATTCTCTTTGCTCTCCTGTTTGTGTCTCACCACAAGTGTCTCTCAGGGGCATATCATTATTCTGAATTCTCAGAAAGTGCTCACAGAAATGGCAGTGAACAGCCAGTAGGGCAGAGATTGGAGGGGAGGCCTCTCTGACTTAGACACAAGTGCATGCTCAGTGCCCCCACCACTCTCAGAAGAGGGAAGGTGTAGCATGTCCACTGAGGCCTTCTCAGGGACTGTGGATATAGTAATGACCAAGAGGACAAGGGAAGGGGGAGCAGTCATTCCTTCCTTTTCTCCTGGTACAGTACACTTTATAAGATGCCCACCTGTCTTTGGTCCCCCCCGAATATCATAGTGTAATCATTGCTGAGGTAGCCCCAGGGCACAAAATCTTTTAGATGTCCCTTTCACTTCTGTCAGATCTCATCAGAGCCCTCCACACTATTCTTCCCTGAGATTCCTTTTTGGACTCGGAATCTGGTGCATCCAGGGTGGACAATGCCAGTGGCCATTCCTGAAGGACTCTGAGGCTTGGGTTGGGGTAGCAGAGATCCCAGTGTCAGCTTGCTCTACTCTTCCAGAAGGATGGAGTTCAAGCTGCCCCTGCAGCTGTGGATCCACAAGTTACTGCGAGAAGAGCTTTTATGTGTGTTTCCATTAAAAACAATCGTGGCGCACTTGGCACTTTCGTAGAAGAAACAGCAGTAATATGCCACCTGTTGTACACTCACTCAGACTAACTCTGTCTTCTATTTCAGTCATCTCAATTTATGTTAAAGACTATATTGTTGTTGTGTTTTGATCTGAAAGCCCTTATTTTGTGGCTATGTGTAATAAGAAATTTGATCAAGGTATCCTGTTCAGTTTCTTGGCTGATAGTCCATGCTCTATTCATTCATTCATTCATTCACAGTAATGTTAAACTTAGAACAAGTGGCCATGATTGATCTTATCCCATCTACCTGAGCAGCTGCCATAGAAAATAACATGGATCTACCCCAGTCTTTGCTCATGTCATCACTTCAGCCATTCTACTATTATTCCCAAGGGCCAAGAGTGTTCCTACCTCAGGGCCGTTATACATGCTATTCTATCTACTTGGGATACACTTCCTCCTAACATCCACCTTGTCTCTCATGAGCTTCTCTACATGGCACTTGTTCAAAGAGCCTTTCCAGACGCTGTCATCTGAAAGATTTCCCATGCTACCTGTCTTTCATAGTCTTGTTTGTTCTTCATAACATTGCTTACTACCTAAGTGGATATATTTATTATTTAGTTACTTACTGTCTCTCTCTCGCTCTCAAGAGAAGGTAAACTATGAGGGAAGCTATTTTGTCTGTCTAGTCCACTGTTATATTCATGGTGTCAAAGTAGCCCTGAGATGAATGGGAGACAGCGAGTACTGAACACAAGTTTGATTAGCAGGAAAAAAGAAAGTAGTCAAATTTACCTTCTTTGACCTCTTGTTTATGAAATAAAACCTTCCCAGGGAATGATCACAAAGACAGAGGCTTAGAAACAGAGACAACTGCAACTACAGTACCATAAGAAAGCTTCTATATGATCTTGAGGGTCAAGGAACTCTCTACCCTTCAAACCTGCAGTGGCTCTTCAATTGTCCTTGAGAGGTTACACCTGGATTAAAAACTAGATGTCAAAAAGTAAAATAATCTGGCAATGGCATCATGAGTGAGTGTGTGTGTGTGTATGTGTGTGTGTGTGTGTGTGTGTGTGTGTGTGTGTGTGTTGAGATGCCCAGGAGGTCAACGTGATTAAGAAAGAGAGATTTTTGAACCATATGAGAATGTCAGCAGATGCTGGGAAATACTTCCCCAGGGGTCAGTGTTTGACAGATACCAGGCTAGTTCATTGGACACAGGTGAGTGGTCCCTAAAGCTTCCTGGAGGAAGCTGTGTTTTATCTTACTGTGATGAATAGGCACCCACTCAGCAAAACAGGTAGAGAACAGTCAGAAGAATAGCCTGGTAAGGCCTGGAAGGAGACATGTTCTGGAAATCTGAGGTAGTAAAAGTCTGAATGGTGAGCCCAGAGCTTGGGCATGATGAGAGACCAGGCTGAGTGGTGAGCAGGCTGTTTTGACAAGAGCTACTCCAGGTGGATTCACTGAGACCAAGTTCAAGAGCTGACCAGGCCACTAGCAAGTTGGTTCTCTCAGGGCTCAGTCTCCTGGGAAGCCAATGACCAGGAGGAAGAGAAGATTGGTAGCACTACAGTAGGGTTGGTAGAGACCCACCGTAGGGCAGGAACCAGAAGCCCTAGGAAGGCTTGTGTTGTTTAAAGAGAAAATATGAAAACCTGTACCCCGGCTTTGATTTTCTCTGAATCGTGGCATTTATTTTGAATGTGAAGCTCATCAAAAGAGGCTGTGAAGGTTTTGTTTCTCTAGTGTGACGAATTATTAAAGAGGCAGAGAACACAGGGTAAAAAAAGAAAAACAACTACAAAAGCAATACTTGCAAAACTGTTTGGTCTAAGTGAACTGAACACCTCATGGGGGGAAAGGGAAAGGGGGAGGAGGGAGGGGGTATGAGGGACGAGGTAACAAACAGTACAAGTAATGTAGCCAATGCCTAACGTATGAAACTATAACCTCTCTGTACATCAGTTTGATAATAAAAATTTGAAAAAAAAAAAAAAGAGGCAGAGAAACCTTGGCTGAGGGAGTCTTCATATCCACTCTCAGAGTTAGCTCTAGCTCTAGAGGACCAATGTCTGGGCCACAGGAAAAGGCGAGTGTAGGGATGAATCAGAACAAATTCTAGTCTAGCCTGTGACACTTCCTCCTGACAAGTTAATGAACTTTGTGGATTATCAGCTGCTCCTTCTACAACCTAATAGTCTCTACATAGACTTCCACATAGGTAATTTTAACTCCACCTTCAAGCCACTTAGCACATAGAAGGTGTCTTCCAATGCTAGTCACTATAGCTTGCTCTGGGATGTTTCCAATGGGCTGGTCTGTCTCCATCATTAGGAAACACCAACAGTTCAACATGTTATCATCCATGGAGTTCATTGGATTGTCTCACAGCGCTTGGGGACCTCAGAACAGATTCACCATGAGTGATGGGTACCTAGGACACTGCTTGGGGCAACACCAAGTTTTACAACTCTGACAATTTAAAACTACTTTTTAAATTATTTGAAAACCTACCTACTGCACGTTTTGATTTCCAGACAAGGTGCAATTTTTCCCTTCCACTTTTGACATGTAACTCAAAGTTTTGAATGAAAAAGCCGAACTTGAAATGATCCTAACATTCAAGCAATGAATGTAAGGGCAGCGTTGCAGGACCATGTACAGGCTCTGTCTCATACCTTTAGCCACCTTGAGTAAGAATTATCACAAGACTCCAAAGTGAGAGTGAAGGGGAAGGAGAATTCTGGGCTTCTGGTATGTAGTCATAAGCTGTTTTGGAAATGATTAAGTGATAAATACAGTAAATTCACCCTCAGTTCTGGGAACCCCACAGTCCAGACAGTAATTCTTAGTGGCAGAAGCAATTATTATTATTAAAAGGTCTAAATCTAGGCATGTGCTGTCTCAGTCTATTTTGCAACAAAATCTCTTAAGTTCAAGGAAGAGGGAGTACCTTATTAGATGCCAAGTGCTCTAACCCCTAACCTCACTTGCATACTCCAAGGAATCACTTGCAACTGGAACCCAAAATTCCATCTAGAAGAACACTAACAGTGTGGAATACCTGCTGTGTGCAAGGTGCCTTATTAAGTAAACTATAATAAAGTGCATGCCAGGGAAGCACTCTTGCCACTAGGTCATATTCCCAGCCCCCCCCCTTTTTTTTTAATGATTTTTAAGAGCTCAGTTTATAGTCTTTGTTACAAATGTTCCACTGGTGTTTGAAAAGATTATGTATTCTGCTTCTATTGAGCAAGTTACTCAATAAATATCAGTTCTGTATAATGAAAAAAAATCAAGTGCATGCCATGTTGAAGCACATGGAAAGGAATCCAGTAAATTCAGAAAGGATTCCCTTCCTGGTATGGTGTGCACATCTGTAATCCAAGCTACTACTTTGGAGGTGGATATACAAAGATCAGTTTGAAACTAGTCCAGGCAAAAGTTAGCTGGACCATATTTCAAAAAACAAATAGGACATGGCCCCAATCACTTAAAACACTCAGAGGTAAGAGGATCTTGGTTGGAAGCCTGAGAAAGCTGGAGATCCTGTCTGAAAAGAAAGAAGAAAGAAAGGGGGGGGGAGAGCAAACGAGAGAGAAGGAAGGAAGGAAGGAAGGAAGGAAGGAAGGAAGGAAGGAAGGAAGGAAGGAAGGAAGGAAGGAAGGAAGGAAGGAAGGAAGGAAGGAAGGAAGGGAGAGAGGGAGGGAGGGAGGGAGGGAGGGAGGGAGGGAGGAAGGAAGGAAGGAAGGAAGGAAGGAAGGAAGGAAGGAAGGAAGGAAGGAAGGAAGGAAGGAAGGAAGGAAGGAAAGAAGCAAAAGATCAGGAGTGTGGCTGGAGTGGTAGCACACTTACCTAGCAGGCTCAAGGCCCTGAATTCAATTCCCTATAATCAGGAATGATAGAGGAAAGAAAAGAGGAGAGGGAGGGAGGGAGCTCTGAATGTGGTTGTGGCCCTGTGGAGTGTTATTCCTGACTGTAGCCCTATAGGGTAGCATCTTGGGGGATAACTATAAGGATTAAAAAAGTTTACATCAGTCTCAGAGCCACTGGGTTCAGCTGCCTAAGGCCTGAGCAGAGCCTGGTGCTGCCTTCTGATGCCTGGAGGGACCCTGGAGAGGAAGCCCCCCCCCCCCACTGTGGACCCTTGGAAACCTGAAGGGGGGGATGCCCCGCTCAAGCCCCACTGGGCTCAGTGCTCCCTCCCCCTTCTGCACCATTCCCTTTAGCACCCCCACCCAGTCCCTTTCTCATTTTCTCCCCACCCCCTGGAGTTGCCAGAGATTACTCAGAATTGCCCCCACTTGGCTATTCTGGGGGTCCTATTACAAACAACACCTGCCCACCTCAAGATGGAAGCCTGGAAGTCTCTCACTGTTCCCTTCCTGGGTTTGCCATCTCTGCCCCAACTGGGAAAGCAAAATCAGGTCCTAGGCCACCGACCCAGTTAAAAAAATTCTGAGAGTCTTTTACTCCTCTTCGTGTAAAAAGGATTTTAATTGCTACATAGGAAAATAAGCCTGAGGCTTAAGCCATGGCTCCATTTCCCCTTTTGACATCCTCCCTCCCTGGGGGTGGGGGAGGACTGGGGACCTTCCCTCTCTGCTGCCATCCGTCCATGACTGGCTGGCTGTGGATATGTGTTTTACAGTCTTACTAATGACAGGTGGCTGGGAGGAAGACACGAGTTCTGCAGCCATGTACATTCCGTTAGAAGTTTATGTACCTGGTTTGTTTGCCGGGGAGCCCATGGTCAAACCATTTGAACTTGCCAAACCCCAATCTCCAGGGTAACAAACAATGAGACTCCCCTCAGGAAGGGCTGCCAGGATTCCTGGGCACCAAGGGAATACTGTGCTGACCAGGCCCTTGGAGGGCCTGAGATTGGACTTCTCCATGCCTGTGCCCAGTGCCAGAGCCCAGCACCTGAGTGTGGCCAGCCTTGAGGAGGGACTAAGACTTCCTCGGGCATGCGCAGTGGCAGTGGCACTACTTCCCACCTCCCCCACCAAAGGGCCTGGCACTCCTTTGAAGCTGGACCTGTGACTACCTGCAGGCCAGGCTGAGGGCCAGGGCTTTATTTACACAAAGAGCAGCTGGTAGAGGCTGCCCTTGTGTGGAGGAAATGTTGGCCCGACACTGGGGGGAGGGAATGAGAGGCAGCCTGATAAGAATCTGTGAGTAAATTATGTGGATGAAAGATTGCATGAAAGATTCGCTCCTGGGATCCTGGCAGTGGGACCCTTCCGGATCCTCCCGTCACATTTCACCAACAAGCTGAGTCTTAAATGATCCTGAGTGATTGCCAGGCTAAGGCACAGGGCCTCAGGGGCTACTCCCTGTACTGGGTCTGTTCAATGCAACTGGAAGGCTGGTAGTGAGGTCTGGATGTTGAACGTGGGGAGGGTAAGGGAATCTTGCTTTATTGTGTACCTACTATGTGCTAGCCCACTTCCCTCAGTTATTTCATTGCCTTTCGTTCCCAGGATGTTTGGGGGCAGGTATTTCCATTTCTCCTCTGGGAAAAGATCTGCGTCAGATGGGTGAAGTCATTTGCCCAAGAACACAAAAGACTGCAGGGTGGAATAGCTGAGATGCAAACTTAACTCTGCCCCTGGCCCCTTCCCTCCCACTGCATTGTCCATGGGAGGCGTGGGGACTAGGCAGAAAATGTGCAGAAGGGGTGCATCAGAGATACATTTCAAGTGTCCCTTGGTGTTTCTGGATGCTTTCCCTCATCCCCCGACCCCCGCCCCGCTGGTGCCTTGTCCTTCACCAACGGACCCAATGAACCTGATCGCCAAAGGCTCCTCCAGTTCCATCTATCCTATGACTTGCTGCCACCTCACCTGCTTGCCGAATTTAGTAACAGGAAGTCACACCGCCAGTGATCACTGACCCAGAGGCCCTGGTCGTGTCATTGTCAAAGTCAGTGTACTGCAGGAGTGAACAGGCAGGTGCGACCAGATCCTGACACTGCATCCGGTCCTGGAGCAATAGAAACAAGTCCGGTGTTTCCAGCAGGGTCGCGCCCACACCCACCTCACTACAGCCCTAAACCCGTTTCTTCACTTTCCCTGGCCCCACTTCTGCCTGGGGCCAGGAAGGGAAGTTTGTTGCTCAACCTATTGAGGTTGTTCTGGTTCCCAAGTGAACCATCAACCAGTCAATCAGCCAGTGGACCCAACTCAAGCCATCCACAGAAATACTGGCTAGCACTGCTAGGACCACCTAGTAAATCCTCAGGGGGTGCTGAGAGACATCTGTGCTCATCTACCCATCCACAGTGGGGAATGAGGGCTGGAAGCAAGGGGCCACTCCAGTCCTTGGGATCCATCAGGCCATGTACAAGGGGCCAGAGGCCTGTGACTGCGTGGGTGGCTACATGGACCTCTATTACACATCTGTCCTACCAAGTTGGCAGACTTTCCAGGACGCTCCAGATCTTTTGCTTCAGAGGGCTAGGCCAAGATGACAACTTAGATAGAAAATCAAGGCAAGTGGCAAAAAGAATGTATTTGTAAACATTTATTGTCAGCCACTACACTCAGCACTAGGGATCCATCCCAGCAAAAACCAGATGCATCCTTGACCTCAGATGTCTTAGCTGAGTGAGGAGTCAAACAGGGAGGGCCTATGTCATTTCCCACAACACAGCTGGGATAAGGCCCTAAGCAGGTGAGGCAGGCAAATACAGGGGACCCTCAGGAAGCCTTTCTCAGACTTCAAACTCTGCCTCCTTCCTTCACTCTTTCTTTCTGCACAAATTTCTGGAGTACCTGATTCATGATAAGGGCCCAGGGATCACTTAGAGGCTTAAAGGAGAGCAAGTTAATGTATCATGGTGTGGTTATTGAAAAGCCAGAGATCCAGGAAGGCTGTGGTGGCACACACCTGTAATCCCAGCTAATAGAGAAGCAGAGTCAGGATGGTTGGTGGAAAAAGCAAGACCCTACTGAAAAAATGAAAAGTGAAAATCTGGGGCATGGTTCAAGTGGTAGATAGATCCTTGGATATGTGGACACACCAACCTCCAGGTTGGGGTAGGAAAAGACTCTGGCAACAGCACTTATTCCGTGCCTTTGGGAGATAATCTCTCTGATCTTCAGTTTCTCTCTCTGTGAAGTAGAAACAATATATGCCCAACAAGGCCAGGCCCAAAGTAGGCAATAAGGAATACATTCTACCATGTTCATTCATTTTAAATTAACCAACTGAATGCCCCCAGGTCTAGTAGGTTTTAAAGATTCAGGTCCTCAGGAGGGGTGGCCTCCTGAAATGGGGGTAGGGGGAGGATTCAGTGACTTTCCTTTGTTCTCTCTGAAACGCCAGATAACCGGTTGAGGCTGAAGCATCTGGGGAACTTCTTGACCTAAATCCTGTGGGCTATCCTCACACACCAGCCAGAAGATATACAGCCACACCCCTACCATTTCAGTACCAACTTGTACTTCATGCCAAGGGAGTTCTCTTTCAAGAACTGTCTTTACAAATGAAAAGAAACATATGATAATTGGAGACCACCTATGTGAAAGGCACTAAACAAGGGCTGCTTTTATAGGTTAGTTCATGTTATCTGGAACATCCCCTGGTCAGGAAAATATTAAGATAATTAAAATAATAAAACTTCACACACACACACACATAAAACTCTGAGTAGGCCAGGTACTGGTGGCACATACTTGTAGTGTTAGCTGTTCAAGAGGCTTAGATTTGAGGAACGTGATTCAAAGCCAGCCCCAGCAGGAAAGTCCATGTGACTCTTATCTCCAATTAATCACCAAAAAACAGAAGTGGAGCTGTGGCTCAAGTGATAGAACACCAGATTTGAACAAAAAAGGTAAGGGATGAATCCAGGACCTGAGTTCAAGCCCCAGGACCACACACACACACACACACACCTCCCCCCAGAAAAGCCAAAAAATACCTAAGTAATTTCTACAATACAAATGTGACTGTGTTACTTTAACATCCTTGCTTTAAGTGTCTCCTACAGCCTTCACAAAGGCGTCACTGCAGAAAGGCATACTTACCACATTCATCCGCTAGGCCTTCTTACCTCTTGGCCTTTGCACATGCAATTACTTTCTAGAATGCCCTCCCCAGATCCCTGCTTCCTCTTCTGCTTGTACATGGTGCAATCCTATTCATCCTTCCGCTCTTGGATTTAAATGCCATCTCCTCAGGAAGTCTTCCTTGTGCAAGTATGGGCCTCGGCTGTGCTCTGCACTATCTGTATTATTCTAAGTATGTGCTTCGTTTATGATCACTGGACAGTGAGCGCC
Source organism: Perognathus longimembris pacificus (assembly GCF_023159225.1). Taxonomy (NCBI): domain Eukaryota; kingdom Metazoa; phylum Chordata; class Mammalia; order Rodentia; family Heteromyidae; genus Perognathus; species Perognathus longimembris. Next base: position 40,065,391 of record NC_063167.1, on the reverse strand, counting down.
TTAGGGACAGAGCCTGTGTCATATCCCCATGTCCTTAGCGCCCACCCAGCATATTGTGGGTCACAGTATGAATTCAACAAATGTTTAATGGGTGGATATGAAAAAAAATAGCATATAAATTTCCCCCTCGTCACAGAAGAAAACCAAGGCTCAAAGAGGGCAAAAGTGCCTATGTACAGTCAGGCAGCTGGTTAGTGGGTGAGCGAAGTCAGGCTAAGTCCTCTGAATCCACTTACTCCTGTTTTAGTATTGCATGAATGCTGAGAAGAGATAGCATTCTCAACCTCATTCTAAGTTCCTTCACCACAGTATTTTATCGCTTTCTATCAGTACTGCTCACACATAGAGGCTGGACATAACGTTGTCAGAATTACAGATCCCTACAATTAGGGCTGCAATTGATTCCAGGTCCTTGTATGTGCCTGAGACATATGATACCTCATGACTACTTAGCGAGGCTCCCACTCTGATGTCTCCCAGACTAGGAAGCCAATTCAGGGAAGTTATATGATTTTCTCAGTAGTGGTCCTCAGTCTTCAAATTCAAATCAGCCTCCAAGTCCAGCCTCCTATGTGTGACCACATATTCCACTGGGCCCCAGGTTCCTCTCCAGCAGGAAGAAGATGAGACTACACTATCAAAGGCCCCTATGAGTTCAGCCCGAATGTCATACTATCATACCTCTTTCTCTAGCTATGCTTATCTTCCTCGTTTATTCCAGCATCTGCACTGGCTCTATCTCTGGGAAAAGAGTCTGAAGATATGAAGCTATCCTTGCTCCCACTAAGTGGCCCCTTGGAGAACTGGGCAAATCCAGCCATCCACAGGTGTCTCAAAAAACAAACTCTTTAGCAATTACACGCACCCTGAGCCACAACTCCCATAGTCTTTTTTGGACTCCAAGGAACTGCTCCTAACTCTAGAGTCACCCCCAAGGACTTCCTTAAGGTGTTTACATTGATTTATTCACCTAAAAATATGCCTGACATTGTTTTATTAGTTAATAATGTTCCCTTTGGAGCCTTGGAACTTCTTCATCCACCTAAGATGAGGAAGTTCCTCTAACAATCTTATTCTAGCCTAGGAGTTTAATGAAGGCAGAGGCTACTATGTTTGATACATGACCTGAGCCTGGCACACATTAAGTCTCATTAAATCCTGGCCAAATAAAAAGCTAAAGATTAATTGTTCTGTTCATCTTTTACAAGTTTCTTCTAATCTTCTTTATAACCAAAGAATCATGATATTGTAGAGTCAAATGAGACTATGAGGGGGGAAGGGAGGAGCCACTAATCTAATTCTCTCCTTTCATAGGAAGGAAGACAGAGCACAGAGAGAAGGTTCAGGACAGACCTCCTATTTCTAAACTTGGGTCTAAAAGCAACTTCCCCTGGCTGGGATTCTGCACCAAAACAAAACATAAACATATACTTATTTCATTCTCTCAGCAGCCATGTGTGGCTTGGGGACATGAGCAAGGAGGAGTTAGCTTTACCATGTTGAAAGAGGAAACTAAGAGTTGAGAGAAACTCAGTGGAGGGCCATGCCTAGGTCACAAGGACAGATTCCTGGGATTTCCCAACTCCAGACCACACTAAAAGCTCATTGGGCCCCAGGCCTCTAGTCCCCTTCCCCACTGCTTTCTGCTCAGGATTGTAAAAACCTTGTATTTTTTTAAAAATCTAATCCCTCTGCCAGGTATAAGAAATGTATACCATTCAAATGCAATTGTGATCCACTTTTTTAAGGGTGCTGGTGGCCCAAATGTTTCTTTCAGAAACCAAGTGTGCTCAAGTGACACTAACAAAATCCTTCAGGAGGTAGCTCTGTGCATAAGGAGTCAGAGTCTTTGGGAGACATTGTGCACATCACACTTAAGTCCCTGTCCACATCATGGTCACCATATCCCAGACCACAGGCTCATCTAGGCCACTGGTCTTTGCGTTTCTAGGGATGGTGGAGCCATGCAGCAACCACATATTCTGATGATGGGGATGAGTAAGGGATGTAGGTGGGAAATGACTTAAATGAGGTCAGGAACCTGAAAAAAAACAAAAACAAAAACCAAAGGCCACTGGAGCAAGAGCAGCCATGCTGTCCCTTCCTGACAATCATGCTTGTGCTGTGTAGAGAAGACTCATCGTGGGCACAGCAGCTCAGTTATTCAGGAATAAAAACATACAAGTATTTCTTTTTCTAAAGAGGAGGAGCAGGATCAGTATGTTAACATTCTGTTTCAAAAACTGAAACTAATTTACAACTTCACTGAAAAATAGTAGATCCCCTCAATAACTTTAAATGCCTCAGTGGCTATCACTAGGACAGTGCTGGGCAGGAACCCAGCTCTGCTCTTCCAGCCAGTGTCCTGGCCTGCACACAGGTGCTAATGGAGTCCCTGGACAGGGGCTTAAGAGAATTAAATGATGTCACATATGGCATGATTAAGCACCAAGCATTATGTCTTACAAATAGTGGATGTTAAACAATTATTAGTCCCCCCCTTTAAACTTAAAAAATAAAAGGGAAAAAACCCTCTGCTTTGGAAACCAAATAGTCACGGGCAAACCCAGGAGTACCCAGTGAAGTGCAGTTCTACCAGTGTAAAACAGATCCATTTTCCCATAGTTGGTTCACAACCAGCCCTCACCCAAGGTAGTCAAGTTCCTGCATAGTGCGTTTGTAGGCTTTGCTTGCCTCACCTCCTTGTGCCAGGCCTTGCCCGTCAAAATGCAATCACTGCAACTCACCCAGCAGGATTCCCACATGCCTTCTGGCATGTGCTCACACACATACTAAAAACGTGTGCAATGCGATGCAGCCTGATAAAATGCATGGCTCCCTTCCATGCAATGCAGGCAAGATCAGATAATGAGCAGACAGCAGAAGCCTGGAGAGGAGTCCATGTGTTTCTTCTGTGAATAGTGGTACAACTTTGGCAGATTACTTTTCATCTGTGTTCCTGAATCCAAAAGATGACCATCATCATGCTTACCTTTAGGTGTTGTTGTAAGGTTGAAATAAGGCATAGAAAATAAAATAATGGTCCCCTAAGTTATAGATGCTTTAAGCTAATGATTGCACAAAGCTGTAAATTTGAGAGAGAAGTCCTATTTCTAAGGTCTTATGTTGTTTTACCTGCGGATGTTGTGTCTTCTAACTATTTGCCTCTGACCCCAAAACCTTGACCTTAGTGGGTCATTACTGTGTTTCTGGCCTGCTTCTGCATTTCCTCTAAAACATTTGACAGTAGACAAAGCATGAGGCCACATTTCCCTACTGTGTTTCTACTTCCATCCCAAATGCCCAGCATACTACTGGGGGAGAGCCAGTCCTCACTGAAGGCTGAGAAGACCCTGACCCTCTTTCCTTGCTCCTAACTCCTGCTCTCCTTTCCTGGGCCCTTTGAGCCTGACTGGGAGAGGGAGACACAGCACTGAGCAGGCAGAGTGGGAACAAATAAAGACAGAAGACCACCCCAAATTTGGTCTAGGCATTTTGGAATGGGAAGCAAATAAGAAACACGGCTCTGTTGTTCATTTCTCTGTCAAAACATGGGAGCAGGAGAAAGGTAAAGGGAAGTAGTCACATATAATACTGGTAAAAGCCTGAGAAGCAGGTAAGTAACTATCAAATAATGCACAGAATGTTCACCAACTTTGTTATCAGCACACTCTTGGTGGAGCAGATCCTGTGTACCCCTTCTATGGACAATATGAGGATAAAAGGGGGTTTAAGTGCATCCAGTGATTTGTGGTTTTACTAGAGAAAAATGAGGAATATTTGAGGCACAGAGACACATGGAGAAGAAGGTCAGGTGAAGACAGAGTTTGGAATAACAATGAAGCAAGCCAGGCAAGACTAGGGTCTCTGGGGTCTGAGACAGACTCTCCTGAGGAAATGTGGCCCTACCAATCCCTTGATTTCAGATTTTTGTATTCAAGAGCTGTAATAAAATAAGTTTCTCTTGCTTTAAATTGCCAAGCTTATGGTAATAGTTATAGCAACCACAGGACACTAATACCAATAAAACTATACTTCTCATTTCCTTGGTGCTCTGTCTCCTTGAATCCTCAGCCTTTCCTGTACACACAGTAGGACTTCCATGGAGGCCTATGAGGACCTGATGGCCAAAGGCCTTGCAATGAGCTGTTTCTGTTTTTCCATGGGTTGTCTTTCCTGGTAATTGATCAAAGCCAAATGTCATGAAAACACCACAGTGATGTGCATAGCCAGCAGGAAGGAGACTGGCACAAACCTAGTGCTTGTTAGGGGGCCTCACCACCTATGATATCTCAACCGTTACCTTTCATACAGCAGGTGCGAAGATAAACCATTTGTTTTTCAAGAAGATCTGCTATACAGATGAAGAAAGTGAGGCCCAGGGAACTTGAGATCTCAGAGTGAATGAGCAGCAGATGTTGGTGCTGGAACCTTGGACTCTCAATGTTGCCATTTCACATTGCTAACACAGTTTATGACTTGCACAGGGTCCAGACACGGAAGCAAAAGAACGAGCAAGGAAAGGTAGAGAGGAATGAATCCATGTGAGGAGACATTGTGCTTGAGTGGGTAGCACACCTCTAATTTTCAGTTTGTTATGGTGGTGCCAAATTTAAACCTTGAGTGATGTTTATCTGTGATCGACACACAACTCTATGAACAACATGAATCACACTATGAAGCTGCCAGGGGAATTTTAGGCAACACTGAAGATATGCACAACCACATGAAGGCAGGGACATTACAGTCACAGATGAAGCATGCTGGTCCCAGGACACCTGTATGCAGAGGAGTGGCCCCTAAGCACTGCCTACTTCCTTCCCTATTGCCTTGGTTTGTGTGAGGTAAAGGTTGGCCTAAAATCACAAGGAGTGTCCATGAAGCTCTGCCTTGCCACTTCAGGAAGAGGCACACACACACTCATCAACACAGCAAACATGTATCACCGACTATGTGCCACCTGCTAAAGAACAACTGAAATCTAGTCCAATGAGCTCACATTCTTTTCAGGGGAGGCAGAAAATCAAAAAGTAAGTGAGGCTAGCACAGTAGCCCATGACTAGAATCCTATCTATGTAGGAGGTAGAGATCAGGAAGAGCATAGTTGGAGGACAGCCTAAAGCAAAAATTTCATAAGATCTCTATCTTGACCAATAAAAAGCTTGGTGTGATAGTAGTACATGCCGTCATCCTAGCTATAGAAAGAATAAATAAGAGGATCACAATCCCACCTAGTTTAGGCATAAAAGTGAGACTCTGTTTAAAAAATAATGAAAGCAGAAAGGGGTAGTGCCATGGTCCAACCCATATATAGAGCACCTGCCTAACAAATTCAAGGCCCTGAGTTCAAGTTCCAGTGCAACCAAAACAAGAAAAGAATAAATGCGTAATATGTCACTAAGTGAGAAGATGAGGATGATGTTGGAAGGACTGTTAGAGTAGTTAGGATGCTAGTTTTCATAAGGTCATCACAGAAGCTTTGAGAAGGTGGCCTATGGGCAGAAGCCTAGGCAAAGAAGGGGACCATGTGGAGAAAAAGAGAATTAGAAGTAGAAAAGACTCAAAGCAATCATCTGTTTGGAAAGTTTAGTCACAGCCCAGAACCCTGTGATGCTGGAGTCAACCCGTGCTAGGGAGCTAGGTCGGAGAGCTGGACAGAGAGTTCGCACAGAGTGCTATAGTCCAGCACGATGGCCACAGAGAGCTATCAGCATGGGAGGAGCCACTGGAGGGAACAACAAGGAAGGGAAGCAAGACCTGGTTAGGGTTGTGGAAGGACAGATTCATGAAAGTGAGGAGACAACAAGAAAGCTGCTGGGATGATCCAGGGACAGATGTAGCTACCTTAATGGAAAGGTTCAATCACAGAACAGCACAGCAGAGCTGATCAGGAGGGGAAGATAAAAGAAAGTGTAGGAAGGGTAAAAAACAGAAAAAGATGAGGAAAATAGGGGAGGGAGGGTGAGAGAAAATAATGTGTTTCATCCATCTAACAAGCCCCAATTGTCTATTGTTGAATGTCAAAATCTAGAATGGAAGAAAGGGAGGAATAACCAGCCATTGCTGGCTACCTCCCAGGTGCTAACTGTACACAGGTCTTCACATGTCCCACCTTATCACATCACCATCATTAGAGGGAGGAACAACAAGCCTCTTTTTTACACAGGAGGAACTGCAGGCTCAGAAAAGTGAAGTAAGTTCTCAAGGTGGGACAGCCAACCTGGGAATGCAGAAATGAGAATCTGGGCATTTCTAAGTCCAAAGCCTGCTATGCTCCAATCTCATTCTGGCTGAGTTCAAAACAGTACATAGACACAGTTTCTGCTTTTAAAAACCCCTCCTGACTGACAAGAACCTCATGAGCTCAGAACAGTTATCCCCATTTTTTGGAAATGAGAAAACTGATACCCAGAGAGGCTAAGTAACTTGCCCAAATCATAGCAGCTTGTAAGGAGGCACTGCCAAGATTCAAACTCTAGTCTAGCTTCAAACATCTTAACCACTATACGTTATCATTATATAATGTGGTTCTTTTAGGTTGTAGTAAAAGATAGATAGATAGATAGATAGATAGATAGATAGATAGATAGATAGATAGATAGATAGATAGATGGCAGGTATGTCAGCTTTCTAGTGTTGTAACACATTCCTGTGATAAATCAATTTTAGAAGAAATGTTTATTTTGGTTCATTTTTTGAGGTTTCAGTCTATAACTGATTGGTTCCATTGCTTTAGTCCTGTAGCAGCCCAGTACATCAGGGCCAGAGTATATGCCAAAAGAAGAAGCTCACTGACCTCATAGGACAAACAAAGAGAGTGAGACAAATGTCCCTCAGTCCCAATCATCTCATCCCTTGCAATACTCCACCTCTTAAAGACTCTACCACCTTCCAATATGATCAAGCTGATGACAAAATCTTTCAGACATGTGCCTCTGGGAAACTTTGTGATAAGAAAACTGTACAGCAGGTAAGTTAAAAGCACCAAGTCCACTACTACTCTAAGACTACCCAAAGAACATGTCCACAATGCAGTTGTTGATATATGTATCTACATATATAGATATGGGCACACCCATTAAATACAGGAATGCACAGCATTCCCAAGTCAATTACTTCCTAAATTAGCCTCAGCTATCTGAGTGTCTAGATGATAAGTCATTTCTTCAATTACAATGAGTTCTCAAGGCCATCTTGACTCTTTCCAACCAGCGTACAGATGTAGTATTCAAATTATATCTTTAAAAATTCAACTGGAAAGTATACTTACATTTATTACTTTTATATCTCATTCCCTTCAGAAGGTCAGGGAAAGGGGTGAAGGTTCAAATAGTTATCCTCTAGGAATAGAGAACGAACAGAATACCAATTTTAATGCCTTGCTGGTTCTCTGTAAATATAGATTCAACTCTCCTCGTCTGTAATTCAAGTCCAAGTATCAGAAAGAACAGAAAGTCAAGAGGCACTATGATGTAGGAAAATGTGTACAGACTAAATGTGTCTTTGGCTAGTCCTTAGCTCTCAAGCCTGTTCCCACACCTCCTTAGCCATGTGTACCAAGCAGGTGGTAGGGTTCTCTTATAAACAAAACAAGGATAATACCTGCAATTGTGGGGATTAGAAAAAAAAATCCCTTAAATGAAATGCCAAGCACAAACAGACAGTTGATTCTGATTCTTAATAAACCTGCATCTTCCATCCCCTTTCTAGTCAAGAGGCTGATAGAGGGCAAAGTTCAGAGTCTTGACCTTTCCCTTACATGGTAGACAGTACCTAACTTCTAACCAATAGAACCTTTCATTACTATCTTTGGCCACCACAGGAAGGAGTTTTTAAAAAGTCAGATGTTTTCAGGCATAAAGGCAGGTCCAGGCATCATTACTAGGTTGCTAGGTGTTGTTAAGCCACCCACCTAGCCACAGAGTGGGCAGCAATTAATGTAATTAGCACAGTGATGAGTGTCCTTTGCAATGATAAACAGCTCAGCCCTGCCCAACCTGACAGACCTGCTGCTCCTGACCCTGAGCGTCCACCGTGGGAGTGGTGTAGTGCAGTTGAGTAGCAAGAAACCAGCCTTCAAGTCATGTGGAGCCAGAAGTAAATCCTGGCTTTGTTAGTTCCTAGCTGTGTGACTGCTGGAAGTCACCTCACCTCTCTGAGCCTTAGTTTCCTTATCTGCAAAATAGACCTAATAATATCCTCACAGGATATTAACATGACCAACGTCATAAGGTGATGCTGAGTGGACAGCTGGAATGGCTCATTCCTTCTCTGCCTGATTCAGAGTTAATGCTCAGAGTAGCTTTAGAAAAACTAGTAGAATTGGCCTTATGCAAATATCAATATTCAGAAAATAGTGGAAAGTACTCCTTGATTTGAGTATTAAGCTAATGTTATAAATAATTATCATAAGTGTTATCAGTAATATTTCTGCTTACACAAAACAAGTGCCAAGGGGCTGGGGATATGGCCTAGTGGCAAGAGTGCTTGCCTCGTATACATGAGGCCCTGGGTTCGATTCCCCAGCACCACATATACAGAAAACGGCCAGAAGTGGCGCTGTGGCTCAAGTGGCAGAGTGCTAGCCTTGAGCAAAAAGAAGCCAGGGACAGTGCTCAGGCCCTGAGTCCAAGCCCCAGGACTGGCCAAAAAAAAAAAAAAAAAAGTGCCACAGCAATCCGTGGTCAGTAATGACAAGATACCTGCTTCGAACTTTAAATCTAGCAATGCCATGATGAGAATCAGCCTCACAAAAGAAATCAAATAGCCGGGTGCTGGTGGCTCATGCCTGTAATCCTAGCTGCTCAGGAGGCTGAGATCTAAGGATCACTGTCCAAAGCCAGCCCAGGCAGGAAAGTCCAGGAGATTCTTATCTCCAAGTAACCACCAGAAAACCAGAAGCGCAACTGTGGCTCAAGTGGCAAAGCACTAGCCTTGAGCTGAAGAGCTCAGTGATAGCACACAGGCCCAGACTTTGAGCTCCACAACTGACATAAAAAAAAAGAAAGGAAGAAATCAAATAATCCAAAAGCATGGGGAGATGGGTTCACACACATGTGTGTGCTTGTTAGGATTATTGAAAAATATTAGGAATTTTCAAATGCATCCAACTAACAGTTGCTGAGTGCCTCTGGGTGGTAAAGACACATGCACAATCAAGATTCATTGAAATCAAAGCTCTGAAAAGGTCTGTAAAAGGAGAGAGAGAGTCAAGCAGAGAGGAACTGACAGGTTCAGCTCAGCAAAACTGAAGCAAATCCTAAGGTTGACTAGAGAGTGAACCAGATGGTTCCTAGGAAGTATGAATATGAAACAGTAGCAAATGAAAATAAATAGGGCCTGTCTCTGTGGTGCAATAGGAGCACATTCGGCTGTTAACCTAAAGGTTAGTGGTTCGAGCCCACCCATAGACAAGAGTACATATTTACCCCTCTGTACAGCACCTTGACAATAAAGTTAAATTTAAAAAAAGAAATAGGAAAGAAAGAAAGAAAACTTGTCCCAGGACCCTAATCTAGAAAGGCCCCCCCAGAGAGTATCCAATTTTGCAGTCACTTCCATGGCAACCTGTGACAAGTAAGGCTCATAAATCTTAATGATTCAGGCAGAGAGAAATAAGTTCTGGATAATAATAATAATAATAATAACAATAATAATAATAATATGATGATGATGATGATGATGATAATTTCCTGCTGCTAGCTGTTAGTGTACCATTTTCTCTCTTAGAGAAAGAACAAGGCGAAAGCTATTAAAAGAATAATCTTGAATCCTCTCTAGTGCTTTTATTTTTAAAGTAAAACAGAGACTACAAGTCTATTCTACTGTGAAAAAAAAACAATGATCTGGCCTAACTCTCCAAGGATGGAGATGCTTAGGCCCCAAGTGACTTGTCTATCTGTCATGCACATACATACTTCTTTCTCAACTGGTATCTGTTGAATGAATACCCATGAAGGAACAAGTTAATTATATGACCATGTGACCAATATTGCCAAAATGGTAGACAACTAATACTGTATACTGATGTAAACTTAGGGCCTGGATGTGAAATTTAAACTGCAGTATATAGAAATTCTTGCTAATTATATTTCTATTCTTTACTGTACACAGGTATAAGAAACAAAAGAGTATGCCTGGTGGCCTAGCATCCACTGGGCAGTGCGTGTCAAGAGTGGGAGGAGGTAAGGAGGGCAGTCAGCATAAAAGCCTGGTGTAGAGCTCTGAATCTTCAGGATGTGCAATGGATCAGTGCCTGGAATTAGTATCTGAAAGACACAACAGCAGGCTCGCTACTCAGCAACACTGAAACTGGTACTTTAGGAATAAAGTTTCATTGAGCAAAGTTGGCCAAGAATATAGACTCTGTAGGGGAAAGTCCTCACCATCTGATCATTGTTTGTGACGCTTTCTTGCCTGAGATAGTTCTGGTCTTTCTTCTTCCTGACATACCCTCTCATACCATCCTCTTGCCAATTTCAGTGTTTATGTCATTGTCGTTCCTCTTCAGAGAGATAGTTTCTGATAATCCCCTGCAAGATGGCCCTCATTATTATTCTTATCCAAAAGTAGATGGATATTTAGAGTTCTTTGGGTTCCAAAGGCTCAGTGGTTTCCAACTCCATTTTCAATTACCATTTACACTTAATCATCTAGCTGCATCACAGGAAAAACACAATTCCAGGCTACGAGCAGTTCCTATAGGCTTCTTGTCTATGTAACATGTTCTGAGTTTTATGATTTTTATATTCGTTTATTTCTTATTTCTACATAGCTACTATAATACTGATTATAACAGTTAATATTCCCTGAGCATTTGCTGTGTCAGGTACTGTTGTAACTACATATCATCTCATTTATGCTTCATAACAAATTCTATTATTAATGACACTTTATAGATGAGAAGTTGAGAGTAAGAGAAGAAACTGGCCAAGTTTGCACAGTGAGTAAAAAGACAGAAGGTGAATTCTGGACCCAGGTAATCTACTACTCGAGCTATAAGACAGCACTGTTGCCCACTACCTCATCCCTAGGACATTGTAAAATGCCTGGCGAAGAACAGGGGCAAAAATGTTTTAGAAGGCAGGCAGGCAGGCAGGCAGGAAGGCAGGGAGAAAGAGAGGGAGGAAAAGGACTGGAGAGGAGGATGTGCTGCTAGCCCTAGCAGGACCCACTAAGCAGTTCCACTATAGCTGATAGACAGACAGATGTAGGAGACAGAGCTGAGTGAGAGAACACCTTTATCCTCAGTTCATGATGACCCTAGATGAGCCTTGGAACTGCCTTAGTGGGTCCCAACCAGAAGTTCAGCAGTAATCCAATTGTCCTGCTCCAGGGCTCCTATGCTAGGCCTTTGGAGCATACAGATGAATAAAACAGAGCTCTCTCTAAAGGAGTATATACACTAGTGAGGAAAAGAAATCCTGAAACCATAAAGGGGAGGGCACAGTACCCTAATCAAGATAGGAAGGGAAGAAAAGGAACAAGAGGGGGAGAGACTCTGTGAGAGCTATTGCTTGCTCTGCTCACAAAGCCTGGCACTTTGTGGAGAGATGCACTCTGTCACTTACCTGTGTAGATAACTGCTCTAATGCATGTTACTGCAAGACAGGGTGAGACTGATGACCAAAGAGATGACAAACAAGTTGCTAAATTTTTCCCAAGATGCTAAAACTTTGTTCAGCCATGAAGCAGCAATAGAGCAAAAAGTACTTGAACACAACTAAATGCAGTTGCCTGGAAGGAATACAGCACTGGAGATACTACACAGACCCTGCCTCCCACATACTCTACACACCTCCACCATCCTGCTGGGCTGTTTGCTCACACAGTCTTCCTTGGATTTACTTGTTGTTGCCTGGTGTCCCCTTGTCTTTAAGCATGTTCCCTGACTTCCATAACTGCAGCCACACCCTTTCCTAACTTTTCATCAGTGTTAAGGTAAAGCCCCACATTAGTTGAAGCATTAATATATATGTGTATTTATTCAGAATTTTCAGGTCTTTTAATCTCCTTTTACGTTCACTCCGATATTTAGAGTTCTAGTGTGGTCACAGTATTGTAGCAGTTTTTCATGGCCTGAACTAAACCTATCTTTGCACAAGACCTGAGTACAATTTTTGGGAATACAAACTCTTTCAGGAATATATACATAAGTGTCATAGAACTCATATATGATGATAAAACAGAAATGTCTCTATCAGCTCACCAACGGCTTTCCCATAAGCCATTGTGACACTCCTTATACAAGTTCTCTGAAGTATTAATTACCATATCCATTCGTTAAAGGAAAAAAACATAGGTTCAGAGTTGTTAAGTCACTTATCCAGTGGAGATGAACCAGAACTTGAATCTAAGTCTTCAGTTACAAGTCCATTTATACAGTCTTCATTTCACCTACAGTGCTCAAAATATTTCCCACTATAGGGTGGATAGACAATCATCAAATTCTGAGACATATAAGACAATATCTAGATAATTTATCTATCCAATAATGTAGTTCATGAGGGTCATTTTGAAAAGTAAAGAAAGACACATTGAGGGGAAGAAGGAAACAAAATTTTGTAGCTCCTACTATAAGCTAAGAAGGTTACTAGAAGACTTTTAAACAGCCACACACAGGTGGAAGATAATATTTGTAACTTCATTTTACAGATGTGACACTCGCGTTTAACTGCTGAAGGAAATTATCAAAGATGACACTACTGGGAAGGAAATAAGCGGAGACTTGTCCCCAAGTTTACCTGATTCCAAAATCCATGCTTCTCTATTGGATCAATGAGTGATGCCTAGCACTTGTTGAATCAGATGCAACTTTCAGAAACACTTGGATGAATCTATTTGTTTTAGTAGTTTATCATTTGTATATTAACTATATGTCTGGGGCAATTCATACTTGCTATTCACTTACAAGGGTGTTCAATCCAATTCAATACCATCTACGTATCCTCTCACATAAAAATCTTCACATTTTACAAAAGCAAGCATTTAGAGAAATGTGTTAAATAAAATCAGTTTTGGATATAGGAAAAAATGGATGGAATTATGAGTAAATGGCTGAAATTTCAGAAATGTGACTTAACTCTAACAAATCTGTGGATGATTGGCTCTCATAGGTTATATTGGCAGAAAATATTTAGAAAATTATCTCTTTTCCTAAATTACTGATTCTCTGGTCAGCATTGTTTTTTCTGGGATTGTGACTTGAACTCGAGTTCTTACTCTCTTGGCAGGGGGCTTGGATGGGGAATTCTCACAGCTAATGTTCTATCACTTGAGCCACACCTCTACTTCTGTTCTTGTTGTTTCTTCTGGTTATTTAAATACAAAACAACAGTGGTATCACAGATTTGTCTATCTGGGCTGATTCTGAACTTTAATCCTCAGATCTCAGCCTCCTGAATAGGACTATAGGTGTGAGGCGATGGTGCCTTACTTCCCTGGACAGCATCTTTAACAAACTTAACATGCTACTCTTTATTTCATTATTCTATCTTACTTGCTGTTTGTTCACAGGACTCTGAGGGGTTAAAAAAAAGCGTTTTGTGTCATTTTAGGATAGAGTGAGTAGTGGAAGATGATTGTAAACATTTTTAAAGAAGGTAATGGGGATTTTCAGAGCCTAAGGAACATTCCCAAGTACCCCACATGCTTGCTGTTTAAATTGTGCAGAGAAACAAAGTAAAAGGCTAGGGACCACTTAAAACATGGGCTGCTAACTTCTTATATCACTCAATTAAGTCACAGCCAAGGATCTCAGTGTCCCTACTGGTTTCTAAATCAATACAGGGTTTTGATTTCTAAAATCATTTCCAGCAATATGAGACACATTCAATCAAGAATAACTACATTAGCAAAAGTAGCTCCCCTGTAAGTTAGAAGGAATTTGCTTGCTGTGGGCACCAGAGCCCTCCTAGGACTGACAGTCAGTGATTTCATGACTTTAGACTCTGGATTTGCAGGTGGCCACACAAATAGCAGTAATATACACAGAGGATCAGTAAACAGTGTCTGGATTATGTTTAGTATTAATATCATACCATAGGCAGCATAAGACAAGCTGGTGTAAACTCTTATCTGCCCTGCCAGGCAATGAATACTCTAGTTAATTAAATGTTCAAGTTAATAGCCCTGTTCTCACTATAATTATAGAGTTTGTATTTTTCAAAAATGCATAGGACAATATATGGAACAGAATTTAAACTATCCATGATAAGTAATCTCATTTCCTTGCTTTATTGAAAAGCTGTTTTTTCAGCTAATAAAGCAATTCACATTTATATAAGTATCTTACTACTGAGCAAATATTCTCTGCCTCATTACAACCCCTTAGCCTTCCCAGCTTCAATGACATTGAAGTTGGCGATGTGACTTGCTTCAGCCAATAGACTGTGAGCAGAAATGACAACATACTAATTCCAAGACTAGGCTTTACAAAGCTGCTCATGCTCCCACTTACCCTGTTCTACGACCTGATAAGACTATGTGCCCTGTATAGTCATCCTATTCATCAAGAGTTAGTGAATGAGATGTACAGAGCAAGCCTGAATTTGACCCTCAGCCCTACTTCTCTGGGTTGCACACTGCGTATACATTCAACACGACATTGAAGTTAGCAGTTATGAGAAAAGCCATCATCACTACTAAGAAAACTTCAGGGTTGGTAGATACAGTGGAGAGTAGAGAAGACAGACTGGGGCCTGAGGAAGACTGAGCTACCACCACTGATTTGGGCCAACAAGCAGAAAATGGGATGCTTAACTCTGATAGCACTCAGATTTTGAGGTTATCTTGTTTCCCAACAGAAACAGCTTAATTCACCTATTGTGACAAACACAAACTTATAGAAATTATCTAACTTTAGAAGTAAATAAAAATATACTAACTCCCCTCTAATTAGAATAACTACTAACCATTTGGTGTAAACTTTCAACTCCTTTCTTTTGGCATTTCTAAGGATTCAGTGAGCAATTACATAAGGAATACAGTACTAGGCTGGGCAAACAAAGTAATCACTTATTAAATGTTAGCTGCTTTCATTAATTGAATATAAGTTAAACTCTCCATGGTAGCTAATCTCACTTCTCAAATAAAGGTGTTTTGTTTTTAATTCACCCAAAAATAAGATCATGTTATATACATGGATTCACAACTTGTATTCTTCATTTAAAGCTATGCCATGGTGAACTTCCAGGTCAGCTCATCTTTTTAAAAACAAGTTATCTTTTAAAATGGCTATATAATCTTGCACACTTTGAATATTCTATCATTCATTTCCCCTATTTTCGTTTTACAGATAAAGAAACAGAGAACTACTGGCTGCTTTTCCTACCAAGCCTTTTCTTGCCCCTTGGATATGACTTTGTGACACTTTGGTCAATGGAAATGATCTCTGAGGAAATTTTTAAAAGCTACCCAATGATGCTATCTTTCTCTCTTCTGTGATATACTTCTAGTAATATCTGAAGCAGAGCTCCTTCATTCTTGGTCTTAAACAGTTCAGGTCTGAATAAAATAAACTCATGGTGTTTCAAGCTTCTGAGATTTGTTTATTTCCACAACATAATTTAGAGGATGCTAATAGAGCTTTTCCAAATTTCTAAGTGTTTGAGTGAGTATTCATTGCAAGTGCATTCATCACTGGTTGGTCAGTCATGAACATGCTAGATATTGCTTCATGGAATGATTGGGAAATTTTGCCTTCCTAACTTCATTTTAGAAAATTATGAGAAGCCCCTTAATTGCCAAACCAGTAGGTAAGGGGCCATGATAATATCACAGAAAAAGAAATCTATATAACCCAACAGGTTGAGTCATCCTTGTGCATGTGAAGCATTGGAGGTAGGTCAGTGTCATGAAAACTTTAACTCAAGTTCTCCAGGTTGCAGGCACACACACACACACACACACACACACACACACACACACACACACACTGCTTCAATAAAGTTTGTGGTTCCAGGAAAAGCCATCATCACTTGTTAGAAAACTGCAGGATGGGCAGAGGCCATAGAGAGAAAGGAAGACTAGGGTAGCTGATGGTAGGAAGTCTGACCCCAGCTCCAGTGTGTCTCTGCTCCAGATCTCAGGACACTCAAAGCACTGCTGCAAGAACTTCCTGGGGGACAACAGTAGTTAAGACAAAAGGAAATTACCTTGAGTTTTCAAAAATTTGCAAGTGCAACACATCTTTACTATAAATATTTTAAAACAAAGAGGAAAGGAAGAATGTAGAAATTGCACTAATAGCACAACTGTGGACATCTGGAGGGCTAAGCCATATTTCCTCCTAGGTAAACTCATAAATTGCCCATGACCCTTGAGCACTGTCCACAGTGTGCTGATTACAGTTCAACATGTTCACATGTTTATGGCAGGGTTCTCCTCTCATGCTGTGCTCATTCTCTTCATTCTTCCTCTCTGGCTCACCTTTTTGTCTCTCTAAATATACTCCACAGTCAGTAACATCTAGATCTTCCGTGCATAACTTTACTCTTTCCTCCTCTGCTGCATCCTCTTCTTTGTGCTACTTCAACTCAACCTGCAAGCCTCAGCTTATTCACCACCTTCTTAAGGATAGTTCTTAATTTCCAGTGTACTCCTGTCAGATGCCCTTCCTCGCACCTGGAAAATCCCATTCCTTTGTCTCATAGTATTATCATAATAGACTAGTCATTTCTCTTTGTTATCTATTTTTCTGATTTTACTCAACACGTGGGCATACCACACAGTTTATACTTACCACTAATTGCCAGTGACTGGCCTATTACAAATATTCAAAAATTATTAAATAAATTAATTTTAAAAATTAACAGTATATGTTACTTGTATTTCTCCTGAAACCATCCAAAGCATTTTTGTCTCAATAAACTGAAAAAATAAGTAAAGAAGATGACATGTACTAACATGCTTCACAAAGTATATTCATTAAATGGTAATACACAGTTTATAATCAATCAGATGCTATTTTCTTTACATCTGCCTCCTCTACTAATTCTCTTCAAACTAGACAAAACCAGGACAAAATCCCTAACTTGATTCCTACATTTATTCTCATAAAGGACATCTTGTAGGAATAGCTGGGATAAGAAGACATTAGCAGCCTTAACAAATATACCCTCAAACCTAGTGGACCAACACACTTCTCATTCAACCAAGTCCTGTGAAGCTATTCCTGGTCAGTGGGTCACCTTCCACATTAATGGTCACTCAGGGATCCAGGCCCCTTCCATTTGTGGCTCTGCCCTTCAGTATATCCTCAGAGTCCCTTGCATTTTTACCAGGAGATGGTTTCTGAGGTGGGCCTACAAGCAACATGTATCACCCTCACTTTCTTTGGCCTGGCTAAAAACTCAGGCACATCTGTTTACAAAGGAGCCACAAAATGTAGTCCAGCTGAATACACATGTGAAAAAGGAAAAGGGGTTGGCAGACACTTTGTAGTTCTTCTGCCACAGATGGTAAAGGAATGTCTAGACTGTTTGAGTGGGCCTAAGAACAGGTCATTTTGATTTATAGATGCTGAAAAGAGTTGTTTTGATAGAGGAAAGGGCATCTAATGCTGGATGGAAGAAAATATTGTTCCAGATTTACAAATCTTAGGTAAAATAAGGTTAGTTCTAGAGCTGAGAAACTACTGATGTTGGTGAGTACTCCCAAATTCTAAACTATAATAAATGAGTTCATTTAAGATGGCTTCTATTGTCGGGATCTCTGGGACCCCTCACCCCACTTCTCCAGGGGAGATGCCTGAATTCTAAACTATGAAAGACACTCAGCCCTACCCCTCCCACCAGCGGAAGGAGTAAGGCGTATCTTGGTGGACTTTGCTGAGTTGAGGAGAGATGCCGAAATCCCCTTCCCCGTCAGCCCCCTCACATGTCTGATGCAGGAAGAAAATTCCGGGGAGACAGCCTGATGGTTGAACGGGTCTCATAGGATTTAATTGGGAGGGGTTTATATAATGGTAATGGCGGGAAAGGAGGGGGACTGGCCAAAGGGCCAGTCATAGGCTAAAGACCATGTCCATCACGGTGATGTCACGAACTTCCTCTATGGGCGGGGACTCCAACCCCCCAAGGGCAGGGCCTCCGCCATTAAACAGGTGGCCAAGCCAGGAGGCTAAGCCGGGAGGCAGGGACCGCTTGCTTCTCTTCCGGTTGAGGCGGGAAGGTGGGAGGGGCTCCCTCCCACACTGCCCCAGGGCTGGGGGAAAGGGCAGCGTGAATCCCCAACATTCTATAAATTGTAAGAATAATGTGACCACCACCACAGGTAATGTGGGATCCCATGGAATGATCACGAATAAGATTGGTATAGGGTCTTAAACATGGTAGACAATAAATGTGTATTAGTGAGAGAGCTTAAATTCTACACTTAAGGTAAATAAACTGTAACTTCAAAAATTCTTTCTTAAATAAGGCAGAGTTTTCTTCACTAATTTTAAATTATTATCCTTGCTCTAACCTCACAGCCTATGGAATAAATTGACTCCCCTCATAAGAGTTGCTCCTATAGGGTAGTTGCTCAGGTATTTAAAGACTCCTATATGTATTTTGGACACTCCTCCAACATTCTCCATACCCTCTTAGTCTCAGTTCCTTCCATTCTTCTGCATGGGACATGGTTTCATACTTTTTACCATATGATCATTCTTCCCAAAGATCTCTATGGTTGTCCCTAATTGCTAAGTTCCACACCCACCAATATTCCCAGTGGCATCCACCAAGCAGCACTTAGTGGAATAGTTCCTCCTGGCTCTGGGCATCACATGCTTACATGCTTACTCTGTGCTTAGAAGTATTTAAGCCATGAAGATGTTGCAAAGGAAGGTCAGCGATGGGAGAAGGGAAGGGCCTGGAAGATGACCTTTAAGGACTGGTCTTCTTTACAGCTCTATAGGTTTGGTGGAAGTTCTAAGGCATCACCATAAGGGCAATGGTAGTTGTCAGTGACACAGTCCTCCTTATACAAACCTAGTTAATCTAGAGGACTGCCTAGAGACTCTGGTGTATCCTAGAGGACTGTCTCTATGCCAGGACCATGTTAGAGGCTCTGTGAACAGTGGACACCAAAAGATACTTTTTTTTTGCTTTCCTGATACCGACATCTAGTAGATAAAATGGACCATAAAAAATTGCAGAATTATACAAAGAAATACATAACAACAAATTAAACGATGGTGGTATGAGGGAATTGCCCTTTCCCTATCCTGTTTTCCATGATGGGACAACATTTATAAGAGCCTCTTGTTCTCTCCCTTCAACTCTCATTTACTTCCAGGTGCAGGAGAATGAGAAAGGCCCAAGCATGCCCACCTCAGCAACTTACCCTCTCCTTTCAGTCAATTCAGTCAAAGGATGAAAGCCTATAGGCTTTGAAAGTATTATAAGACTGTCTTTGCCAGGAATGAGTTTAAGTGGGTTTAAGCCAGAGGTGAAATGTCATGAAATCCACAATAGCTTCATATCTACCATGTACTCCAAGCCAGGCTGTGTCATCTGACAAGATGGCATTTTGATCCCCAGTCATTTGATTCCTGTGTTTAACTTTCAGCTGGCTCTGAACTCAGGGACCAAAAAAAAAAAAAATGGTATTATTCACCACCTTCCTCAAATCCTGTGACTACAAAGGAAAACTATATAGACTTTCAAGAGGATGTAAGAAGGGAAGCTAATAAAGGGATCTAATTTAAGTAGGCGCAGGAGCACACAACATGGAAAACAGAGAAAGCCTGTTTTGGTGTCACTAACTTCAAAAGGAAGACAGAAAGTGGCTAAGGAGAAGGGAAAAATGGTCTTGTATAGATAAATTCTCAGGCAGCAGATAGTTTGTCTTACTTGGGCAACCAATGAGTGAAGGCTAGTGTGGGAGTCAATAGGACTGGTCTCCCAATGATTCCAGCTCTCTGCCTTGCAGGCAAGTAGGACTGCACTTCCTGGTCCCGTGGTGGTTGGGTGGAGTTATAAGACTCATTTTAGCAATGATTTGGGACAAATAACATATGATTTTTATGTATTTATTTTTTAAGCCTGATCTTCAAATGTAGCCCTTGCCGGTCTGGAACTCTCAGTTCTCCTATTTCAGCCTCCTAAATGCTCTAATTCCAGACATGTTGCATCAACATGTGATATTCTGAAGCAGACATCTAACTGCCCAGAGAAGACCCTCTGAAAAGCCCTTTCCTTCTACTATGATATCTGTCAGGTTCCTAAAGTTGGGTACTCCATCAGCCAGGTTCCCAGAGTACGGTGATGGGTTGAGAGACTCTGCCATTCTCCACAGACACATAACAGGAGCAAGGAATGAAAGATTTTGTCATACGTCACTGAGTTGTCTTCACTGCAACCTAATAGGCAATCTTTCCTATAGTCAGCATAGATGGAAACAGCTAAGTGAGGGGGAAATGCTGGCATTTCAGACTAACATCCCAGCAGGGAAGTCTGAGAGGCTTCAGCATTGCATATTAAAATGAGGTACTATCTACCTCACTATTCAAACACTCCCTTAATTTCCCAGTGGGAAGTCTACTTAAGAACAAAATCCAGGCTGGGCACAGCTGGCTCAAACTTGGAATCCTAGCTAGGATGCAATCCTGTTCAGATGGCAGAAATAGGATGATTGCAGTTCAAAGCCAGCCCTGAGAAAGTTTGCAAGACCCAATCTCAACATGAAAAGCTGGGAACGGTAGATACATCTGTCATCTCCACCATGATGAGAAGTATAAATAGGCTGGCCATGGTCTAGGTGGGATTGAGTCAAAAAAAGTGAGACTATCTTAAAATAACTAGAGCAAAAAGAGCTCGAGGTATGGCACATGCCTACCTAGCAAACCTGAAGCCCTCCATTTAAATCTCAGTACTGCCAAAAATAAATGATTTTTAAAAAAACACGCAAAAATCCATCAATAAGAATTCAGCAGCCAGGCACCAGTGGCTCATGCCTATAATCCCAGCTAGGAAAGTCAACGAGACTCTTATCTCCAATAAACAACTCAGAAGCATCTGGAAGCGGCACTGTGGCTCAAGTTTCACAGTGCTAGCCTTGAGCCAAAGAAGCTCAGGGACAGTGCTCAGGCCCTGAGTTCAAGCCCCAGGACTGGCCAAAAAAAAAAAAAAATCCAAGCATCTTTTAGCCTCTCATGTACCAGTACAGTACTGAAGATCCAAAATAAATGACATAGTTTGGGGATGGAGTCAAAGACTTAAGAAAACATTTACTAGATCAAGTGGTAGACATTCTCTCCTTTGGGTTTGCACTCAACGTGGTGAGAGCCACACTGTGTGACAAGCAGGTGGAAGATAGGGTAAGGAAGCTTCACGGAAGTGATCACTTGAGCTGGGTCTTGAAGGATGACTAATTGCCAGTTCACATTTTGATTGAAGAATGTAAGTAAATGGAAAGATGGAGAATGTTAAGAGGAGTGGAAAAGGTCTGGAGAGGCTGAGAGGAAGAGGAATGGAGGGAATGCAGAGTGCAGGGTGTGGACATTACTATTCACAAATGCTTGCTGTCCTGGCCCACTGACATCAGGCTTGGCCGGCCACGTGAACTGCTCTCAGCAGAAGCTCTAAGATTCATGCTCTCTGCCACCACCAGCAGCAATGTTGTAGAAAGATGATCTGCTAGCCAGGGTCTTGCAGCAAAGATGTGTGTAAAACAGAGACACAGACGACTCATGTGACGTTGATGGACATGTAATCAGAGTGAAAAATATCTCTGTGGCTATAATCCAAGAAGCTTTGTGGGTCGCTATCACTACATAAAGTAGTCCAGACAGAGGTATGCCTCTCCAGCTTTCTAATTTTCAGGCACATACTAGGACTTCACTTCCATCCACCTTTTGAGTAAAACGTAGTCATGTGGTTTATTTTGGGCCAGTTATCTGTAAACACAGTAATGTGACCATTTCTGGAGGAAGCTTTTAAAGCTACTGTGAATTTACCATGCTGTCTTTCCCTACCAAGCAAATCAGGATGAATGAAGAAACTTTCTCTGGAGCCGATGAACACACCGAGCAGACTCTATGACCTTGAACATGTCAGTGTGAGTAAGAATAGTTTCTAATTTTATTTTTCGCTTCTCTAAGGGATATGTACATATATATAATAAAAACATAATTTGTCTGATCTTTAAAAAGTACTTAAACATATAAATGAGGATTAAAATTTTTTCAATTTTTTTCCTTTATTTGCATTAGTCACTTGACAGATACCCTAGCCATTTGCTCAGAGTATTCATCTCAGTAACTGTACCTGGCTACTGGCTGCCATATTGTAGTGTCTCTGTGTAGAATTTTTCTCTTATTGCAGAAAGTTCTATATACTATGACTATAGACAGAATGGCATGCTTTGATTATGCATCAATTCAAGGTTAGAATGTTTTCCCTAAACTTTAAAGTCTTACCATACAATATTTAAAGTTGTTTTCAGTATGGCCTAAACTAAGTATTATTTGAAAGGAAAATTGCTCGTCTGTAGTAAGGATCACATACAGTAACTGTAACATGCCACTCATCTCATGTTTTTATAATGGACATTAAATGGAAAAATTTGCAACATACTTACAATGTAGAAATTTCAAATATTTAGCTATAACAAGACTTTTTTTAGCATTAACAACAGGGGTTCGTTGTGACATTTCTTTTTTTTTTTTTTTTTTTTGGCCAGTCCGGGGCCTTGAACTCAGGGCCTGAGCACTGTCCCTGGCTTCTTTTTGCTCAAGGCTAGTACTCTGCCACTTGAGCCACAGCGCCACTTCTGGCCGTTTTCTGTATATGTGGGGCTGGGGAATCGAACCCAGGGCCTCATGTATACAAGGCAAGCACTCTTGCCACTAGGCCATATCCCCAGGCCTCATTGTGACATTTCTATATATGTATACAATGTATTCCAAGGAACTGCTACCCTTTCACTCTTCCTTATCCCCATACTCCTTCCTAAAACAGTATCAACAGATGCAGCCCCTCCCCCACTTAATCAAGAGCTTTCATTGATATTCTTCAAATTGTTTTCTTATATAGTTATGGTGTATCTCAAACTGATTCATTCTTTATTTTTCTTTATCTCTTTTTCAGAATAAAAAATTACAATATAATCAGACATAGAGAGATTAGTAACTAATAATAAACTTTCATGAAATGTTAGAAAAAAAAGAATAAAGCTTCTTTGTTAAGCCACTGAGATTTTAGGATTGTTGTTATGGCAGCATGACCTAACCTGTCCTGATATAAAATTTGGCATTTAGAGACACCAGATAACACAATCACAACAATAAATGACAACAACCAAACATTTTGCTTTCAGGGCAGTAACTGATCAGAAGATGAAAGGCTGTGATCTGCTTGATGAATGTATCACCCCATATGACTTAGAAGGTAGTAGATCATGAACCTAATAAAGGAAAACAAGAGATTACAATCTACTTACAAACAGAATTTCTTTAGCACATATGAGTGGCTGCTGAGATAAACTGAAGAAAGATGTGGCCACTTTGTAAGCAGGAACAAAAGGGAGTAGACAACCCACAAACTCAGGTGTTTTCAGGGCAAGAAAAATTAGTTCTTGTGTGTGAAAATAGAGCAATAAAACCATTTGAAATTGTTTTAAGAAAGAGGGAAAGATGGAGAGGGTGAGGCTGATGGGGATACACAGTATAGATGGATGGAAATGTCACAATGAAATCTCCTTTGTACAACTAATCTATGCTAATAAAAAATTAAGTAAAAAATGAAATAGCTTCCTTCATCACAGCTAACACATTATGAAATTTTTAAAAAGAAATGTTTTCTGCAAGAAAGAGTCTTGCAAAAAGAAAAAAAAGCCAGGCTTGAAGCAAGTACAAGTGAAGGGTAAGTATTAACATACTGTTAACACCTCAGAACAAATGAAGTCAGTACCTAGCCTGTATGTTCAACTGGACAAAATTGCTCTGGAGAAGGGAAAGGTGGGATTGAGCCACCAATGCCTAATAGGTCTAAAGCACTCAGATCCAAGCTGAAAGCAAGAAAGTCAGAAAGCAAAGAAACAGGGCAAACTATAAAAGTATACCTGAGCAAGAACTGTACTGTGGCTACTGGCATACTGCACACCTAGTGCCAAAGAGTCAAAAAGCCCACATTTCAGATTTGTTCTGTCCCCAAAATAGCAGCCTGGTTTAAGAGCATCTTCAAGATGCAATTCCATTCTGTCTCTCTCACAACTTTTAAAAGCTTATCAAAAGCTATTTCCCAAGGTCTACTTTAATGTTTGAAAGGAGGACTCTCTCAGGAGCAAATTCAGGGATCAAAGAAAACAATAGAGGGCAGTCACATTCAGGGAGCAGAACCAGGGCCTGGAAGGGGGGGGGGCATCCTCAAGTTTTTTTGTATGATTAGCATCTATTGTGCCATAAAGATACTTACTTGCTTAGTATCTCCATTCCAAATAAAGACTTGGTCTCACCATATGGTAGACTGAGCTGGTACGTGGAGTAGATAGATGGTTTTTTTTTCGGCTGGAGAGACAAGGAACCTGTTCCCAATAGGAGACTCTGCTACACTCATCAAGCCTAGGAAGTGAGTTGCATGCTGTGACTAGAAGGGTCTTGAGGGATGATTTCCTTGAGGAAAGGTAAAGGGAATTCTGCCCATGGAAATATAGTGAACCAAACATTTGGAGAACAGAAAGGGACACTGTTAGTCATCCCATTGTGTTCCCCCAAATAGTCCTGGCAAGCCCTTCCAGACACTTGGCACAGTTCAGAGAGATTCCAAGTTAGGCATGGCTCTGTGACTTGCTTTGGCCAGAAATGGGCAGAAATTGTGTGCACCATTTCCAGGTGGATGTGCCTGTGCGTCGGCAATGATGTGCAAGGTTCTCCTCACCTGTCCCCCGAACACAATCACTGGAACAATCATGTGACCAGATGAAACTCCTCAGCCTGAGTCTTTGAGTGAATACAGGAAGCAGAGCTCTCTGCTGACCCACAATGAGCATGTAACAGGGCATGTAACAGGAGCAAGAAATAAACTTAACATTGCAAGACTGCAATATTAAGGATGCTCCTTAGGGAGGCATAATACAGCCTTTCCTGACAGAGAGTTAGGAGTGAAAGATGAGGCTAGAGTGAGCAGGACCTACATTGCAGAGGGAAAAATACCTCGCCCAGGCAAAGAAATTGAAATTCTGTCCTGGTTGTAAGGAGAAGCTAGTGAAAGCTTCCAAGCAGGGGCGTTAACATGAACAGATTTGTTATGTTTTGGATTTAATATGCTATTTCTCAACCTAAGGAGAAATTCAGCCTATTAAATCAAACAAGGCAGAGGAACACATAGAACTCTAATGCAAAAGATGTATATTTACACAAAACCCTCAATCTTGAAGTATCTAAACTACAGGAGCTCTGAAAAAAGGTACCAATACTTTGGCAAAAACACTTCTATGCCACCAGGGTCATTTCCTCTACAGATAACTGTTATTACTTTACAAGAAAGTTTGCCAGGATGGAGAAAATACAAGAGAATATAACACAGACCTGAGATCAATTTCTAGCTGCCTCTGTGACCTAAGCAAGATTCTAGGACTTTCTGGGTCTATTTCCTTAAAGGCCATCTCTGGATAATAACCCGTGCCTCTCAAGAGGGTTGTGGGAAAACAACATTTAAAAATTGCTGAAAATATCTGGCAGATAGTAGCCATTTCACACATGAAATTTATTTTTGTTACTGCTATCACAAAACACCATTTAGGATACCAGCTCACTGATTGCAACAGGTAATTATTCAGACAACATTTGAGGGACATGTTCTTGTCTTGGGGAAAAGTAACTGGATCTTGTCATTCCTCTATCCCTACCCCACCCCCATCCCTGCTCTGTGCCAGGTTGGCAGTAGCCAGGTACGCTTTGCTGCATGAGTGAAAAGCAAGCAAAGTGCCTGGAGTGAAGAAAAGTTGGATGATGTCCCACTGATACCAGCTGCTTGTTGGTTTCTGAACTCTCAAAACCACAAATACCTGAAAGCCTCCGGGCTATAAACCCATGGCTGAAATTCCCAAGTTTAGAGGCAGCAAAGTCTGAACTGAAACCTGGGAACTTTAAATGGCTGCAGATCCAACTTCAGACCTGGGTTCTAGGGAGGAGGTTTGGGGAAAGGCGGACTTTTAACTTATTTCCTCTCCCTCCTCCTGCTCCTCCTAGAGAGGTACCACCGACCCTTGCCAAGCCAACTCATATCCTTCCACACTGGGCAACTCCAAAGAAGGGCAGGAGAGGGGTAGTCTGGCGACCACCTCCGAAGTCCAAAGTGGTGGTTCTCGCTGGCACAACTTGTATGCAGTGGGGCAAATGAAGCGCCAAGAAGTTCCTTGATTTGCATGCTGCGTACCATGGCGCCCGGACACCCAGGCCTTCAGTATTCTTGCTAGCACACAACTCTTGTCGTGGGAGGCCGGGGAGGAGGAAGCGACGCGACCTCAGGGAAGAAGCCACTTACATGTGTCTAGCGCTTCCTAGAGGCCGCGCGGGGTGTGCGCCCACCGCCGTCGGGCGGAGAGTGGCGAGCGCAGCTGGCTCTCCACTCGGGACTCCTGGTTCCACTGCGTGACTTGGGGCCAGAGTCTGCGGCTCTCGAGATTGTTTTCCCGGAAGCAAGCTGGGGTGGGAGGGGAGTGTGTGTGTGTGTGTGTGTGTGTGTGTCACGCACGCGCGCGGTATGTGGGGAGCTGAGGCTCATTCGATCGGCCGAGGCTCCCCGAGTTTCAGACCACGGCGCCCGGACGCTTAGTTCCTCGGGAGCTCAGTCCCCCTCTAATCTCACCTCTGTCCCACTCGCCCCTCGGAGGAGAAGTTTTGAACCCTTGCCCACGCCTCTCCTAGCTCCCAGAACGTGCAGTGAGGAGCCACCTAAGCCTCAGTTTCCAACATTTCCAATCGCCCGGCTGCTTCCGGGACTATCCGCACGGCCGCGTGGACTTGTTCTCCTGATCTTACCAACTTTCGCGAGTCCTCAGTGTGTGGGGGGCCTCTCTCCCAAGACTGCCCCCCAAACTTGAGCCCACTTTGCACTCCCTCCCCGGGACCTCCAGGGCCACCTTAAGCGCCGTGTTCCCGCCCCCCGGAAGTGCTGGGGGGCGCGGACCCAGCTCCCACCTCCCCGCTCCAGTCGCGGTAGACCCCGAGTCCACTCCGGTCCCGCGCCCCCCGCCCCCGACCTCTGGGGGGATCCCCGAGTCCCCGCGACCCCTTGTCCCCAACCCGATCCCGCCCCCGGCAGACGCGGCGAGCGCCCGGCCGCTCGCGACCGCCGCCGTCACTAGACAGACAAACCCCAAGACGTCAGCCCACAATGCACCGGGCGGGCCGGGAAAGACGCGCGGGGAGGGGGCGAAAGTGGGGGGGGAATGGCTGGAGCGGCGCGAGGGAGGGGAGGGCGAGGGGGAGAAAAAAAGGGCCCGACTGTGGGAGGGCAGCGGAGCATTACCTCATCCCGTGAGCCTCTGCGGGCCGGGAGAAGAATCTTCTAGGGTGGGGTCTCCATGGCGACGGGCGGGCCCGCCCCCCAGAGAGCGACGCGAGCCAATGGGAAGGCCTTGGGGTGACATCATGGGCTATTTTTAGGGGTTGACTGGTAGCAGATAAGTGTTGAGCTCCGGCTGGTTAAGGGCTCAGAGTTGCACTGAGTGTGGTTGAGGCGGCGAGGCGGGAGTGGAGGTGCGCGGACTCAGGCAGGCAGACAGAAGGACAGACTCCGCCAGCCAGGACGGCAGTGGAGTCCGACCTGCACATTGGCCTTTCTTTGCCATTTTCTCATCAACTGTTTAGAGCCGGCGCCTGTGGCTCCCGCGCTGGTGTTTTGAGGGAGCGCCTGAAGATCCCCTTCTCCTGTTACCCCCCGGAGGACGGCCCCGTCGGCCGAGCGCGGCTGACAGCGCGGAGAGCCCCGACTGCCCGCGCGGAGACGCCGACGAGCGGCTGCGGCAGTCAGCAACTTTCCCGACCCGGAGGGACCGGAGAGAGGACAAGTGGCTCCGAGTCCCAAACTTTTGCAAACCTCTTTTTCCTGCGCCAGAGGCGGCCGCGGAGGCCATAAAGAGAAGGCAGCGAGCGACCGAGGGAGAGAAGGGACCCGAGCTCCGCTTGGCGCGCACCGGTTGCTGAACTTGGGCGAGCTCGAGCCGCGGTCGCCGCGCGTCCCCCTCCCCCTTTCAGTGGAGGAGGGGACCGTCGTCCGAGCCCGGGGGGGCGGCCGAGACCCGCTGCCGGCCGTCGCTGCGGGGGCTTGGCGCCGAGCTGCGCCGCGGGAGAACCGCTGCTGCCGGGGAAGGCGCGATCGTCCGCGGGCTCCGGGGATCCGGAGCGCTCAGTGAGTGACCGCGACTTTTCAAAGCTGGGCAGCGCGCGCGCGCGAGCGGACAAGTAAGAGTGCGGGCGGCGTCTTAACCCTGTGCTCCCCGGGGCGAGCGGGGCAGGCGGGCGCGGGGGGGGGAGGCCAGCCCGCGGGAGCGCGCGCGCTTAGACAAAACTTTCCTGCCGAAGGAACCCGGGGCCAGCGCGCTGTGGGGCCCCCGAAACTTCTGCTCACCGGCCAGGCTAACCCGACGTGAAGTGACGGACTGTTCTATGACTGCAAAGATGGAAACGACCTTCTACGACGATGCCCTCAATGCCTCGTTCCTCCAGTCCGAGAGTGGCGCCTATGGCTACAGTAACCCCAAGATCCTGAAACAGAGCATGACCCTGAACCTGGCCGACCCGGTGGGCAGCCTGAAGCCGCACCTCCGGGCCAAGAACTCGGACCTCCTCACCTCGCCCGACGTGGGTCTGCTCAAGTTGGCGTCGCCCGAGCTGGAGCGCCTGATCATCCAGTCCAGCAACGGGCACATCACCACCACGCCGACCCCCACTCAGTTCTTGTGCCCCAAGAATGTGACTGATGAGCAGGAGGGCTTCGCCGAGGGCTTCGTGCGCGCGCTGGCCGAACTGCACAGCCAGAACACGCTGCCCAGCGTCACGTCGGCGGCCCAGCCGGTCAACGGGGCAGGCATGGTGGCCCCCGCGGTGGCCTCGGTGGCGGGCGGCAGCGGCAGTGGCGGCTTCGGCGCCAGCCTGCACAGCGAGCCGCCCGTGTACGCCAACCTCAGCAACTTCAATCCCGGCGCGCTGAGCAGCGGCGGCGGGGCGCCCTCCTACGGTGCGGCGGGCCTGGCCTTTCCCGCGCAGCCCCAGCAGCAGCCCCCGCCGCCGCCGCCGCAGCCCCACCACCTGCCCCAGCAGATCCCAGTGCAGCATCCGCGGCTGCAGGCCCTGAAGGAGGAGCCGCAGACCGTGCCCGAGATGCCCGGCGAGACGCCGCCCCTGTCCCCCATCGACATGGAGTCCCAGGAGCGGATCAAAGCGGAGAGGAAACGCATGAGGAACCGCATCGCCGCCTCCAAGTGCCGGAAAAGGAAGCTGGAGAGGATCGCCCGGCTGGAGGAAAAAGTGAAAACCTTGAAAGCGCAGAACTCTGAGCTGGCGTCCACGGCCAACATGCTCAGGGAACAGGTGGCACAGCTTAAACAGAAAGTCATGAACCACGTTAACAGCGGGTGCCAGCTCATGCTCACGCAGCAATTGCAAACGTTTTGAGGAGAGACTCTTGGGGCTTAGGGGACAACGGAGAGCAAATAATACAGAGACCGATTTGAGAACTTGACAGGTTGCGCCAGAGAGAGAGAGAGAGAGAGGTGTCCGAGGACTAAAGCCAAGGGTATCCAAGTTGGACTGGGCTGCGTCCTGACGGCGCCCCCAGTGTGCACGAGTGGGAAGGACTTGGCGCGCCTTGCCTTGGCACTGAGCCAGGGAGCTGCCGCCTGCGGGCTGCCCCGCTTTGCGGACGGGCTGTCCCCGCGCGAGCAGAAAGATAGACTTTTAACATTGACCAAGAACTGCATGGACCTAACATTCGATCTCATTCAGTATTAAAGGGGGGCGGGGGGTTTCAAACTGCAATAGAGACTGTAGATTGCTTCTGTAGTACTCCTTAAGAACACAAAGCGGGGAGGGGAGGGAGGGGAGGCTGGAGGGAGGTTTATGAGAGCAAGGCTGCGCCTACCAATGAACTCCTGGCCTGCCTCATCCATGATGTATGTACATGTACATATTTTTTTTAATTTGATGAAAGCTGATTACTGTCAATAAACAGCTTCCCGCCTTTGTAAGTTATTTCATGTTTGTTTGTTTGGGTGTCCTGCCCAGTGTTGTTTGTAAATAAGAGATTTGGAGCACTCTGAGTTTACCATTTGTAATAAAATATATAATTTTTTTATGTTTTGTTTCTGAGAATTCCGGAAAGGATATTTAAGAAAATGCAATAAAATATTGAAAAGTACCCCCCAAAAAAACCTCTTTGCTGCATTATCTATAGATAAAATTATGTTAGATTTCAACAGAGTTGAAAGGGTTGAGTGTCAATTATGGCAGTGCCTCCTGCTATCAAGCAGTAAGAACTCTATTCTCCCTTAGGCTTTAGAAATAAATGCATCTGATGCTATCATAAGGTTACCCTCATCCCTTCCTCTGTTATCTGCACTGAATGCTTGCCAGGGGATAGTATGATGTTTCAGAAGGCTGGAGGAGGGAGGTGCAGTGGTGAGGGGCAGCCTGCTGGGGAATCAAACACTTCAGAGTTTTGGATTGTATCAAGTGGCATGTGCTGTGACCATTTGTAATGTTAGTAGAGATTTAACAGTAGCTGCTTATTCTCAAAGCAGGGACTCATGGCAATTTTCACGAAAAGATGTATCCGTCTAATTTGGGATCTTCACTTTAACAATTCTTAGATTTAAAAAAGATGGCCTTTGCTTATGAATATTACAGCATTCTTGTTAAAATAAATGTATTCAAACACCAATAACAAATCTTGAGTTCCTTTCCCTTTACTTCTCTTTCTTTCCCAAGCTGTATACTGAGGCTTTTAAGTTTCTGGGGCTAAGATTATCACTCTCTGGGTTTACACAGTAATTAAGGAGCAAATAATTTATGGAGAGTCAAACTAGAACATTCTCCCAATATCTGTCTGTGTCAATCTGCCTGCCTGCTTGTCTGTTGGCCTGTCTGTCTGTCTGTCTATCTTCATTTATCTTATGTCCTCTCTTCCACCTCTAAATTAGATGCCTATGCCTAAGGAAAATCTAAGTTTATTTCTAAAGTAATCAACCTGGCTTAAGTAATTATTATAGAATCAGTCTGGGAAGATGCTAATCTAAATACTATGGAAAAGATTTACATGAGAAACCATGAACAGCAGCACAACAATTAAAGTGTATAAATCAAACCTCAGCTGGGGAAATGGCAAACTTCCATTCTATCTACAAATACAACTTAGATCAACAAGCGCTACTCAATAGGGGAAACGATTTTTGCTTGGTTGATGTTTCATCCCAAGAGCTACTGTGATTATCAAGCAGCAAAAGAAATTTGATATCCAGCAATACTTCCCAAGCCACTAATTGAGGGAAGGCTGTTTGCTCATTAGCAGTGCTCTAGTACCCAACAGGTCCAAGAGTGCTAATATCCTGCCTGTGGCTGTAAACCCAAGTGCACAAAGACTTTCTCCTTAGGAGTGCAAGAGATTGGGCAGCCTCACTAGGTATCAGATGCACTCTGCTGTAATAACACTTCTTGAACAAAGGCTTACTGGGAGCAGAGCCCAGTTCGCCAGTGAATTTGCTGATGTCAGCAACCCCGGAAGGTGAGTTGATTTTGACCATATGTAGAAATAAGTCAGCAGAGGGACAGTAAAGCACTTTAGGGTGGGGCTCCATGCGAGCTAAACAAGAGCCAACTAGAAAAAATAAGCAGGCTGGGGAATTAATTACCTGCAAAGGTACACTAATTCCAGACAGCAGAGTTGCACAGAAAAGCCACACCACTCCTGAGTCCCAATGTCTAAAAGAAGAAAAAGGGAGAATTAAAGTATGATATTTAGGCTTATCCCTATACTCAAATCTTTGAACTAACATTATAAATGTATATATCTAAAATTCTAACCTAGAGGGGTGGACAATATAAGTAATTGTAGGAGGGAAGAGATTATAATATCCTATAAACTTTGGGAACAAAATCAGCTAATTACTTATAGACTCAGTGCTTAATTCTACTATGAACTAACGAGTTATTAATCTCAAGTAACACTGAGATAGGATGAGGCTCATGGCATTTAACATTATTAATCCTCTTTCTATTTGTTGTATATGGTCATACAATAATTCAATCATGGATCCTTTTTTTTTTTTTTTTTTTTTTTTTTTTTGGCCAGTCCTAGGCCGTGAACTCAGGGCCTGAGCACTGTCCCTGGCTTCTTTTTTGCTCAAGGCTAGCACTCTGCCACTTAAGCCACAGCGCCACTTCTGGCCATTTTCTGTATATGTGGTGCTGAGGAATCGAACCCAGGGCCTCATGTATATGAGGCAAGCACTCTTGCCACTAGGCCATATTCCCAGCCCCCATGGATCTTTCTATTTTGGGGGGTGGGGTGGGGGGACAGTCCTGGGGCTTGGACTCAGGGCCTGAGCACTGTCCCTGGCTTCTTTTTGCTCAAGGCTAGCACTCTGCCACTTGAGCCACAGCGCCACTTCTGGCCATATTCTGTATATGTGGTGCTGGGGAATTGAACCCAGGGCCTCATGTATACAAGGCAAGCACTCTTGCCACTAGGCCATATCCCCAGCCCCCATGGATCCTTTTTTATTTACGTACTTGTACTGGGGTTTGAACTCAGG
This sequence comes from Perognathus longimembris pacificus, assembly GCF_023159225.1. NCBI lineage: Eukaryota > Metazoa > Chordata > Mammalia > Rodentia > Heteromyidae > Perognathus > Perognathus longimembris. The sequence goes on along the minus strand of NC_063167.1, from coordinate 40,032,652 downwards.
GCCTCACACTTTTTTGCTCAGGGCTGGTGCTCTACATCTTGAGCCATATCTCCACTTTTTGACCTTGATCCTCAGATCTCAGCCTCCTGAGTAGCTAGGATTACAGGTGTGAGCCACCACTGCCCAGCTTCATTATGGTTTCCCTAGCTCTTTGGGGACAGAGGTTTCACGGAAAGAGATAGTGTGTGTGTGTGTGTGTGCGCCCACACGTGCACGCATGTGCACTCGCACGTGCCCACATGTGCACACACATCAACTCCTGCCCTGGGTGCTGTCCCTGAGCTTTTGTGCCCAAGGTAACACCACCATTTAAGCCACAATTTCACTTCTGGCTTTTTTGGGGGTGGGTGGGAGAGGGAATAAGAGAGATAAGAATCTCATACACTTTCCTTCCCAGTCTGGCTTTGAACCACAATCCTCAAATCTCAGCCTCCCAAGTAACTAGGATTTCAGGCATGAACCACTGGGGTCCAGCTAAGATATAGACTTTTATTTGACCTTCCCAGAGCTCTATGAATAAGGATGTTTAATAAGCCCTAAACTTAATGGCAACATGTTTATAACAAATATATTTTTTGTATAATTCTGAATCCCATGACCTTTGACTCTTCTAAGCTTCTGCTTGCCTCCCTCTTCCTGGACTACCTTTCTTTCTGCTTCAACTGATGGGTTTTACCCATTCTTTAAGGCTTGTTTGCTATGGTACCTACTCTATTAAATCTGTCCCTCTGAGCATCAAAACATTTCCTTAAAACTTCTGTGACAGCAGTTTACAATTTGTGAACCTCTATGCTTAGTTAATGTTAAGAACACCTGTGTCTTCTGACCAGAAACCAGTGCTATTTATCAGAGGACCCCACACCCTTAGTATAGTGCCTGGCATATACATAGCAAATATTTGTGAAATGAATTTTGATAACTGAACAAGTGATCTTAAACTCTCCTCCAACATAATTCTCTACATCATTGTAGAGAAATATACTTTATTGATTTTTTAGGTGTACAATTCCAGGTGAGTTGAAGACACATCCCTACCTCTAAATGTTAAGCCTGGCCAATCACCAGAGTTGTTTAGTTTCTTGTTGTTGGTCATAGGGCTTGAACTCTGGGCCTGGGCACTCTCCCTGAGCTCTTCAGCTCAAGGCTAGTGCTCTTGAGCCACACTTGAGCCACAGTGCCACTTCTGGTTTTCTGGTGGTTAATTATAGACGAGTGTCTCCTGGACTTTCTAGCCTGGGCTGGCTTTGAACCTCAATCCTCAGATCTCAGCCTCCTGAGTAGCTGGGATTACAGGCATGAGCCATCGGCTCCCAACTCACCAATGTTCTCTATGAGTATTCTTAAAAGAAGCTGTTAACACATTCATACCTCTAAGTCACACATAGCATCCATTTCTGCCTCCACTAATGCAAATGAACATCTTACATAAAATGAGTCTGCCTGAAACATTAGGCTTGGAGGTGGAGATGGGGAAGGATAATATGCATATTATTCAGCAGGCACAACAAAAGTAGTTCCAGATGTGACTTCGTTAAAAACAAGCAGCTTCCTTGTTAATGACAAAAGGACTTCCTATTTATAAAGAAATGTACTCACTACCTTCTCTGTACATCACCTTGACAATAAAATTAAATTACAAAGAAAGTTATATGTATTTCAGAAATCTAGACATTCGTACTAAAGGTTTGCTTTCTGACACAAAATTCAAAGTAAGCCATCTGTTATGTGTATTCCTTTATAGTTAGAGAAGAAATACATTGGTTAACACTAAGGGAAACAATGCTTTCCAAGTCACCCTAGTTCTGGCCTCTACCACTCATTTCTTTTCTTTTTTTTTTTTGCCGGTCCTGGGCCTTGGACTCGGGGCCTGAGCACTGTCCCTGGCTTCTTTTTGCTCAAGGCTAGCACTCTACCATTCATTTCTACATGAGCCAATAAAGGTCTTGTGGAAAAAGGAAAGAGGATCAAATGCCAAAACAACAACAGAAATGAAGGTGTTCTTCCCTCAGTCTGGAAAACAAACCTACTTTGGTTTGAGACTTTTGGACACCCCCAAAGGGAGCATCTCCGTGGGTTTCTTTAAGGCTCTCTGCTAGGTTATAGGAAGGCAATGATGAGCAAAATATCATCTCTATTCACCAGAAACTTACACTCTTGTTAGAGGGAGTACAGAGAGGAAGCAGGCACTAATGTAATGGCCAACAACACATGTTATTAGAAACAAGTGCCAGATGAGGGGAGAAGAGACCATTATGAGGAAAAACTCCATCTGAAAGAGTAGTATTTGAGCTAATCCAGTGGGACTCACCTGGCAGAAATGTTGGGAGAGGACCTTGGTTGCTAAGCATAGATGCATGGGGAAAAAGTGTAAGCTGCCTGGAGAGACTAGCAAGGTATGGAGGAAAGTGGAAGTGATGAGACAGCATTAAGGTTCAGGTTGTGTGGTGACATCTATGCATCTAATATTTTATTGGTGATGGAAAAATTCAGAGACTCAAAGAAGAGCAGGGACACTGACACACAATTTAGGAAAGATGCATATTGCAATGACAGGTGAGAAGAAGGCTATGTAAAGGGCATAACAACCGAAAAGAGATTCAGTTTCAATTTAGAATGCCTGTGGCTGAAAAGTACTCCTAGAATTGGGGGAGAAATGAAAAAAGGAAAGAAAACTTGTGCCAAACTATATCACTCTTCTTTTCCTCTCACATGATTTTCTGGAAAATTAGGCCTAAATAAGAATATATGGAAACTTATTTCCATCTATGCTACTTGTCACATACTTACACTTTCCTCTCCCTTGTGTCACATTGACATTCTGAAGGAAAACAATCTTACAAGTTTCAGTGTCTGGAAGCTCAAATAGACAGATACAAAATATAGACTTATAACTGTCCACACCAGGCCTCTCAGAGGGTGAGAGTTCAGAATGGGTCCAGAAAGACCCAAATCAGATTTTGTCTAGTTATCCAGAACTCATTAAGCTCAGTGGGATTCATTAACCCAGACTATACCAATTCTAATATAGACGTTTTTATTAATGTTAGTGGAATTGAATAATAACATCTTACATCCATATAACACTTAATCTTCTACAATAATAGCAAATGTCAATTTTGTGCCATGTACTAATAAAAGAGTGGAGAGCGAAATTGACAGGAGACCCTCATAGAGTTTATAATGTAGAAAGAGAGCTAGAAAATGAGAAAACACAAATAGCGTATGGTTGTACACCAAGAAGTGCAACATTGAAATAGAAAGTAGCAGAGATACAATCTAAACAGAAAGAGGAACAAAGAAGGCCTTCCAGGGGGACTAAGTGTTTACCAGGTAGAGATCATGAGAACACTGGTTAGGACTAGCAGACCTGAGTTCTTGGAATACAGTGAGCAAGGGGAGCATTAAGGACAATGAGATTTGTACTCACCAATTCCAAAAAAAGTTCTGTCAGACTGTATTTTCACCACTGTTTTGGGTACTTACAAATAGTAGTTTCACAGCAGAGGAAGCCAAGGCTCCCAGTGAAGTTTAAGTGCCTCTGTGGAAATCACACATCCAATAACTGGTAGGACCATGGTTCAGCCACCAAACAAGTAGCAACCATATTCTTTTGCTATTTTGTTCCAGATACCCTGGTGACCTTGGCTCTCTCACCCAGCACATGACCCTCCACTTTGACATTGAGGACCCTGAGGAACTGAATTAGTCATCTGAAGGTCTTTGGATGTACACAGAATCTGAACAAAGGTAATCAGATATTCTCCAGGGATATTTGGTCCATGCTGCAGCAATGTCTAATGAACTCTGCTTGCCCTTCTTCCGCAAACTGCCCCCCACCCTGGAGGGAAGCAAATACTCGGTGCTGAGAAGCTCTGTTTCTTGCTACATAAACTTCCTCCATGTTTCAACACTAAAATAGATTGGTTGGTACTGACTCATTATTGCTTCTGAAAATGAAGTTATCACACCATTGGTTAAGTTACTGCTTTTGTAAGATGTAAGTGTTCATTGGTCATCAGGACTGAATTTGGATAGTTCTCAGATGTCAGCAGGACTGTTTATCTATCAGTTCCTATTGACGTGATACATTGACTCATCCTAGGCTTTCTGGGGAAGAAATCTTACATGAAGGTGAGCAGACAGCTGAGCTGTTATATAATGGACCAGTCTACTAGGTAGAATGCTTGCAGGGGTCAGGAACATAAGACACAGCTTAAACAAGGAATCCAGATATGTAACAGGTAGAGGGATGGCAAATATCATGGCCCAATGATATCACCCAACTGCCTTCTTTCTTTTTATTATTAGTAATTTTGCCTTCTATCTTTTTGTTTCACCATTCCTCATGTGTCAAGGCCACTGCTTAAGTGGATTCAAGTTACCTGCAGCACTTCCTGGCATCCCAAGTAAGTAAACACAATAGCCACTGGCCAAATTGGGATGTTTACTGCCATCCTTTCCCCCCTCTTTCATTAGCCAGATAAACCATTCCTGATACCTTCCTGCCCTTTGCTGTAGTAGATTTCCCCTTGGTGAGGAACAAGTCGTATGTCTACATCCAGGCTCCCTTCTGACAAGAGAATGAGCCCACTGTGCTTAGCTATGCTACCCTTATCTCCTACCTCTGTGAAATTGAGTGGGAAAGTGAAGCCTTTTGACTTATATCTACTAAGGATATTCAAGCTATAATGACATATTTCATATCCAGGTAGATGCCTTAAGATTGAGTATGAGATTCGCCATGCTTCCTTTCCCCCGTCTCCATAACTTTGAAGATGCAGTGTCCATCAACATGAATCACTAAATAATCAGAATATTCCTCAGAGTCTTCTAACCTTACCTCTCCTTTACTTAGTCTGTATAGTCAGCATGAGCAAAAAACACCCTGAATTTGTTGTTTTGGAATATTGAGATTTGAGGACAGCTTGTAACCAGGGCATTCTATAACCTATCCTAACTCAAGTAAGACCCAACAGTGGGAGTAGCATCCTCAATAGGAGCTAACCTACCACAATGGTGTCTAATAGAGAATGACACATAATACTCATAATAGGTACAATTTCCTAAACTTCTACATTGTAGCAGGCACTCTACTAGGACTTACCAGATAAATGTTACAGCTATGTTTTATATATGAGAAAATAGGTTCAGATCTCATTGAAGTTCATGAAATAATTGACCTGTAGAAGCCTATTGCCGAAACCAAGTCTTTGTAACTTCAGAAAGCTTGCTTCATCCACATATGGCCTTGCTCCTGCATGGTGTTGCCAGGTAAGTTTCTATGTCAGTTACCTTTCACAACTTGTCTGTCACATGGGCACTTTTACCATTCCATTTTGTGTATTAGGAAACAGATTCAGAGAAGAAATCTAACACTGCAGACTCTACAGAGCTAGAATGACACCACAGCCTGGGCTGTTTTCCTTATTCCTCACTGCCTTTCAGAATATACCAAGTATTGAAGCATGATGAAATTGGAGAAGAAAACTGAGGTGTGATGAGTTAGATGTACAGAGCTTCTGGAATTAAGCACTCACATTTAAATCTAGCCTCTGTTGCTTGTGGCTGGGTCATGGAGCAGGGCTCCAGTATTGCTATACATCAAATCCTTCCCTTGTAAAAGTGAAGCCAACCATAGCTACCACAGGATGCTAACCACAGGATCTTTTATGGAAAGCACCTGTATGGAGCAGGCAGACAATTATTGGTTATTTTTCAATGTAGACTTGTTAATTAAGAAGAAATGATTGGGACACACACACACACACACACACACACACACACACACACACACACACAAATGAAAACATTTCCCATTAAGATTCAACAAGGTCTCACAGGGCCTGCATCTTGGTCATATAAGGGCTGGCAGGTCCTCTCTGCAGGCTGGAGAAAAGTTTTGTTTCCCCAGCTGTACTCACAGGGGAACACTCTCCAGGCACGGCATTGTGAACCTGTTTGGTTTGGCTCACAGGCCTGTCAGCACATTCAGGAAGTGAAGTCAGAAGAAGGCAGGATTTCAAACAGAGCCAGCTGCACACAAATGCCCAGGCAATGAAATGCTTGTCCCAAGCAGGGTGCCTGTCAGCCTGGGTTGCCCTAGGTGCTGTCAGAGGAGACCCCAAGAATGGATCTGTGCCAGAGAAGAAAGAAATAATCACCAGCAAGGTGGCGAAAGGGGGCACATTCAGCCCTAGCCCTGGGCAGGAGAATTAGTTAACCTGGGCACTGGGAGATTTGTGGGTAGAGGGGCCAATGCTTTCTCTGTGGAATCTTGGGTCAAAGTGTGGACCAAAGCAGGGAGATAAAATGAGTTAGGAGTGTTAGGGAGGGTATAAATAAATGAGAATATGGAAAGAATTTTGAGAAAGGATTCTGCCACCCTCATGCCATGTTCTCTAGCAATTGTCAGATCTACATCTTAACCCAACCCCTAGATGACAGTGGGTTGGTCTTAGATATGTAGCTTTTCTATACCTCAGTCTCTTAAGCTATGAAATGCAGAAAGCAACACTTGGATGCAATGACTAAACAAGATAATATGTAGAAATTATAAATGTTTCAGTTGGAGTTCTGTGATTACAAATGACAAGAAAACTAAACAAAAGTGTATTTCATTAAGCATATCATTGAAAAACTACTGGTGGAGGTGGCATTAGATCTGGTTATCAACAGGGCTCTAGTATCAGGTTTCAGTATCCTGCTATTACTCAGCTTGTCACAGGAAGAGTTAGTTTCATCTTTAGTCTCCATGTGGTAGTGTCCAACAGCTCCAAGCTCTCTGTGAGCAGGTATAAGAAAGGACACCAGTTTTTCATGTGCTCCCAGGGTTGTGTTTTATTGGTTCACTAGGTCACACGTGTGTGTGTGTGTGTATGTGTGTGTGTCATATATATAACCAATTACAATGATTGGGGAATGGGGTGAGGAAATATACTGAAGGTCAAATCACATGTCCTGATAGTGAGGGAGGGGAAGATCTTCAAAGAAAATTCAGGTTTTAGAAGGAAATAGATGCTAGTGAATCAAACAGAAAATGTCAACTACTGGAGCTCATCCATTTTGTAATTATTGTTGATATCATGATCAAACTGCACAGATGAGGATAAAGAAGCAATTACTCCTCCAACTGGGTCAGATTTCATGATCTACTCTTTGTTTTTCTTTTAATGAGTTGGAGGAATCCATTTATATTCTTCCTTGATGGAAAATGCCCAGGAAGGTTATATAAAAAGCTAGAAGCTATGTAAAATAGGTTAAATTTTGTTTTACTATTATAAAGTTTATCATAAAAATAAACTTACCCAGGCCTACCAAGGCAACTGAAGGTTCTTTAGACAAGACTTTGAAATGCCAAAAGCATACCTAATACAACTACTTCCACTGTTTTTCTTTATTCCCTTGATCATTGTATAGAATCACTATCAATGTCTGAATCAGTATTTCCAATTCAATGGTGGAGTAATAAAAGAGGGAAAGAGAATGAGATAACCTGTTGTTATGATTAAATGCTGAGAGATGCCAATGTACAATGAATTGCTGCCTCTCTCTCTTTCTCTCTCTCTCTCTCTCTCTCTCTCTCTCTCTCTCTCTCTCTCTCTCTCCCTTCCTCTCCTCTCTTCCTCTCTCATTTTTTCTCTCTTGGTCTCTCTACAATGAATCAAAGCTCCTAACCCTTGGGATCCAAGATATCTTTAAAATGAAAACAAGTTATAAATATAAGAAGTAGACTATAACCAGGTGCTGGTGGCTCACTCCTGTAATCCTAGCTACTCCAGAGGCTGAGATCTGAGGATCTCAGTTCAAAGCCATCCCGAGAAGGAAAGTTCCTCTTATCTCCAATTAACCACCAGAAAACCAGAAGTGAAACTATCGTGCAAAGTAGTGAGCAAAAAAGCTCAGGAACAGTAGCCAGGCCCTGAGTTCAAGCCCCATGACCAAAAAAAGATACCCAGTGTTACAGCATACAAGACAGAACAGTTGGATGGATATCTGCTTGAGATATGTTTAGGAGAAAAAGGAGGGAAAGCAATTCCTAGCATAGTCTTACAATCTCTGTCATGCGGGGTACTGATACAGAATTGAATTAGTATCCTTCTCTCTTTATCAAGAACCCACCAAACCATGGAGGTGAGACACTGTGTAATACATCAGTTATTAATGCTACTGTGAAAAACTATGGCAGTCAACATGTTAATTGCTGTGAGAGAAAAATGTTGGGAACAAGTACCACTGAAGGGAGTCCAACAATGGCTTTCCTAAAGAGATTACTTGGGATTGTATCTTTTAAAAAAAAACCACAAGTAGGAGTTTGGTAAAATCAGGTGTTGGTATTCAAGCAATGGAGGGTATCAGGGATTAAAGGAAGCAGGATTCAGTGCCTGTCAGTCAAACCTCAACTCTTCATAGACAAACTGGATGTATCTCCTGCTTATGTATTATCAGGTAAGGAAAAGAGACTTGGCACTGATTATTGCAATAAATCTATGACACTGAGTATTTCTGTAAAGGTGCTTCAAACAGTGTCACAAAGGTATTGTGGTAGTATTAGCAGAGCATCCAGTGAGGGCAGTGAGAATCTCAACAGAGGTAAGAAGTCCTCAAGGAAATGGCCTTTAAGCTAAGATCCAAAAGAACTAATCTGGCACGTGAGGGTGGTTGAGGAGAACATCCAGTTCTTGGGCAAAGGCATGTATAAGAAGGAAGGAGAAGATCAGTGTCATTAGAATACAGACTTCCCCAGGGAGAGACGGCCACAGGGACAGATGTTCCTGGTGTCGGGCAGCTTAATTTTCCACATCTAAATATAGTACCTAAGCCCTCAGGTCTGCAACAACTCAAGAGGCCAGACGGCAGGGAGCAAAGGCAACCTAGGCACCTTGAGAAGGCCATACCACTTTGTTCTTTGGGCATAAAATCTAATGCCTGGACATGAGGGACTGGTGAGGAATTACATTAGTTATTTATTTATGTAACTCATGCATATCAGACCTGTGGCAAGTGTCTTACATTACCTTACTTTATTCTCACAGATCTGTTCCAGATGAAAAAATTGAGATGAATGATTACAGAAAAGAGCTAAAGATCTCAGACTCTGAAAGGGCAAGAATGGGTTTTGACTGGAAGCTTTTGAGCACCACATCAAACCACCTCTGAAGAAGAAAAGCAAAAGCATGAGAAATGTAAGATTCCAGTGGCCCAGCTGATCTCACCCGTCCTGCACGCTACCTCCACACACAGTGGAGTTACTACAATGAATGCCAATTCCTTTTCTTGGACATAGAAGGGGAAAGGTCTTTTTATTTTCTCATCTATCCACCTCTGGAAGTGACACCTTGGTGTTTCGGGTTCCATTTGGGTAACAAACAAACTCAACAACAACAACAAAATACCTCTTCCAAGCCATTTGGACTTAAAATAGTCAGGAAAAAAAGCGGATGAAGTCAAGATTCTCTCTAATATATGGAATACTTCAGGGAGCTTCTACCATGTGGCTGAGCTGTATTTTGTGAGTAAAACAGCCTGTATTTAGAAAATGGATGTGTAAAGTGCAGTTTTGATAGTTTCAAGGAATTGTTTCAAGGTCTGGAGGCCAGGATTGGTTTTGATCTGACGAGTGTGGGTCTGCAGACCTGGGTTATTTCTGGGCAAGGACTTGCAGAAACAGCACACTTGCCAGCCACAAACCTGGAACAACAACCCTTTTTAAGGCTTACTTGCGGGTCATAAATGGGATTTGGTTTTTCATTGTGGAATCACGGTAATGAGCTCAAAACTAATGAGTTTCATTACACCACGAATCATCTATTTGCTCAGGTGTGCAGCTGTGTGCCCCATACCCTAATTTCTGTACAGTAAACAACTAAATATTCTCAGAAGAAAAGAATTGGAATTGAAGGAACGTCACTAGTGGTGGAGTGGGAAAATGAGGGACAGAGGAGACTCCTGTCTCTCTAATGCATTTTCTTCATCTTTTGTTAACCACTTGGTCACACTCAAATCCTGGAAGTGAAACAAAAAAAAAAGGGTCTGCTAATGAAGTGGCAGGGTTTAATCCATGAGTTATCAAGTAACATCACAACCCTTCCAGAGGCCCAAAGTAGGCACAATGTATCTTGAACTTGAAATAGCGCCAGTAGATGGCGCCAGAGGGCACACGTGGTGCACTTTAAAGCCCAGCCATTTCTTGTGTCCTCCATTACCCCCCAAAGACAGATAAGCAAACAAGACAGAAGAAAATGAAAACAAAAACAGTAAGAAAACAAACAAAAAAACCTCTTGTTTCCATTTCCTGGAGTTCATTTCAATACATATAATTTTATGTGGTCAGATGGGGGGACAAAGGTCACCAAATGCAGCAGTGATACAAGACACTGTGTTGAAATGGACTATACAACTTGTAGGTGTGGACAAGAGGGGAACATCTGGGAGAGAGCAAAGGAAGAGATGACATTGTTCAAAAGAAAGGTACTGTTTGTCTGACATAGGTAACTATAAACCCTCTGTATAGCACGTTTAAAATAACAATAAGTAAATAAATAATTACAATAAAGAGGGTAAATAAAGAAAAAGCCCAGCCAACACATCCCACCAAAGAGTGGGCCTTTGTCTGCCTCCCAAGAGGACCAAGTAGAAAAACATTTGTTGTTTTGTTGTTTTAACAGAATGGGAAAATGTATGCACTAGAAATGCCCTTGCTCTACCAGTTGAGGCCAGGAAGTGAGCACCAGGTGCTGTTTACCAGCCAGCTTCTATTTCAGAAATGGAGAATGAGAGAATGAGATCCAGCAGGTAGGAGGCCTTGGGAACTGATTTTCCAAGAAGCCCAAGCTGTGATGGCTTCAAGGAGGTCTTGGCTGAGGGAACTCATTGGATAGAGAGATGAAGAAGACATGCATTGTTGGAATAAACCCAGCTGCCTTACCAGGGGTACCAGCTTGGTGCGTCAGGGGAAGATGAGTAGTTCCAGACTTGGGTAGGACTGAATTAGAATCCTAGATGTGTGACTTTCGGCGAGTTTCTTCCCATACTTGAACAACGGTTGAGTCATCTATGAGATAGATGTACAAGTTATAATGGAGAAAAGAAGAATCTTCAGCAGCTTTTCCAATCCTGTTGCTATAATCCATTGATGTGTGAATCAGGACCACTCCAGATGGGGAAGAGTCTTGTTCTCAGGTGTTACCACAGTGTCTCTGCATACTGGTTCTCTATGGGTTTATCACACTTTTTGCATCTAATTTGCATTGAATTAGATACTGCTTTAAAGTAAGAGCTAAACATTCTTAGTAAAGTTTTATTCCCATCCCCTGCACCTATCACTGCCTTGGAAATATAAGAATTGTTGAATATATGAGTTTTTCTTATAAACAAACTATTCCAATCCAACAAGCCAAATGATTCAGATACCGTATTATGGACATACCTGACTTTTTGTCTTCACTGTGCTCAACAAGAAAAAAAAATACTGTGCAAACCAAATGATGAAATAAATTCTGAGGTTTTGTTTTAGCCAGAGACAAAATAGGAGCCAGATGCTAGAAAACCATTTTCAGTAATGCTCCACTCAACCAGCCAACACTCTAAATAAATTCTAAGACAGAATTACAACATTAGAAGCAATTCTGTGATTTTTGTGTCATAGATTGGGACTTTCTCATCTGTGCATGGCAAGGAGAAAAAAGAGAAGGAAAGAAGGAAGGATTTGGATTGCAGCAAATGGAAGGAGCCTTTCAGGAACAAGAATGACAAGTGATAGTCAAGGCTAAGGAAAAGAAGCCATAGAGTTTGACTATTATGAGTTAGAAAAACTTGTTCACTTGGTAGCCCTTTAATGCAGGAAAGTTATGTAATTACTAATAATCTCTTTAAAATAGACTTTATTATTCAGATACATTTATCTTTGTTGTAGTAACAAATAAATTGAATTCTCAGTGATTTAACAAAAGATCATTTCTCGCTTGGTGCTGGTGGCTCATGCCTTTAATCCTAGCTACTCAGGAGGCTGAGATATGAGGATTGTGGCTCAAAGCCAGCCCAGGCAGGAAAGACCATGAGATTCTTATTTCCAATTGCCCACCAGAAAACTAGAATTGGCACTGCGGCTCAACTGGTAGAGCACTGGCCTTGAGCCAAAGAGCCCAGGCCCAGAGTTTAAGCCCCAAGACCGACAAAAAAAGTATCACCCAAAGGCAGGCACTGGGAGCGATTCTATATTTATTCTTTCACTGCTGTGTTATTATTTCATATCATGTGACTTCCAGAAAAGTTGTTGTGCCAGAAAAGAGAGATTGGGAGATAGTATCTTGACTTTAAATGTCCCAGCTTAAAAAAAAATTATGACTTTCCTGCTTAGAGTCCATTGGACATAAGTATTAGAAACATGGCCCAATCCATCTGGAATGGAGACCAGGAAGTGAGAGGCACATAGATATCTAGGGAGTATTAAGTATATTTGCACCACAGGATAATAATCTAGCTAAATTGGCACCTTTAAGAATCCAATCTCTCTTGCATTTTCAGCTCTACAGATGCTTGCTTGCTCACTATCTCTCTTTCCATTTCTGGAGTGCCACCTGACCTCTTCCTGTGATGTCTGTCACCAATCCCAGTGCTCTGACTACTACTGCTCTTTCATTTCTTTACACAGCATGTATTTTCTGGCCTACCATGGACCATCTGTTGCTTTTCATGCTAGAAATACAGTGGAGAGTAAGACAGGCAAGCTATGTTTTGTAAAGTCTACATGGCACTTGGAGACTTCCCTTCTTGGAATGCTGCCTTTTACATAATTTCTCAGCCTGGTTGTCAGACATCTTCTCTGATAGCCTGTGTATAATCACTCATTGTCTTGAAGACAGAAAAAAAATCAGTCATGAAAACACAGATATATAAGGGATGACTGTAGTTCTGCTTGGTAGAAAACCAAACTCTTCATATCTTGCATTAGCAAAATCAGTACAGGGCTAAGTCTATGCATAGTAAGTCTGAAGCATTAGTAGTTTCATTGAAAAGACATTAGGAAAGAAAAATTCAGCTAACAAAAGAGAACCACCTGTATGATTCTAAGTCAGTAAACAGAGAAATGAATAAATGTTTTTGTCTGAGGTCATAGCTGCAAGTAACAAAAATGATCTCTAGCTAACTTAGAAGAGGTTTATTGGGAGACACGGGTCATCAGAGACAAGATTGAAGTGTTCAAAAAGGCCAAGGCCCAGAGCAGATTTTGATTTTAAACTAAAGAATGGTCCTTGGTCATATTTTTTGTGCTGTTTGTTCTATCCTCACAGACAAGGTTGTAGGAAAGAGTAAACTGTGCTGTTGGTTATATTTCTACCTCTCTAATTTCACAACCGAGTGGACAGTCTGTAAGCAATGGAACCTGGTTGTTTTGCGCTCTCTCTCTCTCTCACACACACACACACAACCACACACACACAACCACACACACAACCACACACGCACACATGGTCTGACTACCATTCTACTCTAGGTAACGCTTTCATTTTCAAACTTGTGGATATCTTCATAAGAAAACACAAGAATATTTTGTTCTTTTGAGATTTAAGATGGAATATTTTCTTTCCTTCTAGAAATAACTTCATTCATGGAGAAAAAGATGACTGCTGGTTTAGCTCTAATATTTGCAATAAGTTTGATGTCAACATTGGAATTAGAAATAGGACTGATGGAAAGAATAATTACAGGGAAGTTAACTAATACTACATATATTCTATTTTGTATTTAAAGAAAGCGGATCTATAGTTTATATTTTAATATTTTGAATTTGACAGCCTTCTTTAAAAAGCAGTAATCTATTTACACAACTCATCTGCTTTCCTTATCTTTCTGCCTAAAACGTGAAGATCTTCGTTTTAGATCATGAATGCTTCCATTTTGGATCATAAAGCTAAAAGGCAAGGGATGATAGAACAGTACACTAGTAACTATAGAATAAGGTCATTACATGAGACTTGTTCTATATTGTTCTGAATTTCTATGTACTAGAATAATAACCCAATATCATTAGTAATTTTTCTGTAGCAGCCTAGATTAATTCTGATTGCCAATGGTTACATAATCAATCATCAATGAAACTCTAACTCTAACTCAATTCTAGTCCCCAACTAGTGAAACAAGACAGAACCCAGAATGCAGAATTTAAGGAGGCACTTGCTTTGAAGGTCATGCATGACCCTATGATGAGGTGCCTCCTTAAATTGTGTGCCCTAGCCACCTAACTCTGCTCAGCTCTGCTAAGTAAGCAGCAAGGGATCCAGCTCTTTCATCCATGTCACACTGACAGGCTAAGGGCAAAGACTAAGTAGCGTATTGATATGTCATCAGCATGAAAAGCAACTAGCCTGAGTAAGAAATGGCTGCTTTGTTATCGAACATGAGATATAAGAGTCAAAAACTTGTTAAAGTCCCCATTCCATGGCACCCTGCTATTTTGAAAACTCATTTTTCTCATTAGCTGGCATGGGAGAGAGAGCCCTTCTGGAATAACTCACCCTCCCATCTACTTTCCAAGCAGGCAGTCTTGTTGATGTATCATTTCTCCCAGATGAATCATTTGTAGCAAGAGCTCAGCTTCTACTTATCCATGAGAAATGTTCAAAACAATCTTTTCTATTCTGTATAACCTCTCTGAGTAACAATAGATATTCAAAATAAAAACTGCTATTTGTCAGCCTCTCAAAGTCAAGGCACAAGGAAAGTAACTACATGCCATCAAAACTGACTTTGAAGGAAAAAACAAAACCCTCTCTATGATCACCTTTTTTGAGTCCCTACTCCCACCCTCAAAACTAGAAGATTCTTTTGGTTTTCTTTTTTATTTAAAAAAATATGAAAATTACTGAGATAAGTACAGAGTCATGGGAGTGTGGAGCGGGTAGGAGGATGAATCTGTGGCCAGGGCTTAATTCTCACTTGTGTTTTAAACATCAGAACATCAAATGAAAGGTTAAGGGGAGGCAAAGTTATTTCTCATTACTATGTTTATTTAATATGCTAAGTTTATGTTATGGTATTCAAACAATTTCTAAAGAAGTAAATTTTCTCCAGATCTCTGCTAAATTCTCTGGAACACAGAAAGGGTAGGGAAGTTCTAGGGGCTAGAATGGGGGGGGGGGCAGTTAGAATGTCAGAATCAATCTGATTGGTGTCTTCATATTAATCCTCACACTTCAAGGTCAGTGTTTTCATCTATAGTTTAGAGGAAGGGATTAACTTGTCAAAGATGACACAGCAAAGAGATGGCAAGCTGGGATCCAAATCTAGCAGAATAAAGTTAATGGAGAGAAAATGGAAATCGTGTACCTCTCAGGATGTGCCTTGCGATTTCTTGTTAGAGAAAAAGACAGTGTGATATGGGGAGTGAAGAAATTAGCGGTCTAGTCCTAGCATGGAGAGCCAAGAATGAAGCATTCTATTGCCCTGTCCTCGGTGTCCTGAACCATGCAATGAACTAATAGAGCTAGGTGTTTCTTAAGGCACTTCTGATGGCAACCTGGGTTTCCATGTCTACTTTCATCAAAGTCATCCAACAAAAGAATCAAAACAACAGGAAGGGTGAGCCACAGACAGGATCTTCCCTGGGGTCAGGAGTCCAGGAAAAGCCAGAGACAGTCATTGCAAGATAAATAAACAGCCAGTTTTGGTTGCACCCTCATAGTTTTTCATCACCTTCTTCATTCCCTGCCTTCACTACCCAACTCTCATCCTAGCCTTACCCCATTTAGACTTCTCCACCCAAACTGGTGGCTTAGCTAGGTGATTGGCAATGCTAACCATACATAAAAGGTGCTGTCCAACCTGGATAGACATCGTCCTATATTGGGATATATGAGGTGGTAAGCAAAGCAGGGGCTGACATTTTATCTCTGCCTTTGCCATTTAGACAGATGTTCTAGTGCAGTGCGCAATTCATACAACAGTTTGAGACTACCCTGTGCTAATCCTGACTGGTGATTCACTTCAGTGACTGTGCTCCATGTGCCAAAGGGATACTTGGGAGACATATTTGACCCCTTTCGTTCCTATTTCCCATGGTCAGCCCATTACACTGTTAATTTAGCTCCTTTCCATCTCTCAGGTTTCTCACAGCTTTTTGTGATCACCAGTAGCCTCCACAAAAGCACATCATCTCCCCTCTGAACTACATTAGCTTTCTAAATGACCTCCCCATCCATCGTGTCCTGCCTTGTGTTTGTTCATTCCTTCAACTTCAGCCAGAAAGTATAGAAACCCAACTAGTTGAAGACAGAGCTAGCAAACCAAAGAATCTTTTCAAAGTGTAACTGTGACCATTGTCTACTCCTGCTTAACATGATCAGTGGCTTCTCCTAATCTCCTTGCCTGCGCCTCCTGTACCATGAGACTGCTCTCTGCTCTGACATCTTCATCTTGCATCACCTTCTTTCCTGCTGCTCCCTCACTCCAGCTCCTCTGGGGAGTATCCTGAGCACATGCTTTTGCTCTTTAGGGAGAACACTGTCCTTCCTTCTTCAACTGTAACTTCCATTTCCATTTTGAGTATGTCACCATCCATGCAGTAGGCTTCAGAAGAGCTTTTTTTGATCCCCTGACATGGCCACCTCCCCTCATAAGTTCAGGGCACTATCAGAGCATCATCAGAATTACAGTTCTACAGGTACCAGAATGAGTTGAATGAGTCAGTGCCTGCACTCATCAGTGTATTTCCAATTCCTAGCATAGTGTCTGGCACATTGTTCATACTTTACAAGTCTCTGTTGAATGAATATTGGCTTGGAGAGACCAGTATACGCAATTGATGAACAGCACCCTTATACCCAACTCCAGTGCATTGTCTACGAGGCATTATGGTTGAATCATTGGGCAAAATCCAATAGTTTCAGACCTACAGTAGATGCTACATCTGCTAGGAAGCCATTTCCAACATATATAGTCTCCAGCAAAAATCTCCCGATTCCTTAAATGCATGTCATCCTGGAAGCGGAGCTGTGGCTGAAAGTGCTAGAGTTCTATCCTTGAGAAAAGAAGCAATACTTACAAAACCATTTGGTGTAAACCAACTGCAAAAATCTTGGGGGCAGAGGGAAAGGGGAAGGGGGGGGAATGAGAAAGAAGGTAACAAGTTGAACAAGAAATGTACTCACTGCCTTACATATGAATCTGTAACCCCTCTGTACCACACTTTGACAATAAAGAAAAAAGTTTAATTTTAAAAAAAAGCCATGAACTCAGTCATGGTTGAGTAGTGGGAGAGACAATAGTTGCTTAGTTATCAATTATTGAGCATCTTATTTTGATTATATTTTCATTAAGTAGTTGTACAAAAGGGTTACTATTTAACTATTGCACTTTATAAGTACAATGTGTCTTAAATCAGTATCACCCCTCTCATCCTTCCCCCACCCTCCCAACCCAACCTCTCCCTTCTATTTTCCTACTTTCATTGGATATGCATTGAATATTATGACTATACCTCCCCCCAAACACACACACACACACACACTTTTTCTCACTGGAAATAATGCTAAGGACTTTATAGATTTAACCATATTTAACCCTAAATCTCATCAAATGAGTAGTTGTTAATGGCCAATGTTTACAGAAAAGGAAAAAGAATCAGAGTTTAAGTCAACTTCACCTAGTTCTATCTGATTCTAAAGTGTGTGCTCTTAACCATAATAATGACTCAGTCTCCCTTGCACCCAAAACAAGAATGGCACTTGTGAGGAGAAAGGAGTCTTGAGGAAAACACTAATAAGCTAATGTGAACACCACAAACCCAACACTAAGGTGCTAAAGAATATTTTAGACCATATGTTGAGCAATGTTCAGAAGAATTTATTCACTCCTAAATGGAAATAAAATAATATAAATTGAAAACTTGAATAATATAAATTGAATACAGAAATAGGTAATAAAACATAGCATATCAGACAATGGGAATCCTGATTAGGTAATAGGCATTCAAATTTCGGATAGGATGTTTGTTACAATAGCATGCCCTGATTTTTATTAGAAAGAAGATGTGAATGTGGTCATACAAGAGAGAGACAGAGAGCACCATGTGCATGTACTTAGGAAAAAGATTGGAACAAGATACTCCAAAAATAGAGTATCATTTAGATTGGATTATTTTGATTGTTTACTTGATATTTTATGCTTTTATATATTGCTATTTTTCTACCACAAGGATATATATCATATCTGGATAACCTTTTTGTTTTGGTTAGTAGTAGGGTTTAAATTCAGAGTTTAGGCTCTGTCCCTGAGTATTTTTGCTGAAAGCTAGTGCTCTTGACTTCTTTGAATTACAGGTCCACTTCCAGTTTTTAGGTAGGTTATTGGAGATAAGAGTCTCTTGAACATTTCTGCCGGGACTGGCTATAAACTGTGATCCTCAGATCTTAGCCTCCTGAGCAGGTGAGCCACCAGCACCTGGCTGCATAACTTAAAAAATATAATAAAATAAATGAAAAAAGTAAACATGCTAGAGAAACCAAAGAGGAAATAGCTAAAAGAGAACAGAAATTAACTCAAATTTTAAAGTTATAAATATTACAAAAATTTGGGACTGGGAAATATTAGACTGTTAGTTCAGTAGAAGAGAATAGAAAGTAAAGTTTTTTTTAAAAAATATGTATGATGCAGATACATAAATAATTTACTTTTTCTCTTGGAGTAGAAAAGCTTTCCTAGAAATAATACAACTCTATTGTATGGTCTCCCAGAATACTACACCTGCAGTTAATAGGCCACTGGCTACTTGGAGTAAAGTATTTAACACATATGAAAAACAAGTAGAATTTGATTTCTTGATATATAGTGTTCTTATAACTCAATGGGGAAAAGCATGAACAACTGCCCCTCAACTCTCCTAGTCCCCTCACCCCCCAAACAGGAGACAGACAGAAAGAGAATGAAATCATAGGTACAGAACATTCATACTTGTTTTCCTGGCCCTTTGAGTAACTATCAAGGTAGAAATTAAAACCCCAGCAGAACATTCATAATTTCATTAATTACATCTAGCCACAAAGGGTTTTGTCAGTTGCTCAGTGGGAGAGGAATAGGAAATTCATAACAGAATCCTATGGCACATAATTCATAATGTGTTGTATATAATTAGGCTTAGAGGAACTGCACAATAAACCATAGCAGGAAGAGAAATGGAATGTCATCAAGAATGAGGAAAGTGCTCCTAGGGCTGAAGTCCCAGCACTTCCTCTAGCTGTGTATCCTTGGACAACCTTGATAAACCTTTCTTTCCTCATCTATAAACAGGATACCATAAGTCCTATTTATAGCATTTTTCCTATGGAAAAAATAAGATTCACTATGTAAAGCAGTTATCACCCATTGTTGGCAAACCAATAGGATCCATTATTACAGTCCCAGAATAATTATTACAACCTGAGTATGAGCAGGAACCGGGTAGAAACCATTAGCCACTCTCACAGAATAGAGAGCATAGGTCAGGCTCTATGCATTAAAGGTGGATACTGTAGTACTGAGGTGATAGGGGTAGCAGATGCAGTTCCATCTACAATTACAGCCTGCACCAGTATTAATTCTCCGGACCCTATTCCCTCATAGACCAAGAACTCAGAGGATACAAGCTGTAGGAAGCAGTCACGTGGGATCAAAATAACTATAAAGTGGTCAGGCTCAACCCTGCCTTTCCGGTACAAAGTTCTAGGGTCAAGCCTTTTCTATAAAGTTCATCTTAAGTCGCCTCATGGAACAGGACTTCAAAGATGTTCTCAGATCTGGAATGTGGTGGCTTACCCAGGGCCAAGCAGAACACAACCTCATTTATCACCTCAGAATCAATTGGACCAGATGGCTATGGGCTTCTCTAGGTGTCCTATACACTTCTGCCATATTCCAAACATTCCAGAGTCCTATGTCCTATGCCTTATCTGTCAACCAGATCAAGACATCAGGCTCCAAAATACTAGTTACAATTCATGGAGACCCCATCTTATGGGCTTATTTTAATTTTTTTACTAGCATTATTTCAGCCAATCCTCACATTAGATCTTTAGTTAACACTCATCAACTTTTACTAACAGGAAACCGGGCATGAGTTTCATGCCTATAATCTGAGCTACCAGAGAAGCAAAGATTGGAAAAACTGTCACTTGAAGCCAGCCTAGGGGGAAAAATCTTTAGTGAGACTCTATCTCAACAAAACCAAACTGGCCACAGTGGCACATACCTGTGTTCCCTGCCATGGATAAGAAGATCATTGTCCAACAGTGGTTCTAGGCAAAAACATGAAACTCTATATAGAAATAATTGAAGTAAAAAAGAATGGATTTGGCTGGCATGGTAGAGCACATGCCTAACAAGCAAGAAACCCTGAGTCCATAAAACCAAAAGAGAGACAGAGGCAGAGAGGAAGGAAGGAAAGGAGGGAGGGAGGAAGGGAGGAAGGGAGGGAGACAGGAAGGCAGGAAGGCAGGAAGGAAGGCAGGAAGGAAGGCAGGCAGGAAGGAAGGAAGGAAGGAAGGAAGGAAGGAAGGAAGGAAGGAAGGAAGGAAGGAAGGAAGGAAGGAAGGAAGGAAGGACTTTATGGTTAAATGGTGGACCAATCTCTAGCCTAAGTCTATCCTGGTCTCTGTGCTGCCCCTCTAGGAATATTGTGAAGATATATTCCAAGAAGTGTTGACCCCCTCTCCCATAGCTAGTAGATACCAAATGGATCAAAATCAATGTCTCTCCAAGTCCAAAGTCATGGTCTCACAATAATACCATGCTGCATTTCGCAATATCTTAGGACTAATTTCTGCCCCAGTATCTCTTCCCAAATCCTTCAGCCTACTGTTCTTCTAGGGTTCCAGAGACTGTCTTTGCCTTCAGGACATCTGGTGAGATGCCTGTGGCAGGTGGGTAAACCTTCCCCAAAGCAACAGATCCCTACCCGATTCCAGAGAATGCACAGTTACCACTTCAGATTCGTCTGTCTTTGAGTGTGAGAACCAGACTAGCCCACCCCCTTGGTTGCTATGCTGGGGCAGCTTCCCTGCTCCTGGAATGTCTTATGTGAGGCCAAGAGGTGGATCACCATTCTGCCTTCTCCCCCTTCTACTTTCTGGCTTACTCAGGCATGCTGGAGACCCATGATGCTTGTGCTTAAGCCTGATCGCCACAATAGTGTGCCAATTCCAACTGTAAAAGCAGCACACTTACTGTGCTATTGCTATGGCAAATCCATCCTTTGTACAGCAGGAACATAAAGGGAACTGATTGCAGTGTATTGCAGTAGGCATAAGAACAAATTTTAAAAATCTAGCAGGGTGTTGAGGTCAATTTTGGAGGGATGCTACCACCAGGTCAATCTGCAGATAAAAGCCCTCATCTTTAAGCTAAGAGATTTACAGGAGAAAGGCAGACAAAGGCAAAGGGTATTTTAAATACTTCAAGTCATTTCTTTGGAAAGATTTTCTGAATCTTTTGGGAGGAGCGAGTCATCTTCCTGTGTCAAGTGTTCTAAACTCACTTCCTGTGAGTAATAATAGGGGCATTACAGTGGATGCAGCCACTGTGTTCCTGAAGCCTGTGGCACTCCAGCGTCCTTGGCGGAAAGTAGAGGCACTGCTTCTCAGGCCCCATAATCCAGGACTCTTCTCTGGGCTGCAAAACCACTGGACCTTCTAAAGGGCATATGCTGATGGCATCCAGCCCTCTCTCTATCCAGTCCATCTGTGCTTGTCTGAGACTCACAGCAAGCCTATACTGGAAACCTCCATGACCTGTGTGTGGAGCTCTTTGGGCTGATATCGGTGAAGTCCTCAGGAAAGTCTGTGGTGGTAGGAGGCAGCAGATGTGTGTCTGAGAGCTAAAAGAATGCAGCATTATCTTAGACAATAGCAGTTGAAAGTGGGGGGGGGGCCATAAACCAACACAAACTGATCTGTATCCTGGATGAATCAGGTCTATCTACACCAGCCGGCTGGAAAATGCATAACAGGAGTTCCAGTGAAGGATGCAGATGCAACATTCAGGAAGCTATTCACTATCTAAGCCACATTTCCAGAGATGAAGAAGGAAAAGAACTCCCTGCTCTGAAGCAACACATTGCGCAGAACAATGAGAGACTTGGTATGCTAGAAACTTCCATCTCACCTCTAATTTAGGTTAACCAACGCCTTTGTAGGACCTGACAGAGACAGCCTGTGAAGGAGGTGTTAGAGGTGCTACCCCTTCCACCTCACACATGAGAAATGGTGTTCCTGAGAAGGTAGCTGCCATATATCACCCAGTAGTCAGAGGCCCAGTGGGATTTGAACTCACAGCTATCAGACTCCAAAGTCCTCTTCCCAGAACAAAATTCATTTTGTTACAATTAGTTTTTTTTAAATTTTTATTATCAAACTGATGTACAGAGAGGTTACAGTTTCATACATTAGGCATTGGATACATTTCTTGTACTGTTTGTTACCTTGTCCCTCTTTTCCCCCTCCCCCTTTCCCTCCCCCCACCATGAACTGTTTGGTGTAAATGAACTGAACAGTTAGTTGTTTTTGTTGTTTTTTTTTTTTTTTACAGGGGATTTGGCAGAAGAAAAGCAGGCTTGTGGCCACCCTGTGGAATATTGGATAAAAGTAAAAAGAAGAGGGAGGAGAATCATACTAGATTTGGTGCTTTCAAACCTAAGCAGCTTCCTAATAACCTTTCCAGATGTAATGTTTAGTTCTGGGTCATTGATAAGTTTGTTTGTGGCAGCTCTTTTGTATGTAAAGACTATTACCCTTCATGACCCTTAAAATATTAGGGTTTATTTTTTCTGATCCAGTCACTATCCACTGATTTTGAACATCTACTGATAGACAATTTATTGACATATATTGGGACATAGAGACAAATAAGATAGAATCCTCACCATCAGGGCAGTCAGTATGGTAGCCTGCAAAGATGTCATGGCACTGAGTAGGACCAAAAGCTTGCCCTCCAGGAACACCCACAGATATGTAGAACCAGCTGTTTAGTACACACAGGCCGTGTCCCCCAATAATACCTGCCTCTGTTCCCAGAGATCACAGAAAAAGGAACATTTCCATACTCAGGTTTGATTGTGGTCACTTTCTGGAGTTGCATCTCAGGTTTGTTGCTTCTGGCTCACGTCTGTTTGGCACAATGAATGTATTTAAGAGAGCAGAAAGGGAAACTAATGAAGAAGAGGATAACACAGGAAAAAAACTATTAAAAAAGAACTTGCACCTTCATATGTGTTTTGTTTTGACTTTTCTTTGGTCTGGGAGTTTCTTGGACTGCATTGAAGCCATGGGTTCTTCAAGGAACGGTATTGCTTGTAAGGGCACAGTGGGACTGGTCCTGGATAGAATGGGTTTGATTAGAATGCAGTTGTTATCAGGGAAAGGGCTGATAATCTGGAAGGAGCTGCACATACACCTGTGTCATGAACCCAGCAAACGGGAGGTTTTGCACAATATACTACAAACCTGGGTTTCCTGCCCATCAGACAATAAAGGCCAAGATGCACTGAAACAATTCCACCCTTAGTTCACCAACAAATCCTAGCAATACCTCTCCGGATGTAAACAATTCCTGACTGTTTTACCTTCCCCCAGGCTCTAACATTCAAGCTGTTTTGTGAAGGCTGCACCATCAGCAGGACTGAGTGGGAAGTGTGGAAATAGAAACAGGCTGTAGAGACAAGTGCTACACTGAGTTTGGCTGTGAAAAGATGGAGAGAATGAGAATGAGACTAAAGGAGAGTTGGAACGGGCAGTTTTTTTCCTGTTCTTGAGAGAAGGTATCTGTCCTAAGGCAGAAGAGACAGAAGTCTATTAAAATGTTTTTGGGGAGAAGCAAGTGGACAGGAAAAGGCTGATATGTTAAGAGCTGACTGGAAAGCACCAGGTCCCTGAGGAGGCAGAAGGGGGAGGTTCTAGATCTCACTGGAGCCAAGGAGCCAAGGTGAGAGCAGTCTGTCTGCATTTGCTCAGACTCAATGAGCTTCAAAATTCATGGAAGTCTTTCTTCCTTCTTGCATAGCTATGACCTTGTTCCAGGACCATCTTTGGTGCCTCACATACCAGACTTGACCTCCTCAAAACCAGCCTATAAGGAAGGCATTCCTAATTCTCATTTTAGGAATGTACAACCCAAATCCAGAGAGCATATGAAATTGCCTGATTTTACAACTAGTCTCTGAACAAAACAATGCTGACACTCATATAGACTTAATGGTGTATCTGACTCTGAGCACTTTACATCCATTAGCTTACTCAACCCTATCACTACCCTGATGTTATACCAGAGGATATGAAGAAACTAGAAAATAAAGTCTTTTAATCAAGGTCAAACTACTTCAAAATGGAGCAAAGACTTGAACTCAGGCAGTCTAGTTTCCAGGGTAGTTTTGTTACTCACCATACTGTATCATTTTTTATAAGAAAATAATGCCAGAGATCAAACCCAAGCCCTCATCACTCTAGCTCCAAAGGCCGCACCTGGCCATCAAAGGGACAAGACTGGATAAAGGTAAATCAGCGTTTTGAGTTGACTTCTCTGTATGTGCCAAGATCTAATTGTTTCCTCAAGTATCCTAGTAACAGAAGCCCAGGTACTTCCCTTGTCTCATTGGCCCAAACCGGGCACTAGGCTCTTTCCCTGACAGCTTGGAGGCCTCCAGTATAGGAGCTTGCAAGAGAGGGTGTTAAGAATAGCTTAACTAATCATTGGTGCCTGCCACATCCATTCAGGGCAATAGGTGGCCAGAAACATTTGTATCCACTCATTTCCAACATCCAGTCCTGACTCCAGGCTATGCTTGGGACTGTGCTCACATGAGGCATAGAAAAGGGAAAGCACAGTTAGATATTAGGAATAGATATACAGGCAGACAAGTCCATGGCCATGTGTGGCCATTTCTTACAAAGGGCTACCTGCAAAATCTAACCGGAACAGAAGTGTCAGGGCCTGTCTTGGGAGGAGCCTAGGCTTTAGAGAAAGCATCACTTTTAAGAATTTTGTGGGATGGACTAGGGAAGTGACAAGGGCATGTGACTTTAAAGGGTACAAAGAGATCATGGAAAAGGATGGCTAGTTCTGGGGCACTGTGTCTAGCTCAGTCAGGCTGCAGGGATGCCAGCTTTGAGGAGTTGTCAAGTCATGTCACAATAAGTGTCATATACCATGTATAGGACTGTAGTTGAGAATCTTCACTGCTACCCTGGGAATCTTTTTTGCTGCTAGTTTCAGCTTGTCAACAGGAAGTTCACTAAGTGTCCATCAAAGGATGAATGAATGAAGGATAGGTGATATATACACAATGGAATCCATCAAAACATAAGAGATCCTGCCATTTTCAAAAACATAGGTGAACTTGGAGGATATTATGTTAAGTCAAATAAGTCAAGCACAGAATGACAATACTATGTGACCAATACCATGTGATACCATGTGGAATCTAAAGACTTTTTCAATAGAAGAAAATAATGGCTATCAGAAGCTGAGGCAAACAAAGGATGGTGATACCTAAGGAAAGTTGATCTGTAGGTAGGAAGTTATACCTAGGAGAAATAAGTTCTGGTGTACTATTGCACAATTCAGAGACAATAATTAACAAAAAAGCATATTTTTTAAAAGAGGGGATTTTCAAATGTTCTTAACACAAATTTTTTTTTTTTTTTTTTTTTTGGCCAGTCCTGGGGCTTGGACTCAGGGCCTGAGCACTGTCCCTGGCTTCTTCCCGCTCAAGGCTAGCGCTCTGCCACTTGAGCCACAGCGCCGCTTCTGGCCGTTTTCTGTATATGTGGTGCTGGGGAATCGAACCTAGGGCCTCGTGTATCCGAGGCAGGCACTCTTGCCACTAGGCTATATCCCCAGCCCCTTAACACAAATATTTAAAACACTGGGTATGATAACAATCATGGTTTGATCATTACACAAAGCATACATGTATTGAAACATACTACTTTCCATAAATGTGCATTATTATGTATCAGCTCAAAATAATTGTACAATATACAATTAGGTATCAGCTAAGCCAGATGTGGAAGCTCAGGCCTGTTATCCCAGCTATACTCATAGGGCAGAGGAATCATGGTTCAAAGTGAACCCAAACAAAACCCCTTCAAAACCAGTAACTAGTCCTGGTGGCATGCACCTGTCACTTCAGCTATCCGAGAAGCATAACAAGAATTATAATCCAGTAGGTCACTGAAGTATAAACATTAGACCCTATCCCAAAAATAACTAAAGAAGGAAAATGTTGAGGGAGGGGGAGAGAGGAAGAAGAAAAATGAGACTCAGAATAATTGGCATGATTCCATGGACAGGTGATGAGAAGAATCAGAGTTAGAACCCAAGCTGGCCTGACTCTAGTATCCACACCCTTTCAACAATGCTCTAGTGACTGCCTTTGGTTCTGCTTTTAAAGTTTTCGTGCCCTGATGTGGGGCACACCTGGAAGTCAACTAGCTGGCCCCGCCTGTTTCTCAGTCTTGGGGCCATGTGTGGCTAAGATGGCAGTGCCTAACAACAACTAGAAGCTGCTACAAGTGTCTTTGGTTATAACCCAGAGGCGGTTCGGTAGGCTGTGAGGCCTGGCTCTTCCGCCCTTGATGGACAGCTCACCCCTCCCCTTCCTGCTGATCTTAGACCTGACTGGCTTCTGTGCCTTACATTAGTGGCACGTACTTCCCCAATAAACGAGATCTTGCAACGATTTGACTCCCAGGCCTTCTGATTGTCCTCCAATGACGGAGGGCTGGGTGCGGGTGGCCTGCCGACCCTTCTCCTTTCTTGGCTCGTCAGGTTGGGGCGTGACTTCCCATCTCTCCTGTGGGTCGGGGGAGCGTCGGGGGCTAGAGATCCCAACACCCTATTACATAACAACAACAACACAATAAAAGGCCTTGTGGTGACAGGGACAATGTCACTTCAGAAACTAAGATTTGTTCCCTTTACAAATAAGCATTGGGTGCATTTCCCCCTGCTCATTATAAAGGCCACTTCCTACCCAAATGAATGGGGTTGTGGCTGTCAGCATTGGGCCATGGGAAGATGCATAATTGTATTTTTCCCCTGATGCATGAGCCAGCTGTGGAGCTAATAAAAAGTGACTGCTTTCCAATTCTTTCAGCAGAGTAAATAAAACTCCCTCATGTACAACATCAAATTGATTTACTACTGAGTTGTCAAATCTGAAGAGGCAGGACGAAGGGTTAAGGAGAAAGTGCTGAGTTTCTGGCTCTTTCTTCTTTCCCCTTGCTCTCTCTTCAAGAATGCGAGAGCATCTTTTTGTGGCCTAGAGGTGTTTGGGGGTAGGAAAGATTATTTCCAACTCTTTTTATGAAAGTATCAAATCTGCCAAAATAACATTCCAGAGTCCTGACATGGGGACAAAGAAGAGGACTGGCCCATGAACAGTTGCAGTTCCTAAGATTTCCAGATTTAGACCATCAATTATTTCTCTTATTTATTCATTCCTTTATTGTACAACTTTTTAATTAATTAAATATTTAATGTGTGTCAACTGTATTTCAGGCCCAGGCTGGGCATGAATGGTGAAGAAAGATCCGGTCTTGCTTCCTGCCATCCAGGTGTGTGTATTGTCTAATGGAAGAGACAGACACAAACATTGTTCATTGTTCTTGTGATAAGATCCATGTCCTGGAAATACAAATAGTAGATTTCAATGGGTTTTCTTCCCCCCACTTTCTTGGTAAATGGGTTAGAAGAGTCATTTCCCCCTCACATTTCAGCTGGAGTTACAACTCAAGAACAAGGAAAGATCCGTCAGAAATGAAACAGTAGCAGGGAAAGTTGGGATTCCATTCACAACGTTTTCAATTCCTTAGAAAGGGAAGGTTACAAGGAAAGAAATCCCTGTTCTCTACCGAAATTCATCTCATCATCAGGGCTCAAAGGAGCTTCTTGTAGGAGGTGGGATCTGAGCTGGATCTTGGTAGATGAAGAGAAGTTTGGTAGGCATCTGAGCTGGATCTTGGCAGACGAATATAAGTAGTAGGTAATAAATAGAAGTAGTAGGTGATAAAGGTAGTCAGAGTCCTATAAATGAATGGATGAGATGCCTAAATTACAACAATATAAAAATAGTTGTCATACAAAGGGAGGGCTTAAATGAATGTAGGTGAGATATTGAAAATTACAGGGGCTGTGTGAAACCCAGGGCTAGCAGCAGTAGGCTGCTACCGTGCCTGTGTTCAAAAGAATAACTTGGGTATAGAAATTGGGAAGGAGCAGTTGTCCCAAGATCACCCTGAGAGGAGTAGTGGCCCACCATGAAGGGTTACAGTCTCACTGGGGGACCGTATAAGTAAGGGGTAAAGGAAAAAAAATAACTGTCCTCACTTCCTTCTCTGCTAAAGTTTTTTTTTTTTTCCTCATCTTGAGGAAGTTAAGGAAGACTTGCTGTTGGAGGAGGTGCCTGAGTTGGATCTCAACATATGGACAGAGGTTTACTAGGTAATGAAGGGAATGAACTGAATACCTCTATGAAATGGGAAGAAAACATTAGAGCAAAAGCAAGGTGAGAGGTGGGCTGAAACCAGATCTGAAGAGCCATTATAGGTTATGGATAAAGGTTTAGGGTTTGTAGCCAGGGCCTTGAGGAGGCACCGATCAATTTGAAATCAGGTAAAGAGCATAAATATACATGTACTTACAGATGATGCCTTTAGCTGTGCCATGGGGAGTGTATTGGAGAGGGGCGAATATTAAGAAGAGAGGAAGCCTAATGCCAGTAAATAGCAGCTAGAAAGGAAGTGCCTGGATGAGGAGCATACTCATGAAGATGGAGAGAAGGAATGGTTTAGCATCCGTTGGTTGATTGGTTGCAAGAGAGGTCTGTAGAAAAGGAAAGGGAGGAGGAGGAGGAGGAGGAGGAGGAGGAGGAGGAGGAGGAGGAGGAGGAGGAAGAGGAGGAGGAGGAGGGGGAGGAGGAGGAGGAGGAGGAGGAGGAAGAGAAGGAGGAGGAGGAGGAGGAGGGGGAGGAGGAGGAGGAAGAGGAGGAGGAGGAGGGGGAGGAGGAGGAGGAGGAGGAGGAGGAGGAGGAGGAGGAGGAGGAGGAGGAGGAGGAGGAGGAGGAGGAGGAGGAGGAGGAGAAGGAGGTGTGGGGGGGAGAATTGGCTTTGGTCTGAGATGTATTGAGTTCCATACGCCTGTGAGACAGCATGGTGGGGTTGTCTCATATTACTTCGTTTTGTTTCTCAAGTTCGGGTCAGTGAGAGAAAGCTGGGGTGAGAGAGGCATAGGACACTTGAGCACAGTGGTGAGGAGGCCATGGTGGTGCAGTAAAGGCAGCAGGAGGCATGTGGAGAGGGAGAAAGGGGAGGGTTTATGCCAGGTGACTTGCACATCACGGGGTAGTGTGAGCACAGGAAGCGCCAGATGTCAAACTGTCTTGCAAATGGCAAACACTAACAAATATTTGCAGAAGCAGAGAAGTGGTACCCATGTGAAAAAACCAGTTTTTCCAGTCTTCAGAGAAGACACAACAGTTGTTTTAAGCTTAATGAACATTACAATAGTGTCTGTGCACTTCATTTATTTACAGATCTGTCTCACCTGTTGGATCCCACAGTGATTCATATTTCTTATTTTTTCAGGTCCTTACCATCTATTCACTAAATATATGTTGGTTGATGTTTAGTGACCACCCCTCAAACATATTTTAAGAAAGACTTCAAATTGGTTGATTCTCTTCTCTATAACTGACACAGCATTCACTTGCTCTAAGTTCTGTCCTCTCCCACTGGAGAAAGGTGATTAATATCCTTACCCTGTCTGAGGTGGTGGTCCAAAGATTAATGGAGTCATAATCCCTTGGAGAAACCTGAGTAAGAAATGAATTGTATTGTCAGACTGTTTTAATTACTTTGAAAATCATCCTATATTGTTCAAATGGCAACTGACTCATCAAAAGTGGGTGTTTGGAAGTGATAAATGGAAAGTCTGAGGATTTTTCTCATTAATTAATTTGGCTGTGAAAATAAGCACTGGCCCACATTCCATGTGAAACAAAAACAAACCAAAAGTTTACCAAGAAGCCAGTATAGAATGGCATAAATCCCACCCTGGGCAGAAAACCACAGTTCTGACAGTGCTGTAATAACTTTACATACAAAATATATCATATATGATTTTCTGTATTTTCCCATCCTCTATAATTCATGCTGCTTTATATTAAAAACTTAACTTTAAGAATATTAAAATAGCTGGGAACCAGTGGCTCACACCTGTAATCCTAACTACTTTGAAGGCCGAAATCTGAGGATCTCATTTCGAAGCCAGCCTAGACAGGAAAGTAGGTGGGACTCTTATCTCCAACTAATGAGCAAAAATCTGGAAGTAGAGTCGTGTCTCTAGGGGAAGAGCATCATCCTTGAGTGAAAAAGTTCAGAGACAATGACTAGGTCCTGAGTTCAAGTTCCAGTAATCACACACACACACACACAGAGAGAGAGAGAGAGAGAGAGAGAGAGAATATTAAAATAAAAATATTCAACATGGATCTACAGCACATGAAATAAATATAACATTTATAATGGTCAGTATGGGCAATAGAGACTAAGTTCTATGTTTTTTCTTTCTGTTTTGAGGTTATTTTATTAATATTTCATAATGTTATTTCCCCCTTTATTCTACTACCACAGAAACTGCAACTGGCTAATACATACCAGACAAGAACTGGTTGGAGAAGCATGGAGAATCTACAAATTCTGACGGAAGACAGGAAGCAAGGCTTAGAAAGGTCAGAAGAGGAGATGAGCCCTCAGAGGGTCCCACAAAGACAGTCCCCAGTGTCCTCCGGGTATCCTCAGGACAATCATTAAGTTCAATGCACAGGCCCAAATTCCCATCCAACTAGGAAGGGGAAATCTGATCATGCCAGTGAGCATTGTGTTTCTTTCTTCCTAGAGCACCTTGCTGACTTTCCTGGACATATTGTACCTGAAGTACCTTGCTTATTTGTCTAAGTGAATGTTCATCTTAGTCTCAAAGGAAATGGAATGGATGCTGAGCACATCAGAACCCAAGCTGCCATCACATGATAGAATCATTTTTTCCATAACTGTTTTTAGGAATGATTTCCTAAACATGCAATGAAATGTCAAACTGACTATTAGATCCATTGTTGTACTACTCTGATTGTTAGAAAATCTTTCTCAGCCATGCACAGCCAAAACAGCAATTAAGGCCTGAGCTAACTAAAGAAAGAAGAAAATCCTTCCCCAATTTTTTTTATTCCATTTCTGTTTGTCTATATAAAAAAAAGGCTCCAGGGTGGGGAGAGCCTGGAGGTGAGGAGGAGAAGGCTTGGGGGTGAAGTTGGCTCTCTATGCTTCCTAAGGAAGGACTGCTTGTCACTTAGCAAAGGAAAGGGAGTTGTTCTCCTTCTCTGGAAGCTACAATTAGGACCAGTGGGGTGGATGTTCCAGGGAAGAAAATGTCATTTCAATAAATAATAGGACTTACAAGTTAGTCTAGACAAGGCAGCACATGCTTTTAATTCCAGTACTCAGGAGGCTGAGGCAGGAAGATCATGACACAGAAAGACTACATAGAAAGACTCTAGCTTATAAAACAAAAACAAGAAAACAAAAGGAAGAAATATTAAGGCTGAAGTAGAGAGCTTGATTAACAAGCAAAGATCTGGATTCAAACTCCAGTACTGGAAAAAGAAAAGGAAAGAAGAGAAAAGAAGGGAAGGGAAAGGAAGGAAAGGAAATCTAAAATTCAATGAACAAAACAAAGTAAAACTTCTCCTCAGCCATCAAAGTTGCTCCGCTCTGGACTGCTGGAAGGCCCAATCCCAAAAGGTTAGGCTAGTAGAGGCTTAGGGAGATGTGTTGAGCTATGTGATCTCCAGATTCTTTGGATCCTAGGAGCCTTTGTTATCTGCCAGCCTTACATGTGGCTTGCTGAAAGGGCTCCCTTGCCTTTTACAGCCACTGAGTCACATCCTGCCTTAGGCTCATCTTCTCCTTTTCTCTTCTCTTTCTGACACATCTGTGTTGGGGAAGAATTCCCCCATGCACTACTCGCTGGAGGAGAATGTTGGCATTTCTAAAACTGAGTATGGCGAGCAGGACAGTAAACACGAGCAGATTAGAATGTGATCTTCACAAATCCATATGGGCTTTAATTCTCATTTTGCTCATATGTTAAAAGTAGATTGTAATAACACTAACAACAGCAATGATAATAACATGCTGAAGAGTTTATTGTAAAAAGATATGGTTTTTTTTTTTCATTTTTGCTACTACCAGGGCTGGAACATAAGGCCTCATACTTGCTTAATTTGCTTGTTCAAGGCTCTATACCCCTTGAACCACATTTTCAACCTGTTTTATGTATTGGTTAATTGGAGATAGAATCTCATGGACTTTTTTTTGTCACTTCATACCCTGATTCTCCAGGTCTCAGCCTCCTGAGTAGCTGAGATTACACAAGCAAACCACTGGTACCCAACCAATTTTCATCGAGTTCTAATGGTATTCTAAACTATTTACATGAATGATTTCATTTAATCCTTCAACAACCCTACCATAGGAAGGTATCATTATTCCTATTTCACAGATTAAATGGAACCAGGTCATTTGAGTGGATAGGGGCAAGGATAGATGGGAAAAGGAAGAAGTGACACTGATCAAGATATATGGTACTCATAAATTATAGGTTGAACAGAAACTCATTTGTAGAACTATTTATTTTTTATTTCTATTTTTTCACTGTAAGCACACGAGAGTCTTTATTGCAAGCTCAAGACTGGGCTCATGACTGTAGAGCTATTTAAATATAATAAAAAAAATTTAACAAAAATCTGTCATTTAGAGAGATTACAGTATTTGCTTAAATATTTGAGCTAAAATCAAAATCATTCCTCTAACATTATAGATTGACTATATTATACCATCAGACTAGAGTTGTCAGAGTTAACATGGAATAGCAAATATCTTACTGAGTTTATTTTTTTTTCTCAAATTTTTATTATCAAACTGACGTACAGAGAGGTTACAGTATCATACGTTGGGCATTGGATACATTTCTTGTACTGTTTGTTGCCTTGTCCCTCATGCCCCCCTCCCTCCCCCCCTTTCCCTCCCCCCTCCCATTTGTTCAGTTCACTTACACCAAACAGTTTTGCAAGTATTGCTTTTGTAGGTATTTCTCTTTTTTTACCCTGTGTCTCTAGAATTTGGTATTCCCTTTGAATTTCCTACTTCCAATACTAGTAAACACGGTTTCCAAAAAAACGTTGGTTAGATGCCACTAAGTAGGTGGCAATGCCTTAACCGTATGCGTGTTGTCAGGCCCAAGGGCCTCTTCCATCCTTGTCAAGGGGAGTGCTAACCTTCTCTCCTTTCATACAACACATCTTACTGAGTTTAATAGAGGGTCTTGTATGTGGTAGGAACACAGTAAATGTTATTTTCTACTCATCATCCTGTGACTTTCATCCACAAACTACAGTTAACAAGCATTCATCTTTCAGTGTTGGTCCTCATGCTACCTCATCTTCAGGTTGGTTACAAGATGGCATCAGTAGTTCTAACTGCAAAGTCAAGTTGCAATGTGGTACCTTCTTATTTCCTCTTGAGAAAAAAAAAATTAATTAATTCACATTTTTCCCCCAAAGCCTCCTCTAACCTCTTTTTTTTTCCTTTAACACAGTATAATGAATTTTATTGAACCAAGAATTTTATAATACAAATTATGTTTCCTTGCATAATTGTTGATTCTGTTACTTAAAAGAAAAGTGACAGCCAAGTGCTGCTAGCTCACACATGTAATCCTAGCTACTTGGCAGGCTGAGATCTGAGGATAGCAGTTCGAAGCCAGCCTAGGCAGGAAAGTCCCTGAGACTTTTACCTCCAATTAACCTCTAGAAAACCACCAAATTGGTAGAGTGCTAGTCTTGAGTGAAAAAGCTCAGAGATAGTGCCCATGCCCTGAGTTCAAGGCCCACAACAACAAAAACAACAAAAACCAGAAGTGATATCCTGAGCTATTCCACAGTAAAGAATTATGAAATTAAAGAAAAGCAGGAATGCTTTAAATTTTTTGTACTTTGCTGAAAATTCTTTTCCCCCGGATCTAGAAAATATTCATTTGTTTTTATCTTTTGCTAGTTTGTAGGGTTTTGTTGTTGTTATTGTTGTTTTATTATTTACATATTGTCAAAGTGATGTACAGAGGTGTTACAGTTACATACGTTAGGCCATGGGTACATTTGTTGTACTGTTTGTTACCTCCTCCCTCATTCCCCCTTCCTCTCTCCCTCTTTCCCTCTCCCCCCATCAGTTGTTCAGTTGGTTTACATGAAATGGTTTTGCAAGTATTGCTTTTGGAGTCGTTTGTCTTTTTATCCTTTGTCTCTTGATTTTGATATTCCCTTTCACTTCCCTAGTTCTAATACCAGTATATATAGTATCCAGGGTACTCAGACAGAAAGGGGATACAATAGGATCATCAACAAAAGAAGCTACGGTTTCACATGGCATATTGAAAGTAATTACAATAGTGATATAACACTCGTTTCCATAACATGGAGTTCATTTTGCTTAGCATCATCTTATGTGTTCATAAGGGTATAGCTATTGGGCTCTAGTGATCCTCTGCTGTGACTAGCCTAAACCTGTGCTAATTATTCCCTATGAGGGAGACCATAGAGTCCATGTTTGTTTGGGTCTGGCTCACTTCACTTAGTATAATTTTTTCCAAGTTCTTCCATATCTTTATGAATGGGGCAATGTCATTCTTTCTGATAGAGCCATAAAATTCCATTGTGTATGTACCACATTTTCCTGATCCATTCGTCCACTGAGGGGCATCTGGGTTGGTTCTATATTTCAGCTATGACAAATTGTGCTGTGATGAACATTGTTGTGCTGGTGGCTTTATTGTGTTCTTGTTTGTGGTCTTTTGGGTAGATGCCCAAAAGTGGGGCTGCTGGGTCATAGGGGAGCTCTATGTTTAGCCTGCTGAGGAATTTCCATACTGCTTTCCAGAGTGGCTGAACCAGTTTACATTCCCACCAACAATGAAGTAGGGTTCCCTTTTGGCCACATCCCCTCTAACATTTGTTATTGTTAGTTTTCTTGATAAAGGACATTCTTACTAGGGTGAAGTGGAATCTCAATGTTGTTTTGATTTGCATTTCTTTTATGGCCAGTGATGTGGAGCACTTTTTCATATGTCTCTTGGCCATTCTCATTTCCTCATCAGAGAAGTCTCTTTTTAAGTCTTTAGCCCACTTGGTGAGGGGGCTGTTGGTTCTTTGTGGTTTTGTTTTGGAGGAATTTAATTTTTTAGTTCTGCATATATTTTAGATATAAGGCCTTTGTTCGTTGTATGGCCGGTAAAGATCTTTTCCCAATCTGTGGCTTTCTGTTTATCTTGCGAGCTATGTCCTTTGCCCTGCAGAAGCTCTGCAGTTTGATGCAGTCCCATTTGTCCATCCTTTCTTTGATTTGTCGCATTTCTGGGTCTTTGTTAAGGCAGTTTCATCCTGTGCCAAGGAGCCCAAGTGTTTCTCCTACTCCTTCCTTTAGTGTTTTCAGGGTATCTGTTTTAATTTCGAGGTCTTTGATCCATTTGGAATTGATTTTGGTGCAGGGTTATATATAAGGATCTAGTTTTAGTTTTTGCAGGTGTTGAACCAGTTTTGCCAGCACCATTTGTTAAAGAGGCTATCTTTCTTCCATCTTATTTTTTTAGCTCCTTTATCAAAGATTAAGTAGGCCTAGTTCTGCGGGTTCATTTCTGGGTCTTCGGTTCTGTTCCATTTGTCTTCAAGCCTGTTCTTGGGCCAATACCAAGCTGTTTTTATTACTGTAGCTTTATAATACAGCTTGAAGTTTGGTATTGTAATTCCTCCAGCACCGTTCTTTCTGCTTAGGATTGTTTTTGCTCTTCTAGGTCTTTTATTGTTCCATATGAATTTCTGGATTGCTTCCTCTATTTCATTAAAAAAATGGTGTTGGGATATTCATGGGTGTTGCATTGAATTTGTAGATAGCCTTTGGCAATGTTGCCATTTTGATTATATTAATCCTCCCAATCCAGGGGCATGGGAGGTTTTTCCATTTCCTTAGTTCTGCCTTAATTTCACTTCTCATGTTTTTAAAATTCTCATCACAGAGGTCTTTCACTTGTTTGGTTGAGGTTATTCCTAGTTATTTTATGTTTTTTGAGGCTATTGCAAAAGGAGTTGCTTTCCTGATTTCAGCCTCGGTCTTCAGGTCATTGGCATATAGAAAGGCCATTGATTTTTGAGGGTTTATTTTATATCCTGCTACTTTGCCAAAGTTTTGGATCTAGTAGCTTGGGAGTAGAGCCTATGGGGTTCTTTAGGTATAGGATCATGTTGTCTGCGAAGAGAGAAAGTTTAACTTCCTTTTTTCCTATTTGGATCCTCTTTAAGTTTTCTTCTTGCCTAATGGCTCTGGCTAGGAATTCTAGTACTATTTTGAAGATGAGAGGAGAGACTGGACATCCCTCTCTTGCTCCTGATTCTAAAGGGAATGGCTTTAGCTTTTCACTGTTTAGAATTATGCTTGCCGTTGGTTTGTCATAGACTGCTCTTATTATATTCAGGAATCCCTGGAATCCCAGTTTTTCCAGGGCTTTTATCATAAATGGGTGTTGGATTTTATCAAACGCCTCGTCCACATCTTGAGATATCACCATGTGGTTCTTTACCTTGCTCCGGTTGGTGTGGTGGATTACATTAATTGACTTGCGTATACTGAACCAACTTTGCATCCTTGGGATGAATCCAGTTTGATCATGGTGTTTGATTTTTTTTTTTTTTTTTTTTTGCCAGTCCTGGGCCTTGGACTCAGGGCCTGAGCACTGTCCCTGGCTTCTTCCCGCTCAAGGCTAGCACTCCGCCACTTGAGCCACAGCGCCGCTTCTGGCCGTTTTCTGTATATGTGGTGCTGGGGAATCGAACCTAGGGCCTCGTGTATCCGAGGCAGGCACTCTTGCCTCTAGGCTATATCCCCAGCCCCTGTTTGATTTTTTTTGATGACCTGTTGAAGTCGATTGGCCAGAATTTTGTTGAGAATTTTTACATCAATGTTCATCATGGAAATTGGTCTATGGTTCTCTTTCTATGATGAGTCCCTGCCTGGTTTGGGAATGAGGGTTATACCTCTAACCCTTTATGTAACAGAAGTGTGCCAAAGTCATCTTCCTAAGCAATCACTGGAAAAAGAAAAGTGGTTGAATAAACTTAGGACCAACCAAACCCACTTGTGGAGATAATTAGCCTCCTGAATCTGCCTTTTGCTGAGAAGGAGGAAGGGAGAAGTAAGTGATGCTAGATAGATAATGAATGGGCTCCCTTTCACATATATTTTTCCTGATAAGAAAACGAAGGGGGCTGGGGATATAGCCTAGTGGCAAGAGTGCCTGCCTCGGATACACGAGGCCCTAGGTTCGATTCCCCAGCACCACATATACAGAAAACGGCCAGAAGCGGCGCTGTGGCTCAAGTGGCAGAGTGCTAGCCTTGAACGGGAAGAAGCCAGGGACAGTGCTCAGGCCCTGAGTCCAAGGCCCAGGACTGGCCAACAAAAAAAAAAAAAAAAAAAAGAAAGAAAACGAAGGCTCAAGCGGGTTTGCTCACTACATCCAGAGTCCAAGGGCAGTGGTAGGGCTGTGGGAAAGGAAGTACCTAGTCTAAATGGTTCCCAGGCAAGGCTGTGGGTCTGGGCCAAGGCAGGGGATAGATGATTTAGACCAGTGGTTCTCACCTCTGCTACCTTTCAGACAGAAGTGGATTACCTTAACCAACACTGATGAGTAGACTATTCTCTAAAGTGTCTGATTTCCTGGGTCATTGCATTTTTAAAAGCTTCTCTGGGATCCTCTCCTAAGAATATCTTCCTTTGTTGTCACTGTGTGAGTGTTTAGATTGCTGTTTAATTAATCAGGTCCAGGGGTAATTGTCTTTTGCTATCCATTGGATTTACTTGCATATTTATAGGCACATTCTAGTTATTACAAATGAGGAAAACCATGCAGCCTATGTGTGTTTGGGTCTAGCTTACTTTGCTTAGTATGATTTTTTCCAAGTCTTTCCATTTCCTTATGAATGATGCACAGCACAAGGGCTCAATAGCTATGTGTGTAAGATCATATAAAATGATGCTTATTGAAATGAACTATAAGAAATGGAAGTAAGAAATTTCTATTATAATGTTTGCTGTTCTATTTTTGCTTTTTTCCCCTTTTATTCTTTCCTTTTTTTCTTTGGTTTATTCCCTTCTGTCACTGTGTTTGATTTCTATACCCTTTGTCTTGTATATAAGTTTATCTGCTTTGGGGAGAGAAAGAGGAAGCACAGAAACAGTGGACAAAGGGTTAACCGAGTCGGCAGTGAAATCCACTAGACAATATGTTCGAAATGAACTATACAACTCGGGGGAGAGGGAAGTCAGGTGGGGGAACACTGGGAGAAAATGAGGGAGGAGGCGACACTGTTCAAAAGAAATGTATCCATCACCGATTCATCTAACTATAACCCCTCTAGATATCACATTTACATAAAATTTAAATTTAAAAATGTTTTAAAAGTTTAAAAATAAAAGCTCCCCAGACCATTTGGATGTGCCACCACTAGTATATGAAGACAGCTTTTGAAAACAAATAAATTTATTTTTATTGAAAAGGTGTTGAGCAGGAGGGTTGCCGTTACATAAGTAAGGTAATGAGTACATTTGTTTTTAATCATTGTTACCCCTCTCTCATTTTCTCCCACTTACCTCTCCTTATTCCCCTCCCCCCAAGTTGTAAGGTTCATATCCCACACAGTGTCAAGTGATTATCAGTGTTGCATTGGTGGTTCATCCTTTGTCCTGTTGTTTCTGTGATTCCCTTTCCCTTCCACATATCAAATAAGCTTATATACAAGACACAATGTACAGAAAGCTAAGAGAAATGGGGGGAAAGAGCTAGTTACAGAACATAATAAGAACCTCTTGTTTCCATGTCTTGGAGGTCGTGTTGATACATTTCATTATATATGGTCCTGTGCACCAAGCAATTGGGTTATTGAGATCCCCTATTAAGGATATCATAGACATATTCTAGTTCTTACAAATGGGGGAAATCATGCAACCTACTTTTCTTTGGATCTGACTTACTTCACTTAAGACAAATTTTGAGATACAAAGAGGTTGAAGCCAAAGACCTACAGAAGGGAAGTTGGGAGTGTGTCTCTTCCTCTTGCTGAAGTAACTGCTACTACTGATTGAGGACTTTGTGTGTTCCATCTCTAAATGAACACTAACACTCACCATGTAGTTTGAACCAATAATTAAGCGAGCTTCAGATGCCTCTCCCCATAGAACAGGTCATGTTCACATAACTGCCACCAAGTAAGAGTATTCCCATCTTACAGATGAGGAAATCAAGGCCCTGACTTCAAGACCTCCAAGACCTGTCAAGTCACCAAAGAACTTGGGAGTTAGAGAAGCAAAAGTGAATTTGAGAAAGCCATAGATAAGAATATGTTAGAAAGATCAGTGGCAGCCCTTTGCCTTCTCTTGCTGCCCTCCCAATCCCTCTTTGTGTCTTGCTCCATCTGGAACCAGTCTCCACTCCTTACTTGCCTGGGAATCCCAGCTTCCTGGGAATCCCAGCTTCCTGAGAATGAGGAGGAAAGGATAAAGCTTTTGGAATAAAGCACAGTCAGGAGTCAGGAGCCATAGTCATTCCTGAGGAATTCTAGGAGTGGGAAAGGACAATGATTCTGTGATTGGGAAATGTGGGAGTGAAGCTTCTCTCAGAACCTCACTTGTATTGTAACCTTGAGCAAGGACTTTCCTATTTCCAGACACCAGTTTTCTCATCTGTAGCATCAAGGGCTTGGACCAGAATTTCTGGGTCACAAGCTCAATTTTCTTTAGGTCTGGTAGATGATGGACACTGGATAGGCTGGAAAAGGAGCCCAAAGAATAGGAATTCATTGAATTCTGGAATTGTATCCATCGAAGCAAGTGCACTCAGCATTATGAGAACTTCTGAGTTTTTGTTGTTGTTTTTTTTTTAAGAAATGCTAGTAAATCTATATTCAATGTGTTATCATTTGGTTAACCTGCTAGTATGTTCATAGTAACTATAATAAAAGTATGCAGGGCAAACAAAACACAAAAACAGATTGAAATTGGACTACAGGCTTCCTGAGATTTCTATATGAAGAGATACTGAGTATTAATACTGCACAATATTTTTTTTTTTTTTTTTTTTTGGCCAGTCCTGGGCCTTGGACTCAGGGCCTGAGCACTGTCCCTGGCTTCTTCCCGCTCAAGGCTAGCACTCTGCCACTTGAGCCACAGCGCCGCTTCTGGCCGTTTTCTGCATATGTGGTGCTGAGGAATCGAACCTAGGGCCTCGTGTATCTGAGGCAGGCACTCTTGCCACTAGGCTATATCCCCAGCCCTGCACAATATTTTTTTTTAAATCAGGATTTCTGCACTAACTAGGACCTTCTCATCAGGAAGTAAATTCAAATGGCAACATCTTTATTATTAATTCCTAGCACTTTTAGGAATGTATCTAATTCTGAAGTCCTTGGGAAAATAAACACTTTTCTAAAGTTTGATAGCCTCATTTTGAAAGCTATGCTGTCCACTTTATAGAGAAACACCTCCCTCTGCTGGAACTTCAGTGCAATACCATGCCAGTCACACATAACATTTGGAGTTTGTTTTCACTTGAAATTGATTTTATGAAGAATAATAAATAACAGCTAAATTTGTATCTATGGATGTTTGGTTGTATGTTAGGCAGAAAATGGGCTTTCATAAAGTCATTTGGGAACAATTGCTCTTAATCTATAGAAAGAAGTCCAGGATTATCGAAAGGAATATATATTTTTTTAAACATGGACTGAATCTGGAATGGGTAGACGAGAGAAAGTTGGCATCTAGGTCTCCAGATACTATCGCTAAAGCCTTTTGTAAAATCATAAGCCTTAAAATAATATATTGCAAGTGTATAGGTCTTAATGATTACTTTCACTGAATCATTTTTGGTAAGTCCTCTCAATAATTCTCCAAGGCAGGTGTTAGTAATATTAGCTCCATTTAACAAATAAGAGAGTCTGAATGACCAGACTGGCTGGAAGTTAAATGCTAGTGATGGAGGCATTGTATAAGCCTCTTTATGCCTCAGCCCCTTTATTTGTAGAAATATGGCTAATGCCCATGGTTAACTGTCCATGGACAATGCCTATAATTTTAGCTACTCAGGAGACTAAGATATGAGGATTTTGGCTCAAAGACAGACTGGGTAATAAAATTCTGATTAAACAGAAAAAAAAGCTGGTTGAGAAGCCTGCATTAAGTGGTACAATGCCAGCTGTGAAGGAAATACACACACACACACACACACACACACACACTGTGTTAACACCAAGTACTAAATGAGAGTACACATGCAAGGCATTTAGCATCTGGCTCAGAATGAGCATGGTATCCATCACAATGAGCAGGATCCTGAGCTTTTGGTTCCTACTTATCTGTACCTGTTCCACTATGTTGAACAGTGGTTTCAGTGGTCAAAAGATGGGCTATTGTGCTGCTGTGAGCCACAGTAGTCCTAAGCCCTAAGATTATGGTCTAGATGTTTTAAACATAGTGACTTTTTCAATAACTATTAACATCTTGAAGTGCATCATCAAAGTCAGACATTCTAATAAGGGAAGTTGTGGGTCCTCTGAATGGTGACCCATCCACACCACTGGAGAGCTATTGTATAGATTCCTAAGCTCTGAACAATGACGTGATGAACTATAGTATAGATTCCTGAAAGTCATGAAGGATGCAGGGATTACACCAGTAAGTACTGAAGGCAACTATCAAGAAAATAAGCCAAATAATAGCAAGGATTCAGAGGAAAGGAACTTTACACTGCTGGTAGGAATGTAAATTCATGCAGCCA
This sequence comes from Perognathus longimembris pacificus, assembly GCF_023159225.1. NCBI lineage: Eukaryota > Metazoa > Chordata > Mammalia > Rodentia > Heteromyidae > Perognathus > Perognathus longimembris. Next base: position 39,990,700 of record NC_063167.1, on the reverse strand, counting down.
CTATGAAAATCAGTATGGAGGTTCCTCAAGAGACTAAACATAGAACTACGACAGGATGCTGCTATATCACTCCTGGCATATATCCAAAATAATATATTTTTCAAAAGTGTATGTATATATATACTTATATACTATAGTATTTATACATATATATACTATATATATGGTGTGTGTGTATATAAATAAATATACACACCTGTATATATATAGGATTCCTATCTATCTCTACAGTTCACTACTATATAGTTTCAGATGGATATGAGGAGCTACTACATTGGGCTTGTTTTAAGAATAAAATGAAATACATACATTGATTTGTTTAGTAGCTGGTATATTTAATAAATGCTCAACAAATGTCACTCTTGAGTAATTAGCCCTGGATAGCACTGTAGGTCTGAGCCTCAGGAACTCGCAGGAGCTTGGACACTATTCCTGGTGGATAGCAAGGTTTGTTTCCAGCTGTGACTGTCTAACAGGCGACAAAGGGATAGTGATCATTTCCTGCAAAAGCTGTTTTGTTCACTTTCCAAGGCTTGGGGCTGATGGTTGGCCTAATAGGAAGTTCTCTGAAGCTGTGAGTCAACAGCCCCCCAGCTTAGGAGGTGACTCAACAGAGTGTACTGACCACAAATGGTGTGGGGGTGGTGCCTCTTGGAGAGAGACTGAGATGGACTGAGCAAGTTGTTTGTGATCACAGGCTGCTCACGAGCAGACATGAGAACAGATGTGCCAATTAATTTCTCATTCTATCCACTCCACACTACTTCAGGAGGGGCACATACTTTGCTTGCAAAGGCATTGAAACCCTGCAGCTTTCATTTCAGCATCTCATAAAATCAGCTGTGAAAGAAGCCAGCTTTCATCTAGAAAAAATCTGATTACTTTAAGTCCCTTATGCTGTGGGAACACCCAAGTTAAAAACAAAACAAATAATAAAAAAACAAGGGGAGGAGAGACACGTAGGTATGCCAGTCATCTCAGACAAGACACCAGACATGAGCAAAATGTCTTCCTAACACTCCAAAGCCAGCTACAATTGCACTATTACCACATGGAAGGCGCTGAGAGACAACTTCCAGATGACTGGAGCAGCTAGAAATTAGATAGATAGATATATAGATAGATAGATAGATACATACATACATACATACATACATACATACATTGATACATAGATACATACATAGAGATAGATAGATAGATAGATGCCTATGTATATAATTTATACATTGATTCAAGACTGAAGATGTCATTTCTCCTGAACCCAAGGCCTTTTATCTAAGAGCTAGTAAAAGTCAGAATGAGATATGGGTGGTTTAGAGATTCATTTTAGAGATTCACTTTTAAACTCCAAATGCATTCTTTTAATTTCTCTTTTGTGGCTGTTTTTGAGCATTGTTGGATGGTAGCACGATTTTCTTTTCAGGATTTTTAAAGGAAGTATACATGTTTATCAGTAGAAGTCAGTCTTGCCATTGGGAACCATAAGTACAGAATGTTTATTTACATTGTCACTTATATTTAATTTTATTCACTTTTTTTTCAGGGCTGGGAATTGAATAAAGGGTCTTGTGTGTGCTATGCATGCTCCACTACTGAGCTGTACCTCTAACCCATAGTGTTTTAAACATGAGAACTTGGAGATCCATTCTAGGATGAAATGAGTGTGCTTTGGGGTCCTAAGGAGGAACCCTGGGAATACAGACCCATACTGTAACAACAAAGCAGGTGATGGGCTGTGCCGTGAGCTCTGCTGTAGGGGAAGTTTTTCTAATGGAGTCATGGTTGAAAGCATCCTGTTCTTTTAGGACATTTCATGAAGCAAAATGGGTTGCTCAAGATCAGCTCATTTTACATTGCCCCAGAACATACATTGGACCAGTAAAACTATCATGAAAATCATTTTCCAAGTCCAAGTTCACAGCTATTTAAAGAGATTAATTTTCTCTTCTGTAAAATGAGAGATTTATGGTAGAAAAATGATAAACCAATTAGAAAAAAACAGAGATTTTAGAATCAGATTTTTGGTTTCTTGGACTTTTTCTTGTTGTTTACTCTGCCATCTATTGACCAGCAATTCAGTTAAATCTCTGGACCTCAGATTTATCACCTAAACATAACTCAAGTTTTCTGAATTCTTGTAAGAACCACATGATGTTAACAATGTGCTTTTGATATACTAGTTCAAATATTTTTAGCTGCCACTGTGTTCTCATGTTTCTGTGATGCCACTTCTATAGGGTAAATTTAAAATAAGTCACAACTTTTTTCCTATTCCCCTCATCACAAAGTGGTATATAGTTCTTCTCTGCTTGATAAAAACATGGTGGTTTTAATATTTTGTTTATTTATTTATTCAAATCTTCAAAAATAGATGATCTAAATTATTTATGTAATATACATGCATATACTTCATACAACTACATATACATGTGTATGCAATGCCATTTGTTTTTTACAGTTTGTTTTAGCCATGATGTTTTAGGATAGTTTGTGAAACAGTAGCAGATAGCCACAGCATTCTAGTTACTAAATTAAAACCTTACATCTTTCTACCCCTTACTGACTCAGTGATTAGAGTTTGGCAGTAGTTTTTCTCCATCAGTCTACAACTCTGTATTGGCCCTGGCTAAGATATCCAAGACTGTTGTTCCTGAGTAGCCAGCTCTTCCTTCCCCTTTCGTGACCTATGAGCATCCTCCTCTATCTCCTGACATTTGCCTTGCGAGTATTACCTGTGCCTGAGTGAGTATGTCTGAGGAAGCCAATTTTCCTTCAGGTTGAGGCTACTTTCTCTGTTACAGATCTGATGTCTCCTGTTTGCCTCCATTGGGTCAGAACTAATCATTGGGCCCTGGCATGTCAGGGAGACCCCTAAATTGCCTTAGAGATTAGACATGCAGCAGCGTAAATTGTCATGTATTAGGCAGGTTCCTCTCTTGTCTGGCGCCCTTGTTTATATGCCATTCTTCCCCATACTGCTAATCATGTGTTTAACTTCCCCAAAGGTACACATAAGCTAGGTAAGTGTCATCATGATTAGTAAGTTTGTTGGCTTTCTTCTAGCAGCTTTGATGGATTGCTTACCTTTAAGTTTTGTAGAGAATGAGACAAAAACTTTCCACCAGTAAAACAAAGCCTCTGAGACCGCCATCACATTTTAAGCACAACTCACAACACGACTTCTAACTTACTCAATCTCTAGGAAGCCAGAAATGGGCACCTGCTTTATTGAATTTTATTGACTCCTCATTATTATTTTAACTATTGGTATACTGCTTCTAATAATCCTCCCTGCTTGAGACATGGAAAGAAATAGATATTCGGTTAAGGTGACATAGAGGGCATTTTCCTGCCTGTTCTCCATCATCATTTTCATGCATTCATCCATCATACTATCCTGTCACTCATTCAATGCATTTTTAATTGGAGCCTCCTCTGAATGAGAGCCTATGCTAGGTTGTGGGCACAGTAGTATAAGTAAGACACAGGCAGGCCTCTTCCTTCCCAGGGAATGGAAGCAGACAGATGAGCATGCAATTGCAATACTAAGATGAGTGCTATATCCAGGAAGCACACAGCATTCTTAAGAAGAAGGCAGAGCCACCAAAGGTGTTGTTTTTCAGCTACCTATCACCTTTGAGCATTCAAATCTGAGTCGAATTTGCTACTCAGTACTGGGTGAGATCACCATTACATCTGGTATCACTCAATCACCTCATTGACAAAACCTCAAGCAATTGAATTGCCAAAACTGAAGAATAAACCTCTGTTGAAATGAACTCAAGTAGTGATTGTGATATGTCGTATCCTGGTTAATCCCCACAGCAACCCTAAGAAGGGCCTATTGTCTCAGAAAAAAAAAAAAGAGGTTGAGGTCTGAATAGATGAAGTAATTTTCCCAGTCTCACAGCCAGTAAATAGAAACAAGATACAAAAATAGGCCTGCGTGGGTCAATTCCATTTTCTTTCTATTTTTCTGTATAACCATTTCTTGATGACTATTCCTAGTGTTCCTTGTCAAAGTGACTTGTGGTCTGGTCTATAAATTGCTCTTTGGTCTTGACCTAAATCACCTATGGTCACACATCCACATCCATTGTTCAAGCAGAATGCACCATTGCAGTCCAACCCCAACCAGCACAATCACAGCACAGCAACCCCAACCAGGTTAATGAAAGCCCTTCTTTGGGACTTCTTAAACCTCCTACAGAAAGTGTGGCTCCACCCCAACCGTGTGCTGCTGACTGTGAATGCAGCCATTTGACATTTAATCTCAGTGCTGCTGGCAAATGGAGCCATTACAGTACATTGTGCTAAGTTATGGCAGGATTCTCTTTAGAAATCCTCCTTGAAATGCATTTAACCAGAAAGCTAAGTGTAGAGATTGTTGCAAAATGCCAGAGAGAACAGGAATGCATCTGACGACAGGGATGGCTGGAGGAACTCAACTCCTAGCCATGACATCTCTGTTCTCTGTCTCTGTCTCAGCGTCCATTCTTCCTCACCAGCATCCGATGTGTGCACCATGATCTGGCAGCTGCATAACCAGAGATGGAGGGAATCCTTCCACAGAGCAAGTTTGCAAAGTCCCAGAGCAAGATTTTCATTAACCTATCTGGGGCCACAAAACAAAAACAAAATATTAGAAACAACTCAGATACCCAACAATTTGGGAGTCAGTGAGTAAACTCTAACAGTGCCTCAGAGTGTTAGGCACCTGTGAAGAATGTACTTGCACAGAGTTAGTTAAAAATAATCGGAAGGAAGCTGTACACCTATGTTCATGCAGCATGGTTTACAATAGCAAACAAAATGGAAATAAGCTAAATGTCCATGCATTGAAGGATTAGTAAACAAAATAATGCAACTGAATATTATTTTGGCAATAAAAAGAATGAAGCACTGATACACACTGCAATGCAGGTGAGCCTTGAAAGTATTTGGTTAAGTGAAAAAAAAATCACTCACTGAGAACCATGTATTATGTTATTTCAGTTATATTAACTATGCAGAATAGAAAAAAAGTTTATAGAGACACAAGGTAGACTACTTGACAGAGGCTGGGAGGAAGTAAGGAATAGGGAGTTGTTGCTGAGGAGCAAAGTTTCTTTCTAGAGAGAAGATGCCTTAAAATTAGCTAGTGGCTATGGTATCATGACTCTGTGACTGTGATTTTTTTACATGAATTTTATACCTCAGAGAGCGAAATTTGTGGTATGAGAATTCTCATAATATCACTATCCAAAAACTATTTATTGGAAAAACAACAAACGCAAAGGAGAATGTTCATGGCCTAATGATATTAAATGTCAGGGCCACCCAGGTGCTAGTGGGTCACCCTTGTAATCCTAGCACAGTATGAAGCCAGCCCAGGCAGGAAAGTCCATAAGACCCCAAATTAACCACCAAAAAAGCTGGAAGTAGAGGTGAGACTGAAATAATAGAACACCAGCTTTAAGCTGGTACCCAGACCCCGAGTTAAAGCCTTGGAACTGGCACGCCATGCACGCGCACACGTGCACACACACACACACACACACACACACGCACACACACAGTCAGGGCCAGGAATAGTGGTGTAAACCTATAATCCTAACTATTCAAGAGATGGAGATCAGCAGAATCATGGCTCAAGGCCCATCCCAGTGAAAAGGTTTATAAGACTCAGCTCAAGCGGTAAAAGCTGTATGTGGTGGTATACATCTGGCTTTCCACCAATGACAAGAAGCATAGATAGGAGAACCACAGTCTGGGCCAGCTAATAAGCTCTAAATCTTAGTGACAATAACTGAAACAAAAAGGACTGGGTTATAGCTCAAGTGGTACTTCATCTTCTTAGCAAGCACAAGGCCCTGAGTTCAAACTTGAGTAGGAAAGAAAAAAAGAAAAATCATCCAGTGTTCCAGACTAAATGTTATAGATTAAATACTCCCTGCCCCCCTGTAGTTGTGTGTTAAAACCCCACCTCAAAATGAGAAGATACTAGAAGGTGAGACTTCAGGATGGGAATTATGTTTAGATATAGGAATTAGGGACACAATATTGGGACTTTAGTGGTGAGAGTCATGACTGAAAAGTCCATAAGAAAGCTCTCTCTTTGGCATATCCTGAGGAAATGCCACCCAGGGCTTCTTAGACAAGGCACCGTCTATAAACCACAAAGAAGGCCCAAACCAGACACTGATTCAGCCAGCACCTTGGTCATAGTCTTGTAGTCTCCAGTCTTAGAAATACATTTCTGTTAATTTGGTCACCCATTCTAGGAGCAGGCTAAGCTTGCAGGACACAAAATTCAAATACCATTAACTATGTAATACACATGTACAGAACAAAAATATATGGAAATGAATGAAAATTTCCACTTTTTTTCCTAAGAGATAAAAATGCTTTCTTCAGCTTCTTTTTAAAATTGTTTATCAAATAGTTAATAGTAGTTAATGACTACTAAGTACTTACTCCATACTGGCATTCAGGATTTCAGTTGTTCCCCACAATGGTCATATGGGACAGAAACTATAAATTCCTGTGTTTTACACATGGGAAAAGTGGGATCCAAGGAAGGTGACTAGTGGGTTGATGATCACATGGTTGGAATATGACAAAGTAAACTTTCAATCCCCAAATTAATTTTATAACTTTTTCAATGACCAGTAAAAATCAACTTTATATATTCTTTTCCTCACCTCTCAGTTACACATGCAAAACATTATGCCACTACTACAAAATATTGCACTACTACAAAATTCATCTTAGTATTCACAACATATATTAATGGAAGGACAATAAGCCTACTGACATGCCTCAAAAGTCCATGCTGCCTGGAAAAATAGATTATCTGTGTGTGTGTGTGTGTGTGTGTGTGTGTGTGTGCGCGTGCGCGCATGCGCGCGCACATATGTGCATGTATGCTGGTACTGGCGCTTGAACTCAGGACTTTCCACTCATTTGGGGGTTTTTGCTCATGGCTGGCTCTCGACCACTTGAGCCATACCACTGGTTCAGCATTTTTTCTAGTTAATTGAAGATGAAGTTTAGTAGACTTTTTTTGCCTGGGATACTTTTGAATAGTGATCCGTGTCCTAACCTTCTGAGTACCGAAAATTGTAGGTTTTAGCTACCAGCACCTAGCTCTGAATAAATAAATTCATCCAAAAAGATCATCCAAAAGGTTTTTTTTGTTCGTCTTAGCTCTTACTTCTTCTTCATCATACCTTCCAACTGACTGAAACATAGAAACCCAAGGTTGAAAGACCACAAAGTCCAGGTACCCCAAATGTCCATGTAATGCTACTTTCCACATTCCCTCCATTGTAGATCTCCATGGCCTATTCTATGAATATCTCTCAGTACCACAACCCCAGCAGGCCTTTACTTTTAGCTGGGCTATGATTTAAAATGTAAGAATTTACACAGCCAAACTATCCTGAGAGAAAAATAGAGCAAATAGGATATTACCCTTGCTTTCTCCTCATGAAAAGAGAATTTTAACATGTTAAATAAAACTGCTTGTTCAACATAGTCAAGATCTATCAGTGTCTAGAAAATGTCAGCAAGAATCAGCAGAACAAATTACTTTAGGCTAGGCTGCTCTGACCAGGGCCTTCTTCAACCTGCTCTAATTCCAGTCTTCCACGTCTCAGCAGACAGCCCCTGCATCCCTCGCATTTCTCAAGCCAAAAAGCTAGAAGTTATTCTTGTTGCCTCCCTCTTTCTCACCCCCACAGCCAATCTGTTACCAAATCCTGTTGATTAGGTCTCCAAGATACATCTCTATTTCATTTACTTCTCTCCACTGTCATACAAATACTCTAGTTCTCCATCTGGATCCCTGATCTCCCCCATTTACACAATAGTTTCCCTAAACACACACACAGAGACACACACAGAGAGATACACACACAGACAGACAGACAGACACACACACACACACACACACACACCCCATTTCATTGACCACACAATACCCAAAGTGATCTTTTAGAATATTATACTAGGTCACGCCCTCTTCTTGCCTAAAACCAATAAATGGCTTTCTTTTCCTAACAGAATGCCATTAGATGTCCCCCCTGTTGCTTTCAGAGGCTCCTGATGTCTGCCTTCAGCAGATTAATTTTGTTTCAGCCTCAACAGCCAGCTTTCAACTTCTTGCCTGCCCTGGGGTTCCCATTATAATAGACAACTTAGAAACTGTTTCGCATCTGTCTTTCCTCTGACCCATTTTCTCTGAGGTCACCTTACAGTCACCTTGAAACTGATGAAAGACGGAAGCCATAGCTAACATCTTGTAGCAAGAGTCACACTGATAGATGAAACATGTTTTGTCATGGGGGTGGTCAACGAGAAGAAGGTAGATGAATGGAAAGAGGAAGGGTAGACAAATACAGTTATTATATTCAATGCACATATGTGAAAATAAAATCACTTAACTTGCGGGAATGGGTGGGGATGGGAGAGATGAGAGAGAACAATGGAAAGAGTGACATTGATCAAGATGCATTGTACTCATAAACTGATTGGGTGAACTGGAACTCCTCTGAACATCTACTTAAAGGATAATTTTTTTAAAATTTTCTGAAGTAAAATTGCTGCCTAATCATCTTGAAATGAAATAACCATCTTGAAATCAGACTGCACTTGTAACCTGGCATATCTAATTTTGGATACTTTTTGGACTTTGCCCTTCTTCCTCTATTTAAACCCAAATCTCAGATCTATATTTCAAAGATGGATGAAGTACTTACTTTGACTCTTCCCATGGTGTTCTCATGTCACATAATAAATCTCTTTTATCTGTTCTTTAATACATTTATACATTTTATTAATTTTATTTGTTCTTTAATACTTTAATAATAGATCTGTCCTTTCCCACTGTTCATCCTTTTATCTGACATGTAGGAGTAAGGGTCTGGGTCTGGCATGTGGAACCCCTAGAGTTGGGTCTCTAGCCTCAAACTCTTGCTATACCATTATCTACCATCTTGAAATATTATTCCTCTGCACTGTCTTTCCTCTCTGCCATCTTACTGGGGCCACTTTCTAGTCTTACTTCAAATGTCAACTTGAATGTCACTTCCTCACCGAGGTCTTCAGTGTCTTCCCAAATGGCACCAGCTCCCTGTGGAAGCCAGGGCCCTTTTCTTAGAGATATGAGAAAACACAACTCCAATCGATTTGGTTAGTCAAAATCAAATACATAAGCAAAAGCAAATTTACTGATTCATGGTACTTTTTCAAAAGTCTAGAATCAGTCTTGCTTGCAGCACAAGGTATTCAGACAACATTGTCAGAGCCGAGTTGTTACATGTGTTTGCTGAATCTTATATTCCACAAATCTGTATTGTTATAAATAAATCTAAAGAAGATTTAAAGTGCTCAGGGGTATATTAGTAAGTTATATGCAAATACCACACCACTGTATATAAGGGACTTGAACATTTACAGTTGGTATCGTAGTGGGGTCCTAGAACTGATTCTTCATGGGTACAGAGGTGCAACTATATTAGAAAATATATCTGACATTTTTAAAACAGAACCAGATGAGGACAAATTAGGTGTGACAGATTTTAAATAAGGTAATTATGGTAGAACTATGAGGTGACCTGAACTAAGATCTGAATGAGGTGGTCAAGTTATCTTAGTGAGTGTCTGAGATGGATAGTTTTCCAGGCTGAAGGAATGGCCTGTAAAAGGCTTACACAGAGTGGTTCTGGCATCTGAGAACTTGCAAGAGAGAGAGAGAGAGAGAGAGAGAGAGAGAGAGAGAGAGAGAGAGAGAGAGAGGAGAATCTTCGAAGAAGTGAGGAAAGAAGGTAAAAAGGAAGAAAAGAGGCCATAGGTAATGAAAATCCAATCCTACATAGCTTCATAAGCCATTGGGGAGTTTTGAGCAAAGGAGTTTAACAATCTAGCTTAAATTCTAAATGGCTTGTGCTGTCATTTAGACTACAGTGATAACTGCTTGGTCGATCATTGACACTGAAGATGGATTCTGGACACATTTTGAAAGATTGCCCATGACTGTGACAGAATCCCCAGGAAGAAGACCTCCTAGCATTCACTAAAGCACAGAGGCATCATTTAACTCAAAAATTTGACTCATGAGGTAGTAGCAGGAGCAGGTAAGCAACTTCTCCAAGGAAAGAGGAATGGCCTTCCATTTGCCTTTTCAACTGTTTTCCTGGCTGGCATTCTGCTGTAACTCAGCCATCTTGGATCATGCCTCAGGGAGTCTTCTAGTGACTCACAAGGAATTCCTTCACTAGTCCTCTGATAATACTTTTTTTTAGCAATAAGAAAGACACTTCTACCATATTTAGGCCACTTTTCACTGATGAGGTTTCTGTAAGAGAAGTCAAATGTGCATTAGACCTCAAATAATGGACATATGATGACAACCCCATGCATTCCCGTAGTCAAATGGTCTGTATCAACCCAATGGGGAACATGTTGATGCAGAAACTAAGCCATAGAGAAGATACTTAAAAAGTGATAAAACAAAAACAAAACACAACTTTCTCTACTCCTTCTCTTAAGTATTTACAGCTTACTTTTCATAATATGCTATTTCATAGTTCAAAAATACTTGTAACTGTAATATATTTAATTCTTGAAACAACACTAATGAGCTAAATATTATTCTCTACTCTCCTGTGACCTCCCAGTGAGCAGTGACTATATTTCAATCATCTTCACATCCATATCTCTTTTGTCTTCAGTTTAGGCTCTGGAATCCCTTTCCAAGGGGTAACTTGGTTAATAAATGAGTTAACCAATACTTGGGTAAGTGAAAATTTGGTTCTTGGGCTGGGAATGTGGCTTAGCAATAGAGTGCTTGCCTAGCATGCATGAAACCCTGGGTTCGATTCCTCAGCACCACATAAACAGGAAAAGCCAGAAGTGGTGCTGTGGCTCAAGTGGTAGAGTGCTAGCCTTGAGCAAAAAGAAGCCAGGGGCAGTACTCAGACTGTGAGTTCAAGCCCCAAGACTGGCAAAAAAAAAATGTAGTTCTTCATTTAAAAGGTCAAAAGAGTCACTGGACACTATGTTGAAAGTGAACTACATAACTTATGGGTACAGATGGGAAGGAAAGTCTGGGAGAGAACAAGGGAAAGGGTGACATTGTTTTGTTTTTTAAAGAAATGTACATTTTATCGGACTTATATAACTGTAACATCTCTGTACATCACCTTTTACTAACAATAACTTTTTTTTTTTTTTGGCCAGTCCTGGGCCTTGGACTCAGGGCCTGAGCACTGTCCCTGGCTTCTTCCCGCTCAAGGCTAGCACTCTGCCACTTGAGCCACAGCGCCGCTTCTGGCCGTTTTCTGTATATGTGGTGCTGGGGAATCGAACCTAGGGCCTCGTGTATCCGAGGCAGGCACTCTCGCCACTAGGCTATATCCCCAGCCCCTAACAATAACTTTTTAAAAAATAAATTAAAATAATTTTAAAAGGCCCAAAGAGTTAAGTGACTTGGCCCAGATTCCACAGCCCTAAAGTGATAAAGAAAAGAAAATCTATAACCTCTGACTTGACATGCAGGCTTCACATTTTACCAAGACTGAGGAGGAAGAGGAAAAAGGCAGAGGAAAAGGAAATAATGCTGGAGGGGAAAAGAAGGAGAGGAGAAAAGCAGTGGTAAGTATCCATCCTACCATTTTCCTGGGATTATATGGTTTGAAGAGAAGGAAACATGTCACGTGGCCTCCTTGCCTCTAGGTGGAGCAGAGCCACCATAGTACAGGTCTCAGAATCCACTGCCTATCAGGCATGTGAGCCATTGGCCACTTGAACCCCAGTTGGCTGCAAGTCTTTTTACCATAGGCAAAATCTTGACAGTAATACTTTCTGTGGTTCACAGATACTTTTGTATTCCAAAGCAGTGAGGCATGAGCTGTTTGTGTTTGTTAGAAGTAGAAATGTTTGGTGTTTCCAATCAGATGCTACTTCTATGGCTTTAAATTTGACAGCTACCCACAATATTAGAAGAAGTATTAGATAAAGTTGTGTTTTGTTTGATTATTGTCACTTCCCTGCTTTCAGAGTCCAGGTAGTATGTGTGTGTGTATGTGTGTGTGTGTCCTGGTGAACTTGAACTTGAGCTCAGGCCCTGAGACCTGTCTTTGAGCTTTCTTAATCATATCTAGCACTCTACCATTTGAACCACAGTTCTACTTTTGGCTTGTTGGTGGTTAATGATAAGAGTCTCATGGACTATCTTGTCTGGGCTTCCTTTGAACCTTGATCCTCAGATCTCAGCCTCCTGAGTACCTAGGATTACAGGTATGAGCCACCAGCACCTACTCCACTTTGTTGCTTTTATAGTCAGCATGTAGTCAGAGTCAGATGGTCTCTGATATAAGAGATTCCATTAAGCACCAAGCCTGTGCAAGTCCTTTCCGTTCAACAGCATCTTCATTCATTTTATCTCATCACTCCACTCTTCCAACAATCTTGTGACATTACAGATGGTGAAACTGAGTCCCAGTGAGCCCAAGGACAGTAATCCCCCTTATCCGTGGTTTCACTTTCCAGCAGTCAATAGAGGTCCTGAAATGTGAGGTAAAAACATGCAGAAAATAATTCATTGGGTTAAAATTGCATATAATGCTGTGTGGTGTGATACATCTTGTACCTTCTGCTCCGTTGTGCCAAGAAGGTCATTCATTCTTCCCTTTGTCCAACATGGCCAGGCTGTAGATATGACTTTCCTGACAAGTCACTTAGTAGCTGTGTTAGTTCAGGTTGACTGTTTAACTCTTATTTTACTTAATGATAATTCAGAGCACAAGTATAGTGAAGATGGCAATTTGAATATGTCAAAGAGAGGCCATAAAGTAAAGCTGAAACTTTACCAAAGGTGTGTGTCTCTGTGTGTGTGTGTGTGTGTGTGTGTGTGTGTGTGTGTTTAGTCTAGAGTTCAGTGCTAACCATAAGTTATAGCATCCACTGAGGATACATCCCACTGATTGAGGACTACTATTTCCAAAGACACACCAGAAATAAGTAATAAAGCCAGAATTACAGACTATTCTCTTCTACTCCACCCCACTGTGCACCCCAGCAAACATTACCTTTTTCACTCTGAGAATCTGCCTAAACGCTTACATAAGAACAAACCATTAGTAGACAAAGAAAAATGAAGATAAAGTGTAGGTATGATGGCACATGTCTGGAGTCCCAGCACTCAGGAGCCTGAGGGAGGCCTAGGATGGTAAGTTCAAGACCAGCCTGGCTTCTTTGAAAGACCCTATCTCACAAGAAAGAGAAACTCATACTCAAGGATGAATTCCTGCTGTGGACTATGGGAAGAGACATCTATAACCTCCCCTGGGAGCCACCTCAAATGGCTCAGTGCCCCCTTCCCATGGCCCAGGCCGCCCTGGCTGGAGGCCAGGATGAAAGATGCAGAGGCCCAAGGGGAAGGAGGAAGGGAGCCACTGCCCTGGCGCTAATGAAGTGTGACCATTGCACCACAGGCACTGGAGCCTTCCAACTCTCTGGCTCCTTTTATGCTAGGCCCAGACTAAGACTGAAAAATCCTAGTGGTCATAGTATATTTTCAAAGGCTTAGTTGGATCAGTTAGAAGAATGCCTCAGATGCTTCACTAAAGCAGTGAGGTCTGTTTCCAAGACATGGAGCTTAGAAGCCAAGAATCTTACCAAATAGCATCTGGGCTGCTTACCAGAAGAAAACACAGACATTTCAAGGTGTCAGTTTCTCTGATGGAAACGAGCTTCAGTGAGCGTGAAATTAAATAAAATAAAGGCATGGAAAGCTTTGAAAAGATCTCTTCCCATCCTAAATGAAAACCACAGAAATGTATATGAATTATTCCTTGATGTTCCATTTTTTTCTTCCAGTGTAAATCCTTTCAAAGGGATTAGTGCCATTAAAAACAGCATGTGACCTTCCAAACACACATTTACATAAAAGTTATTCTTACTACCACATTTAACTAAACAGTGACTTGCGATGTCCTTAGTTTTCTTGTAAATGTGCTAGGTTATAATCCGTGACATAGAGACAAACATACATACAGCACATTGTGGGGGGGGGGATCCTCTATATTTGAAACTCTCAAGTTTTTATAAACAAAAGGATGGTAATTTGAGATTTATTTGTTGGTGCTGATAGTTACCAGGAATATTTCACACTATACAGAGTTCTGATCTGGATGATGAGATTTTCATCATATGAAATGTCTTTTATCTGATGTATGCTATCAGGAGTTTTGTCAAAGTGGGTAAAATTGACCTGATCATCTTAATTCAATAAATGTTTGAATCTGTATGAATGGGAACCGCACATGTATCAAACCCTGCACCAAATATTAGGGTCATTAGCTCAGTCAGATCTCTTCTTTGCAGAACTCAGTCAGTTGGGGGAAGAGAAATTACAAGAATAAGCTTTGATCTACAACTTATCTCAAATCTCTGAAATCAGTTTATCTTACAATTAACACCATGTCAAAGCATAATTATCAAATCTTCTCCTTTTTTAGTAGCACAAAAATAATAGAGTAACTTATGATCTGTTACAATAAAGTTTATGTGGGATGAATAAGAGTACTATTACATAAGATAGAAAAACATAGTGCTGAAACAAGTTTGATGCTCTCTTTCAAAGCTAAAAATACAACCTATCTCTAGAAGAGAATTTGTAGTTGAAGAACTTAAATCCTGATGTGTAAATAAGAGAGTAAAGTAAGGAATAATTTTGCAAAAGCACTTGTGCAAAATTTGTCCATAATAATAAAATGATAAAATTACACTACTATTTTTTATAACTTCAATTGATAACTACGGATGTTACCCAATTGATTTCTATTATCTTTACTTCCTTTAAACTTTACAGAATCCTCCTCTTTCAGTCATAATGAAATGGTTATAAGTGCATTTTATTCACCTTCAGATAGTATGCACACTATGAGGACAATGAGAACTTTCCAGCGTCTGAACTTTCTCCCAAACATTCTATTATGTCTTGATTGACCAGTTCAATCTCATTACCTAGTCCATGGACCACTGATTCCTAGGGAAGAAAAAGCAATACTTTGGATGAACAGTTTTTCCAATATTCTCAGCTCAGTGTATCTGATAGGCTTTCTCTATCAGCAATAATGTAATTTTTCTCCTGTTTGAGCCTTACATATATCTTATGCACCGATACATGACATCTTTTGCTGTCCATGCCTCCTTGTCATTATTTTCCCCCATTGCCTAGAAAGCCCTTTTCTTATCTCTCCACGCATTAAATTTCTAAAAACCCATGTCTAACACCAGTGTCTTTGCTTATACCTCTGCAGCAAAGAAGAGCTTGAGAGACAGTCCTTAAATTTGGTAATTTATTTTGGGAATAAGCTCAAGAATTATGAGGGAGGAGCGAGAAGTGTGAAATAGTGATGGGAAGAAAGTCAATGCAAATCTTTGTATTGTCCCCTTCGGGGGGAAACTAGGACCATTTGAAGATATGTGAAAGATGCACTTCAGAATTGTTACTGGTAGGAGATTTATCAGTTTCTGCTCCCTCCTGGTCAGAGATGTTAACACTCTTGCATTTCCAAGTTGTATATAGGTCAGAGAAGTCCTACTACAGAAAATGAGAAGTGCACTAGTGCTGTCACATCTGCCTATTTGATGCTGGTAGTCATGGCAATTAAATACAAGGTCAACTGAAAGGTGAGAGGCCATGCACAAGAGGCCAGAGTTAACTTGACATGTTAAACCTCCATGGTGCCCAGGTTATCTATTCTGTTGCTTTGTAGTCATCAGTAATTTATATGTTGGATATGAACTCCTTAGCAATGATGATGGGATTCTGTTTACATTAGTAGCTACTGTACAGAACACAGTTACTAGCACTAGCAAATATTCTTAGGACCAATGGAGAGAAACCACAAACTAAAAATGAATGGATCACTTGCTGGCAGCTACTCTATTTGTCAAGCAGTTCAAGGGAAATCTTACAAATAAAGAAATGTAGAGCAAAAGAAGGAATTGGAAACAAAATTGGCATAGAAAAAGATCATCCACAATCGTGGGGGAAAATAATTATTTTAACAAAATTGTCAGTTATAATTGGCAGACTTTTTTTTTACAAAGAAACTTAACAAAAGAATAAATAATTATATGTAGTATTAATAAATATATAATTACAAGAAAGTTCAATGAACTCATCTTGTTAAAGCCTATCTTTAGCCAGGAGCCAGAGGCTCACATTTGTAATCCTACCTACTCAGGAGGCCGAGATCTAAGGATAGTGTTTCAAAGCCAGCCTATGCTGGAAGATTTCTAAGACTTTTATCTCCAATTGATCACTGAAAGGCAGAAAGTAGAGCTGTGGGTAAAATGGTAGAGCACTAGTCTTACACTAAAAGCTTAGGGACAGTGCCCTGGTCCTGTGTTCAGGTACCAGGGTAACTGGCGCACACACACACACACACACACACACACACACACACACACACACATCTATCTTTAATCTCACTAGTTCTTTACAGTAACTCCTCGAATCATTTAGAACTGAAAGCTCATATCCTTTCTATGACACCTATGCCCTACAAATGTGTCTTTGCTTCCTATTTAGCTTCCTCTTTCTCATTTCTCTCCATCTAGGTGGCCTTTATTAGGCACACTTCAGCATGGCGTCTTTGCATGAGGCTGTTACTTCTGCCTAGAACTTGCTCTCCCAATATTATCTTGTAAAATTCTCTCACCTTTCTCAAGATGGCTCGAATGTTTTCTGGGTTCTCTATTTAATAACTAAAGCCCCTACTGTCTGAACACTAGACTTACTGACTTTTTCACTAGAAAGGGGGACAAAAAAAACACACCAAGAAATAAATAAGCTATCTCCCAAATGAATCAAAACCAATGCAGTTGAAATATGAGACATAAACTTTATTGACTGAATGTTCCCTTATAACATCTGCAAGGGTTTACAGGCAGTTTATGGTGTCTCCTGATAACTTTGTTTTAGGATCAGCATAGGGATCAGCATAGGGGCTATTGATTGCTATGTAAAGAAATTGTGACAAGGCTCTCATCCTCAGAATATACTTTCTAGACACCTTATTCTATAGCATTTTCTTTTTCCTAGTATTTAAGCCCTTGCCCAAATATATAATTAATCTAGTGTGCCTATTGTTTATTGTCTCAATCATCTTCTAGAAAGGTGCATCAGGGTATAGGACTTTGTCTTTCTTATTCATCAGCAGATAATAAATACTGATATGGAATTGATTCACTATCTTAAACCTTGCAGACACATGCAAGGCCTCAAACAATTACCATCTTAGAGTGATGAGCACCAGTCACTACATGTTTGGGGGCTTAGAGCCACAAAGGAAGGAGGAGAATGGCCAAAGGAACCAACAAGAATGTTACTTTTTTTCATAGATAAAGGGTTGCTGCATATTTTTAAATATTTTTGAAGAAAGGTGAGCTATTTTTCATCATGGCTGCATCAATTTACATTCTTATTGAAAATGTACAAGGATTCCAATGGTTCCACATCCAGTTCAGCATTTATTTTGATTTTTTTATTGTGACCATCCTGAGATAAGGTTATCAATTGCTTTTAGAATCTATTATTTTGTTATTTGAAGTAGCTATTGCTTGTATACTTATAAATAAGTTTTCTGTTCTTAATTTAAAATTTTCTGGTTTTATTATTCTCTATTGATTCATTCCTTCAACAAAAATCAATTGGGTGCCTACTATATAGCAAGCATTGTACCAGATACTATAGATGCAGAGAAGCCAAGGCACATTTTCCAAACTTCTCATCCTCAGAATAGTGGGATAGACCAGCATATCAGCCAATAAAAACAATGACAACTAACATGTGGAACCTGAGAATGAAGGTCAACAATGATAAACTGTGGGTCACATGTAGCCCACACGAGTGTCTCATTCAATAGGGTTGTTTTTTTTTTAAGTTTTGAGCTAGTTTTCACAATTAATCTAGATTTCTAGCTTTCCTTATAAGGAAAATCAGAACAACTTTGAGCTAGAGTTCTTGAAGGCCAGTAATAGGGCAGGGCTGAGTCAGAAACTGTGGCCTATTAGAGATAGTGAGTGAGCCTCTTGAAAATGTGGGTGGGCTGGGAATGGGAGAAGAGGTAGGGACTCCAGGCATTTTCACTGTGGTTCATACTTAAATAACCAGTGACCTATGCTTAAATAACTTAAATAACCATGTACCTGTGCAAACCCCAACACTGCTCAACCCAGTTTTGCTCAATAAATGCCAATCTGTTTGTTCAATAAATGTCTGGGGTATCCAAGAATTTTACTCTTGGGAAAGATTATTTCATTTTTAAATTTCACATAGTACATTAAAATAACAACAATAATGAAAAGCCTCTTTTTTCCCATGTCTTGGGGGGAAGATTATTTTATAAGCCATTTGACCATTTTCCTTTTAGAAATGAAGAAATGAGAATCTTCAGTGGTTGAGCAGCTTGCCCAATGTAATACTAAAAGAAATGCAAAATGACCAGCTAATAGATTAGGGGAATAGTGGGGAATTTGAACATAGAATGGCACAGTGGGCATTGTTGTTTTGTCTGTCCAACATCCTTTCCTTCCTTTCTGAAACCATACACTTACTTTGGTTAAAAGGCACCATTCCTTCTTAGTCTATGTAGCCCTGGTAGAACTGAGTCCTCTTGACTTCAAAATTGGCATGTGATTCACATTTAGCTATGCCAATCCACTTGGAGCTATTGGGGATTAATTATAAACCCTCCACTGGTAGCTGAGAAGTCTGAATGATGTTATTGGTGCCCAAACTAAGACAGCATACTATAATGATAGATAAGCCATATTTCCAAGCTGCCTACTGGACTATTCTGAGCCTGTTACCACAACTGTAAACAGCATAACAATTCCCATCTCAAAGGCCTGATGCCTGGCTGTAAGGAAATAATGTATGTAAAATGCCTGGGCACACAGTAGGAGCTCATTAATGCTGGCACCCTTTTTCGCTCTTCCAAATAATGTCAGATGGATGTAGCATTTCTGTAATTAAAATATGAGTGCATTGGCAGACTTTCCTTACAAAATACTGAGAACAGCTTTTTCAGTAGCTACCTTATGTGATTTCAGGGAATTGGAGAGGGCAAGGCAAATAAAATGCAGCTTGATTTCCTGGAACAATTCAAGCCATATCCAGTGCCTGCCAAGTACAGCCCATGAATCTATGTCTGCATTCATCAGTTCTCTCACCTCTGTATAGATAAAGCGTTTTTCCTCTCTAACATACTAGCTATTGTACTTTTAAAATGCAAACTCATTTGAATCCCTGGCAGTCATTTAGCTGACAGTTTCATCTCATAAAGTAATAATAACATTAGAAGCAGTTGTACCACACTTCCTGCTTTTAAAGCACTTTACAAATCTGAACTAATTAGCATGAATGCTAACATGCCAGCTTTTATGGATTAATGTTGCAATTATACTTTGTCTTTTCAATAAAAAATCACTGATTTTTTTTTACTAGAAATGGGGGCCGGGGAAGGGACCCAATAAATGAATAAGCTGTCTCCCAAAGGATTCAAGACCAATGTATTTGAAATATGAGACATGCACATTATTGACTGAATGCTCCCTTACAAAGGCGAGAGTTTAAAGGTACAGCACCTCCTGCTAACTTTGTTTTAGGATCAGAAAAAAGGAAAAGAGCAAGACAAAAGGATAACTACATAAAGGAATTTGTAAATTCTTGGAACAAGTCTCTCATCCTTAAAATATACTTTCTACTCATTGCTAGACTTCCAACAACCCAAAAGAACCAGAAAATCATTTTCTTATTATTTATTTTTAAACCAAATAGAAGGATGCTAGCTCACAAAGGATTGCAAAAAAAACCCCTACTTTTTCCACTGTAATATGAAAATAAAACAGAGTAAACAGAGAGCCAGAAAGGCTCACATGTGAATCCCAGATCTTTAGCCATGAAACCTTAACTCTTTTATTTTTAGTTTCCTTCCCTTTAAAATGGGGAGTGATAATGCTTTCTTGGAAGGATTCTTGGTAGGTTCAAAGAAGATAATGCCTTGTGTATCTGAGAGATCTGGTAAGTGGCAAGAGTGGCCCTGATATGCCCTGTCTGTCCATAAGTCACCATCCTCTCCTTTTTAGAGTATTATTGATATGTTATGCATTTTTAAATATATAGCTATAGAATTGGGGGTAGAGCCCCATGGTAGAATACTAGCATAGTATGAAATAGGCCCTGGGTTTGATCATCAATACACACACACACACACACACACACACACACACACACACACACACACACATACACACACACTTTAAGAGAGTTGGCACTGAAAATAAAAGTTCATTTTAATGAGAAAAAGCTAAATACACAGTCATCAGATAGTTTCTAGGCTTAACATGGTATGGAGTTAGAAAGATGTTTGGTCCTTTTGTGCTCAGTCTTTAGTACAAAAATGAAGTGAAGGGGGCTGGGGATATAGCCTAGTGGCAAGAGTGCCTGCCTCGGATACACGAGGCCCTAGGTTCGATTCCCCAGCACCACATATACAGAAAACGGCCAGAAGCGGCGGCGCTGTGGCTCAAGTGGCAGAGTGCTAGCCTTGAGCGGGAAGAAGCCAGGGACAGTGCTCAGGCCCTGAGTCCAAGGCCCAGGACTGGCCAAAAAAAAAAAAAATGAAGTGAAGGGGCATGGTACTCATACAGCAGTGAGAAGCACGTGTGGGATGTCTGGTGGGTCCCCTCAATGTGCAGAGTGGCTAGACCTTAAGATTTGTCAAGAATGGTATGGCCACTAGCCTGACAAATTGTTCCTTGCATCAAGAATTATAACTGCCATTTGAGGCTACATACAAAGTATGGTCTCTCTCTCTGTGTGTGTGTGTGTGTGTGTGTGTGTGTGTGTGTGTGTGTGTGTGTGTGATATTGACAGTACAGAGGTTTGAACTCAGGGCCTTGCACTTGCTAGGCAGGAGTTCTACTATGTGTACCACATTCCCAATCCTTTTATGTTTAAGTTATTTTTCAGGTAAGGTGCTGAATTTTTACCTGGGCCTCACCCAGACTATGATCTATCTGCATTTAGCCTCCAGTATACCTGGGAGGCTTCCCAATCTTTGTATATTAAGTAGTTGGGATGATAGGCAGGAGCTACTATGCCTGGAACATTCTTTTGTAGAAAGAAAAATCACAACATCTGAAGGTTGGCTTTTCTCTAGGTGTTGTGTTAAAATAAAAAGAGCAGCATATGTTCCCAACATAGTAGCTTTAGGCCATTAATCATAGACATTTGTGGTCACATATACAACAAATATTTATTGAGATCTTGCTATAAAGTTAGTTCTGCTAAGTTATAGGAATAAAGAAATAAATGTATAAATAGGGTCCTATCAAAGCATAGGTAGTCTGGCTAATGAGATGGAACAGTAGAATTTTCCTTCATACTAGAACCAGAAACCTGTGACTGTCCATACAGTTGCCTTTTCCTTGGACCTGGCTTGTAAAGGAACTGACAGCACTTATTACTGTGAATTTAGGTGTGCTAATTTAGTTGTGAATTCATGTGTGACCTTCCATTTTACATTTACTTGAATATCTGTGCTCTGATGAGATGGTCTGTTTTAACTCTGAAGACAGATACACACACTGGAAAAATATGTCATGGGAAAAATACCACCTCTGAAGTTAGTTTTGGTTTGAATTTCTGCTCTACTGCCTGCTAGATTTATGTTTATTGGTAGCTCCATAACTCCTCTTGTTAACTTTAAGAAACCTCATAGGGTAGCCTTTGAAAGTGGCACAGGCTTTTCCTTTCTTCCATACGCATTTCAATGTCTACGGATGCCATAGGATGTGCTTTTTTCCTTTAATATGATATATATTCAGAAAGTCCTGCCATGGTCCCAATCCTTATTTGTTATATAAAATCAGTCAAAGGCATATCCATTTTTCACGTCTTTTTAACTGTTTAGCCAATGCACTACAAATAAGCCCTTGCTCTAAATTAAATTTGACAAGTATCCTAAAATGCCTTCTTTGTGCTGTTTGGGGTTACTATTGGGAATTGTCATTGGATAAACCCTTTAACAACAGAAAGTGTGCTCCTCTAGGTGATCTGACAATGGGATTCACACTGGGTTCGGTTTCTGAATTTGATTCTCTTTTCAAATCTAGCTCTCCATCGTCTGCCAGAACATTCACAGTACAGCCCTGGGAACACAGGTTACTTGGGACAAACAGGAAATTGTGAGAAGTAAGTGAATTTTGTTGATTGTTGCATTAACTTACCTGTTGGGTGTTTATTGAGAATTTATTATTTGTTAGACACCATGTTGAATGGTTATGTAAGAACTAGCAGATAGTCTTCGTCTTTCAGGAATTTACAATCCAATGGAGGAGGCAGACAGGTGGACCAATGGCAAGTGACAGATTCTAAAGTAGAATAGGCAATGTCTAATTTCTTGAAAAGTGCAAACTCTTTGGCAGATATGATGGTATTACTCAACAGTCAAAAAGGCCTGCATTCCTAGCTCTGTCAACTTTTTGAGCCTCAGATTTTTTTCCTGTGAAGAACAACTGATAATCTACCTTACTGAGGTATTTATTACTCTAAGGACTCATGGGAAAATGATTTTTGTTGTTGTTGGCCATGGAGCTTGAATTCAGGGCCTAAGTACTATCCCTGAGCTCTTTTGCTCAAGGGTAGCACTCTACCACTTCAAGCCACACTGCCACTTCTGGTTGTCTGGTAGTTAATTGGATGGAGATAGAGTCTCCAGAACTTTCCTGCCTGGGCTGGCTTTGAACCTGGATCCTCAGATCTCAGCCTTCTGAGTAGCTAGGATTGCAGGCATGAGCCACCAGAGCCCAGCTATTAAAGTGATTTTTAAATTTTGAAGATCTCTATAAAAATTACACAAATTAAATTCGATATGTCTGTGGAATGTTG
The DNA here is from genome assembly GCF_023159225.1 of Perognathus longimembris pacificus. Classification (NCBI taxonomy): domain Eukaryota; kingdom Metazoa; phylum Chordata; class Mammalia; order Rodentia; family Heteromyidae; genus Perognathus; species Perognathus longimembris. The sequence continues at coordinate 39,967,743 of NC_063167.1, read as the reverse complement.
AAATGAAAGTCCTTCCACACTCACATCAATGTTAAAGACTGTTGAAAGACATTGAGATACAGAGTTAGAGACAGAGGCAGAGGCCCTGAATTTCAAGGGTCCCTCATGACCACCTGCACAGTTCGCAAAGTAGATCTGGCATGACTTTTTCATCTAGAGACATTCGCTGTTTATCTGCATTTTACACAAGAGAAAAGTGTTTGTTCAAGAACATACACTTAAGAAATCCAGGCAGGGTCACTTTCCTAAGTTTTCACAGGCCAACAAATTCAAAATAACCAAGACTGGCCTCCGGGGGAAATTTTCCGGTGGATGTCCCGCCTCCCCGCTTGGAGCCCAAGGAAGCTCAAATTCTCGTTCCGAGACACATCCGGTCCTGCTCCCAGCCTCCACATTTCTCGCGAGATCTCTCGGGAGATCGGGCGGGGTCAGGTGCCATCATGGCGGCAGAAGAGGCGGATGTGGATATCGAAGGGGACGTGGTGGCAGCCGGACACCCCGGGTGAGACGTAGTAGCCGGGTCTGGCTGGGGCGAGGAGGGACGCTAAGGGCTGGGAGAGTCGCCAGTGTTAGGCAAGGATCTTAGAAAGGTCGGAGGTATTCCCGGGACTGTCAGCGGGGCCCGGGGCAGGGCCCGGAAGTCGCCCCGTGGATCCCGGCTGCCGGCTTCCCGGAGCTCTGCGAGCCTGGCCTTGGGCTGCTCTCGGTGGAGGCTTTACGCGTTTTACCGCCTGCAGTGAGGGTGCTGGTTATTTCAACAATTCGGTTCCTTTGGTTCACTCCATCTCGATATCCCCTGAGAGTCCACCCGACAGTAGCTAGAACCAGGCGCCTTGTAGACGGAACCTGAGTGCAGGGACCCTTATGCCATCACTTGCAAGCTCCTGCCATCTCGGGGGAGTCATTTTATTCGTTCTTTCTATTTGTGACAGACGTGAAACGGGTCTTGCTTCAGAGTTGAACAGTTTCAGGTTCCCCTTCTGACTTGGCTGGTCCTATTGCTTAACTGGGTGACAGGCAGGAATACCTGTCTGAGTCTCAAATCGCTCCGGTGTAAACAGAAACAGCATAGGAATCTCTCAAGGATGTTGTCAACCTCAAGTGAAATTACGTAAGACAGTTTAATAAAGATTGAATACCTATTCCTGCAAGACGAGCCATTAAAAAAATAAAACTATTACATATTTGTACAAAGATTTCCGTTCCATAAGTCAGGTTATGGGTGACAATACTTCTTAACCAATGTCACCCCTTCCATCATCTTTTCATCACCACCATCCTTGCCCTCAAGTTACTAGCTCAGTTTTTACATAATGTATATTGAATATAATCACTGCATTTGCTCTCCCTTCCGGGGCCTGTGTTATTTTAAATAGGACCGCCTTGGACTGACTTTCTTGAGTAAGAAATGTCTCCTTTTGGAAGAGGTCTAGACTGGATAGGAATCAGAAGACCTAAGTTCTAAGTGTTGTGCTAAGTTATTTATAAATATCAATAACATTTAGTTGAACCTTACGAAATTCCTAATATTAGATTATTTTTTTACCCGTAACTTGGGAACTTCATATAATTCACCTCCATATCAAGGACTCTGAATTGAGAAGAGTATCAGATCTACTCATTAAGGAGTAACGATGACTTCTTTCCCTGTCTGGTGGCTCATCCCTGTATTCCTAGCTACTCAGGGAACTATGACCTGGAGGGTCATTGTTTGATGCCTGTGCAGAAAAGGCCTTGTGACTCTATCTCCAATTAATCAGCAAAAAGTCAACTGGAGAGATGGCTCAAGTGAACTGTTAAAAAAAACTCTATCTAAAAGTGTGGGATAATTTGTAGTCATTTGAATCTTTAGACAAAGTCCTCCAAAGCTATGCAGATCAGTATGGAACCTTTAATAATAACAATACTGTTTGTATTTTAAAATTAGCTTTTGAATCTTAATTAAGTATTTTAAATGCTTGATTTACTTTTTACAAGTCAGTGAGATAAATAGGCAAGAACACATCATTTTAGTCTCTAAAGTAGTGTTTGTCTTAGAAACACTTAACTGTCATCTGATGGCATTGAATATCTGCTGCTTCCATAAGTTTATTGTGATTTTTCTGACTATTTTTTTCTTTTTTCCTATTGAGCATTAGGTAGTGTTGATGCCATAAAGTAAAATTACAAAGGCTATTGGTTCCTGCAGGTCAGGAGCATTGTTTTATTCAATTTCAAGTAGCATCATTAACATTATATTCTGGCAAATGGTGCCTCATAGTGTTGGAGCTCCAACAAGTGATTTAGTTTAATTTTTGTCCCTTGAGGTGTGTTAGCATTTGAGGAACTCTTGAGAATTAATTCAGAACATACAACTTGTAAGGTCTTGCTAAGTGTAAGGTACCAAAGTTAAAATATGGCATTTTAACTTGTCCTCCTACCATTTTGTCTCATCTTTTCTTATTTAAGTTATGAAATTGAAGAGGTTTTGTCCTAGATCTACTTACATGTGGAATAATCTGGAGAAAACCATCTCTTAACCTTTAGTTTCTATATGAATTTTACCAACACTGTAGTGTTGCCAGTGTTGTATTCCATTCTGACCTACAAAAATATCACTTACCTGAGTTCAACCTAACACTTGATACTTCCAAAATCTTATCAACAAAATCTTTGTCCTAAGCTTTAGACTCATTTGCCTAACTCTTTGAACCTATCTGCACTTAGGTATCTCACAAGCACCTGTGTCTCACTTTACAAACATTCCCAACCATACCAACCTCTCTGATGTTCCTCGTTTAGTGAGTAGCACCAGCATCCATTCAGTCATCCAGAGTATAAGCCTGAATTGCAGTCTTTTCCCTAACTTTCTCCCTTCTATTTCCTGAATTTTATCAATAATTAGGGGCTTGCTCATTCTAACTATTTTCTTACATGTATTCACTCCTCTTGGTTACACTTCTTTTTTTAAAGCAGCTAATGGCAAAGATTATTCTTTAGGTATCAGTTACTGCCACCTTTCTTACTTTAATCACTCTTTATTACTCCTTGGCCCCTTTTATTCTTTCCTGAGGGTGAGTCTTTCCTACATGCAAATATGATCATGTTATTCCCTTCAATCCTAACTAGTTTTGTCATAAAATCTTCATTCCTTACCTACAGTAGACCTGTGTGATCCATGCCCAGCTTCCTTGCTCACTCTTTCATTTAATAAATGTTGATTGAGTACCTTCTATATTCCAAGCCCTGAGCCTGTAACAGTTATAAAAAGCCATGTCATTGCTCTCACAGAACTAATATTCTTGTTGAGAAAAACACAATAAACTGTGTGTCAGATGGAGGTAAATGGAGAAAGATGAAGGAAGATGAATGGCTTGTCTTTATCTCTTACACTTACCCAGGAAAACAGTAAGACCTGAAATTATGGGACCTTATTGCTAAGTGTGGATATACCATAGAGACTAAGTTGGAAAAAGTAGCAGTAGTACTGGCAACAGACTGGGTTATGAAGGAGGCTTATATTTCTGGCAAGGGCAATGAGAAATAGAAGTGTCATTGGCTAAGACAACTTTCATAACAGTGGAAAAATACTAGATTTGGGAGGAAAGGTGATTTAGGTTTAAACCCGTTAACTTCTGGTACCTGTAGAGATTCAGCATGGTGTCCATATACCAGAGTATGGATGTTTCTAATCCTTACTAAGGAATAGTAGAGAAAAGATTTCTGCAATGAATATGATATAGAAAGCGCTCTACCTCCTATACTTTTGGAAGACTTACTTATTTCTGTAATGCTTTCCTTCTGTTAATATGTCTTAGAACCTGTATTTAACTTTTCCAGGTCAGACTTGACATGGGTTAAAACTTGTTTGCTATCAACAGTTGAAAGAAACTACTGCTTTCAGTTCATGGTAGAATACCTGTTAGCCCCACAGACTGTTGTAACCATTATAGGACCAATTTAAAGGTACAAGTATATACGTTTGTTGATAAGTTTTTGCTGTCTTAGAACTCCAAAATTCTTAGGACTGAGGGAAAAATAATCAGTACTTTGACTCAGAAACCGTAGTTTCAAACAGATAAAAGCAAAATGCTAAATTATATCATAGATAGGGACCCCCAAAACTTAACTCTTCAACTTTTTTTATATGAAGTGCACATTGTTGTGTATTAGTTCAGTGAAATAAATGAGAGAAATAACTAAGACTGATCTGGGGCTGGGGATATAGCCTAGTGGCAAGAGTGCCTGCCTCATATACACGAGGCCCTAGGTTCGATTCCCCAGCACCACATATACAGAAAATGGCCAGAAGCGGTGCTGTGGCTCAAGTGGCAGAGTGCTAGCCTTGAGCGGGAAGAAGCCAGGGACAGTGCTCAGGCCCTGAGTCCAAGGCCCAGGACTGGCCAAAAATAAAAAAAATAAAAAAATAAATAACTAAGACTGATCTGATTTGGAGGAGTCCTCCAAATAACCCAAATTAATTTAAAAATTTTATCAGATGGCATTAAGACTTCCTTTATTACTTACTATTTTGATTCTTCTAATTTCATTTTTTCCTTCATTTTGAGGTGGAATTGGAAACTATAGATGTTGTGGCTTAGATATAACTAAAGAATTTAATAGCAGAGTTTAATGAACTTATGTGCACGCACACACACGTACCCAAATCTGGATTGTTGGTTCATTAGGGTTATTTTTTTCCTCACAGGCTAAAGGTAAAGTGGGTGTTTCTGTTGTGTTAGATCTGCTGAGGGCACTATTTACTTAACATGAGCAACTGGCTAGTTCCTTTGCTATATAAGTTAAAGCCATTTACTAATACAATTTTTACTCCTTTTCTTAATTATTACAGAAATGATGGCAATACAGCATCAGTTTTACAAGCCGATCACTATCTTGATTCATGGAGAAGTGAGAATGGCCTTATTGTAAGTATTTTTGCTAAATATTAACAAATTTAATATTTGTTAAATATTAGGCAAAATATTGACAAAATACTGAGTGGAGGGAGATAATTGAGATAAAGTTATCAATGAAGAAGATGTCGAGGAAGTATTTAAGTTGAAAGTCATGGGAAGGATGGATAGATATGTGAAGGGATGAGAAATGAAATTCTAAGCAGAATAAACAGCAAATGGAACAGTTGTGGTCGAAAGAACTCTATTCTGTATCTAGAATGTAGTGGAAAAGGACAGTGACAAAGCTGAAAAGAACTTTATCATATCCAGCTTGTGGTTTAGATCATGCCAGTGTTTAAATTTTTTAGTAAGTGTACTAAAGCATTGATACATTTCATAAAGATTTTAAAGAGATGTAGGCTCATTTATTTTAATTGCTAAATGAAGATTAGATAGGAAAGAAGCAAAAACCAAATTATGAGGACCAGTTAGGAAACATTAACAGTGATCTAAACTATTAGACTTGGTTATGGCTTTGTCTTGAGTAGTAGCAGAAAAGATAAAATGGATTTGAATTACACTTTAGAAGAAGAGCTTTATGTTAGAATGGATATCAGAATTTAGGGTAAAGGAAAAACACAATTCCTATCTTTATAGATTCACTTAGTGACTATTAGTATATTTTGCTAAGTTGGAAAAGCTGGGGAAGAAGTCAGTTGAGACCTAATGATAAGTTCTATCTTGAATATGTTAACGTTGAGAAGCCAGCTAGATATCTAAGTGGAAATTTTAAATTAGTAGTTGATAAAATAGTCAAGAGCCTGAAGAAAGCCCTTTGAGCTGAAAATAAGTAATCTTGAGAATTGAAAATATGATGATCCATAGAGATTGTTGCTGAGGGAAACAAGTATTGAGTTTTGGAACTAGGTTGAGTGTTTAGCAAAATGTCTGCTATCATGTTCCTTTGTACATGTTATCAGCCATTGTTACCCTGTAGGGGTAGGAGCATGAGCCCTGGAATCCAGAAGACATGCCTCTTAGTCAGATCTCTTCCATTGGAAATACTAGCAGGGAGCTGGATATGTGTATGAGATGTTAATGCCTGTCTCATAATGTTATTGTGATAATAAAAGGTATAAACTGTTACTATTTATTACTGTATCATGTATTTTTACTTAAAGCAAAATTAATACAACTTTTTAAAAAAATAGCCTTGGACTCTGGATACCACCATCAGTGAAGAGAACAGAGCAGTGATTGAGAAAATGTTGTTGGAAGAAGAGTATCCTTTAATGATTATGAAAAAGTAAAAATTTCAAGGTTTAAAAAAAATGAGTACAAAAGTTTCAGAATAGGTCACTATAATTACTAGATAAGTTTTATTCAGCCACATACTGCTATTATCATATTACCTCCTGATTCAGAAAACACCATTGTATTCTTCAAGTTCTGCTTTACTACCAAGATCTGAATCATCTTATTTTCAGTTTTTGTTGTCAGCCAACTCGTTATGATATAAGAAAACTACGGGGAAATTATATTTTTATTTAAGTTAGAACCTAAGTGCACACTTTCATTTCTAAAGTTATATAAACTAAAACTCAAATAAGTCAGTCAGTTTGTCCTAAGACACAGAATTTGCATTTGCAAAATTCCCAACTAATTCTCAATTTTTATAATTTATAACTTTTATGTGGGAAGAAATGTAAAAAAAAAATATAAAACATCTTTAGCAGTATGAACATTTTTCTTCCAAATTTGTGACTACTTCCCTGAGATCCAGCCATTTGCTGCTGCTTAGGATTTCTTTCATCTGTGTGTGCTTACAGTTGGTAATTAACCTCTTTGGACTTGGTTTTCTTACAAGTATGATGAAAGGACTGAACAAAACAACTGGATTTTTGTAGCTTATGAAGATAATATATTAGATTCTTGCTCTAATAAATAGTGGTTTATTTTTAACTCTTCTGTCTGCATTTCATAGATTTTGACTCACTAAGCCAGAATTTCTGTTTTTCCTATTCCTGTTTGTTGCTGTTAATTTTAGAATCTGTAACTTTAATTATCATAAGTTGCCCCTTGTATGTTTTCTTGTTCACTAGCTTTCCCCAAACATTGCAGTTATAATCTATAGATTATTGCTTTTCATTGAGAAGCATGAGTAATATAAATTTTCCTAGTAGCTTTACTTAAAATAAGCAAAATTAATTTAGTTATATATCTTATACATATTTAAAAAATTTTAAGATGCTTATTTAAAGTATTAGTCCAAATGATAACCTTATTAGTGGAATGTTTTACCATCTTTGTTTCATACTATGTATTTGAAATCCAGTGTCTTTTATATTCATATAGTGCATCTCAGTTCATGCTAGCCAATTTTCAAATGCTCAGAAGTCACATATGTGGCTGGCTATTAGCCACTTGTTCCATTCCAGATGTGGAAGAAAAATAGAGTAAGAGTTATATAAACATTTAACTACATATAAGCATAAGAGGTATATAAGCAGTTAATATAAGCATAGAAGGCTGGAATGATTTTTTTCATAATTTTATCCTCAATACATAGTTACTTATAATGCATAATATACAGTCAGTAAATACTTATAGTTACTTGTAATGCATAATATACAGTCAGTAAATATTTGCTAAATGAATAATGTCTCAGACTAATATGACAGTATTATATAGTTGGCTCCTTTGAAGAACTTTGAGAGAAAATTTCTTGGTAGATAAATATTATTTTTTTAGGGTAATGAAAAACCCTGACATTGTTTTCAGTTAATTTACAAATGTGAAAACAGCTGTCCAAGATACCTCAGAAAACCAATCAGATTCACCTTCTGTATTTTTTGTATGTTAGAAGAGAAAAATTCTAAGTGTTGACAATATTCTGTTAGCTACTTTCAATAAGTAAGATAAGAGAAACTGGCATTATTGTGGCACCTCTTCTGTGTAGGCATAGTAATCTGTGATTTCATGTGTCATTAACCCATTACCAATACTGAGATATGTATACAATTTTATCTTTTTTATCTTTATACAATTTTATCTAGGTCTTACTGACCTACCAGCAGTTTTACTAGAATGTAAGTGTGACTTTTATGAGTCTGAGAATGCCCATTTTGTAAATCACATAAAGATAATATCACTAATAACAATTTAAAAATATTCTTTAATAATTACAAAGATATTATTTATCGAACAAATCACATCCAGGAAAATTCTGGCTTGATCAAAAGGAAGATGATAAAAAATACACAAACAGGTAAAATAAATTTATAATACTATTAAAAATCTGAGTTGCCTTTTTAGAAACTTCACAAGCTTCCTTATTTTCTTTTTGCATGTCGTGCAGTCTGCAGAAAACAGCTAAAATCATGTATGTATTTGTTTTATATTTTTAAACCTTTCTGCTTAGTTAGAATTTATAAGATAATTTTTAAAAAAATTATAGTTGGCTAGAAGTTCTCTTGATTGTAAAACAAATATAAAGATGAAGTGTTTTATATAGAAGTTGGAATGCAGAATGACCTTTTATAGGGAATTCATACTACAGAAAAAACATGTGGGAACATTATAAGAAGCACCTATGTAATATGAATTGGCTTGATTCCTATTGTTCTGTCACCTAATTTTAAATTTTCAACAAAATTAATTTTGATTTGTGGCTTTCAAAAATTATCCATAAAAGTTGCCGGGTGCTGGTTGGCTCATGCCTGTAATCCTGGCCACTCAGGAGGCTGAGATCTGAGGATCACAGTGCAAAGCCAGCCTGGGCAGGAGAGTCTGTGAGACTCTTATCTCCAATTAACCACCCAAAATCCAGAAGTAAAGCTGTGGCTCAAGTGGTAGAGTGCTAATCTTAAGCAAAAAAACTCAGGGACAGAGTCCAGGTCATGAATTCAAGTCCCATGACCAGCACACACACGTGCATAAAATTATCTACAGAAATTAACTTTTTAAAATATCCTTATACTATAATTGAATTAAATTTGTCATTATCATTTGTAGGCTTGCAGGTTTATGGATAGACTTACCTGTTACTAAATGCTCAGGAGTTTGAAAGCTGAGCAGCTGTTGGCATTTATATTTTGCTGAATAGACAATAAATTGAATGGAAAGGTTAATGGTGATGTTTTTCTGTTGTGGTTGTTCATTTCTTATAAAACTTATAAAAGAAATAAGTGTAATGCCGTAGTTGTGACTTCTTTCTGGCTCAGTATTTGAAGTTACACAGATGAACCTAAGAGTTATTTCTGTAACAATTTTAAGCTTACATGTCCTTGTTACCCCTTGATTTCCTTTGGTGGTTTTTAGTGTTATCCTCACATCGTATATTTTAGGGACTCCTAACATCTTGAGTAGAATTATGTAGCAGGGTGAATCTATTCCCCTGAGTAGAGACTTGAGCCTTCTTTTTTATTTATTTATTTTTAATTCATGGAGTCAAGAAAGTATTGATTTTAGCCCATGGCTATCTGTAACCTTTAGGTGCATAAATATGGAATGTTCCATTTCAGAATTTTTTTTTTGCAATTCCTCTTTTTTCCCTCAGGGTACACTCTCCTACAAAACCAGCCAGTTACTCAGTAAAGTGGACGATAGAAGAAAAAGAGCTGTTTGAACAAGGGCTGGTAAATAGAGCAACTTTAAATTTATAGTAAAATGATTCTAGAAGCAAATATTGATATAAGATTAAATTTATTTGTAGAGACCAAGGTTTTAATTAACATTAATCTTACCTTTCATTTTTCATATTTATAGTGTAAGTACAAGAAAATTCTTTTTAATCTATTTCTAAGACACTAAAATTGGATCAATATTTGATAATTATACATTTTTGATAGTGGTAAAAATCTGAGAAATTGGCTGTTTCTGTATATGACACCTGAAATAAAAGTACCTGAATTAAAACTATTTGAATTAAAGGCTAAATATTTAGTTGTTACCTCTCAAAACAAAAACAAGTAATAACGTCTATTTGAAACTGAGTGGTCAGCTGAGTTCTTTTTTCTCAACTGTTTGGCATAGTATATTCCATGTGTTTCACTGCATATGTTTGAAGACCAGAAACGTTTCTTTATAGTATAAGTGTTTCACTGAGCTTTTTCACTGAGATCTGTTTAAATGTACACAGGTTATATAATGGGGAAAAACCTGGTGTTCTAATTCTGAAAATACTCCTAACTATGAAGAAATCCTTAGCAAAATATTCAGGGTTCCCCCCCTTTTGGGTAGTACTGAGATTTTAACTGAGGGCTTTGCACTTGCTACACAGTAGCTCTGCCCATAATGCTTTAGTTATTTTTGAGATAGGGTCTCACATTTTTGCCTTCCTGCACCTTGACCTTTTTTTTTTTTTTTTTATGTAACTGGATTACAAGTGTGTGCCACTACGCCACCTATTAGTTGAAATGAGATCTTGCTAAATTTTTCTCCCTGAATAGGTGGAATAAGTGTTATTAGCCATCATGCCTTGTTTCATATTTTTTTACCTATTATTAATATCTTTAAACTATCAAGTGTGCATTATATATTTTAAGCTATATATTACTCAGTATTATGCTAATTTTGAGATTATATTTATGTATTTTTGTAGAGAGCTTATAGTTGTAGAAGATTTGGAATGCAAATCAAAATATCAGCATTTTTATGAATGAGAAATAAAATGCATTTTAAAGACTGATATGTATACTCTATGATATTCATAGAAAGAGTCTTTTCAAGTTTTTAATCTGTTCAAGATAATTTTTCTGTACTCTTGGCAGTTTTTATATCAGCATTTTAATATATTGCACTGTAGTCTAACCAGTCGTTTATTTAAGGTTTCTGACAATTTTGCATGAGATCTCTAGTCTCTGTTTTGACATTAGGTATATGTATGTTCTTGATGAAAATGACTTGTGAACTTAGGGTTTCTTTTTTGGTTGTTGTTGATATTGGTGGTAGTTGTACGGACTTAATTTACATGTTGAAAGTTCAGCTGACTACCTAAAGTTACGAGATGTTAAGTCTCCCTAAACAGTGTCCTCTCTTCTTCCTGTATTCTTCCAGAAATACTTTGTCCATATATAAACAATTGGTAGTTTATTTATATAGAGATAAGTAGAAACGTATGTACAGTAAGATATTTTAAGCTTAAAATGTTTCTTTATACACACAAAACCCACTGAATTACTGGTAATATGTCCTTCTACCTTAGCCCATTGATAAAGTGTGCTTAAAGACAATCTCTCTGAAGGGAATTCCTTCTTTTTGTTTGGCACAAGACCATCTTTTTACTCAATATTCAATATTCTTTTTTTTTTTTTGCCAGTCCTGGGCCTTGAACTCAGGGCCTGAGCACTGTGCCTGGCTTCCTTTTTGCTCAAGGCTAGCACTCTATCACTTGAGCCACAGTGGCACTTCTGGCCTTTTTGTATATATGTGGTGCTGAGGAATCGAACCTAGGGCTTCATGTATACGAGGCAAGCACTCTTGCCACTAGGCCATATTCCCAGCCCCATCTTTTTACTCTGTTAAGCATTTTGGAAGGTTTTCTTTATTCTGTCCCTCCCGTTTTCTTTCTGTCTAAGCCCTTATCATCCCATGTGGTGACATTTACCCAGTTACTCTCGTTTCTCAGTGTTCCATGCTGTTATTTACTTACTTTTACCTCATAGAAAGGGAATTAATTCTTTAGTAAGTTAGTCATCTCTGAAATTGTAAAGGTGATTTTTATAGTTGAGAACCATAAGGGAGCCCTGCCATGTTCTCTGTTCTTCCCATCGCGGTTTCAGGTGTCAGGAGGTACATGAAAGGAAGATATTAATAACAATTCTGCTCCAACTGTGAGTCACTGCAGTATTAGTGTAAATAAGAGTATTTGCTGTAGGGGCTGGGGATATAGCCTAGTGGCAAGAGTGCCTGCCTCGGATACACGAGGCCCTAGGTTCGATTCCCCAGCACCACATATACAGAAAACGGCCAGAAGCGGCGCTGTGGCTCAAGTGGCAGAGTGCTAGCCTTGAGCGGGAAGAAGCCAGGGACAGTGCTCAGGCCCTGAGTCCAAGGCCCAGGACTGGCCAAAAAAAAAAAAAAAAAAAAAAAAGAGTATTTGCTGTAGACATTCTGTGGAAAATGTTGAAATGTGAATAGAATTTGAGTAAAACAATTGCATTTAGTACACATCATATTCAGTTGATCCTACAAGTGAAAAATGTAATCTATTTCTCTTTTAGGTACTTGTTTCTTTTAAAAAGATATCTTAGATTTGGAACTTTATGATGTTTAGTATGAATTCATACAGAGGTAGTATATGTGATGTATCTTCTTTTAGATAGCTGTAAAACATTGTGAGTCACTTTGTTCAATTTTGGAATTCAAGTTCAATGGGGAAAGTGAGCCTTGATTTTAAAAACTGAGTCTATAGATGGTGTTTCAGTTTTTGTTCAGAAAATAGATAAGATAAAGTTTTCATTTGTTGTTTGTTGAAATGTGGCAGTTGCTTGAAATATAATTAAGCTAATCGAAAGCAATATTTTTCCATTTTGATATTACAGGCTAAATTTGGCCGAAGGTGGACCAAAATTGCGAAGCTAATTGGAAGCCGTACTGTTTTACAAGTAAAGAGTTATGCCAGACAGTACTTTAAAAATAAGGTAAGAAGGATATAAGTAATATAGTTAATCACAATAATAATACTTAAGATAGACTGATGAGCAGAAGTATCTATTTAATGAATGTAAGCATTTAAATCCTATTGTTAAAATTTTACCAGCCAAACAAATAAGTGGTCAACAGCATCCTATAAAGCAAATAATCTTCCAAAGAGAAACTTATCTTCCTGTTTCCTCAGGAAAATGTGTTAAGTGTATGTATTATTGAAACTTCAGAATAAATTTTTTAGAGCTTAGAGAATATAAATGCTAATATGACTATGGAGTTTATTTAATGATGTTTTTCAATTGTTTTTGAAAATTTGAAAACTAATTATATTGATTAGGAAGATATACTTATGCTCTAATTCCTTAATTTTGAAGTAATTTGTGGTATATTCAGCTGTGTGATTTTTGGTATATGGATTTTTTTTTGGGGGGGGGGGTTGTTTGTTTTTTTGGGGGCTTGAACTCAAGGATAGTGCTCTACCACTTTGAGCCACAGCTCCACTTCTGATTTTTGAGTGGTTAATTGGAGATAAGAGTCTCACGGGGACTTTTCTGCTCATGCTGGCTTTGAACTGTGATCCTCAGAACTTAGCCTCCTGAATAGCTAGGATTATAGGCATGAGCCACTAGTGCCTGGCTGGTATATGGATTTTTTTGACATATTGTATTTGAGTTCTAGGAACAGTTATGTAAAACTTGAAATACCTTAAGTGAAATGTGTTTTAAAGTAAATGTATTGTACTTTGCATACAAGACAGATCTGGCATAATGTTAGCTAGGAATAAGTGGTAAGTGTTGGAATAGATTTATTATATACCTCAATTTCCAACTACCAAAAGCAATTTCAAAGTAGCTAAACAAGGTTGAGATACTAAATAAAGAATAAATGCTTAACTTAGTTATTTTTACCCACATGGTCCTCAGTTGTACTCAAAGAGTAGGGGTAGAGGATGTACTTCAGTATTATAACAGACAGTTATAAACCTAATGCAAAATTTATCTGAAATTTTTAAGTTTGTAAACAGCAGACTGCATATAAATAGGAAGGTTGTTAAAGCCTAGTTTAAGTTGTATGTGCTAACTTTCTGCTTTTTATTCTCTACATAGTAGGCCAGTTAACTTCAAATACAGGATCTCAGAACTTGATTTAGTAAAGTATCTATAATTTCTTATTGAAAAATGCCATATCCCTTGGTATCATTTACCAGGCTTATCAAAAACTTTATTGTAGATTCTTTTTTTTTTTTTTGATGCAAGAGTGGGATTAAACTTGGCACCTGATAGTTTTGCTCATTGGTTGGTGGCACTCTACCAACTGAGCCTCACCTCCAACCTCAAAATTTTTCATTTCAAGTTAACATTCAAGGGCAAGGATGTAACTCAATAATAGAGCACAGATCTAACATAATGAGCCCTTGGTTTCAACCCCCACCAACCCATTCACAAACCAAGGGGGAAAGGTCATACTTACTCAAAGTCTCTCATATTTTTCTGTAGAAAAGTGGTATTTCTATCTATAAGAAGATAAATATTTCTATAGTAGGACATATTGAAGGTGATTTTATGGCTTAAAATATAAACTATTATACTGAAACTGCACTCAGTGAACCTGAAAAATGTGCTTTATTTCTGAATTTAAAAGATACTTCTAAAATTAATGAAAATATTTGTCAGATTAAGTGTGATGTACCATTAGCATGTACTCAGTTTAATATAAGTCTTATATCTAATAATATGTTTGTGTACCAGGTCATTAAATTTCAAAGTCTTAATATTATGGGGATTTTATTCTGATTCTTAAGGTGAAACTGGGTCTGGAGACAGAATTGTCAACTCAGAAGAGCGGCATTGATTTAGAAGTTAAAAATGAAGATGAAGGGGCAAAGGCATGGACACAGTCATCTCTAAGGGGGCGTGCTGACCCCAACTTGAATGCTGTAAAAATTGAAACATTATCTGATGATGAAGAAGTAGATATCACAGATGAGGTGGATGAATTGACATCCCTACCACCACAACAAAGTTCTAGCAGTGGTCTCTCATTAGACATTGCTGATAGTAAGACGAATGAAACCAGTCGTGGAGAATTCATAGACACAGAGTCTGGTCCCTTTTCTAAATCTTCCAAGGAATATCTTCAGAGTATAAAGCAAGATGAAATGGAACCGTTTTCAGGCTCAGCAATTACATTACAGACTGGAAAACAGAGCAACATTGACAAAAGCTCAATTGAATTAATTGATGAGAAATATAAACAGATTAAAAGCTTTGATGGGCAAGGTGAAAATGGAATGTTAAATGATGCCAGGCAGTGGCTTTCTGTAGAGCCTTTTGAAAGGCAGAAAGATGTGAGTGATAATGAAATTCCTTTTCATTCTCCTTGCCAAATGATGGAGGGAAACCATGAGGAAGAAGAGCTTAAGCCACCAGAGCAAGAAGTAGAAATAGATAGAAATGTCATTCAAGAAGAAGAAAAACAAGCGATTCCTGAGTTTTTTGAGGGGCGTCAAGCTAAAACACCAGAACGCTACTTGAAAATTAGAAATTATATTTTGGATCAGTGGTAAGAATTACATTTTATATAGATGCTGTTTTAAAAACCTTACACTCAAACATTTTAATCGGGTCTGTTCAGAATTTAAAATTTTGCAAATGATCCAGGGAGCTTTCATCTATATTATCACTTCAAGTCAAGATTTAAAGTTTGTCATAGTGGACTTTTTAAAATGCTTTTGTTAGCATAATCCATCTTAGAGTATTTGAGCTTAAAAGAAAAAGTGACTGATGATTGCTTTAAGAAGCAATTTCCTAGGACAGTGTTGGGAAACTATAAATATATAATCACACTACTGTCCTGGGCGACAGTGTCTTTCCTGGGGTTTATTCATGTGCCTTGACTACAGAGAAGGAAACATTTGGTGATGAAGGTATGGTGTCATGAAGTGCAGCTAGGTTGCAGAACTCATCAGCTTCATCAGGATACAAGAATTTTTTGATGCATGAAATTTATCCTGGAACTATATTTTTACTAGAACTATATGAGAGAGAGGGAGCAAATCAAGGCACTTCTTACCTTATTAGCCTAAATAATCCGAAAGTAATTTGAATGTTTCTTAATAATTTATTAAGCCATCATTAAACATTCACAATTATTATTACTGTATAAGGCCATCTTTACATAAGGATTCCCAGTTCCTTTGTAGGGATTCTGCTTTGTTTCTTGTTGTTTTGTTTTTTTTCTTCTGTTATATCAGGAATCTTCCTAGCTGGGACCAGTGGCGCATGCCTGTGATCCTAGCTACTCAGGAGGCTAAGATCTGAGGATCATGGTTTGAAGCCAGTCTTGGCAGAAAAGTCTGTGAGGCTCTTATCTCCAATAAACTATTCAGGAAAAGCTGGAAGTGGCACTGTGGCTCAAGTGGTGGAGCACTAGCCTTGAGCACAAAGAGGCTCAGGGACAGCACTCAGGCTGTGAGTTCATGCCCCAGGACCAGCAAAAAAAAAAAAAAAAAAAAAGATTCTTCTTATTCTATTGCAGCAACTTTCTGCTGTAACCTCAGACTGTTACCAAAAGAAAGCAAAGAACTTGTTAACTCAATCACTGTTAATATCACTTAGACCTTTGGCTTTTGAAGATGCCCATATGCTGAAAGAAGGACTTTGGTTCTTGATCATGATTCATGGTCATCTTGTACTGGTTAAAGTGCAAAAAGTGTAATTTCTGGCTAAGGATGGCATCATAGTAGAGAATATTTAAGGAGTAACTGCTGATGTTTACTTAGAGACCTCTGAGATATAATCTGTGTAATGTTATGATTATTTATTACTTTAAATTTTAAGTTCTAGGGCTGGGGATATGGCCTAGTGGCAAGAGCGCTTGCCTCGTATACTTGAAGCCCTGGATTCGATTCCCCAGCACCACATATACAGAAAATGGCCAGAAGTGGCGCTGTGGCTCAAGTGGCAAAGTGTTAGCCTTGAGCAAAAAAGAAGCCAGGGACAGTGCTCAGGCCCTGAGTCCAAGGCCCAGAACTGGCAAAAAAAAAAAAAAAAAAAATTAAGTTCTAAATCAGGCAAAGTAATTTACATAGGTACTATAAATTATATGGGAGTGGTTTTATAAGTCATTAGTCATAGTTCATGAAATGATTTCAGTATTGTTATTTAAACATGCTTATTTAGTTGAACAGTGTGAAAGCCAAAAGAAATATTCTTCAACAGTATTCAAATCTATCTCTTCAGAAATAAGGACTGAGAGGGATGATTAAAAAAGAGGAGGAGAAATGGTGGGGAATTAAGGTTTTAAAAATAAAGAGGCCTGCCAGATTTGTTTATAGATGAAAGTATCCTTCCATAGAAGCAGATGAAGTACTCTCTTTGTCTAGGGGAATTTTTTTTTATTACAACAGTAACCAATGCCGTTATTGAATTCTTACCAAATGCCATGCATTATATTTAAATTTTTTCTAGACCTCTTGACAACTTTGTCCTCATTTTACAGATGAGGAAAATGAGATTCACAGGATATGAGGATAAAGAACTTGTTCCGGGTCACCCTAGGTGAAGGTGATTTCAGAGTCTTTTTTGTTGTTTTTTGTTTTGAGACAAGGTCTCTGTACAATCTGGTTGGCCTCACATTTATTGTATAATCCAGGCTGGTCTCAAACTTGTGATTTTCCAGCCTGAGTCTTCTAAGTGCTAGGAATACTGACATCTACCACCACAGCCACTCAGTCTGCAGTCATTAATTTGGTATTTCAGTCTTGATTTTGTGTTTTTACACTTCCAATTCAGAGCTATGATGATTCTGCCTTGGATCTTCTTTCCTTCCAGATCTTGGTAGTTTTGCCTTCTTAACTCATTCAGGTCTACTTAGAGAAATAAGAGATTCTGCTCATTGCCTCTAAATTATATCTTCTTGTTTTCTGTCTGTGTAACCCATGTTTCATCTTTTCCATAGAACTTATTACACTGAAAATGTATTATTGTCTTCTTACTTTGTCTACATGAGGATAGATTTCTGTTTTGTTTATTGGCAATTTTCTACTGCTTAGGACAGTTCTTCAAATATAGATGGCCCTCTGTTGTGGAGAATAGATTATTGAATGTATATATCATCTGTCTTTGAATGGAAGTTTTTAGAGTACTTATAACTTATTCATCATTGTGTGGGTTACTGAGTTCTGTTTAAAGGCTTTTGATTTGTGTAATCTTTAGATAAATCTAGTATTCTCCTGTGATATTTTTTACTAGACATGTTCTTTCTTCCTTTCCTGTTGTCATCTGTATAGCTTGTTTCCTTTTCTTTCAAGGCATCCTGACATCTCAACTTTTCTATGGAAGTGTCTATCTTCTCTGGACTTCACAAAATGTATGATTTTAAATTTAGTCTGTGTTTAGAGAGGCCTGCACACTTAATCTAAAGCAAAATAATCTGTGCCTATTTTTTACATTCTAGCCCCTTGTTATTCTTACCTTTTCATTTTAGCACTATTTCAGTCTGACCATGTAGTATATATTATTCATTGATTATTCCATGGTCTTTTCACTGGATTAGCAGGTCTCTAAAGTCAGGAACTTAATGTTGTTCATCTTCATGGCCCTCTTCTCTAGAACAGTGCTGGGTACACAGTGCACAAATATATGTAGAATAAAATACAATATGTCTCAGTACTTATTTAATAGTATCTGTTCTTGAATCCTGATTCTGTCACTTCCTTAAGTAAATACCTTAATCATGAACCCACTAGTTCTTTCACTTCTAAAATGAGAGTAATATAACTTGTAAAGATAGTTGTGTAACTTGCAGTAAGTTACTAACAAACTTGTTTCTATTATTAAGTTCTTTAATTACTGTTAAACCTTAATTGTGCTTCCTAGCATGACTCCTTACATTTATTCAGTAAATACATGTTTTAGTAAATGAGCCTCTTTATTTCTTTCATTGTCTTTGTGAGTTTCTTGATTCCACTGGAGTCCCCTGTATACCTATTTCTGTTTGTCAGTGAGAGTGAACACTTATTTATTGGTATCTTAACTCAAAATGAATATGAATCATGCAAACATTTATGAGCTAGTTAAATGTTTGGCAGAGGTAGAGTAAAATGTAGGTAGTAATATTAAGAGTTAGTAAAGTCTAGAAGCTGAGGCTATAGCTCAACAACACTTGCCTAGCATTTGTGAGGCCTAACATCTGTTTCCCGGCACCACAGGGGAAAAAACAGTTGGAAATGTCTAGTATTACGTTCTTTCTATATATTATCAAATACCCCTTTTATCTAAAGATTTTCACTTGAGTTTAGATCTGTGAAGCTTCTAAGTTCAAAATCCAAGAAAAATGGAATCTATGAATTTTAGCAGTGGGAAAAGAATGATATTGTAAAAGAAAATCACACAGTACATGTACTTGTAAGTTATTGAGTCATTTTAAAGATAAGTTATTTCAGAAAAAAAGAACACTTGGGTACTAGGTATTATATTACACATTTACACATTGAGAGGGGTAAAATAAGGTTTTCTTTTTAAGGTTTCTTATATATTAAAAGTTTTCCCCAGAAATTTTTCATGCTTTTATTCATCCAAAATAATTTTACTTCCATCTCTTAATTAGGGAGATATGCAAACCGAAATACTTAAATAAGACCTCAGTACGTCCTGGCCTGAAGAACTGTGGGGATGTTAATTGTATTGGACGGATTCATACATACCTCGAATTGATAGGAGCAATCAATTTTGGATGTGGTAAAAATAAAAACCCAACAACATTTTTTATCCTGATAGCACCTAATTTCTATGGCAGTTGCAATTCAAGTAGATTTAAGATTGTAAAATTCACAATATACCATATTTTCTGGAATAGATGTGTTATATTAAGATTTTGCTGTAAAATTTCTCTTGATTGAACTGTTTCTTTCTGATCTACAGTAAACATTGAAAGTGTAATTTTAAAAGGCAAATATTTTATCTAAATAGAAACAATTTGGGAACATAGTTCTTTATCAAGTAAAAATATAATTTTATGAAAAGTGATGAAAACCTATTTCATTTGCAAATACAGCTCAAGGTCAGTATAGCACTTAAAAGATTCAGATATTGGGATCCTTTTATACAAATATTCTGAAACATAAAAAGTTATGAAATTTGAAATGCTTCTTGTCCCAAGTGTTTTTCATAATGGTTATTCAACCTGTGTGGTATTCCCTCTAGAAATGGTATCTAGCAATTATTAAATAAGAGGAAATAGTGTAGGAGTCTTACATGTAATAAAAGCACTATAATATTTTCACAGAATGGAGTCGATTAGTATGCAAATTTCAAAATATATTCTACCCTTTCATTGAATTAACATGACAAGAACTTGTAGAATACTAATAGCTGTAGTTTTATATAGTCATAAGGAAAATGGAACCCTACCACTCATAGTTAAAGAAAAAGATTCTTTGTTTTGAAACAATAACTACAAAACCTGACAAAAGTTATTTCATATTACATAGAGAATACACATCTGCCTTGAGGTCTGTCCTTCATTTCAGTGGCCTGGTTTGCCCAATGCCCTGAATACTGAGACTACTAAACTTTTTTAGACTTACAGCAATACTTTATTTGGGAACTGCAGAATAGCACACCAAATGTATGATTGTGAAATAAGAATCATAGGAGCTCAGCTATAGATGTGTGTCTTCCTACTTAACGAACAAGTTACACAAATGATAGCTTGTTTTATCTTTTCCAAATTCCAATAGAACAAGCTATATATAACAAGCCACAACCAGTTGATAAAGTACGAATCAGAGACAGAAAAGATACAGTAGAAGCTTACCAACTTGCCCAGCGTCTGCAATCTATGGTAAGCAGTCAACTTTGTTGTTTAACAATCTCTTCACTCTACTTTAGTAAGGTATGGCTATTTTTTATATCTGCTTACAAATGACTTTGTTGGAAGAACCTGTTTTCTCTTGCACTTCACTTTTATTGTTAATTCCAATTTCATTTGGAATACAAAACAAGCTATAGAGCCTTCAAAATTCACTTGCAAACCATTCAGAGCCATTGTTTCTGACATGGCCTTCAGCTGTTGGGTTGGTTTATATAAATTTGTCTTTTAAAGCTATATGGTTCAGTTTTCTTTTTCTCTTTAGTTTTGGAACACTGCTCTTTGTGTTTCATATGCTGAAATCTGAATTTTTTTTTTTTTTTGGCCAGTACTGGGACTTGAGCTCTCAGTCCCTAGGCACTGTCCCTGAGCTTATTTTGCTCAATGCTAGCACTCTACCACTTGAGCTTTTTCTCCACTTTCAGCTTTTTCTGTGTATGTGGTACTGAGGAAACAAACCCAAGGCTTCATGCATGCTAGGCAAGCACTCTACCACTAAGCCACATTCTTATTCAATTCTAGCATTCTTTTCTATTTTTTATTTTTTGCCAGTCCTGGGCCTTGGGCTCAGGGCCTGAGCACTGTCCCTAGCTTCTTTTTGCTCAATGCTAGCTAGCACTCTGCCACTTGAGCCACAGCACCACTTCTGGCCATTTTCTATATATGTGGTGCTGGGGAATCGAACCCAGGGCTTCATGTATACAAGGCAAGCACTCTTGCCACTAGTGATGGCACTCAGCACCATCAGTGAATTTTATAATGTTTAAAAATTGAGGGCTGGGGATATAGCCTAGTGGCAAGAGTGCCTGCCTCGGATACACGAGGCCCTAGGTTCGATTCCCCAGCACCACATATACAGAAAACGGCCAGAAGCGGCGCTGTGGCTCAAGTGGCAGAGTGCTAGCCTTGAGCAGGAAGAAGCCAGGGACAGTGCTCAGGCCCTGAGTCCAAGGCCCAGGACTGGCCAAAAAAAAAAAAAAAATTGATGGATTGTGTTTTCAAAATAAAGTTATCCATTCAGTCTCTTATGAGTTAGAGTAGGATCTCCTTAGTTTTGTGGGGGGGGGGGGGTTAAGCGAAATAGAATAAAAGTATAAAGGTTAAGTAGCTATTTTTCTCTGATTATTTAAAGTACCAATCATTACTGCCTTTCTAAGAATGTTTTCAAATAAGTAAGTAGAGACAGTATGGGTAAATGCCCTTTGACATCTGGTCCATTTCAAACAACTCAATAATGACGTTTATAAAACTGGACATTAGTAACATAATCCATGAATTTCATAGTTTTTCATTATTTGTGCTAACAAGTCTCTTGTTAACTTGTTGGTTTCCCTTCTAAGCTGAGAAGTAATTTTGCTTCTAGTTTTCCATATTATTCCTATGTGTTCTTTCCAAGTTTTTACTAGAGAAGGTTGGAGGGAACCCATTTTACTGATGGTCTGTAGTATTTTATAGATAGCACTGAAAATTAAAGAAGTACAAGTAAAGTACAGAAAACCATCACTGATTAAAAAACAAAACTGAACCCAGCTATCACTTCCAGGCTTGCACCCTGCCTTTTCTGTAGTCCTCCTCTTCTTAAACTTACTATCAGTAATGTTATTCTGAACACAGATTTGTAAGTTTACATAAAGTAATCATTTTAGATAATCATTGTTTTAAATGTTGTGTTAATATACTATTATTTCTCCAGGTTAATCTTTTTGCTCTATTCTTAAACTCATTATAGCGTACAAGAAGACGTAGGGTTCGGGACCCCTGGGGAAACTGGTGTGATGCAAAGGACTTAGAAGGACAAACATTTGAGGTAATTTTGGCCTTTCTCATGGCTTATCAGTGAAAACTGCTTTATTTGGTCAATATTTATTGGCAAAATATTTGTATGTTTTACTGTGATATGTATTCCCATGTCAATTTGTCTGTTTGGAATTTACCAATAAACAATAAAATGGAAGGCTTTGGTGGCACAGGTAGCTAGGAGCTTGCCTCATTTTCTGAACTTTGATTGTTGTTATAATATATGCCAGACCAAGAAGTTTGTGTACCCAGTTCATTTTATTATATGCTTATTGAATAATGTTGATACAACAATTAAAATATTGTCCTATACAGTTGACATTCTGATCTATAACTATTAAAGTATTCTTTCTGTTAATAAAAACTGGAATCCTGGGATATAGACATAGCTTATGTGATAGAGTACTTACTTGCCTAGGAAGCATGAGACCTTGAGTTCAGACTCTAGTACTACAAAAATATTTAAAGCCTGAAGTCATAGGAGGAGGTATAACAAGCAACATGTGCTTTCGTGTGTATACAAACATAAATCCTAAATATATAATTTGTTGTAGTAATCAGCATAGTAGAAAGGAAAGAATATGTTACTTTGTAACATATTACATTGGATAACTATTTGGCCTCACTGAACCTCATATTTTAATTTATGAAATGTGGATAATACCTCCTAAAATAAATACATTTTACAAGAAGTAAGAGATCCAAGTATATAAAGGCCCTACTGTTAGGTATTCAATAAGTCTGCATGCACAGATTCTCAATAAAGTTACTGTCAATTCCTTCCCCATTTCCTATTCTCACACTTGAGCAATTGTCTAGTCATGTTAGTAGTGCATGGTGTTGTTCATAATATTATAGTTCTAACAGGAAAGACAAAACCTATAGTAAGTTCCAGAAAATTGGACCGAGAATTAAAAGGTTCTCTATTGGTGGCTCATACCTGTAACCCTACCTACTAAGGAGGCTGAGATATGAGGATCAAGGTTCATAGCCAGCCCAGGAAGGAAAAGTCAGTGACAGTTATATCCAGTTAAGTACTAAAATGTGGAAATGGCTCTTTGGCTCTGAGTTCAGAAAAGATCCCCTCAGTGATCAGGAAAGGTTCACAAAAGACAGGGTATCTAATTCAAGAGATCAGCAAAAAGATCATTGTTATTACTAGTAGTATTTTCATTTTAAAGATGAGGAAAGAGGGCTGGGGATATGGCCTAGTGGCAAGAGTGCCTGCCTCATATACATGAGGCCCTGGGTTCGTTTCCCCAGCACCACATATACAGAAAATGGCCAGAAGTGGCGCTGTGGCTCAAGTGGCAGAGTGCTAGCCTTGAGCAAAAAGAAGCCAGGGACAGTGCTCAGGCCCTGAGTCCAAGGCCCAGGACTGGCCAAAAAAAAAAAAAAAAAGATGAGGAAAGAGAAGTGTGAATGTTTCAGATATTATCTGTGGTCATCAGCTAATAAGGAGCAGAGCCAGGCATTCTAGTTCCAGAGTCTGTATGGTCCTAGTGTTTCCTTTTTGCCCATGGTGCTGGGGATTGAACACAGTGACTCATACATGCTAGGCAAGATCTCTATTACTGTGGGATTTTGTTCTTAACCATTACATTGTTGTTTATCCATTGTGAAAGAAAATTCAACATCTCAGTAACTTGAAATAGGTTTAAAAAATATTTAAGTGATTATGAGTTTTCAAACCTGGATGGCTGATCCTGTTGTTTGACATGAACAACTCAAGAACAGGAACACAGTTGTTGTTTTTTAATGGCTGGGTAGTTTAATAATTACAATATATATTATCCAGCCGGGTTCTGGGAAGCTCACACCTATAATTCTAGCTACTCAGGAGACTGAGGTCTAAGGATCAAGGTTTAAAGCCAGTCCAGGCAGAAAAGTCTGTGAGATTCATATATTCAATTAGTCACCAAAAAGGAGAAGGAGAAGGAGAATGAGAAGACGACCTAAAAATGGCTAAACAGGCAGAGAGCTAAGAGGAAGACCTAGAACTAAACAGGCAGAGAGCTAGCCTTCCAAGGTCCAGAGACAGAGCCCAGGCTCTTGGGTTCAAGCCCCAAGACCAGTGTATACGTGTGTGCATGTGTGTGTACACATATATACATACATATTTTCAGTAAATTCTTACTGTTGGTTAGTAGCAAAAGAAGGAAACCCTTTGTACCAATTTAATCTTTCTTACTTTCACATACTCTTAAGTTTGGTTTTAAAGACACATTTTTTATTCCCACTCTCAGTATTTGATAGACCTTTTAATTCACTGACTTTTTTTTTTTAGCATTTCTCTGCTGAGGAGTTTGCAAAACAAAGGGAAGAGGAAAAATCTAAGTCTACTAAATCTTCAAAAATGTCAAGACCAACCAAAAGGTATGGCTTTACATTGTATAAGGGTACTCATTTTTTTGTGAGTTGTTTTGTGTGTATGTGCTGGTCCTTGGGTTAAACTCAGGGCCTGAGCACTGTCTCTGAGCGTTTTTGCTCAAGGCTAATGCTCTACCACTTGAACCACACCTTTGCTTTCAGCTTTTTGGTGGTTGACTGCAGTTAAGAGCCTCACAGACTTTCCTTCCCGGGCTGGCTTTAAACCTTGGTCCTCAGATCTTAGCCTCCTCAGTAGCTACAGGTGTGAGCCACCCAACATCTGGCCAAGTATAATTGTTTTTAACTTGTGGTTAGAAAACGTGTGGGAAAATAATCCAACAGCTTTATTATTGTTCACATTAAGAAATATCAAGATTTTTCTAGTAAGAAAAGAGTAAAAACTGGTAAATATTTTTATTTTGTTTCTGTTTCACTGATTACTAGTTTGGGAAACCTTCAAGCTAAAGTTTAAAGGTCAATTTCACTGAACATAGGATCCAACCAGCATGTGTTACAAAGAAATCTTGTTTATGACCAGTAGCCATTCACCTCTAGACTTCTCTCTTTGTGCTAATTATACGCAGTAGTTACAGGGCTTATTGTTTTCTGGTGTGTATATATTATAAATGTAATGTCTACAATTAAGGATCATCAAGTAGGTTAAACATCTTGCTTTTCTAGATCTCTCATTTCCTGCAGTTGCCCTATTAAGTACACTACAATTTTGCACTGCTTCTTTTAAAACAAGATATCCAAGAGTGCCAATAGATCATTTTGTTAGCAGTTCTGTGTTCTGTGTAAGCCTTGGTTTGCCATTTATAAAGTAAGTTTTAGCTGTGTTTTAAACACTTCACTTACAGTAATCCATTTAATTCTAATCCTCTCCGATAGTTAATATTATCACTCTCATATTACAGGTGAGAAAATTGAGAACCAAAGAGAGGTTATAGTAACTTGTTTGTGTTAGGGCTCATAGTGAGAAAATTGAGAAGCAAAGAGAGGTCATAGTAACTTGTTTGTGTTAGTGCTCATAGTGATGAAGCTGTGGTTTAAGCCACGCAAGCTTTAAAATCCTTATTCCTGGTAATACATAATCTTATACCTTATATACAGCTCTCCAAAACAAACTAAAACTTTCACTGAAAGTATGAAGTAGATAGAATATATAAGAAACATAGTTTTTCTGTAAGTCAGGACCTCTCATCCAGTACCCACATACTTGATTTTCTACACACTTGACTTTCTGAATCTGTATGTGAGGCTTATATTTCAAGTCATTCCAGCTTGTCAGAAGCTTCTCTCTTCTTCTCTCTTCTCCTCTCCTCTCTTCTCTTCTTTATTTCCTTCCTTCCTTCTTACCTTCCTCCTTAATCCTTCCTTTGGCTTTTCTTTCTCTTTCCTTTTCTTCTTTTCCCTTTCTCTATCCTCCATTCCCTCCTTCCCTCTTACCTCTCCTCCCTCCTCGTTTCTTCATTCCCTTCCTTGTTTCTGACAGCCCTGGGGCTTTGAAGCGGAGGTTTCATGCTTTTACTTGGCTTTTTTTTAAGCTCATAGTCAAAAATTTTTGCTACACCTCCATTTTCCCACTGTTTGGTGGTTAATGGAGATAGAATCTTGTAGACTTTTTGTGCCCTGGCTGACTTCAAACTTCTGTCCTGCAGATCTCAGCCTCCTGGAGTGGCTAGGATTACAGACATGTGCCACTGGCACCTGGCTTTGTCAGAATTTTTTTAAATCCATGTCTGCTTTCTCATGTCTACAGCCCTCACAAACATTGTTGTTGGTCATATTCATGCTTTTCTGAAGTGCCCAACCATGTTCTTCAAAGCTGTGTAGTATTTTCCTCATCTGCCTTGGCCTTTAGTTTCTTTTTATTCATTTAATTTACACATTGTTCAGCTTCACTTGACATACATTTTGAATGTATACTGTTTTTCAGGCCCTGTTTTTGGTCTCTAGAACACAATGTCAAGCAAAACAAACATGTCCTTTGAGCACTAACAAATCTGGTAGAATGGGACCCAAATAACATATTCTTGTGTTATATTCTGTTAATATGTTCATTTGTCTTTCAATGATTATAGCATTAAAAAAAAACACCCTTGTATTGTTTGTAATATTTTTGGAAACCTCAGTTCTTTCCTTATCACAGCTTTCTAATGTTTCTTCAGGGCTTACACATGGTTTTATATCTAGCCTTGCTGAGGATCCTTACTTTCTGTCCCTTTACATTTTAAAATCAGAGTTTTGCCATAGGACTTTGTGTTACTTTCTGTAGGAGAACATTTTGTTATTCATTTAGCATTTAATGAGTCTTTGCTCTGTAAGGGGCACTTATTATCTTGACAGAAGTACTTTTGAACTTGCAGATCTCATGTCTCAGAATTAAAGTCTGTTTTCTATATAAGTCGTGTCTAACTATTGTGTTTCTTTGGGAATATGTTAAAAGAAATTAAGACAACAGAATTACTTTCCCACGTTTTCTTGGTTTTTGTTTGTTTTGTTTTTGTCAAATCTGAACAGTTCTTCTTTCAGAAGGGTTGTATATAATGTCCTAAGAAATTCTTCTAATTTCATAATTTTCTTATTCATACCAAATTTGAGTTTTTTGTTGATAACACATTTCCAGACCTGTAAATCAATGTTTTCTTCCTAGTCTTATATTAAAAATGATTTTTTCCCCTTTTTCAGCTCATTTGATCCCTTCCAACTGATACCTTGCAATTTTTTCAGTGAAGAAAAGCAGGTACTCTTTATATATCAATGAATGACCATAAGTAATACTTCCATCAGGCAGAACATACTTATTCTTTTTTGGTGTGTAATCCATGTGTTTATGTAAAGATGGGGGCTTGGAAAAGGAAAAAGCCCTAGATTCTGTTCCCAGTGCAAAAAAAAAAAAAAAATCAGACAAGGCAAGGTAATAATGATAGAGATGGGAAAATATGAAGGAATTTCTTTGTGTTGGGGTTTGAAGAATAACTTAACAACAACCTCAAAAGAGTACAATCTAGCTTCTGTTATTCCTTGAGTGCTAGTGAGAACTTGTTGGGATAAGTGAAGGAGAAAGGGTGGAGGACACTTTGCTTAAGGAGAACAGAATCTCTGTTTTTATGCTCCCCATTTGTTTTGTTTTTGTTTTTTTTATATTTCAGGAGCCATTTCAGGTGAAAGTGGCTTCAGAAGCACTTTTAATAATGGATTTGGTAAGGATAATCTATTGTGTTTACTTAGTTATTCTGATTTCTATTCTTGTGTATTTTTATTACAGGCATAAGAGTATGGAAGACTATCCTCTTTTACAAGGAATCTAAAATAAGTCTTTTCTTTTGAAGAAAAGCCAGACAATTGCATGTTTCCATATTTTAGAGAAAATAAATTAATGTGAGTTTTGCAGACTGTTTACCATCATTAACCCTGTTTCTATTTCCTAATATCCCATGTCTGCTACCTTTTAGGTTACTGAAAGCAAAGCACAACACTTGTAATTTGGAGGTTCTTTGTTTGCACTAAACCATCAATACCTCTAACAGTTGTGTTTGTTTGTGGTACTTTTCTGTAGAAGATTTTTACTTAAATATGCAAGTAGTGTCTTCATTTTGTAAGTGAAGAGTAGTGCTATGGAGTCATAAGTGTTTGACTCAAACTATCTCAGTCATCAGTAAAGATAACCTTTAAATCTAAGTCCTAATGTTGAGTCCAGCAACTGGCTCCATTCCTATGCTACTTTATTGTAGAAAAACATAGTTGCCCTACTTATAGTGTCTATCCGATGATATCATTATTCTGGTTTTTTTTTTTTCAGATGGGTTTGTACATTTGGTTTAAGTCTGTTGTATTTTCTTCTAGCATGCTCATGTTTCCATGGCAGAAGTAATTGGTCTATTAGGAGGAAGATACTTAGAAGCCAATAAAGTTGTTGAAGTAAGTTCTCTCTTTTTAAAAATGTTTAGTTACTATTTAGTTCTGCTGCTATACCAAATACTTTATAGAATTCCATGAATGTAATTGAAATAGATATAACCCATGATATATGTGAAAATAAGCAAATGTAAAAATAGTCTGAAGTTAAATTTATTTTCTTAATATTCTATATATTGAGTATCTATTGGCTTTTCCTGTCAAGAATAGAATACTACCAGGCCTTGGCTTTTGGCTACCTTCACCAACATAAAGCTATAACTAAGAGGCCCAAAAGACATGCTAATTCTTGTTGTTGAAGTTGGTATGCATTATTCTACTGAAATTATTGTCACTAATGAGTCATTCATTAAAAGAATACCTTCTTACCATTTTATGTTACAATCTGAAAAAATAACTCTTATTGTTATTACCCACTTAGCATAGAATATGCATACTAGCACACAATCACATTTTAGGAATGATTTGATTTGCAATTAGAACTAATAGGATTTCATTGTAATCATATAAGGTTCAATATGTTGTAGATTTGTGCAGCAGAACCATGTAACAGCCTGAGTACAGGACTACAGTGTGAAATGGACCCTGTATCGCAAACCCAAGCCTCAGAAGCCTTAGCGGTAAGAGGCTACAGCGTTATTGGATGGTACCATTCTCATCCTGCATTTGACCCTAATCCTTCCTTACGAGATATTGACACACAAGCTAAATACCAGGTATGCTCATACGTTTTATTCTATAAATTATTACATATATCCACTCCCTTTCTGAGCATTGGTAGCTTTCACTTGTAATTCTGGCTACCCAGGAGGCTGAGATATGAGGATTGTGGTTTGAATCTAGCCTAGGCAGGAAAGTCCATGAGACTCTTTATCTCTAATTAACCACCAAAAGCCAGAAGTGAAGCTGTGACTCAAGTAGCAGAGCACTAGCCTTGAGCATAAAAGCTCAGCACCCAGTTCAAACTCCAGGACAAGCACAGACAAAACAAAACATTCCCCCCTCCAGTTGCTTTTTATTCAATATACTTTTATTATTTTTAACTTTACAGTTTCAGTATTTTACAGCAGGGACTTTGATATAACTTGCCTCCCCCCCCCTCCCAATTGGTGTGATACATATTTATGTAAGCATTTGGAAAGTCAGCAGTTTCATTTATTATACAATAACCATGAATGCAAAACAGATAAATTCTTGTAGGACCTTTAAAAACTGTTATGGGGAACAAGAATGGGGGTTGAGTGAATAATTAATATAATGGAAATATTAATAGTTTGTACTTATGGGGAAAAAGCTTTTTTCTGCAACTTGTTTTGTGTGTTTTTGCTGTAGGTTGCTGGTTGTAGTCATTACTATGTTAATATAGATTATTGCTAGAGTTAGTTACTATAATTAGTAAGCATATATATGGCAAATACAGATAGTTTAACCTATGTGATTTTTTCTTCTTTTTTAAGGTTCTATTTAGATTGAGTTGACACCTTCAGACCTGAATATTTTACTGTGTGAAGTGAATAATAAGACATTTCATTTAGTTGTTGTTGGGATATGAGGTTCTTATTGTACCTTTTATTTTATTTTCTCCTATTTGATATTTTAGAATGTTGGTGTGGATAAATAATTGACTTAAGTATGTATGGCTAAAACTACTTTTCTTCTAATTATAGAGTTATTTCTCCAGAGGAGGTGCAAAATTCATTGGAATGATTGTTAGTCCCTATAATCGCAACAATCCTTTACCATACTCCCAGATGACCTGCCTGGTAATAAGTGAGGAAATGAGCCCAGATGGCTCCTATCGTAAGTTTCCAACAGTAACAACCTCTTACTGATCCTAACCTCATTTCTTTGAATCTCAGAAACAACTATCCAAAGTGCTTGATGGAAAGGTGACACTGGATGTGACACCTAATGCAGTCACCTCTTCTCTGTCATCATGGCCACGGGTGTTATTACACCACTTGGCAAAAGAATGCAAAAAGCAGTATGTGTGCTGAACACGGAAAGACTACAGTAAAAACAAGGCTGAATTCTTGTTCTAATGAAAATATTTTTGTAAATGTAGACTGGCTTTCTCTGTAATGTCATACAAATGAAAAAGATAAATGACTCTAGCTTTCCTTCATCTCCCAGTAACATTAGGCTTACTAGAGACTACTTTTTTTTTTTGGCGCCAGTGCTGTTGCTTGAACCCAGGAGGTGAGCACTATCTTTGAGCTTTTGTGCTCAAGGCTAGTGCTCTACCATTTGAGCCACACCTCCACATCTAGCTTTTTTTCTTTTTTTGTTTTGGTAGTTAATATTTTTTTGGTAGTTAATCACATGGGCTTTCCTTCCCAAGCTGGCTTGGAAATGCTCTCCTCAGAGCTCAGCCTCCTGAGTAGCTAGGGTTACAGGCGTGAGTTACGGGTGCCCAGCACTAAGATCGGTTTTTATGTGTCTTAATTCTCATTCTAACTCAAGGATAAATTTGATTGGCATAGCTTATCATCCAACTTGGTTCCTCTTAGGTTATATCTACTCATGATGCAGTCAGTTTTGGAACATACTAGACAGAGTAGGAGAAGGAATGGAGCATGAATGGAGAATTGACCCTTCTAGGATATGCTTAGTGCTACTTCTTGAGTTGAGGTTTCCTCTGTACACCTCACTGCAGTTACCACAGTGTACTCCTTGTTGAATCATGAGATCCCTGTACTCATGATTCTGTATAGCACAGGGTCTTAAGTCTTTTCCCCTTCTGAAGGGGAAAAGTAAAGCAGGTGGGAAGAAGTGAGAAATAGAAGGAGGAGATGATCATCAGAGGCTTTCTCCTGGACTACTGGAAGGAGAGGAAGGGAGCCCTTTTATAGCACATTCATGTCTTTACTTGAAATGTTCTGCAGCAAAAACAACACTGGAGAGGCAGTATAATGTAGATGTTAAGAACATATATTGTTTAATTCAGACTGCCTAGATGTTCAACAGATTCATAACCCTTCCATGGCTCTGTATCCTTATCCAAAAGAGAGAGAGAGAGAGAGAGAGAGAGAGAGAGAGAGAGAGAGAGAGAGAGAGAGAGAGAGAGAGAGAGAGAGAGAGAGAGAGAGAGAAAATGGTAGCTGTGCCCTTTAAGTGATTTCACATATGTAAAGCATGTCAGGCCTGGTACTGGCAGGCATCATATAATCATTAGTAATTATTAGTAATTAAGACCACCTCCCCCCCCCCAGACAGAACTGGAGTTTGAACCCCTGACACTTTACTACTTGAGCCATGCCTCTACCCTTTATTTTTGCTGGTTAGAGATCGAGTTTCATACTTTTCTGCCTATACTGGCTTTGAACCTCAGTCTTCTGTATCTTAGCCTCCTGAGTAGCTAGGATTATAGTCATGAACTATCAGCACCCACCTTAATCTTTTTCTTTAATGTTCTGCATATAACTTTATAGGGCAATGTGAAGGATATGTGGGAATTGGTTAAGATGGCTCACTGTGTGGTACTCTTCCCTTCCTAGCTTACGTGTATGATGTCCACTCCTTGGGCATTCTTTGCTCTAGAGTTTAGATTGAAAGCTTTGACTTAGGTGTGGTTTCTGCTTCTCCAGGGTACTACTGTCTGGACTTAGATTGGTGCTTATACAAAGGTTGAAAGAGTATGGACTCAGAAATCAGGCAACTCGATAGGATTTAGAACCTAACCCCTGCCACTTGCCACGCATTAGCTGTTTCAACTTTGTTTTTCTCACTTGTAAAATAGGAATAATGCTACCTATCATGTTACAACAATGTTACATGCTTAATAACTTATGCTATCACTAGAATGGCAATATGTCTTGGATTGCCTAAGACAGTAGCTCTTGGTTCTGGCATGGTTATTAATAGTGTTCTCTTCCATTCAGAAAGTCTCTTGGTCTGGGTGATAAATTATGTGATCATCCTACCTCTCATAGCGCCTTGCATAGAGCTGTCAGGAAAGTGGCACTCTTTTCTTCATTATTATTAATAGCTTAGCATTAAAATGCTCAATGGACCAAGTACATTCATGCAATAAATATTTAAAGAATGCCCAGTGTGTTTTAAGTGCTGTTCAGCTGGTCTGCGAAACTGTGGTTGTAAAAACACTGAGGGGAATTTTAAGTAATTAAAACAAGAGTGGAGATTTAAGAAATAGTTGATGAAAATGTGTTTCTGTATGTGTTTCTAGGTTTGCCTTACAAGTTTGAAGTACAACAGATGTTAGAAGAACCTCGGTGGGGATTAGTGTTTGAAAAGACAAGATGGATAATAGAAAAATACAGGCTCTCCCACAGGTATGTGCTGTGGTTTGAGATGGCTGCACATCTGCAGTGTTTCTCATTAAATTATGTTTCAGAGAAAACCCAAGTTAAGTATAAAATTGTGATGTATGGCACCAGTGAT
The DNA here is from genome assembly GCF_023159225.1 of Perognathus longimembris pacificus. Classification (NCBI taxonomy): domain Eukaryota; kingdom Metazoa; phylum Chordata; class Mammalia; order Rodentia; family Heteromyidae; genus Perognathus; species Perognathus longimembris. Next base: position 39,934,855 of record NC_063167.1, on the reverse strand, counting down.
AGTTTATTACACAACTGATTACTTTATAGTATTTGTTTCATCAGTTTGTTTTCATATTTCTTTTTACAGCAGTGTCCCCATGGATAAAATCTTTCGCCGGGATTCTGACCTAACTTGTTTGCAGAAAGTAAGCTGCCTTCATTTTAATTGGTTCCATTGTTCATAGAATCCAAAGCTATTTATCTCAGTGTGTTTTCCCATGATGCCTTATGCTTTGTGGATACATTTTCTGGGTAGTTCTTTATTGCTTTTTCCTTCCTAAAATTAATTTCTAGGAGATAATTAGTAATGTGTTTTGTTACCCCAGCTTACATACACATCAAAATAATACTTTTTTAGAATAAATGTGTCAGTGTTGACTGGTAAATTTCTTAGCGATTATTATTGTGTGCATTGGAGAGTTTCTGATTTTATTAAACTGAAAACCACCATATTTCCTTGTTAACCTTAAAAATTAATCATTCTTAAGAATGATAGTAAAAAATCTAACAAATTTAAGTGATCGTTTAACTTTCTAAAGGCTTTAAGAGGCTTTAAGTTCCTTTTTTTCACTTCTACTTTTGCTTCTGTAATGAATCACAGCATTTGTCTTTGTTGATTTTTTTAATAGCAATTAGAAATAGAACAGTTTGAATATATGTTTGGCTCATTATTTTTCAGTTTTTGAGTCCTGGGGCTGGAGCCCAGGGCCTTGTACATGCAGACCAGGCTCACTGCTTCAGCCATAGCCCCCATCATTTCTTTTCCTCTTTTAATATAACCTCATGATTTTGTTAACAAAAGATGAGACTTAGGCCTGGATCACAAGGCCCTTTCTCTTATCTCCTCAGTTCAAAATGTTTGCATTTCTTAGCAGCCATCCAGCCAGTGTCACTTTGTAGTGTTGATGTTGCCATACTTCTTACAGATAGTCCAGTGGGTTTTAGGAATATTTACCATGACTGTAGAGCTCTATCATCAAGAAAAGACCTGTGTCTTTTTTTTCTTAATCTTTGAAGATTATTTTGCTCTGTAAGTGTAACTGCTCCTCATCCCCCCAAAAAGTAGAATGGATAAAGTCACAGATTTGTCCAGAATAGAGAATGTCACATAAGAGTTTCACTTTTGTCTCCCTATGTGAAATTTTAAGGGTACTAGACTCTATGTTCCTTAGTAGAATTTTCATTGTTCCAGCATAGAACTATTGAACACAAGTTCATCTTTAGTTGGTGCCTATTTAATCATCAATGTGTGGTTTAGAAAGAGATTTTAAAAAAGCTTCTTCTTGTACTTTCTAAGTATTTAATTATGAACTTTTTATTCTCTACTAGCTTTTGGAGTGTCTGAGGAAAACGCTGAGCAACGTAACCAATTGCTTCATTGCTGAGGAATTCTTGACTCAGATAGAAAATTTGTTCCTTTCTGATTACAAAAGCAAGCAAGAAAATGGAATAACAGAAGAGAACTGTACAAAGGAATTGTTAATGTAACTAAAACAAAATATTTAACTTTGACATGATAGATCCTATTTTGAAAGTTTATAACCTTGAGATTATTGTAATGTGACTGGCACAAGTGGCATTTTTTTCTCTTAATTCACAGAATTGTAAACTTTGCCACATTAATCACTTGAAAAGGGAGGGATTAAACTTGTTTTTATACAGTGGTTATAGGTGCTATATAAACTAGGGTGCACTGTGGTATTCTGTCCTTTATTAAGTAACTTGGTAGACTGAAAATTTATGCAAATAGTCTGCCGTACTGTTGTATACAGATTGATCACTGAAGAATCTCTAATTTTTACTTCTTCCCTGAACTAATCATTTATTATTTTCCATTTTGAGGTCTCATATCTCATTAGAAAGACTTTCACTCTTTGCATATGTTTTGATGAGATTTGTGTTTGTTATTTGGGGTTGCAAATGAGATATAGTTGGGTAGTCACTGCAGTAATACGAACTTATAAATCTAATTACATACTATAGGGGGCCAGGAGAAAACCTTAAAAATAGCCAGGGGAAGGTCTCAAGGGAGAGAATTAAGTTACCAATTTTTAATCATGGATATTCTTTTATAGCAACATTACTATAAGTTATGACATTTTTCTCAGCAAACTGAAAAAGCATTTTTATGGATTTTACACACATGAAAGAAGTAGCTCTATCCTCTCAGAGTAGTTTGTGGTAATTAGACCTGGAAACTAGTCCTCAAATAGCTCGCCCCTATACTATCTACTATGAGGGGGAAAGAGGTCAGTTGCAATCAAGTTAGAATAAAAAGAAATTTAATTTTTAATATCTTACATATTAACATAATGCTTTGTGCTTTATGAATAGGAAATGGAGGACAGAAAACTTGTTTTATAGAATTTAGCTTTTAGACAATTTCAGCTTTTCCGCCATAGATGGTCTCTATCAAATATTCTCTTTTTTTGGTCTGAGACCAGGACTCAAATTTGGTATCTGCTGCTTTTGCTCATGGGCTAGTGCTTTACCAACTGAGCCACACCTCTAACCCCTGATATACTTTTTGTATTGTTTTGTAGCTTTTGAACATTTGTATGTGATATGCTTTACAAAATACAGATTACTGATCTAGAGAACTGAAAACATTAGAACAGTGTACATTCTTGAGCCTGAGAGGCTAGGTAGTCCTAGATCATTGTGAAGAGACAATAGAACTAATAAGTTTAGTCCACATTAAGTCCATTTTCCAATAAAAATAAGCATGCTGCCTCCTTTATTAAATTTCAGTAGGTTTCAGTTTATTCCTACTAACCAAAAAGCTGATTTATACCCAAGAATTTTTTTAACAGTTTCAGTATATTTCATTTGGAAATGGTTCTCTGTTTCTGCTTTATTTGTTTGTAATCAGTAGCCATAGAAGAATAAGGCACTGTGGGAAGAAGTAGCTTTGTAATTTTAGGTGACCTGGGTCTGTTTCAACCTTGTTACTTTGAGAGGTAATAGTTTATTTTCTGTGGGCATACATTCTTTTGTGCCTGAGGTTTAAATTAACCTTTTACTGTCCTTCCAGATCTAAAATTTTACCATTCATTCTATTTGTTAGTGGAATTTTATATTTTGAGATTGTGCAGTTCCCATGTTAACATTTTTTTTTTAAGAAAATGAGTAGTTTTCCCATGACAACATAGTTTATAAAATTACTTTGAGGGCTGGGAATATGAGTCTAGACCAAAAATCAAGAAACCTAAGCTCTATTGTAATTGCATTACCCACTTTGCTGTGTGATCTCTATTCAATCCAGAGCTTTTCTGAACTCCAGGCTTTTTTCCAGTGGAGAAAGGGCTTTAAAATCCCCAAGCTCTACCCTAGTTCTTTGACTTTTATTATTGCACCCAACTATAAAATAATGAGCTTAATTTGTTTCTTATTCCAGCTTGGCTAATGAAAATTGATACTAGTACTTCTCCAATATTAGATTTAGCTTAGTTCAAAACAAATTCCAAATAACATTCGGAAATAGGCTCTCAAGCACTGATCAAACCAGCAGGATTAAACTGTCTGTGCCCTCTATTCTAGCCTGAATCTTTCTTCTTAAGTCTTTTTAAATCTGTGGTTTTCATTTCTATAGTTGGTTTGACCATAAATTCAAAGCTGCCTGAATTTTTGTGGGCCTTGAGAATTTGTGCCTTCTTGAACTCATTCTATACAAAATTTAAATTATATCTTATGATTCAGTTTATATAAAAGGTATTCATTAATGTTTTAAATTGAAGTGTTTCCCTTAAAGATCCATTTTTCCTCTCATGAAGTTAAATTAAAACATTTTTATGGGCTTTTTATATTACAAGCCTGAGGCACTGCTTCGTGGGTAAGCTGTCCCTGCTGTGTTCTGAAGGGTGTTATTGGAAAGTCAGCAGCCACCACCACCACTACCACCCATCCCCTGCAAGTGCACTGCCATCCCACTGTTAAAGGTCTGTCTGCTGAAACTTCATTTCTTCACACTCTGACCAGAACTCTGGAGATGGGGTCTTCTCTGCAGGTGGTTTAGTGCTGCCCCCACCTTCTCTACTGTGCTCCACATCCCCACCCCTAGGAAGAGGGTGAGGTCTATCACCTGCAGACCGTCAGGGGCTCTGCAGTTCTGGGCAGAAAGAGGCAAGGCTTTAACAAGTGCCAACCCAAGGGTGCCTCCTGGTCTTTCATTTCTCATATATTTTGCTGAGTCCTAACAGGGAGAGTTGGAGAAGCTGAGCAGTCAGGATCCCTAGGAGCAGTGCTCTCTCCTCTGCCAACAAAAGAGCCACCTGAACCTTGACCACCTGATGTGTTGCTACCTGTTCACAAGACAGCAGCAACAGGCCTTCAGTCTGGGTTTCTCCATGGGAATTGAGTCAGGGCACCCACATTCTTTTCACTTACACTTTCCTCTGCTAGTAATAAGCAGAGACTCAATCTACCACGACACCTTATGGCATCAAGAGAAACTTTTTTGCAGAAGCACAAAAAAGAGCACATTTTATAATCATGCTCCATCAGGGTTCACAAAAAAATTATCACATTTGATCTGAATCCACAACTTGCCAGTACTTTAATAGTGTTCTTACAGATGAATATATTTTACAATGTGTCCAGAAAATCACTGTTAGAGAATAATATAATATACTTCAGTTCATTATTTCCTGTCCTTTTCTTAAAAAGATTTTATGTGTCATGTAACCTGAAACTCTGTTTTCTGTTTGTTTGTTTCCATTTAACCTTTCTGGTATTTTATGAATTGAGCTTCTAAGCCACATTAAGTCTTTCTGGAATCAAGAGGTTACAGACATGGTGTCCCCACTACATCACATATATCCCATATGTATGTCACATATATGATTATGCCAAAGGCATAATTGCTATCGATCTAAATTTCAGAAGACAAATTAATCTCAGTATCTAGGTTGTCAATCATTTCCTCCTTTGGTGTTTCAGAAGAGCTTTAATTTCAAGAGGGCCTGGTTTGTTTTCTTTGGGGTTTCCCAGGAAAGTGTCTTGGGATTTTTGAAGGCTATTAAATATATTTTCACACTTTGGATTCCTGTTTCATAGGTGACCACAAACATTGGTTTCAGCCTGTTTAGATTTCAGCATGTTATAAGTAGATCTGTCAAGTAAGTATCTTTAAACTTGGGGATTTGACATGTATAGGATGTTTTATATATATAAGCTTACTAGCTATCTTTACATGATTTGTTGATAAACTGGTTACTATTATTTTTCCCAGATGTTACCAGTATTGAATTTTTTCCTTAGTCTGAAGTTTGAAATATTCTATAACAATAGTGATTTCAACCATTGTACATTTGTGTATGCCATGTTGTATATATCTATTAATATTAAAAATATGGTGAATATCAGTGTTTATAGACTTAAGAAATATCTTCCATCAAAATGATTATGGTCTTTCTTCCATACTTATTTGTGACATATCATTATATATCTGATTTTAAGCCTTGGGATTTTATCTTGTAAAAATTAAAGAGAAACTTCCTAAGGACTACAAAATAAATTTTTGAAAATAAAATGGGTGATCATTTTGTCTGTAAATTATTAGCAATGTACATGTTGAATTACAAAAAAGAAAAGCTACTTTTAATTCAGCAAACATTTATTGATAAAAAATAAGGTGATTATTTACCAAGTAAGGAGAGAAAAAGACCATCACAATTTGCTAAGACCCTAGGAATCAAGCTGGAGTTGAAATGCCGACAGAGAACACTAAGTGCAAGTTTGGAGACAAGCAGTGAAAGTCCTGAGTTCAGAACACTTGAGAATGCTCTGTCTATGAGTAGGCATATGAAGATGTTAACTGTAAAGCGGCCCATGTTCAACCAACCAAATCAAGTAATAGCATAAAGGAAGTGGAAATCTCATTAACTGTTAACATTTTTGTCTTTTCTAGTGAGTAAGAAACCTATACATTTCAAAAATAAGGTCATATCTTTGACTTCTATACTTCTCTCAGAACATCTTTCTGAGTGGCTTGGTCAGATAATAAGGCTCTGCAGTTGGTCACCAACAGCAAGAGAAAGAAACAGACAACTTTTGTGAGCATGTGAAGAGCTGGTCATCCTTTGCAGTAGGTGCATAGCATAGTGTTCTGTAGTATCCTTCTGAAGTTTTTCACTTCATGCACTTGCAGTAGAGCTTTAGGATACCATTTTCCTAGTTAGGGATTTTTTTTTTCTTTTTTACCCATTATCAATGCTTTGAGAAATGATTTGTAGAACATTAGTTGCTAGGTCAAGAACTTTGTATCTTTGAGATTTTGTTAGTATTTGTGGAGAAACTTCTAAGTCTCTTAAGCTAATTTTCTTCAGAGTAGCATAGGCATGGTTCTTCTTGTTCATGTAGCAAATTTGAACTCAGGTCCCTAAGTCAAAATAATTTAAGTGACAACATACAATGAAAATGTGAATACTTATTCCAAGAGGCATTTATTTTACTGGACATTAATTGCTCTGTACAGGTATGGCTATCACATGTCATTCCTAATTCGATGCTATTCTGAGTGGTTGGCTCTTCCCTAAAGCGTATTTCTATTTGTTTTACTTCCATCTTCTAGTGTAGACAGTGAGGAAAGAATGGAGAATCCTACTTGTTTTATTTTGGGTGTATATACATTTTTGCACAAAACTAGATTCTGCCTAGATTCAGAAGAGATTGCTAAGTAGAATCCCATTTGAGCAGCTCCTATTGAACAAGCTTCCTTGTACCATAGTCTCCCCAGATAAGGGACCATAAATTAGTGAGAAGCAGTTTCTGTTCCAGATGGCTAAAATTAAAACACAATGTCCTTATAAACCATTATGCTTGAGCCCCTAAGTTCATTAAAGAAAATTTTAGTGAGAGCAGTTTCCTAATGTATTAACATTCCTTGAAACTGAGTGTAATGAAAATCAACCTTGTAATTCTAGCTACTCTGAAGGTTGAAATTGGGAGTATCATAGGTTAAGCCAAGCTTAGGCAAAAAGACCCAAACAATCATGGTGGTATGCACCTGTTGTACCAACTAAGGAAGTATAAGTAGGATCTTCATTCAGGGTGGCCCAACAAAAAGTGAGACTTCAAAAACTAATGAAGGCAAAGGGCCCGAGGCACAGCTCAAGTGATAAGAGACTTGTCTAGCAAGTTCACTACTGCCAAATACGACTACTGATAATATCTCTCTCAAGGCAAAGAATATTAAAACTAAAGACTTGGGCTGGGGATATAGCCTAGTGGCAAGAGTGCCTGCCTCGGATACACGAGGCCCTAGGTTCGATTCCCCAGCACCACATATACAGAAAACGGCCAGAAGCGGCGCTGTGGCTCAAGTGGCAGAGTGCTAGCCTTGAGCAAAAAGAAGCCAGGGACAGTGCTCAGGCCCTGAGTCCAAGGCCCAGGACTGGCCAAAACAAAACAAAACAAAAAAAAACTAAAGACTAACAGATGTTCAGGTTAGAGTACTATATTTTAAGATGAGGGAACAAGTCCACAGAAATGAAACAACTTCTCTAGTCACAACCAAATTACTAACAGGGTTGGGTCTGAAAAGAGTTTTACTGTTCAGCCCAAGAACTATTGCACATTCCTTTTTTTTTGGGGGGGGGTGCTAAATAATTTTCAATTTCATGACATAAAGAAATACCCTAAAGGTTTTATGTGCAATTCCAATGTTCAATATAATTTATGTTTTAATTTAAAATGTAATTTTCTCTTTCAGAACTGTAAGATCTTTCTTATAAATGCCCAGAACATGACTTTTATGGGAAAGTTGACTGAAGAATTACTATTAAAAATGACATAATTAATGATAGTCTGCTGACTTTAAGATTAGCTTTATCAAAGATTAACGAAACCCCAAATAATCCATGTTTGCTCACATGTTCACAAAGCCAATTTGTTCTTCAATTGTAATGAAATATTCATCTTTACAGCCACTAGGGGGAGCTCCCTCACAGTGAAAGAAGCCTGGAGAGCTGTAATATTGGTTAGCCTGACACTACAAAGGTATATGTGTCCAATTTATAAACACTGTAATACATTTACTTGTCTCATTCCTTGATGGGCTGTGATCTAGAAGTGAGTTTCTTTGTTCCATAGTATCTCCAAGTTAGCCATCTTTGTTTCAGGTTCTTTCATAACTGCCATGTATCTGTGTGTGGATAAATAAGTGATCATTGGATCACATGTAGTCCCCGCAATAACCCTAGAAGAGTTTTCTTATTCCTACTTTAAACTTAACTTTCAAGGCTCTAAGTAACATAACAGCATACAGTGGCAGAGACAGAATTCCAATAGCTCATTAAACTATTTTACTGCTGTCAGAGCTGGAAGGAACCTGAGGAATAATTTAGTTCAATCAAGCACACCTTAAGAAAGGAAATCTAATACCCATGGTAAGTGACTTGTCCTGTTGACAGGCACAGTAAAGGCTACCTTGTGGTTGAAGTCTATGGGTTCCCTATCCAGTGTGTTTATATTTTACCTCGTCGTAATCCCTGCCTTCCCTTAACAACTGAAGAGATGATGTGCCAGGGAATGACTTGGGTCCAGACAACAGAAGAAATGGACCTTTGCCTATGGACAGAAACCATACTACATGGGTTGCCTTCCTCATGTGGCCATGCTTGGGAAAAGTAAATTCATAACAAGAGCATATTACACTGAAAAAAAAAATCTTGCTTTCATCTCAACACTGCAGCCAAAAGAATTTTTTAATGGATCTGTGTAACTTCTCTGCTTAAACCTTCACGGTTTCATGGAGATTTCTGTGCTGTTTCCTACATGGAAGCACACCAGACTCAGACGTGTTCCATTTGTCTCTCCAGTTTTGTGTCTTGCCCCTCCCAACTTCCCAGGCACACACCCTCACCCTTGCACTTTTTGCTCCAATCTTCCTGAGCTAGTTGGCAAACCCCATGTGCAGCCCCATCCCCACAGGCTTGTACACACTTCTTATGCTTGGCTCCTGTTCCTGGTCCAACCATTTTCTTGCATGTATTCAACCTTCAAACTTCTACTCAAGCATCATTTCCTCTTAGAAATCTACCTTTGCTCTTCATCCTTTACTTCAGATTGGGTTAAGACTTTTTACCTAGACCCCTCCAGCGCCCTGATGTTATCTCTCTGAGTCCAGTCTCACCAGCTCTTGTTTATTTCCTAGAATTTCATTTCACTGGAACTATGAGCTGAAGATCGTAGCATCTACCCATTAAACTCTGTACTTGAAGTACCTAAAATGATACTGTCGATTATAAAGTTTAATGAATGAACAAGTAACTGAGTGGAAGAAAATAAGAATGAAAACATCTTTGAGATTGGGGGATGAACTCTATCATATACAGATGCTACATTTGATTGTATCTTTATCTGCAATTTCTGTGGTCTAAGCATGTTAAGTGGGAAGTTCCAGAAATAGTTCATAAGTTTTAAATAACATTTTAAAATCACATTTTTCCATTTGTATTATTGTTAATCTCTTTCTGCAACATTCACAAACTTTATCATAGGTATGAATGTATAAGGATTTAAAAAAATAGGTTTTAGTACTAGCCATAGTTTGAAAAGTCCGTCAGGATCTTGGACTGTATGATCCATAGATAGCAGAAAGGGGTGGATGTTAGAGTACAAAAAGGAGACAGGAATTAAGGTATGTTTTGGAAGATCAGCCTTATAGAGGATGTTCATTGTGTGTGCTATTGTTTGGATCTTGAATGTCCCTCAGAGGATTGTGTATTTAAGGCTTGTGCCAAACCCATGGCACTATTGGGAGGAAGGGTCTCTTAGAGGGGAATCACCTCACTGAGTCATGCCCTGGAGGAGAATATTAGGATTCCAGCCTCTGCCCTCTCCCTTCCTGATTGCATTGTGGTGGGCACCTTGCTTTGCCACATATCACCGTGATGCTTTACTACAGTCCCAGAATGACAGAATTGAGCAACCGTGGACTGAGACTTCTGAAACCATGAGCCAAAAATAAACCTCTGCTCTAAATTTATTGTTTCAGGTATTTCATCGCAGTGGTGGCTGACTGATGGAATACCTCTGGGAAAAAATGTGTTTCTTTAGTAACTCAAATACAATGAGAGTTTCAGGAGACACGAATCAAGTGATTTAGCAAGGGCATCTTGCTCCAAAAGATCCATTCCTTTGCAATTTCCTCAAGACAGAAAGGCAGGTGAGAGTAGAGCACTACAAGTGCAATTACATTTTCTAATCGCAATATAATGTGTGCAATTGTGAGGTTCTAGCAGCCTTACCTGTTTACATTTGAAGTTATTTTTATTCCTGTAAGTGAGGATGTGGGGGGAACTGATCGAGCATCTTCATCACCATCCTGTGTTCTTTTCTGTGGTCATTATACATGGAGAAAATTATTCAAAAATGAAAACTAGATAACGAGGTGACATCCCTTTTAACAATGTAAAAAGGTACATGGTGTTTTGAAGTTAGGCAGTAAAATGGGCTCTGAATTTTGGACAAGTGGTTTCTGTATCAGGCATCACAGGCCTGGGAGAGCACCAGCCTCAGACCTGGCTGAGTGGGAATAGGTAGCTGCATGCCCTTGAACTAACCACAGTTCTTTTTCACCCAGGGAGTCATGGCCACCTGGCTTCTCTAACCAGAGGCAAGTGGGGGCCAGTAAGCCATCAAATGGGCGGGCCTGGCTCCCTGGACCCCAAATGGGGTTCCTTCTCCTTGGAAGGAGGACATCAACAAAATGACAAAACACAAGCGGTGGAGGGCTGGGGGCTTCCTGTCATTGCTGTGGAGGTGGGGAACAGATCCTGTTGTGTCCTCACCTGTGTCTTCCATGTACCACAGCCCTGCTGGAAGAGCCTTGGACATGGCATCAGGCGCCTGTCTGGCACATTTTCATGCAGTACGCAGTTTCTTTTGTTTTTGCAGAGTGATGAGGCTGTGCAGTAGGTGCATTGGATCTCTCACTGACTGAAAACTTTCTGAGTAGAGGAGAGAGCAGGATTTGGACTGGCAGAGCCAGGGAGAGCACTCCAGGATGTGGTACACACTGGGTGTGGCTGAGTCTAGGGCCACAGAATGAGTTGCAGAATGGGGATCAGAACTCAGTGGTGTCTGATAGCAGTTTAGAGTATTTATGTTCCTTGGGAAAAGTGGTTCCAGAATTCAGAAGCCTGTCTCTTCACATGCTAAAAGGAAAGGACTACCTGTGCCACTACTGTTCAGGCTTTTACTTAGCCAGAGATCTTTGTTTAAAGAAAATCTTGAATAAAAGTTATGTATATAAGACTACCCAACTGGCTCTGAATGGGAGAATGGATAAACAAAGGTAGTATATTCAGGCAATGGAATACTAATTCAGTCACGAAAAGCAGTGTTGTAATAGTACATGCTGCAACATGGATAAGCTGGGTGTTCAGTGAAGAAGCATGATATGAAATGCCATATATTGCATGATTCCTTTTACCTGAAACGTTTGGAATAAACCTATGGAAAAAGAAAGTACATGAATGGTTTCCAAGTTGGCAGGGAGGAGGGAATGGGAGTGAGTGCTAGTCCATGTGAAATTTCCACTTTTTTTTTTTTTTTTTTTTTTATCGGTCATGGGGCTTGAACTCTGGGCCTGGGCGCTTCCCCTGAGCTCTTCAGCTCAAGGCTAATGCCTTTGAGCCACAGCACCACTTCCAGTTTTCTGAGTGGTTAATTGGAGTTAAAAATCTCATGGACTTTACTGCCTGGGCTGGCTTTGAACCACGATCCTCAGATCTCAGCCTCCTGAGTAGCTAGGATTACAGGTGCGAGCCACTGGCACCTGGTGAGATTTCCTTTTGAGATGGTGAAAATACACTGGAGTTGGTGGTGGTGATGGTGATGTTGTACAACCTTTTGACTATACTTACAAGAACACAGAACAACATACTAAAACATACTTGAAACTGGTGACTTTGGCGGTATGTGAATTACATCTCAAAAAAATAATAATAGGAAGTAGCACTGTGACTCGAAAGTGACTCAAAAGCCTTGAGCAAGAAAAAATTTAGAGGGCTGGGAATATGGCCTAGTGGCAACAGTGCTTGCCTCGTATACATGAAGCCCTGGGTTCGATTCCCCAGCACCACATATATAGAAAACGGCCACAAGTGGCGCTGTGGCTCAAGTGGCAGAGTGCTAGCCTTGAGCAAAAAGAAGCCAGGGACAGTGGACAGTGCTCAGGCCCTGAGTCCAAACTCCAGGACTGGCCAAAAAGAAAAAAGAAAAAATTTAGAAAACCACAAAAAACTCAGGTACAGCATCCAGGCAAGCCCCATGGGTGACAAAAATACAAATAAAAGATAAATAAATAAAAGGTCTGGGGATGGTGGCTCAGACCTGTTAATTCCAGCACTCAGGGAGCTGAGGCAGGAGGATCACTAGATTTGAGGCCAACCTGGGCTACACAGTGAAGCTTGTCTTTAAAAAAAATAAATAAAGAGAAGGAAGGGAGGAAAAGAAGGAAGAGCGGAGGAGTAAAAGAGGAGGGAAGGAGACAAGAAAGGTTGAAAGGAACATTGGCAGGAGTGAAGTTCCACTGTTATTTCCATCTCGCACCAGTTTAAGCCTGGTACCCAGGGCCCTAGAGAGCCAAGAGGAAGAAGAGATCTTCGAAATGGAACATTAAATTATCACTTACCTCTCTGGTTTCCCCCCATTCCAGTTCTGCTGGGCCTTCACCAGAGACTAAATAGGAGCCACCCCTCTCACAGTGACGAGGAAGCAGGAAAGCACTGAGGGAAAATTGCTTCCCCGACCTCCTTCCCACAATGCCCATCATTTTACCCCATTCTCACCCCCAATTGCAGAAGTCCCTAGTACTGAGAACTCTCAACTTTGGGGCTGAACCTGATAAAGCAGGTTCCTTCCTGACTTCCCAGTGACAGGATCTGCCTCTCCTTCCCTGGGCTAAGTCAGACTCCAGGAACACATTATCTTATAAACAACAACAATGAAAAAGAGAGAATTTTGGAGGTTGATGTTTTAAAGGCCCTGGAGTCTTCCTGCAGACAAGTGTGAAGGGCAGACAAGAGATGGGCCTGACTCTGCCACAGATAGAAATGTGGAGTCAAATACTAGAAACAACTCAAAGAGTTCCAGCCAGATCTTGTGTTGCTTCATTCTTAGGAGAAGAAATTGATCTTCAAGATGTGACCAAAGGCCACATGGGCAAAGACAGATTCTCCAGAGTGGCCAAGGGCTATGTATTGTCACCAAGGCCCTAGCCCAAAGCCTTCTGCATCTTAACACTTTCCCTGATACTTCCTCCCCAGACCTGCTGTTGCCCATATTCTGGGATTACTTCTTTTGTAGGACATGGCATTGTGAGCTCTATGAGGTTTAGCATACAGGGCCAATCACAGATGCTTCCCCAACCCTACAGCTCTCTGTGAACAAGAACCCATCTTAAACTTCAATTCAATACCTGCCCACATACTGTACAGCTGCTGTTCTCTGCCCTGGGGTCTTCTACCAAGGCTTAAGTCCAAGCCAAGGGGCTGGGAATGTGGTCTAGTGGCAAGAGTGCTTGCCTTGTATACATGAAGCCCTAGGTTCGATGCCTCAGCACCACATATATAGAAAAGGCCAGAAGTGGCGCTGTGGCTCAAGATGGCAGAGTGCTAGCCTTGAGCAAAAAGAAGTCAGGGGCAGAGCTCAGGCCCTGAGTTCATGCTCCAGGACTGGCAAAAACAACAATAACAAAAAAATCCAAGCCAAAGCTGAAAACTCTCCCAGTTGTGGCTGCCAGTCCTCTCTGATGTATCCCTTCAAATTTCTCCAGACATCATGCATCCAGAAACAAAATTCCTGCTTTGCCCAGGCATACATGTGATCAACGAAGGAAGATAAAATAGCCAACATCATCCTTACCCCATGGAGTGGTGGTAGACTAGGAGTAAGAGAAATAAAAATATTTCACATGAGCAAACTTCCAGAATTGCCTATGGTTAATCTCAGAGCTGCCCTCTCTGTAAGTTTCTTGGAGCCCTTACAAGGCTAATGTCAATAGACAAATTTTCTTCTTTCCCAACTCAGGCCTGGTTTAGGGAAGGTCCTATCTAGAGCTTGCTGAGCTAGTTTTGCAATTCAGATTCTGAGAAGAAACTATTAGTCAGAATGATGACATTGTGTTTTCAGTGATCAAATCTTATTGGTCCTCTACTAGGGACTAATAGTGATTTTCAATGTTAAAGGTAGGGAGGAGCTAGAGACTTCTAGGTTTGCTGATAGAAACAGATAGGACACATAACAAAGAATCCTTCTAGCCATTATTATACTGTGACATCTAGTCTGAAAGGTCCAGATATAATCTACCTCCACTACTAGATAGGTATGTGACCTTGGGAAACTGTGTATCTCAGTTTCTTCCTACCTAAGTGGACTTACTGATATTACCTAACTTAGGTTGTTGGAAGGATAAATAAGTCAACATATGCAAAACGCATGCAAAAACACAACACATTACTAACTCCATAACATGTTGTACTTCACATTAGTGCCTATCACTTAGATACCAAATTCTTCTGTTTTCTTTCCCAATGGCTGTAATTGCTGAGAGTTCAAATAGCTCCTCTCTACCTTTAGGGTCTAACATATCATTGCACCAGTCAAACAGGAAGTGCCTGCTAAACGTTGGGTGGATGGATGGATGGATGAGTGGATGGAAGGAGGCCTGTTCCAGATGACAAAGCCATCAGATGGAATGACCAGGGCTCAGAGCAAAGCTTCTTTTCATATTCTTAATTCTGTATCACCTGGCTTTAAAAACAGTTCTCTCACCTCCCAGATTTTTCAAATTACACTTACTGTTGTAGGTAGTGGCATTTGAGAGCTTCTGTGGCTAGGGTAAAAGGGTCTGTCTCAGTGAATACAGAAGTTTGTGTGTGTGTGTGTGTGTGTGTGTGTGTGTGTGTGTGTGTGTCTCCTGGACTGAGTGTTACAGATGCAGCTAATGGAATCTACGTAGTAGTAAGGAACAATATTTTAGCAGCAGGTTTTAGAGAGATAGTCAATTGCCTAATTGTATTTTTCCCAAATATTTTAACCTTATGGTCTAGAAAAAGAATTGAGAATTGTATTTCTGTTGTCTCTACTCATCAGCAGAGACAACTCAGCTGAGAAAAAGGAAAAAGAACACAGATGCACCCTGTGATTCTATTTATTTTTTTAAAGGGATCTATCTGTATCCAGGTAGAGCAATGGGAGGAGTATATCCAGTGTTGTCTGTGAGTGGAGAGCAGAGGCAGGCCTGGGACCGCCCTGCTCAGGTGCAAGCAAGATGTGCAGGCAAGGACTGCATTCAGTTGGAAGAAGCATTGTGGCAGTGTAAAAAGCAAGGTTGGATGGGATAGCCATGCCTTTTAGAGCTCGTTTTCTATCCAGAGTTGCTTTTGTTTTAGAGTCAACAAACCTGGGTTCAAATCCTTGCTCCATCACTAACCAGCCCGTTAGTGCAACAACTGGGAAAGTCAAGGTCAATAACTTGAAGAAGGCAGTGCCTGATTTCCAGCTTCTTCACCTGCAACATGGAATTCAAAACATTTATTTTGAAGAGCTCCTGTCACAAGATTAGCATGATCGTTGCAGACACTTTCAGGGACCACTTCCGTTGCTCTGAGTGTTCACTTGGCCTTCCCTGTACCTCTCCACAAGGAGTGAAGAATAGGGAGAATAGCTTTGCTGCCTAAAATGCATCACCTCTCCAAATGAGTAAGCTATCTGCTTTCTTTCATAGGTAGAAAAAGTCAATTCAGTTAAAATTCTTTGTAAATCAGTGGCTCAGTAGTTTTTGAACATTTTCATCAAATTAATTCATGCACATCATTTTTGTGTCATGGAACTTACCTACGTGGAACGCACCTAGCCCTTCTCCATCCCTTGGTTCCACTGTCTACTGGCAACCTACTTCACCAACCATCTCTGGACTTCTAAATAACGTGCTCCTATCACCATTCCCTTTTTGTCACATTGACAAAAATGCCAGTCATTGTCTATGTTGATCTGATCACTTAGCATTTTCTGCCATACTTCTGTTTCCCATCTGTCACACGTCATTGTTTAAATTTGATTGGAAATAAGGTTCACATCAGAACTGTGTGAATAAATTTCTTTAGCTTTTATTTCATCGATTATTGTTTTACAACAGTTTTGTTCCTTTGTCTCATGACATCTTCTTTTTCATTTCAACGTGGAGACATCTCCACAAGTCCTGCCTGTTTTCCATGCCTACTGCCCAGCTGGGGAATTCTCTCATTGCTCTCCTGGGTGGAGTCCTCTATTGTTTGAATTTCAGGTTTCACCATCATTGTATTTTTTTTCCTGAGCAAATGCTTTAAAAAGTAATTTTGGGGTGTGTGTCTGTCTGTCTCTCTATCTGTGTGTCTGTATGTGTGTGTTTATAAGTGTTCTCTTTATATTATCCTCTGGATTCCCTTTGAGTTTGCAGTTTTCTACTGGTAAGATTTCTTCTTCTATATATTGCTTCTTCACACCTCTGAAGCCCAGCAAGTATTATTAAAGTGTTATATATTAATTTATTCATGTAACAAATATGCACCCAAACTAAGCTCCCATCCAAGGCAGGGGCTCTGTTCTCAAGATGCTTTGGTTATTATTCTTTTCATTGGGGAAAATGCATACATAAGCAATGACATCATGCCATTAATATGACACGAAAAATTTTCATAAGTAAATAAAGAGCATCAAAAGAAGAGAAAAAACTGAGGGTAACAACTTAGCTTATGACTCTTGAATCAGAATTTCCTAGAATAAGGACTTCCTAGAATCAGTACTCCCTAAACTGATCCTAAAAATGAATTTGCATATTTATTTATTTCTATATTGTTACAAAGTGACTCTAAGATACATTAAAAATGCTTATAGCTGTTGTGTATGCTAACATCCTATCAGATCCAGCAACTCTGCCTGGGCCTCTTTGGCCTTTGGGATTTTAACATTTCTCCCAGTGATTTGAACAGTGTCTGACATAAAATGGTTCTTAATAGATAGGTATGAATATCATGTATCATGTTATAACTTAGTTGGGGTGAAAAACCTTTAGGAAATGGTCCTGGGACAGTTTGTTGCACCCCCATATGTATGTATATGCATGTATGTATATAAGCACTCATATTTTATACATGTAGACATATATAAATACAATAAAATTGGCTCAGTGTTTTACCTCATTTACAAAATTACATTCTAGATGGACAAAAGGAAAAAAGTCTTTAATAACTTTTGCAGAAAATATGAGATCATATTTTATGACATCAAAGTAGAGAAAGATCACTTAAACAGTATACCGCATACATCATACCATAAAGACTGATAAAATGGATGTTATCAAATGCAATTTTCTGTTCAATAAAAAGCACCAAAGACACTTATCCAAGGCATGGGAAAAGCTTTCTTGTTCACCGGACTTTGAAGACCATGTGTGTAGATCTGATAGGCTTTGATTCTAAATGATGTGAACCTGCCATTTACTAGCCATGTGAGCTCGCTCAAATCATGTGATTTCTCTGGGCACAAGTTTGCCCTTCTGTAAAAGGAAAATACTCTAATTATGGTGCACATAGAGATATAATGAATCTAAAGCTTTTTGCCAGGATGCATAGTTCACTTTAGTCATCCAGTATAGTGAGTTGCTTCTTAAAGGGCCACACTAACATCACCGTATTATTAAAACTGGCTTCCAGAACCAACTCATGGTTTACTGATATTTCCTTGTTACTGCTTATGTGTTAAGTGATAGAGAACCTGGGCTTTTACTGTGCCTGATCTACTCCCATGCAATGAATTTTACTTTATTCCCCATTTTAAAGGAGAGAGAACATTTCACATTAATCATGGGAAAAAATTGACAGTGAAATTCAGTTGAAAACTTGAGCTATAATACCATCATCCCCTCCCCCCAACTTGAAGAACTTATAGTTCAGTGAATAATTAAGACAAATAGACAAACATTAAATTGAAACTGTGAACCAAAATAAAATCTTCTACCCTGATGTTTCTGCAGGTATTTTGTCACCGTGATGAGAAGCTGACACAGCTCAGCTCAACCCCTTATCTTTTCTAGCCTCTGCTTCAATATTATTTTCTTAGAGCACATTTCCTTGCTGCCCTATTTATATTGGGTAATTCAAGATGCATCCCTTTTTATCCTTCCCTATATGTTATTTTTAAATACTCATTTTTATGATTATTGTATATATTATTTGACCTAAGAGAGTAGATATTTATTAAGGGCTAAAATGACATCAGTTTTGTTCTTTACTATTTTATCCCTTGGTGTGGCTTTTATATCTACCATGGTTTACTAATTATACTCAGGGCATAATTAATACCCTGGCTGCATAGGGTATTTTTTATTAGAAATGTATATATAGGGGACTTCTACCTACTGAATCAGAGGCATTTAGAGGTGGTGGATGAACTCAGCATTTTAAAAAAAAACACCTTTATTATCTTTAAGCAGTTGTACAAAGGATTTGCCATTCAACAAATAGTTTATGAATACCACAAGTCTTAATCTATGTGAGCTCTGCATTTTATACCAATTCCACAAATCATTGCTATGTGGCCAGCCCAGTTCGGATATTTGGAACCTGTTGGTCAAAAGAGAAG
This sequence comes from Perognathus longimembris pacificus, assembly GCF_023159225.1. Classification (NCBI taxonomy): domain Eukaryota; kingdom Metazoa; phylum Chordata; class Mammalia; order Rodentia; family Heteromyidae; genus Perognathus; species Perognathus longimembris. The sequence continues at coordinate 39,916,244 of NC_063167.1, read as the reverse complement.
TGTCTGAGATTAGAAACCGGATGACATGGGTTTGAATTCTGTTTAGTGAATTACTAAGTATTGAATTTGGGAAAATCATTCACACACACACACACACTCTCTCTCTCTTTTGGTAAATGTGGATTTATAAAATAAAAATCTAGGGGCTGGGAATGTGGCTTAGTGGTAGAGTGTTCACCTAGCATGTATGAAGTCCTGGATTCGATTCCTCAGCATTACATACACAGTAACCCCCAGAAGTGGTGCTATGGCTCAAGTGGTAGAGTGGTAGCCTTGAGCAAAAAGAAGCTAGGGACAGTGCTCAGGCCCTGAGTTCAAGCCCTAGGACTGGCCAAAAGAAGAAAGAAAGAAAAAACTCTGCTTCTAAGTGTGTTTGTCAGACTCCAGTACAATTAATTGATAAGGAAAACCTGCCATTAACAGAACAAACTCAACTTGATGTAAGAACTAGCTTGCAAATAACTTCTGAGAAACTGTAGACATTGGAGTAAACCAAAACTCAAGCCCCATGCTCTTCCTGAGAAAAGGATTGTACTCCACAGGTTTGGGTCAGCGACCTTACATTATGTATCTAAAACCCAACAACTACTAAACATAATAAAGGTCTAAAATAGACATATTAGTGGATCACAATAGCTCAACAGCTATGTATATATGATCATATAAGACAAGGATAAGCAAACTCTATTGTTGATGTTATATTTAAAGTTCTAGGTGAATTTCCTTTGGCGTATGCCACATGGCAACTGTATATGATTTTGGTGCACTGGGTATTGTATATATGCCTACCTGATCTAGGGAAGGGAAAGAAAAATGAGGGTGTAAGATATCACAAGATATGTACTCACTGCCCTATTATGTAACTGTACCCCTTTTGCACAACACCTTGTCAACAAAATTTAATTAATAAAAAAAAAGAAAAGGATTGTACTGTCAGTCAGGGCTCAGAGCTTGGAGTAGAAACTCCTCTGAGCTGGCTGGTATGAATAAAACCAAATTCTCTTCTTCAAGTGTTGCTTGGTTTCTCGTCAGTCTGTTTTCCCATAACACAATAGGTTTTAAAACACTTAGTAAGGTGCATAGTAGATAAATGGTAGAATGTTAAAGATCTCTCCTGGGGAGGGTCATTATCACCAACAATCCAGCTGGCATAGCCCACACTTCTCCAAGGAGATAGGATCCCTTTCTTTGTACTTCTGAAGAAGGCTAATGATACTAATTCAGCCTCCTTCTGCTTTCCCAAGGTGCAGCCTGCCATTACTGAGATATCATCATAACACTCTCAAGTCCCTCAGCCCATTTCCTGCTGAGGAAGAAACTGAGTCTAGGCAGCAATGGTGAAGCCTGGAGGAGAAAAAGGGTGGCTTCAATTCCACTGGACAGCCAAGTCTCTGAAAAATGACGAAGTCCATAACTAGGAATACGGGAGACTCCTGGGCATATGAAAACTTCCTCATTTATTTTGAGCTGTGATAGAAAAAAAATCAAGAAAAAATAATTCTTTAGCAGAGATGTAATGAAAATATAAATAAACAAACCTTCAGTCTAAAACAACTTGCAGTGTAACCCGTGAAAATCCTCTCCTCTCTCCAGCCCTTGGGTACCTTATACATGAAACAGGTGTGTGACCAGATGAAGGTATTAACAGGTGAAGGAATCCACCTGCCTGTGAGACAGCTGCTTAGGGTACCCCCATTTCTGTCTTGGTATGTACTGCCAATAGCACACCTAAGTCTCCCATGCTACGTACTGTTCTAAGAACTTCATTGGATGTTTCTGTACAGATCTTTATGTAATTCTTTATATCTGTTCTCACTTCTCCATTCCTACTGGACAGGCCTCATAGATTAGAGTTTTCCAGAGAAATGGAACCTGTACATAATTACACAGAACAGATATGATAGGACATATGGATATAGATGATAAATATATGCATAGACAAGTAGATACAGAGGAAGAGGAAAAGGGTCATTTAAAAATTGACTCACACTGCAATACTAGCTGACAGGTCCAAAATCTATAGGGCAGAGACGTAGAGATATTTCAATTCAAGTCCAAAGGCATCTGCTGGGAGAATTTCCTCTTGGGAAGGTTAATCTTGCTCTCCTTGGGTTTTCTACTTGTTAGATGAGGCCTATTCAAATTGTAGGAGTTATCTGCTAAACTGTATGGGGTATTTGCTTTACTTAATGTCTACTGACAAAAATATAAATATCATCTAGAACCCCCCTTGCAAGAACATCCAGATTTATGGTTCATTGCTTCTGAGCATGGTCGTCCAGCCAAGTTGACACATAAAAATTCACCAGCCTAACTATTTTACACTGGGTCTTTCTCACCAGGACTTTTCCCCTAACTCGTAATAGATCTGCCTGTTTTCACTCATTAATTCATTAATCTATTCATTCACTCATCTGAAAATCATGAAATAAAGTTATGTCCTTAGCACTGTGCTAGTGACTAGAAATGTGGCTGTGAATAAGAAAATCCTTGCTTTTATAAAACTTATATTACTAAGAAGATGACTGAAAAACTGGTAAACAAATTCATGGGATATGTAATTTGAAGTAGTGGAAAGTGTTAGAGAAATAAAATTGGGTAAAGAAATAAGAGTGACATGAGGGAAAAGCTTTGTTTTATTCAAGGGAGTCAGGAAGGAGCCTCCTGAGAACTATTTCGGTAGGAGTCCAAAATGAGAGTAGGACTGTGTGAAGATTAGACCAAATACTTAACTGATGTTGAAAAGGAGTGAATAATACATGTGCCAAAGGTCCTAATGTGTTGACAAACTTCCAGGAGTAGATTGAGCAAAGGCAAAATAATAGGACATGAGATTAGGTATAGGCCTGTGCCATGATCATGTGAGCATAAAGAGAGATTAAGGATAATTATCTTCTTTTGGTCTGAGGAAATAGAAGAGGGTGGTGTTGCCTACTGGATGGGAGAGTCTTGGGAAGATTGGGGAACAGCTTACAAAATTTCAAGTTTATTTTCCGCAATTTTGATAGGCTTACTAGAAAATGAGGAGCAGACGTCAAGCAAGATATTGGATAAGTAAATATGAAGGCCAAAGAAGACATGTAGGCTGAATTGAGGAGTATGGGGTTATCTGGTACTATTTAAAGCTGTTTAAAGTGGGATTGGTAGGGGGTTGTGGGTCCTTTTACTTTTGCTAATTAATAACTCAGACTGAATGAGTTATAAAGAAAAGAGATTTGTTTGTTTAGAAATCATGAAGATGCCATGTCCAGAGCTGCACATGACAGTGACCTTACTCCTAGTAGACTCCCATCGGGTCAGATTTCCTCTAACGTACTTACCTAGCCCTAATCACCTCCCAAAGATGCTGCCTCTCAACACCAAAGTCAGATTACATTTCCACTTCCATAGTATTCACAATGGCAATGAATTTCCAACATGAGCCACCTTGAGGAACTCCCTCAAACCTCACCTCAGAGGGTACAGTTGACAAGGTAGACGAGATGAGAGGATTGAACCATGGTTAGAGAAAAACAGAGGTATCCAGAAAAGGAGGCTGAGTGGGATAAGCAGAGATGTTAGAGGAAAGCCCAGACAGGACTGGAAGCCAAGAAAGCACACATTGTAAGAAAGCAGAAATGGTCACTGTGTCAAATGTCACTTCCTTTAATACCAAGCTTAAATCATATAGGTTTCTTGTGAGTACTGAGGTATTTGGACTTCTTTCTTCCTGACATTTTATTTTGTTTTTCTATTCCCTTTACTTTTATTTTCTTTGCATCTTTATTTCCCTCCTGATATGAATTTAATTTGTAAGTGACTTATGGGAAATCTCAACTAGTTGAGCATAAATATGAAATGGCTTTATGTTTGTTTCTAAGAATTACTTTCAAGCTATGCTGTGTTGTTGTCTTCCTCACACTGGGTAGTGACTCCCTAATGGCATTGTGCCTGGATTACTTAATTTTCAACAACTTTTGCTTATCAGTATAATTATTGTTTCTTTTAAGATTAAATGTAGCTGTCCTCCTCTCCTCCTCCTCCTCCTCCTCCTCCTCCTCCTCCTCCTCCTCCTCCTCCTCCTCCTCCTCCTCCTCCTCCTCCTCTTCCTCCTCCTCCTTCCTCTTCCCCTTCTTCTTCCTTCTTTCTTTTTCTCTCTCTGTCCTGTGATACTAGGGTTTGAACTCAGGACTCACGCTTGCTAGGCAGGTACTCTACCACTTGATCCCTTTTAGCTTTAGTTATTTTTCAAAAAGGATCTCATGTTTATACGCAGGTCAAACTGACCCACCCAGATCCTACTATATATGTGTTCCAAGAAGCTAAGGTGATAAATGCATGCCACTACCTCAGGCTTTTGTGGGCTGAGATGGAATCATGATAATGTTTTCTCCAAACTGACTTGATCCATCATCTTCCAGATCTGTCTCCTAAGGACTAGGAGTACAGGTGTGAGCCAAGACTCAGCCACAATTATTTTCCCCCAAAGGCATAGTTTTTGTTTTAAAATTTTTAATGGGAAATTTAAAACACACATAGAATCAATACTCATTTTCAACTGTGATCTCCTATCAGGTACAAACCTCTCCTCCTCTAGAGGCGGGATAGGGAAGGAGCAGAGGACCTATGGTGCCTGGAGTGCAGGTGCTCTTCCAAGTGCCTTCCCAAGGCTACAGTGCTTCCTTAGGAGATTCTGTCATATTTTCCTCTCTTCCCCCCATCAGTAGCATCTTGAAGTCCTCTGATGCCAGATACTCCTCATCCCCCACCCCTTTTCCTAGGTTTGGAAAGGTTTCAGCACCTTTTACCAATATCCTCTTGGATGCATCTCACATACCTCTCACAGACTCCAAGGAGTTGTGAGGGTACAGTCCAGTCTCTGCCCAGAGGGTAACGATCAGTCCCTATTACTTTCCTGTATTCTTTCTTTTTCCAAGGCCTATCCTCTGTCTAATTTCATTTTGTCTCATTTACTTACTAATGTATTTATGCAGTAGATATTTCATGAGTGTGTGCTACAGCTGAAAGTGGTGAACTTCTGTCTTTATAAGGCTTTCAGCCTAGGAGAAATGTATTGTTTATTCATGAGAGTAAATTGAGATGCTGCATTATACACTTTACAAATGTGATATTCATATTTTAAATTCAACTTATATATCTCCTCCTCTGGGCAGTATGTGTAGACTCCTGGCTGCTTTAAGTACCCTCTATTATGCTCCATTCATATGCTGCCCAAGACTCTCCCACAGAACTCAGCATATGTGTATCCCTGTTGTTTTCCATGGCCATTTTCCCCATAGTCAATGGCGGGCTCCTTTATGGCAGGTGTTGTTAATGTCTTACTCTCTAGCTCAGTTACTACTCTACTAGCTAAGTAAACGACAGACTACTGGACACTTTCTTTGTGGAGATTCTTCCAAGCAAGAAGTACCAAATGATACTACTTCTGAAACAATTAGAAAAAAATAAATCAAGAATAATAAAGATACAGCCCAAAGGTCATCTTGACTAAGGAGCTGATATCTTGGATGATGTACTTAGAAAGCCAAATGTGCCAATGGAGGATCCATAGCATTCATCAGATGCCTATCCAGGTGCTAAGGCATTTGTGAGGGAAAATCATAGTAGAGTGTTGCTATCTGAGGGCAGGCTTCTTTCCAAGAGGAAAACAGGCAGAATCAAACTGAACATGTCCAATTACTTCCCCAAAACTTAGCTAAATCACCAAGAGACAGAGAGTGAGGGGAGGCCCAGAGACTTTGAGGGCAATATTAATTTTATTCCTTCACAAAAAGAAAGTAATAGAAATCAAAATGAAATATTCCCCATCAACTCTTTTGTGCCAGCATCATGTTAGACCCTTTTGGTTATGTCATCTTTTTGAAACTGTAGCAAAGCAGACAGCATAAGCTCAGTCCTATTTATTGACAAGAAAGCCAAGGTTCATAATGGCGAAGTCACTTATCCAAGATTATAGGTTGAGAAAGTAGTGGAGTTGTATTATTAATCAGTATGACTAAGATTCATTTGGGTGTTATTATGTGCTACACACCAGAATAAGAACACTAATGCTCACAACAGCTTCATGAAGTGGGTCATGGTTTTCTTCCATTATACGAACAGGTATTTTACACCAGCAGAACCCAGCTCAAAGATCTGTATCCCTAAAGCTGTGGTTTTCAATCCTTTCTCTGTCTTTCAGATTGCCATTCCTAACTCAGGAAGAACATGGAAACAAGTGCACAATGATCCCAAACCGCAGGACATGTTTGAATCTTCAAAGACAAAGGGACTTCTAGAACAGAGATAAACATCTGTCCTATTTTTTATTTCTTGGAGTTCATTTTGAAAATAACATTTTATATGATCATATGCCCATAGCTATTGAGCCTTTGTGATCCTCTCCTAAAGGCATTCTCCTTTGGTCTCAATGTGTGAATGTTTTGAATCCTGTATAATTTATCATGTCCAACTTTTTTTTTTGGTCTTTTGCCATCAAGTGTGTTTATTTGTAGATTTGTAGGCACATCCTAGCTACAACAAATGAAGGAAACCATGCAGCCTATATTCCTCTGGGTCTGGCTTACTTCACTTAATATAATTGTTTCCGAGTCCTTCTATTTCCTTACAAATTGTACAATATCGGTTTTTTTTTCATATGGAAATGTAGAATTCCATTTTCTTGATCCATTCATCTGGGTTTTAAAAATTTTTTTTCTTTATCCTTTGTTGCTGTTTTTGTTTTCTGTACTTTTGTATGTAAGTGTATCTGTTTGGGGGAAGAGGGGCATGGAAACTGTAACCCTTCTGTATATCACCTTTATAATAACAATACATTTTTTTTAAATTCTTTAAAAAATCTGTTCTGGAAATCTGGAAAAAATAAAAATCTGTCTCGGTTTTGTTTAGGCACTTGCAAAGGGAAAGTATTCTACTTCTATTATAAATACTTAAACTATTTCTGTTGAAAAGCACTAACTCCTCACTTGGAACCACAAAGTAACCTAAGTAGAGTAAAAGCCAGATGTTCTTGCCTCTATTTTGTATCTGTCTTTTCTAGACCATTTACAGTTGGTTACCATACTGAAAATATGTTTTAAAGGAAGGATAGTAGAAATGGCCCCAGAAGGAAGAGAAAAGCACAAGCTTCTCGGGTCGGTGGTAACAATATTTCCAGATTTATTCCTCTGTCCTAAAAACAAGGCTGAGATAATGATCCATTGGAACACATCTGTGACTAGTGCATATCTTTCTATACTTAACCAATTCTTTGTCTATTTAAACCTAAAGCTCATTGTCTGTATCCCCAAGATGGCTGAAGATGGGCTGAAGTACTTACTTAATTTACCTCTGCCAGTACTGTGTTGTATAATAAATCTTCTATCTCTGCCCTTCACCATTAGCATCTCTTTGGCATATAAAGGTAAGTGGTAGAGCCTTATATAAGGAAGCCCAGGAGTTTAAGCCTAGGGCCTGAAACTCTGATTTCACCTCCAGGACACAAACAAACATCAGGAGACAAGTGAATGTGCTTCCCCACCGGCAAAATAAAGGTAAAGAATTCCATGACGTGTTCTCTCATGTCTCAGGCAGAAATCAGGCCAGTTTTATCACGTTCATTTGTAGGGTGGTTTCAGCTCATGACATTTGTTTGGGCCAGGGAAAGCTGCTTCCATTGCTTAGTAAGAGTCTAAGACTAAAAAGGAAGTGGAGTCTCTGTCTTAGGAGAGATATTGAGGTTCCTTGAGATAAAACCAAAGATGAACTGTCCGTGGGGGGAAGTAGGGCTTAAGGGAGTGGGAGGGGACCATAGGAGAGTAGCCTAATTGTTCACCTGACCCAGTCACCAAACCTGAAAAGCAAGTATAACCTTGCCTTTCAGAGGAATGAAGATAATGGAACCAGATAACTAACCAGGCAGTGGAAAGAACTGAGTGGATCTGGGCGTGGAAAAGTAGAAGGGAAGGGTAAGTAAATACTTTCCCTCACTCTGCAAGTGCATTCCCCCCTAAGACATGTCCTATCTTCTGCACAATGTGCAAAGCTCATTGTTAAGAGAAAGGATCCAAGGCTGCAAGAGAGCCAGGGTTGCCCCATAAGAACTCAAGCCAAGCCGACCCCTGCATCCAGTGAAGTCTTCTCTCCTACTAACTTGTCTCTTCTAGTGTCTCCAGGAAATGCAGCCTCAGCATCATCAGAAGTTTGTTTAAAAGGAGAAGCACCAGGCCTCTTGGCCAGAATTTGCCTTTTAGCATGTTCCCAGGTGACTAGGGAAGCTATTTCCTATATCCATCCTCATTATCCTAAAGGCCCTTCTAAGCCCAGGTTCTCTTCTCTGGATAGTGTGGTATTGTCCTCAATGCCTTACTTAGTTCTATGAGTTTCTATAGCACACACAGTTTGCAACAACCTCCTGATTTCTTGCCTCTCTTTACCTGGTTTCTAGCACTATCTGATGAGCTTTGCAAGAGCACCAGAATGTCATATGGTATGCTAGTCACAACATGCTAGCAAATACCACCTCTTCAGTGTTGCCTGCAGACCTCATCTCCTTCATAAGCAACAGTGAATTTGAGTTTCTGTTAGAATAACTGAAACACACACAGACATACAGAGACTCTCTCTCTCTCTCTCTCTCTCTCTCTCTCTCTTTCTCTCTCTGTCTGAGCAGGGATGGAAGCTGAGACACTAGTGAGAACCTCCACTCCAGGCAAAGAGGGTGGTGTTGGGGAAAGAAGCTGCTTTGTATGTGCTGAGATGCCAAGGTTCTGAAAACACTGTAAGACATAACTGGTGATATTTGCTGATGGCGTGAATGAGAGGTTTGAGAGAAAGGGAAGAGCTATGGAGGATTCCAGGTCCCCGCAGGATGGTGCAGCTGGAAAAGAAGGCATGGATAGAAGTGAAAATCAGGAGTTTATTTTGGACACAGACAGTTTGAAAATAGGCACCCAAGTGTTCCTTGAGCATTTGGGTTTCAGTGTAAAGATTTTTGTGGAGGAAGAATTGATTGACATATAAAAAGAAAACCCATTCTAAAAGCAATGAGATTCTTCTCCCAAAGAAGACATTTGGACAAAAATGAAGGGAATAAAACACTATCCAGCAATGGAAATCTGATGGAACTGCTACCCTGCATTTTCTGTAATTGAAACATTGCTGTCCCTATAAAGAATTAGGAATGGGAAACCACTAGAATTACTACTCTGTACACCTTGGAAAGAGTGTTCTCCCATCTGAACAGTCAGAATTCTTTCCTGGAAAAAAGCTTTCTGAAAGTATAAATTATATTTGTAAAAGTTGGGAAGTTGATTCAAACATCCAAATAGAAGGGTGATCAGAGGATCTGGTCTGGAGTACTAGACATCCTGGATAAAGACCTAATCATGTGAAGCAAGTCATTAATACCTATCTAGCCAGTCATCAGATGACCAGAATATTCCCAGTGACATTTTTTTCTCTCTTGAATCTCCATATCCCAACACCGTATATTTCTGCTGTGCAGATTATTGCCCAATAAGATGAGAGAGAAAAACTACGTAGAATACTTATAGAGAGTACAAAAGATGGTGGGACTAGAAATAAAGGGGTGTTTGTCCAGATAGAAAAGGGGAACAGAATCTCCTTTAACACTAAAATTGGGGGCAGTGGAAACAGGAGGAGAAGAAAACCCAATTGGATGATTGATGTCTTTGAAGCAAGAGCTGTTTGGTGAATGATGTTTGGAGGCAGTGGTAAAAAAAAAAAAAAAAACCTATATAAATTATATGTTCCTTGTTGCTCAAGGTCTGTTCCAGATTTAGCATGACAGCAAATCCAGCATGGCCTGGACATCATGAGGAGAGCAATGAACATAAATAACATAAAATTACAGAGGCTCATCATTAGCTTGAGAGTGAAAAACACAACATTTCTGAAACTTCCATGGCTGAGGCTAGGAAATAGACACTACAGAGAGCAGTTGGAAGATAAGGCAGGGACATCCTGAGTCAGTGATGGCTAGCTGGAGGACACGCCGAGGTCTACTACAGTGGATATCTCCCATGGTCATGAACTCAGAGATCCACTTAGAGCATTCAGGGACTGGCCAACTCTGGGCATTTCCTTTCTGCCAGACACTACAGACATAGATGACTAAGATGTTTCTGCCCTCCAGAGCTTAGAGATTGGGATGGGAGGCATTATCTATGATGCCAATACCAAGTGTGACATTCTGTAATGGAGACCAGCCCAAGTGGTCAAGATACACAAAAACCTTCCTCAGTTCCAAAGAACAGACAGACCATGAATACCTGTCCAAGGAGGTGGCAGCTGACCTGAGTTTCTAGAATGAATGGGAGTCAACCAGGTAGAACAGAACACTCACAAATAGTAGCACTCATTCCTGTGTTCATTCAGGCATTTAACTGATACATTGGGCACTTAGTGAATGATAGAATCTGATCTAAGTAATGGGGATACAATAGTGAACAAAACAGATGAGCTCTTTGCCTTTCGGGCAATCATATTCTAGTAGAAGGAGAGAGACAGTAAAGAAACAACAGGCTAAAGGGACAGATGGGAGGGCAAAATCTGCTGGTTGTCAACCCAAAGTCCAAGTGCCCCTACCCAACTACTGTTTTGTTTAGAGTAGAAAATAGTGCAAAACATACATAGACACTTCATTCAGACTGGGGGTTTCACTGGCATCTATGAACAGTGAAACATAAGCAAGAGAATCAAGGTATTTCTGAGACAGGTTCACATACCTGATACATAATAAGTGCTCAAGTAGGTAGATAGGCGCTAAGAAAATTGTGAGGTCTTTGGCCATGAAATGCAACTAGTAACACTACAGTAACGTGTATGTGCATAAGTCCTAAATTAAAGCTTAGTTGAATTGTTTGTTGTTATATGTAGTTAATCAAGTCTGAACTGACAAAGTAGACAAAGGCATGAAGTCTCATGTGAGTAATGAAAATGTGAGAGACAGTTTGAATTTAAAGAATGTCCAAATGAAATGAACAGGCAGAGAGTCAGGGAAATACCAGTGTGGATGTTCTAGATATTCTCTGGTTATTATATGTGGGAGAAAAAAAGAGAACAGTACATTTAGACAACTTGGATAAAGCCCCTAAAGACAACAGAAAAACAGTCTTTGGATCTGCTTAAACCCTTCCCTTCATGGGAAAATGCTGTTGATCTATGCAGTACTAAAGAAAATTATAGAGTTGTCTGAGCTCAGGATGAAAGTTAGAGACACAGGAAGGAGAGAACAAAGGGTATGTTTACAGGTAATATTTTAACTGATTGTATAATGAACATTGTATTGTATAATGAAATATTAAAGTGAAAATAGCAGTAATAATAAAAGTACTTAAATATACAATAGACAATATTATGTTTGTGAGAGGCAATAGAGAAAAGCTTGGTAAAATCCCAGTATCTAGGCATATGTAGTCATCTCTTAATAAAATTGCAGGGAACAAATGGAAAAAAAAATCTTAAAAGGAAAGAAAGCTCCTTAGGTGATTAAGGGAAATTGTTTCAGTGTGAGACTGGATTTTACTGTGTTGCTGACCTCAAGCTCTTGATTCTCTTGATCCTCCTGCCTAAGTTTCTTCTTTACTGAAGAATCCTAGCTAATGAGTCCAGATGAAAGTTACCATTTTGTAGCATTTTAATGAAAGAATGGGTCTAATTAAAATAATCAGTGATACAAGAATGTTATTAGATGAAAAATTATAGAGAACGTTAAGATGATAGAGAAAGCTGAAACACCTGAATCCACAGATCATCCTCAAGGTGACTAAAAGCCTGGCAATCGGGGAGAAGAAAGATGGCGCCGACAGAGTAGGGAGGCACCCCGACTCACCCCAACTGAATAGTGAGCTGGGAACTCCAACACCCAACACCCCATCAAGAACCCAGCAAAACCAGCAGCCAGAAGCAGTGGAGAAATGCAGGAAAACAAAAAGGAGCAAAAAAGAAGAGCCAAAAACCTACACAGAGCCGGAGAATCTCCGGGGCACCCCCCCCCACCAGCCGACCCTGGCCAGAACAGGGCCAGGCTGGGAAAGGGGAACCCAGCGATCCGCAGACAGGCTGCCAGGAGCGCAGAATTCAGATAACGGGAGACCCCATGGTCACTAGGGAGGGTGCGGACCAAGACACACACCAGCAGCGACGAGAAGTTCGGGTCCACACCGGGTTTGGACAGGGGAATGCAGCGCGGCAGAAGGAGGAAACCGGGGAAGCCACCACGACACTTCGCCACCCCCTGAAGGACCAACGGCTGCACAGGACACACACACAATGCAGCATCAGTGAGTCCCCCATTACCCCCTCACCCAACGGGAGACCAGCTATCAGAGACCCAAGCCCTACAAAGAAGCTAGATCTCCCTCCCTCCCCCTCCCCACCCCGAGGGAACAAAGAATCCCCAAATCAGGCGGGAAGCTCCCATCAGGTGCTGGGAAGTCAGTTTAGCAGGGGAAGGGCGGAGCAGCCCCAAGGCCCCACAGGTTCCTGAACTGGCAGAACCGGCCCCGCCCCCTTCCCAACTGGGGATGGCCAACAGTGCAAGCCCCACCCGAGGCGCCTGGACCTCGAGGACTCTTACAACTAAAATCACAGGCACTAATGGGCAATACCAGCACAGCAGGGACACCTGGGCCTGATCACGTTCCCCCCTCGCAGCGGAGGCGAGGTCTGAGGGTGCTAACCCACGCCCGGACAGTCGATCCCACTGGGCCCCACACATACCACCCCCCCCAAGGGACTCGTGGGAGGGCGCAAACACAACCCAACAACCCGAGGTAGGCGTACCCTGCTGTGGACGGGGCCACAGCGCCAGAGCCTGTTGCAGCAGGCGCACAGTGCAAAGGAGGGCGGGGCCCCTGGGGGCAGCACCCGCTCTGGTAGGTGTACCCTACACTCGTGGGCAGGGCCACAGTGGCAGCACCTGCTGCCACAGACACACCTACACAGGAGGGAGGGCAGAGCTACAAACCAAACCTGAGAAGCCATCCACAGATCTCCAGATGCGCAAATCACAAAGAACATAACACAGTTCATCAAAGGGCAAGCCAACTCTCCAGCTCCAAAAAGCAGCACGACTAAAGAGGAGATGGAGATTAAAAAAGCAAATGAGGCCATGTTAACAGGAATGATGGAAAGCGTCAGAAATGAAATCAGAAAACAATTCCAGGAGTTTAGAGCAGAAATCTGGAAGGACACCCAGGAAGCCAAGAAAGAAATGGAAGCAAAAATGGATACAATGCAAGCCTCCTTTAAAGAAAATTTTCACATCCTGAGAATTGAAATGCATGAAAAAATAGATTTAAAATACAACTCTTTAAAGAAAGAAATTTCCACGATCAGAGCTGATCTGACAACCATAAATAGCTCTCTGACATCCATAAACTCCGCAATTGAAACCATAACACCAAGAGTGGACCAAATGGAATCCAGAATCTCTCGCCTGAATGATGAAGCAGCCGACAACAACCAGAAAATGACCACACTCCAAGAAAAGGTGAAGCTTCAGGGCAGACTAATCCAGGAACTAATGGACAAAGACAAGAGATATAATCTGTGCATAATTGGAATAGAAGAAGGAGCCGAATACCAGAGCAGAGGGCTTAAACATGTTCTCAATAAAGTTATTGCAGAAAACTTCCCCAATCTCACAGGGGACCCCATCCAGGTAACCGAAGCCTATAGGACACCTGGCAGGCCAGACCCCAGAAAAGCCACCCCAAGGCACATAATATTCAAGACTACAGACCTCAAGATTAAAGAGCAAATTCTGAATTCAGCCAAAGTGAAGAAAGAAACTTTCTATAATGGGAAGAGGATTCGAATAACATCTGATTTATCCACACAAACTTACCAAGCACGAAGTGAGTGGAAGAACACCATCCACGTACTTCAGATTAACAATTTGCAACCTCGGATCAAATATCCAGCGAAATTGGAGTTCGCATTCGAAGGGAAAACCAGATCTTTCCACACCAAAGAGGAGCTAAAGGAGTATGTGAATAAAAAACCAGCCCTACAGTGAATTCTAAGAGGGAAGCCCCACCCAACAGAGATGGTAAAAGACACACAGACAGAATCAGAAAGAAACTACAATAGCCAAAGTCCATCAGAAAGAACAGCTCACTAAAGACAAGAAGAAAAAAAAAGAGGAAAAAACAGCCCAACAAGAAAATGGAAGGAGAAAAAACACCCTTATCCTTGATCTCTTTAAATATAAATGGTTTAAACTCCCCGATAAAGAGGAGCAGACTGGCAGAATGGATTCGCAAACAAAAAGTTGACATCTGCTGTCTACAAGAGACCCACCTTAGAGCAAGGGACAAAAACAGGCTTCGAATGAAAGGATGGAGCAAGATCTACCAAGCAAATGCACCCACCAAAACAGCAGGTGTAGCCATCCTGATCTCAGACAAGCTGGACTTCTCATTAAAATCAACTCAAAAAGACAAAGAAGGACACTACATATTAATACAAGGAAAATTCCAGAATCAAGACATCACGGTGATAAATGTATACTCACCGAAGAAAAGAGGACCTACATATGTCAAGCAAATTCTGACAGAATTACAGAACAAGATAGACGCAAACACAATCATAGTGGATGACTTCAATACCCCTCTCTCTCCAAGAGACAGATCCAACACCCAGAGGATTAGCAAGGGAGCTGAGGACCTAAGTAACACCATTTCCCAAATAGATCTAACAGACCTATATAGAACCTTCCACCCTACAGAGACCCAATACACCTTCTTTTCAGCAGCCCATGGATCATTTTCCAAAATAGACCATGTCATAGCCCACACAAAGAACCTCAGCAAATACAAAATTATTGACATCATCCCATGTATCATATCTGATCACAGTGGATTAAAGGTAACCCTCAACAACAAAGGATACCACAGAGGCTATACACACTCTTGGAGGCTAAACCCCACACTGCTATCCAACACTTGGGCCACAGACCAAATTAAAGATGAAATCAACGAATTAATAAGTCACAATGACAATGAAAATACATCACAAAGAAACCTATGGGACACAGCTAAGGCAGTACTGAGGGGCAAGATCATTGCCCTCAGCACTCACATTAAAAGAATGGAAGCAGAGCAGGTGAATAACCTCATGATGAAACTAAAACAACTGGAGAAACAAGAAATGACAGAGTCTAAAACGACTAGGAGGGGAGAGATCACAAAGATTAAAGAAGAGATAAATTTGATTGAAAATAGAAAGACCATTCAACAAATAAATAAGACTAAAAGCTGGTTCTTTGAGAAAATAAACAAAATTCACAGACCCCTTGCAAGACTTACAAAAAAAAAGAAGAGAAGAGACTCATATACGTAAAATCAAGGACTCCACCGGAAAAATTACAAGTACACAGTATATTCAAACAATCATAAGGAGCTATTTCCAAAACCTCTACTCAGCAAAAAACAATAATTTTACAGAAATTGATCAATTCTTAGAGAAGTACAAACTGCCCAAACTGAACCAAGAAGAAATAAATCAACTAAATAAACCAATAACTTACAGTGAGATACAGGGGGTAATCAAGAGCCTCCCAACAAAGAAAAGCCCAGGCCCAGATGGATTCACCAACGAATTCTACAAAACCTTTAGTGAGGAGCTAATACCAATACTCCTCAAACTCTTCCGCGAAATAGAAACAGAGGGAGAAATCCCAAACTCATTCTACGAAGCTAATATCATACTCATTCCCAAACCAGGCAAAGACCCAACAAAAAAAGAGAACTACAGACCAATATCACTAATTAACACAGATGCAAAGCTCCTCAATAAAATATTATCTAACAGGATCCAGAAACTGATCAAGAAAATCATACATCATGACCAAGTAGGCTTCATCCCACAGTCACAAGGATGGTTCAACATCCGTAAATCAATCAACGTAATTCACCACATAAACAGATATAAAATTAAGAATTACATTGTTATCTCAGTCGATGCCCAAAAAGCCTTTGACAAAATACAACATCCATACCTATTAAAAGCTTTGGAGAGAACAGGAATAGATGGAACATTCCTCAAAACAATAAAAGCCATATACAACAGACCAACTGCTAATATCATATTAAATGGAGAGAAACTTAAATCATTCCCCCTAACCTCAGGAACAAGACAAGGATGCCCACTCTCCCCACTTCTTTTCAACATAGTGCTGGAATCCCTAGCCATAGCAATAAGGCAAGAGGAGGACATCAAAGGGATCCACATCGGCAAGGAAGAAATCAAGTTATCCCTATTCGCAGACGACATGATCTTATATCTGAAGGACCCAAAAAACTCAGTACCCAAACTCCTACACCTAATAAACCAATTTGGCAAAGTAGCAGGATACAAAATCAATCCACAAAAGTCAGCAGCTTTTCTGTACACCAGCAATATACAAACAGAAAAGGAAATTATGGAAACAATTCCATTTACAGTAGCCAAAAAAAGAATAAAGTACCTACGGATCAACTTAACCAAGGACGTGATGGACCTATTTAATGAAAACTATAAAAATCTAATAAGGGAAATCAAAGAAGACACAAGGAGATGGAAAGACCTCCCATGCTCATGGGTAGGCAGAATCAATATAGTGAAAATGGCCATATTGCCCAAATTGTTATACAAATTCAATGCAATCCCTATCAAAATCCCAGCCACATTCTTCACTGAAATAGAGAAACCAATCCATAAATTCATATGGAACAGCAAAAAACCTAGAATAGCCAAAGCAATTCTAGGCAAAAAAAGCAGTGCAGGAGGTATCGCAATACCAGACTTCAAGCTCTACTACAAGGCCCTCATAACAAAAACAGCATGGTATTGGTATAAAAACAGATCAGAAGACCAATGGATTAGAATTGAAGACCCAGAAATAAAACCGCACTCTTACAGCCAACTGATATTTGACAAAGGAGCTAAAGACATACAATGGAATAAACATAGCCTCTTCAACTACTGGTGCTGGGAGAACGGGGCAGCCATATGCAGAAAACTCAAAGTAGACCCAAGCCTATCACCATGCACCAAGATCAACTCAAAATGGATCAAGGACCTCAGTATCAGACCTGAATCCTTGAAACTACTGAAGGACAGAGTAGGAAAGATGCTAGAACTTATAGGCACAGGAAGGAACTTCCTGAATAGAGTCCCAGGGGCACAACAAATAGGGGAAAGACTAGACATATGGGACTACTACAAATTAAAAAGTTTTTGCACAGCTAAGGACATAGCCACCAAAATAGAAAGGCAGCCAACGATATGGGAAAGGATATTTACCAGCACAGCAACAGAGAAAGGCCTGATATCTGTCATCTACAGAGAACTCAAAAAACTAAGCCCCTCAAAGCCCAATAAACCTATTAGGAAATGGGCAAAGGAGCTAAAGAGAGACTTCACAAGAGAAGATATAAAAATGGCAAAGAAACACATGAGGAAATGTTCAACATCCCTGGTAGTAAAGGAAATGCAAATAAAAACAACCCTGAGATACCACCTCACCCCAGTTAGAATGGCCTATACTCTGAACTCAGGCAACAACAAATGCTGGAGGGGGTGTGGGGAAAGAGGAACCCTTTTCCATTGTTGGTGGGAGTGCAAATTAGTACAACCACTTTGGAGAACAGTATGGAGGTTTCTCAAAAAGCTCAATATAGACCTACCCTATGACCCAGCCATACCACTCCTAGGCATCTATCCTAAACAACAAAACCCAAGATATCAAAAAGACATTTGTACTTCCATGTTTATCGCGGCACAATTCACAATAGCCAAAATATGGAAACAACCCAGATGCCCCTCCACAGATGAATGGATCCAAAAAATATGGTACTTATACACAATGGAATACTACATAGCGATTAGGAATGGTGAAATACTGTTATTCGCAGGGAAATGGTCAGAACTCGAACAAATAATGTTGAGCGAGACAAGCCTAGAACACAGAAAACAAAGGGGCATGATCTCCCTGACATATGACTGTTAACAAAGGGAGACAGAGAGACAGTAGAGACCAAGTCTGGGAAACCAAAAATTGCTTGTCAAATATTTCCCACAGGATTGGGGCAGCGACCCAACAGTATGTAACTAAAACCAAACAATTACTCAACATATAAAGGTCAAAAATTGACCTCTCAGGGGAATACAATAGCTCAAAAGCTAGGTATGTTAGTTCATATAAGACTACTGTTGACATACGGTCTAATATGGACATTACATTTAAAGCCCTAGGCGAACTTTCTTGGGTGTGGCCACGTGGCTACTGTATATGTTCTTGATACATTGTATATTGTATATATGTCTACCTGACCTAGAGAAGAGATAGAAAAACAGGACGTAAGATATCACAAGAAATGTACACACTGCCCTACTATGTAACTGTACCCTTTTTGCACAACACCTTGTCAAAAAATTTGTGTTCAATTAATAAACAAATAATTTTTTTTAAAAAGCCTGGCAATCGGACACTTGGGGTTATAATGAGATACTCTAGGAAACACATAGAAGCCTCCAGTGGAATATTATAGTTCCCATCTCCCCAACAAAATACTTGAATCCCAATCTCATCAGGCCTCTAAGTCTAGCTATGAGGTGACAGGAAGTATAGAGGAAGAAAAATAAAACAATCAGCCAAACACAGAATAGAAAACATCTACAAAACAAATGGTTTAGTATATTCTTCAGCTTTTGAGAGGAAGCAGGTAACATGCTCAGATTAGATATTTTGAGAAAAGTCCAATGAAAAGACTATTTACAAATTTGGACATAATATAGGGAAACCAGAGAGAAAGAATTTAGCTTAGAACCAAGATCTAATTACAGCTTAGGAGATATTATGTTCCCAGGGATTAAGGGAAAAGGAAGAAAGTCATTTACTGTAATGGAAGGTATACAGGGGAGATAGAACAAGAAGGGAGATAAGGAGTGAGCAATCTATATGGAGGAGGCCACATTGCAAGGGATGCAATTAAGGGTTGAAGGGCAGAAAGGGGGCCAAGAAATATTGTATAGTGGACTTCATGTTCTATTTGGAATAAAGTAGAATAGAATAAAGAACAAGAAAGGTTTAATTTGTGTCCCAACAAATTCAAGAATATCTTCCTTTTGGAAATTTACTTGAAATTGAATACTGAGGCATGAGGCATATTTTCATTCCTGGACTATCAGACTCCAAGTAGAATTTCTATGTCCACTCTGTCCTCCCATCCATGCTCTACTTAGCAGATAGTGCATTTGACAGCTACATATATGATAATGGGATTAAACTGCTTGAAATCCTTCAGGTACCCTTTAAATGGGGGTTTTTCAGTTTAACTCATAAGGCACTTCATGACTTTTTGTACTTTTTTGTCCCTCCACTTCTTCCCTTGGATGGATCTACCCAAGTCACTTTGGACATCCTTGGACTCTTACCTGCTTGGTCCCTAGTGGACACTCACTCATGTAGTTTCTATGATCTATAATTTGTTAAGTCTCAGTTGTAGGGATGACATCCATTCATCTTAGATTAAACAGAAAGGGATTTATTTATTTCAGAAGATTAAGTGGTTTCAGAAGAAGAGTAAACCTCGAAAACAAGAGACTAAAGCAATCTCAAGAGCTGCACCACCAGGGCATCTTTATTTTTGCCTTCAGTGAGCCGACATCCCAATTGAGAACCTTCCCAGGAACAGTGCCCAGGCTGCACGTTCAAGCCCCATGACTAACAAAACAACAAAAAGATTCCAAATCCTTCAAAAGTGCATCTCACTGAGGAAACTAATTCACATCCAGAGTTTTCACTACGAAGAAATGTGGGAAACACATTTTTAACTTTTTTGTTATGAATAGTAGAGTTAATGTTGAGTGCCAAAGGACCCTTCTCAGTTACTTTTTCATTGTTGTGACCAAATGTGTGAGAGAAACAACCAATGGAAAGTAGGATGTATTGGAGTTTACAGTATCAGATGCTTCTGTTCATAGTTCTCAGCTCTCGCTGTTAATTCTGGGTACATGGTGTGAGACAGAACATCATAGTGACATGAGGCTGAGACAGAGGCTGCTCACCTCATGGTGGACAGGAAGCAGGACTGAGATAAAGTATATTAGACAAGATACAGCCCCCACAGCCACCACTCCTTCAGCAAACTACTTTCTCCAACTAAGACTCATCTCCTAAAGTTTTCCCAAATAGTACCAAGCATCTCCCAAAATAGTACCACAAGCTGAGGGCCAAGCATTCAACACATGAACCTAGGTTGCAAGCATTTCATAATCAAGCCATTTAAGTCATATAGGACCATGGATAGCAAACTTGAAAAACCCTGCTCTCCTTGTTTCCTTGGCCTTGGATTGGACTTCACCTGCTCAGGAAGGCATTCCTTGACCTCCATTCTAATTGGTTTGGGTGGTTTTGGTTTTTGACATAGGATTTCATTCCAGGCTCGGCCTCCTGAGTGCTGGGATTATAGGTATGTGCCATACATCCAACTCCTTAATCTCCATGCTGCTTTTATATACCATCTTATCCCAGCCCTTGCTGAGAATATACACTACATTATCCTGCAATTTTCCATTACAAATTGTACTCACCCTCCTCCGAGCATATGTCTAGCTTCCCTGTTAGACTCCGTAAGGGCAGGCACTGACTCTATCTAACATTATCTTTAACAGTTTTCCCAGTGTGCGATACATTTGGTCTCTTTATGAGAAATGGATGAATGTGTTGAATAATAAATGAGTGAGTGTAAAAAGAGAAGATAAGAGAAAATGTGGTGGGTAGAGTGTGAGCTAGTACAGCTGTAAGGTGCAGGAATGTTTCTCTGACCGGGGAGCTATAATCTCTGTGATTTGTTTTGTTTTCATGGACTGGATAGTCTAAAGATAAAGTGTTGCAGGTCTCAAGTTTCCAGCAGGCCTGAACATTATCTAAAAAGATCTATCACATTATAAACAAACAAACAAACAAAAACAAGAACAAAAAAAGTCTAAGTTTCCTCATTAAGTCTCAATGGAATAAAGTTCTCCAAAGGAAACTATTTCCCACCTCCTGGTGCCTGCCACTCCCTGAGTACCTGGCTCCAGGGTGGCCAGAGTATGCCTGACTACTTCCAAAGATTGGTGAGATTCTCAAGATCATCAAAGGTGCAGATTGTCTTTGTTCAGAGGTTTTCATGGCCTCGTCCTCTGGCCAAACTGAACTCAGAGGAACTCTGAGAAGGGCCTGAATGCAGACTTACATCCCCAAGGATCTTCCCTAACAAGCTATTTTTTGTGAGGATGGGGCTCCAGTGGCAGCCTGCCCATGGCCTTGAAAGGTTTCACATCACTGAAGAACTTGAATAGTAGATACATTTGGTGCAGTAGCACTTACGTATTGGCATAAAACCAGGGAGTCTGAAAATCCTTGCATGTAATTAGAAGGCCCAGTGGCAGGAAGGGGCTGAGGTCTTGTCTCCAGTGAATGGAGAAGTTATTGTGAGATTCAGCTCCTCTACTTTTGGCTCAGTAAATAGACTTTGTGATTGAAAGTGACTTCCTAGGTCAACAAGAAGGTCAGTGCTGAAAGGGAGAAGCCAGGGTTGGCCAAGGGAAAACAATCTGCTGTGGGGTTTCGTCGTGGCACTTGTTGTCTTGGGTCACACTCTCTCCTGACACCCACTTACCAGTAACACTAAAGGTAAACTTTGTAAAGTCACATAAAAAGATACTATTAAGTTGGGTGCCAGTGCCCCATGCCTGCAATCCTAGCTACTAAGGAGGACAAGATCTGAGAGGACCATGGTTCAAAGCCAGCCGGGGCAGGAAAGTCCATGAGATTTTATGTCTAATTAATCACCAGGAAACAAGAAGTAGTACGGTGACTCAAAGTGGTAGAGCATTAGCCTTGATCAAAGAAGCCCTGAGTTTAAGCCCCAAAACTGACCAAAAAAAGAGAGATACAATTAGAAACTAACAATATGTAAATATGTCTGTATCTATTTATAAAACCCCAGGAAATACTGTTCATGAGCATGAAAGATGTTGAGGCTTTACATGGACCTCATGATTGATTCATTCATCCCAAATTTCCTGCCCACCCCTCCATGATTCCTCTTTCATTCCTAACAAATTTATGAAACCTTTTGCTCTTCTTTTCTTTGTTTCTACTTTCTGGGTTAACATACAAAGCTCTGAGGCCATACTTTCTCAGGGTTTTTTTTTTTTTTTTTTTTTGGTTTGGGATGGCACTGAAGATTAAACTCAGGCTCTCATATTTGCTGCCAAGCTCTCTACCACTTGGACCATATACCCAGTCATTTTTGCTGACTTTTTTTCCAGAGAGGGTTTCCTACATTTTCCCAGACTGGCTTTGGACCATGATCTGCATAGCCCCTCCTCCCAAGAAGCTAAGATTATAGGCATAAGCCACTATGCCCAGGTCCAGACTTTCTCAGTTTGAATTCCAATTCCATCACTATTCTAATTTCACACTCCCCATGTGAACTAGAAAAATTAACTTAATTTTTCCCTGTCTCAGCTTGTATGCTGTAAAATGGAGATTTAAGTATCTCCAATCACATGGAATTGCTATGGGAATTAAATAAGGTGAATCCAGATGACATTTAGAGCAATATTTGATGTATTGTAACTCCTTGATCATATTCGTTACCCTTCTCATAATTATTGTTATTAATATTCATTTGTAGGACTTGCACTGTTTAGAGGAATTGCTGTCATGGTGTTTCATGTAGTAAATCAAATTTATGGTTAAAATGACAGCTGGATTACAGTTATTTCTCCTTTATTCTCAATTCTAAGGATTTAGCTACAGTGAGTGGGTGTAGGTTAATTTCAGAATAGGCTAGAAATGAAGAATTTAAACTCATCAAACAAATGTCCATATTTCAGTGAAAGGAAACTTAGTATTCAATAGGTTGCCTTGAGCAGCAAGAAACCAATCTTACCTAAGCTTAAGTCAGTAAAAATTGGTTCACATTACAGCTGTCCAAGAACAGGGTAAGTTTCAGCATTGGTTGACTGGTGATTTGACAGTGTCATTATGGCTTCAGTTCTTTTTCATCTCTCCCCACTTCCACTTTCAATACCATTACAATCGTCCTCAATCTGGTTTTACTTGCACTCAGATTGTGACTGCAAATGGTGATTTGGCCACAGTTGTCTTCTTTCATTTGCAGTGAAGGAGAGAAAGCCTAGATCTCCAGAATGGATTCTTTTTTTTCTTTCTTTTTTTTTTTTTTGGTCATGGGTCTTGAACTCTGGGCCTGGGCACTGTTCCTGAGCTCTTCAGCTCAAGGCTAGCACTCTACCACTTGTAGTTAATTGGATATAAGAATCTCATGGACTTCCTGCCTGAGCTGGCTTTGAACTGTGATCCTCAGATCTCAGCCGTCTGAGTAGCTAGGATTACAGGGATGAGCCACAATTGCCTGGCTCAAAATGGATCTTTACTGGCCTCTTCTTGTGACTCATGGGCCCACATTGTCTCAGCCTCTCATTTCTATTAGGGATGATCACTGCAGTTTGCTTAGGACAATCAGCAGTAATGGAATGAATTTTGGAGATTCAACTATAAAGGGACATATATGAAGGTTTCCAAATTGGACTTTTCTGCTTATCTACTATACAACAAACAAATCTATTGTGTTGAAGATACAGACTTAGTATTATATTTCACAATGAACTGTAAGAAATGCAGCCAGGCCCAGCCAGGAGCTACTTTAGCTTCCTATGGGTTGCACAGTGGCACTCAGCAAGCTGCTAGGCTGGTTTGAGGATCCTAAGTTATCATCACTCACATGCTTGACACCCTGCTGGTGAGGACAGAGAGATGGTTCCAGATGGCCTCTGTCCTTCTGTCTGTATTTGGGGATCCTGTACTGGGTCAGGCGGAGGTATCATGGCTCAGTTTGATATATATATGTAAATAACAGCATAGTTGTGACATAAGAGAAAATGTCAAACGATTTGAAGAATTACCTTCACTATATGTAGTTAACATAAAGCAATGGACATGTACAAGTATTAGTACATGTTCCAGTGCTAGTGCTTGAACTCAGGGATTTGTGCTCTTGCTTAGCTTTTTTGCTTTTTTGCTCAAGGCTGCTGTTCTACCACTTGAGCCACATCTCCACATCTGGCTGGTTAGTTGGAGATCAGAATAGCTCAGATTTGTCTGCCCTGTGTGGCTTCAAATTGAGATCTCAGCTTCCTGAGCAGCTAGGATTATAGACACGAGAACCATCAGCATCTAGCAAACATGCAC
The DNA here is from genome assembly GCF_023159225.1 of Perognathus longimembris pacificus. Classification (NCBI taxonomy): domain Eukaryota; kingdom Metazoa; phylum Chordata; class Mammalia; order Rodentia; family Heteromyidae; genus Perognathus; species Perognathus longimembris. The sequence continues at coordinate 39,891,988 of NC_063167.1, read as the reverse complement.
TTTAAAATTAGATTTCTCCTTATAACCACTAAATAGATGCATATGTATTGTTTTTTGGAGGTGAAAATGAATTTTATTGAGTGAGAAAGCACTGGTGCACCAGGACTGCACCCAATGTTGGGATCCCAAGATGTAGCCCCGCATAGGTATTTTTTGACGCATCAACTTTGCCACACACGCAGGGCACCACTATTATGGGCCATCCTTACAGGAGTGAGCTGAGGGGTTCCTCTGTTGTCATCATCACTGCTGGGTTTGGGGCACCATCATGATTCCCTCATGATTTTCCAGTCACCTCCTGATCTTCCTACCTTCAGTCTCATTTCCTTCTACTGATCTACATTGTTTTATATACACACACACACACACACACCACCACCACCACCACCACCACCACCACAACCACCACCACCAACAACAAAAATACAACATCTGGCCAGACTATATTCCTGCTTAATGTCAGCATTAGTCCTCTCACCAAACAGAAAATATACACATTCTTTAATATGACTCACAATTTCTGTCACAAATTGTTCCTGTCCTGGGCCAAGTCTACCAGTCATCTTTGGGAAATGAGTTCCCAAAAGACAGAGATCTCATCTTTCCTGTTTATTGCTTTATCTCCTGGTAGGCAAGGGGATTTGTGGAAAGAAGAGAAGAAGGAAGGATAAGAGGGATAGAAAGAGGGAAAGAGGAAAAGAGATTAGTGTGTAGAGCATCCTCTACTTCCCTGAGCATGACATTCATTTCTAATGTAATGTACAATTTTCTCACTGAATCAAAGCCCAAAGGGTTAATGATCTGACCATATTCATTCCTCCTAGTGTCTAATGTAAAGTAGGTGTTTTTTTTAAAGTCAGTAAAATAGATTAATCGATTAAAAGTAATGGGAGGGCGACAAGTGAAAGCCAAAAGTGAAGGCCGGCTGATTCTCTGGAGGTTGGGAATGGATGTTGGAAGGAGGCAAGGCACATTTCCTTGGAGGAATGAATGGTCCATGGCCTCTGCCCAATTTGGCTATGGATAATTTGCCCCCCATTTTAGGCCTATGGCTCTGGAAGTTGGAATACTTTCTTTAGTCTTGATAGACCTTCTGTGCATCTAGTTTCTTATTTGGCACAGGTATTCAAGCCTGCTAGTATTTTTCCCAGGGAGTGAATCTTCTGAAGTGGTGCATGAACGGCCTTTGCCTCAGCTTCCTGGAATGTGACCTCATTCCTTCCCTAGGCGGGTTACCCCATTAAATCAGCCTGCCTAGTCCTGCTCCATCAGGCAGCCTGCCAGGCGTACACCTGATGTGGGAGCTCCCAGTTTAGGCACACTGGTAGATTTTACTGTTACAGAGTATTGGTGCTGTAAACAAATATACCCTGGTTTGGATCCTAAATCAATCCCTTCTTAGTTGAATGATCTTGGAGAAATTGGTTCTCAGATCCTCGATCTCATTGTCTATAAAGTACAACTCACAGGAGCACCTAATTCAATGTGTATTTAGAAGAATAACATCAGCTCACCCATGAGTCTATGCCACAAAATTAATAAAAGCTGAGAATTATTTTTATTTTTGTGATCATACAGTTAAGCTACTATGGATAGCATTGTAATAAATATTGGTGTGGCAGGTATCGTTTTGTGTATTGATTTATTCTCCTTCAGATATATGCCCAATAATGGTATAGTGGGGTCATCAGGAAGGTCAATTCTTAATTTTTTTTTTTTTTTTTTTTGGCCAGTCCTGGGGCTTGGACTCAGGGCCTGAGCACTGTCCCTGGCTTCTTTTTGCTCAAGGCTAGCACTCTGCCACTTGAGCCACAGTGCCACTTCTGGCCATTTTCTGTATATGTGGTGCTGGGGAACTGAACCCAGGGCCTCACATATACGAGGCAAGCACTCTTGCCACTAGGCCATATCCCCAGCCCCGGAATTCTTAATTTTTTGAGAAACCTCTTTACTGATATACATATGGTTGCACTAGCTTACGATCCCATAAGGTATTTGAGGGTTTTTTTTTTTTTAAACCCCTTCACTTATTTTCTTGATGAATGCCATTCTAATTGGGGTGAGATGGAAGCTTAGTACAGTTTTTATTTGCATTTCCTTTATGGCTAAAGAGCATTTCTTCATGTTTATCGTAGCCATTTGTACTTTTGAGGACTGTGCAGATCATTTGCTTGCTTATTAACTGGATTGGATTATTTGTTCTTTTGTTTAATTTTTTTTTTTTTTTTTTTTTTTTTTTTTTGGCCAGTCCTGGGCCTTGGACTCAGGGCCTGAGCACTGTCCCTGGCTTCTTCCCGCTCAAGGCTAGCACTCTGCCACTTGAGCCACAGCGCCGCTTCTGGCCGTTTTCTGTATATGTGGTGCTGGGGAATCGAACCTAGGGCCTCCTGTATCCGAGGCAGGCACTCTTGCCACTAGGCTATATCCCCAGCCCCCCTTTTGTTTAATTTTTTGAGCTTTTTGTATATTCTGGAAATTAGTCTGAAAGTTACATTTTACATTGCATGTTTTCCTCTTTTTCCTTAAGCTTTTATCCTTATAAATATGGTCACCAAGAAACATTGGAGTCACAACTATAGAAAAGAAATTAAAGAATTTTCTCAACTAAATACTGGTAGGTCATGCCTGTAATCCTTGCTACTCAGGAGACTGAGATCTGAGGTTTGCAGTTCAAAGCCAGCCCAGACAGGAAAGTCCATGAGACTCTTATCTCCAATTAACCACATGAAAACTAGAAATGGCACTGTGGCTCAAAGTGGTAGAGCATTAGCCATGAACAAAAGAGCTTAGGGATAGCACCCAGGCCCTGAGTTCAAGCCCCATGACGGATAATAATAATAATAATAATAATAATAATAATAATAGTTTCTGCAAGGCATAATTTACTTGTACAAGGAAGGGTACACCAACAGCCAAAAAATATGGCAAACAAGCACACCTGAGCATTATTTTTCTACTTATAGATGTTCCTTACCCTTAGAAAAGCCGTGAGTGTCTCTGGGATGGATCAGGAATAGAAGTAGAGAAGAAAAGGGAGGTTATCATGTGCTGAATGACTATGATTTATCAGATGTTGTGCTGCCATGTCTGTGAAAGTTATCTCCCCTAATCCCATAATAATCCCACATTTTGTATAACATGAATCCCATTTCTGGTGGAAGGAAGATGTGGCAAAATAGAAAACTCAGGTTGGGATCCAGGCTCTTATTCTCTCACACTGTTTGAGTCTGGGCAAGGGTATTTCCCCTCTCTGAGCCTCAGTTTCCCACCGATTTGGCAAATACCTGAGAACACTTGCTGTATGGATTGTATGAGCTAACACCATATAAAAGGGCAGAGCCAGCTGATCTTAGTCACTGTGAGCTTCTTCATTCCCAAGGGTGGGCTGGTTGAGAGTAGTGCTTGGTTGGAGAGAAGAAGGGCTCAGAGACATGCAGGAAGGGCATCTCTGAGAATTAGAATGTGGGAGCAGTCATTTCTCTTACTCCTGACATGAGAGAACTACCTTTCTGGGTTGACAAGAAGACTCAGGTGGCTGACGGCCTCCTTTCTGTGCTTTCTGGCCCACAGCATGGGAGGGGATGGTAATGACAGAGTAAGAAAGAGTCCAAAGAGCAGTTGTAAAGCACAGCCTACTTGGGCTTTAACTCTCGTTCTACCTCTTAGCATCCATGTGATTTAGGACATACCCTCCTGTTCTCGCTGGACTTGTCTTTATTATTAAAATGGTGATTATACCCAATATGTTCTCTTTGGCTACTGGTGCCTACTCAAGTGTCCCAAACCTTAATGCTTTATAACAATAATTATTACCTCTTGGGGTTCTGTGTTGATGGGATTCAGTAGGGTGGCTCTTGTTTGGGGTTAGACAGTGGATGGGGGTGAAGTCATCTGAGGGTGTGGACAGGCTGGATGACCAAGGTGGCCTTTTGTCTTACATGTCTGCCATCAGGGTTGGGCGGGTGGAAACAGCTTGAGGCTGTTGGGACACCTCTTTGGCCTTTCCTCATGTCTAGCTGGGACTTCTTCACAGGAGAGTGGTCCTAGGTAGTCCAGATTTCCTACAGAGTAGTTGGCTTCTCATAGAGCAAAAGGGTCAGAGATAAGGGCAAACATTTCTTTTCAACTGAACTTTGGGAGTTCTTGGGTGTCGTTCTTGCTGCATTCTGTTCTACCAGTAAGACATGGGGCCAACCCAGAATCAAAGGGTAAGAAGAAGAGTATTGATTATTTTCTGCTATCTTTAAGCTACCACAGCACATATCCTACTGACCTTGCAGGGCTGCCGTTAAGGTGAGGGAAGACGGCATGTATGAAGCCCTCGGTTGAAATAGCTATTAATGCACCAGTAGCCTTAAAATACAGCCACAGAGCTGCCTCCTGTGTCTCAATATCAAATGTATCTTTCAACATGCTGCCTCTATGTCTGTCCCCAGTGCAAAACTGCCATTGGTTCCTAAGGTCTTCATGTTGTGGCTTCCACTTAACCGATGTAGGCTGTACTGACTTATACTTCTGACTTCTCGCAACAGTATTCTGTTCCATCCTCAATGTCTTTGTCCACACCATTCTGTCTCATTCCCTACTCTTTCCACCTCTACCCTAAATGCCAATTTTATGGCTAACCTGCTTTTTGTTGTTGTTGTTGTTGTTGTTGTTGACCAGGGGGCTTGAATTCACAGCCTGGACACTGTCCCTGAATGTTTGTGCTCAAGGCTAGCCCCTACTACTTTGAACCATAGCTTCACTTACAGTTTTCTGGTGGTTAATTGGATATAAGAGTCTCACCATCTTTCCCAACTGGGCTGGTTGTGAACTACAATTCTCAGACCTCAGCCTCCTGAGTAGCTAGTATTAGGTGTGAGCCACTGGCACCCAGCCTTTCTTTCTTTCTTTCTTTTTTCTGTACCAGTCCTGGGGCTAGAGTTCTACCACTGCTCAACTTCTAGCTTGTTCTTTTCTTCCTTTGGTGCTTAATTGAAGATAAGAGTCTCATGGACTTTCCTGCACAGATTGCCTTCAAACCATAATTCTGCTGGGCTGGCTGCAAACCATGATCCTCAGATCTCAGCCTACTGAGTAGCTAGGATTACAGATGTGAGCCACTGATGTCCAGCCTAATCTACTTTTATATTTTAAGATGTCCTATAGTATTCTATTCTTTAGGGAGCTTGTCCAACTCTTACACTCCATGACTGCCTCATATCTGTGGGATCAAATTTCTCTTCTGTATGTTCCCATAAATGTGTGTTCACTATAGGCTGACCTTCTTGCCATTCTCAAACAGGCCAAGCACGCTCCTGACTTTTGTATAAGATGTTTCCTACACAGCTGGCTTCCCTACTTCAGATTTGTGTGCAAATATCACCCCCTCTGAGAAGGTCTACCTGACCATCCATCTAAAGTAGCCCACCCTTCCATCAATCTCCATCTCCTCACCTCACTTCCTTCCTTTCAAAGTCTCCTCAAACTCTTTGAGTGTCCATACAGAGCTGCAAGAGCTACTTGCACAAATCTCTCCTAACTCCAAACTCAGTGGTGCCATGTGGGTAGCTTGGACACCAGGAGAGTGTTCACACCATGAAAGTCACCAAAGAACACAAATACCCATCTCTTGTCAAACATCTGCCTGCACACTAATGTGTCTGCATATGTACTTATTGTTTATTCCTCTGACCAGATTGTAGTCCTCACAAAGACAGAGAGTGTATCAACGCTGTATTCCCAGCATCCATCACAGTGCCTTACAGAAAGTGCATGCTCAATAATGTTTGTTGAAGAGATGAACAAATGTATGAACCAACCAATGAGGAATAGGAACCACACTGCATCATTAGTAGATTGGTACATGTGAAAATCCACTGCAAAAGACTTTATCCAGGTCAAATCTAGCTTCACTCTGATAAACATAGAACACCGTAGTGGACCACTCCTGCCCAAACCAAAAGTTGTATAGGCACAGGCAGAGAATGAGCACTGACTAGAAAGGAAGGAGCTGAGTTTCCATTCCCAGCATGTTATGCTTGCTGTGCAATCTTAGATAGGACACTCACCCTCGCTGAGCCTTAGTTGTCCTGTTGGTAAAAATGAGACACTGGGAAGTGATTATGGTGTCCCGTCCAACTCATTACCTGGTTGAGTTTGTGTCTGAAGCTGTTCCTGGTGCGGCTACTTAGAAGTAGGCTAGGTGTGGGCAGAAGCTGGCTCACCTGGCAGACCTGGCCTCCTGTAGGTATAAGAGTGAAGTCATCAATTCTCAGCACTCCATAGCTGGAACATGTCAGTGTGCACCAGAGCCTGGAAGACTGGTGGCTCTAGGATGTGCCCTTTCTTGTCCCCCTGTCTCAACCTCTGCTCAGAAACGAAGGCCTGTTGACATCCCCTTTCATTCTTCCTGCCTGGCTTGACCTGGCTTCCCTGAAAATAATTAGAGCTTGAGCTGTTTCACCCACTGAGTTAGGCCTATGTGGGAAAGCCCCAAAACTGGGAGAGGCAGGGAGGTGCTTATATCTTAGCAACCTGGACTTTAAAAACAGATTGGCTAAGTAATTTGGCCAGCACCTACCTTCCTGTTGTTATCTATGCTATGGGGATCATGACCAGTAAACAGCAGTCAAAAGAGCTCTAGTTGAGACACCAGAAGCTAGCACTTATTGAATACTTACTGTGTTCCTGTTACTGCTCCAGGTTAAAGGTCAGCAAATTATAGCCCATTAGCCAAATTCTGTTTCTCTATGGTACGTGAACGTGTAATTTTTAATATATTACTAAATAGTTATAGATGTACTTCCCTAATTGTCTCAAACTTGGACCTTACCTCCACAACCTAAACTATCCAGCCTTCTTATTTTAAAAACAACAATATTTTTCTAACCTGTGCTGTAAGTATTTTTCCTAGATTACCTCCTAATCTTCACAATGATCCTATGAAGAATTATCATCATTACAGATGTCTACAGAGAGGCATTGGGAGGTAACATGCTTTATTCAGGTCAAATAACTAGGTGATATTGAAGAAAGCTCCTTTTTAGTACAAAACACTAGAGCCTAGTATTCTTACTACCTAGCTGGCTATGTGGCCTTTGGGGAGTCAGTTCACTGTCCCTGCTAAAGTAGGCAAAGATGAGTTCCACCCAAGATTCTCTGTTGAGGGACTGTAGGTTCTTGAACTTAGGAAACCTCTGGGAGTCTGTGACATTCTCATGAGAAACTACGCTCAATACAGTCTGTTTGTTTAGTACAGTTGTATTAATATGAGGAGTGAATCCATCAGTTTGTTCAAATGGAGCCCAAGATGATGGAGGAGGAGGAGGAGGGGGGAGGGGGAGGAGGAGGAGGAGGAGGAGGAGGAGGAGGAGGAGGAGGAGGAGGAGGAGGAGGAGGAGGAGGAGGAGGAGGAGGAGGAGGAGGAGGAGGAGGAGGAGGAGGAGGAGGAGGAGGAGGAGGAGGAGGAGGAGGAGGAGGAGGAGGAGGAGGAGGAGGAGGAGGAGGAGAGAAGAGGAGAGAAAAGAAAAGAAGAGAAAAGAAAAGAAAAGAAGGGAAGAAAAAAACCTGAAAACTCTGTGGCTCAAGTGGTAAAGGGATACCCTTGAGCACAAAACCTCAGGGACAGTGCCCAAGCCCTGAGTTCAAGCCTCTGGACTGGCACACACACACACACACACACACACACACACACACACACACACAAAATACACAACAAAAAAAATTTCCCCAAATACTATTCTTGTGGGGGTTTGAACCTCCTCACATACAATGTTCTAGTCATCATTGAAAAAAATTACGTAGACAGGCTTAAGAGCAATTTATGTTTTGTTAGTAATAAATTCTGCAACTCCATTTTACTGAGGGGGCAGGGACTGTGGCTTATACTAATAGCTTATTGTAATTACCCATATGTTTCTCTGTCGACACATGTATACTTGTTATTTCCTCAGTAGTAGCTGTTATTAGCCTGTATCTCCTTGGTCTGGTGAAGGCCTAGTACTTGTAAAAGAATCTTTGTTCACTGGTTAGAAAGATGAATGAACCCATGGTTGAATAGATATACAAAGGATCAGTAGAGTAGGAGGGAAAGGACTTGTGAGTGCTGAGTGTTTTGGTTCTCTTGTATCCTGATTAGCTTCTGATTGGTCACTGCCTAGGACCTTGGAGAAGCTGTTGAAGGAAACCTCATTTTCCCATCAGTCATGGTTTGAAAGGTTATAACTGAAGTTCAGCTGGCAGAGCCAGAACTTCTCACATGAATCCAAAGAAATGAATTCCACTTTTTTTGTGTGTCCTACATAGGCCAGAGGAACAATGGAGACCATCTTGCCCTTTTGCCGTGGGCCCATGCATCCCAGAACTAGAAAACAGTGAAGTCTTTCTTTCTCCCCTGCCTCATTCTCTAGACTTCCGAACTTCACCTCTCTCCCACTCTTTCTCGCCTCCACTTCCATCTGCATTGTGTCTAATGACTCATAGCTGCTGAGTAGGAGTGGAGTCTGGACCTACACCAGACTCAACCCAGGACTGATGTGGCTGAAGATGACTCAAGACCGACCACAGCAGAGGCAGTATGGAGAAGGAGAGCCATCAAAACTAGGGAGCTGGCTTAGGGGTTGGGTGTTTGTATCCATGGGAAGGGCAGCTCAGGGCTAAGGAAGCATCTTCTTCCATGGGTTCTGGGTCTATCCTGCTCTCTTGCTTTGGATAAAGCTTTGCCTGCACCTAGCTGTACATCTTTGATCTGTACAGTGCTGCTCATTCCTAGTCAGTTTTCCCAAAAAAGGCCAGTAAAACTGGAATTGGTTGGGTAAAAATCACAACCCTATCATTCTTTGTCTTCAGTGAAGAGACTATTTTGCTCTCCTCTGCTATGCTCTGTTTCAGCAACTGCAAAAGGAAATGTGGTTGAGATGTAGTTTCAACTTGTAGACAACTGTATTGGAGCTGAAAACATTTGGGATCAGAAAATTCACCAGGTCTATCTATAGTTCTGAGAGGAGGGAGGCCACACATAAATGAATCCCAGCTCTGCTACTGATGACCTGCATATACTTGGGCAAGCAGCTTTGGCCTGAGTTTCCCTAGTTATGAAGGGAAAATAACACCTACATCCTTTAGTGAAGCTAGAGACAGCACCTGCTGAGCTGCTGACCCATTATAGGTTCTCTATAAATTTAATCTAAGTATTATCTAGGAACCATCTGTTCCCGGGAGAGGGGAAATTAGTTAGATGAGAAATTAGTTTGGTGTTCTCCTATCTTCCTGAGCAGAGTAGTAGATGTGAGCTAACAGAAGCAAACCTGAGCAACTTTCCCAGAATCCTCGGCAGGTATCTTCCCCAACCACCTGGTTATATATCATTTGCTGGACTGGCCATTGGCAGAAACAATGCCAGCCACAATCTAGGGAGTGAGGTTGGCATAGGAGGAGGGATGAAGGAAAGGATGTTATATCTAGAGAGAGAAGGGAGCTAGGAAGATAAGAGTGGGCTTCAAATACCTCCAGAACCAAGGAATGTAAGATAGAAATCACTTGTTTATTGCTCCATGATTAGAAATCTGGATCAGCTTTTGGAAATGTTACAGATACTGAAGACCCCTGAAGATTATGCTGTACTTTTTAATAAAGGTCCTTTGGATCTTACCGGGTTGTTCCATGATAAAAAGAAGATATCTTGTCTTTTTCTTAATGGCATAGCCCTCCTACACCCCATCTTGCATAAGATTGAAGCAGGAATCCTCTAAAATTTCTCTCAGTAATCTTAAGAAACAGCACCTGGATCAAGCTGAACTGGAAAGGAGGGCTAGTTGGTGTTGACAGCAGAGCATTTGTGACCTCTCGACACCTGCCTTTACTCCAGCACACTGGAAGTGCTTAGACACGGTGAACACCTGTGCACTGTCTCGCTGGCACTTCACACATCATGGGGCCAGCCAGCCCTGGGAAAGGAAGCAATGTGACTCATCTCTGTGGGTTCCAGCAGCGCGGCTGCCACAGGAACGCAGGAGTAAGAATTTCCCAATCTCTCATTTGTTGCCAGATTTCACCAGAAACTGCTTGCCCAGTGAGATTAACGACAACAAACAAAAGACAGAATTGTTGACTATTTTACAGGCTTTCCTCCCTACTATAAAACTGTTGGTAAAGAAGCTAGCTATACACAGGAGAGACAAGAACAAGAGGGGACCCTTGGTGATGTGAAATACAAGGCAAGCAAATCACATCAAGAAGGAGGCACTGAAGTGAACCATGACACACACATGTAGAATTACTGTCTTAAAAAAATTGAAATAAACTAGGCAGAACCATAGACCACTCTTAAAAAAAATAAAACTGAAGCCAGGCACTGGTGGCTCATGCCTGTAATCCTAGCTACTCAGGAGACTGAGATCTGAGGATCACAGGTTGAAGCTAGCCTGGGCAGGAGAATAAACTACTTAGAGAAAGCTGGAAGTGGTGCTCTGACTCATGTGATAGAGTGCTGGCCTTGAGCAAAAGAAGTTCAGGGACTGAGCCCAGGCCCAGAGTTCAAACCCAGGACAGTCAAACAATCAATAAATAAATACATACCTGAGTATACCTCCACCCAAAATGAGCAAATACAAACAGAAATGTCTCATCTTCTAAGAAAAGTGAAAAGATCAAATAGTCCCCAGGTAACCAAGACCCAGACCCCACCTAGCTTGTCATCTGAATAGCTTGACTTAACTCTGGCTCATTTAATCACCAACAAAGAACCTAATTGTGTCAGGGAACAAAATATCTGTGCGGCTGAATGTTGTAGTGTATACCTATAAGCTCCACATTAGACAGATGGAGACAGAAAGGTTATGCATTGATGTTATTCTGGCCTTCCTATTGAGATAAAGAAGAGGTGATGGAGGAGGGTGAGGAAGAGAAGGAGGAGAAGAGGAGGCATGAGATGAGATCTTAACCTTTTCACCCCATGTTAATTCCATCTTTGTTAATTTCTGTATACATTTACAGTCAGCAGACTTGGATTCTAGACATGGCCTCACCACTTAGAAGCACGTGAGGAGGAACTGGTTCTCCCTTTCCCTCCCAGGGTTTCTATTTCTACATCTGTATGATAGGGATAATAATATCTTCTTGCCTGCTCCCCAGGGGCATGTGGGATTCCAGCAGATAATGGGACTAAGCATAGAGAAGCCAGATAGATATTCTATGTATTCCTGTATCCCAGAGTCAGGGGATGGTGGGCAGCTCTCATCTCTACCACCCAACTCTGGACTTGATTTTCAAAAGTCTCCATAATCACTAGTCTTATGCAGAACCCCTTAATGATCCCAGAACATCCTTATATTCCTGGCATGGCTGATAAATAATAACTAGGACTAATCTACTTAGTTCACTCAAATGCTGTGTTGTTTTGTGTTCCTCATCTTGAAACATTAAAACAATTCTGGTGTTGCTGTGTGTGTGTGTGTGTGTGTGTGTGTGTGTGTGTGTGTGTGTGTGTATACCAGTCCTGGGGGTTGGCACAGACACTGAGCTTTTTTGCTAAAAAATCGTGCTGTACCACTTGAGCAATGGCTCTACTTCTGGCTTTTAGGTCATCAGTTGGAGATGAGAGTCTTATGAACTTTACTGCCTGGGCTGGCTTCAAACTTTGATCCTCAGATTTCAGCCTCCTGAGTAACTAGGATTATAAGTATGAGTCATTGGTGCCTAACTTGGTACTGATTTCTAAATTAATGAACACTGTGTGTGTATGTGTGTACGTATGCATTTTAAAATCTCATACCCTTGAACATAAAGTCCATGCTGGTCTTAGTTTTATACTAAGGAGAATGGGTGATTGCAAATACTTTATAAAACAGCACAAAAATATGAAGTGTGAATTTGGGTGGGGAAATAATGAGTTCTTAATAGCAAGGTGGTAAATGCTGGCATTACTGCACTCATTTTACAATTATGGAAAACGAGGGTCTGAGTGGTGATGTAACTTGCTCAAAACCAAATAGGCAGTTAATGTTGAAAGTAGAATTGCATGCCTTGACTACAGAACCTCTGGCTGCTCTTGGACTCATAAGACTACATCCCTTCTTCGTATGGGCATAAAGCCAAAAAAGTCTTGAATCATTTATAAAAGCAAAAATTACTATCAGTATCATTTGGCATCCTTAGTCTTTGAAATTGGGCATTTGTAAGTCAGGTTAAGGAAGGGATGGAGATTCGTGCCAAGATAGAAGATGTGACTTTGATCAAGAGAGAAGCTCTGAATGCCAATGCTGTCACAATCTGGGGACAGAGCAATGGGAATTACTCCAATATACTACTCAGTGCCTACTCTGTGCTGGTGCTGGAGCTAGAATGTTTAGCACATGTAGTTCCTGGACCTTGTGAACACCTGACAAGCCTGATTTGATGGAATATTTTTCTTCAATATTTAAAAATTGGAATACAAATACAGATGAGTAGTCAATATGTGATTTTAAAAAACAAAACTAGTTAGGAGATGGAGTGAGAATTGGGGATGGGGTAAACATACTCTGGTGTTTGTGTGCCTATTGGGGAAAGCTTGGCAATCTACAGAAGAAAAAGGTTAGAGTAGTTAAGAGGCCATCTTTAGTTCACTCCATATTCCTCTAGAGGAGAGTGAGAAAGGTGTGATAATTTCTTTTCCAGTTTCCCCAGTATGTAACATGATTGAAGCTTAGACACCTCAGAGCTCTAGGCCCAGTGATGCAGCCAAGTATTCAACATGTTGTCACAGGACTTTCCTTAGCCCCGAGAGTCTTCCTCTTCGTCTTTCTTTCCACCAACCTGGGACCTAGTGGGGAAAACTTGGTGACTATCAATCACTGAAAAAGTGAGAAGACACTATAGACATGTTAAAAATAAAAATGTATCACTTCTCAGACTTTTGGCTAAGATTGAGTATGAAAAGAAAAATGTAATGTAATGTTTTTGTAGATTATTGAAGTCTATAAAGCTTTGGTATATATCACCTCATCTACTTAGATTTGATTCCAGTAACTTAGGATAACCAGTAACTTAGGAGACTGAGAAATCTACATTACAGATGGGGCCAGAAGCCCAGAAAAGGCAGTCTGTACTAATCTGAGGATTCTCAAGATCTGGAAATCACAGAGAAGGGGAATAGGTTATGATATGGAGAACCTCATCAAAGAAGACTTCCTGAAGGTGAGCCAAGAGCTGAGTAGAAAAATAAAGTTTAAAACACTGGTGTTAGGAAGTGGAACTAAAGTTCCAAGTGGTAAAGCACTAGCCTTGAGCAAAAGAGCTCAGGGACAGCACCCAGGCCCTGAGTTCAAGCCACAAAACTGACAAAAATAAATAAACACTGAATAGATAGATAAAGAAGGCAAGAGTCCATATAGAAGACTTTGCAAAGGCTTTCAAGCACCAGGAGCTGTAGACAGGTATAAACTTGCTCTTGGTGAGAACAATGAAGACCCTGACACAGACAGTAACATCCTGCTATCCATCCATCCATTGCTTACTACATACAGATGCTGTCAGACTTAAAAGTTTATCAACATTCTCAAGCTTATCTTGTAAGGTGTTTTTAGTAACCCATTTTATAGATGAGAAGACTAAGGTGTAACATTTAGGCATAGCTTATATAGGCATAGCTTGCCTATCAGGTCACTGCAGGGATGATCTTATTGTTAATTTAAGAGGCATGAAAGGGTGACGTTGGTCAAGATGCATTGTGCTTATAAAGTGATTTGTTGAATTGAAACCCTTTTGTATAAGTACTTAAAGATAATTATTTTAAAGGATGGAAAAAATACGGATTTTATTCTAAGAGCCAAGAGTACACTTTTCTCAAAACACACACTTCAAGGAGATAGGAACAAATCAGTGACTTAGAAAGTGTTCTGTGAACTGAGGTTGGTGAGAAGGAAAGAAATTAGAAGCTGGCTAGGCTGTTCATCCAAGGAAACCTGAACAGAGGTATTGGGAGTAGAAAGCACAGGGATAAATGTATATCTCTTGTCACTCCCATCTCCACTTCCTCTACCTGTAATAGACAAAATAATATGCTTCCATCTACTTGCCTCAGGAACTGCTTGAAAATTAATGGGGCAGAGACCTGGCTGGCTTTCATGTGTCAAACACCACCCTTGTGCTCCTGGTGGTGCACATTAAATGCTGAATGTATAAAATGTGCTTTGATAGAGGACCTGGGAATAATTATAGCTTGCTAATGATTGTTGATTTTACCACAGCTTGGAACCCTGGACTTTCTCAAGGATTCAGAGAAGAGATTGCCATCCCTCCATCCCATTAAGAGAGCGACAGGGGAAGACCAATGATTTCTCACAGGCTCCATCCTTTCATTCCATTTTGTGGTCCAGCTACTAACATGGGGTCCAGAAAGAAAAATGTAATCATTTGCCCTTTTCGCTGGGTGTTGGTGGCATATGCCAGTAATCCTAGCTATTCAGGTGGCTGAAATCTGAGAATCATGGTTCAAAGCCAGCCTGGGCAGGAAAGTCTGTGATACTCTTATCTCCAATTTACCAATAAAAAGCCAGAAATAGAGACGTGGCTCAAGTGGTAGAGTAACAACCTTGAGTAGAAAAATCTAATTGAAGATCCAAGGCTCAGAGTTCAAGCCCTAGTGCTGACGAACACACACACACACACACACACACACACACACACACACACACACACACACCTTGTCCTTTTAGAATTAAATTATACAAAGACTTCCACTCCCTTATAGTCTTGGCTGGCTCTTTTTAAGACGTGACCTTTTTCATTATATGTGTGAAAGATGTTTAACAGAACTTCTAATAAATACATTGGACCCTTGTGCTATGCTGTTAGACAACTGAACCTCTTCGTTCCCAGATTTTGTTCCCTCTTGCCTGCTAAGAGCCAGAGGACCAAGACTTCTCCCAGGAATCAGAGGGGAGGGAAGCTTTGTGACTTTGGGAATCTAAGCCTCATCTCAATGGATCTGAAAGATAGCCTGGGTCTGTTGGGGCTGGCTTGAGGAGCTGAGGTTTGCTACACAGTGTCAATCAATGTGTGTGGTTTGGAGAACCTGGGTGCGAGAGAAGGTGGAAGAGACGTAGATCCCTTGGAAGAACTTGAAGAAAAGGAGCTTGGAAAAGTAGATGGTGCGGGAGGGAGTCTGGGTGGAGAGGGGCGCGACTGACTGACTGAACCTCACTTCTCAGTAAAACTGCTAAGAATCAGCCTGGGAGACCGAACTGCCGGGCTGTCCTCGAGCTCCGCAGCCTGCGGAGGGCGGGTCCTCCCTGGTGGGGATGGGCGGGGAGGGGGGGCGGGACACCAGGGGAGGGGGGCGGGGACGGGCCCAACCCCCACCAGGTGAGAATCCGAGTATCGGTTTTTCCTCTGAGCTGCTTTCGGTCGGGAGGAGGCGGGTGTAGTTTTCCCGGGCCGATCCTATCGCGGGCGGCGCTGGGCTGGCGGGGCCCTCTGTGGGACGGTGAGTGGGAGCCACGATGTGTCACCCAGATACCGTTGGGTGACTCGCCGCAAACCAGCCGGGCCTGTCGGGCGGAGTATAAGAGCTAGGGAGGGAGCGGGCCCGGGCGACAGACGCCCGCCAGACGGAGCCAGGTGCGGGGATCCTGAACTCGTGGGACCCTCTCCCTTTCCTCTCCCCGCTCGGAAAAACCTCGCCCGCTCTTGTCCGATCCACTCGCTCCACCGCTCCACCGCTCCACCATGGCCAGGGGCCCGGGCTTCGCGCCGTGGCCGCTGCCGGTGCTGCTGGTGCTGGCGGCGGTGGCCGGCTACGCGGCCGCGCAGAAGAACTGCACCTGTGCCACCAACAAGATGACCATCTGCGGCCCGGACGGCCCGGGTGGCTCCTGCCAGTGCCGGGCGCTGGGCTCGGACATGGTGGTGGACTGTTCCACGCTGACTTCCAAGTGCCTGCTGCTCAAGGCCCGCATGAGCGCCCCAAAGAGCGGCCGCACGCTGGTGCGCCCCAGCGAGCAGGCGATCGTGGATAACGACGGGCTCTACGACCCGGAGTGCGACCAACAGGGCCGCTTCAAGGCGCGCCAGTGTAACGAGACGACCTCGGTGTGCTGGTGCGTGAACTCGGTGGGCGTGCGCCGCACCGACAAGGGCGACCGGAGCCTGCGCTGCGACGAGGTGGTCCGCACCCACCACATCCTCATCGACCTGCGCCACCGGCCGGCCGCGCGCGCCTTCAACCACTCGGACCTGGACGCTGAGCTGCGGCGGCTCTTCCGCGAGCGCTATGGCCTCCGCCCCAGGTTCCTGGAGGCCGTGCACTACGAGGAGCCCACCATCCAGATCGAGCTGCGGCAGAACGCGTCGCAGAAGGCTCCCGGCGACGTGGACATCGCCGACGCCGCCTACTACTTCGAGAGGGACGTCAAGGGCGAATCGCTGTTCCACGGACGCCGCGGCCTGGATGTGCAGGTGCGCGGGGAGCCCCTGCACGTGGAGCGAACGCTCATCTACTACCTGGATGAGAAGCCCCCCGAGTTCTCCATGAAGCGCCTCACCGCCGGCCTCATCGCCGTCATCGCGGTGGTCGTGGTGGCCCTGGTTGCCGGGCTGGTCGTACTGGTGATCACCAACCGTAAGAAGTCCGGGAAGTACAAGAAGGTGGAGATCAAAGAACTGGGGGAGATGAGAAATCAACCCAGCTTGTAGGAACAGGGAAGAGGGGGTAAAGTTTGGCAAGGGTAGGGTAAGGTGGCGTGGGGGGACATCAGATTTGGGTGGCCTCCCAGATCAAAGTGGGTCACCCATCGTGATTCCTGGCCTAAGAGAGGTATTTCTTCTCCCCAAAGACCTACCCTCTCCTACCATTTGTTAGAATCCTGGATTCAGGATCTCTTCTTTTATCTTTCTTGAAGGAAGCATTTCTAAAACTCCCTTCCTTCCTTTGGGCCTCACCAGAAACCTAAGTTAGGAAAGGATGGCCCAGTCTAATGTGTCTGGAGCAATTGTCTGAGATCCAGTGTCCTTTGCCAGTGACTGAATTCCAATCCATCCCAAAGGCTCACATGGCTTCCCCTGGAAAGCAGTGTCTCCCCTATCTTGGGTTCAAGTTACTGGAGGAGCTCGCCTCCATTTTACCTTCCCCAGGAGAAGAGGACTTTGCTAATTGGACCTTGTCATGTCCTCATTCACCATGGTTTTTATTACCAACCACTTCTGCTGGCCACCGGGAAAGAAGCTGGTTTCTGCTGTCAGAACACGTTTTCCTTGTCTTTTATTGGAGGGCACACTGGCCCAGAAACAGCGTGTAATCATTCCACAGCTCAACTTTAGTACAATAGAAATTAGTAATGTTTTCTTTTTGTAAAATGTTTGTATATATGCTTTCTTTGATAATGCTGCTGTGATTTTTTTTAAAAAACACAAATTTAATAAAATATAAGAAAACCACAACCCCAAAGATTGCGTATGGGAAAACTTCTTCCAGATTTATGCCACTTGGTTCTTCTCTCATGACTTGAGTTTTGTATTTCAAATTCTAACACTTCTTTTCAGGAGCAGCCACACTGGTATTTTCAGAACTATCTTCACTGGTCAGTACAAATGTTCTTCTTGCCAATAGGATTGTTATGGGGTGGGGAGTGGGATGAAGATGTAGTTCAGGGGTAGAACACTTGCCTAGCATGCACAAGACCCTGGGTTCCAGCAGAAGACCCTGGGTTCCATCAGCGGTGGTGAGAGATAAGGGTGATTTAGAAACTTCCTTTGAAGTGAAGGAGGAGCCTAATACAGAGCCATCATTGGGAAAGTACGCCAATTCTTAGCAGTGGTGATGAAGAGCACCATTTTGTTTTACAAGCAGTCTCTCCTCTGACTCCCAGCCCCAAACTGAAATAGGAGGTATTTTTCTCATTTAGCCCTTGGGCAAATTTCCTAATCTCAAAGTGTAATGGCTCTAAAAGAGGTTAAGCAACATAGCTGATCTGTAGTGGCCCTAGAGTCTGGCAGTGTGTGTGTGTATCAGATTGTTTCTCTAAGCTTTTATTATTAGCACACTTTGAAGACTTGTATTTCCCATTTGCTGTAAAAAATGAGCCCCCAACTCCTCCAGGCTTAACTTCTCCTTTTTGTTCGTTTGTATTCATTTATGGGAAGCCAAGTGTGTCACTGTAGGACAGCCTAGAAGGAAAAGAAGTTTCCGCATAACAGACAAGGAAACAGTGGGGGGAGTATAAAGAGGAGAGTGGTTGGCATATCACATATCATGCAACTAATAAACTAGACACAGGACTTAGTTTCTGCCCCAGAAATGGAATCCGGGTCATGTCCCTCCTTGCAGCCCACTTCTACAGTTTACATTGACACACCCCCTACAGTCTATGCTGACTGCACCCCCTACACTGCCTACAGTCTATGCTGACTGCACCTTCAGTGTAAGGGGAGACTCTGATACTGTCTTCTTGCCACTGTTGGGCTTCAAAGTTCAGGCCTGGAGCTGGGCTGTGGTGTTGATACTTTGGGTTTCTTGAGACCTCAACATCTGCTGTTGCTCCAACTCGAAAACTGTCCTCAATCCTCAAACATTCTCTTAAGCTGAAATGGGACTTCCCCAAATGAGGGGGCTGATAGGCACCTTAGAACCAGAAGGGCCAGAAGTTAGAACAGGTAACAATGAGAATGGGACTCTTAACTTGGGGCTCCCCTTTCTGGGTTACCCAAGTGGCTGTAGCAGGTGGGATCTAGGCAATTTTCGAACCCCTCATCTCACAGATGAAAAGAAAAACCAACTGTTCAAGGTTTAAGTTCCCATGGCACAGATGGGAATAGAAAGCCCTGTTGTTTCAGGAGTCACTTCAAAAAATGATCACTTGACTAGAAAATAAAGAGTTACGACTAAGAGGGCAAATTGAGGTAAGCAGCTCCTCACCAAAGCCCTGTATTCCATCAGAGGATCGCTTCTGTGCCACATTTCAGGTTATGGGCTAATCCCTCGCTAGGACTTCCTGCACTTCATAACATTCATGGTTGAAAAAGCCCTTTCATGTGTATCATCTTTGAGATATTGACTTATCGGAAATTAGTAACAAGTATTGATAAACCTGAGTTCAAATGCTGCTTCTTTATATGAGGCAGCTTTGTATCTCCCCTGTCTTCTCAACTGTTAGATGAAACCACTGCTCTCTCTTCTGCTGTGGTGACAATGGATGAGTGAGTTGATATAAGAACAATCTAGGTCCTTGGTGAATTCAGTATTTTTTCCTTCTAATTATATCTACAACACCTATGAGAAAACCGTGGGCAGAAGAGATTGATGAAATCCATGAACTCACATCCTCCATGTGTCAAAACCAGAATTAAGATCTTGGCTTTAAGCTCCCTGACCCAGGTGGCTATCCTAACAGGTAGAGGACATTTTCTTACCTGGTTCCCCTAAACAACTCATGTTTCTGTTTTGCCTCTGCTGGAGACAATTCTACCATCCCACCTACCCTCAGGGCTTACAGTCCACCTTCAAAATGCCACCTCTCAGGGCTGGGAATATGGCCTAGTGGCAAGAGTGCTTGCGTCCTACACATGAAGCTCTGGGTTCGATTCCCCAGCACCACATATATGGAAAACAGCCAGAAGTGGTGCTGTGGCTCAAGTGGCAGGGTGCTAGCCTTGAGCAGGAAGAAGCCAGGGATGGTGCTCAGGCCCTGAGTCCAAGGCCCAGGACTGGCAAAAACAAACAAACAAACAAACAAAAAAACCAACTCTCTCCCAAATTTACCATTGGCTGTTTTGACTATGCTCAGGCCTGGGGCTCAGCTTGGGAGGAATGTGAGAGGCCTGAGCTGCTCAGCAGCAGGTTGCAGCTTGTTTCTGGGCCTTCAACAGGCTCTTTCCTTAGGTAGAACATTTTTTAAATGAATCCCTCTTCCTTTCTCACATACTTTGTAACCATCAGAGCTGAAAAGAGGATCATGTACTAAAAAACACCCCTACTTTGTAGATGGAGGTACTGAAGCCCAAAGATCAGAAGGGATTTACCCAAGTCAGGTGATATTACTAGTTCCCAAACTCTGACTATGTCCCACCTAGAGGTCATTTTTCATGACTTGCTAGTTAGTCTCTTATGTATTTCATTTTCTTTAAAAAGTATTTAAAAAAATACCTTTTCTTTGTTGAATTGCCATTCAACAAAGCAGTTTATGAATACAGTATGTCTTACTGTGTTACTTGATCAATGCTAATATTCTCACCCATCCCTCCCCACCTACCTCTTCTCTCATTTTTTTTTAATGTTCTAGGGTATGTCTTGACTATTTTTGTCATGTAACAAAGCAGTTTGTGAACACCATGCACGGTTCCAACTTTATTTCTCAATCATCTCTCTTAAGTTGTGGTTATTCTTTAGCTTTTAAATATCACTAACCATGAGGAGATACATTGATTAGATGTAAAATGGATAAGCTTTGATGCTACCTGTTTTCCTACTTGTAAAAGAGGTATAATTTTATCTAACATGCTTGATCTTAAAGATCAGATGTAAATCTGAAAAGAAAGCCCATTTGGTGAATGTATCCTTCCTATTGGAGCTACAGCAAGTCCCCCTAATGACCTGGGGAGGGGGAAACTCACTAGCTGTGACACACGAACAGCTCTTCTACTCTACTTGCTCATGAGAATACCTCTGCTCCTGGAGCTCTGCTGTTAGAGAGGCAGGAGCAAATTTGGAAGCTACCTTCCTTCAGAGGCTGCCATGGCCCACCTGGTTTGTGTAAAATAGTCATGTTCAGCCAGGTGCTACACTGATCTTCAACTGGGAAACTAATGTCTTTCCTTTTAAGCCCTAAAATCCCAAACGCTCCAAAATCTGAAACTTTTTGCATGCTGTCATGAAACCACAGTGGAAAATTCCACACCTGAACTTATGTGACCAACCCCAGACAAAACACAAGTGTGCTAAAAAATATTGTATAGAATTACCTTCAGGCTGTGTATAGAAAATGTAAGTTTAAACATTGTGTTTAAACTTGGGTCACATACCCAATGTATCTTATTGTGTATATACAGTTATTTAAAATCTAAATTTGAAAAAATGTAAAAGAAAATTTGAAACATTTCTGATTCCAATATTGTAAATAAGAGATCCTTGGCCTGGATTTTATTACAAAGTCTCTGTAAACAGTATTTTAGTTTAGTTGTTTACTTTAGTCCTTTATTTTAATTGGCTTGTGTGACCATATGTTTCCTGTAAGAGAGAAGAAAATTCAGAGGTTTACAAGCTAGATTTTTTTTGCCCCAGGTGGCACACCTAGTAAGTGGCACAACTATAATGAGAAGGAAGGTAAATTAGCTTTCTAACCCATGTCCTTAACTTTGTTGTTTATAAAATTGCAAACCACGAACAAAAATGGAGGGACAAAGGGCGGTACTCACTAGACACTATGTTGAAAATGAACTATACAACTTGTGGGTGGGGATGGAAGGGAAAAACTGGGAGAGAGAGGAATGGGGTGACATTGTAAAAAACATGTTCATTACTGACTAAAGTAACTGTAACCCCTCTGTATATTGCCTTTATAATAATGATAATTTTAAAAAATATTGTAAGCCACAGTATACTGGTTTTCAGTGGTTACTTTAACAAGTTTCCTTAAACTTATTGGCTTAAACAATATGCATTTGTTCTCTCAGTGTGCCCTAGTTCAAAAAGTCTCCCAAGGCTAAAACAAGTGTCATGGAATTCTGTCCTTTTCTGGAGGGCCCAGGAGGTATTTAGTTTCTAACTCTCCTGGGTTGTTGGCAGAATTTTGGGTTGTTGGCAGAATTTCGGTCCTTTCAGTTATGGGACTACTTCTTACTGGCCTGGAACCAGCCTTTACCAGTTTTCAGAATGGCCCACTTGTGTTTCTGTATCTTCAGAGTCAGCACTCTCATCTCTCTGACCCTTCTTTCATTGACGATGTCCCACTTGGTAGGAACTCATGTGATTAGATGGGGCCCACCCAGATAATCCAAGGTGAGCTAGATTATCGAGAGCTCTAACCTGAATCATATCTGCTAAATCACTCCTGCCATGAAGGATAACATATTCATAGGGTTCTAGGATGAGAACAGGGCACTTTTGGTGCAAAAAGACATTTCCCTTACCCACTATACAATTTTTTGCAAGTTTATCTATGCCATCTTGATATACAATAACAGTATATTTTGATACTTTCCACCTTCAAACAATGTCTTTTCTTCTCCCCTCTTTAGTCTCTTCAAACAGTTCCACAAATACAAGCATGTTCTATGTATGTATATGTATGTAGGTATTTAAGTATATGTTTACCTTTTTGGCCTAGCATTCACATATGAGAGGAAAAAAAATGATCTTTTTCCTGAACCTGGATTATTTCAGTTATCTTGATGGTCTCTAGTTCCATCCACTTACCTGCAAATGATATAATTTTATTTTTATTTTGCTTTATGGTGTGTGTGTGTGTGTGTGTGTGTGTGTGTGTGTGTGTGTGTATACCAAAGCATGTTGATGTTTTGTGAAGCCCATTCTCATAACTACTGAAACAGTGTGGTACAGAAGATAGAAAGAAATACTGAACTAGGTTAGCCTCAAGTAGTGTGTGTGTGTGTGTGTGTGTGTGTGTGTGTGTGTGTGTGTGTCTTAGGACTTGAACTTGGGGCTTGGGCATTGCCCCTGAGCTTTCTTTGCTCAAGGCTATCACTCTACTACTAGACAGTCCTACCACAGCTCTACCACAGCCCCATGTCCAACTTTTTTGATGCTTAATTGGAGACAAGCATCTCACAAACTTTCTTGCCTAAGCTGGCTTTGAACCACAATCTTCAGATTTCAGCCTCCTAATTGGCTAAGATTACAGGTGTGAGCCACCAGTACCCAGCTAAGCAATAGCTCTCAATGTCTAGCGGTATGACCTTGAATATGGTAGTTCACTTGGCAGAGCCTCACATTTGTGTTATGAATGATATCCTCTCACTCCATCCAACAGTCCTCTTGTCTTCTTATCCCACCTCAGTTTGATTTGGCCTTGGTGTAGCTGGAGTGCTGTGGCCTCAGTGAAGGAAGTGGTCACTTTTTTTTTTTTTTTTTTTTTTTTTGCCAGTCCTAGGCCTTGGACTCAGGGCCTGAGCACCATCCCTGGCTTCTTCCCGCTCAAGGCTAGCACTCTGCCACCTGAGCCACAGCGCCCCTTCTGGACGTTTTCCATATCTGTAGTGCTGGGGAATCGAACCCAGGGCTTCATGTACACGAGGCAAGCACTCTTGCCACTAGGCCATATTCGCAGCCCAAGGAGGTGGCCACTTTGAAACTGTCACAAATCGGGCTTCCTCTATCCTTAAAGATGCAGAGCCCAGGTTATTTATTTGCTTCTTCAAATATTTTGTCTTACTTTATGCCAATGGTTTTGGGAATAGAAAAAGATTAGAATTACTGATGTTGATGTTCATTTATCATTTTCTGGTCCTATCTGGCATTCCTGCAACTTTGTCACAGAGGAAAATATCTCTGCTATGTGAGTCTCTGTGGGAGGCCAGAGACCGTTTTGATGGTCCTGCTTACTAGCAGTTGGGATATAGACACGTGATCTGGCTCAGCCAACTGAACTCTCCTGCCTGGGGCATATCCAGAGGACACAAATCCATGAGTCAGGCAGCTGGGAAATCACTCACAGTGATATCAGCTCTGCCAGGAGCACAGCTGTTCCACTGGGACCAAGTGTCCATCAGTGGAGAATCCTGATTACACAGCCTGGAAGCTTGACTTGGGTCACATTGTTTGCTGCACAGTGAATTTTAGCCCCCAGGCATTTTCCCATGTCTGTCTCTACCTTACTACTGATTCTGTAAACTTGTTCTATATCCTCCCATGAATTCCTTTTATGCTGAAGTGAAACCAAAATCAGTTTCAGAATTTTTCTTTTGTAACAACTAAGAATCTTGCCAAGAAGAGTTTCTGCCCTAATGGCTAGAGGTAGGGACAGTCATTAATGACATAATCATACAAGTAAGGACACAATTAAATTAAGAGATAAGCAGGGTACTGGTGGCTCACACCTGGAATCCAAGCTACCCAGGAGCCTGAGATCTGAGGATCACGATTAGAAGCCAGTCCAGGCAAGACATTCCATAATACTCATCTCCAATTAACCAGGAAAAACAAACAAAAAACAAAAAAGTAGAAGTGGAATTGTGGCCCAAGTGCTAGCATGATAAAGCTAAGAGACAATGTCTAGGCCCTGAGTTCAAGCCCCAGGATGGGCACACACAAAATAAGAAGAAAAAAAAAAAGACAAGTGCTTAAGCTACTCAGGAGGCTGAGATCTGAGGATTGAGGTTTGAAGCCAGCCCAGGCAGGAAGCCCTTGGAACACTAATATATAATTAACCAGTAACAAGTCAAAAGTGAGAGTAAGGCATGGCTCAAGTGAGAACACAAAACTTTGATTTCAAGCTGTAGTTGGGCACAAAAAAGAAAAGAAAAAATAATGGAGTAAAGATCAGATTCTAATCCAGTCATGCGGGGAAACCACATTCTTACTTATCTGAGATGCAAGATAGGAGTAGATGTTAATTATATTAAAAGAGAAGCCATTCCCTCAGTAAGAATAGCATGCTGCAAATGTGGGTGAGGCAGGAGGAAGCAAAATTCACAGGAGGATCTGAGAGCAGACCCGCTAACCAAAATGTGGGTTACAAGGAAAAGGCAGAGGAAGTGGTTGGGGGAAAACAGGAATAGAGGCCTTTGGAGCCTATTAAATATTCTGACATTTGTGTAGATGACAAAAACACACAGAGAATCTAATCACATCTGTGTTTTTAAAATGTTCCCTGTGGCTGGAATATAAAGAACAGGATGCAAAGGAAGACAAGTAAAGGCAAGGGTGGCTCATGCCTTTTAATTCTAGCTACTCAGGGGGCTGAGATCTGAGGATCTCAGTTATAAGGCAGCTCAAGTAGCCAAGTCTTAAAGATTCTTATCTCCAATTAACCAGCAAAAAGCCAGAAGTAGAGAAGTAGCTCAAGTGGTAAGGTACCTGCTTTGAACAAGAAAGTTAAGCAAGCTTGTGAGGCTCTGAGTTCAGGCCTCCATACCAGTAACAAAAAGCAGAGGGAGAAAAGGAAGAGGATGAGGAAGAAGAGGAGAAGAAAGAGGAGCAGGAGAAGGAGGAGAAGAGGAGAAAGGAGGGTGCCAGTGGCTCATGTATATAATCCTAGCTAATCAAAAGGCTGAGATATGAGGCCCTCTGTTAGAAGCCAGATATGGCAGGAAAGTTCATGAGACTCTTATCTCCAATTAATTAACTAGAAAAAAGGACTAGAAGTAGAACTGGTGCTCAAGGAGTAGAGCATAGGATAAGCTTTGAGTAAAAAAGCACAGGGATAGCACCCGGCCTGGAGTTTAAGTCCCAGGACTGGCACACACAAACACACACACAAAAGGAGGAGAGGCAAGGAGAACAATCCAAGACCAGTAGCAGGAGTGTTTCACGTAAGAGCCAAAGTTGGCCTGCATTAGGGATGGAGACTAGTGATGATGAGGAGGATCAATGAGGTTTTAGGGATATTAGTCAATAGAACCCAGGGATGGATTCTAGGTGAGGATAGCGAGGAAAAGAGAAAGGTCAAGAATAGTTGTGGGTTTCTCATATTCGTGACTGGCTGGTAGCCACATTGCCTGGACAGAGAATCCAGAGGCTTGAGCATGTTTGATGGGAGGACAATGGTGAGTACATATACTTTTGAACATGCTATGCTCAGGCTCCCACACACAAGTTGCTTATAGTTGGCAGTAGGAATTGGGGAAGCACTGATTATATGGGTAGTGCTTTAAAGCCAGAGGAAAGGCAATAGTTTGGAACAGAAGAGAATTCTCACCCATATTCAAAGGATACCAGCACTTCAGAGCCAGAAAGCGTAGAATGAGCTATCAAGAAAACCATGAAGGGACAAAACTAGACATGAAAAATCAAGACAAGACCAGACAAGCACCAGAAGACAGAGGCTCAGTCAGAATCAGAAGACATTAGCAGATTGGAAGGCAAAACTTTCACACCAACAGAGCTGCTTCAAAATGGACCCAACAATCTACCTTGAAACTCCCTTTCCACCAGCCATTTCTGTGTAGGAAACCATGGGGGACAAAACAGAGCCTTGAAGTAAGTGTCTGAATTGTTTAGGTACAAGCTTTGTAAGTAGCCAAGCTATTTAGAGTGTGTAGTTCTGGATCAAGCTACTTATCCTCCTTGTGCCTACTTGCAAGCTCTGTGAGGAGGCACTGCTTCTTTTCATTCATCTCAGTGTGCCCACCATCAACAATGCCTGGGACTCAATGATTAATGCTGATTAGTGGACAGACAAATGGATGGATGGATGGATGGATGGATATGATGAGAGGAAATGTCTCCCAAAAGGGAAATTTGGCCTGGGAGTTTAAACAAGGCCAAGATGTGTCTGACATATAGGATCAACTGTTCTAAGAGTTAGGTTTCACATGTTCCTATCCATAGCTCACCACTTCAAGTTATATTTAGAAACATGAAGAGATGGGGGAGAAAAACAGAGGGGGTGACATAGATTAAGATGTGTTGAACTCACAAATATTGAGACGTTAAACAGAAACCCCTTTGTATAACAACTTAAAGATAACTAAAAAAATATGAAAGAAGAAAAGAAATGAAATGAAAGAAATGCAAGCTATTTAGCACTCCATGCAGGTTCTTAAGAAAATGTATATAGAATACATTTAGATAATCTGTGAATAGAACACATGTAAGACAAAGCAAGGAAAAAAGCATAATATAATGGGCAAAATAGTAGTTAGCTTTAAAATAGAAAGAACTTAGACTCAAATTAATTAGAAAAATAATTATCTAGGTCAGATCTCAGCTATGTACCTTTGCCCAAGTTAGAAAGGAAGGACTTGGAAAAAATTATACTAAGTGAAGTGAGCCAGACCCAAACAAACATGGACTCTATGCTCTCCCTCATAGGGAATAATTAGCACAGGTTTAGGCTAGTCAAAGCAGAGGATCACAAGAGCCCAATAGCTATACCCTTATGAACACATAAGATGATGCTAAGTGAAATGAACTCCATGTTATGGAAACGACTGTTATATCACAGTTGTAATTACTTTCAACATGCCATGTGAAACCCTAGCATCTATTAATGATCCTCTTGTATCCCCTTTCTGTGGTTGTACCTGAACTATCTCTGTATCTTATCTAAATACATTGGAAACCGGGTATACTGGTATTAGAACTAGGAAACTGGAAGGGAATACCAAAATTGAGAGACACAGGGTAAAAAGACAAATGACTACAAAAGCAATACTTGCAAAACTGTTTGGTGTAAATGAACTGCACAACTCATGGGGGGAAAGGGAAAAGGGGAGGGGTGAGGGGGGAATGAGGGAGGAGGTAACAAACAGTACAAGAAATGTATCCAATGCCTAACATATAAAAATGTACATCAGTTTGACAATAAAAATTAAAATAAATAAATTGAATATAAAGAAGAAAGAGTACACTGCTTTGGGAAGATTGTTTAGAAACAGGCCATTAGTTAGACTCAGTCTACAATGCAGTGCATGGCAAGTGAATGATAAGAAGGTGTCTTTGTAAGAAGACGAAGTTTGTCCCCCTCAGGTGGGGTGCATAGGTCAGGGCTGGAGGGTGTCCCCCTCTGTAGGGGATGCACAGGTAGGAGTTGGAATGATGGTTGTTTTCCTCCTTGGTGTGAGCAGAGAACAATCTTGTAAGATGGCCTTGATGTCAGTGGAAGATGGACAAAAGTCATAGTCAGGTAACTCCAAAAGGGAAACTAGAAATACTAAGTAGCATCTTGAGTAAATATAACAAACATGTCCAATAATCAAATGACTTAAAAGTACAATGGAACACAAAATTTTTCTCGTAAACTTAGGAAAAGCCATACTACTTAGTGCTGGTAAACAGGTTTAACTGGTATAAGCTTTCTGGAAAACAAGTGGACGATATCCATCAAGAATCTTAATAGAGCCCAGTGCTGATGGCTCAGGCCTGTGATACTAGTTACCCAGGAGGCTGAGATTTGAGGATCACAGTTCGAAGCCAGCCCAGAGGAAGGAAAGCCCATGAGACTCATATCTCCAATTAAGCACCAGAAAGCCAGAAGTGGGGCTGTGGCTCAAAGTGGTAGAATGCTAGCCTTCAGTGAAAAAGCTCAGGGACAGCGCAGAAGCCCTGAGTTCAAACCCCATGACTGACAAAATTATTTTCCTAGTTGGATCCATCAAAGAATTTTTGAAGATGAGCAATAATGTGACAATGATTTTTCTTCCTGCTGTGTTCTATGTAACAGTAAGGTGAAAAGAATATAAATATCCAGGGAAATAGTGTCACAACTGCCTCAAGTGTAGATTCAGACATTTTCAGATTGTCAAAGAAAAATTTGGTGCCTATGTTACTTAATCCCTTCAACAGGACAGCTTCCTATGGCGACCATACCCAGATTTATTTATTTGTTTGTTGCTTGTTTATGACAGGTCTCACTATATAGATTACGTTGGCTTGGATTCAAAATCCATCATTTATTCCATGTTATGGAAACGAGTGTTATATCATTGTTGTAATTATTCTCAACGTGCCATGTGAAACCGTAGCTTCTTTTGTTGATGATCCTCTTGTATCCCCTTCCTGTGGTTGTACCTGTGCTATCACTGTATCTCATCTGAGTACCCTGGATACTGTATATACCGGTATTAGAACTAGGGAAGGGAAAGGGAATATCAAAATTGAGAGACAAAGGATAAAAAGACAAACTATTCCAAAAGCAATACTTACAAAACCATTTGGTGTAAACCAACTGAACAACTCATGGGGGTAGAGGGAAGGTAGGAGGGGGAGGGGGGAAATGAGGGAGGAGGTAACAAATTGTACAAGAAATGTACCCACTGCCTTACGTATGAAACTGTAACCCCTCTGTACATCACTTTGACAATAAATAATTATTCAAAAAAACCAAAGCAAAAAAATCCATCATTTAACATGGGTCAGTTTTCTTTTGAGGTTTCATCGTTTTAAATAGCCTGCTCAGAGCAAAAAAAAAAAAAAAAAGCAAACTTATACGGACACTTTTTATTTGTTGAGGCAGAAGGTAAGCCTTTGAATTAGCTAAGGGGGTCCTGAGGCTTCAGGAGAGGCTGGAGAGCTCAAATTGCTCTTCTTAAAGGAGGGAGAATAAGTTTGTGATTCTGTAGAGGCTGAATGGGCGTAAAATTGTAGTGTGTTAATTTCCTGAATCAGCCCTACAAGGTTTACCACACACTTGGGAGTCTTAAATAACAGAAATTAATTTCTTATGGTTCTGGAGGCTAGACTTCTTATTCTTGATTCAGAAGTCTAGCCTCCAGAACCATTAGCCAAAGAGATGCCTTTCCTTGAACAGGCATTAAGCTCCCAGGTGGTGATTTTTGACAAGGAGACTCTACTGTCAATGATTGTGCATATGGAATTGGGAAGAATTTTACTTTAGCGTCATTTCTAACAGCAAAATAACAGAAATGGTGCAAATGTCCATCAATAGGGAAATCATAAATGATGCCATATTCTTTCTACAGAACACCATATACTGATCTACATATACTGACAATCACATTTCTCCTTATGTGTTCAAATGATAAACTGGAAGCCACTATGTATATGTATATAAAATTTTTATATATATATATATATATATATATAATGATTATCATGTTTGCATCCAGGCTTTGATTGTGTTAAGAGGGAGACTCAGAGACAGATGGAGTGGGGGTAACGAGGTGATTTTTAAGTCCACTCCACCTCTTAGATTCTGTAATCCTAAGAAGTGAAAGTTTATAGTTCCTATAAAAAATACTGCTTTGACCCATATAAGACAACTGTAAAACTTTATGGAGAGACATAAAAGAAGACCTGGATAAATGGAGATACACACCAGTTTCCTGGATTGATAGTTAACACTGCAAAGATAGACATTTCCCCTAAAGTAACGTGCGATTACAAACAACAAAATCAAAATTCCAATTTATTTTGGTAGGAGAACGGAACAATAGTTTTACTAAAGTTTATCTTGTATGTTAAGTGTGTAAGAAGAACCAGAAAATATTAAAGAATAAAATGTGCATTGCAAAGTTATTATAGAATCATGTAGAAAGGGCAGAAGAGAAAGAGAGCTTTCAGAAATGTGTGAGAACTTAAAAATGTAAGCAAAATGACACTCAGGTCCATCAGGAAAGGATGAATCATTCCATTCATTGTTGCAATGTCAGTTACCTTAGTTGCCAAACTCAGATTGAGGCAGCATGCTTGTATGCTTTGGGGAAGCTGTTTGTGGCCTGACCATTCAGAAGACGTTTTAGCTTATATTTTTCATCCTATCTCCTGAAATAAATCCCCAGTAAATTAAAAAAGAGTTAATAAAAAAGTCATTAAAGTATTTGGTGAAATATTGATAAAGGTATAATCTTGGGATTGAGACATGTTGTAAATACATTGCAGAGACAGAAACCACAATGAATAAATGGGTAGTATGTTCATTGACTTGTATTTTAAAGAATTAGGTATGCAGTAGCTCCTCAGGGTTTGTAGGGATATGGTTCCAAGAAGACCACACTTGAGGGAAAAACCACCAAACTCTGAGGATATGTTGAGTTCAGTACTTGACTGTGGAAACTTGATTTGTTTTCCCTAAATTTAAATTTTTATCACTTGAATTAAGAACATTAACTTTCACTTTGCTTGGGAACCAGTTGTTTAGGAGGAAGATTTTTCACAAAGTTAAGGGCAGGGAAACTGTAGGTCATATAACAATATGAACACAAATGAAGATAACTGACAGATTCTCCACATCAGTTAAGCTCTGTAATACATGAATTGATTTTTTTTAATTTTCAAACTTATTTTTGTTTTCTATTTATTGTCCCTTGAGAACAATAAATCCATTTGGCCAAAACCATCTATAATAAATCATGAATAAGGAAGGCTTATCATATTTATATACATGAATTAACAAATAGAAAGATAAATAACAAATGGGGGAAATTACTACATAAATGACAGGCAATTCTTAAATACATACAGAAATTTTACAAGCCAACAAAATAAAATGAATATTTAATAGAAAAAAATGGGTTAAGGGCAGGAATAGAGATTTGCTAAAGAAGAAATTCAAATAAGCCTGTAAGAATGAGAAAGTGTTTACTTTATAAGGAATCAAAGGAATGCACATTAAAATGACAAGGAGGAACATTTTATCCTATCAATGTTTTAAGTATTTTAAATATTTAAAGAATTTTAATCTTGTGTTTCAAGAGGGTTACATATCAAAATGTTAGCAGTGGTTATATTGGGGTAGTAAGGTTAAGGGTAATTTTCTTTTTTTATGTTGCTTTTTTGTGGTGTTAATATTTTACTTGTACAGTAAGAAATAATCAACACATAGAAAAGTTCAACTGGAACTTTTGAGGACTCCATCTCTGAAAAGCAATGGTGTGTTGAAGCTATGAGATTCTCTAAGTGGAGGTGATTTCAAATTCTCAACCAGCCATTTCAGTCATGTGACCAGTCATGCACAGCATCTATTCATGATGAATGAGGGGGCACTTCAGTAAAGGTGCCACTTATATTCCATGGCTCACCAAATATGTGACCTTCATCAAATCCTGAGACTATTTCTCCTGGTTCTCAGCACACAACTAGATCTACAGAAATTCTGTCAAAACCTGTTACAAATGAACTCATAGCTCTCCCATAATTCTTCAGAGGATCTATCACCTTTATTTCAGTGTTTGGTTTCCAATTCTTCCTATGGAATTTATGAATGAAGTATCTGTGAACCAAAGTGGCTTTTGGCCAGAGACAACTGAGTTGTATTAGTCTCAGTTCTTGGAAAACAGATTGAGATCAATATTTGTGTGTATAGTGACTGAAGCCAGACCTCAAGGACAACTCTTACAGGGAGTAAGGGCGAGAGCACTGGGTAGGTGGAGAAATGGACCTTTTCAGCCCATCCCAGAGAGAGTTTTGGAGTGGGATAGCCCTGCGGCATAATCCTCAAGTGAGGCTTCGCAGCCCCACTTGACTACTATTTCTTGGGTAAGTGCTGTTCCTGGGGGGCGGGGGAACCCAAACCACATGTCCTCAACCGAGAGAAATCTCTCCAGAAGCAGGCAGCTCCTGGAATGAGAAATGAGTACATCTTTGAAATGGAATATGGTATGCAGCACAGTGTGTGCTCTGAATGTTTATATCTAAAGGCTTAAACACAGTGATAGTGTCCAAGGAGAAATCCTTCAGAACCTTACAGGCAACTGTTCTCCTGGGTGAATCACATCTTCTCTTTGGACAAAATACTTTAGAAGATCAACTGAAAGGAGAAAAAATTTATTTTGGCTCACGGCTTCAGTCCAGATTCAGCTGGCTTGGTTGCTTTGGCTCTGAGGACAGAAAGAACATGGTGGAGGAGAAAGCATGATGGAGCAGCGCTCCCTAACTCATGGCAGCCAAGAAGCAGAAGGATTAACAGGAAGGGTCCAGGGACAATGCATACCTTTTAAAAACTCACCACCAGGAAATGGTACTGTGGCTCCAAGTGGTAGAACACTAGCCTTGAGCTGAAGAGCTCAGGGACAGCACCCAGGCCCACAGTTCAAGCCCCACAACTGACAAAAATAAACAAATAGGAGTGTTTTGCTGGGCACCGGTGGCACATGCCTGGAATTCTAGCTACTCAGGAGGTTGAGATCTGTGGGTTGTGGTTCAAGGCCAACCTGGGCAGGAAAGTCCCTGAGACTCTTATCTCCAGAAAACTGGAAGTGGTGCTGTGACTCACTCAACTGGTACAGTGCTAGCCTTGAGCTGAAGAGCTCACACATAGCACCTAGGCCCAGAGGTCAAGCACCTCAATAGACCAAGGGGAGGGGGTGCGAACTCAGCCCTAATAATCTACTTTCTCCAATAAGGACATACCTTCTAGCTTCTCCCACTTCCCAATTATGCCATCAAATTATGAATCTACTGGTGCCAGTTCTGAGACATCATGATTCAGTCATCTCTCAATTTTTGGATCCACCAGTTGGGACAAAGCCTTTGACACATGAGTCTTTTGAGGGTCACTTCAAATGCCAGCCATAATATTGACCATGAATGCTCATTTAAGAACATCCACAAAAGTTTCTCATACCTCATCAAGTTATACTCAGAAAGGATCACTTTCACACAGGGCATACTGACAGGAAAGTATTCTTGTTAATCCTCTGAACCCATCTGGTACAAATAATTTTGGAATTTTGATAAACACAAATTTTCAAGTATAGCAAGCTAATGCAGGAATTTTGATTCTCAGAAAGGTCTGATTGTGCTACATCTTAGTTTGTGCTGCTGTACCAAATTGGCATGGATAGGTTTGTTGCTTAGACAGCAAACACAAAAATCCCACAATTCTGGAGGCTGGAAATTCAAGAGCAAGCTGCCAACATGGCTACATTCTAATGAACATCTTCTCTTGTTTTGTAGATATTTGATTTTTAAGGGAACTTGCTCAAAGTGGGAAAGAAGAGTGTCTAAAAGTTAGTGTGGGGACACTTTTTCGAACATGTGACCTTGTCTGGGTTCAAGATGATGAAGCAAAGGCACTACTTGGTGATTCTTAAGTTCTTTAAGGATTCCATTCAGATGCCCTATTCCATGGTTCAAATATCAGATTTCCCAACCATGGTCCAGATCTGCTTTTGCTAAGCATTTCAACAAAGCTGGGGTTCTGTCTGTAACTATGCAATCCTTGTATTTGCTCCTCTGCATTCCTACTCCTCTAGTAGTAGAGACAAAAACCTTTGTTACTTACCAAGGAGACACTAACTCACTTTCAGTCTTAACTGTTTACTAAGGACCCTTAGTTTCTCATTATGCTTTGTGATGTGTCAACACATCACACTACAACACTATTTGGCTTCATTGTTTTCTGAGACAAGCTTTCCTATAACTTTCAAATATCTGAATTGGTTTCTCCTTGGACTAAAACATTTCCCCTAGATCGGCTTTATTGAAACCTCCCATAACTGGATCCAATATCTTGTGCCAGAGATTATCCTCACCTTATGCAGCACTCAAATGGAGTTCTTTTTCCAGTTGGACAGTTGATGAGCTACTGTTAAAGCCTAACTTTCTACCTTTCCTTCAGATGATACCATTTCTAGTACCACCTGTCTCACTTCATGTCCTCTAAGAAGAAGAGACCAAGGTAAGGTCAGGCATTGTGAATGATTATTGAACAGAAAAATTAAAAAGGATGATGGGGAGGGAGCAGAAAGA
Organism: Perognathus longimembris pacificus; assembly: GCF_023159225.1. NCBI lineage: Eukaryota > Metazoa > Chordata > Mammalia > Rodentia > Heteromyidae > Perognathus > Perognathus longimembris. The sequence goes on along the minus strand of NC_063167.1, from coordinate 39,857,706 downwards.
GGCCTGGAGAGCACTCAGAAATAATTCAGGTCTGATACTGATTAAGGAGAGAAAGGGGGAAGTAAAATGGGATAAGAAGAGTATCAGCCTATAGTAAAGCCAGAGAAGGTTTTGGAATTGGGAGTCCCATTAGAGGAGTCCCACGTCTCATAAAATGGTATCCATTTAAGTTCACACTATGCTTAGTCATTGGCTGGGGGATCATGAGCAAATGTGAGGGATAACCTAGAACTTCTGAGGTGGGGTGATCATTCAGCTATATTCCCCATACAGATCTGAGCATCACATTTCCACGGCTACAGAATCTGGAGGATTTAGACTTTGAATAAGTTTTCTGTTCTGGCTATATGTCTTCTTTGTGCAGCCATTTGGAAAACTCTTTAACATGCTCTGGATGGAATATTTGTATATGTCGACACATAACTCTGCAGTGTGATGATGTCTAGGTTTTGGCGTTTGGCAGGAGCTAATGTGAAAGTAGAATGTTCCCCAGAGGTCCTTGTGATAATTGTCTTGTCTCCAGGGTGGCACTATTGGGAGGTGCTCTGAATCTTTGGGGGTAAGACTTTTTGCGAAGTCCCTGGGTCTTTAAGTGTTCACCTCCCAAAGGGATTGTAAGGCCCTGGCTGTACTCCTCTCCTTTTCATATTTTGTTTCCAGGTTTAGGATGTGAGCACTTTGGCTCTACCATTCACTCCCTGCCTTGCCGTCTGGCACTCCCACCGAAGAGGCACAGGAATGGGTATACTCAGTTTTGTACTAGAGCCTCTAAAATCATGTGCCAAAATAAACTTTTGTCTTTGGACAAGTTAATTATTTCCAGTATTTCATTACAGTCATGTGATACTGGTTAACACAGGAAGTAATTAGGTCATGGAAGGGGAGTCCTCCTGAATAGGATTAGTGCCTTTACAAGGAGATGGAAAACCAGAACTCAGTTGGTATCCTCTGATCTTGCCCATTGTTATATCTCTGGTACCTAAAATGCAGGGGGGTCCTCAAGAAATTTCTTTTTGGTAGAACTAAGCATACTATTCTCAGTAGTTGGTAGTATTTCCAACAATCTGCCAGGTTATGCTGGTATATCCAGACTGAACTTTCCCACACTCCAAATATTACCTCTATTACTCACAGCTTCAAAACTAAGAATTCTTAGTCCTTTGGCAGTCCCTCAGTCTCTTTCCTATTTGCCAGTACAGCAGCAGGCAAGACCTTCCCTGTATCATACTTTTCTTTTCTTTTTTTCTTCTTGCGCTGCAGATAGAATCCAGGGCCAGGTGCATGCTAGGCAAACGCTCTACCACTGAGCTACATAGCCACTGCCTTTCTCTATAGGATCCCTCTGAAGCATGCTGGTACCAGCAACCAGAATCCAGCCTTTAGTTCCTAGAACCCAGGGTCATCCTCCTCCAGCCGCTTGGGGGCGCCAGGGCGCCAGAGTCCGCGCCGGGAGCCCGCTGGGAGGACGACTCTGGGCGTGGGTAACGACTGCTCGAAGTGGGCGGAGCAAAGGGGGGGCTCCCGCCGGCCGGAGGGCAGAAAATGCGGAAGTGGGGTTGTCTGGGAGTAGTGCGCGTGCGCCGAGGTCGGGCCGGGGGTCCTCCCGCTATTCCACTGACGGAGTAGGTCCTCACGGTGACACTTTTGCTCCCTTTTCCTAGAGGGCCCGAAGGGAGAGGGCGGAATGTTGGAGTTGGGGTGGGCGAGAGTTGGCGGGAGGGCGGCGCTGGTGGTGGGGGGCGGTGTGGAGCCGGTGGGTGGGGAGGGGGCCCCTCGAGGGGGGTGAGGAGGGGCGGCGGACGGGCGTGGGGACCTACCGAGAGGGCCTGGTCTCCAGCCTGCGGGGTCGGGAGGACGGCGGTGCGGGCTGGGCCGCTGTATTTGCCGGGAAGGTTCCCTCCTCCTGCCTCCTGGCAGCCTCTCCCTCAGAGCTGCCCAAGCCTGAGTGTGCATCGACCGGGCCGCCCGTGTAAATCCCCCCTGGCGGTGGAGGGCATCCCCTGGGCCGCCCTGAGCTTGGCTGGCCCACCTCACATTTAAAGAAAGTTTTCCTGGCTTGGAAAACCAGGAAATTTCCTGCCTGACCAGTTCTTCGTAAACTTGTCTGCCGAAAGCAGGCTTTTTGTACTATTTAAATGTCACCCATCGTGTACGTGGGAGCAAAGTGTGTAGTGTGTCACGCAATCTGCCACAGGAAATGTGAGTCCAGGGTGGTGGAAAGGCCTCCTTTGTTATTCAGGAGTTGATCAGCTGTAGTGATTCCCTTCCAGGCCTGGGAGCCCCCCTGAGAAGGACTTGAGGTTCACATCCCTCACTCTCAGACAGGCTTGAGGGTTGCAGTGTGACATTTGGAAGCCTAAGAACCAAATTTGCCTTAAGATTTATTTATTTTAAAGCCTTCCAGTCGTGTGTGTACTTTGCTTGAATGACTATTTTAAAGTACATGTCCTATTTTTGCCAATGTGACAGCAGTTTCCATAGAAACTAGTGAAGAAATAGTCATTTCCAGCAGGAGTTGTGAAAACTGTCTCCTAGGCTTCAGCTGCCAGTGCCAGAGAGTGCTGTACTTGCTCATTCTGAGACAGTCACAGAAAAGAATTAAGGATCTGAAATGCTCAAAGAGGCTAGCAGTGCAAATTGTTTTATTTTCTCACACCATCAATTTAGTAATCCTAGAAGTTTGCCAGCTTTATTTGTTGATCTACCACAATTCTGAAGAGAACGTTTCAGCACTAATTGTTTCTTAGGTGCTCGACAGTCTAGTGATTGGCCCTTTGAAATTGTATAGATTTCTCCTCTCTGTTCTTTACCCTATTTTAAGGTTAAGTCAGAGAATACAGATTATTAGCTACTATTTTTATTCTAAATGACAATTGGTTGTCAATGACATAGTGATTTTAATTATATACATGTTCTAGGGCTTTTGTTTTTACGTCTGTCAGTTGAATAAAGAATGGCTCCCATGTTCTGAGATGAGCAGTTTTCTTGTCATATGAGTAGACCTAAGCAGTGTGAGTAGATGTGCATAGACAGACATCAGAGACTGTTCTGACATGGGCAAGTAAACCAGAGGTTCTGGGATTTAGCACTGGGGGAAGGAGGGGCTAATGAAGGTCCCTGATCTTAGTGCAGGCCACGTTATGAAGAAGTTTATTGAAACCTAAAACTAATCTGAAATAGGCATAGAGGTGCCTGCTTTTTTAACCACTACAAATGTTTGTATTGATTTTATTTTTTACTTTATTTTCAAAGTGAAGTACAGAGGGGTTACAGTTTCATATGTAAGGCAGTGAGTACATTTCTTATCCAACTTGTTACCTCTTCCCTCATTTGGTGCCTGCTTTTAATTTCAGCTCTTTGGGACACAGGCAGATTAAGGTTGGATGCCAGCCCCAGCAAAGTTAATGAGAACATATCTCAGAAACAAAAGGGAAGAGTTGGGAGCATAACTCAAGTAATAGAGCCCTGAGCCCTAGGTTCAATTCCCAGTGACAGAAGAAAAAAACAAAAGGTAATTTCAAAAATACTAGCTTGACTTTAGGGTTTGCAAAACTAATGCATTCTGTAAAGATGTAAACTGCACAGAAATAAGTCTTAAAGTATTAGATACCACCATCCTGGCACCTAAAGTAATCCTTATGAGTAGCTTGTATATCTTTCCTAAAATTTATTTTCTGTACATTAGCATATTTATAGCATATATGTGTATATATGTGTAATTGTTTTTACAGATTGAGCAGGGAGTTTTGTCTGTTTTTATTCTCTGCTGTATTCTCACCCAGGATGGTGTCTAGCATATAGTTGAACTCATATAATATTGAATGAATGAATGAATGAATGAACAAATGAATGGTGTAACAATCTACTTCTTTAGTATTGCTCTTTTTTGAAGATTGCAACTACAAGGATATAAGTCCACTCACAGTTGTCCTAGACCCTTGATGCCTTGAGCTTTTTCTTCAGTCTTTTTCTATCTGACATGTCTTCAAGTCTACAGGTTTTTATTCCTAAATACCTAGTCTAATATAAGTTGCATCCAGTGTATCTTCACCTTAGACTTGTGGGTTTTCTTATTTAAATTAAACATAGGCTTACATTTTTTTTTTCTGTAGCTTCCCCCTACTGTGTAGCCCAGGCTGTTTTTGGATTCATTCTTCTTCAGACTCTGCAGTTACTGGTATAAGGATGCACCACCATACCCAGCATGTAGACCCTGTAAAAGAAATAGCCTATGTCTCGACAAGAACGTGCTGAAGTTTCCTTCAGTTTCTCAACCATGGAATTCAGTGCACTTACCTTATTTGCAAATTTATTACAGGTGGTTTTCACCATGTGTAGTCAAAATAAAATATAAGATGAAATTGAAATTTCACATGCTTATATGAAGATTCATTTTTGGGAGAAGCTCAGTCAATCTATGTTTTTTGCCAGTCCTGGGCTTGAACTCAGGGCCTGAGCACTGTCCCTGGCTTCTTTTTGCTCAAGGCTAGCACTCTGTCAACTTGAGCCACAGTGCCACTTCTGGCCTTTTCTATATATGTGGTGCCGAGGAATGGAACTTAGGGCTTCATGTATACGAGGCTAGCACTCTTGCCACTAGGCTATATTCCTAGCCCCTCAATCTTCTATTTTTACCTGTTGTGTTTAAATCATGGTGTGATCTTCCTCTCCAAAAGCAAATGGTATCCCAAAAGCAGAGTAAAAGCTAATGTGCTTAATTTCATCCCTGCAGTGACAATGTTAGATCTGTTGAAAGGCAGTATCTTTTTAGTAGAAGTTGGGGGCATTATGGGTGAAGACCAGTCAAGATCTGCTGTACAGTATGAACATGGCATCCTAACTGTCCACTTATTCCCTAGTGTGGTCTCACTGGAGCCATTATACATGCCCATACCAAAGGTCTACTTTATAGTTATTACAGCTACTTGAATATACTCATCTACTAATACTGCCATCTTTATTGTTTTTCATTGATGCTTCTAATTATTTATTTTGCATTGATACTTCTAATATTTATTTTGCATTGATATTCTGATTATGGACCAACCATGTTTTTTTTAACCTTTTGCACTCCTGATAATATCTAATTATAAACTGTACTTTCTCTCCTACCTCCAAGAATTCCCAGGATGTTGTTCCTTAGAAATAGTTCCATCTTTTGGGGTGTTTTTTACTACAGTAGATCTTAGCTCAAATGCCACAAGACCACTGGGTGTTGGTTCTAATCTGTTATGTGTGGCTAGAACAGCCTTTATTGTAGGACTGATTTTTGTCTGACACTAAGATCTAACTCTTTAGTGTATTCTTCTCAATGGTCATGAATTACTAATGTATTAGATTTTCAACTCTGAAAGGTCAGAACAGACACTGGACCTTACCCTTTGAGCCCTGTATCTTCTACATGGTTTAGAGTCTTTTCAAAAAATTTTTTTTGGAGGGGAGCATGTTCTAGAGGGTGTTTTTTCTTCTTTACACATATGTCCTTCTAGGAGGCTTGCTGGCTGAGTCCTGCTAGGACTCAGCTGAAATAGGAGCCATGGCTTTTGTGTAAACATTAGGTGTCCCTCTGTCATTCTCTGCCCTGTTATCCCTGGCTACTTGGGTCTGCTTGAACTCCTACCCTGTGTGCCTGGAGCCTGGAAACTGTCCAGGAAGTTAGAGGGGCAGTTGTAGGACTTTTGTTTGTCTCCAGTCTCTCAGCCTTCCACTGCCCATGTCCAGCCTGCTGAAACCATTGTCTCACATATTGTCTGCTTTTTGTTGTTGTTGTTGTTTAGGTAGGAAATTGAATTTGGTCTATTTTACTACATCTTGACCCCAAGTACAACAAGTCTCAGGATTTTATTTGAAGGAATAAATGTGCAATTTCTAAGATACATTTTACAGGGTCAACTGAGTGGCTCAAGTGGTGGTAGAGTACGTGCTTAGCAAGTACAAAGTTCTGAGATTTAACTCCAGGACTGCAAAAAAAAAAAAGACACATTTTTAAAAATTAGGTTTTCTGTTACTGAGAACTGACACTCTTGCTGTTATTTTCATCTAGTCTATTTCTTATTCTCCAAATACCTTGCTGTTAATAGACTTTTCCTCAACTGAAAATAAGAAAATGATGAAAAGAATTCTAGTTTCTGAAGCCACATTACAGTCATGGTATACATACTCTTCTGCTCTACGTCGTGGGGGCTGCACAGGGCAGGCTCTGAATCCAAAGGGATTTAGTGTGAGATGCTAAAGGAAGGACACTTAGTGTACCTACTTAAGAATGATATTCCCACTTTGATAAATTTTGGGGGGGGTATTTATATTTTATCTTTTGTGTCCTAGGTAATCGAGAACAAGGAAGATGAGCTTCATCTACGGATTGCAGTCTGGTACTAGGAACTACTTTTTCTCCCAGTGTCATTTGCTGGCTAACTGGGCCAAATGGAACTCACGCACAATAACTTCCATGGGCAGCCATCAAGTACCAAGTCTCCATGTAGTACATAGGTATCAGGGACTCAAGTCAAAGTCAGCCAGTCACTGTGATGTGATCACTTTCTTGCCTAGACACATTCATTTCTGTAGGACTTTCAATAACAGACCAGAATGCCTCTCAAGTGCCCAAAGAAGGGCAGTGTGGATGAATGCACATAAAGGTGCTACCAGAAGTGGCTCTCTCCCAGGATGTGTGCTGACAAAACAAGGTGCTGTGGTCCCTGCTCTCAAGGCCTTGCGGCCTCCTAGCTGTTCTCTGGAAAAAGCCACCCCAGGTCTCCACACCTCTCCCCGCATGCAGGCTGCCCCAGTTCCTCTCCTGCTGGTTATTCTGAAACCCGTGCAGAAGCTGCTGGCAATCATTGTGGGCAGGTAGAATGCTTTGGAAAAATGACCTTGTGTGTTTTTATTAATTTTTGTGGAATGATTATTTTTTATCATCTTGTACTAACTTAAACATTAAGCTTTAGTATTTGGGCAACTATACTTTTAAAGCGGCCTTGTTAATCTTCCCCTGTATCATGTTTAGGTCAATATTAAGTTTCTAAACAGTAGTTGTCATTCAGTTGTATCATTTGTGATTTAATAATCTTGTAGTAATTTGCTCCACATATGGCATAGAAATGTGATATTGAGAAGTTGTGTATTGGTCTGGGCATTTAAAAGTATATTTATGATTGCAAGAAACAGAAGTATTGGCTGTACCTCATGTATAAGAACACTGTCTATTTTGTGAAATTTTAGGTGGTGAAACATGCAACTGATAAGAAAGGCTCATGCCTAGTGATGTTCACTCATAGACCATCAATATTTATTTTTTTCTATTCTATTTCCAAAACATTTGTTATTTTTTATGGTAATTCTTCATAACAATTGCTATTTTTATAGCTACATAGTTTTTTAACCCCTATTTTTTCTTTTGCTTATGAAGATTGAAGAAAGATAATCACTACTTCATAAAGCTTTCTTAACATTGTTAACTATGAAGTCTTTTATATTAATCTTTTTTCCTCCATGCTGACACTTCAATTTACATTTAAACCCAAGACTTCACTTCATGTATTGTGTTTTTACAATTTAATGTTGACACTCAGACAATAAGCAGCTATGTTGGCTTATAGGTTAAATAACCACATCCTCATTTCTTGGGATAAGTAACAGCGTTCTCAGCTTTAATATGGTCTCATCCTTGTAACTTATTTATATTGGATTTTGTTATTGGCTACCACTGGAAGTTACCCAAAATTTCCTTTTTAGAATATGTTCTGTATACATTTTCTGTTTTTTGTTTTGTTTTGTTTTTTGTTTTTTTGTTTTGGTAGCATTGGGCTTTGAACTGCTGCTCTATCACTGGAGTCAAACTTCCAGACTGCATACATACACTTTAAATAAGAAATAATTAAATCCATCTAAAATTTGAAATAGGAGCTAAGTGATAGTGAGTGTATAATATGTATGTAAATCATAGTTTGGTTTATGGTCCTTCTGCTTTAAATGCCTTCTCTAAGGCATTCCATGTGTGTCACTGTCACAGTCAGTGTTCTGCCACCGTGACGTGACAAACACCTGGCTCATTGTCTCTTTGTCTCAGTGGATTTGGTCCCTGGGTTCTTGGGACCATGGTGGCACAGTTCTTTATGGTGCGAGTGTGTGGTACAGGAGGCCTTTCTATTTGTTGATGGCCAGGGAGCCTAAAGAGAAGCAGGAAGGAACTAGGGTTCTGGTGTCCCACCAAATGTGTACCCCAGTGACTCAGCTCCTCCTCCCATGTGGCTTCAACTTCTAAAGGCCCACCTCCAGGAGGATGCAGACTGGCAACCAATCTTTACTATTTAGGCCCTTGATGATTTTTCCAGACATTATCAGTAATGTAACAAAATTAAGATACTTTTCAGATAGTAACTATTTTGTAAAAGAAATTTTAAGGGAATGTTGTATGCATGATGGATTCTTATTAACATTTTACAAATAACTCACAAGGGCACTTTTTTTTTTGTCACACTGTTGAAAACATGGTTTACTGTCAAAGTGTTTGTAGCCTCTCTGAGCTCCGGAGTAACCTGTTGCTCCTCCTCAGTCGTTATCTCTAAACTTTCCCATTTTCTTATTTCCAGTGCTTTGGGCCTTCTTATCACCTTTCTTTTACAAGGTAGTGGAATTTCTGCTTCTGAGCAATACTCCCACCCCCTCCCCCTCCCCAGTGAATGCTGAAGTAGTTTCCCTTGTACCTTGCCAAAGCACTGTCAGATTATGCTGGAAGTCTGAGGACAGTGGGCAGTATAGTGGTTGAAAGTACAGATTTTTTTTTGTACTATAGTACTCCCATGTTTGTTTATGCAATTTATCCCAGTTAACTGATCACATGGACAGTCTTTGTAATGTTGTCCCTTGCATTACCTGGTTTTCTTGTATTACTTCTGTCATTTTGGACAAGTTGCTTAACTTCTCTATGTCCCAATCTCCTATAATGTGGTTACAGGAAGATTAATATGTATGATGCTTATAAGAGGGGTAAATAATAAATGCTCAGTAGCAGGAGTTGTAGCACAATAACTTCACAGAGTGTCTTTAAAATAGTTGAAGAAGAAAGTTCAAATGAGATTAGAGTTTTCAAGTATATATAGTTGATTACTCTTTCATCCTTTAGCAAAAGATTACATAAAAAATAAAATCCTATCCATACAGTGAAATATAATGATTGGAGTCTTTGATGACATAAAATTCTAGCATATGCATTTGAGTTTCAGTGATGCATGCTGATATGGTGATCAGAACTTTGAATTTTTCTTTTTGCTCTAGGGGCATAAGGAAATGGTGGCAGGCACTTCCTCCTAACAAGAAGGAACTATTTAAAGAGAGTGTAAGGAGGAATAAGTGGAAGTTACTCCTTGGTCTGAGTAGCTTTGGACTGCTATTTATAGTGTTTTATTTTACTCACCTGGAAGTGAGCCCAATCACAGGACGGAGAAAGCTACTGTTATTGGGGAAAGAGCATTTCAGACTTCTATCAGAGCTGGAATATGAAGTAGTAAGTAGTAATAATTGCTTTTAATTAGATAACATTCAAAGCAGGAAAGTATCTCCTTATTTTATGTTAGACTTTGATATGAAGTGGACAGTGTTTCCCAGAAGACCTTTCACACTGGATTCCCATTGCCTGCATTGCTTTTGCTCCCATCCACCCAGCTAACTCCTACTCAGTGCCTGCTCCCTTTACTGCAGTGTCTCAGGGAAAGCCTTGGCTTGTTCCCACTGGGTTAGGCAGAATGACTGGCTTAGGTGCCAGGGTGTGTCCTGCATTCAGATTGAACTATGAACTAGCTCAGGTATAGTTGTGCCGTATGCTTGGCAATATAGAGTAAGATCTCCTACATTTTTTCTTCTCTGAGTTTATTGTACTTCTCTTTGCTTTTCTTTCAAAACATTGACTTGTTGGCTGTCTCCATTGTTAGACTGAGATCCATGGGGTCAAAGGCTGTGTTTGTTTTGCAGGGTAGTGCTTAATATATATTGCAGATACATCTATAGTGTGAGAATTTTTATACCTTGAAAGTCAAGGGCAGGCATAATAAGTTAGGTCCCCCCCTGCCAAACATCACTTTTGAATTTTAGCAATTTATTGTTTTTTGTTTTGTTTTGTTTTTAAAGACAGGATCGTACCATATTATCCAGGCTGGTCTGGCCTGGAACTTTCTATGTAACCCAGGCTGGCCTGCAAATCACAGTCTTCTTGTCTCAGCTTCCTGAGTGCTGGTATTATACATGTACCACCATGCCTGGCTGTATTTTCTGATTATACAATAAATGGAATTCAGAAGTTTTAACTCTTTGGAAAGCACAGTAACACAGATAGTAACAGATTTGGACCCTGGTGAATTCCACAGGGATGGAAATCATTGTGTCACTAGTGCATGGGTACATACATGGTATGTGCTCAGTTACTGTTGCTCAATTGATGTTTCTTAGCCTCACTTGATAGCTTTGACATAGTTAGGTCTTCATATCATCCTTTTCCAAATGAACTTCAGTTTGTCAGAGGAAACTTGCCACTGATAAAAGAATTAACAATGACTTAGAACTGTAAAGATTGTTCTTAAATAAGAGCAATTTCTTTTTTTTTTTAATAGTCTTTTTTTTTGTTCTGTGAAAACACTGTAATCTACTAAACTCTGCTTCTGCACTGGAATATTTTGCAGCAAAAAATGTGGGTGTGGCCAGCCATGAAAACCACTGTTAAGAAGAAAAAAAAATATTAAATTAAATATATACTTAAAACCAAAGGTAATGAATACTCAAACATAAGTTCTTCACTAGCTGAATACTCAAACATCATTTGTTCACTTACACTATACTAGTAGCTAGAGAGCAATTTCTTATAGTAGAATATATACAGAGATTTGAAATATTTCTTAGGATTCATTTAGTCAGATGAAATTTTGAGAGAAAAGTTCTAGAAAGATTGAGACAGGACTAGTCTTATTTATATGGCTTAGAAATGTTTAAGTCCTCTGTAGACATGTATATACATGTCTATATATGTATACATACATTTGCTCGAATAGTTACGTGTATAAGCTTTTCTTTGTTATTGCTCATTTTAAAACTGTAGCACTTGCTTGATATGAAGATTCAAACACATGTTCCATGTTTTTATATAATTGATGTGTGTTATATATTTATAAATAATAAATACAAATATAAAAATATACAGATACTATAGAGTACTACATATTTCTTAACTCCAGAAATAGTGTTTTTGTTTGTTCCAGTTTATGTTGATGAATTATGCTTTAAAATATTCATATGGAGATTATTTTAAACCCATATTCAATAAAATAACATTTTAACTTTTGGCAGTACTGGGGTTTCAGCTCTGGACTTTGTGTTTGCTAGACTGGTACCCCACCACTTAAGCTATAATCCCCATCCCTAAATTTATGTATTTTTAATGCATCTCAGAGGAGAATATTACACGTCTTATGGAAATTGAAGTAATATTTTAAGAGCATCCTTAATTTTTTCACTGTACTTCGAAGAACCTCTCATAATTACAGCTTCAGAGAAAACACCTTTCTCTGTGAAGTGGCTGGTCTTTCTCAGTCGGCATCATGTAGAAGAATTCTATGCCCTTTCAGTAATTTTGTTTTAAAATTAGGGAAATGTCCTTTTTTTGGGTAAAATTTCACAGTAAGTGTAGGGATTTTTTATTTTATGAGTTGTAAAAGTAATTTCCTTGTGCATCTTTCTTTGTAATGTTAAAGCTCTAGTTTCTAGATAATGTATTATCTTTTGAAATAGGAATGTAAAGATAACATTTAGGCATTTTGCTTGCATATAGGTAGTAGAAAACAAAAATTTGATTTTGACACATTGGTGTGAAAAACGTTAGTGCTACAATTTATTCCTTTGTGAGAAACATACTGCCTTTGAATAGTTCAAATTTTCAGAAATTTGAGTGTTCAGTAAATATGTTTTTTTGTAATTAAAAATTAAACTATCCCACAGTAGCTACATCACTTGCCATGAAGTAATACAAACATTTTGTGGCACTACACATTTTGTAAAATCAAGAATCCTTTTGCTTTTCTAGTGGATGGAAGAATTCAAAAATGATATGCTGGCTGAGAAAGACCCTCGATACCTGACTGTTAAAGAAGTAGCTTATCATCTAATTGAATGCAACAAAGATATTCCTGGGATCCCTGAGACCAAGTGGGTTATTCATGTGGTTGAGTCCCCTGAAATAAACGCCTTTGTGCTTCCAGTAAGTCGGAGTGCTCTAACACATTTTTATTAGATTTAATGTCCTCATTTTTAAAAAAGGTTTTCTAATTGCAACATTATTTTCTTTATGGTGCAGAATGGACACATGTTTATTTTCACCGGGCTTTTAAATAGTGTGACAGATATTCACCAACTTTCCTTTCTTCTGGGCCATGAAATCGCACATGCAGTTCTTGGGCATGCAGTAAGTAGTTATAGTAAATATTTAGTTGTTGAAATACTGCTTTGAAATTCACAAGTTATAGTGTTTAAGGAACAGAAGCTTTTCAGGTTTCTTTATTTCAGGGATGGAATTTTAGTCTTGAGAAATTGCCTTTTAATGTTACCTAAAACTAGCCGATTGGCTAATTTTGAGAATTTTTATGGCAATTAGTATGTGATACTTAGTAATTAGTGTTTCTATTAAATACCATTTTTTTAATCACCTGTCTCTTTCGCTAAAAAATGTAATTATTCCCAACCTCTAATTATTTCAAATTAAATTTTAGACGTTCCATAACTATTAATATACTTATAATCTAGTCATAAAATTAATTGTTGCAAAGCGATATCACTATTAAGTGGGTAGATCAGTTTCCTTCCTTTTTTATTCATTCTCAGAAGAGCTTGGAGCATCTCAGAAATGTCTAGAATGATATGCTATGGATAATTAATGCAAAGTAATAACGATACCTTGCTCTCGTACAGTTTCCTGAGGTTTTTCATATGTACCTTCCCATTCATAACTTTAATGTCTTATGAAGCATGTATTTATTATGCCTGTTTTATAGATGAGGAAAGTAATGTTTAAAATTACTACAAATAGGGGCTGCGGATATGGCCTAGTGGCAAGAGTGCCTGCCTCATATACATGAGGCCCTGGGTTTGATTCCCCAGCACCACATATACAGAAAATGGCCAGAAGTGGCACTGTGGCTCAAGTGGCAGAGTGCTAGCCTTGAGCAAAAAGAAGCCAGGGACAGTGCTCAGGCCCTGAGTCCAAGGCCCAGGACTGGCAAAAAAAAAAAAAACACAAAAAAAAAACACTACAAATAATATGACTAATGTGCCACTGTGCTTGCCTGTGTACAGGTCTAGCCTGCCTTCCTTCCTTCCTTTCTTCCTTTCTTTTTTCTTTGCTGTAGTGGTTACCTGTTTGTCAGCAGTGAATCTACATCTATTGAATTTGGTATCAGCCCATTTGTATGTATGTGTGTGTGTGTGTGTGTGTGTGTGTGTGTCTGTGTGTGTTTGTGTGTGTGTCTGTGTGTTTGCATGTGCCAGTCCTAGGGCTTGAAGTCAGGACTTTGGCACTCTCTGAGCTTTTTGGTTCAGGGCTAGTATTTTATCGCTTGAGCCACAGCTCCACTTTTGGCCTTTTGGTATTTTCTTAGAAATAAGAGCCTCACAGACTTTCTGGCTATAGATGGCTTTGAACTTCAGTCCTCAGATCTCAGCCTCCTTAATAGCTAACTGAATAACAGATATGAACTACTGGTACCTGCCTGTTTCAGTCATTCTTACTTGTTATTTATTAAAATAATGAATAGCTCTTTTTTCTACATAATTAGAGAGAAGTATATTTTCTTTCATTGAAAATACAAAGGTAAATAGTGAAAGGATTATAGGAAATCCAAAGTGTAAATAATATTAATGTTAAATGGGAGCCATAATACTTATACCTAAAAGTCGTCTCAAGTTCTACCTATTCTTTAGAGAGTAGTAATAAGATGAATGGGACCAAAATTCTGTGTTTTCTGTGTTATGAATAGGAGTTACCTCTCTGATTTCTTATGATTTTTAGGGAAATTAAAATAATGTTTTTGTTAGATATATACAAGAATAAATCCAAGCAGTTGGAATAGTGCCATTACATGCACTCTCCTACCTTTCAGGTAACAGTGTCTTACCTGCCAAGATGAATCAGGTTCCTGTTTTAGCATGGAAAGGGTGTTGCCATTCAGTCCATTTGTTTTTAGGTCAGTGCAGCCTTGTTGTCTCTCTGTGTGAGCACAATAATGAAATGAAATATAAAATGCAAATATCAGTCTTGATATAAAATAGTTATTAATAGCTCTTTGGCAGAGGTCTTTATTATCAACACCGTTTTTTCTCGGCTTTGATTAAATCTGCCTTTTATGTTGTTTCCTCTGTTCTACAAATACCCAGGTTTTTGTTTATTTTTAGTATTTTAAGACTGACAGCAAAGGTTGGGAGTATGGCTTAGCAGTTCAGTGCTTGCCTAGCAAGCATGAAGCCCTGGGTTCGATTCCTCAGTACCACATAAGCAGAAAAAACTGGAAGTGGCACTGGCTCAAGAAGTAGAGTGCTAGCCTTGAGCAAGAGAAGCCAGGGACAGTGCTTAGGCTCTGAGTTCAAGCCCCAGGACTGGCAAAAAAAAATAGAGATTATATTGTGCAATAATGATAAAAATATCTTTCTCTACTATAATGACATCATTATCTTGAATTTCACTCTCTCATGTTAAAATAGTCCATAGTTGTTTCTTACAGCTATGAAACAAAGTGTGCTTTGTGAAGATGTGTTATGTTGTTACAAGACATAGTGTATATCTTGTGTGAACAAATCTTCCTTTTATTTAATCCTTTTCTGAATTGTTTTCATTATAGCTACTCTTTATGTCAGGTAGTATGTAATTTTTGTCTGAAAATGTATGTATAATAAACACATTTATTTGATGTTTGAAAAGACCTAAAATGATGTGAGAGTGGTGATGACGATGATAATGGGGCATGAATATTTAAAGATGGACTGTATGGGAGAAGTAAGAGGGAGACAGGAATAGAAAAGCATACCAAGGGGTAAAGAGGATTAAAGTATATTTCACATACATATCCACACTCATGAAGATAGTGCAATGAAATCCATCAAACATTGTGAAAATGGGGAGTAGAAGGGGAAGGAAGGGAATATAATGGAGGATTGAACTTATTTAAAGCCTAGTATATACATGAATTACTGTAATGAAAGACTCCTATATTTTTAATCATTTTATTAATGTACAAATAAATTGATTAAAAACATAAAGAAAATAGTTTTTTTCTTTTCTTTTCCAGTCCTGTGGCTTGAACTCAGGGCCTCAGGCACTGTCCTTGGCTTCTTTTCTCTCAAGGCTAGCACTCTACCCACTTGAGTCACAGCACCACTTCTGGCTTTTTCTATATATGTGGTGCTGAGGAATCGAACCCAGAGCTTCATATATGCGAGGCAAGCACTCTATCACTAGGCCACATTCCCAGCCCCAAGAAAATAGTTTTTAAGATATAATGACTATATTGGGGGGAACTTCTTTGGCTTGATTTTTGATCCCTTGAGTAAAAGCTGTGTAAATTCAGGCAGCTTTAATTTAAAGATGTATGAAATGGAGACAGTTGTACTTCTTTTATACTTCTTTGCTTTCTTTCTTACTTTTGTACTTCTGTGCATGTCTCTTACTAAGTAGCTTAGTAAGTGTTAAGTGCATTATTGTTAATTAAGTGAATGTTAAGTGTATGAATAAATATTTAGGGAAAACCAGAACTTACTGGGAACTTATTTGTCTCAATCTGAAGAAAAACTTTGGGTTTAAGTTGGTAAAGGCCTGTTGAACACACATAATTGTTTTATATGATTCATGTGATAACTAGAAAGTGTAAATATGTACTTTCTCAATTTATTAAATATATTTTTATTATTTTGATTTTTCTTAGGCAGAGAAGGCTAGTTTGGTTCATTTATTGGATTTCCTGGGTATGATTTTCCTCACAATGATCTGGGCCATTTGTCCACGAGATAGCTTTGCAATTTTGGGCCAGTGGATACAGTCTAAATTTCAGGAGGTAGGTCTGAGATAATCACTTGAATTTATATTGACCTGTGGTGAAGATATTTTAATACTACTGCAAGGCAACAAATATCACTAATGTTTTTCTTTTCTTTTCTTTCTTTGTTTTTTTTTTTTCTGATCCTGGGGCTTGAACTCAGCACCTAGGCACTGTCTCTGATCCTTATTGTGCTCAAGGCTAGCACTCTACCTCTTGAGCTACAGCACTTCTTCTAACTTTTTCAGAGTGGATTATTGAAGAGAAAAGTCTCATGGACTTTCCTGCCCTGGCTGGCTTTGAGCCATGTTCCTCAGATTTCAGCCTTATGAGTAGCTAGGATCACAAGTGTGAGCCATTTGTGCCCAGTTACCAGTGTTTTTGTTTCTTAATATAAAATATGGGTACCAACTTTTGGTGTCATGTTTTCTCATTTGTAGGGGATATTTTTGTAGCTGAGCATTTAAATTAAGGACTAGGACATGTGTCAAATAATACATGAAGAATGGATTAGAAGGGCTTAGCAACTTTTGGCTAGTGTAATTTTTCCCCCCATAAGTAGCTTTACAGAGAGAAAAACCTAGTCTCTGAGCCTTCCTTCCAGCTTCCTTTCAGTGCTACGGTATATGCACTGAGCAACTCTTCCTGCCCCAGATATTTACATTTTGATAGGGAGCTTTTAAAAAAGAAGCCTCTAAATCTTAAATGAATATGGGATTGGCTAAAGCTCTTTTGCCATTTTGTACTCCTGCTCCTAGTTAAATGAACCCTGCCTTGAAAATATGGAATGCAACAGTCATACTAAGTGTTTGTTGACTTTCCTTCTTAGAAGTAAGGTATTCATTAAGTCCCTCATTTTGTTCAAAACACTCCTTTACTGAAAGTAGGTCTTCACAACTGCTTTGTTAGTTGATTAATTATTTTCTTTTACATTTTTTCTGCATATATTTCCTCTTGTCTTGGGAAAGGGTTGGTTAGTTAGGAACAGCCTGCTCTGTGCTTATTTAATGATTTGTTAGAGCACCCACCCGAGTGCCATCTGGGTGCTGTTCAATTCTAATGTGCAACATTCTTTGAGACAAATTGCTTTTGAGACTGAGTAAGTCATTTGTTGAGTGCTGCCATATCACTTGACTTCACTTACATGCAATGAAGGTTCACAAAGAGAAGAAAAAATGGATAGTACTTTGGTTATAGGACCTCATAATTTGAACTTTGTTTCTGTTATTGTTGTGCCAGGATGGGATGACAGAGGAATTAATGTCATTTTCCCCCATGTATCTGTAAATGCTTTTCTTTTACATAATGGAAGATGGCCATAGCAAATATATGGTATAGCTATTTTATTTTGGACACACTTGCTGAATCCTGCCTTTGCAGCGTGCGAATGCAATTCTCCAGTTTAATAATTCAATTGAAAATAAAATGGAGATGTCTTCTGTTTGAATTCCTTTTCCTTAAGTTGAAGCCCCTGGATAATTTTGCAGGCAAGAATTTTTTGCTTTTGTTTTTGTTTTTTTTTTTCTCTCCATAAAGCCCTGTTCTCTCTGTTTAGAAGAGCAGAAGAGAATCTAAGTTTGTTATGGTGTGGGATTTGCCTACATTCATGTGCCATTAATTCATTTGATGTGATGATTGAGTGACATATACACTTATGGATAATTGACAGAACTATTGAAATTTTGGACTGGATTATTGTTTGTCATGTGGAATTCTCCTGCACATCATAGGATGTTTAGTAGTATAACTTGTCTGTACCCACTAGATGCTAATGCCTTTCTCTCCCTACAGTTGTGACAGTCAAAAATATCTTCAAGCACCTAGCACCAATGGCTCATACCTGTAATGCTAGCTACTCAAGAGTCTGTGACCTAGAGGACTGAGGATCAGAGGAAGCCCAGACAGAAAGTCTGCAAGCTTTCATCTCTAGTTAGAGAGCAAAAAGCTGGGCTGGAGGCAGGGGTCAAGGGTAGAGCCCTAGCCATGAACAAGTATATGGTCCTGATTTTAAGTCTGTCACTAACAAAAATGTTCTCCAAGAGCTGGATGTGGCTTCTTTGGAACACTGAAGCAAGAGAATTGCTTGAGTCCACAAGTTCAAGACCAAGCAAAAACATAGTGACACCTCATCTTTAAAAAAAACACCAATGTAATAATTTCCAAACTTTTACAAATATCTCCGGGGGACAAAATCACATCAGGTTGAAAATCACTAATTTTTTTTTTTCCATTCAAGGCTGGCTTTCTACTACTTGAGCCACACCTTCACTTCTATACCACTGATTTAAGTAAAACATTTAGCATAGTTACTGGAACAAAGTAAAGACTCAGTAAGTGTGAGATATTAATCTTATTACCAGTCTTTTCAAAGGCATTTGGTCTGTTGCTAGCTCCACTAAGCTATCATTACATTTGATGTTATTTCTAGCAGTAGTTTTAATTCTGTATTGGTAGAATCAGTGCAACAGGTGCAGACTACCCATTGAGAGTGAAGATACTATGTGATTGAGTTTGCCAACTTAAAACACATGTGCTTGAGAAGGAAGACGGTTATATATACTGTGGATCAGATTGATTATGTTATTTCTAGCTAACACAAACATGTAGCTACCTTTAAAAAACTGCTTCCCCAATTAATAGCTTTTTTCTCAAAAGTCCTGCATATTGATCCATCTCCTAAAAAGTTTTAGTACTTACTGAAAATTAGAATTTAACTGGAAAACATGGTCATAAATACAGGTAATTAGGAAAATTAAAGTTACGATGTCTATTTGTATTTTTTATTTGACGCCAAAAGAAAATTTCATTTTCCTGGCTAATCAATACTTGGAAAAGGAAGAGGAAATTAAGATAATTTATCAAGAAAGAACATTCTGCTATATGGTTAATTTTCTTACTGAAATAAATCCTCTAAAGGTGTTATACAACCATTATTTAAAATTTTTTTTCATTTAAAACTGCACAACCAGAATATGCCTTGGCCATAGTAAAAGCTTTCATTAATAAGCTTTCTTAGGGATCCCTGAATTTGGTAATGAGGTTATCACTAGAAATAAACTAATGATACTACACACTGCCTAGAAATTCATGTGACTTTTTCAAAGTATTAATCTGTAATAGTAATAAAGGCCATATTTACACTTATATCACGATGTCCTTTTAATATTAGTTATAGTGTAGAAAATTGTATCCTAGTTTCTCCATGAAATTAACTAAAAAAATTCGTTTTGTTATTCCTTTAGTCATGAAATGAATTACCTTAATGGAGTTTTTTTCTTTACTATTTCTTCTTAGTTCATGTTTGATAGACCATATAGCAGAACACTGGAGTCCGAAGCTGACAAAATTGGACTGCAGCTTGCTGCAAAGGTAAAGTGATGAGTAGTGAAAGCCCTTCATGTGGTGTGGAATGCATGTGGGTTGTCTTAGTGTTTGGCATGGGCAGAGAATGAGAATTGGACTCACTAACCCTTTGTATCAATCAGCTTCACGTTGGTACAGCAAAATACTGGAGGCCACTATCACAAGAAATGGTTAGTTTAGCTCACAGTTTTGCCTGCATCCACTTAGTTCTGGTGAGAGTATAAGGAAGATAGTGGCACGTTGTGGCAGGAGTTTGTATAGAAGAAAGTTGGTCAGATTAAAGGCAGAGCAGAGGAAAGAAAAAGAACAGGCAGGATCCCCAATCTCTTTCCAGAGACCTAAAGATTTTCCAATAGGTGCTACCTTCGAAAAGTTCTACCTCTCAGTAGAACCATCCTGGGGTGGAGACTTTTAATCGTAGTGGACACTTGGCAGTCACTTAGATGTAATCCAAACCATAGTGCCCTTTATATAACTTTAATTGAATGATAAAACTAGAGTGTGACCTTTGGAAGGATATATAACTGACAACATTCATCTAACTCTCTTCTGTATATGAGATTAGGTTATACTTTTTTTTTTTTTTTGGCCAGTCCTGGGCCTTGGACTCAGGGCCTGAGCACTGTCCCTGGTTTCTTCTTGCTCAAGGCTATCACTCTGCCACTTGAGCCACAGTGCCACTTCTGGCCATTTTCTGTATATGTGGTGCTGGGGATTCGAACCCAGGGCCTCATGTATACGAGGCAAGCACTCTTGCCACTAGTCCATATCCCCAGCCCCCTATACTTTTGATACAATATATGAAATGATAGCACTATAATGATCAGGTTTTATAAGATTGTAGACTTTTTTTATATGGGGGTGGGCCAGTACTAGGGTTTGAAGTCAGAGTTTGTGCTTCCTAGGTGAGCACTCTCCCACTTTTACCATGTCCCTAGCACGTAATCTATTAGAAATAATTCTTGCATCTATAAATTACTTGATTACAGACCAGAAATACATGAATTAAAATGTTAAAACATATTTAAGCTGGGTGCCAGTGGCTCATGGCTGTAATCTTAGATACTCAGGAGGGTGAGATTGAAGGATCACAGTTCGAAGCCAGCCCAGGCAGGAAAGTCCATGAGACTTTTATCTCTAATAAACTACCCACGAAATGCTGGAAGTGAAGCTGTGGCTCGTTGTAGAACACTAGCCTTGAGCAAAACGAGGCTTAAGGGTAGTGCCCAGGACCTGATTTCAAGCCCCAGCACCAGCAACCTCCCCCCTGCCCCCCAAATGATTTAAAAAGGTGTGCCTTTTGGAGAGCTAAAGCTTTTTGTTTTACAGATTTTCTTTTGCTTCTTTCATCTAAGGAGTTTTGGGTTTTTGTTTTTTTGTTTTTTTGTTTTGCCAGTCCTGGGTCTTGGACTCAGCGCCTGAGCACTGTCCCTGGCTTCTTTTTGCTCAAGGCTAGCACTCTGCCACTTGAGCCACAGCACCCTTTCTGGCCATTTTCTATATATGTGGTGTTGGGGAATCGAACCCAGGGCTTCATTTATATGAGGCAAGCACTCTTGCTGCTAGGCCATATCCCCAGCCTCGGGATTTTTTGAGTACATAAAAAGATGTGTAGTTGTTTTCCCCTACCTGTAGAAAGATTAATGTTATTGTAACTATGATCCTGGCTAAACAAACTGAGTTGTTACTATTTTGTATAAATGGTAGAAGAACAGGCATTTAGGTTATTTTTGTTATAGCAGATGAGTTGCCTTTTTTCCTCTTTCAAACCATAGAGAGCAATTCTGGGCCTTTGCTAAGTTGGCTTCATTCCGCTCTACTGAACATGACACTTCACACTTGTCTACTTTAACCACCTGTGTTAACTGAATATTAGGACTTAAAATTAAAATAAAAAGAATTATAAATAATGCCAATTTGCTATTAAGCTCAAATTTATTTGACCTTTTGTTGAATTTCTAATAGTCACTAATTTTTAAATATAACTATTTTTAAAATCTCTCATGGTTTTATGAATTTAATTTCATAAGTTAAGATTCTACTCCCTTGGAAAAGTGGCTCTTTGAATGTTAACTAAGTAGAATTAAGGGAGTTAATAGACTAAATACACTCAAGAGGTTTCCCAAGAAAGGTGCAAAAGATTTGCTGTATACCCCTGATATCACTGTAACTGATTTTAGTGCCCTGGACATTGTATATATGTGTATTGGAAGTAGGGAAGGGAAAGTAATACCAAAATAGACAGGATAAAAAGACAAACCAATGCAACAGCAATACTATATGGGGTAAACCAACTGCACAACTCATGGAGGGTCGGGGAGGAAAATGGGGGGGAAGTACAAGTTAGATAATAATGTACTCACTGCCTTATGTATGAAACTATAACTCCTCTGTACATTACTTTGACAATAAAGAAATGAAAAAAAAGAATTTTGTAATTTTAATATACTACAGGCAATCAAATACTCCCTTTATGTTAAGTGCATTCTGTGTTCTGGTTAACATAATTTTTACCTCTATTGTTTGGTTTGCATATATTAGATGTTCAAAGGGATTTCATTGCAATTTTCCCATGTGCATACAATGTGCCATAGTTTCCTTCTATTTCCATACGTGCATATAGGATTCTTGGGCCATGTTCAATCCTCCTTTTACTTATTTATGGTCAAAGTGATGTACACAGGGGTTACAGTTTCATACGTAAGGCCATGGGTACATTTCTTGTACTGTTTGTTACCTCTTCCCTCATCCTCCCCTCCCCTTTTCCCTCTCCCCCCATGAGTTGTTCAGTTGGTTTATACCAAATGGTTTTGCAAGTATTGCTTTTGGAGTCGTTTGTCTTTTTGTCCTTTGTTTCTTGATTTTGATGTTCCCTTTCCCTTCCCTAGTCCTAATACCAGTATATACAGTATCCAGTGTACTCAGATGAGATAGAGTGATAGCATGGGGACAACCACAGGAAGGGGATACAAGAGGATCATCAACAAAAGAAGCTAATTTCACATGGCATATTGAAAGTAATTACAACAGTGATATAATACTCATTTCTGTAACATGGAGTTTATTTCACTTAGCATCATCTTATGTGTTCGTAAGGATATAGCTATTGGGCTCTTGTGATCCTCTGCTGTGACTAGCCTAAACCTGTGCTAATTATTCCCTAGGAGGGAAACCATAGAGTCCATGTCTTTTTGGGTCTGGCTTACTTCACTTAGTATAATTTTTTCCAAGTCCTTCCATTTCCTTACAAATGGGGCAATGTTATTCTTTCTGATAGAGTCAGGCCTCCTTTTCTTCTCATTTCACTCTACCCCTCCTACTGGTACCCATCCAAACAGAACCAGTTCCACATTCTTGTTATTCACTTTTAAGGACTAGATGCTGTATATCAGAGAGAACTTGACTTGTCAGTTTGAGTGTTGTAGTAATTGTAGCTTTAATTTTTTAATTTAATTTTTATTTTTTAACTCTATATTGATTTCCATTGTGCCTGCTCTCATTTACCTTTCAAGGATCTCATCTCCCCAGATGCACACCAGCATTTGTTGTTGCCTGTTTTCTTGATGGCAGCCATTGTGAGTCACATGAAATAGAATCTCAGTGATATTTGATTTGCATTTCTTTTATGACTAGGAATGTTGAACATTTCTTCATGTATTTCTGAGCCATTTGTATTATTTATTTGGAAGTGGTCTGTTCACTTCATTTGTACATTAGTTAGATTATTCTTTTGATGTTGAATTTTTGGAGCTCTTTATATATTCTGGAATTAGTTCTTTATATGATGAATAACTGGAAAGATTCTTTCCCATCCTATCATATCCTATGATTCTGAAATTTATTTTCCCTGTACAAGAGGCTTTTAATTAGATGGGATTCCATTTTTCAATTCTTGTTCTGGTTTTCTGAGCAATTAGGGTTCTGTTCACAAAAGCATTGCCTATACCTACATCTTGAAGGATTCTTCCTATTTTCAAAGTTCTGGTGTAATTTGGGGAAGGTTCATATGGAATGTGTATAGGCCTTTTCTCTGTGGCCATTTGAGTGTATTTGCTGATGAATCCTATTAAACTAGATGTCATTGTTTGTTGCTTGGTAGGGAAGAGAATGGGATTAAAAAATTGATTATAGATGCTTTTATTAAGAACCTTAACTCTTTTTTTTATTATCAGATAATAAACTTTTCTGAGATCCTTGAACTGTGGGGAAGCATTTCAGTCCAGTCCTGATATGTGGGCTCTATAACTAGGCTGTCCAAATTTGAGAATTGGCTTTGCCCAAGTGATAGTTAGCTATGAGAAAGTTATTTTTCCTTTTGTATCTCAACTTCCTCATCTATATCATAGGAACAGTAATTGGTCTTGTCTGATAGAAATAATATGATTAAAATCCTTAGAGTACCACACTTCAAAAAATATTCAACAAGTATTCAAATATTTGTCTTTCATTTCCTCTTCTCTGTTTCACAATAAGTATCTCAAGCTTAATTTATCCAGTGTGGAATTTTTGATTCCCCTTACCTGCTGATGATGTAGTCTTCATTTTATTAATAAATGTACTACTTTCTATTCAGTTACATTAAAAAGAAAAACCGTTTTGGTTCTTTTCTTATTGTCTTAGCATTTAATCAAGTTTCCTGGTGACAATTTGTAAGTTTTCACCCCGTTATACTATCTTGTACATAGACTCTTGCACTCACCTCCTTACAGATTTATAGGTTCCATCCATTCTTCTTTTTCTGTTCTCTGCCACAAACAAGAAGCAGGTCCAGTAGGCTGGGATACTCATTTTTTTAAGATAAAGCTTAAGTGCTCATTGGCCAGCATTTACCTTCAGGCTTTTCCTTGGCTGACCAACACCCTGCTTCTGATGGCTATAGTCTTTTGTATATGGGTTACTACAATCAGGAGACAGATTTTACAAACTCTATTTTTTGTTACATTGATTTTTATCAATTGGACATATATTTCGTGTTTCTGTTAACTGCTAGGTTGTAAGGATGCATAGTATACTCATAGAAGTCAGACTTTAAGTAGGAGACATAGACATCAATAAAAATACTCACAAAAGGCACAGGGGGGGCATTCAGCCTTTGGGAAGGTATGGCAAAGAGGTATAAACTGGTCCGTAGATAGTAAACAGCCTAAGGAATGGATTGAGAGAGAAAGATGTAAAGTGCAGGTCTGAAAAACATCATCCGAGAGAAATAAGTTCATGGAGTTGGGACCTTATGTTAGAAATTTAAAGGATTTTTTTATACCTTCTCTAGCATAGGGATTAGGATTTGGGGTTCCCAGTAAGACAGATCTTTGAGCTCTTATCTTCCTCATAACTGTAGGGAAAATCACTTAATCTATTGTCTGTTTGCTAGTCTGAAAAATGGGAATTTACCTCAAATTTTTCATAATTTGGACTTTGTTCTATTTTGTGGCATGTATCCTTTTTTCCCCACATTGGTACATCAGATTGTGTGTATTTGCATGTGCTAATGTGTGTGTGTGTGTGTGTGTGTGTGTGTGTGTGTGTGTGTGTTCATGGGGATTAAACCCTGGGCTTCATGGATTAAATCTGGTATTCTGAGCACCTCCCATCAGATTCTCTAGAGTTCTTGTCATTTACTATTCAAGTCATGTAACTTAATTCTACTTTTTCTAATTCTCTCCTCACTAAGCAAACTGGTTAGAGCAAAGCTTTCGTTGGCACATTCCTAAAAGAGAGAGAATGTGGTGTACACTTTATGTAGTTATCTCTGTAAATGAGTAAGTTGGAATTCTGATTTTATATCAGTCATGTGAGCATGGTCAGTGGGAACTGTTCCTGAGAGGTAGGCCTGCCAGTCATGTGCTGTTTCCCTGGATTCATGAGCGTCCAAGGCCCAGGGCCAAACAAATCATGGAAAATTCCCTCAAGTGAAGTTACCTATCAGGACTCTTTCACCCTTCCGAAGATTCTTTCTTCTTCTGCTCTGCTGTTTGCTATGAACGAGTATATTTTACATGATTATATATGTTTATCAATCTTTTAATTTTTTATTTTCAAGATCTCTTAATTATGAGAACCATGACAATTTTATTAATATAGTTAGTAGTAGGACTGTGGTGTCTAGTTACACCTGACCAAAAGAATATTGTTCACTACTTTGGTGGCTGTGCATATTCATTTGTTACTGTAAGGAAATTTGGATACTTTACAGTCATTTCAGAAGTAAGTCATTTTGGAAGTAAGTAAGACATTCATTTTTGAGAATTTGTCATTTATATGTGAAAAGGAGAACAGTATGCATGATTTTTTTTTTATTGTGACGGTGATTGTGGACAGATTACTTTGTTTAGTGGGTGGGATATAGGTTTGAAAAATACTCTAATGTGGCTTGGAATGCTCTTATGGGGAGGAATTGTCCGGATGCCAGAACTTACAATATTCCTTCTGGGAAACACTGCTGCTTTCTTCAAATAACCTGATATAACTATGCCTAGAGCACCATCTAGTGAGCAAATTGAGTAACAAACAAAATCTACTTTCACCACAGAAATAAGAAATAAGAAAAAACTCAAATTCTCAGCTTTATGTAAAATAGTAGATTGTAGAATCACATGCTTTTTGAGCAGGAAGGAAAATGGGAGCTGATTTAAGGTACTTTCTCCTTTTACTGGTAAACCAGAGGCCACAGAAGTGAATCAATCCATTCATCTAGTAATGTACCTAGTTAATAGCAAGACCTTCTACTCTTCTTTTTCCAGAAAGTATTCTGAGCTTTCATCACAGTGAACTATCTTTGTATTTTATTGGAGTTCCTGTCTTTGGCTTAGCCATTTAAGTAGGAAAAACAACAAATGAGGAAATCACCCTGTTAAATCATCTTGTTTAAACAAGTTAAACCTTAAGTCTTACTTAGAATCTAATTTTATGACCTATAAACGAATATTTATTTACTTTCTAAGTGCTGTGATTTTAATTTTTAGTATTTTTTGTGAGAAAGATTTACCTAAAGAATATACATGAAAATTTACTTAAAATTTAATTTATTGTATTGATTGATAAGCCAACATGCTGGAAATCAATAAACTTGGGTAAAACACTTTAAAATTAAGTAAACTACAATATAATGTTTCCACTTTCCCTTCTGTGTTGCTTTTTATTTGTTTGTTTGTTTTCAGTGGTATGGGAGTTTGAAATTAGGGCCCTGTGCTTGCTAGATTAGCACTCTGACACTGGAATCACACACACACACACACTATATTTATACATATATGTATATGTATGTATATATATATGTATATACTTTCTTTGTGTTGGTCATGAGGCATGAACTCAGGGCCTAGGTGCTATCCTTGGGGGTATTTTTTTTTTTTTTTTACTCATGGCTAGCACCCTACCACTCAAGCCACAGCTCCACGTCCAGCTTTTTGATGGTTAATTGGAGATGAGAGTCCTGCATACTTTCTTGCCCAGGCTGGCTTTGCACTGTGATCCTAAGCTCTCACCCTCCTCAGAACTGAGCCTCCCATTTCAGCCTTCTGAGTAGCTGGGATTACAGGCATGAGCTTTCTGATGCCTGGCTTAATTTCCTTTTAACAGCATCTGGTTTTGCTAGCAGAATAATGTTGACCATATGAAAGATATTTGGATATATTCCCTTCTCTTTGATATATATATATGTATATATAAAATGTATATATACATATATATGTTTGTTTGTTTGTTTGGAAATGTTTGCAAAAGATTGGTTTTAGTCCTTTAAGACTTTGCTAGAACTTATCCCCTTGAGGGGAGACTTTCTATGACTGATCCAGACTTACATTGATCTGGTTAGAAAAAATGCTTGATATAATTTTAATGTTCTTACATTTACAGAGTTTTGTTTTGTATTCTACCATTTGATCTAGCCTGGTGACATCATCATATGTCCTGGGAATAATGTATATTTTGTTGCTGTGGGTGCTTGTTAGCTCCATTTGATCTAAGGTGTTTTTCAGGCTCAGTGTTTTCTTATTAATCTTCAGTCTGGATGATCTGTTCATTGTTGAAAATGTGAGGTATCGAAGTGCCCCCTCTATTGCTGTATTCCATTATCGCTCCCTTTAGGTCCTTTAATGTTTCCTTTATGTATTTAGGGGTTCTGATGTTGGATACAAGCACATTTATAATTATATCGTCTTGATTATTTAATCTCTTTTTCACTGTATCTCCTCATTGTCTCTTTTTATACTTTTTGACTTGAAGTATATTTTTCCTGATGAAAGTATAGCTCCCGTGCTCTCTTTTGGTTTCTATTTTTGCTGAATAATTTTTTCCTAACTCTTCACTTTCTGTGTGAGTCCTTAAAAGTCAGGTCAGATTCTTTACATGAAGTCTGGTTGGACCTTATTTCAGTTTTGATAATGTTTATGCACTGTATTGCAATAGTATGTCTAAATGTTCTTGCTGGTTCTAATAAATAATCAGTACTTAATAAATTAATT
Organism: Perognathus longimembris pacificus; assembly: GCF_023159225.1. Lineage (NCBI taxonomy): Eukaryota > Metazoa > Chordata > Mammalia > Rodentia > Heteromyidae > Perognathus > Perognathus longimembris. Next base: position 39,829,820 of record NC_063167.1, on the reverse strand, counting down.
TGAAAATAAATCAGGCTCTTGTTAGCAGTGTATAATTGAGTGTTGTTTTTATATTTATATAATCTACCCAGTGCTTTCTCTTTTTGAACATTTAAATCCATTTATGTATAAGGAACTTACAGATAAGTAAGGACTTATTCTATTTTGTTAGTTGTTTTGTGAATTTCTTTCTTTCTCTCTTACTATATCCTTTGTGGTTTTATAGTTTTCTGTAGTTGTGTGCTTTCCATCCTATTTTTGTTTTATGCTTGTACTAGAGATATTAGCTTTACGGTTGACATGAGGCTTATGCTTTTAATAATATATTTCAAGCTGATAATCACTTAATTTTTTTATTACACTCTTATCCCTCCCCCATTTGAAGTTCTTGGTTAGAGTTTATTCATTTTACCAAAGGAATCCCATGGCAATTTATTTTAGCTATAATTATAATGAATAGTTGTGTCTTTTAACCCTTTCAGTAAGGATGATTATACACCATCATTAAAATTCTACAGTATTGTAAATATAGCTTAGTTTTACTTATATCACTGAAGTTTGTCTTTTCTTTGTTGCAGCTTATTATCAGATTTTCCTTTCAGTTTAAAGAGCTCCCTTAAAAAATTCCTGTAAGACAAGTAAGTCTAGTGTTAATGAACTCCCTTTGTTTATGTTAGTCTTAGAAAAATTTTATTCTGAAAGGCAGCATTGCTGGATAAAGTTATTGATTGACAGGATTTTCCCTTCATTACTTTAAATATACAACCATCTCACTCTCTCTTGGAGAGGGTTTCTGTTGAGAAATCTACCAGTAGTTGTGTTGAAATCTACCTGAAGCTGTATTGAGACTCCTTTGTCTCTTACCTCTTGCTTCTGTTGAAATTCTTTATCTTTGCGTATTGAGAGCGATTATGTCATGGCATGCTCCTCCTTGAGTCAAATTTGATTGATGATTTCTGCACCTCCTGTATCTCACTATGTTTTTCTTCTTTTTCCTCCCTCCCTCCCCTTTTCCTTCCTTCCTCCCTTCCTCTTTCCTTCACTTTTTCTCCACTCCATTTTCTTCTCTTTTTTCCTTCTCCTTCCCTCTTTCTTCATCCCCTTCCTCTCTTCCCCTCTCTTCTTCCTTCCTTCTTTTTTGTTTGTGTGTGTATGTGTGCTAGTCCAGGTACTTGAACTCAAGATCTGTGTACTTACTGTCCCTGAGCTTTTATGCTGAAGGCTATCCCTCTACCACTTGAGTTACCACTTAATTTTTCTGGCTTATTTTTTTTCCAGATAAGAGTTTTAATTAAAGGTACAAGTCTTGTAGACTTTCCTGCTCTGACTGACTTCAAATCAGGATCCTCAGAACTTAGCTTCTTGAGTAGCTAGGACTTTAGGCATGGGCTAGCACCACCTGCCTCTTTCTTTTTCTTTTACAGGGTCTTGCTATGTAGTTCTGGCTGGCCTTGAATTCACAATCCTCCTGTCTCAGCCTCCTGAGTTTATAGGTATGTGCCACCATGCCTATCTGGCTATGGTAGATTTTTAAACATACCTTTGTAACTAAGCTCATTTTGTGCTTTTGTTAATGTTGATTTCAGGCTTGTGTGGATGTAAGAGCCAGTTCGGTGTTTTGGCAGCAGATGGAGTTTGCAGAAAGCCTCCATGGTCACCCCAAACTGCCAGAATGGTTATCCACACACCCTTCTCATGGAAATAGAGCTGAACATTTGGATAGACTTATCCCACAGGTGAGCAGCACTATATAAGGCAGGAACTTCATTTATCAGATGTTTTATTGTTAATGCTGCTGCTACTTTTGCACAGTAAAAAAGAGTTCTAGCATATCAACTGTTTTAGTTACCATATTTATGGGATATCAATTTTCAAAGGAATGGGTTGTAAAGATTTGCTTTCTCCAAATCTTGGGGAGTAAATTGCTATATGCTTGACTTTTTCTCAGTGATAAAGCCTTAACCCTTCAGTATCTGAGTTTTAATTGATTTGATAAAAGTTTGAAACTTTAGGCATAGTTTTTCAATACTTTGATCATAATTTAATTTTTCTTTGGTAGATGAAAGTTTTTTTGTTTGAAATACTACTTAATGAATTGTATAGAAGTTTTGGATTGATTCAATTGTTTTAGAAAAAAAACTTGTCATGTCAAGTGACGTGTGCCTATTTTTACATGGAGTTAATGGACCAAGCTTTCTGCCAGGTAGTTTTCATTATTCTCTGAAAGTCTGTTGATTTGTTACATCATTCAAAACATTTTCTGTGGCTTCCACATTAGTACAAAATGGATATTAGACATAAGTTGGCCAGGTACCACACTCCTTCAGTTTCATTTGCACTAAATTTGCTAGTTAGTTAGTGATTGTAGAATTGGTGCTGCGTTACTTGCTCAAGGACAGCACAGCGGATTCAGGTGTATCCAGTATAACTTCAAATTTGCCTCAACAAATACTGAGTCCTTGTTAATAGGAACAAAGAGAAATAGGATGTGTTTCTTGATATTGGTATGAGTGTTAAGATAAGTCCGAAATGATTCATACAAGGGGTGTGATTCTTATAAGAAAAGTAGAAATATAGTGGTAGAAAAAAGTAGAAATATAGTAGAAATATATGGTTGTAAGGCTGAAGAATCTTCATTGAGTTCTGGGTAAAAAACAAGCACAAGATTTAGTTATTCATCCAATTGATCAATATTTATTGATATTAATTGCTAATCTATCATCCTGTGCTCTATTGCTAGGGAACGAATAAAAATGGAACAACCTTTGTTTTCCCGGAGCTAGCATCCCAGTTAAATAATGTATACAGATAACACATAGTATGCCAAGTATCAGTAAGCATGCTGGGAAAAATAAAATAGGTGGAAGGTAGGCGACAGAAAAGGGGTGTTGTTTCATGTTGTACTGTCAAGGAAGGCCGCATTGAACAGAATCTGTAAGGAAATAGGGAGCAGCCCTATGGGTATTTATAGAAGAGACTTTCGGGCTGGAGAAACAGTTAATGCAAAGGACATGAAATGAGGGCATATTATACTCAGAAGTAGCAAGGAAGACATGGGCTGAATGGAGCAAGAGAGGTGGGGGTGAGGGGAGAAATCAGTCCAAGAGGAGGTGCAGAGGGACCAGGCCATGGAAGATCATTTCAGGTACCGTCAGGACTTGGCGTTTACTTCAGGTCAGTACAGCATTTTAAATGGAGGTGTGATGATGGGTCTTGTACTCTGTAGTGATCACAATGTGGGCAGTGGACTGTAATGGACAAGAGTCCATGTAGGAGGTTAATGAAAGAAGACGTAAGAGATGATGGTGGTTAGAACAAGACACGTAGAAACAGAAGAGGAGGTTAGGAGCAGTTAGATTCTGAGTTTATTTTGAAAGAAGTGATGATAGGATTTGTTGGTAATTCCAGCATACTTTGTGCCTTTTCTGAGTATTCGGGACAATCAAACGTGACTTCTTAACACACATTTTGGGCTACTATCACATAAGACCAAGGACTGAAAGCTTCATAAATAATAGAAATGCCTTTCCCCCTGGAGAACCTCAGTGCATCGTGCCTCAGTACTGAAACACCCCCACAAAAAGAATGGGTTGGGCTGGGAATATGGCCTAGTGGCAAGAGTGCTTGCCTCGTATACATGAGGCCCTGGGTTCGATTCCTCAGCACCACATACACAGAAAATGGCCAGAAGTGGCGCTGTGGCTCAAGTGGCAGAGTGCTAGCCTTGAGCAAAAAGAAGCCAGGGACAGTGCTCAGGCCCTGAGTTCACGGCCTAGGACTGGCCAAAAAAAAACCAAAAACCAAAAAAACAAAACCAAAAAACAAAAAAGAATGAGTTGATTAGTGAATATGGAGAAAAATCATTAGAGAAACAAATGTTACTTGAGAGCCAATGATGAAGAAAAACGTCAGAGGTATTTTTCTTCTAAAAATAAACTATCCCAGTTCAGAAATTTAATTTGAAAACCTTAGATACATTCCTTATATCCATCCCCCCAAGTGATTAAATTCAATTTGAAAGCAATAAAATTCTACTACAATATTGGGATTAAGTCAGTGATTGAAGTGAAACTGGTTGTTTAGTGCAAGGGTGTGTTGTTAATTAGAAAACACGGTCATAACTCAAAGATTGGAATTCCCTTTTATCATAGTTCTAATTTCTATAATGAAGCAAAGCAATTCCTCTGGCTGTATATGGAGTTATATGAGTTCTGTGTGCTACAAGACTACATTTTAAAGTTTTATAGAGGGTATTTTTTTCCTAGATAAATAAGTACAGTGTTAACCATAGAGGCGCCTGTCCATTTGATGTTTTGGACTCTCAAACATGGCTTAAGTGACATATGTCTTGACAGTACTTGTAGGCCAGATATGGTGGCTCACATCTGTAATCTCCATTACTCAGGAGGCTGAGGTCAGGAGGAGTTGGTTCAAGGACAGACTGGACAAAAAGTTAGTATGACCTTTATGTTAATATTCTGGGTCTGGCCTGTCATCACAACTACTTAAGAGGCCACAGGTAGGAGGATTGTCCTGGACAATCGTAGAAACAAGGGCTGGAGGTTTGGTCCAAGTGGTAGAAGCACTTGCAAGGCCCTGCGTTCAAACCCTCCTGCCCACCCTTATCTCCTCTATAAAATAGTAGTAGAGCATGGAGAAGCCTGGCCAGAAATAATGGTTTCAGTCACTCAAAAGATATGATGGCTAAAGAATTAAAATTGAACTATCTGAACAAACTGACCTGGAGTTGCGTAGAGAGCAAGATATAGGACAGAATAACTAATGCCAAAACTAGTGTTTCCACATTTATTTGGTAAGAGAAGGTCAGCATCTATTGTGGATCTGATTCATAGGAGAAGAAATCAAGGTTCTGTGATGAACACACAAATTTTGGTAGCTGTAACTTTTTAATTAACTGAATATGTCACTATAATCTTTCTTGATTTCTTTAATATTGCAAAAATGTATTATTAGTTATCATAGTATGTCAGCATTTTAAGAAATTTTGAACTTATATTTTATGTATTCAACAATGTTATCAGTTACTTGTTTGTGCCCTGTTGCAGGTGTTACAGCCAAATAGATGAAGATATGCCCTCATAGAGCTTATTTTAAATAGGAAAGGTGGGGGGAAGGGGTTCTCTGGTGTCTCTTATTAGGGCACCAATCCCACTAGGCCAAGATCCCACCTTAATGACCTCATTAACCTTAATTACCTTCTTTAATTTCCATCTCCAAATGTGTTCACATAGGGGGCTAAGGCTTCAAAATATGCATTTGTGGTTTAACAGACAGGTAATGTGTGAGCAGAGATGAGTGGTGTTTGCAGAATGGCTTCACATGGGTTAGTCAGAGGAGCTAGGCCCTGTGAGGACTCTTGCTTTTGCACAGACATGGAATGCTGATGGAGGGTTTCAGCAGGCCTCGTGGCAGGCCTTGCTTCATGGAAGAATGGGATCTGTAGACCCTGCAGAACAGTGTAGTTGTATCATTTTATAGTGCTTTGTCATAGTGTATTGTTCAGAAAATGGACCAGTTCTTTTCTTGTTTTGTTTTGAAATCAAGATAATACCCCTAAATTAGAAAAAAAGTACTCTCACTATGTGAATTATGAGATAAAGCATGTGAGAGTGTCTGGTTAAATATAATGCTGCAATCCACTAGCATTTAAAGAGGATAAGTACAGGTTTGTAGTAATAATATTATTTGCTGTTAATAAGCTGATATGTTATAATTTTATTTACTTGAAATACTGTGTTAAATTTAGGAAACACATCCCACATATTTTGGTTACCATAACAACTGGGGTGAAAAATTGAAGAACAGATGTTGTATCAACCTGTTGATGTTTAATAGTATGGCAGTTTTAAAATTATAGTTACACTGTTGCGACTTTAAATTTATGTATATCACAATTTTTCCTTCAAAGAAATACTTTATTTAAGTTTTCTCAATAAGGGTTTTTATAAAATATGAATAGGTGAGAGTAAAGAAAGTTGACTTCACAGATTTATTTTCAACCCCAAGTATCTAGTTGAGGTGTTCGTCTCTACTTCTCTCAGCAAGTCTCTCTCTGCCATCCCTCTTCAGAGGTGAAGAGTATGGCAATGGTAGGACACACACAGGAAAAGCAGTTGACTTGGAGTTGTTGTCTAGAATTATGTTATAATAATCATGACTTGAATTGTTTTTAGTTTTTGATAGTCCATCCTTTTTTAAAGTATAATTTTACTGTTATTGAGGTATTGTACAAAAGGATTACCATTTCATAAGCACATTTCTTTTTATGGATAATGTGACCCCTTCGCTTTCTCCCAGTTACCCCTTCCATCCCTTCCCACAAGTTACATAGTTCATTTTCCACACAGTGTATACTCAGTAGCCTGATTGCATTTGTTCACTCTGCCTCCCCTCCTTGTCTGCCCCCGCTTCCCTCTAAAAAAAATCTCAAAAGCCAAAACAAACACAATCTCCACCACCACTACCACCACCACCACCAAACAAGAGCAACAAAACCCCCATGTTTCCATTTCCTGGAAATTGTTTTGGCAAACAGTATTTTAAATGTTCAGGGAAGTTACGCTTTGGTTCCCTCCCCTCAGGGTATCCTCCTGTAGTCTGATAGTTTGTGTGTTCATGCCTAGAGTCCTGCGTAGGTTATCATGTCCAGTCATATTTTAGATCTAGTGAATCGCACTTATTTGTAAATGTTTTTAAAATTCCAGTGTAATTTATAAGCTATATTATTTTAAATCTTGATGCTCTGACCTACTACAGTCTGATTTTAGGTTTCAGAATCACTCAGTAGCAGGCTATAAATACATTCATTTTAATCTCATTTTATTTTAAATTTTTTAAACTTTCAAGAAGCTAGGGCCTTGAACTCATGTGAAAACCATTCCTATGCACTTATAATTGGGCAAAGTGAATGAATAAATTATTAATATTATACCTCTCATGAGCAGAAAATGTGTTTAACATTACTGTGAAATGTCATTGTTGGCCAATGTACACAAACATACCCTGTTCACCTTACAGAATTTCATTTTGTCTGACGTGGGGAGTATTGAGGAAAGGCAAATATCATAGCAGCTGCTGTAATTGAATTGGCCTCTGAATCATAGAAAGCCAGGGAGCCTGACAGTAACATTGTCTAAAACCTTAAAAAAAACATTATGGTGCATGTGATGTGTATCTACTTGAGACTGAAATGAATGGGCTATTAGAAAAAATTGCTTTTGGGGGAAGGGAAGGAAAAAAACCCAATATTTTCAGAAAAACATGTCAAAAAGCTGGAGGTGATTTATCCACCCCCCCCAACTGTCTTGCTTTTTGTTTTCAAAGGAAGCTTTTAATCTAATCACAAAGCCTCCTTCTCTTACACTCATTTTTTTTCTTTGTTATTAAACTTAGTTATTATCATATGTACCTTACAACTAATTCCTGTTTTTCTTGGTGTATAGAACATAAAGAATCATACTGTTTGTCAGCAATTGCTTCTTAAATCCTTGGGTCGTTCCTGGGAATAAATATAGCCAGTGATCTTTAGAAAGAAGAGAATATGTGTGTTTATTGTTTATCTATTTGTTTTGGCTTTTTTTTTTTTTTTTTTTTTTTTTTTTGCTGCCAGTCCTGGGGCTTGGACTCAGGGCCTGAGCACTGTCCCTGGCTTCTTTTTGCTCAAGACTAGCACTCTACCTCTTGAGCCACAGCGCCACTTCTGGCTTTTTTTTTTTTTTTTTGTATATGTGGTGCTGAGAAATCGAACCCAGGGCTTCATGTATACGAGGTGAGCACTTTGCCACTAGGCCACATTCCCAGCCCTTATTGTTTATCTAAATCTTTAAAAACTTGTTTATTTTCATGAGTTCAACACAATGATGGAATAGTCAGATCAAGTTAATGAACAGATCCTCATGTACTTATTTGTATATGGGAGTGACAACTCTGAGCTACACTCTGGCAGCTCTCAGGTGTGTATTCTGTTAACTGTGGTCCCATTCTGTACAGCAGCTCTTCAGAACTTATTCCTCCTCACTGAAACTTTGTCTACGTTGACTGGTATCTCCCCATCCTTAACTCCTCTGGCCTCAACCCCTGGATGCCACCTTTCTTTTAACTTCTTTTTTTTTTCTGGTCCCTGGTTTTGAACTCAAGGCCTGGGCACTGTCCCTGAGCTTTTTGCTCAAGGCTAGCACTCTTACCACTTGAGCCACAGCTCTACTTGTGGATTTTTTTGTAGTTAGTTGGAGGTAAGAGTCTCAAAGACTTTCCTACCAGGCTGACTTCAAACCTAAGATCTGAGGATCTCAGCCTCCTGAGTAGCTAGGATTACAGGCGTAAGCCACCAGCACCTGGCTCTTTCCACTTCTGTGCATTCCACATTTTAAAATGTACACTTGAAACCATTCAATATTTTTCTTTTTGTAACTGGCTTTTTTTTTCACTTAGTTTAGTGCCCCGCAGGTTCTTCCAATATTGTTCAAATGACGTGATTTCTTATGTCAGGAGTGGTTGACTAGGAAGTGTGTTCATTTAAAAACTATTTAGGTAGGGTGGCACTGGCCTGTAATCCTAGCATTTGAGAGGCAGAGGCAAGATAATTTTAAGTTTGAGGCTAGTCTGGGCTACACAGTGAGATCCTGTTTTAAAAACACCACCACACACCTGCCCCACTACCACCACCACTTCTCTGATTATTTTATCATGCAGAGGATGATGATTTTAATGTTTTATACTTATTTAATTTTCATTTTAGTTATTTAAATTTATTAACTTTAGATCACTTCAAAAATCAGTCAGACTCCAATTTAAATTGTAGGTTTTACAAAGAAATAAGTTAAAGGATAAATATTTGAAATCATGATTTATACCATAAAAATGAATACATCTGAGATTTTGTTCAACTCATTGATTAATGAAGCAAAGCATATTAGAGCAACCCATGCAAAGGAGAATTCAAGAACTATAGTATGAAACAAGAAATCATAACTAAAGTTGGAATAAGTCCAAAGGCAGTTGTATTTAAAGTTCAGAATAGATTTGCAAACTGAAAACTCAGGTTCAGTTAGATTGAACCGGTGTTCCACTAGTGGGAAACAATCTTGGGCTTTTACCCAAACCACCAGCTTTGGGGAACTGACACCAAAAGAGGATGGTCAGAGACTTTGTAAGTCCATGGGAGTGACTAGGTCAAGAGATAGGACAGGTTACCTCATCTTTCTCAAACCTTGTAAGGAAATGTAGAGTCTTCAAAATTGCTCCCTGCAGCAGATGTGGCTCTCACTGTGAGGTCATTGTCATTGGAGGATGGAAAGTTTTAGCAAGGATTTCTTATAGTATCACAGGGTTAAAGTAAGGAGAAATAGGAAAGACAGAGAAACACTTCCTGTTTCCTGCAAAGGAACTGAGAGTTAAATGCTCAAAATGATTCTTTCTAATTAGCTTTTATATTTTATGAGCTATAGTATGTATATTGGTCTTGGCCTCTTGCAACTCCCAATCCTTGGACAATTGTTTTGGGTGGGTAAGATGAGCGAGGCTTACCCAAAACCCAGGTAAACTTCAGTATTTTCTTCTGCAAGTACTCCTTGTATTCTTTTGTATTTCTACTCATTTGTGAAGGGTTCTCAGATTTTTTTTTTTACAGTTTTAAAGGAGAAGGGAGACTTAACCCATTCTATGTCTCTCAGTCTTGTAATTTAACATTGAAAGAGAGGGGAGGTATAGTGTGAGATAGTATAAGGAGAGATTACCGGTCTTTTAATTTACTTATTGAGTTTAACTTTTGGGTGCTGTCCCTGAGCTAGGTCAGGACTAGTGCTCTACCACAGCTCCACTTCTAGCTTTTCGGGGTCCTTAATTGGAGATAATAGTCTTTTGTTATTTCCTGCTCAGGCTGGCTTCAAACTGTGTTCCTCAGAATTTAGCCTCTTGAGTAGCTAAGATTACTGGTGTGAATTATTGGTGCCTGGCTGAGTCTGGCTCTTGATATTTGTCAAAAAGGATACAGTTCCCTGTTTCCTCACCTATCTGTCCTGCCTCAAAGTTCAGGAAAAAGTCTTGTTCTCTTTCACTGCTTAAAAAAAAACCATTCTGCATCCATTTTGACTTTTATCAGTAGGTAAATGGCAATAAGGACTACAAATAGATGAAAAGCATTTTATCCGTGGGGCTGTAATCAGCCATATTATACCAGGTATAGTTCCTTTGGATGAACAACTATCATTTACATTATTATTACTGTTTTACAACTTACAAATTGAAAAATAGCTCAAAGACAATGAAAGTTAGTGATAACTAAGATACACAGTGTACTTAATAGAGTTCCTAATGATCTTTTCTGCCCATTTCTGTTTCTGCTTTAGTTTCCCTTCATCTTTCTTTCAAGGAAAAGATAGCATCATATCATCCTGTGAGACTATTAAACATGTTTTATTATTAAGTAGATGTGTAATAATTATCTTTGCCATATTTCTGTGTGCTGATTCTGAACTCCTTGGCTTATAAAAGCATAGGCTTGTTTTCAGAAATTAAGGGAGATGATTGGAAATAGAGGCAGTAGTTTAGCTGAAGGCACCGAGTTCACCCGTTGTTAAAAGCAAAGCCAATTAGCACAGCTAGGAGATCAGAGTGAAGAAAGGTTTACTACTTGCAGCAGGTAGGGAGATCCCTGTCTCTGTGAGCATCAGTGATTGTCCTAGAAGTACCTTCCTAGCCCCTAACAGTAGTAAAGGGACTGCTTTTATTTTTTAGGAGAAACATTTAAAACTCCCAGGAGTCAGTAAAACTAAAAATGTAGATATAATCCTAAGGGTCAAATTGAAGAATGCAAAAATGGACTATAGAGATTGGAGACGAGGAAAGAAAAGATTTTCTTTCAAAACTTTTTATTTGACTTTTGATTAGGATTTTTATAAAAATATAATGATAATAACTTAAACAATTTAACAAACACCCATATTTTCCTTGTTCATATCAGATAGTATCAACCTCCATCCTGTGCTTCGTTTATCTGTTCTTTTTTTTTTCTGCTCAGATGTATTTCAGTGCAAATCACAAGCCTCAGGGCATTTTGTTCCTAATTTCTTTATAAAAAGAGAAATTAATTTTCCCCTCTGCCCTTAGTAGTTATTGACAAACGGTTTTCTGTAACAAAAGATGAAAAAATAAACAGAAGTTTTCAACAGGTATATGTCATATATACTTAAGACATTCCCAGAAAGAAGGTCTGCATGGAGTTTTTAAATACTATCTCCAGCTGAAAAGTTAGAGGATGTAGGGACGGTTGGTTCTGGGAGGTTCTGGAGGAGCACAGCAAACAGGAGTAAGGTTTGTTCTGGAGGTCAGGTCACTGCCTTTTCCTGCTTTTCCTCCAGCAGAGAAGACTTCCTTCATAGACGTGAATTTCTCTACCAAAAGGCTACTTACTGTGTTTTTGTTTTTTTTTAGAACTTCACATATATGTATTGTTTCCCAAAATTATCATCTCCAAATAGCTATTATACTGAAGAGGAGTATTTGGTGTGCCATATTCTGGTCACTGGTGGTTATATTTTAGGGTGACGTGTCCTGGACTCGAGTGGCCACCCCCTACCCTCCTCGGTTCCTTAGGTAGGCTGCTAGCATAAAACAGACTGGCAGGAGAAAACCAGATAACACACACGCGCACACACACACACACACACACACACACACACACACACGTCTCACAGAATGAGACTCAAAAAAGAATTAAAATTGAGGGACAACGGATAAAAAGACAAACAACTCCAAAAGCAATACTTACAAAACCATTTGGTGTAAACCAACTGAACAACTTATGGGGGGAGAGGTAAAGGGAGAGAGGGGAGGGGAGGAAATGAGGGAGGAGGTACCCACTGCCTTACGTATGAAACTGTAACCCCTCTGTACATCACTTTGACAATAAATAAGTAATTTTTTAGAAAAAAAGAATTACATGATTGGGGTTCATTCTGAGTGACAGAAAGGAATACATCTTCAGAAATGATGAGGACACAAGTTATGATGGGGAGGAAATGTATGGTGAATAAGAGTTGTTCTGTTCTGTAGAGAAGACATCTCTGGATTAAAAGTTGAAGGTGATTATTTGGTCATGGTCTAGTCTCCTGATAAGATATCCAAGAAGAGATTCATGAGGACAAGTTAGTTCCATCTGTCTGTGCAGATAAAGGGAGATTGGAGAAAGTTTTGTCTTTGTTCCACTGGTCTCCAAGTGCCTTCAGTTCAAAGTAATCAGCAAACCAGAATGTCATTTTCAGGAGACATTTCTTGAACTCCTTTACCATCAGCTATGATAGAGATTTCAGAAAGTAGTTTCATTTTATACCATAACCATACCATTATCCTACTGAACTGATTGAGTTTAACATGGCTAGAATGGACTTGAGTCAAAACTGCGATGACTGTTTCTATAAATGCACAAAACCATTAGAGTGCATTGTAGAGCCTTAAAATGGGCTACTGGCCCCAGTTATACACTTAACTGATATGGGCTTAAGGTAAATGAGATAAATTCTAGCTGGGACAAAGTCATTTTTGTCCTAAGCAGAACTCTGGGATTCCAACTGGTCTTGTGCTGCCGAGGAGCACACACTTTGTTCAGTAACTCACCCTCACAAACACTGCTGTCTGCAATCGTGGCCTGTCTTCCTCTCTTGAGTCTTACTGCACCTTGGGGGTAGTGCTCATAAACTGGAGCTGGGCTGTTGAAGAATATTTACCTGAGTAAATTTACAGTGATTCCTTAAAATGAAATACCTTGTTACATGTAGATTTCTCTGTCAGAAAATGTACTTTCACAAGTGATTTGTTCAAATTAGGACACTTAGGATCCATACAATGCATTTTGTCCTTAGGTCTCTATGTTTCCTTGACATGACTAAAATAACCTGATCCCTTTTGTTTTATCTATAAACATGTCATTGACTTACTGAGTAAATCAATTCCCATGTTGTGGATTCTAGATTCATGTATTTTCTTCCTTGTGTTATCATCTGCCTTTTCTATATACCTATAAACAGTATTCAGTTTTGGTAGTTACATTTTCTAGGTATTAAAACTCTGCTTTATATTGCTTGTCTTATAAGTCTTTTTAACTGTTCGTCTCCTCTATATTCAGTGATGTCAAAGCCACCAGTGGGCATAGATGGTACCAATCTGACCCTTCCTTCTGTTGTAAAGATGGTTTTTCACTCTTATGTTCAGCAAGTGATTGTGGGATAGAATTTGCACCCAGAAATTATCCATTTTTCCAAGAACTTGAGTTTTTTTCTCCTTTGATTAAGGCTTGGCTTTGTTCTATTATCTCAAATGTATCACAGTGTGTGTCTTGAGGCAGAATGTATGTAAAACAATGAAGAACAATCTTAGGCCATCCAGATCAATCCTAATTAAATAACAGATGTTGAATCCCTTTTGCTCCTATTCTAGAGTAAATCTAAGAGATATGTAAGAGAGACTTTTAAGAAATCAGTATAATAGTAAGTGTACAAGAAAGAAAGTTGAAAAAGATGACTGATGAAAGTAATTTTATTTAAAAAGATTTATTGAACATTTGAATGTCCTTCACAAACAACAATATAAGGGCTTCATGTAAATAAAATCCAACAATAACAGTGAAAGAGAAAGACTATAAAATGTTCATTGTCTCCTGGTGAGGTAAGAAAATTATAAAGAGAGGAGAAAATGATAAAGAGCAAAACCAAATCTCAAATCTCACATCCATTTCAAGAAAATGGCAGTGTATTAGTAAGGATGGCTTTGGTGGCACTCATGGCAAGAACTACAAATGCAGTGCCTCTGGAGTTGTCAGCAGAGGCCTGACTTAATCATCTGGAAAGTGGCAGGCACGAGGAATGACCACAAATGTAAGATACAGTTATCTTTGAAAGTTCCCAAAGTTGTGAATACAGCAGAGAAGTTGTAAAACTTTTAGTGGAAGCTGTAAAAATCCTGGATGCCCTAGAGCAAAGACTCATTGATGTGGAAGACAGAAATAGCACAACTGAATTAAAACACTCGAACCAAGAAATGTCCAAAAAAGAAAACAATTAAAAGACCAGGAACTTGAAGCTGCACATAATAGCAAGGAAGACAAATACATTCATTCCTCTTTCATGTTTTCATTTATTTAACCATGATATCAACATCACATTTCCAGGGTAGATAGCCTTTCTCAAGATGTTTTTTGGATCCCAGTGTGTGATAAGTGCATGAGACAACTGGGACTGCAAAATGCACGCATTTAAATTAGTAATTTATGAAGTTTTTAATCTTGATTGCAAAGAATGATGCTGCATATTGCTTTTTCAGATTTTGAGGAAATAAAGAAGTTGAAGAGGAAAGAAACAAGAAACAATGAAGCTAGCACACTTTGGTTCATAATCTAGCCAAACCAATTTTTCTTTTTTTAAAATAATTATTTATTTATTGTCAAAGTGATGTACAGAGGGATTACAGTTTCATACGTAAGGCAGTGAATACACTTTTTTTTTTTTTTTTGGCCAGTCCTGGGCCTTGGACTCAGGGCCTGAGCACTGTCCCTGGCTTCTTCCCGCTCAAGGCTAGCACTCTGCCACTTGAGCCACAGAGCCGCTTCTGGCCGTTTTCTGTATATGTGGTGCTGGGGAATCGAACCTAGGGCCTCGTGTATCCGAGGCAGGCACTCTTGCCACTAGGCTATATCCCCAGCCCGTGAATACACTTTTTGTTCAACTTGTTACCTACTAATTTCCCCCCCCTCTTCCCTCCACCTCCCCATTTTTCCCTCTCCCCTACTTGAGTTGTTCAGTTGGTTTACACCAGATGGCTTTTTAAGTATTGTTTTTGGAGTCATTTGTCTTTTTATCCTTTGTCTCTTGATTTTGATATTCCCTTTCCCTTCCCTAGTTCTAATACACGTATATACAGTATCCAGGGTACTCAGATGAGATAACAGTGATAGTGTGGGGACAACAACAGGAAGGGGGATAGAAGAGGATCATCAACAAACAAAGCTACGGTTTCAAATGGCATGTTGAAAATGATTACAACAGTGATATAACACTTGTTTCCATAAAATGGAGTTCATTTCACTTAGCATCATTTTTTTAAATTTTTTTAATTTTTTTAAAATTTATTTATTAATGTTGTGCAAAAAGGGTACAGTTACATAGTAGGGCAGTGTGTACATTTATTGTGATATCTTACGCCCTGTTTTTCTATCCCTTCTCTAGGTCAGGTAGACATATATACAATATACAATGTATCAAGAACATATACGGTAGCCATGTGGCCACGCCCAAGAAAGTTCGCCTAGGGCTTTAAATGTAATGTCGATATTAGACCATATGTCGACAGTAGTCTTATATGAACGTACATACCTAGCTTTTGAGCTATTGTATTCCCCTGAGAGGTCAATTTTTGACCTTTATATGTTGAGTAATTGTTTGGTTTTAGTTAAATACTGTTGGGTCGCTGCCCCAATCCTGTGGGGAATACTATTTGACAAGCAGTTTTTGGTTTCCCAGACTTGGTCTCTACTGTCTCTCCGTCTCCCTTTGTTAACAGTCATATATCAGGGAGATCATGCCCCTTTGTTTTCTGTGTTCTAGGCTTGTCTCGCTCAACATTATTTGTTCGAGTTCTGACCATTTCCCTGCGAATAACAATATTTCACCATTCCTAATCACTATGTATAGTATTCCATTGTGTATAAGTACCATATTTTTTGGATCCATTCGTCTGTGGAGGGGCATCTGGGTTGTTTCCATATTTTGGCTATTGTGAATTGTGCCGCGATAAACATGGAAGTACAAATGTCTTTTTGATATCTTGGGTTTTGCTGTTTAGGATAGATGCCTAGGAGTGGTATGGCTGGGTCATAGGGTAGGTCTATATTGAGCTTTTTGAGAAACCTCCATACTGTTCTCCAAAGTGGTTGTACTAATTTGCACTCCCACCAACAATGGAGAAGGGTTCCTCTTTCCCCGCACCCCCTCCAGCATTTGTTGTTGCCTGAGTTCAGAGTATAGGCCATTCTAACTGGGGTGAGGTGGTATCTCAGGGTTGTTTTTATTTGCATTTCCTTTACTAGCAGGGATGTTGAGCATTTCCTCTTGTGTTTCTTTGCCATTTTTATATCTTCTCTTGTGAAGTCTCTCTTTAGCTCCTTTGCCCATTTCCTAATAGGTTTATTGGGCTTTGAGGGGCTTAGTTTTTTGAGTTCTCTGTAGATGACAGATATCAGGCCTTTCTCTGTTGCTGTGCTGGTAAATATCCTTTCCCACATCGTTGGCTGCCTTTCTATTTTGGTGGCTATGTCCTTAGCTGTGCAGAAACTTTTTAATTTGTAGTAGTCCCATTTGTCGAGTCTTTCCCCTATTTGTTGTGCCCCTGGGACTCTATTCAGGAAGTTCCTTCCTGTGCCTATAAGTTCTAGCGTCTTTCCTACTCTGTCCTTCAGTAGTTTCAAGGATTCAGGTCTGATACTGAGGTCCTTGATCCATTTTGAGTTGATCTTGGTGCATGGTGATAGGCTTGGATCTACTTTGAGTTTTCTGCATATGGCTGCCCAGTTCTCCCAGCACCAGTAGTTGAAGAGGCTATGTTTATTCCATTGTATGTCTTTAGCTCCTTTGTCGAATATCAGCTGGCTGTAAGAGTGTGGTTTTATTTCTGGATCTTCAATTCTAATCCATTGGTCTTCTGATCTGTTTTTATACCAATACCATACTTAGCATCGTCTTATGTGTTCATAAGGGCATAGCTACTGGGCTATTGTGATCTTCTGCTATGATTAGCCTAATCCTGTACTAATTATTACCTATGAGGGAAACCATAGAGTCCATGCCAAACCAACTTTCCTTTCTTTTAAGATAGGAGGTCCTGAATGAGTGACACTGGGAGCAGTGTATCAGCGCAGTGCCTGGCAGAGCACTGATAGCTAGGGACTGGATTAGACTGTCATTTGTTCATATGTAATTATAGGATTCTTCTTTATTACAGTATGGAAGAACAGTAAGGAAAATTCATTCAAGTAGTATGAAAAATAAGATTTGACCGACATAAGAAAATAAATGCTATGAAGAAGTATATATTCAAAGTGCATTGTAAAATCCTTGGTTTTGTAACCTGGAGAAGTAAAGAGTGCCAAATGTGTGTGTGTGTGTGTGTGTGTGTGTGTGTGTGTGTGTGTAAAGAGTGGCCAAATAGTCTAGGCAATACATTAACATTAAGAAATGAAAGATACAAGATGATAGCTACATACAAATTTAAATGTACAAATTAGAAAGAAATTTACAAAGAATAAGTATGCTTTACTTTCAATAAATATGATAATGATTTAGTTAATATTTTCATGGGTTGGTGCCAAACCTATATTCAAAGAAAAATGTATTTATATTAACTAATAAGAAAAAAAAAGAGAAACAGAGAACTAAAAAACCACATCAAATCAAGAAAATACAATTAATGAAATGAAGCCGAAATAAGCAAAATGACGAGCGTATTCTTTGAAAAACTTAGTTAAAATGACATGCATTAGACCAGTTAGACAAGGAATAAAATGCAAATGGGATCAAGGAAAGAGATAAAATAATGTACTATGGGGCTGGGAATGTGCCCTAGTGGTATAGTGCTTAACCTAGTATGCATGAAGCCCTGGGTTAGATTCCTCAGTACCACATAAACAGAAAAAGCCAGAAGTAGCACTGTGGCTCAAGAGGTAGAGTGCTAGCCTTGAGCAAAAAGAAGCCAGGGACAGTGCTCGGCCCCTGAGTCCAAGGCCCATGACTAGCAAAAACAAAATAATGTACTATGGAACCATAATATTTTGGAAAATATTATTTTAGTTAGATGATGTTAATAACTCATGTCAAAATAAAAATATTTTGTTACTGCATCTGTGTGCATGCTTGTGTGTGCATGTGTGTGTGTGTGCATGTGTGTGTGCATGCATGTGCATGTATGTTTGTAAGTTACCAGAGTATTTGCAGTTTGCAGTTGAAATTACAGTAAACCAGAATGAACCTACTTTGCTTAACTTTGGAAACCAGAGTGACAGTGTAAATAAATCAAGTTAAGAAACATTAGAAACTAGAAGTCTTAACAAATTAGTAAAGAAAAGAGTATCTAGCTCTCATGGGAATTTACTTGGAGAATTTTTTTCACAAGTCCAAAAAGTAATTATCCAGCAACTAATCAATTGTAGCCTCAAAATACATAAAGAAATGCTATAAAGTGATTCATTTTATGTCATTTGGTGAATATTAAATAATTTTATTTTGACAATTTGTTAGACAAAACTTTGAAAGAATTTGTAGTTTGAGGTTGTTTAGTCAGTGAACAATACCATGCTGCATTACAATAATTATTTACTATGGGCAAGTAAATTGCCTCAGATTCATATATGACATCATGAAAGAAAAACTACTATGTCATATGAGGAAACTTTGGACCAGTATTTCACCCCTCTCTTTCCTTACTTCCTTAATCCTACCCATGAGAGCATCTTTGACTTCCACTCTGATGCATTTGGAATCTGTGTCCTCCATGATGACCACTAACTACCTAGAGCAGGTCTCTAGCATCTGTCTTCTAGTTTCTGAAGCTATCTCCTAGTTTAGTCTCATTCACTGTTCTCAAGCACTGTTTTTAGTACATAAACAGAGTGATCTTTTTTTCCTTTTTTAGTTGGCCATGGGGCTTAAACTCAGGGCCTGGGCTGTTCCTGAGCTCTTATGCTTGAGGCTTGTTTTTTACCACTTTGTGTCACAGCTCCACGTCTGGTTTTCTGCGGGTTAGTTGGAGATGAGAGTCTCACAGACTTTCCTGCCCAGGCTTGCTTTGACCCACAATTCTGAGATCTCAGCCTCCTAAGTAGCTAGTATTATAGCTGTGAGCCACCAATACCTACCTCCCAGAGTAATTTTCTTACTGTAATATTCTTGCCTTTAGTGCTTTCTCATTTCATCCAGTATTTACATCACATAATTTGACCACTGTTGACTTCTCCAACCTTATCATCTGTCTCTCTCTCCCCAAGATTTCCTTGATTTTAGCCAAGGAAAGCTTCTTTCCTCCTTTTGACAGCCACTGCACTCCCTGATTACTTTGCCCAAACAATCCTTCCTTCAGTTCTCCACACAAATGTCACCTCCTTGGAGAGGTTTTCTCTGATCTTTTCATATGAAATAGCTTTTTTCCATGTAGCCATTCTTCATTTTCTGACACAATGCATTATTCAGTCTCTTCATGTGCTTAACTAAAATGATCTTGTTTACTGTTTATTGTCTGTCTTCTACCCCAGAATGTACAGTTCTTGTCCTCTGTCCTTAATGGCTGTGAGTTTCTGAGATGCCCAGTGAATATTTAAGTGACTGCTTAGTGTGTAATAATAGGAAAAATAAGCAATATAATTGTGGCTGAAAATAGAAGAGTTGGCAGTAGAATTGGATAGCACTTCCACTCTCCTAGAGAACATTAGCTTGTAGGAAATTACAGTTAGCTATGGGAAAAAGATTTTCATAGGATGTAGTAGTATAAAAATAGTAGTCTTAGGAGTCTTGTTTTTCATTCTAACATCGCTAGCTAACTTTGAGAAAGAAAATCTAACCTTTGGTTTTCTCCCTAAGTAGAATCAGTATAGCGGTTTTTCTTAGGTGTTGTTTTTGTACTTGTGTGTTTGTGTAGGTAGGGTTCTACCATCCTTATTTCTGTCCTCACCTTCCTTCCTTATAAGATGCTTTAGTAATAACTATTACACACCCAGTATTTTAAAAATGGTTCACATCATAACATCAGTCTAGACAATGTACCTAAAATATATGGCACAGTGCAAGGCACAAGATGAACAGTCAGTGTCTTGTTGGACTTTAGGCTAAATTGTATGGCATCAGATCTTCCTTGGAATTCTCAGGACCATATATTGTTGCTTTAAGATTCCCTTCCTGCTTTCTCATAGACTGTAAATTCTTCAGGCAGTTTCCCTATGGCATTTATCATAATGACTTATTCATAGCCAGTGTTCTATAAATGTTTGCTTAACATTCAGAATGCATTTATTAAGTGCCTTTTACATGCAGTGCATAGAATTAAGCAGAGAAAAAAAAGCAAGGGAAATGGAAAAGCATATTCTAGCTATACATTGAGAAAATCTTGCTCACTTTTGAAGAAATGACGAATGAAGGTATATCTAATATGATATATTTGAATTTATGAAAAGAAAAAGACATTGGCACCATGGAATGTAATAAAACAAATATGCAATAGAGAGTAATAAAAGCAGAAAATATTGTATCAAGATATCGGATAAAATTTTACTAAATCAAAACAGATTATGTGATGAAAATACATAGTAGTCTATAACAAGATATAGCTTCATAGAAGAAGGAAGGAGTTTGCACCTGAAGAGAACCCTTATGAAGAATGTGTGGTTGTTCTAGCCATTAAGGAAACATTGCTGAAGCATTTTGAAAGTGCATGAAGTCAGTAAAATAAAAATATCCAAGAAATGTATCACATGCAAAACTTTTATGCATTACCATAAAAAGCATGTTGGAAAAAGACATTAAAAGTGAAAATAAGATCTAACCCTAGCTTTTTAAATTCCAAGTCATTTTCTTCAATAATAGACATCTTTTCTCAAATAGTTTGAGGTTCACAGCAAAATTGAGAAGGTAAAGAGATTTCCCATAAACACCTGACTTCATATAGTGCCTTCCATTTATATCAAAGGAATACATTTATTGCATTGGAGCCCGCACTGACCTGTCATTATCATCTGAAGTCTGCAGTTTACATTAGGATGCACTGTTGGGAATTCTGTAGGTTTTTATAAATGCCTAACCACATGTATCTACTTTAGTTGTATCCTTAGAACAGTTTCATTGCCTTAATTTTGTTTCTTTTCCCACTCTTCTTCCACACCTGGCATTCACTGATCTTTGTTGTCTTTATGCTTTCTCAGATACTTCTTAGTAATATGCATTTAAATTTCTTCCATGTGTCTTGTCATCATCTTCCTAAAGATGGATAATATTCTACTGTCTGGATGTAACACATCTACTGAAAGATATCTTGAAAACTTGCAAAATTTGTCCAGTAAAAGGTGTGATACTCTCCAAGACAGCTTTCATTCTTTGCCTGTCAGTCAGCTTCTCTGGGGTTTAGTTCCTTCATGTAAAATTAATCTGATGGTATCTAAGGATTATGAAGTTTGAAGTTATGCAGCTATTTAGATAAAAATTATGAGATCATGTCCTGATTTTGAATAAACTCAGGTATGGTTATAAGTTTTAATGATAATAAATGTTGGTAACATCTTTTTGGTAGAGCCTGGTGTAGTAATGCATGTCTGTTATCACTTGCTACTCAAGAGGCAGAGGCAGGAGGATCACAGCTCAAGGTTATCCTGGGCAAAGTTAGAGAACCTGTCTCAAACCAAAATACAAACAAAAGGCCTCAGTACATGCTGAAATGATAGAGTGCTTGCAAGTGTGAGGCTTTATGTTCAATGCCAAGTCTTTTAAAACAAGAGAAACCTTTCTGTAAAAACAGATCAGTCCTTTTTACACAATTATCACTTATTCTTACTCTTTGCTAAGATCTTTCTCTATGGGGGGTTGTCAAGTCATATAGTAAGTGATAGAAGAATATGAAGTAATTTATAAAAGGGCTGAGGCCACTACTCTGACTGATGTGTACCTATTCCCTTACTCAGTGTGATGGTCAAAAGATTTGCTGCATATCAAAAGACCAAATGAGCGAGTTCAGGAGAAGAGTATTTATTGAGCATGCAAAGATAATAGGCAACCTTGATCTCTCTCTGCTGCTTTGTTCCACTCAAGGATAAACCCAACTGATTTGGTTGCTGCCTGCTAAACTCTATACCCTTTTCCTGATGCTGATTTGGGGCTTAGTCACATGGATCAGCCACGTGGTTAGTCACATGTTTAGGTTGGGGCTTAGGCACTTGGTTCAGCATGAGAGACTATATGTCTTAAGTTTGTTTGTTTGTTTGTTTTGCCAAGGATGCCTTGCCTTATGAAGCCTGATGTCTTGGTATGTCTCCATAGCATCTTCTTTTACACTCAGAAGTCATCCTTTAAGAATTTGAGTTGCTGCTTATCTCAGTGTTAATTTACTAATTCTTATTCAAGGTAATGAACATTTTAAATCTGTTGTATCATGAGCCACAAAGGGAAATAAGACAAAGCCCTGTTACCAAATACATTTAGGTTAAGTAATGCTTTTGCTCCTTTCATCAGAAGTGCTCATAGCCCAGGTTTGTACACTGTCTCCTTCCCCTAGAAGATCCCTTTCTGATTTGTCCCTGGTTGCATGTGAGGCTGAAGGGAGTTTTCCCACCAGGCCACCGTCTGGGTGTCTGGACTAGTGCTCGCTTACTTGCCTTAGGACACATGATTCCTCACAAGTCAGAAGTATAGTATTTCCCTTTAAATAGCTTCCTTTAATAAATCTAAAAAATTGCTTAAAAATGCCTTAATTTTAATATCTCAAAGTTATGAATGTTCCCACTAAGAGTAGTTAACTACTTAGAGCTGCAGCCCCTGCCTCAGTGTCAGTTAAAGTGGTAACTATTTCTAACTTTGTTGCAATATTTTTTTTACCTCTCCATATGTCTAGGTAGCTTTACCATTTCCTAACTTTTAAGGTTTAAGTCTTCTCTTACTCAGAGGATCAGAGATAAGCTACCTCTTAATCACTGTCACTTGTTGTCCATGCACATACAACCACCCCAATCTTTCCTTTTTCCAATATGGGTAGTAAAGACTGGGTACTTTAAATTGTAAATGATAGTTGCAGATGAATCACATAGTGCACTCTGATTGCTTCCCCTTTCCTGCAGCATTTTATCTTTCCTGGAGTAAAAATTGTCATGATCTTGATTTGTTTCCTTTTCCAGATATTACCGCAGAAGGTCATAGTTGGGTGGGTCTTTTTTTAAAATCTTTTACTTTGAATTCATTCTTTATAGTATATCCAACATGTATATTCTACTTCTATGAGTAGTCATTCTTCCGCTCAGCTGAAATTCAACAGGATATTGTGCTGCGTGCTCTCTCTCTCTCTCTTTCTCTCTCTCTCTCCAGCAGAACATTTGGGTGGTTATTGCAGATGTAATTGCTATTGTTTTCATATATTACTTGAGCAAATCATGAAAAGCAACTCTTTGCCATCAGGGTATTTATGGTTGTAATTTAAGATTAACTTTTATTCTGAAAATGCAGAATGTTTTGCCACATTTGATTCCTTTTGGATAGAGCCAGTTGGGAATTGCATTGTACTCTTTTTTTATAGGCTTTGAAGATTAGAGAGGTCTGTAATTGCCCGCCCCTTTCTGGACCTGACCCTCGGTTATTGTTCAAGCTCACCATGAAGCATTTCCTTGAAGAACCAGAGAAAGAAGAGCCAGATACCACCATGAAGAAACAGAAAGTGGAACCAGTCCCCACTCAAAAGCAGGAACAGATACCATTAACATACATGGTGCAGAAAAAAACTGGAAGCTGAGTTAAAATTTATGTGACTTGAGATATGTGGAGAATACAGCGGTTATTATCATTTTTATGTTGCTTTTTAAAAAAATGATGCTTGAAATGAAAAAAAAATAGATATTCAGGGTCAAATCATGTATCTTACAGGTATTACTAAATTCTAGTAGGCTTTTATTTTTCATGAAATATTGATGCATTTTAATCTTCAATGAGGAAAATGTCAAGGAATAAATTTATATTACACATTTTACTCTGTCTGATACTTGCTTTTGATTTGGAAGGCAGACACTGGTGGGTGGGAAGTCTGGTCATGAAGTAACTTACTATGGAGAGGCTCCTGCTGAGCCCAGACTGTATGTCAGAGTCCGGTGGTTATAATGAACTGGGAAACTGGCGGGCTGAAGGCAATCTGGTGGCAGAAAATAGTTTGCATTGGAGTGGGATTTCATGCAAAGAGAGGATTTCCTAGTCCTCATCTGTGAATGACAAGGGTCACAGCTACAGGCAGAGGCAGAGCAGGCCATTTTTGCAGGGAAACACAAGTTGTTGCTATCTGTGGGTCCAGAATGGGGAAGGAGAGGCACTTCATGTGGTGGTGGTATGTTACTGGCGGCCTTAGTAGAAGGAAATGATGCCAATTTTGACTCCTCAGCTGGACCACACCCTAGGAGTCTCGGGTTCTCAGAGAAGACAACTGCTGTGTTCTCATTGAGGGCTCTACCAGGAGAGGCCGATGCAAGGTGCTGCCCCCAATTTCCTCTCCCTGACCAGCAGGCATCAAGGGTACCAGAGCAAGAACATGAGCAATACAAAACGATGCATCTGATAATGCCCAGAAACTGCTGAATTGCCTAAGTGTGGAAGTAAGTTTCTAAAATATGAATTATTATTTGTACATTATCATTCTTCTCACAAACTGATGAAGTCTAATGATACCTAGGTTACATTCTCAAGGACATTCTTCTTTAAAAATAAAATTTTATTGTTACTATTAAGTTCTACAGATAAATACATTTCTGGTCTTTTTGGCATAAAGTCACTTCTTCTGTTACTTTCTTCCAGTTTCCCCCTCCCATCTGTGCCCACAAGTTACATACATCATTTTCCACAGCGTATACTGAATAGCATGATTTCATTTGTTCACTCTTTCTCCTTCCCTTTCTGTACCCTGTCCTTTATTCCACCTAGAAGAAAAAAACCCAAAGCAAAAACTAACACAACCACCACCAAAAACAACAACAAACCCTATATTTCCACTTCTTGGAGTTTGTTTCAATAAATAGTATTGTAAATGTTCATAGAAGTTACACATTTGTGTTCCTCCCCTAAGGGTATCTTCCTTTAGATTGACTGTGTGTGAATGTCTAGAGTCTTGTATAGGTTATTATGTCCAGTTGTATTTTAGATCTAGCTTCCGTATATGAGAGAAGACATGTGCCATTTGTCTATCTGAGCTTGGCTTACCTGAGTTAGCATGATTTGTTCTATGTCTGTCCATTTCCCTAAAAATAATATAATCTTATTGTTTATAATGGATGAGTAAAATTCAATTGTGTATATATATCACATTTTATTAATTTACTCATCTGTTGTAGGGCATCTGGGCTATTTCTCTAACTTGGCTATTGTGAATAGTGCAGCAATGAACATGGATGTGCAAGTGTCTTTACCTTATCCTGACTTGCAATGATCTGGGTAGGTGCCCAAGGGTGGTATGGCTACGTCATAGCAACGTTGTATGTTTACTTTTTTTTTTTTTTGGCCAGTCCTGGGCCTTGGACTCAGGGCATGAACACTGTCCCTGGCTTCTTCCCGCTCAAGGCTAGCACTCTGCCACTTGAGCCACAGCGCCGCTTCTGGCCATTTTCTGTATATGTGGTGCTGGGGAATCGAACCTAGGGCCTTGTGTATCCGAGGCAGGCACTCTTGTCACTAGGCTATATCCCCAGCCCGTATGTTTACTTTTTGAGGAAATTCCAAACCTCCTTCCAGAGTACTTATACTAGTTCAAATAAGGACATTTTTCTTAAATAACATATTAAGATTACTACAGGTTTCTAAAGACCAAGCTGGTTGTTTGCCAGCTTCCTTATAGATTGCTTCAATAGGGATAAACATCTCATGTTTGTAAAATCAGAGTCCACTGTGTTGTCTCCAGAATAATTTACTAGGTCTTCATCTCAGTCCTTTCTATCACACAGCATGAAAAGCCAGGGGTGAGGCAGAAGAAACAAGGCCTTCACTGCCTGTTCATTCTCACGTGGGATATGTCCTGATGCTGTTCTCCTTTGGATTTGCCTGATTGATTCTATTTAGTTATTTTATTTTTATTATCTTTAAGTAGTTGTACAAAGGAGTTGCCATTGAACAAAGCAGCTTATGACTACAGTATATCTTGATCAGTGTCACCTCTTTCAACATGAATTCAGAGCCTACATAAGTTTTTCAGGGTTTATCATACATTGCTTACAAGCTATTTCTTGATCTTCAAGACAACAGTTATAAGGGAGCACTGTAGCTGCTCCCTAAACTGCAGTTCTTCACATGCCTGCTGATAGGACTTTTGTAAGAGGCACTCCATATCCTGTGAGACATTTGGAGCATGTCACCTAAAGTAAATAGTAAAATGCCATGTAATTTCCCTACAGATTTCCTAAGAAAATAGTGCAGTGGCTACTCTAGTCTGTTTTTTGTTTTCTTCCATCCCATTGTCACATCTAATCATGTTGTTCAGACTTCTTAGAAAACATATACAAGTTGACATCATGTCAGAAAGAGCAGAGATAAAACAGATATAATGTCTTTATACTGCATATGAAACAGATTTTTTTTAACCCAGTAATCAAATATAAAAGAAATGTAACATCTCATCTTGGTGTTTTAGAGAAAATTAAATAACAATTGAATTTAAGCTGTATACATGTATCTTAAGAATTGTGTAGAAACAACCTCTGTATATTCTGCTTCAAGTTGCAGAATTTTTGTTATTGTTGTCCTCTGTGTTTTTTCTTGTGCCTGTAGGGTTTAGACACTGACTGAATAGCTCAGTTATTAGGAGTATGAAGCCAGTATATCCTAGGTACAAATGTAGTCTAATCTCTACTACAATCCAGATAGTTGCAAAACTATATAACATATATACATATATACATATATCTAAAAGAGGATATACAGTCATATATGCCTATTACATAATAGTTCTTGGTACACTTTTGGCATGAAATTAATATTTTACTACCATTATATACTCAACAGAATCATCTGGCCAAAAGATTATAAAGAGAGGAGAAATAGTTATAATTTGTGAAACTGTACCTGTAGAACCCTGAACTTTAGTCTGATTTCCTTATAGATAAAGTAGAGACAATGAGCTAGGTACTAGAGAATTGTAGTTCAAAGCCAGCCCAAGCAGGAAAGTACATAAGACTTTATTTCCAAATAAGCAGTAAAAAGCTGGAAATGGAGGTGTGTCTCAAGTGGTAGAGTACTAGCTAGCCTTGAGTAAAAAAGCCAAGTGAAAGAGTGAAGCCCTGAGTTTAAGTCTCCCCCAAACAAACAAAATAGGGACGATGAATCTCATGGGCTGATATAATAATTAACTGAAATGATATACTTAAAGCAGTTAATCCAAATTGTAGAGTTCCAGGAATAGTAAACCAATTACCATTTTTATTTTTAAGCACTATCGAATTTCTTTGCAGTCCTTTATATGATATATATTATACTACTCTCATTGTAAATCAGGAAACCGAAGTTTAAAGGGGTAATTAAGTTTACTAAAAATCAAGACAAATGACTCCAAAAGCAATACTTACAAAACCATCTCTAAAATATATGCAGAACTAAAAAAATAACCTTCTTCCAAAACAAAACCACAAAGAACCAATAGCCCCCTCATCAAGTGGGCTAAAGACTTACAAAGAGACTTCTCTGATGAGGAAATGAGAATGGCCAAGAGACATATGAAAAAAATGCTCTACATCACTGGCCATAAAAGAAATGCAAATCAAAACAACATTGAGATTCCATCTCGCCCCAGTAAGAATGTCATATATCAAGAAAACTAACAATAACAATTGTTGGAGGGGATGTGGCCAAAAGGGAACCCTACTTCATTGTTGATGGGAATGTAAACTGGTTCAGCCACTCTGGCAAGCAGTATGGAGATCCCTCAGAAGGCTAAATATAGAACTCCCCTATGACCCAGCAGGCCCACTTTTGGGTATCTATCCAAAAGACCCCAAACAAAATCACAGTAAGGCCACCAGCACAACAATGTTCATCACAGCACAATTTGTCATAGCTAGAATCTGGAACCAACCCAGATGCCCCTCAGTAGACAAATGGATCAGGAAAATGTGGTACATATACACAATGGAATTTTATGCCTCTATCAGAAAGAATGACATTGTCCCATTTGTAAGGAAATGGAAGGACTTGGAAAAAATTATACTAAGTGAAGTGTGCCAGACCCAAAGAAACATGGACTCTATGGTCTCCCTTATTGGGAATAATTAGTACAGGTTTAGGCAAGTCATAGCAGAGCATCACAACAGCCCAATAGCAATACACTTATGATCACATAAGATGATGCTAAGTGAAATGAACTCCATGTTATGGAAAGGATTGTTATATCACAGTTGTAACTACTTTCAACATCCCATGTGTATCTATAGCTTCTATTATTGATGATGTTCTTGTATCACCTTCCTGTGGTTGTACCTACACTATCTCTGTAATCTTATCTGAGTATATTGGAAACCGTGTATACTGGTATTAGAAGTAGGAAATTGAAAGGGAATACCAAAATTGAGAGATACAGGGTAAAAAAAGACAAACGACTACAAAAGCAATACTTGCAAAACTGTTTGGTGTAAGTGAACTGAACACTTCAGGGGGGGAAAGGGAAAGTGGGAGGAGGCAGGGGGGTATGAGGGACAAAGTAACAAACAGTACAAGAAATGTATCCAATGCCTAACGTATGAAACTGTAACCTCTCTGTACATCAGTTTGATAATAAAACTTTGGAAAACAAACAAACAAAACCATTTGGTGTAAACCAAAAGAACAACTCATGGGGAGAGATGATGGGAAGGGAGAGGGGGTGGGGGGAAATGAGGGAGGAAGTAACAACTTGTACAAGAAATGTACCACTGCCTTATGTATGAAACTGTACCCCTCTGTACATCACTTTGACAATAAATAATTATTCAGGAAAAAAGATCAAACTATGAAAAGACAAGGAACAAACCTTGTTGTTCAGAACAGAAAATTGACAGAACTCAAACTCAAATCAAGGAAATACATATTGCCTCAAAATCCTAAAAACAAACAAGCAAGCAAACAAAAAAACCCCATGGAAATTCTATGTCTAACTTGGGACATAGTGTAATCCAAAGTAATGGCTCCTTTAGTGTGTAATATTTCTTAGCCTTCAGCCTTCCCTGATGATATCAAGATGGCTGCTAGTAGCTCCCTGGGTGACATGCTTCATTCAAGTGGAAAGAATGGCCTCCTGCCCATGGCAACACAGCCTTCAGCACTAAGCACTTTGCTAGAGCTGTCACCCTGGCAAGGACTGGGCTAATCCCACTTGGTATGGAGCTGTCAGGATCCAACACTGGAACTAAGGATGGGTACAGTCAATACCATCTACTTGAATAGAATGGCTACCCCGTGCTGGGAGGAATGTCACCCTAGGGTCTAGTCAATAAGTGGCAGGCCTAGAGTTACAACCTGTTGTGATTGCCTTTTTTCAGCAGTCAAAGAAACAAGCCAATTCCTTAAAATAAAATGTCTGCAATGATGCTTAGTCTCAGCAAGTGCAATGCATAAATTTCACATCACTATAATTGTACATTTCCATTAATCTATTTGCTTAACCATGGAAAGTTCTTTATTTTTTTAATCTAAACTATATTTTCAAAACCAATTTGTGAGACTGGAAGGACAAAGGATATTGTTTTCTCACAGAGGAAAAAACTAAGGCCTGGATGTATTAGGCAAGTTAGCAGAGTATGCACTTCAAGTAAATGGCTGAACTGGCCTTGGAATTACCTCATTCTTTGGAGAAGCAGGCATTACCTCTATTTTTTTTTTTAAATCAAAGATATTAAGCAATGTGGGTTCAACACTATTCAGCTTTCAATGATAGAACTGAGATTCAAACCCTCATTTTCTGCCTCTGAAGTCTTGTGCTTCTCATCCATTTACTGCCACTTCAGGTGGCAAATCTCATAAAGATAGTGAGGATGGAGAGTATGCTTTCTTCAATCCTCATTTGTAAATTGCAGACCTAATCCCTTTCCCCCTTGTTTAAGAGCAGCGTTTTAATACTCTGTGAGGGATGGTAAAAGAATCTATTTTAAGCATATTCATACATGGTAAGGGCAAAATTCCTGTGAATCGTCTAATGATGTCTTTTAATTGGGGCCTAGATAATTCTTTTATCTCTGGTGAAAAGTATTTTTCAGTTTTTAGAAAGAAAATGCTGGTGTTCTCCCTATACCTAGCCCCTGCCTTCAACCAACAATGTTAGGCTACTACTAGTTCCTAGCCTTCTATCCTGAGACTCCTTCTCCATCACCTGTTTCTGTAAGCAAGAACTCTTACGCTAATTCTGTTCTCTGTGCATAAGGGTTGGAGTGTCTGGACTCAAAAACAGGGTCTCTCACTGCCTTGACTGTTTAAGACTTCTTTCTGAGTTCTCTAGTAGGAGAATTTGGTAGGTGTGAGTTGTAATTGGACTCTACTGTAGTTCCTACTATCAATAGTTGGAGCTGTGTGTGAATTGAGGCCTGGGCTAGTTCAGGGTTAGATGGCATCAGGCCTACATTGACTTTAGAATTTTCCCTTATTTGTATACTGTGTGCTTCTATTGCCCATTGATTGAGCTTTGTGTTTTGTGAGCTGGGCGGTTTCCCACTTGCTACAGAAGCCCTGGGTCCCCAGTGGCTATGTTTCCTGTGTGTCAGAGAGTGGAAACAGTGAACAACACTGAGGTCAGCACTGGAAGAGAGAAACTGAGGATTCCAGGCACTTTGTCTGCTGGTCTTAGTACTTTCAGAACCTGCCTAGCAGTAAGGTGCATGAAATCCCGTTATCCACTAGACCTGGGCTAGAAGTTTTAGTTCTTCCTAGCTGCAAACCACATGAGACAAGGCAGCTGCTCTGGAGGCCATGCAATCACCAGCCATTGACTCAGCCTCTCACATTGCAGTTAGTAGTCTGCAGATAACAGCGCTCACTCGCTTCTAGCCATGAAGTGTGGGGCCACTACTCACTGTACTTCCCAGTACAGTGATTCCCTGATCTGTCTTTTGCCTAAACTTTTCAGCAGAACTCCCTGCTCTATGACTTCCTCTGATGGTCACCTTCTACCCAGACACTCTTGAGAGGGTGTCCCCAGCCTCCCTGATTTGTGATTGGCCCTTGTTCTCAGGTCTCCAGAGTAATTTAGTTTCAAACAATATTCCTGACCCAAGATAGTAGGTGGCTGGAGCTAATAGCACTCCTGCAGCATGGAGAGCTATGCTATGGTTCTCACCCCTGCCCCCCCCCCCCAATATTTGCTTGCCATGCAGGAGGAACCATTGTTGTACTAAACTCCTTCATTGGACTTTTTTACCTGAGAGTGTGCCCTTAAGAGCTCAGCCTCTACAGTTAGACAGACCTAGGGTTGGGTCTGAGTGTGTGCTGGGTGGATTACTTCACTTGGTGAGGCTCAGTTTTCTTCCTCTGGAAAATGAAGATAATCAGTGGATGATCTTTAGGGAAGTGTGAAGGCTGGTATGTGATAAGGCTCAGTACAGTCCCTAGTATGGGAGAAGTCCTGTCAGGATCAGCATCAGCATTCCTGGTTGGTGTCAGGATGCTGTTGAGGCCGCCTCCACCACTCCTGCTTGAACTCACATGCAGCTGTGGTGTTCCCCGCGCTTCTCCTTTATGATATGTCAGGCGCACCTGGGTGTTCCTCAGTCACAGACATGGGCAACCCTAAGGGGCAGGGTATTTGTTCACTCCCCAAGGGCCTCCCTTCATCTAGTTAGGGTTAGTCAGTAGGTATATGCCTCTCCCTCCCTTCCTCTTGGGATGATTTTGAGGTACGCTTCTGAATTTGCCAGAGTTTCCTTGGATGGGTGAGCTTTAGTTGATTTCGTTGTTCTTTCTTCCCTGCCTCACCACTACCCCTCACAAGAGCTTCCTAACATCACTGACAAGTGAACCACTCATCTTCTCTACAAAGTATGCCAGCCTTAGGGCCTACTTTTGGGGGAACCCAAACTGTGAAATTAGCTAGAAAACATTATTTAACCCCCACAACAACAAAGAGGAGAGAAGTAATCAGTTTCTTGTTATACAGCAAGTAGCTCTAAGAATCCTTACCTTTGGGGGTTGTTTGGAGAAGGTTACCAGTCAGTTCTGACAGTAACGGGCTCTTTAACTGTAGTGTTGCACACCTGATGCCTTTTGCCCTTCAGAGTGTCACTTTCTCTAATGATATAGCACTGTGATATCCAGAGTGGCCATAAACATGCCCAGAGATAATGGCTATTCCAGTCTCAGGCCATACAGTCATCCCTAGAGCAGCCTTATCGTTTCAGCCTATTATCTGTGATTCATAGACTCTGGATCCAGAATGACCGTAATAGCTATTATGAAGTAGGAGTTTTGGCTTCAAAATCATAGTCTAGGCATTGTGATATGTACATGTTTGTGGCAGTTTGTCTGGAAGCAGAAGAAATTTATTTAAAATCCAGAACAGATTATAGATAACACCAGTGGCCTCATCCTGAACAGAAATCCTTGAGTTGAAATGCGAAGGAAATGCAGACTCAGAAGATAATCCAAGCCTATTTTGCAGCCCTTAAATTCACTCTGTGAGATGGTCCTTGGGTCAGATTGGTTTAGAACTAGAGTCAGGAAGACCAAGACACTAACAAGAGAAGCATCGCCAGGAAGAATAATGCCATCTATAAATGCGACTTCTTACAAACCAAGCCCTGAAAGCACTTGACATACAGTAACTTGTCTGCTTCCTGCCACAATTCATTGAGGTGATTCTGTTTGTCCCACTGGAGCCCGGTGAGCCTGAGTGACTTGACGTAGACCTCACAGTTAAGACTATATTGACCTTCTAAGCTCTTGATGTCATGCCTTTTGGAGACACTAAATGAGTTTATCTCTTTGGCTGGTTGATTATTTGCATAAAACAATGTAATGTGGAAACATAGTGTCTTTTGAATCAGGCTTCATAAAATGACTTCTCTTTCCTGGGACTACTTTCTTTCCTACCAAATATTCTGTATTTATCCACCTAACTTTGGATTTATACCTGGAACATAATGATTGTTGTTTGCTATTCTTCTTTCCCTCACCTATGGCTTATGCCCCACCTACTTCCAGAGATGATTTACAAAGGGGCTAGAACTTGAAGGGATTCGCTTTTTGCCAGGGAATCTATTTTGTCAAAGAAGTAAACTTCAAGAGACAAAAATAAAAGGAGGCTTTTTCATCAATTTTTGTTTTCTGCTACAGATGACACTAAGTAATAATCAGCCATTACCCACCTTGATTTCTGTGTCTTTCTGAACTCTTTCAAATAACCCATCAGAACCAGAAAGTCCACCTTCATTCCCTAGTCTCAGTGACATAACAACAACAACAACAACAAACCCAACAGCTAGAACTTCCATGGTCAAGCTCAATAACCACTACTGTTCACTGACTCTCTCAAAAGGAACTGCCTCAGTCCCCCCCCCTTTTTTTTTTACCAACAATGTTGACAAGTTTCTATATTAAAAGTATGAATGACAAAATTAATATAAAGCTAAACTAAAAGTTAGGTTTGGGTTAAATATTCCTAGAGTAGGAAGTGTTCATTTCTTAGAAAAGAAAATTTTGTTATGACAGATGATACCGAAGAACTAATTTTCAGGACTGAAGTTAATGATCACACAAGATGTACAGCACAAGCTTTTCAGGGGGTCATTTACCCAGTGTGACATGAGTAACATCCTGTGGGTTAGGCAGCAAGACAGCCCCGCCTCTTGCACCTGTACCTTTCCTGTCCAGGACAGAATCAAGAATATCATTCTTGATGGCAGAAGAGGGCAGGAATAGCAGCTAATACTTAATGAAGCAAAACTATATCAGGCACTGTACTCAAAACAGCATTTATCATTCAGTTTTACACACTGTAACACTGCTGTTGCCCACTCAACAGTCATTCTTCCTTTTCAGCAAACATCAGTTTGCTTTTGGTGGTGATGTGTCCTGCCTGAGAGAATAAATCATAAGCATCTAAGTCAGTCATGATAGTTCTATTTATCAGTCAGTAGCTGGTGTAGAAATGGGCAGTTGACCAGATCTGAGCAATGAGAAATAAAGCAAAATAAATACTTTTCCAGGGGTGTCAAAGTGTTCTATTCCCTGTTAAGAGAGAAACCATGGAAAAGGCTGTTACTATTTGGAGCCCAAGTCTGAGAACCTCTGTTTACACCTGTATGTTCTTTCTTTCCCTGTTTTCTCTAAAAGAATTCTGGAGACCCTACACAGTACCCAAGGTCACTGTGTTGCTGTGCCAATACTGGCATTTCCTCCCTTGAAACATTCAGTGAAATCAGATATTTAATGTCCTTATTACTTATACATTTAACTGGTTATTTTCTTACTTGTACCAAGAAGTATTTCTACCAGTACAAGGGTTCCATTTTACAAATGAGAAAAGTAAGACTTAGGAAAGTGAAGTCACTCTCTGTATATCACGCAGCTAGTTAGTGAGATGCTTCAAACTAGGTCTGCCTGAATCTAAGATTTTTCTGTCACTATTCTGCTGGGGGCAATCTAAAGTCTAGAGAGACAACATTCCATGGGCAACATGCTAGCCCAGTCAATTAAGAAGTGTTGACGGGAGGCAGCTT
The DNA here is from genome assembly GCF_023159225.1 of Perognathus longimembris pacificus. NCBI lineage: Eukaryota > Metazoa > Chordata > Mammalia > Rodentia > Heteromyidae > Perognathus > Perognathus longimembris. The sequence continues at coordinate 39,795,400 of NC_063167.1, read as the reverse complement.
GGTAGAAATAAAGAGCTCTCAAGCACTAGAATTGTTCACGCAAAGGTTGCTAGAGAGGAGAGTCAAGATCCATGTAACCAGAGATGAAGAATGAGGATGGACCATGAGTAAGAGGCAAATATCTCATAAGATATTCTAGAATAGAATCAAATGGGCTCAAAGAATCATCGAAATGGTAGTTGTGGTTCTGGCCAATCAGATTTTTTTTTTTTTTTCAAATTTTTATTATCAAACTGATGTACAGAGAGGTTACAGTTTCATACGTTAGGCATTGGATACATTTCTTGTACTGTTTGTTACCTTGTCCCTCATGCCCCCCTCCCTCCTCCCCTTTCCCTCCCCCCCCCCCGAGGTGTTCAGTTCACTTACACCAAACAGTTTTGCAAGTATTGCTTTTGTAGTTATTTCTCTTTTTTTACCCTGTGTCTCTCAAATTTGGTATTCCCTTTGAATTTCCTACTTCCAATACCAGTAAACACGGTTTCCAATATACTCAGATAAGATTACAGAGATAGTGTAGGTACAACCACAGGAAGGTGATACAAGAACATCATCAATAATAGAAACTACACATACACATAGGACGTTGAAAATAGTTACAACTGTGATATAACAATTGTTTCCATAACATGGAGTTCATTTCACTTAGCATCATCTTATGTGTTCATAAGGGTATAGCTATTGGGCCTTGTGATGCTCTGCCAATCAGATTTTCAGCGTGATGAAAAAGCGGTGTTTCAGATATCTGTGCTCAAGGAGATAGGACTGACGGCTCTGCTCTTGGACCACAGAGGGTAGTGTGTTGAATGGTGAGGGTCAGGACTGCGTCACCATCAAAGTCCCAGCAATGCTACATTAGCTGTGAACTTCAGTTTCCCCTTTTGGCAAATGGGGAGATGGCCTCAGAATACTTCAGTAGGCCACTGTGAAGATCAAATGAAATGAGGGAACACTTCCAGCAACACTTACTTTAGATTTGCTATGTACTTAGCTTTCTACTGAGTCCTCAGATCCACATGAGATGGAAAAAAAAATCTTCCTAAATTTAAAGTATTAAGTATAAAGTTATTAGTTTTTTATTCCTAACCAATTGTCCCAGTCTTCTATCCCTCCTACCCTACAAAGGGGAAATAAAAGTACCTCATTCATCTGTTTTGAAATAAATTGTGCTTTTATCTAGGAAAATAGAAGAAATGGCTTCAACGGACAGTTTCCAGCAAGACAAATCCCCCAATGGCCTCTCTCTGCCACCGCTCAATAATAGTGTTTGCTATAAATCAGAGAGCATCTTTATCAAGTGCCTTGGAAGCACTTGGGACCGATTTAGCCCTGGTGTGAGATTAATCACAAATGCTGCTTTAAAAAGAGTGATGGGTATAAATAAGAAGGTTTGGTGGAGATCACTTTGATTCACCTTGATTGAGATAGCTGGAGTTTGAAGAACTGAGACTCCTAAGGCTTATTATGATTTAAACATTTGTCAGTTTGAGAAAAATTATCACATCCAAAAAATAAATTTCTTTATTCCCAACAGTGACCTAGTGGAATGGTATGGATGAATGGTTTCGTTGTTTTTTTAAGTGCCAGATGCTTCCATCTTCCTTTTTAATCACTGAGCAACTCATGCAGTTGGTCTGGCTGCCCCTGTTTTGCAGATGTGAAAAGTGAGATGATAGCAGTTGAAATGGCTTGTTCTGGGTTATGCAATGGCCAAGTCAAGTGGATGAGGGAAGAGCAAAATTCAGGTCTCTGTGGCTTTACTACCTTACCACAGAACCTGCTACAGCTCTGCTTATTGACTCTTGGCAGTAGAGATCAACACAGATAGCAAGAAATGAGTGGAAGTCTGTAACTACTACCTCCAGAAAGGCTACCTGAGACTGTCCTTTGGGACCTAGGCTTTAACATCACTGTTCTGTGGTGATCTCCAATATCTCATATTTATAAGGCAGGGGATGAATGAATGAATGAATGAGTAAAAGTCTTCCACGCTGACTTTCTCTCTACTCACATAGTGGAGGGGCTTCATTAGCTCAGTCTTTAAGAGAACACATGTGGGAGCATGGTTCATGAGTGTTCCCATTTCAGGTCTACTTCACTGTGTCCAATGGATTGTTCCTTTCTAGCCACTGAGCACAGCATAGGTGTTGAAGCAGGGCCATTCTTGCCACACACAGGATGTCTCGCATGGACTTGTGAGATGATAAGGGAGTTATTATTATTTTTTAGAGTTCCTAGTGGACATTTTTTCCAAGGAAACTCTCCATTGACCTTTTTAAGACTTTTTTAGAATTTCAAGCCCAGACAGCTTCATTGATATTTTTTCTTTTCCACCCTCCCCTTTCATAGGTATAAGACCCTCGTCCTGGTCTGAAGTTTACCCTACTTCGTCTTCCCTCCCTTAACTTTTATGAAAGTTTCTCTAATTCCATCTTGGTGTCCACTTTTCAGAAGTTACTAATAGACAGACATATGATTCTGTTTCCCCAAACCAAGTATGTGTCATCCAGAAAACAAATCAATACTATGACATGGTTATGCAACCGAAGACTACAGCGCCATGAAAATGAATGAGAAATGCAGGTAACATAGATATACCTCAAAAATGGTGAACAAAAGCCCAGCCAAGAGCTGGGTGCTGGTGACTCATGCCTATAATCCTAGCTACTTAGGCAAAGGCTTGAAGATAGAGGTTTGGAGCCAACCCAGACAGACAAATCACAAGGCTCTTAGTTCCAGTTAACCCACAAAAAGCTGAGAGGCATAGTTCAAGTGGTAGAGTGCCAGCCAAGTGAGAGATGTAGGCCCTGAGTTCAAGCCTCAGTACTGGACTGGCACACACACACACACACACACACACACACACACACACACACACACACGGGGAGGGTTGCAGAGTTACACAGTGTTTAATGCTTATATAAAGTTTTAAATAAGTCAAGCAATGCAGTTCATCATTTGTAGACACATAACGTGTAATGAAAGTAGAAAAACACGCTAGGGAAAGATAAACACCAAATCAGGAAAGAGCTTATGACTGAGGAGAGAAAGAAAGAAGGCTTGTACTGAAAGAAGCATGATTAGCCATAGTTGTTCATTATACCTGGGCTTATTATGTGCCAGAAGTACTTCAGAATAAAAATTCAAATGTTTTAAGTTATATCCAACAAATGACTTCTGGTGAAAACTAATAAAATGAACTGGGAAGATTTTAGAAAATTCCAGATACATGTCATACTATACCAGTTCTTGAGTCTTAGTCTATTGTGTGTGGCTTTTACTTCAATGACTTTTTCTCACACTCTGTTTCTGTTCTTTTGTTCTTCCACCAACCTTGATCAGTAGTTCTGAGAAAGAAGACTCTCATCAACACATTTCTGAATCCCTAGGGCTATGATGGCAGCAAGAGAACAACTGTGTGTTTGCCATGTCCTTAATACATGGTGAGGCACTGAGTACAGAGATGGCAGGTAGAACAACATGGAAGAATATAAACTTCTTTTGCAAGGTATCCAGAAAGACAAAGGGTCGGCCTTGTTGGGTGTGGTTACATCAGAGACTAGGTCAAATGGATTGCCCATTTGAATTCCTGTTACTGTAACAGCCACTGTGCTATATACTTCACTGAGCTGTGTTTTCTTTCTTTAATCTTCTCATTAATTTGAAGACTGGAGCATTAATCATCAACTCTGTTTATAGATAATGAAACTGATGCATAGCAGATCTGAGAGTAGCTAGAGCCATCTATTTGCTGATTAGAAGAACCAAGTTCACTCCAAAATCTCTTTGGTTCCACTTGCCGACTGGGAGGCCCTGTATCTTGTTAATGAATTCATACTGCAAGGCAAAGCAATGGATCTGCTGTGAGTTTACTCATTTATCTATCATTGTACTCACTTATTTGTTACTTACTGCACTAGTGCTAGAGTACAGCAATAAATAGCACAAGCTAAGACCTGCTCCCTAGATGGAGTGAGTGTAGGTACAGAATTAGGTTCCATGATGGAGACAAGATTTGTGTTGGATGATGGTTAGGGAAGCACAGAGAAGCAGAGCTCCTTCCTGTATGTGATTGTTACCTCAGAGTATCTAGACTTCCTGGAAAATGACTTCTGAAAATGTGTAGTGAGGGATATAAGAAAGGACACATTCTAAGACCAGAAGATGAGAGGAAGGAGACCTGGCTTCAAATGACAACCACTCTAAATATTTCCTTCATCTACTTTCTAGGCTCAGAATCCTAGACTTCAGGATGCCTTAACCAGACCTACCTGTGTTAGTTTAGGTCCTCTGAGAAAGTAGACAGGGTGACATTATTAACCCTACAAGAATCTGGCAGGGCAGCTGCCTGGGAGTGGGTGGAGATGCAGTCTGGATGCTGGATGCTGAGCTATATGCTCAGGGGATCTGTTCCTGCCTGAAGGAGGAAATGCTAATTTGCATTTATGCAGCATTACTGACAGCTCACTAACTTGGGCACCTTTGAGCTATGCCCACCCAGAGGAGGATTCGTTTCTTATTTGACAAATGTGCTTTGTTGGCTAATGGCATCTCTGCCAAGAAGCTGGGCTTAGGCTTCATGCAGAAACTTGGATGCAAGGCTTCCTTTCACAAACTTCTGCAAGGGCTGTGGTTCAGCCTTTTGGAGTCTGTTTCTACTTTAGTGACCTACAGTAGGTTAGACTTCTGTTTCTCTAAGGTCTCCTTCTGTTGTGATACTCAAAGGGACAAGGAACAGCACTTTACCCACACTGAGTTTAGGATCAATACTTTATCCCCTGGGCTTGTGTCAGCTTTGCCATCCCCCAGGGCAGTGCTCACTTCTGCCTACTCAAGTCTGCCTGAGAAGCTCAGCTACACCATGCTTGCTTTGTACCTTATGGCTTCAGAGTGATGCTCTTTCTCTTTGTCTCTGTCTTTGTCTCTTCCCCTCCCTTCCTCCCCTCTCTTGTGCTGGTACTGAGCTTGAATTCAGGTCCTGGGCACTGCTGTTTGATTTTTTAATTCAAGGCTAATGCTCTACCACTTGACCTATAGCGCTACTTTCAACTTTTTTTTTTAATGGTGGATAATTGGAGATAGAAATTTTAGATTGGCTTCTAACCTCAATCTTCAGATCTCAGCCTCCTGGTAGCTGGAATTACAGGTGAGAGCCAGTGACACACAGCTGATGTCTCTTTCATTTCCTGGTTTGATTCTCACAACTCCCTGGTAATATTGATGATTTTGTTTCATCGCAGAGATGAGGAAAAAGCAGCTCAAAAGGTAAAACTTGGCAAGGCCATACATACAGTATGTAAAAGGCAGAATTCAGGCTTGAACACAAATCCAAACAGAATTCTTACCCACCCTTTTAATTGCTTATGATGTTTTTCTGCATTGCATATTTTTCTTATTTTGTCTCCACATAGAATAGAAGAACCTCAAAGACAGGAGACATGATTCCATCCCATTCCAGTTCTTCCTAAACATCACATGCACACAGCAAGTGCTGTCTAAATGCTATCTGAATTACAGCCAACATCCTGGAGAGCCAGACACATCATTTGTAAAACCCTGGGAAATCCTTGTGTCAATACAGATGACTGTGAATGCATGATAACACACATTGGTGTCTTTTATGCACACACATGATATAGCTTGTGTAACAGCTTGGAGAAAGCATTTCTGGGTTAAACAATACAGAATTATCCTGCTTAGGCCTGTGTGACAATTGTGGATTGGTTGGCCAGAATTCTTGGCAACCGCATTTCTGCTCTGTGTTCCCTTCATCTAGCTCAGGCTCTGTACCTCCTGTTATTAGTACCAGATCTTCTTCCCCTCACCCTAAAAACAGGGACCACTTGCTTAGGATTATGAATTAAGCCTCTCCTCATCAAGAAATCTTCATTTCTCTTTATGGCCTTAGGGTTTTTCACTCCTGATTTTTGTGACTCAACTAACAGATGGTTCTAGCAGGCAGCCGCACAACTCACTTGAAGTCATATATCTGAACAGTAGCAAGACACACAGCAAGTGTATATACACTCTTTTAAATTGTTATTGTAAAAGTGATATCCAGAGGGGTTACAGTTACATAAGTCAGGTAATAAGCACATTTCTTTTTTAATAGTGTCACACCTTCCCTTGCTTTCTCCCAGTTTTTCTCTCCCTCCCCCCGCCTCAAGTTGTATAGTTCATTAACAACATAGTGTGCAGACACTCATTCATCTGTCAAACCCCAGATTTTCACAGGTAGGGAATCTCATGACCATACAGATCCATGTCTACTGGGCCAAGTGCAGACATGTTTGTGCCTATGGCAACAGACACAGCATTTATGTGCACACCCATTCATGTTGTGCATGTGGGTTGTGTTCACAGGCCCATGAACACACACAGGCTGTCAGATATGCAAATTATTCTTTACATGGCCTCATATATCTCTTAGAGTATGGGTAGCAGAGTATGCAGACCCAGTTCCCTATCCTTGTCTAGTCAGGTACACACACACACACACACACACACACACACACACACACACACACACACATCCAAGGGAACAGAGGCATTGTCAGCTTCCTTTTCCTCATGATGACACATTCAAGCAGATTCCACTATAGCTCTTGGACTTTCAAAGACATAAGCTCACACCTCTTCCTTGAATCCAGTTCTTCCTTTGTCAACTTGTCTGGCCCTAGGAAGGTACTAACGCTTATGGTTTAGGATTCTCTGGGTTTTCATACAAGGAAGGCCTGTCACCTCTGCACTTAGACCTCCGCTCATCAGGAGCTCTCTGCTCTCAGTGGGGAAGGTACTAAGGCTCATGGTAATTAAATCTCTTTCCTTTTGCTTCAGCAACATTGATCTGTGCAGGGACATTCTGTAACTCCAAAGGAACAAAGCTTTTAATTTCTCAGCTGGAACACACTGTTCTTAGACTTGTTTCAAATGTGAGTTATTACAAGCGAGAATTGCAGCATGCTTTCTCATCATCAGAAACTGCTATATCTTAACAGGTACTTTCTCACTATTTCATTGAGTTTTATAATCATCCCATTGGATAGGGAGTAAATGGACTACCCCATTTTACAGAGACAGAAGCTGAGACTAATAGCAGCTGTCACTAGCTTCTATGTATATCAGAGGCTGTCTTAAATGGTCAGTTACAATGTCTTACATCCTTATCATAACACTAAGAGGTATGTATACCCTAATATGTATTTTACAGATGAGGAAAATGGAGTCTCAATTATACTTAGGTCATATTATAATCTGGCTGCTTTTATGCTGTATTAAGCTACAGAAACATGATAGAGGATATTTTTTCTTCTGGGTAAAAACTTAAAGCAATGGATCCTACATTTTAAAAAAGATAATAGAGGTTTGTCTCTTGCTATATAAAGCTCTAAAGGAGTGCTCTTCTCTAACTAGAAGCTGCTCTCTAACTAGTAACTTGGAAATCCACTTCCCTTCTTTCGTATGGCTCTACCTTTACACAGGGCTGCAAAACTACTGTGTCCATTTGTGTCCCAGCACGCAAGAAGACATTGTTGATGAGTTATTGGTGGGGAGTTACATGGGCCAGATCTACAAGAGAAGGGTATCACTTTCACTGTTCTTCTATCATCTACAACTCAGTCATGTGGACACATCTGACTATAACCCAGTAGCTGGGCCTTGTAGCAGCTCAGGTTTATAGGGACTCCCAGTTTTTGGTCTGTTTCCCCATATCCCAAACACTGATAACCACATATATTATTTTCAAATGTAATTGATAGGAGTCATAAAATATTTTGTCCAAAACAAGCACTCTATTCAATAAGAAATGACCCATTTTTTTAAAAAAAGTTTTGAGACTATTTTGGGGGTATCCTGAATCTCTAAAATATTACTGAAAATTGAGATGCCTTGAGATTGAAGAAATCTAAACAAGAGATCTATGCCCTTTTTCTTGTCTTTCTTTCCCGTAGTTTAACCTCTGATGTCACTGACTGATTTTGGTACCCTGGATATTGTATATATGTGTATTGGAACTAGGGAAGGGGAAGGGAATATCAAAATCAAGAGACAAAGGGTAAAAAGACAAACCAATGCAAGAGCAATACTTACAAAACTATATGGTGTAAACTAACTGCACAACTCATGGGAGAAGGGAAATGGGGAGGAGGATGAGTGGGGGAGGAAATGAGGGAGGAGGTAACAAGCTGAGTAAGAAATGTACACACTTCCCATTTGTATGAAACTGTATCCCCTCTATACATCACTCTGACAATAAATAAATGAAAATGAACAAATGAATGAATGAAAGAGATATCAGGCTGACCATGGTCCAAATCATGTCCCCTCTGCTCTTTGCATAAGTAACAACAGTGCCCTCCTAATCCTCCATTTGTTTTCCTGCAGTGTAAGATGGAAGCACTACACTAAAGGGGAAGAAGCACAATTGCAGGTATTCCACAACTCCTCAGATTGAGGAGGGAAATATTTGTAATGTTCAAGGCATGGTAGAGCCAGCAGAAGAATATGAAATCAGTTATGAACATGATGGACTATCTGTCAGAGTTCTGTTTGTCTCAAGACAAGTTAAAATCAGCACATTTCTCATCAAGGCAGAAAATAACAACAGAGAAAAAAACAGAAACCTTTTGGAATAACTCAACCATGGGGAGAGTTCAGTACTTTCCCCGATGCTCTTTGGAACACCAGCTTCATGGCTCATTCTGACACTTGCTGGCTCTGCAAGCACTGATGCTTGCCTTTCTGATTTTCCTTCCTTCCTTCCTTCCTTCCTTCCTTCCTTCCTTCCTTCCTTCCTTCCTTCCTTCCTTCCTTCCTTCCTTCTTTCCTCCCTCCCTCCCTCCTCCCTCCGTCCCTCCCTCCTCCCTCCCTCCTCCCTCTTCCTCCTCCTTTCCTTTCCTTTCCTTTCCCTTTCCCTTTCCTTTCCTTCCCTTCCCTTCCCTTCCCTTCCCTTCCCTTCCCTTCCCTTCCCTTCCCTTCCCTTCCCTTCCCTTTTTATCTGTTCCTTTCTTTCTTAACAGTCTAGCAGTTGAGCTGGGAATCATTTGCATTTCTTCCTTAGATACTGAGATTAAATGAAAACTTCCAAACCAATTCTTCCCTTTTTCTTTCACAATCCTGGAAGTAGCTCTGGCTCTCAAATGCTTTCTTGTTTTATGTCTCCATCTTTGCTTTCCTTTTTTTCTTGTCTCACTTCAACCTTTTCCTTTTATTTGCTTCAGAAGAAGGGAAACAAGACTCAATACTAGTAGGAGAAATAAATGGGCTCTTGAACACTGGTCTTCAATAGTTTTGGTCCTGTGCCTCTACCAACAATAAAAAATTTGAAGGTACAATACCTCTACACACATCTGCACACATTTTTGTGTGTGTGTTCCATTCCTGGGGCTTGAACTCAGTACCTGGGTGCTATACCTGAACTTACTTTGCTCAATGCTAGTGCTCTACCACTTGAACCACAACTCTTCCAGCTTTTTTGGTAGTTAATTGGAGATAATAGTCTCACAGGCTTTCCTGCTTGGGCTAGCTTCAAACTGTGATTCTCAGATCTCAGGCTCTTGAGTAGCTAGGATTATAGGCATGAGCACCTAGCCCGCATTTCTTTTAAAACAAATTTAATGATTACTTTTGTACTAACATTATATACATATATATCACACAAATGAAGTTTTAAAATGAGAATTTCTTAAAAGCATAATACATAAAGCAGTGATTCTTACCTTTTCAATTGCTTATAATGTTTTTCTATATTGCATATTTTTCTTATTTTGTCTCCACATAGAAAAGAAGAACCTCAAAGTCAGGGGACACAATTCCATTCCATTCCATTCCAGTTTTTCCTAAATATCACATGCAGCAGCAGGTAGGTTCAAACCTCAGTATAACCAAACAAAGATTATATATTAGATGGGTGCTTGTGGCTCATTATCTGTAATCTTAGTTACTTGGGAGGCTAAGGTCAGGAGGATCATGGTTTACTTGGCCCAGGTATACATCTGAGATCCCTTCTTCACCAATAGCAAAATCCAGTAGTGCATGCCTGTCATCCTAGCTACCTTGGAGGCTAAGACTGCAAGGATCACAGTTTCAGGACAGTCTGGGTAAAAAGAATCTATTTTGATGCCTGATAGTATAGACACAAGGCATAACTAAGATGCCTCCTCCCTGGCCAAAAAAAAATAAAAAATCTGGCATCGTGGCAAGCACCTGTCATCCCAGTTCCCACAGGAAGCATGAAATAGGCACATCATGGCTTAGGCACTAGCCCTGAGCAAAAAGAGAGATCCTATTAAAAGAAAATAACCAGTGCAAAAAAAAAAAACAGAAAAGGGTGGGGGCTAGAAGTGTAATTCAGTGGTAGACTGCCTGCCTAGCGAGCATAAGGTTGGGAGTTCAAGCCTTAATGCCACATAAATATAAATAAATAAAAAGAAAGGGCCTCCTGTCCCATTATACCAGTTGGTATCGGATTGAACTTTCTGTATTGATGGACATGTGACTATTGGGCACTTGAAATACAGATGGGTAACCACATTTCTAATGTAAGTAGGTTTAAATTTAAGAAGCCACATGAGGCTAGGGCCTCCTCATTGGATGGGGCAACTCTAGACTCTGAGCTCCAGGATCACAGAAGCCAAGATTGACATACCATGGCATAATCAAGCACTGAACACACTGCCCGATACCCAGGAGGTGCCCATAATGAATCGTCAAGGAATGAATTTGTGAAAGGGAAATCTTAGGCACTGCATAAGAAGCATCCATCTGGCAGAGCACTGATCTTTAGTGGACCTTTCTTGCCTTCCCCTTTCTCCTGCTCAACAGCAGCCAATTATGCTCTCTTGCAGAAATGTCATTTGAGCTCCAGAAATTGGGACAGAGACTGGATTTCAGGTGACTATAGGGGACAGAGGGAAAGAAGCCCCTGTATCTTTAATGGGCCACAGAGGACAAGAAACCCCCGCCCCTGCTCTCCATCCCTCCAAGACTGACTAGAGAGTTGGTCTGTAACAGAGACAGTTAAATTAATGATGAGGCTCAGTGACAGGAGGCCAGAGCAGCCCCTTAAATGTCACCTTCGTTATTTTTCAAGCCAACAGGATGACTGCCTTCCCCATTGGCTTCCATGTTGTTATTGTTATGCCTCAGGGTGGAGGGATTTCCTCCCCTAATCCCTACAACATGAGCTGTGTAAGTTCAACAAGGGCAGGAGGCAAGATGGCACAGGCTGCTTAATAAGGAGTTGGCTGTCACCAAGCTGGAGCTATTGTACAGACATGAGGAGGTAGCAAGAGAGGGTAACTTGCTGGGACTGCCCTGCTTGCTACCTTCCTGTGATACAGCATCTGTCTTTCCAGCCTCGGGAGTGAGGAAGCATTGTTTTACTCTTGGGCAGCTTTCCTCCATACTCCTTCTCTGGATCAATACTTCAGGCTACAACAAAACTCACCCTGGCTAGAAGCAATGAATTCTGGCATGGGGGCCAGGAGATGCTAGCTGGAAACTGGACTCTGACATTATTGTTGTGCTTGACATCCAACAATTCATTTTTCATGCTGTACTCAAGTTCCTACCCTGAAAATAGAGAAAGGCCGGGTACAGCACTTGGCTGGTGGCTGAGTGTGGTCATCGCTGTTATTTAGCCTCTGTGAGACAGCATCCAAAGGGATGCTGGGAGAAGAAATGTGAAAATCAATTTCAGTATTCTCAACACCAGAGGCAGATTAGAATTAACTGGAGGGCTTAAAAAATTGATTGAGTTATTTATTGTCAAAGTGATATACAGAGGGGTTACAGTTTCATAATACAGCAGTGAGTACATTTCTTATCAAACTTGTTACCTTCTCCCTCATTTTTCTCCCACCTTTTCCTGCCCCAATCCCCTCCCCCCCCACGAGGTGTACAGTTGTTTTACAGCATACAGTTTTCTAAGTATTTTTGTTGCATTGGTTCACCCTTTACCCTTTGTCTCTCCATTTTGATGTTCCCCTTCCCTTCCCTACTTCCTATAAATGTATATACAATACCTAGGGTACCAAAATCAGTTATAGTGACATCAGGGGTAGAGCTATGGGGAAGAAAGACAAAAGAAAATGGCATAATTTCACATGGTATGTTGAACCTAACAACAGCAATGATAAAGCACTTATTTCCATAACCTGGAGTTCTTTTCACTTAGCATCATCTTATGTGTTCATATGTACATAACTATTGAGCTATTGTGATCTTCTGTTAGGACTATCCTAGATATGTACTAATTATTACCAGTGAAGGAAACCATCGAGTCTGTGTTTCTCTGGGTCTGGCTTACTTCACTTAGTATGATTGTTTTCCAAGTCTTAACTAGAGGGCTTTTACAAAACCCCAATGCCCGCACCTAAGCCCTAGAAATATGGATTTGAACTTTGTTATCTGTGGTGAGGTCTCAGTGTGGAGCTTTCAACCACAGCCTTGCTAGGTGATTCTGAATCATGTTTAAGGTACAGTGGGAGATTCTTCATATACAACAAGAAGCCTAATGATTTAGTGACTCAATAGGTATTTATTTTACATATTTTTTAAATTTTATATTTACTATTCTTAGGAAATTGTACAAAAGTGTTTCAAGTCAACATGTCAGTTTATGAATATAATGATCTTGATCAATGTATCCCTTCCATCATTCTCCCCATCTCTCCTAATCCCACCCATCCCCTTCATTTTACTACTTTCATCAATGCATATTTCAAAGATCATGTTTGTAGTATCTTCTCCCAGATCTAGTAATTGGGGCCTATGTGATACAGGATCAAAATGGCCCTTGGCTTGTACAGATACATGTCCATCAATTCTTCCATCTTCTCTCCTTCTGCTTTCCTGTCTTCTTTCACTGTTCCTCAGTCTGCATGCTTGCCCACTGTCATCTCTCTCATCTGTATACTTCCTTCCTGTCTGTCCTGTCCATGCTTGCTCTGCTTTGTTCACCATTACTACTTCAGGATTCTTAGGTAAAAGGGTCTACTATTTCATTTTTCCATTTCCAGTTTACAATCCATAACTCCTGTTCCTCAGACAAATGAATGAAACATAGTGCCTGTGAATGCAGATTGGGTTGCCAATTTGGGTTCTAATCCCAGCTGAGCCATTTAGTAGTTGCATAATTATTTTTCATATGTATAAATATATAGATATATGGCATATAGGAATATGTACATGTATAAAAGGTTCAGGATAATATTCAATATGTATGCATAGTATGCAATGATGAGATCGGAGTACCTTTCACATTCACAATCCTATTAGCTATCTTGAAGTATACAATTAATTGTTGCCCAGCAATTCTATAGAACATTAGAAGTTATTCCTTCTAACAAACAGCTGTCCTGTATCCCCTAGCAATTTTCTTTCCACCTTCCCCATGTGCTTCCCAAGCTCTATTCTACTGTCTGCTCCTAGAAGATCCAACCTTTTAACTCTCTATATAAGTAAGACTATGGTAGCACTAAATACAGTTCTGCTGGATCGTTTTCTTAACCCATCTGTGTTTTATTTCCCTCACGTGTGTAACTAGGCTGCCAAAGACCCCAGCCTTTGCTTGAAATCAGCTCTTGTTGTCCACCCGACCCTCGCTTACAGTGTTATAAGAATTAAGAAAAGGAAAGAAAATGAAGGGATTAAAAGTATTTAGAACAGTGATCAATGTTTTCCTACCTTCTTTAAGTTTATATTAACAAAACTGAGGTGAGATGACAGAAAAGTCACAATCTGCCTACTGTGCTGAAAGACAGAGCCAGAGTCCAGACCTCTTGGTATGGAGGGGTCAGCATCCTTGTAGGGACATTTTTCTGCTTTGACTACACACATTTGGAAGATATTGGGGTGCATAGAGGATACAGAGACATTCGCTTTGTCACCCACAGCTTCTGAACCGACTTCCCAATGGGTAGCAGATATCAGAATAAGGGCATTTTTTTGTCTGCGTGTGTGTGTGCGCGCGCGCGTGCGCGCTCCAGTATGGGGGTTGAACTTATGGGGGTTGAACTTGTGGCCTTTCTTTCTCACTCTGTTGTTTTTACACTCATGGTTGCTGCTCCATCACTACAGCCATGCCTCTAGTTTCAGCATTTTTCTGGTTAATTGGATATAAGATTCTCTCCATTTTGTCTGCCAAGTCTGGCTTTGAACCTCTGATCTCACCCTCCTGAGTATTACAAGTGTGAGCCGCCAGTGTCTGCTTATCATCATTTTAAAGGCAGTTAGGAGGAAACAGTACCCTTATGAAGCCAACCTCAGATCTCTATCAAAGAATTAAGTGCAATGGCTGTCATTCTTTCTTGTGCATCTCACTTTATGGATGAAAGAGATGTGCAGCTGGTACTTGAAGGGCTCTGAGTGAAGTAAATGAAGCAAATTCAGTAGATGTTCACTAAACTGTGCTGTCTCCCCATTTCCCCAAACCTCTTTATAAAGTTGTATTAGGTTCTGCCAGCCAGCGTCTATTTACCTTTGAAGAGGATTTTCTTTGAGGGTTAAAGTCTGCTTTGCCTGCCCTAGTATGTGCTTGTAGCCTCAAGATATTCAGGTTCCATACAAGTGGCCCTTAAGAGGAAGGTGTTGGTGGGCGTAGAAGCCCAACTTCGGCTCCAGTTGGATGAAGTTTTATCAGCCTCACCTGCTAGTTGTTTGTGTGTCTTTTTGGTTTCTCCATACCCTCTCTCCTTTCCCCATAGGTGCTTTCTGGTCTCCCTCCCCTTTGAACTACTGTGCTGGAGTCCATCTCTCTAAGCAGCTCATGAGGAAGCACATGTGGATCAACCTCAATGGTGCCATACAGTAGGGGAAAGGTGGAAAAGACTCCTTACCTCCAAGGAGTTCATGGGAAGCTGTCAGGGTGGTCAAGTCACTGCCCACATGTGGCTGGAGACAGCTCAGTGCCAGGCAGCTCTATCTTATTAAGAAGGGAGGGGCAGAAAATTTGACTTTCCCAGAATAGACAGTGGAAAGCAGGAAGGATATGTAACAACCAGTTTCCTTAACTCAGAAGGGAAGAAAGCTCAGTCAAAAACTTGACTAGAGGATTGTCTTGTTGGGAGTAGAAGGAACTGATGGCATCTGGGGATGGTGACAGATGCACCAAGAACAGCCTTGCCACCAGGACAGGAAGAGGAGGAGGGAGCTGGGGAGCTGGAAGGAGGAGGAGGCAGAGGAGGTGGTGGCCTCTGCACTGTGAAAGCCATCTGTATTGCCCTGAAGCCATTTTCCTCTTCCCTGCCGGCCCCTTGAGTGCCCTTCACAGAGCCGCCTCTGGCATCCTCAGTATTCTTGGCCAACCCCTTCATCTGTCTGTGAAGCTGTCACTTGCTCAAGGTGAACTTTGAGTGTGGGTCAGCCCCTCCTCCAGACATCTGGCACCAGGCCTCTTGTTCTCCTTCTCAAGCTCCTCTTGCTGGTCTCACTCATGGTGGCTGCTGGCCCTGGCTACACTGTCCATGCAGGGAGATGTGTGATCTTGACCTTGTACTGAAAAGGGAGCTGTATATCAGTCCATGGCCCATCTGAGTATTATTCCCAGTGTGTTCCCTGGCCAGAGCTCCTGGCAGGAGCAGCTAGTAGGCCTCCTTTGTTCCTGGATTTAACCCAATGGTTAACTAGATTAGAGGTAGACAACTAATCCAAGACTAGAATAGTGTGCTTGATTGAAAAGATTGAGCTGAGTCAATTGATTGATTTGAAATTGGAAATTTAGAAATCTCTGCAGTGTGTAGTGCAGCCAGCCCGGGAGCCTGAGGTTGCATAGTCATGAGCTGGACAGTGTGGGAAGAGAGGGAGCAGGCAGATGTAAGGGAGAATTGTAACAGATCCACTAGGGCTCCTAGGCACAGTTAAAAACTTCCTAAAGATCCAGAATCACAACAAATTGAAGAAAGACCAGATAAATGGGACTACATCAAACTGAAGAACTTCTGCATGGCAAGGGACATAATTAGCAGGATATATGGAAAGCCCACCAAATGGGAAAAGACCTTTACTAGCTATGCATAAAGACAAGGGCCTCATGTCTAAAGTATGCTTAGAGCTCAAAAATTAACCCTTCCCTAAATAAATCCTCAAAGAAACAACTACTCAGTTAATAAATGGGCTAAAGACTTAAAGACTTCTCAGAAGTAATTTTCCTGATGTCTACATCCACAGCAGCTGGAATTATAGGAGCAAACCACTCTGCATGGCTAGCCCTTCTAATTGTTCTTTCTTTTTTAATGATTCATATTTTGTATGGTATATCTTTTTAAATCTTCTTACTCTTTCATTTATTTCATTAAAAAAATTCTGGTGCTACAGATTGAACTCAGAGTCTCATGCATGCTAAACAGATTTTCTTCCAGTGAGCTACACCACAAGCCTTTCTTTTCCTCAGATACTTTTTTTTTAATTTTGGAATATTTTTAGATATTCAGAGAGTTTCATATACCCTCACCCAACCTCCCCTGATGTTAACATCTTAGATTATCATGGTACACTTGTCAAAACTAAGGAATTAATGCTTGTACAATACTATTAACTAAATTACAGATTTTATTTGGTTTCACCAGTTTTTCTACTAATGCTTTTTTTTTTTTTCCTATTCCAGGCTCCAATTCAAGACTTTGCATTGTATTTCATTGTCATGTTGTCTTAGTTTCTTTCTTTTTCTCTCAGGCATTTGCTGTTTCTCTTGACCTTGACAATTTTGATGAATATTGGTCAGGTAGTTTTTTTAAAAATATTTCCTCCAATTTGGACTTGTCTGGTACTCTCTTGTGATAGGCTGAGGCAAGGTGACATATTTGTTTCCCGGATCATTTCAGGAAATACATGTCAACAGGCTGGCTTCTAGGCTTGTCTGCTCTGTCAGGCTACTAGATATTTCTTTTTCCTACTTGGTTCTTTGCAAGTAAGTCACATGCTCCATCCTTCACTCAGAAGTGGAATGAAGCTTCACTTCCTGGAATGACAAAAAAATAAATAAAAATAAAAACAGAAAAACTACTTTTCTTGGAGTTTCTGTTTTTACTCATTGCATGGGTCTAGATTTCAGGTTACCTCTGATCTTGTAAGCTTGGAGAAGAAAATAAAACAACAGGAAACTGAATCCACTTGCAGTTGTTTTTGCTTTTCAGAGTCTTAGACAGTGGTTTTGTGAGCTATTTGGTTGCGTTTAGTGAGAGCCAGGTAGAGTGCTGGGTATCTATTTTGTCTTGACCTGAACACCCAGACTCTTCATTCACTATTGACTAATCCTATCACTTATATCCCTTTCACTCATTTACTGACCAACATTTTTTTACTTACTACTTCCTTGTACATCATCAATTCACAGCTACTTACTATCACTTACTACTTACTTCACACTTACTATCGGTTAGGTGCCCTGCAAGTCACTGAAGTTACAGACATGGAGGAAATGGATTTCCTATCTCCAAATTCTCAACCATAAAGGGAAACAGATGACTGATCAGATAAATAATCAAGGTAGTAGAAATCTAAGAGCATGGTGCTAGTATCTGCCCAGGGCTTCTTGCTGCAAGGTGACATGGTGCAGGTCTTCACAATGAGCCTGCAGCACATGTCCATATTCCTTTTCTTATAAAGCCATTGATGTGATCACGAGGGCTTCTCCAGATAACTTTCTCTAACCTCAATTACTTCCCAAAGGTAACTCCAAGTGCTATTAACAAATGAATTTTGGGGTCAATATTTAACACATGGGCATGTGGTGATAGGGTCAAGGCACAGCTGAAGGTTTCCTTTAGAAGGCAGCCTGGCAGCAGGAAGTTATCTTTCTGCTTGCATGTAGATCTGGGATTAGGGAGCATCTCACTCTGAAAGGATAGCATGTATGGAGGAGCTGACCAGGTGGACTGAGAGAGCAAGAGGAGCATGTGTGAAGCAGTAGTGACTCTCCTCTTTGTCTTTGGTACTCTAGGCATTCAGGGGAGTGTGTGACTGAAATCAAGGTCCTCCTCCAAGGTCCTCCTCAAGCTTAGAGAACTCAGATTAGCTTTCTTGTCTATTCTGACCTTAGGGAGGGTTCCATCTGCTTTATGGTCTCTATCACCGAACAAAATTGAGGGCTTTTCTCCAAGGACCCTTGCCAGTGTTCACACATCATACATCATATATTAAGGACAGGAGTATAGCAGAACTACCTCTGCAGACATATCTGGAAAGGGCTGGGAGTAACCTGGCTCCCACCAATGTTTGGGTACAAGAAGAACCAGGTCCTGAGATGTACCTGTCATCTCCAAGAACCTTCCACCTCTGTCTTTCCTGCTGATTTCCAACCATTACAGGTTCAAGGCCTCCCTATTCACCCCCTGACATATTCTACATGTTCTGTCCCCATTCTAACCCTTCTCTAAACATTAGCTCTGTTGGTTATTCACTCGTGATTGTGGGAAGGAAATATGGAAGTAGTCAGAGCCAAAATGGAGTCACTGCATCAAATCACTCCCCCCACAAAAGAATGTAAATAAAGGGAGGAGGTTATGAAGAAAGTGTTCTTGTCATAATTTCCATCACTGCAGGGGCTGCCCAAACCATAGGCTTGTCCCATGGCCATCACAACGTGCATATAAAGTGCCTCTGCAAGGACATCTGCCCAGCCCCTCTCTGTGTGATATTGGACTAATGGTGCTCCTGTTGTTCATCACTGGGGCCAAGGCTTATTGTTTCAAAGCACATGATGCAATCCTTCTCAGTTTAACTTTATAAACTTCCCCTTGCCTCCTTCTCTCGGATCTTCCCATAGTTTACCATGGCTCTGATCTCCACTGCAGTGCTCTGCTAGTCCCCTTGTGATTCTTTGGTTCTCACCCAATAAGCAGAATTATTCTTTGGGGGATCTCTCTCTCTCTCTCTCTCTCTCTCTCTCTCTCTCTCTCTCTCTCTCTCTCTCACTGTTTATTTTTAGATTAGCATATACATGAATGTGAATGCAGCTGCATGTATTCTACTTCAATTCTATGCCAGACCTTGGCTTCACCATTTCCTGCCTATGAAACCTCCTTTCATTTTCCACACTGTTCTCATTCCTTCTGTTTTTAGTTTTTTTTAACTGTAAAGGTGATGTACAGGGGGGTTACAGTTACATAAGTAAGGTAATAAGTACATTTCTTTCTGAACAGTGTTACCCCTTCCCTCATTTTTCCCCACTTCAGCCCCCCCATTTCTTCTCCCCCAAGTTGTACAGTTCATTTCCAACATAGTGTCTAGTGAGTATCACTGTTCTGTTGCATTGGTTTACACTTTGTCCCACCATTTCTGTGATTTCCTCTTTCCCTCCCCCAATCAGATAAACTTATATACAAGACAAAGGGTATGGAAATCAAAAGTGTCGCCAGGGAATAAACCAATAAAGTGTGTGTGTGTGGGGGGGGAAGAAATAACTGAAAACAGAACACTAAAAACCTCTTGTTTCCATCCTCCTGTATTTTTTGTTGATCTCTTTCTCTCCTCTGTCAGGATGGATGGCTCACCTTTCAATGGTTCTCATCCTATTCTCATGCATTGCTCTGGCCTCCTCTACCCTTCAGTCCAGGGGGCTGTGCAGTCTACTAGTGAGGAAGGACGAGTCTGAGGATTTATTTAACCCCTTTGCCTGCCTATTGGCGCCTCGGTTCTAGTAGCTGGTGACATTTTTGCCTAATTTCTGAAACCACATAAGAACCTTAGTTACAGTCTTAACTTCTGCTTATGTTCTCTGTCCTCAAACTTCCCCCTTGAAAGCTTGTCAGGGCCTTCCTGTGTCCAACTTCTTTTCTCCTCCCATAATTGGGCTCCTTTATCTGCAGACCTAGAACCAGGACCAGCCTCACATTCTGAGGTACAGTACTAACACCCAGCCAAATATCAGCATATTTCAGGTTGAGATAAAAACCATAAATTTGAGGTTCATCTATAATATAGGATGATTATACAACATGATGATGATGATGATGATGAAAACATGATGATGATGATGATGAAAACATGATGATGATGATAATGTGTTGATGATGATGGTGATTTTTGTGGTAGTATTGGGCTTTAGACTCGGGGCATTTCATTTACTAGAAAGGTGCTCTACCACTTCATCCCTCTTTGCTCTGCCTACTTTTTTAGATAGGGTCTATGCTGTCTGTGATGTCCTGGATTGCGACCCTCCTATTTACGTTTCCTGCTATAGTTGAGATGACAGGTGTGAACCAGCATGCCCCTTTTTTTCTGTTGAGATAGGGGAGAGGTCTCTCAAATTTTTATTTATGTTTTTGTGAGGGGGTAGCGGTCTCAAACTATGATCATTCCAATCTCTGCCTTTCTAGTTGCTAGGATTACAGGCATGAGTACTAGAGCCCAGCACCCATCTGATACTTTAATTGCAAAATTGATTTTAGCTGGGCTTTGGTGACTGATGCCTGAAATCCTAGCTACTCAGGAGACTGAGATCTGAGGATTGAGGTTCAAAGCCAATCTAGGCAGCAAAGTTCACTAGACCCTTATCTTTGATTCAGCACTCAAAATCCAGAAGTAGAGCTGTGGCTCAAAGTGATAAAGTGCTAGCCTTGAACAAAATAGCTCAGAGGCAGTGCCCGAGCACTGTGTTCAAGCCCCATAGACAACCAAAAATAAATAAAATTGATTCTGGGTAAAATCCTTGTCTTTTACCTGGCTAAAACGATCCTATTAGTTTTGTTCTGGTATTAATGGTCAAAAACCCTTAGAGAGGAGGCTGGAAGCTCCTGTGGCTTAGTTGTGATTTCAGCTAGTAGTGGTGACCTCTGTCTTCTTAGACCCTGATTAGTTCAGGATTCAGCAGGTCTTGAAATTCTAGCCAGTGAAGGGGAAAGGGAAGCCTGCTGAGAGGCCCCAGAAAGGCTTGCCTCTATAAGAAAAAAAAATTCTGGGGAAGAGTCACCTTTTTCTGTCTTAGAATGCTGTCCCTCTTGTGATGGCCAGAGCTGTGGCAGCCCTTGTGAGGCTGTGCAGTACAGACCACAAGGAAAAGAAGAAAGGTGGGGAAACTCTTCTGGTGCGAGGTGCCTGCCTTGAACTATGCCTCCTCAGCCGTCCTGTTGCTCATGATCCACTTCATTTTACATCATTTCTGGCTGAGTTTGCTCCCATCCCAGATAGAATACCAGGTGTTATAATGCCTACATTGCAACAGTCACAGGAGAGAACTTCTGCTCATCTTATAGCTCCCAGCTCAAGTGTCACCTCCTTGAGGAAGTTCTCCCTGATTGCTCATGCTAGTTCATGTTGTCCTGTCAGATGTTTGTCACTGCTTCCATGCATTGCTTCCTTCTTTCGTTTCATAGCACTTGCCAAGAGTTTGCTTACCTGAGTGTTGATATCCCTTTTCACTCCTCACCAATCTATAAATTATGTAAGCTCTGTGAAGGAAAGCAATGTTTCTTTTCCTTTTTATTTTGGTGGCACAGTACTGTAGTTTGATTGAAATGGGGGCTCTGTGCTTTATAGGAAGGTGCTCTACTACCTGTTCTCTTCTCTCCCCATTTGATTATTTTTGCCTGGATCATACCCCTCCTATTCATGCTTCCCACCTTAAATGGGAAAACAGGCAAATACACCATTCTTGGCTTTTTTTCTTTTGAGATGGGGCTTTGCAACTTCTTTCCTGGGGTTGGCCTCATACCAAGATGCTCATCCCCCTGAGTAGCTGAGATAACATGCAACCACCTCCCCCCCTCCCCAGACCCCAGCTATTGCTTGAGATAGGGTCTTGAAAACTTGGTGCATGATCTGGCCTCAAACCATGATACTCATATTCTCTGCTAAATTTACAAGCAGCTAAAATTAGAGGCATAAGTCCTCAGTGCCAGGGCAGGCAATGCTTCTTTGCTGACAATGGCATCTTTTACCAGTAGCATGGGGTGCAACATATAATTGAACCCCAGTAAGCATTAGTTGAATGAGACAGGGAATTAATACATGCACCTACAACAATATATTGCTTAATGATGGGGACATATTGTGAGAAATGCATCGTTAGATAGTTTGAATGTGTGAGAAAACCAATGAGTGTGCCTTACACATTTGTTATAGATGATACAACTCACTACCCACCTAGACTGCTTGGCAAAGCGTGTATCTTCACCATAAGATAAGTGGCCAGTCCTTGACCAGAATGCAGCACCTGACTGGATTTAAGAAAAACAAAATGGTTTATGGCAGGAAAGTTTACCTCTGTCTCCTTTCTGAGACTGAAAAGTTGATCAACCCCTGCTTTTTCATTTTGACAAATGACTTTGTATCCAATCACTGGCTGATGTATTTCTAAACATTTTTAATTCTCCTTTGAAAGGTACCATTATTCCCTCCCCTCGGGAGCAGGTACTATTCCAATACCCCACCTCTTGCTGCTATTTTTTTTTCTTTTTAGCATGGATGACAGGGAAGCAAGCCCATTCTATGGTTTTTCTTCCTCTGTAGCCTCCAGGTGACTGATCAGTGTTACCTGTGATAAATGACCAGATGGCTGCTGAGCCCGGCTGGAGTCGGGCTCCCTCACCACTGAACACTCAATGCTTGACTAAGGAAACCAGGGCCACATGGTCCCCAGGGCTGTCCTCCAGGGCTACCCAACATGTTGCCTTCTATGATTCAGTAGGGACAGTGGGGCTCAGAAATGGAGGGAGGTGTAGGGCTTGGGAAGAACAAGCTACAACAGCTTGTGGTGCCTCAGGAGCGTTCTGGAAACGAGCCAGAACACCATGGTGATTTATTTTTATGGAGCATTCGTTTGCAGGGAAAGGTGAAAGCCTGGGAGTCTGCAGACACAGTGAGAGGAGAACTTCCCCTTGCCTCTCTCTCAGCCATCAACAAGGAACAGCAGTCACATCAGTGGTGACAGCACTAACTGCAGGCTGAGGGGAGACTGGAAACAGGCATGCAGTAAGTGCAAAGGTCCAGTGAAGCAGTGCAGCCTCTCTCAGGTCCATGGAGAAAATGTTCAGAATACTCAGTGCACCACCTGCCCAACCCTTCATCCTCCTTCTATCCCCAGCCCTCCTGATTGCCCCTTGCTCAGCAGATATAGAGGCTCCTGGTGGGGGGAGGGCTAGGAGGGAGAGGACTGACTGATTTCATTTTATTTAAAGCAGTGTTCTAGTACTCATTTCACCAAGGAAACCCTTATTTTCTTTTTGTAACCAATATTTGCAACTCCTGGAATAAAGAGATTTTGGAAAATGCTGGTGTGAGCAAAGCTGGTTACCATGTATCCCTATACACATAATAAACATGTACCAGCAAAGCAATTAAAATTTACTCATGTGTTTACCCACTTATTCATCCATTCATGAAAGATCTACTGTAAGACTCCTCTTGTATTTCAATAAGCTAGAAGCAAGGGATAGCAGTTTGATTGATGCCACAAAATCAGATAACAAATTTCCCAATTGTTATCTTAATCATAAGTATGCTGAGTGCTATTATAAAAAGGCATAAGGTATATCCTAGACAATCTAATAGGTCTAGGAAACCTGAGATGGTTATATATCATATGCATGTAGTAGAATTAATTAATATAATAACATAATACATATCATATACACATACAATGACATAATGTAATGTGATAAATATATATACAACATCATGTAATTAAGGTTTTATTATATAAGATATTTTATTTTATGTATAATTTAATAATACTCATCATTATAGCAACTTTCATTTCAAAATAAACCAAGTACTTTGAGGCATCTAAGAAAACTCCTTCCCATTAACAGTGATCAACTGATACATATTTATGGTTTTCTTCATTCTGGATCCAGAACCTTCCATGTCAAGAATGAGCAGGTAGCTTTTTGGACCAATAAAATATGAGTGGAAGAGAAAATAACTCACACCTGTCTCTCCTCAACAGCAATGAGAATATAAATTCTGGAGCAGAGACATTTGGTTCAATTCTCTGATGTGAAGGGGTGAATTTTTCTAAGTGAATTGGTTATCATCTATAAACCTTAGTTTCTTTAACTCTAAATGGGATAATTCCTACCTTACACCATTAATGATAGGGAGACATGAGTGATGTATATAAGACTTGTAATATTTGGCATAAACCACAAAATTGGCTACCTAGATTTCTCCTGGTATATTTTAATTTCTCTTTTAATATAGTATGATGATGCATGCCGAGGGTATTAAAATGGTTACAAAAGATGATTTGGGGTAATATGTGAGGAACCCAAACCCAGAGACGCTGAACACTTTTATTTTTCAGTGTCACAGGAGTTTTAATATTGGAGCTGGAATGAGTAACAAGAAAGGGGAATGGTATTAACAGTGCTAAGTCACCCCTTAAGATTTACTAGGCACAGCATTATTTCATTTAATCATCATAGCTTCGTCACAGTAAATTAGTGTAAGCCTGATGTCACAGATACAAAACCAGAGGGAAGAAAGGTGAAATGCAGTTGTATAACTAATGAATGGTGGGAGAGGTGGAAAAAAATAGACATCATGGCTAGGTGCACACCTAGCTAGGCAATAGAGCATGTATTTAGAATACCCAAGGCTGTTTCTAGCTCCAATGACAAAGGGAATAAAAGAAATTAGATATTTTAGGATGAACAATTATTTAGCAGAAAAAATAGTAACTATGAACACTCCATGTGAACAATGAGAAAGGCTGGTTGTTAATTTTTCTTTAGAAGAATAAACATGGCCATTCATTTGTATACAAGTATGACCTACAACATCTGCTGTGTTATACTTAGCTTGTTTATAAAATGAACTTTTAATTGTAGACTAGGCTTATGAAAAACTTGCAGAGATGGCCCAGGGATTTCCCTCACCCTTTCCCCTACTTTGTCTGGTGTTCATGTTCCGGAGTAGCATGGCTCATTTGTCAAAAGGAAATGGGCTGGGAACATCACGAACTCCAGACTGTATTCAAATCCCACCAATTTTCTATTCATGTCCATTTATTCTTTGAGATCTAACCAGGGGTACCATAGTTAAGTTAAAAAAAATCTTAAAGATGATGTAAAAGTTTATATGCTAATGAGTAAAGATTTGACTGGGTGGCATAATTATAATGTTGTTTTTAAAAATTGTTTTACTCTTGTGTTTGAAATTATCATCTTCCTCTGACCCTGACTACTTGGGAAGCAGGCTCTTGCGCTGTAGGCTTCTTCCCACCCAAACAAATGCTCACATCATCTCCTGGAGAGCCTAAGGCACACATGTTGGTGGGTGGAAAAAGCAGGTGATATGGAGGCAGAGCTACCAACATCATCACTGGAGGGGATCAAGACAAGGTAGGGGCTGCATGCATTTAAATTTAGCCTTATGAATCCAGTGGTTGGTAAATCTCAAAGTAACTTCAAATGCATGCATTTCTCCATATTTGAGCTTCTATGATACTCAGAGTAAGCATTTATGAACTATCTCTATAGTGTGAAGCCCACTGTTGGCTGCCTTCTGTATACTACCTCTTGTAACCCTCAAACTAAGGATACCTGTTTTTTTTTTAAATTCCATTTGCATTTTCAAGATCAAAAGAATGCAATCAGAGTCTAAGTGGCTTGTACAGACACAGCTTGTCACAAGTGTTGAAATCCAGGTTTTTCTGACCCCATTGTTCTTCTGCACCCCCCAGTGGTAATCCTTTGACTTCTTTCAATAAAAGACTGAGATATTTGTCATCGAAGGGAAGCCTTATCATTCTGTTGAGTTGTTAGCTAAAGGACTAAGGGGAATGAGGTGGATTTGGAGGAAACGAGGAACTTTCAGCAGGCAAGGTGGGGTCAGCATAGCTAGTGGGGGATACACCATGTACCTGGAGTGGAGATTCCAATCTTTTCCAGTTCTCTCCTTCAACAGAACAGTAACAAGGAGTCTGTGTCAACGCTTGGTTAGAACTTCCATTCTGGAAGCTTTGAAGGCATCAGATGTGTCCCATTAGTCTACAGATCTGTCTGGGCAAATTGCTTGGAACCCACTGACAGGAGTTTTTCTTGAACCAGATACTTGGGGAATCTTTCAACTTTGTTTTGGGGGTTCACACACACAAACAAAATAAATAAAGCGGGATTTAAAGACTGGAGGAACCCCAGTGTGCCCTATTTACAAACTGCTTTAGCTCCTTCCAGATTTTATTTGATTTTCTCCTTCACTGAGAAATGGGGAGACATCAGAATGACTTACGTGCCAAAGAGAGGACTCGGGGCCATCTTTCAGCCTCCTTCGTCCCCTCGGTCCGTTTCATGTGACAAGATGCCCTCAATTACTCTCTCTGGAGGGGTCCCAGTCAGAAAGAAGATGGAGCCAACCATCTGTTACCGACTCCAGTGAGCAATTTAATTTCCTCTGGTTTCCAATGAGGAGGATTTCATGAGTACATAAATTCCTATCAGCTCTGGTTAATCAGGAGCTTGCTGTCTGAGGGGGTGGAGACCATCAAGCCATAGACGCCCCCTGACCAGGGCCCACCAGGAGGGCACCCTTCAAGGTGGTGGGAAACCATATGTGAGAAGTGAAGAAGGTCAGAGAAACTTCCCTTAGGGATCATCCAATCTGACACTTCCTTTTATAAATGAGAGAATCAGTGCCCAAGAAGGAAAATACTCTGTGTAGCCAGGCAAGACAGAGTTAGGACTTTGAACTAAGGCGCCCCAATCTTCAAACTGCCTCTCGGCAGAGTGACATCAGGCAGAAAGAATGACTTGACTATTTGCCCTCTGGTTTAATCTTGAGAGAAGGGACCAAACAACAGAATTGATGATGACAATGACATCCACAGAAGAAGCTATATTTTATATGACCATCTCTTGTATGAGAGTATGGAGTTACTAAAGTGGGTTCTAGAGACAGGATTCAAATATTCCTTCTGTCACTTACTAGCTGTTCAATCTTGGATAAGTTCCTCTAACTCTGGAACCTGTAGCGGACAATGTCAGTTCATGCCTATCCTTACTTGCATGAAGCTTGGGCCCATTTCTCCATGTTAGGCACCTGCAATTCTTCTAAAAGTTTGCTTGTGAGCCTCCTGCTTTGTCAGTGTTCATTGTAGGATTGGTCTCCTAAGGGTTGCCTTTGGCCAATGAATGTCTGATGTGGGGGTATCAATGGCCCAGTTCAGTTGCCTCTGAACTAGGATACTTCCTAGACACATGTTTTATACATTATCCAATTTCTTTGCAAGGTTATGCAGTTATCAATAGCAGTAGCTGGTTTAATAGTACAGTTATTCGCTACCCTCCCTGTCTCCATTGTTACCAATGCTAGTTGCACCTCTCCATCAGCTGGTTTGCTCTTGAGTTCTTGCCACATGACCTGCCTCTGTTGGATTAATCTTAAAACAGTGTTTCAGCTGTCTCCTATAAAAATGGCAATAATGACTGGTCTAAAAACAATGATCTAAGAACAATGGTCTAAGAACAACTGGTCTAAGAACAATGCCTGGCCCTTAGTGTGAAGGCAACACATGTTTTCTATGTGACTGGGTAAATACTTATCTCATTGATTATCTCATTAAGTTCATTCATTGCATGTTGTTACTCAGATTGTACAATAATACAAGCTCTGAGATGTTGAATACTTTCCCCCAAGCCACACAGTTTAATAAAGATTCAAACATAACTCCATCTTCAAAGCTCTTCCAGTTTTGTACCTGCCAGTCAGGAAGTAAATTTCCTTCCCTAATTCCAATTTGGGTCAAAGGTCCTCCCTCCTGTGCTTCCATAACAGCACTGATCCTGGTATTGAAATGACCCCCTTGTTTATTGTGCACTCTCCCTAGGATATAAGCTCCATGAAGCCTGTGGATTTCCCTTGGGCATCTTTGCAAGTTGAGTCTGTAGGCTGATGATCAACATACAGTAATCTTGTGGGTGCTGAACACAGTATTTCCTCTTTATCCATACCATTACTTTCCTAATTTTGAGTTGCTGAAAGTCAACAGAAATCCCAAACTACTAAATGGAAAATTCTAGAAGCATGCAAATCTTGTTTTAAATTGCATACCATTCTGTGTAGCATGATGTGTGTGTGTGTGTGTGTGTGTGTGTGTGTGTGTGTGTGTGTATGATCTTTACTTCAGACACTATCTTGGTTATCGTATCTACTGTCATGATACAACTTGCTTGTGTTCCAGTAGACCTTATTGTATTTAACAATGACTCCCAAATGAAAGAGTGAGCAAAGAAGGCACCAGGATGTAAAATATTGAAGAAGTCAAGATGACTTTAATACTTTGCTGGAAACACTGCACGGAATAAAGGGGAAAAAAAACTATATGGTACGTAGAGTTTGGCATTATTTTAAGTTTCAGGCATCCACTGAGCACTTTGGGACACATTCTCTGCGGGGGTGGGGGGTCCCTGGAAAATAACAACGCTAACTCTGGCAGCAGTGAGCAAGCTGTGGAGGCTGGCTGAGGGTGAATCCCAGTGTATAAGTGAGGCTGCACGTGGGTCTCATGGTGCTCAGATTCCACCCAGAGTACCTTGGAAATATTCCCAACATCTACGCTTCTCCCTGTGTGCTACTGCGAAGATTTGTAATCATGGCAGATGGGCCTCTTGGAGGTTCTAAAATTTCATCAAGGCCATCTAATCCTCTCTAAAATCTTGTCAGGAAGACAAGGATCTCCCAGGTTAGCACACAGAGATAAGCAGGACTCTAATTACAGCAGTTGCTCCCTTGTGAGGTCTTCCTGCAGTGACAGAAGCAGCTTTCCAGGACTGATAAATACTGTGGGAAAAGCCAGCACAAGGCAAGAGAGGAAGAGGCTAGAAATGCAGAGACCTTCTAATGAGAGCCAGCGTCGGTGACTGGACTCAGTGCTTTTGAGTGCTTACAGGACAAACTCCTCCGTGTATTGCAGGAGATTCCAGGTTCACAGTCAACACATCTGAGTTTTTGCTTTTGTTTTTCTGGGCTCTCACACATCTGTGTAAAGACTCAAACACTGAGCTATACTCACAGCCCATATTGTTTGAATTTGAATCCTGTTCCATCACTTATGAGTTTGGTGATCTTAAGCAAAATTTTCAGTGCCTTTGTGGTCAGCTTTGTGTAATGGAAATAACTCTTCTTCTTGGTTTTGTCATAAATATTAGTGTGGAAAGTGAAACAGGGGTCTGCCTTGCAGTAAACAAGTAGTCAGCTCCTAGTTTCTATTCGGTTTTGTTCAAGACCCAAAGGAATGGAACAGATGAAGACAGGTTTTGCTTTCAAGGAAGTCAGAATCTAGACTGGAGGTCATTTGATGGTTTACTTCATGTGCAATAAAATATTGAACTATGTTTCCCTAATAAGCATTCATTATTGAAGGGAGCTGAATGACAGAAATGGAAGAAGATTCTTGGGAGTCCAGAGAAGCAGTGTCTAGCCTAGCCATGGTGGGGATGGGGACCACAGAAAGTCAGGAAAGGTTTCCCAGAGAGCGAGCAAATCTGAAGTGAGTCTCCTGGGAAACTGAGTAGACAAGGGAGAAAGACTGCCAAAGTGCTGGAAGTGTGGCAGGCTTCAATATTGGGCAGGTGAGCGGTATCAGCTGCTCTTCTCACCCTTGGGGCAAAGACCAACATAATACTCTGAGAATCCCATTCCCTGTCTGCCTACCTGCCTCAATCACTTCCTGCTGCCTTAGAGAGTCTATAAATAACACTCAGAATCCCAGGCCCAGTCTGCTCCCTGCCTTAGTCACTTCCTGCCCCTCTCCCCTCCTCTTTGACTGTTCTGCCTACTTCAGCTTGCCTTCTCCAGGAACAGACACTGAGCTAGTCTCTGGCCCAGGTGTTTCATTTTGTTTTGTTTCTCCAGTTGTTGTCAAGAGAAACAAAAATAAGCAAAAGGAAGGACAGAAGAAGCCCAACAAGAGTATAATTTAGGTAATATTTCAGACTCAGTTTGACTCACAAGAGGCCGGGTGTGGAAATGATGGTCCCTAGTGTTTGTCAACTTTTTGTTCTCCTAAGCCAGAAAGCTACTGGCCCTGGGCAGATGAGGAGAATGTGATTTCTTAGGCATGATGGCTATCCCAGTGGGAGAGGGAAGGGTCTCTTTTCAGGACAAGCCTCTGGGACTGCAGGTGGAAGGCAAGCTTTTCAGTAACACATTGTACAAGGACAGCAGGACCCCAGAGCTGCTGTATGTTGGCAATGGTGCCCTATACAGGCTTCTTTTGGGGTGTTCTATGCTCCTTCCTGAGGACAACTATTACCCATTGCTCCATTCTAGGATCCTTCCCTCTTTTTCATTTGACACATTCCCCTCATCTTGTCAATGACAGCTCCACGCCACCTCCTCAGGGAGCTGTCTGGTCCCCAAACTGGGTCTATCCCATCTACTGTTTGTTGCCAGTCTCTTCTGTTTCCTTTCTGGTACTTCATAATAGGCTGTAGTTATGTAGGTGATTCATCACTGCGTGGACATCAGAACTCTACACTCAAAAATCAAAGGGTGAAAACAAATCCATCATTTAAGTCTGAAAACTGGTAACTGAGACGGGAGTGACAGGAGAGGCTCTGAATAGAGAAGAAGAAGATCTCATTTTTGTGTTTTAGAAAGGTAGAATGGAAAGTTGTGTTGAGTACAGGCTAGAGGCTCAGAGATGGCTGTGGTGACCACAAGTGGTGCAGAGAAGAGAATGGTTGCGTGATGGTCAACAGGAAATGGTGACTAGCTGGGTGGAAATTAAAGAAAGGGAGCACTGCAAAGTGACTTGTGGGGGCTCTAGTGACACCAGTCACCCAAGCAGGAACCGAGGGCCTTGCTGACACATTTCTTTCTTTAAATCCTCTACATCCCTCAATGATTTTAGAGTCACATATTACAATGGTGTCATTTGATTATATTCAAGAGAGAAATAAAACATTATTCATGTTTTCTTTGTTTCTTCTCTCCTTAATATGTCTCCTTTTATTAAACTTCTGGTCTTTGCCTAAAAAGTCTTGGTACGAACCACTTAGCTTCCTACTTTTTATCTCTTCATCGATTCATTTTCCAAGGAGAGACGCAAAGAAGGTTTCATCTTCACCCAGCAGCCTGGAGTGAGAGATGGGAATGATAGTGAACACTTAAGAGATTCAGAGGATTAAGAATTTGGTGAGCTAGAACTTCTGGTTGTTTCAGTTGGGGATTTTGGATGGAGGCTGCTTCTCTGTTGAGACATAATACCAATTTCCGTGCACCTATATAGACAGGATCCTATAGGGTAAGGGATACTATGTCCTTATTTCTCTCTTCACTCTCTCCCCAAGTTCCAGTGACGACTTGTGTCTTAGAAATAACTAGACAAATAATTGAGTGCAAGAATTATGTAAACAAATGTCTGTAAAATTCTTGGCATTCAGTGTAGTCTATATGTTTTCTTAATGAAAAGAGCTAGATAGTTATTACTAGCTTTGTTCTACAATTCCAAAGAAGTGAAGTGACTTTCTTCACTGCATAGTCACAATGAAGATCTGAGTTTAGCTTGTAGCCAGCTGGATTCTCAGGTTTGTGTGTTTTACCATTGGAAAAGTGAGAGATAAGTAGGATGTGAGAACCTCAGTTAGATAGACAGGAGTCACGAGTGACTTCTGTTCTAGGGAGGAAGACCACAACTGTTTAGAAAAGCTGAGGAAGCAGTGGCGCCCTCCCCCCCCCCCAAATAGCCCTCCCCAAACTACAGACAGTCCTATACTAGTCAGTGACAAAATCTAAATTTTCCTTGATATTTGTTCAATGTCTCAGATGTGCTAAGGTTAGCTGTCAAATAAATCACAGAATAGATTAACTGAGTTAGGCCTGAGGCATAAATAACAAGAGACTCTCCACCTAGTGACAGGATATATGGTGGAGGCAGAAAAAACAGGAATAAGTGACAGAAAAGGGGAATTGCTTTTCTCTTCTGGGGGACAGCTAGCCAAGAAGGGACAGCCAAGAGGAAAGTAGATAGGAAGGGATCCAGACAGGAGGGAATTCCAGGAAGAGAGACAGACTGAGCAAAAGGCACAGGGAAGGGGAGGGACCTTATAGAGGCAAACACTTAATTCACCAATAGACCCATGATTTGGAAGTGTCTATGGGAAAGTGTTTGGGAAGTACCTGAACACGTAGGTCACCATGACATTGTTACAGTATGGGAAAGAGCTATCACTGCTACATTGCATAAGGTGCATGGTATGAGTGATAGCTCAAAGCATTAGACAAAACAAGGCCAGGGATCCTACTAAGAAAGAAGATTTTGGTAAGGATGGGAGACCAGCATTTAGTAGACAGGACATAAGCTCACTATATAGACTGAAAGAAGGAAAGGAGAGGCCAATGTTTTCCAGAGCTCAGTGAGGCCTAGAATTCTGAAGGAGGGGGTACAGCAACTCCCATGAAAATGACAGTGCTCATAATATAGTGTCAGATACTGAGGTTCCTTCGCTGGATGTTTTTGATAAATTTAAGGCAAGTAGTTCAAGAAAAATGCTGGAAATCAAAACTAGATTGTCGCTTGATGAGGAGGAAAGAAAGACAGGAGCTTTTTGGAGAAGTTTGAGAAGGAGTGAGCTGAACATGGAGACAAAGTAGCTTGTTAAATTTTCCATGTGTCTATTACCCTTAAGGTATCAAAGCAAACTGCTAGTATTACAACCTACTAGACTTCTTTCTACCTATATGCACTACATTTCAGAGTTCATCCATGCGTTTATTCTAAAGGCATTCAATGTATCCATATGGAAATACATGTCAAAAGATGTCTCTACTAAACCCCAAGGCTCATAGATATCCCAAATCCAACAGTCAAAATGGATCATTTGATACTCCTTCCTCTGGCAGCTGCTCTGTCTTTAGCCTCCTCCATCTCAGTGGGCAGCAAACTTGTCCTGTCTGTTTCTCTGATGTTCTGTAGTGGTCACTCTTGGGCTTTCTCTTTCTGCCATATTTCAAATCCAAGGCCTCAAGGAGTCTGGCTGGCTCTGTCTTTAACAGTGATAAGTGAAACTACTTCTCATTGACTGGTTCCATTGTCTTGATCAGGCCATCATCCTTGCTATCATTGCCTGGATGAGTTCAGTAGCTTTCTGCCACATCCTGCCTTTCCTGGCCTGCTTAGACTTCATTCTCAACACAGCAACTATAGTGATCCTTCAGAAAAGCAAGTCAGGTTACAGCCACTCTTCTGCTCAAAACTCTAGCATGGACCTCATTTTACTGGATCAAAGCCCACATTCTTCAGTGGCTTACAAAATAAATAAATATACATAATAAAATAATTTTACTTAAATGGCATGAAGGACAACCATAGGAATTTTAAGGGGAGTGTTTAGGGGAGGCAGCTTCTGTCCTCAGGGGAAGGAGACGTAAAAGCAAGAGCTGCATTGAGGAAGCTTTTTCTGGTCAGTGGTCTGAAGGCTGAACAATGAACAAGAAGCAGGAGCACTACATCCTAGCTACTCAGGAGGCTGAGATCTGAAGATCACACTTTGAAGCCAGCTCAGACAGGAAAGTACACAAGACTCTTATCTCTAACTGCCAGAAAACCGGAAGTAGTGCTGTGTCTCTAAGTGGTAGACCACTAGCTTTGAGCAAAAGAACTCAGGACAGCACTCAGGCTTAGAGTTCAAGTTCCATGACCACACACACACACACACACACACACACACACACACACACACACACACACACACACACACACAGAGAGAGAGAGAGAGAGAGAGAGAGGGAGGGAGGGAGAGAGAGAGAGAGAGAGAGAAACAGGAAGTTGCCTGGAGCAGGCTATCTGCATGTGACATGATTGGAGCCCAGAGCCATTCCTATGTCTTCCAAACTCTGAACCTCTTGAGACATCTAGGAACGAGCTTTAGTATCAAACATCTACTCAACCCATTGGCTAATAGTAACTTCCTATTCAACATTCCACTGCTCCCTCTTGACTACTGGTCCATGGTTCCATCTGTCAAACCCCTATTCAACTTCATACTGCTTCTCAGCTCATTGGCCTATGGTTCTACTTATCTATTTGTTTTTGCATACAATTCACATCCATGAACCTCCCCTAAATCTCACCCTGTCCATGAGCCTTCCCTGTTGACGGGATGGTCACACTCTCCTCTTGGTTTCTAGACTGGACTCATTACTCATTTGTTCTGTCTGTCTCCCAGCCAGGCTCTCAGGCTTCTGTGAACAGAATGGTGACTTTGACCTAGACAAGTACCCTGTAATGTAGGAAGGAAGGCAGAAAGGAAAGGAAGAAGGAAGAGCCCAACTTAAAAAAAGTAGTTATTTAATATTACCCCAAACTATTTTCAGAACCTATAAATCCAAATATTCGCAAATCTCAATGTAAAATATATTATCTTTATCACAGAACTTTCCCCTTCATTGCTTTCCTAACCTTTTAAACTTGTCCTTCCTTTCCATCATCAGTATTAGTAGATCCCTTCCTTCCTTCCTTCCTTCCTTCCTTCCTTCCTTCCTTCCTTCCTTCCTTCCTTCCTTCCTTCCTTCCTTCCTTCCTTCCTTCTTTCCACAGAGAAATAATTGTTGGTACATTTCTAGGCATCACTTCATAAGTGTCTACCTTGTAAACCTCAAAGGCCATGCTGAGATCTGAATGCTGGGTCCTGTCAACCTAGTCACCAGCAAAGCCAATGGCTCTTCAAACTCAAATTAATGTTGCTGCAAAATGACAAATCACTGCATGTTATAGACCTCAAGGATCCCTGGAAGATAGTGCAAACACAAAAGGTGTAGCAGCCAGGAATGCTAATGGTGTCTTTCCTCACCTGTAAAGGGATGGGGCCTCTGGGAAAGACTTGGCAACGAGTTCCTTTCTCCAGATGCTGTGTGCTCTCTCACACTGGGCCACAGGTTTATCTAAGTACCCTGTTACTAAGGAAACCCATGTTGTCAGTCCTGAGCCATATGGGAATAATGGTGATTTATTTAGGAAAAGCAAGGTTTGTCACTTTAAGCTTACTGCAACAAAATTGCTTTTTGATTACCTCCCTTCTTATTGCATTGTCTTGTCACAGTAAACTACAGAAACAAGTGGCAAGGTTAATAATTATGGGCTCTGTTCTTGTCACTCTCAGGGCCAGGCAAGGTCATGGATACTGCCTGAGTATAGCTAGCAGGCTGCCTCATAGCCCTGTTCAGGAGAAGAGTGCTCTGTGGCAGGTGGGCATGTGGAGGTAGACTCTACTTTGATGTCTCTTTACTCCCGACTTTCCATTGCCCCTGGGCTCTTCGTTAGCCAGAGTTCCTGAAAAATCTGTCTTCCTAGTTCTTCTTATTTATTTTTAACTTGGGATAATCTCCTACTTTGTTTCAAGTCCCCTTCTAATCTTTCCATTTTTTTGACAGAGTGAAATTATATAGCACATATATTAAATTGTAGATAGTAAGGGATTTCACCATGGCATTTCCATGTGTAAATATAACGTTCTGTGATGGTGTCCAAACCCAGCACCATCTGACACTACCAGGCCCTGTCCACTCTTCCATGCTACTCTTTCTTTTTTTTTAAGTTTTTATTATAAAACTGATGTACAGAGAGGTTACAGTTTCATACGTTAGGCATTGGATACATTTCTTGTACTGTTTGTTACCTTGTCCCTCATATCCCCCCTCCCCCTTTCCCCCCCTGAGGTGTTCAGTTCACTTACACCATATAGTTTTGCAAGTATTGATTTGTTGTTGTTTCTCTTATTTTACCCTTTGTCTCTCAATTTTGGTATTCCCTTTCAATTTCCTAATTCTAATACCAGTATACTCGGTTTCCAATATACTCAGATAAGATTACAGAGATAGTGTAGATACAATCACAAGAAGGTGATACAAGAACATCATCAACAGTATAAACTACAGATACACAT
This sequence comes from Perognathus longimembris pacificus, assembly GCF_023159225.1. Taxonomy (NCBI): domain Eukaryota; kingdom Metazoa; phylum Chordata; class Mammalia; order Rodentia; family Heteromyidae; genus Perognathus; species Perognathus longimembris. The sequence continues at coordinate 39,759,575 of NC_063167.1, read as the reverse complement.
GGGATGTTGAAAGTAGTTACAACTGTGATATAACAATCATTTCCATAAAATGGAGTTCATTTCACTTAGCATCATCTTATGTGATCATAAGGGTATAGCTATTGGGCTCTTGTGATCCTCTGCTGTGGCTTGCCTAAACCTGTGCTAATTATTCCCAATAAGGGAGACCATCGAGTCCATGTTTCTTTGGGTCTGGCTCACTTCACTTAGTATAATTTTTTCCAAGTCCTTCCATTTCCTTACAAATGGGCCATGCTACTCTTTCTTTGGCACCTTTTTTCTTTCTTTTGGTTCTAGTACTGGGGTTTGAAATCAGGGCCTGGGCTCTGTCTTTTATCTTCTTCACTCAAAGCCACAGCACTTCTGTCTTTTCTGGTGATTGAGTCTCACAGACTTTGCTGCCTAGGCTGGCTTCTAACCATAATCCTCAGATATCAACCTCCTGAGTAGATAGGAATATAGATGTGAGCCATGGGCATCCAGCTATCTTTGGTATCCTTGAATGGTTCACTGCTGGCTGCCTTTCTCCCTGTACTGGGAGCTTAGGGAGGAGTGTGTTCAGGACCATGCCTCCATCATTCCATCGGAACTTCAGTCTAGGGATAGCCTTCCCTCAGTTGAGTTTCTCTACCTCACAGTCTTCTGTCCTGTCCCAACACCTCTCTAATGCTCTGTGCAATGTGGCTAGTTTCTTTGCCTCTCCTTGGCTGCTGGAGGTTGAAGCACCCTGAAGCACATTCTTCCAGCTCCATTTACTCTTTGATGAGCTCTGGTCTTAAAACTTTGCAAGCCAATTCTTTGCTGTTGTTCCCCTACTCTCCTTTTTCTTTCTTTCTTTTTTTTTTTTAGAGAAACAATTACATATAGTAAAATGCTCCAGTCTTGTGGCTTTGTTATTATATGATTACAAACACATGGGACAACATGAGATTAAGATACAAAAAATTTCTGTTACTCCAGAAAATTCTCTAGCAGCCTTTCTATAGGGAGTAGTTCATATTAGATACTTTTTCCTATCTTTGAATTTATTATATCCACTCTTATATTTGATTTACTATATAGACTTCCAAGCACATGATTTATTATACCAGGAATGACTTTATTATACCTTGTTTGAAAGGATAATCTCAGGCAGACATATATGGGAGTATTAAGAATATTACAGTTAATTCCTTTGTCCCCTCATTCTACTCTGAAGGGTTTTCCATCTTTCTAACCAAACACTGGAAGTAATTCTCAGATATCACACCCTTTGAACTGTCAATATTTTAACCGCATATATACATTCTTCTTAATTTATTATAATACTTCTAGAAAAGAAACTTTCCCTCATCATCCATTAGATTACCCAGAAGTGCATTTCATAAAGGAAAGGCAGTTTAAATGCTTAATTATTTTCTCTTATTTACTAGGTTTTACGTAATGAGTTTGTTCTTTAGCATCCTCAAAGGGACCAATGATATTTTTAAGTATCATTATGAACTCATGGATTGTTAAACATATCCTTTGAGCATCAATCCATTGTAGTTAATGCTGCTATTGAAGAAACTTGGGTTGGTGGGAAACTTCATGTTGGTTAAACTGACAATATTTACATTTTTTTACCACAATTTAATATCTCTCCCCTGAGTTCCAGAGTTAACCAACTTAATTCCTAACCCTTGGGGAGGCTACACCCCAAACTTAAGCTTCCAGGAGAAGCTTAGGGTTCTCTCTCCTTCCCTCACCTCTCTGCTAAGAGAGGAGACTAATGTGGCCCAAGAACATGGCAGTCTTCCTTTAGGAGGCAATAGAGAATATACTGAAAGAAATAAGGAAATATAAATGACATACATCTTGAAACAAGTAGAAATGCTCTATCTTAAATATCTTGCCCTTAGTGTTTGTCAGTGTTAGTCAGGAACCCTGTGAGAAATAGTGTTTAACTAAAGATAGTTCTTTAATACTGGAGTTGAATGGAGCTGTGGTCAGATTTGAATGACAGTAAGGAGTGTTGGTGCACTCTGAGTTAGCAACATTAGCCCTTACTTCCCTTAGATCTTAAGGCTAAAGGGAAGGGGAGACAATGATGCTATTTGAGGCCAGGACAAAGGGCCACGTGGCAGGAACTGCTCGTGATGCCAGAACTCCAGGGATGAAATCTGGAGAAAGTAGGAGGGAATATCATCTCTCCTTCCTGGAATCTTCTGCTGGTGCTATTTACTGAGTGTCACTGGGAGCTGAGGGGTAGGGAGCCTGGTGACACCATACTTAGAGGTCAGTCTCAGAGCAGAGAAATGTGGACATTGAATCTAGCTGGATGCATTGGCAAATGGAGACTGTACATACAGAGCTGAAGCTACCAGTCAGCCTATGTCTGAGCCAGGGGAAGATCCTCTACCCCCATCCCAAACAGGATCCTGAAAGAGGAACTGATATTCTACTAGATGGTCAGTATGTAATATGTAGAGGTATAAAATTGTATGTTGTCGGGCTGGGGATATAGCCTAGTGGCAAGAGTGCCTGCCTCGGATACACGATGCCCTAGGTTCGATTCCCCAGCACCACATATACAGAAAACGGCCAGAAGTGGCGCTGTGACTCAAGTGGCAGAGTGCTAGCCTTGAGCGGGAAGAAGCCAGGGACAGTGCTCAGGCCCTGAGTCCAAGGCCCAGGACTGGCCAAAAAAAAAAAAAATAAAAAATAAAATTGTATGTTGTCAAGGGAATAGCCCAAGGAACATCTATTTACCCTAATTCTTATATAGCCGAGGAAGCCAAGATGGTTTTCCTGACTTCATATGGATGACTAGATGGAGGTTTGGGCTAGATGGCTGACTAGCAACAGCCTCCCTACTATGTACTCTTAGAGGCTGCCTTGCCACTTTAGAACAGAGAACAGGTACTATGGTGGATAAGAAGTGTCTGTTCTATTCTCCTTATGTGCTTTTCTGTACTGCAGCATTTCAAAGGGTGAAATTACCTTCCTTAGATCCCTTGGCAACTAGGGTTCAAGCTGTGTTTAGCTCATCAGATTTGCTTGTTAGATTTAGAAGTAAAGGAAACCCGTTTCTACTTCTTCCAGAAACCATAGTTTCAGAGGCTTGATTTCCCCTTATCCCCAAGATTAGTGGAGGCTCCATTGTCCTAAAACCAACATCATGAGCACTGCAGTGCAAGTGGGCTAGAATGGACTGCTGTAGGCCCAAGTGGCTAGGAATTGGGCAGTTACAGTAGCAGGTTTTGGAGAGTTCAGTTTTTTTTTTTTTTAATTATTACTGTTGTTTCCTGAGGATAGATTCAGAGCAGGTAGCTTCCTTTTGGATTTCCTGAAAATTCAACCTTGACTTTGTCCTCAGCACTCCATAACCTACAGCTTACTGGTTCCATTGCAGCTTGAGTTCTCAAGGGAAGATATTTTTCTCGTCAGCAGGACTTGGACAGAAGGATTGGTCAGGGTAATAATAGTATTAGCTAACATTCAATATTTACCATGTGTTACAGACTCCTAAGTACTAAATATCAAGTACCTTTTCATTCAGTTCCCATGATGGTGCTGTGATCTAGGTGCAATAATAATGATCACTTCATATGTGGAGAATTAGAGGTTCACAGAGATTCAATAACTCCCCAACATCGTGTCTTAAGTGGTGGGAATATGCATGAGATGCTGTCTCAGTGTCACCATTGTTTTATGAGGCCAGCAGGCTGAGGACTCTGGAATTCCAGATCTCAGCCATCAACCTTTTATTCCTCATGTAACTAATGCAATCCAAAGGGGAAGCAGAAGTCTAGAGACATTGGGCATTTGGCTCAAGGTCATGTGGGTAGTAAGTGATTGAGTTGGGTTTCAAACACATCTCCTTGACTTCAAAAATCTGTGTTGTTACAATTTCATAGTCAGCTCCCGCTGCCCTATGATAGCCCTTCAAGACTAAGAAGACAGTGCTCCCATCCCCAGGACATTTCTCCTCTGCAAGTTCAGCATGTACTTTCAAGCACTTCTGTGAGCCCTTCCTCTACCTGGGTCACCCTCCTGCAGTTTCTGCATGTCCCTCTTCAAGTCTGTCTCACAGGACAGATCTTGGAATTCTCTGTGTCTGACATGCAAAGCGACACCCCAGCATGACGGCTCTTTATCTCAGTCACATTCTTGGAGTTGAGAGGAACAAATCTCTCTCCTTCTGTCACTTTCCCCCACAAACCTCCGCAGTGAGACCCATCACTTTGCCTTTAAGGAAAACGTGACATATATATTTCTGCACAAATTAAGAGCTTTTGTGTGTGTCAGCCACTCCGAACAGGAGGGTATGTGTAGTCCCTCTTCTCCTCCGGAGCTGGAGTGGACTTTTGAGGAGTTATTTATGGGCAGAATGCTAATTACTTAACTACAAATATGTAAATACTTTGAGAATAAATTCATCACAATATATTAGGCATCACATTGTAATTAAGCTCAATTAGGTATTATTAGCAGTATTAATGTCATGTTGCTTGTGCCTGCTCCTAATGAATATATTAACCTAGCCTTGCTGCCACTGTCTGTGTGGGTGCATTATGATGATGACAATAATAGACACATAATTAGAGCCTTATTGCTTTGCTTGAAAATTGTGCAGAGAATATGTCAGTATTTTTGGAATCTGAATGACTGGCCTGTCTGTGGTCAAGGTAGGCATGGCCTGCCTGGGTACTATGTGATCTGGAAATGCGATAAGTTTGTAGTGCTTGAGTGAAAGTTTTTGTTGTCCTGTTGTCTTCTTGACTAGGAATGGGACAGTGGGAAAGATACTTGGTATTCCTGAGTGGCAAATTTGTTTTTCCAAGTCACTGCAGAGGTGAAGTGCTAACATTTCCCAATGGACAACAGCAGAAGGGTAGTTATCTTTCTTTCTTTCTTTCTTTCTTTCTTTCTTTCTTTCTTTCTTTCTTTCTTTCTTTCTTTCTTTCTTTCTTTCTCTTTCTTTCCCTTCCTTCCTTCCTTCCTTCCTTCCTTCCTTCCTTCCTTCCTTCCTTCCTTCTTTCCTTCCTTCCTCCCTCCCTTTTTTTAAATTTTGTCAGTCATGAGGCTTGAACTCAGGGCCTGGGCACTGTCCCTAAGCTCTTTTGCTCAGGTCTAGTGGTGCATTACTTTGAGCCACAGCACCACTTCCAGTTTTCTGGTGGTTAATTGGAAATAAGAGTCACACAGACTTTTCTTCTGAGTTGGCTTCAAAGCATGATCTTTAGATCTTAGCCTCCTGAGTAGCTAGGTCTACAGGCATGAGTCACTGGCACCTGGCTAGAAGGGGTAGATTTTGAGGCCAGACACAAGCTTGGAAGGATGTCAGAGTGCAAAGAAGGGAGAAGAAAATAGGTTGAGAAAAAACCACTCTGATTTCTCTCCTTTTCCTACCTCCTCTTGTCTATTAGCTGTGTCCCCTGGGAAGCCAGTAGGCAAAGGATCCTGGAAAGTGTAGTTGCTGTCACAGAAAGGAGAAGAGAAGGAATCTGAGAGAAAGGTGATAATGAAAGTGCAGAGCAGGGCATAGAATCTAGGCTTCCTAGACTCCCAATACATTCTCACATTGAACGGAGAGAGGTCTATTCATTAAAGGGGTTATCATTAAGAAGACATAGGGAAATAATTGGTAAGGATGAGAAAGATGACTTTTAGCTTATATTTTCATCTTTTTTCAGTTTGCTGAGAATTTTTCTGTGAAGCTTGTTCATCCTGTGAGAAGCAAGGTTAGTTGTATTTTATAGACAAAATGAAAACTGAGAGGCCTAATCTTACAGTTTCACACTTGTTAAGTAGCATAGCCAGGATCTGACCCTATGTGTATCTAACTCCAAATACAAGGTGCTTACAGAAGGGTTGGAGGATATGCTAAGATCCAGGGGGTTCTTATGGTTGTATAAACAATGGGCTAGAAGCCAAGCAGATAAATGCAAGGACACACTCCTCCTCTGAACAGCTCACCTGACCTCCTCCTCTCATTTACATAGGCTCACATGGATGCTGGAAACCTCTGAGTCAGTGTGCTAGATTATGACAATTCACCTTAACTCCAGTCTCCACAATGCACTGCAGCCTTCAAAGAACAATCACAAAGCATTATCTGTCCATTTTCCTTCCACTTACAGGAGTTTGGGGATGCTTACCCCTTTTGACAGATGGTGCAAGGGACCCAGAAAGATGAAATGACTTATGACTGGTCACCAGCCAACCCCTCATGCAATGTACGCTTCTGCTAAACTTGCGCCCACTCTGCAAACTAATAATGACTTAGAAGCTTCTGTTCCCTATGCCTAGAATAATGTTCAGCCTAAAAAACTTCCCCAAGCCAAGTTCCTTCCTCGGCCCCTCCAGTGCTTTGCTCTTGCCTCTGTCATATCAACTGTGTTATCAACAATTGGCTTATTCACCTATCTCCTCTAGTGGACTGTGAACTCCTGGATGACAAAGCCCAGTTCTTAACTGCACCGAACTGAATAAGCAAATGAGTATAGACACACAAGTAGGTGATAATGAAATCAATGCTAGTTTCTCTAGGTCCCAATTACCAGTGGTCTCTGTTCTGAATTACTTCTGTTGGAATATCAAGTGTAACTGAGGCCGATATGATATTTTTGTATAAAGCTTGAGAAAAACAAGCATCTATCTTTCTTTCTGTTTTAAAAGCATGGCTTTATAAAGGGAGTTTTAAGTTTTTTCCCAGGGTATTAATTGTGCTTAGCAGAAATTCCTGATCAACTTGATTAAAAGGCTCTCTCTAACATGTCAGCTCTTGACTTTGCCTTTTGTTGCAAACTTATGAAAGGTGAGAGGGACATAAAGGATCTCAAGCACATGAAAGAGTTACAGAATTACATGGTGCTATGATGAGCGAAGGATGGGAAAGTGGCTATAGCTCAGCCTAGTCAGTGCTGAGTCTCATGTCTCCAACAGAGCACAGAGCTGCCTTGTTCCAGGTGGACCAGACCTGGGCAGGGAAAGGGCACGAGACTGATTGTGCTCACTTCCTAGTAGGAGAGAATCTTGCACAAGATACACCTCTCACTTTCTAATAGTTGGGGAAACTGCAGCCTATGGATGCAGAGCAATTCCTCTCAGGGTGACATGGGGCAGTCAGCAGGACTTGTCCTTTCCTTGTTATACTACTAATCATCTCTTTTTGTTTGATGGTACTGGGGACCCATAGGCTATACTGCTAAATATTTGCCCAGGCCACTGCTTTAAGTGTCATCTGTGGCTCTTGAATGTGACAAATCTACTTTTATCTCCTCACACCTCAGTAGCTTAGTTGATTCTCCCTGGAGAGCTAACTGCTGTGCATTGGGGCATAGTTTGTTGGATTTACCAGGCAATCAAGGTACTCAACTGCTAGGCAACCAGATATTTCTGTCCTGGGGTTTGAGATCTTGTAACACGGAGATGAAAAGTCATTAGAAATCAAGCACGTAGGAGGAAGGGGCTGACTTTGGATACTGCCCAGGTCTTCCCCAGGCTTTATACTGCAGCTTTCCCTAGAGCCTATGATTACCCACAAGTACCCTCAGAGAATCAGAGTTGAGTTTTATACTGGTGATTGTCAAAGAGCCCTAAATGGTTCAGTCTTTCAACCAGAGTAGAAGAGCTTCCACAAGAAGGAGCAGAAGACAAGAGTGAGGATCACCGCTCTTGTGTGTCTGGCCCTGTAACTGGGGCTGTCCAATAGATCATCAAGAAAACAATAAAACCAGTGACATCTACTTTACAAATTTATGTAACCCAACATATGCATATGAGTATAATTTTAATATGTAACCAGTACAAAAGTTAATGAGATACCTTATATGCTTTCCTATAGAAAGTGTCAAGATCTGAAAGTAGGGAATTGAAAGGGAATACCAAATTTGAGAGACACAGGGTAAAAAAAAGACAAACAACTACAAAAGCAATACTTGCAAAAGTGTTTGGTGTAAGTGAACTGAACACCTCCGGGGGGGGGGGGAGGGAAAAGGGGAGGAGGGGGTGGGATATGAGGGACAAGGTAACAAACAGTACAAGAAATGTATCCAATGCCTAACATATGAAACTGTAACCTCTCTGTACATCAGTTTGATAATAAAAATTTGAAAAAAAAAAGAAAGTGTCAAGATCCTAGATGCATTTTGCACTCTTTAATTTGGATAGGACATTTTTTTTTTTTATCAGAAACACTTGATCTGTATTAAGATTTTTACAAAATAGAGACAGCTCAAAAAAGAAGAGTCAATACACCCAAATTATAAATACTGGGAAGTTTTCCAGTAGCTGAATTGAGTATTCATTAAAAATGTTTATTTACAATTTTTAATTTTTACAATTATTTTTAACCAGTTGTACAAAGGAGTTGTCATTCAACAAAACAGTTTATGAATACAATGTCTTGATCAATGTCATCCCTTTCAACATTCTAACTTATCCCTCTCAACCCACTTCTTCCTTCACTTTCCTTAAATTTGTAGGATATACAATGAATGTTTTTGTTGTTGTTTGTTTTTGCCAGTCCTGGTGCTTTGGACTCACGGCCTGAGCACTGTCCCTGACTTCTTTTTGCTCAAGGCTAGCACTCTGCCTCTTGAGCTACAGCACCACTTCTGGCTTTTTCTGCTTATGTGGTGCTGAGGAATCAAACCCAGGCCTTTGTGAATGCTAGGCAAGCACTCTACTGCTAAGCCACATTCCCAGCCTACATTGAGTTTTTTTTTTTTTTTTTTTTTTTTTGCCAGTCCTGGGCCTTGGACTCAGGGCCTGAGCACTGTCCCTGGCTTCTTCTCGCTCAAGGCTAGCACTCTGCCGCTTGAGCCACAGCACCGCTTCTGGCGGTTTTCTGTATATGTGGTGCTGGGGAATCGAACCTAGGGCCTCGTGTATCCGAGGCAGGCACTCTTGCCACTAGGCTATATCCCCAGCCCCTACATTGAGTTTTTGACTGCATTCTCTTCCCTTGTTCTCTTCACTTATTTTTAATGTTTTTTTCATTTCTTTATTGTTAAAGTGATGAACAGAGTGGTTACCATTTCATAAATTAGGCAGTGTGTACATTTCTTATTCAACTTCATTTTTTAAACTTAAATTTCATTCAGATAAAGTTAATTAAAGCTAGTCTTCATTTGCATAGCTACATATCAAACACTAATAGTCACAGAAGCATTGGGCAGACACGCTTATTACAATTACCGGGCTGGTACCACATCCTACTTCCCATGTTAACCTCCTAAAACCTCCTGAGAGAAGGATTATTACTGTTATTGGTGCTATAATCATCACCATCATTGAAATCATTTTATACTCATTATCTACATGGGAAAAGTAACTTTTAAGATAACACATATAAGGAGGGGTAAGTTTAGAGGTTGATTTAGGTCTATGTCACCAGTAGTGCTAAGTCAGTGTCTGTTGGGTCATACATACAAGATAGCCTTAACATATAATGTAAGTGAAGTGCTGACATGAATATATATATATATATATATTTTTTGGCCAGTCCTGGGGCTTGGACTCTGGGCCTGAGCACTGTCCCTGGCTTCTTTTTGCTCAAGGCTAGCACTCTGCCACTTGAGCCACAGCGCCACTTCTGGCCATTTTCTGTATATGTGGTGCTGGGAAATAGAACCCAGGGACTCATGTATATGAGGCAGGCACTCTTGCCACTAGGCCATATCCCCAGCCCCCGACATGAATATTTTGTGTGTCCTGGGACTCACTGATTCTCTTCTTTGAGATGTACTTCTCTGTCTCTTAGACAAGAGAGCAGGGTTACAGGTTCTTGTTGCTTTAGCCTGTCCCTGAGGGGCCTGGGGGGAGAACAGTGTAATGGAAGCTACTGCTTGTAGTTCCTCAGGACTCTGAAATGGAGCCTGGATGAAGGCAGGAATTCTCTGCTCACTGCGGCATTCCCAGTGTCTCACATAGAGTTGATGTTTAGTAGCTGCTGAGGGAATAAATGAATGGTTGTCGAGGAATAGAGATGCTGTTGTTAGGTAAATTTAGGCCTCTTGGGTGTTTCACAAGTGCAAATAGGAATTTGTATCCTAAATAAATAAGCTTCTGAAAGCATTCATATCTGGGTGAAGCAGGGGTATGATGGCTATGTCTGCTTCATTTGTTTTTGTCTTCTTTCTCACATAGTCATGTGTCCCCAAGGGCTGTTAGTGACTCTAAGGATGCTCACATTTCAGTGAAAATGGATTTCTCTTCTTTTATTCAAACCTAGAAAAGCCAATCATGAAAGTTACATTCTAAGTGCTGTCCTTTGCTTGAGTTTCCTATCAGATGAGTAGTGTAAGAGCAGACATTTACTTATTACCGCTCTAGAGGCTGGAAGCCTATGGTCAGAGTGCCAACCTGGCATCTTCTCTATGTTCTCACATGGCCTTTCCTGGTAGTTTCTGCAGAAAGATGAGGCAGGGAAGGGAGGAAGAAGACAAAGAGAGTGCTTCCTCTTCTTATAGTTCTGTCATGAAGACCCCACTTTTATGACCCCATCTTACCCTCATTACACCTCAATGTCCCATCATGAAATACCATCACATAAAGGGCTAGAGTTTTAACATGTATGAAATTTTGGTGGACACAAACATCTAGTCCCTAATATCAAGTGATACCATCTAGGGCTTGTTTTCACCAGAGATTAAAGGCAGGATAATGTTTAAAGCAGATAGAACAGGTTTATTTAAAAGCAAAAGAAACAGCAAGAAGGGACCCTGGAACTGAGAGACCACAGTATCTCTGATATAGGGGTTCCTGTTTTCCTCCCCCTCCTCCTGCCCAGGGCGTGTGCTTGGTCCAGCCAGTCACCAGGTGGCTATGTCCTGTGGGGAATCTTATGATTGATTCCCCCACCTTGAAGCTGGGGCATGGAAACTTTAAAAAAGATTTCAGCAAGAAAGAAACACGGTCTGACTTCCTCTATGGAATAATTTCACCATCTGCAATGTAGAGGTTAATCCAGGAGGCATCTTTAGAATCAAAAACACTCCAGCAGAAGTGTTGTAGAAACAGAGCAAGAGAGAGGTGGTATGTTCTTAGGTAGCGAAGAGGTGAAAGAGTTGGAGGGGACAGGGTATTCTGGGGAGGTGAGATCTATAGGGCGAAGGAATGCAGGCCAGTGGGCATCCAGTGTTTGGGCCATAGGGTGGAGGATGTTCTTTCCCATAGAAAAGGGAAGTGGAATAGGGGCCATGAGATTCTGCATGATGGTGGGAACAGGTTCTTAGCAGCTCTGACTCTGTTCTGTTTGGGGGGGGGGGTGTTTCCATTCCATTTAGCTTCAGAATATGTTCTATATTAAATACCATCAGTGTAATTACAGAATACGATACACTGTAATTATGCTCCATAATTGCATTTTCTTCCATTAGCACTATGGCATTCCTGCTCCGCGCAGGCCCCAGCACCCTGGACTGGCATCACAGTAGGAACTGTGCAGGCCATCAGGAACAGACACATGTCTCTCCTCAATGCCATTGTCCAGTGACACAGGCTTATGGAGGCAGTGTAGTTCAGTGGCTAAGAACCTGGGCTCTGGAAGCCATCCTGCATTTTTGAATGCTATTGTCATTTATTAGCTGTGGGGCATGGGAAGATCAATTAAATTTCTATGCCTCAGTTTCTTTGTATTTAGAAAGGAAATAGTAGAGCCTGTCTGTCTCACAGAGTTAATTTTGAAGAATGAATGAAATAATGGATGCTAATTCCTTAGCATGGTGCCTGCCAAAATATAAGCCATTAGTAAAGAAAGGAAAGGAAGAGATGACAGAAGGTATCTTGGCCATCTTTAGATTTCTGGACTAACATCTTGCCTCCAGTGATGGGGGACACAAAGTATCACAAATGCTATTCTTGGAGTCTAGATAGAAAGGATTTTCCCATAATTGAGCACTAAAAAGAGAACATTCTAGCTTGGCTTTCTCCTGTGTATTCTCCGTTGAGCTACAAGTTTTTATAATCTTTAATGTTCTATGCTTTCTCTTGACTACAGCCTGGTGCCTTGTTTTCTCCTTTGCTTGGATGTCTCCTATTTGGCTGTAATGTCTTATATAGAGATCACTATTTACAAGGAGGCCTTCTCTAACTACTACCCCATAAGGACAGATGCTTCTAGAACATTGTGCAGTGCTCATGATTCCCTTCTACTTCACATCATCACTAGCTCCCATTTATTTAGTGCTTACAATGTGACACAATTTGGTGAATCCTATCCTTATTTTTCAGGTGGGAAATTAGCCCAATGTTAAGGGGCTGGCATTTGAATGAACTTCTACCCTTAGCTACTAGTTTGAACACGTGATATCCAGGATTATGAGCCTAAGATTATATCAAGCCAATCCATAAAGAAGGTAAGTGGATAAAAAGAATGAATGGAAAAAGAAGGGGATGAGTCCTCTGTCCCTGGAGTTATTCAAACAGAGACTTGAGTATTGCTATTGTGGTAGAGCACATTCATCATAGTTTGGAATATTCGGGTAAAAGGTCATTAAAAGTTTCTTCATTGCTTTTGAACAATAAGGAAATCTAGTAACTCTGGTTTTGGGGGAATATAACTGAGGAGTGTCATGTAAAATGAACCAAATTCTTGCCAGTGTTTTGACTAACAGATTTACCTCCTCAGTGTACTTGTGACTATGGAATTGGGAATAAGGATGACATTTCTATTATCATAAGGAAATGATATTTTTATCTATATGTATGTCAATACTGGGGCTTGAACTCAGAGCCAGAGTGCTCTCCTTTAGTTTTCTCTTTCAAAGATGGTATTCTATCACTTGAGCCACAGCTCTACTTCTAGCTTTTGTTCATTAATTGAGCTCCACTTCTGGCTTTTGTTCATTAATTGGAGATAAGAGTCTCACCGACTTTTCTGCCAGTCTGGCTTTGAACTGCAGTCCTTAGATCTCAGTCGTCTGAGTAGCTAGGTTACAGGTGTGAGCTATTGGTATCGGCTGGAAATTATCTTTCACATTTCAGCCTGTAATGTGAGAAGTTCAGCCCTTTAAATTCCTTCTAATCTCTGCGCTCAGGAATATAAATGAGGCCATGTAGTAATTAATGGAGCATTGTGGTGTGTTGGAGGGCTTTAAACTTGGAATTGGTAGAAGTACATTTACACTCTTCTCTTTAGGAACTTCAGTTTCATTTCCTGGACAATGGGACTCTTAATACCTTCTCAGACTATTCCCAGAATCATAGTGAGATAGAAAGTACCAATGTGGAAACACTTTGACAGACAGCACAGTGTTGTGAAGAAACTATTTGTATTAGATGGGAGAGGTCGTTAGTCCAGCTTCCTTTTCTCCTGTTCCCTCTCCTGAATCTTGAGATGGAAAAGATGGAATGGAGAAAGACACATTAGGAAGGGCCACATTAGGAAGAAAGAACAATTTCCTATAATCATAAATTCTATCTCAAGAACTTACTGCACTATAAAATTGTTGTCTTAAGATGGGAAGCGATTTATGGAAAAATAAAAACTCCTCTGCTGGAGAAAGCATCCTTAAAGATCTTATATATGATTTCATAAAACAGCATGGCATCTTTTCAATGCCTTCATGGGCCAGGTGGTCCAAAAGCCCAGCATGCTGATAAAGTGGAGTGGCTGAGGCTTAGAAGGAGAAAATTACAATTTCTTTGCCTCTGGGATAAAGGAATTTTGGGGATTCAAAGTCACTAGACCATAATTGGAATTCTTTTGAAATGAGGGTTTTGATGTATGTGTGTATGGGTTGAGGGAAAGAGGTGGTTCATGGGTGAAGGACAGGATCCCAAACCAGGTGTGGGAAAGGCTCCAAAAACCTTCATTGTTAAACCAGTGTTAGGCGGCTTAGAATTTTCCATATGTTTGTTTGTAGCCAAATGAAGATGAAATTGGGAAGAAATGAGGTTGTAAAGCTCTCAGGTCTCAGGGCTAAGCAAGGTCTTGTCACCAAGGGTGGCAGAAACTATTCTGGCCAGTGCTCTATACCCCCTGCCAACATGACTGTCCTTCAAAACAGAACTTCTGAGTGCTGGGGGTGTGTCTCAAGTGGTAGAGCAAGGTAAGACTCAACTCAAACCTCAGGACTGTCAAAAATAAAGAAGGCACACACAGACACACAGACACATGTGGACATACACACACACACACACACGCACACACACACACACACACACACACACACACACACGACAAAAGCCCTGAAAACAAAAACCAAGACAAAACAGAAGACCTGGAGAGCTGGAAGGAACCTAAGTTGTCAATCTCATAAAATGAAAATGAGGTCTACTGTGGCAGAAGGCCTTATAGCCAGGTAACTAAGAATAAAGTTCCAGAATCTCCCATCTAAGAGTGCTCTCTCTCTCTCTCTCTCTCTCTCTCTCTCTCTCTCTCTCTCTCTGTCTCTCTCTTTCTCTCTCTCTCCATCCCTCCCTCCTTCTCTCTCTTTCTTCACAGATATATTGTGAACTCTTTCTCTTCATAGATATGATGACATTTTCCAAAACAATCCTCCAGCTGCTATCTGCATTCTTGTAGCAACAGAGGAAGGACACATCACCTCTTGAGATGGCCTTGGGCCCTGCCCATTTGATGACAGTAGTGCCATTTCCAGATAGGACACAGAAGATATTTTTAGATATGGCTTACCATCTGGGGAAAAATTATTGCTGGCACAGACCCACAGATACTGAGACTTCATGCATCATTCTTTCGCTCACCAAATATCTATCAATGTTAACAAGAGTTTCCATGTTGGGATTACAGTAAAGTCACAGATATGACTGAACAACACAAATCAGGTCTCCATCACCCAGAGTTGGAGATTCTAATAGAGACAGAAGAGAGGGCAATGAGACCAAAAGCCTTGGAAATGTTACATATTGGAGTACTCACTGTTCTCTCAGATCTGCAGCCTGGAAATCTAACAAAGACAGCAGTCTTCTGGGAAGGTGGGACAAAGAAAAGTAGATGAAACAAAGATAAAATTCTTTTTTATCAGGGACAAGAAAGAAGAGGGGGAACAGAACACTTTCATATTAAGCATTTTTGTCACACAGGCAGGAAAGAATGTTGGGATGGTAGAAATTCATAATAACACAGTTCAAGATGCCATGCCTTTATTCCTCTCTCTGATGACATTAGCACATCCCCTTTGACAGGCCTGCCACCAACATTCTAGAAGGTTTGCCAGACACATGCTACTTAGTTCTTTTTTTTTTTTCTCCACTTGAGAAAATGCATCCAGAAAGGCTGAATAACTTAAGGTCACATAGCCAGGAAGGAACATAGTCAAGCTTCCTACTAGGTAGCCCATAGTATTTTCATTTACCTCAACTATTAAGTACTGTTCTTCACAGCAGTTTTTTCTGGGTAGGAGGTGGCATTGGAGGTATGGTGGCTGGAGGAAGAGTTATGTTGTCTTTCTTTCATAATTATCATGGGGTAAAACGTCGAAGAGAATCAGAGCAGGTGGCAGAGGAGCTGACCTTGAAAGCCAAATCTCCTGAAGAGCCCTGGGCCCACAGGCCATTTTCACGGTGGTATGTATTTCTAGTGCAATTATCCTATCCTTCTTTTACAACTCTCTCAGAAGTTCTTCCATGATCATTAAAACTGGCTCTGGGCTGTGGCTTTGAAAGAGGCCGGAAAGCCCAGGGCTGGATCATGTCCTCGTTAAGCAGGGACAGCCTTCTGGGGACTTCAGTGGGATATCTGCCTTGTTACAAATCAATGAAGATGCAACTGGCCTATGCCAATTATAGGTGGCTCTCTCATAAGTAGTCATTCCCTTTGCTTTCAGAGATTTTAAGATTTGAGGCTCTACTTAAACTCAAAGGCAGTCTTGATCACCTATGCTCTGTCTCAGCCTGAGGACTACAAGAACTGCAGCTGAGGCAGGTGAGACAAGAAAGAGTCTGCTGGACTCCCATCTTTTGGGCTAAAAGATCTGTTCTAAAGGAGCCTACCGAAGGCTCTTGAATCACCTGTGCCTCAGTTTCCTTCTGTAAGATAAATACAGGCTTACTGTGGGGAATAAATAAGATCATGTGTGTCAAGCATGCAGCATAGTACTTGGCATGTGGTAGCACTCACAATGAAAGGGGAGACTTTAAAAAGTCACATATGCATCAAATTCACAAGCTTCTCAGACCAAAAGACAATTACCAGAATGAAGAGACAGTCACAGAATGGAAGAAAATATTTTCTATTCATCAAATAAAGGATTAATGTCGAGAATATATACAAAGCTCAAAAATTAGTAGTTTCAAAAAGCAGCAACAAAGACAGACAATAAGTACATGAAGAAATGTTCATCAAATTCAGCTAGACAGTGAAAGCTAGACAACCATGACACTTTTATCTCACCACAGTCAGAAATGGAACTAGGGAGGAAACAAACAATAACAGATGCTGGTAAGGTTGCAGGCAACAAAGAGCGCACACATATTTTTATTAGTGGTGTAAACTAGTGTGGCTACTCCGAAAATCAGTATGGGGGCTCCTCAAAAAATGTCAAACAGAATTACCATATAATACACTGCTAAGCATTTCTCTGAAGGAATATAAGTGAGTATATAATGAGATTCTTGCACACTGATGTTTATTATCAGGTGGCCTCATTGCTTTGGGCCTCTGGAGGGAGTACCAGATGATTATGATGGGGAATATGAGGTGGGAACAAATTGCTTACATCATGAACAAGGGAGCAGAGAGAGGTCAAGAGATCCGTGTTCCCTCACCCAATGGCCTAAGAACATTCAACTGAGCTCTACTGCCTAAAGGTTCTGCCACCTCCCATAGTGCCACTTTGGGGACTAAGCCTTTGAGTCAGACCCAAAGAAACATAAACTCTATGGTTTCCCTCATTGGAAACAATTAGTACTTGTCTAAGATGATACTAGCAGTGGAGCACAATAGCTCAATAGCAATTTACATATGATCACCATAGATGATTCTAAGTGAAATGAACTACAAGGAAAAAAGTGGTTTATCTTTGTTGTTGATATTTTCAATGTGCAATATTTTCAATGTGTCATATGAAATTATGCCTTTTCTTTTGTCTTTCTTCCCCATGGTTTTACCTCTGTTGTCACTGTAACTGACTTTGGTACACTGGGTATATGTGTACATTTATAGGAACTAGGAAGGGGAACATCAAAATTGAGAGACAAAAGGTAAAAGGTGGACCAACTCAACAGCAATACTTACAAGACAATATGCTGTAAACCAACTGTACAATTCAGGGAAGGGTGGGGAGGGAGCCAGTGAGAGGGGAAGTGGTAGAAAAACTAAGGAGGAGGTAACAAGCTTGATAAAAATGTACTCACTGCTGTATGTATGAAACTGTATCCCCTCTGTACATTACTTTGACAATAAATAAATACATTAATTAAAAATAAGCCTTTAAAATATAGACTTTTGGTGACTCTGTTTGAAGCTTAGAAAACTCTGGAAATCAGAGTAAGTCTGGTTTCTGTTCCTTGTGATAATCCTTCAAAGATTCCTTGGCATCTTCTTTAGAACAAATAAGCAAAAGCTATTTCCATAATATAGAGTTTTCCTCCATTACTGTGAGTAGTTTAGGACTAGTTAAAAAGGTGAAGATTCTGGAGTAGGAAACAAAGTTTCATTTTCTAGTTATCCCTGTTCAAGAGCTCATGTATGTGTGCGTGTTTGCACAAGTACCTTCAAACACATACATAGGGGACAGAGAGGGTCAAGACAAGGGATCCTGAGTACCTAGGATCGAGTTAATGCTCAGAGTTTCATATCCAAGATCTAATTTCATCCTCATAGCCTTATGAAAATGATGCAATATCTACTCGCATTTGTGTGTGTGTGTGTGTGTGTGTGTGTGTGTGTGTGTGTGTGTGTGTATCTGTCCTGGGCCTTGAACTTAGTGGCTAGGTTCTGTCACTTAGCTTCATTTGCTCAAAAATAGCCCTCTACAACTTGAGCCACAAACTCTACTTCTGCCCTTTTTGATAGTTTAGTGGAGATAAAAATCTCAGATACATTGGAACTAACAACATCAAAGATAAGCCACTGAAATTATGCCTTTTTCTTTTCTCTTTCTTCCCCATGCTTTTACCCCTGTTGTCACTGTAACTGACTTTGGTACACTGGGTATTGTAGGTATCTTTATCAGAACTAGGGAAAGGGAACACCAAAATGGAGAGACAAAGGGTAAAAGGTGAACCAATGCAACAGCAATACTTACAAGACAATATGCTGTAAACCAACTGTACAACTAACTTGGGGGAGGGTGGGGAAGGAACCAGGGAAGGAGGAAGGTACCAGGGAAGTAGGAAGGTGGGAGAAAAATGAAGGAGGAGGTAAAACGTTTGATAAGAAATGTACTCACTGCCTTACACATGTAACTACAACCCCTCTGTATGTAACTTTGGCAGCAAACAAATAAATCTCAGGTACTTTCCTGCCCCAGCTGGCTTTGAACTATGATCTTTAGATCTTAGCCTCCTGAGTGGGATCATAGGCATGAGTCACCAGTGCTTGTTTCTTTCTCTCATTTTATGCATGAGGAAATTGAGGTTCAGAGAAGTTAAACAACTTTGCCCAAATCACACTGCCTGTCAGTGATGTAATTGAACGTAAAATGAGGTCTCTCTGATCTCAAGGCTCTAAGATACAGGAACAGTTGACATTGTCATGGGCCAGATTACATATCTGTAGATGGAAATAAACAATGCTGTTGTCTTCTTAATAACTTTTAATAAGGCCCTAGGCAATGAGGCTACCAAATATGGAGGAGAGTGTCCAGAGTTCAATGAAGCTCAGCTTTGAAAGGAAAGTGATTCAGGGAAAAATCCCCAAACATAGTACATTTTACTTCCTTTCTCTTTATTTCTATTCTCCATAGAGTAGAAGAAATAGTTTTGGTTTAGTGTTTTGGAGGGTTGTAAAGCATAGTTCCAAATTTGGGTTAGCTTAAGCAATAAAGGGGATTTATTTAAGGGTTATGGGCAGCTCAGGGAATCCAAAAGAATCAGTCCACTAGGCCTCTGGTTGGTCAAGGGCCATGGACTGTCTTTAGACCTCAGTAGCAGTCATTCTAAAGGTTTGCACTAAAAGCTGTACTTTAACACAATTTAGTGGAAATGAATCCTAGTGTCTGTATCTCCTGACTAACTGGCTGAGTGTAATCATTAAGTTGGCACTACACCCCTGGGCACATGGCTAAGAACTGGAAGCAGATTGAGGGCTGTGGAATTATTGTGCATTGGGCAACTTTTTCAAGACAGGTTTAGAACACAGGTGGTATTTTGGCCTTCAAAAGCAATCCTGATAGAGTGTTCAACTTAAGCAATAGTTATTTAGCTCTTCCCTAGGGCAGGATGCTATGCTCAAACCTATCTGTTTACTATTAGAAGATCAACTTCTAGTACAGCTCCTGGCCTATGGTACCTACTCCACAAACAACTACAGAAATCGTATGTGGATCTGATTACAAAAGAAATCACCAGTCCCCCCCTCCCCTTTCTCTTGCTCTCTGGTAATTCACTCAACAAGCATTTACTAAGTGTCTACTATGTGTCAGCCACTGCTCCAAAGATTTGGAGTATATTAGATATCCCCTGTCTCATATCTTGTCTTCTTTCTGTACTGTATTTCCCCCCTCTCTCCCACTGCAGGCACACTTATTCAGTGTGTCAGGAAAGATAGTTTTATGTGGCATGCATACCTATATTTCCATCTTTATTACTTTAAAAAAAGCAGAAGCTTTATCTAGCTACTTAAGGCATTTGGAGATGAGAGTGAAGGTGAAGACATTGACTGTGCCACTGGAATAATTACTAGGTCATAAGAAAGGGCCATTGGCCATAGAGGACCCAGGGTTCAGGGGCCAGGGCTGGTCCTAACATTGGCTGTTCTGCCAAGAATGAAATGACTGGGTGGAGAGCAGAAACTTTTGAAGGGAGTTAGGCAAACCACAACAGTTATCTACTCCAGGAACATGAAGAAAAGGCCTACTGCCAGAGTGCAGTTTTGTCTTTATTTTTTCACAGTGCCTGGATTCCTCAGTTTAATCAAGATCCTATCAAGAATTGAGCATTATAAGTGTTACAGCTGTGGGCAAAATGTTTATTCTATATCCATTCCTGGGACTTGGGTAATTAATTCAATTCAATAACTACTTATGGAGGACCTTCTCTGTCTATTACCATGTATAAAAGCAAGAATAGAAATAAAGAGGAGAGAAAGCTCTGATGTATACGTAGGCTGGATATGGGAGAAGACATATATGTTTTTTAAAGACCTTGGTTACAACTAATATCTAACTTAGACAGGAAAAAATTTTTTTTCAGAGGATGTGGAAGGATGCTGAGTGCTGAGTTTTGTTCTTGGAGCTTCAATTCATTCTTCATTGAAGAAATAGCTATCTGCTACTGTGTCCAGGACATTAGTTTAGTTGCTAAATACCATAGTTGAACTACATAGAAAAAAAACCCATATCTTTTTGTAAACTATGTTCTGATGTGGACAGGGAAGTAAACAATAAATAAATAAGGTATATTATGTAGTCAGTGAGAAAATCAGGAGAAGAAAAAGATGTGTTTGAGAGAGAGCTTGTTAGGGTTTTAGGGGCTAAGTGGTGAGAGAATACATTTGAACAAACACTTGAAGAAGGAGAGAGGAGAGCTTTAAAGGTATCTAAGCAGAAGCTTCTGGGCTGAGGGAACAGCAGAAATCACCCACAAATTGGGAACCCTGACTCTAGCATGAGGGCAGGGCATGGGGGGGGCACAAGGAAGCTTGTGTGTCTGGAGGGAAGAGGAACGGTCAGGAATGGGGAAGCAGAAGATGCGGCCATACATAAGCATGCCAGGTTTCATAAGCAGTAGGTTTCATGGGAAGATCATGCGAGGCACTATACATGGGAATAATTTTGGTTTTTATATTTTGAGGTTTTTGAGTAGAGGGATGATATGGATTACTTCATTTGGGATCCTCAAGAACCTCACAAATCTGGTATTATTGGTTCTAGTTTGTGATGAGAAATTACAATGAGTATATAACTTTCCCTTCCATATACCATTCCTCATGAAGAGAGAGAGACACAGAGAAAGAATGCTGCCATAGAACACAGGGCCTTGTCCATACTAGGAAAATGCTCTCTCCCCGAGTCACACCCTGAAGTGTAGCTATAGTTGATGAAAATTCCATTACACCATTGGCCTCCCTCAGTCCTTCTATTTATTTTGTCATGCTTAAATCACTGCAGATCTAACCTTGTGTGTCTTCTTTTAAAATTTATGTATTTTTTACAGCAAAGCATTAATGTAATTATCTCAAAACATTTAAATAATCATCCTCAATTGTGAATTTCCAAATTATACATTTATTTCAAAAGCTAAAATCACAACTGTAATAATTTTTCTTTGTAGCCTTTTCTATGCACACATGTACACACACATCATTTAAAACGACTAGTTTTGAGGTTCTAATAATTTTTGGTGCAGTGATTAAGGTTCTGTCTGTCTTGTCTCTCCTCACTTGGTCTGCCTCTGCCATTCCCCCTCTCCTATCTGTCTTTCCTGTCTCTATTTGCTTCCCTAGGTCTCTTTTAGTCTTTCGAGTGTCTGCTCCTTCTTTGTCTCCTTGTGATGGTTCTTTTCTTTCTGTGGTAAGTCTCTCTAGCTCTGTGTCTCCCCTGTTCCTCTTCCCACCTCCTGTCTTTCTGTCAGTGTACCCTGCTCCATGTTTTCTTCTTCTCCTTTCTCTTCTCCATTCCCCCCTCTCCTGCCTTCAGGAAGAGGGCAGAGATCACTGGGTAGCATTGGATGTCATTAAACTCACAAAAGGAGAAAGGACTTCTCTCTCCTGTGTGCCCCTTCGAAATGCCTAACAATGAGAGATGCTTTGGAGTGTAATCGATAGGAACAAGACGTAAAAAGATATCTTTGTTGGGCAGTGACTGCCGGCAGTTCCTTCTGACCGAGCCCCTGGGAAAAGCCCCTCTCTACCAGGCTCAAGCAGAGTGGATCACAGCACAGAAGGGCTTGAAGTGTGAGCCCAGTGCAAGTGACCTGGGGGCACCTCCTTTCCATCATCCCCTCCTCTGTCTGCTGCCCTCTTTACCCCTTGTACTTCTTTAGGAATATCATGAATAGAAAGAGACACTGTAATGGACAGGGCTTCTTGCCAGAATAGGTACAGGGTTGGCTAAGAATCAGGGTTTCCAGCTGAATCAATACATTTTAATACTTCTGAGCTCTAATTTCCTTATGTGTAAATCATAAAGACTTGCACCTACAATCTATTCTGGGAGTGGCAGTGCCAGGGTTTTTTAAATTTTTTAAGCTTTAATTTAATAATAATAATAACAATAATTATTATTATTTGGCCAGTCCTGGAGCTTGAGCTTAGTTTGGGCATTGTCTCTGAGCTTTTGTCCTCAAGGGTAGTGCTCTACCACTGGAGTATCAGCTCCACTTCTGGCTTTGTGTAGGTTTGTTGTTGTGGTTGTTGTTGTTACATCTTTTTTAATGCATAAATTTTGTTTCTACATTTGTCTTGAATCCCTTTCCCTCCCAGTTTTCTTTTTGATTAGCCAGTTTCAGCAGGGCTCTCCTATTTAGGCCCATTTAGTGAGAATTATATTTGTTTGTTTCACTGCCAAATTCCAGCACCAAGATCATAGGAGGTTCTTAATAAGTGTGTGGTATCATAAACAGTAGGTGTGCAATAACTGTCCACCTGTGTGTGGACCTGAAGTAAATGGATAACTTCTAATTTCTATCTCTGACTTCCCAAGAATTAAGCTCCAGGCTTGAATCTAGATCTTGGTCATTATGTCCACCATTTATATTCCTGTCTCTAAGTTCCCACTCCCTGCATCTGTCCCTCTGATTCTCAGGATGTAGAGAAAAGGCAAAGAGTCATTCAGGGACAAGATAGAAAGGCTGGCCTCTTTTCTATAACCAAGCAAGCAGGAGATGACTGTTGGATCCATCAACAGAGTAATTTATTGATGGACTCATAATTCGAAGGCATTGTTGGGAAATGGTGGGAACCAGAAGGTGAGGTCTAGTTGGAAAAGGTAGTCCACTGTGGCAATGGCCGAGGAAACATGTCCTGGAAGAATCTGTCTTATCCCAGCCTCTTCTGCTCTTTCTCTCTGCCTTTGGTCCACTATGAGGTTCATCTAATCAAAAGCATCATGTATCTGGTTGCTTTCATTTATGTTTCTGTGATCATCAATGTCACTGAATGTTTTAACATTTTCTTTTTATTACATTAACGTGTATATTTACATTGTGGATGGCTGATTAAGCTAATTGTTAATTGTTCTAGTTATTCACTTAATTAAGTGACCTATCTTTCCCAGTATGTGGCTACATTGAGATTTATTTAACAATTAAATAGATGATGAGTACTTGGATCTTTTCCACATCTAACTTTTGTGAACAAATCTTCTATGAACACATATGAACTGATCTTGATTTATTCACATATATTTTTATTTCTCTTGCATGAAAAATTAGGACTAGGATTGCTATCTCATATCATACATATATGTTTAATTTCAGAAGGAATTGACAACTAGTTTCCAAAGTGTTATCCTGTTTTCCATTAGCACCAGCCATGCACAATAAGAACAAATATCTTTCGTCTTTGCCCACATTTGGTATTATCAGCCTTTTTAGTATTAGTAGGGCCAGGGAACAATAGTAACACATTCATTGTGCTTTTAATTTGTATTACTCTAGACTCTGCTCAATTTTTTAAAATATTTTTATCAAGTTGGTTACATTCTTATTACTGTCTTGCAGTTATTGTTCTCATATTTCTTTTTTTAATGTTAGTTTTGATTGACAAATATAATTATATACATATGTATGCATGTATATCTGGGTCATGATATCATATTTTGATGTATATTTACATCATGGATGGCTGAATTAAGCTCCTTAACAAATCTCTCACCTCTAATAATTATCTTTTTATTGTGTAGTATTGGAAAATCCACGATCTACTCTTTTAGCAAATTTATAATATACAATGTATTATTATATTATACTACCATTCTGTATAATAGATCATTAAAACTTATATCTCCTACTTGAAAGAAACTTTATACCCTTTAATTAACATTTTCCTTTTCTCTATCAACCACTATTTTTCAGCACCTGACAGTTACCATTCTGTTCTTTTCTTCATTGAGCTCAACTTTTTAATATTACACATATAAGTGAGATGACATATCTCTTCATATCTTTCATACAAGTCCTTTATGATGAATATATTTTGCAAATTTTTTCCAAGTTTACTATTGGACTTTTCAAGGCGAGTCCAGTCCCATTTACTTCATTATGCCCATGTATGAGTTGTTTTTAAATCATCCCTCCAGACTTCACTTTTATAATTTATAGTATGATCTTCAAATATATCTATTTCTTAGAGTTAGTGAGGATTCAAAGTAATAGTGTATGTAAAACTCTCAATGTAGTGTCTGAAACCTAACAAGAGCTTCATATCATCAACCGGTGGTTATTGTTTGTTTGCTGTTCATTCCATCTCTGCTCATTCGAATGGTCCTCCTTGGGTATCAGTTCATAGTATCTGCAGCTGCTAGTTGGAAATAACTGGAGCTTAGGAAAGCAGTCTGAACTAGAATTAAAGATTTAGGAGTCATTACCATGCAGCTTTCATCTGAAGTCCTAAGCCTGAGTGTGCCAGAGAATTTAATACAGAATGAAACGGTCATGCCTGGGACCTCAAACAGATGTAGGATTTCATGGATGAGAAAGGGAAGAGAGGCCTTGGAGGAGAATGAGATTGTGTAGCATAGAGGAAGAGGAATGCCAGTAAAGAATAAACTGATAGAGGCTAAAGGCATGAAGTCCAAGATGGAAGGAAGCACCGACAGTGTAATTAGATCTGTAGTTGAATCTGAAGTATTTCCTAGAGATTCAAGTGTTGAAAGCCCGATCTCCTGTTCTTGGTGCTATTGAGAGATTGTAAAACCTTTAGACCTTTGAGCCTAGTAGAAGGAAGTTAGGTCATTGTGATATGACATTGAAGGGAATACTGGTCCTTTGGTCCTTTCCTTTTTTTGCTTTTACTTCCTGACCTCACGAGACAAGCAGCTACTCTTGTCATACATTCTCATCATGATGTACTGCCTCAAACAGACTTAAAAGTAATGAAGCAACCAACCATGACTGAAACTTCTCAAAATCATGACCCCAAATCTTTCCTCTATAAACTGTCTCAGGTATTTTGTTATAGTGATGGAAAGCCAATGCCAATGTCAATGCTACAGCAGTGAATTCTGATGAAGGGACTTAGGCAGCCAGGAGCAGAGAGCATCATTACCCAGTGAACAGGAGTTTTCCATGGAGAGGATAGGAATCCAGTATCATGGGATTATGAAGCAAACAGATGGATGGATTTTGGGGAACAGAAAGTATATATTCTATAAGAGAAGAGTGGGTAGATTTATTTGTGGAGCAGCAGCTGTGGGTGGAAGCTTTCCCTTTATACTATGGGAATGATGGAGGCACATTCCTGGACAGATGGGACAGAAACCATCAGTGGAGAATGAAAGCTTTGAAAGAGTAGGAAATGGCATAATTGAGGGATTCAGAGCCTTGACGAGGCAAGAGAGGAGAGTTTCTGAAGTGTCAGATCAGCCTAGGTTAAGGGAGTATAGTTTTATGCTGTTAAGTGGCTCAGATGGAATGGTATTTCCGTTCATAATTACAGGGTAGAATGACCCAAATGAGAAATGCACACAATATTTGGTAAAATTGAAGTGAAGTAGTAGCCATTATGCAGTCTGTGAAGGTCATTGTTAAACATGAGAGACATATGCAGAGGGGCAGAAAGACTCTAGCTTGTCTTAAGTCTGGTCATGAAAGTTAGGTAGATGGGGAAATGCTACAAAATTCCAGCTTATCTTTATTGTTCACAGTTCTGTGCTTAGCTTTTCCTCTTGCTTGCCTGGCCTGGTATCTAGCACCAGTCAACAAACGCAAGCAAACATAGTAGCTTTCTTTCCTATATTCACTCCAGCAGCTGACTATGTCTGGCCACCCATGTTCCTTAGGGAACTTCAACAGTCTACACATTCCAATGAATTAGAAGGGTTGCCTTACAACTTTGATTTGACCTTCTAATTTCCTCTTTCAGGTTCCTACTTTCTTCATTTGTACCATATTATAGAATATGTTGTTTCTATAGCAAACCCTTAAATCCAGAATACCCATAGAGTTTCAGCTTTCCTGATAAAGCTCTGATTGATATGGGGTAGAAAATCATTCTCATTCAGACTGGGAGAAGAAATTAAGACTCTTTTAGCAAAAGAATCTGCAGGTGGATACCAAGAGAATTTAGGTCACATCTTCTTGAGTCCTGTGTAGATAGGAGTGACCAGGGCAATTCATAAAGAAGTTAGGGCTAAGGTGAGGGTCAAGGTTTAGGCTTGGAAAGATTAGAAAAAGCTCTAGAAAACATAATATAATAAGGGAACTAAGAGCTGAGACAATAAACTGGGACAGTAAGTTAAGACAATATACAGTTGGGAGGTGGCAGGAGAGCTTGAATTCAAATCCTGACTTTCCTCTCCTTGGTATGGCTTTGGAGAAGTCTATATTTTCTTCCCTGTGGCTATTCTTTGTTCATTTGTCCTTAGCCCTCCTCTGCTTTGTCTGTAGTTTAGGAGACTATATTCCCCAGCACAGTCTGGTCAATAGATGGTACTCATAGAAGACTAGAGGAAGGAAAGGAAGGTGGCTTGGAGATCTGCTACTCATTATCCCACTGCGTTTTTCACCAGGTTCTTGCTCTGAATGGCTGTTCCTCAGGAGTCCATCTTCAGCTGCCAGCTTTCTTCATGATCCAGCCAGAGGCCTTCTGTTACTACTTTGGTCATTACTTCAGCTTTTTTTTTTTTTTTAACCACCTGACCCATGAAGTCACTGTATTAAATTCCCTCTGAAATACTATAATCAATTTGTTTTCCTGACTATATGTTCATTTTCACAATAAGACTGTTGTTTCTCTCTCCCTGGATCATTGTGAGATGACAGGTGTATCCTTAGGGCATGTGAGGGAAGGGAAGAAAGGAAGGAAGAGATACGGCATTACTGCAATGCACACATAGCTGGGAGAAGTACCATGGAGAGAATCCCCCTGCCTGTCAGGTACTTGACATTTGTTGTGCTCTATGCTCATTCTCTGTGTGGCCTGAGTGACTTCACCAATAGCTCTTTTAGTTCTTTCACTTATAAAATAGAAACAATTTAATGCCAATCCTGTACAGTTATTGGGAGGATGAGACGAGATAAGGCACATAAAAGGCCTACAACAGAGCCTGGCTCATGGTAACTGCTCTGTGTTAGCCATCATTGTTGTACATTTTAGCCATTGCTGTTGCTTTTTTCATTGTTATTTCACAGAAAGTTTGAGGACCCTGAGGATCAGTGAAGTTCCATGACTTGTTTGTTCTCAGAGATGGTAAATTATTAATGCTTGATCCCAGGACTCCCTGTTGCTAGTACAGTGCCCTTCCTGCTGCTCTCTTCTTGCCATTGTGGTTACAACCAGTTGTGCAGCCACAGGTCAGCAGCAACAGCGATCACTGCATCCAGCAGGCCTCTGCTTCTTTGATCTCTTCCCCCTCCCTTCTGAAGCTTCTATATTTAAATCTACAGGGAATCAGTGCAAGGTTCTAACAGGTTGATCTCCGTCTTAGTAATAAGTCCCAGGAGAGGCTTTGACTGTTGAAGGGGCAGCTGGGGTTCCAGAGAGAAGAGCAGCTGCTGGCTGGGAGGCAAGCATGTGTGTGTGTGTGTGTGTGTGTGTGTGTGTGTGTGTGTGTGTGTGTGTGTGTCCGTCTGTCCTGCCTAAGCAGATTGCCTTTATATCTGCCTTAAGGAAACGGGTTCATCCTTGAGCTTTTAAAAATTATCAATAGTTAAGCCAGCTTGGCTCTTCCTTTCCTTAACTCTAGCTCAGTCAAAAATATATCAAACAATGTTAGAGGCAAAGGACATTTTCAGCCCTGCTGGGGCCTCAGGGAAATGGCTTAGAGCCCAGGTTAGTTTCAAGGTTGGCGCTGACCTAAGCAACCTCTTCCATGGCTCCTTGCAGATGGGTGATTCTGCAATCTTTGGAGTTCAACTTAGAGATGTAACTAACTCTTTCCTTCTCCTGCCTCTCCTCCCTTCTCTGCCATCCCTGGGCTTCCTACTTCCCAGACAGACTGCAGAGGACAAATCACACTAATACACAGTATGAAGATAGAGTAAATTTACATCTGATATCTCAGTTGAGTCTTCTGACAAACTTCCGTGAGCTAAGTGAACCAAATGATGAGAAAATTAAGCCTCAGAGCAGTGAAGTAATCTCTCCAGGTCATGTAAGTATAAGCAGAAAGCAGTGCAGCCATGAGACAAACTCAGAGCTGTCTGGCTTCAAAGGCAAAACTCTTAATCCTGTGCCATGCTGTCTCTCAAGTGGTTGATGTTCCTTTGGGTACTCAGATGCTAGCCTCTTGGCTTGATCAGCATACTGCATTGAAGCAGGGTGTGTCCAAACCATCAGTGAACACAGAAGTATTTGTTTCTTCAGTAGTGCAAAACTCAATCACATGCTTTAATGACACTGGGGTTCAAAATTGTCACAACAGGCCGGAGTAAACATTTGTTCAATTTCTCTTAATAGCATGATAAATTCTCATTGTCAACCAAAACTGTCCTAGGTTTATTTTGATAGAACTCTGAATACATCGGCATAACTAAATCAAGCTGTGTTTGTTTGTTTGAAACTTAAGATGGATGGGGTTGAGCTAGTGTAACTGCTCAAGCAAATGGTTAAGGGCCTTGGATTCTTCTAGCCCCCTGATCTGACAATCTAAACACATGGCTTGGTCTTTATGGTTGCAGGATGGTGATCGTAAGCATCAAGTCTGCATTCAAGGCAGATTGAAGGCTGAAGGATAAACAAACATGACAATGGAATCAGTCCCTTTCTGTCAGAGACACAACAGCTTTCTGGAAACATCACACAATAGACTTTTACTTCTATCTCAGTGGATGAGAATGATCCCAAGAATATGCCTGGCTGTAAGGGTCTGTGGGATGTAAGTATGTATTTGCCCTGACTTATCTACTAGGATTCAACTGTATGACTTGTTGACTTTCTGATGGCTTAAAGCAATATGCACTCAGTAGAAACAGTACTTCCAGTTCTGAACTTTGACCTTTTGTTCAGGCAAGCAATATGTGGTCTGATACTTGCTCTTGAAGCTGGCCAGTAGCCAAAAAAACCCAAAAACCTTCAGCTCCCAGTCAGCCATACCATCACAAGGGTAAACAGTTCTACTCTCTGTGTGCTGAGTTGCTAGCTAGGATATTTGGTAGGTTGTCTTATTTGATGCATATTCCATGAAATTTTCCAGTTGGGTGTGTCAGGATATAAAGTGCTTTCTCCAGTAGAATAATTATATTTTTAAATAGGCACATGAACTCTGGAAATAGAAGCAGTGATCTGTTAATATAATAAAGAAACAAGGGTAGGTATGGAGCAAGAGCTAGTAGTGTTTGCCACCAATTTGCACTGGACTGTGCAGTAATGACCTC
Source organism: Perognathus longimembris pacificus (assembly GCF_023159225.1). Classification (NCBI taxonomy): domain Eukaryota; kingdom Metazoa; phylum Chordata; class Mammalia; order Rodentia; family Heteromyidae; genus Perognathus; species Perognathus longimembris. Next base: position 39,730,004 of record NC_063167.1, on the reverse strand, counting down.
AATAATCTCTCATATTGATCAAGGCTTTTAATTTTCAAAAACACTTTCATGTGCATTATCCCTTTTAATCTCCATGACAACCTTTCAAAATAGGTTGGTTATGGATTATCCAGTAGCTATGGAGGTCATATTTCCTGCTTCATGAAAGAGGAAACTGAGGCTCAAGTGGTTAAGTGAATGGTTCTGTCACAGAACTAGTAAACCTAAGATCTATTGTGACTGGATAAGTCATTTACTTTCGCTACTTGTTACTTCATCTGTTGAATGGCAAAAATATTCCTGCCAACCTCAGAGAGTTGTGAGGACTTATTGAACTAACCCTAGGGCCTGGACATCTTGCTTAGTACATAAGCGAATAAAAAATGAACTCTCAACAGATTCAAATAAAATTTCCCAATCATCTCAAAAGCAAATTAGTTCCTTTTATCTAACTCACCATTTCTCATTAACCTTGAGTACAGAACAGATCAACCTATTTACACATTTTCTCCATGCACAAGGATACATAATTCCCATTAAACTGAGAGGTCTTTGAGGGCATATTTTAGAGGAACTTATTTATTAGGGTTCAAATTCACCAAGAGACTTCTATTTCATTTCTTAGGAGGAAGAAATATTTGAGTAGCACTTTTAAACTAACCTCTTGTCTTTAGGAATGAAAATTCTTTTCCTCCTTCCCTCTATCCCTCCATCCTCTCTCACTTGTTCCTTTCCGTTCTTCCTTCCTGTGTCACATTATGGAAAAGTGTTTGGGTTTGGTATGTCATAAATCATGTCTTTGGGTGTGTATCAAGGCCTTCCTCCAAGAAGATGACTGGGTTAGTATCTCTTCCATAGACTCCTTTCCACCCAGATTACAAGGACAGTGCTTAGCAGGAGGGGCAGGTACAGACATGCAGGAAGCTCCATTCTGACGTTTCAAGCAGCGGCCTTAAAGTAGTTATAAAAGCAATAATGGTGGTAACTTGGTCTCCATCTGCCTCCTTTGTCTATTCTTTTCCACTGGTTTTGGACTGAACAGCAAAGATCTGCTTGCCATCTAGGAGCAACACTCGAGAGCAGACATGGTATTCTTTGCTTTCTTTTCATTGAAGACACATGGAGCCAATATTCAGCCTGAAAATTGAATGGTAAATGGACAAGGAAGTGGAAGGAACTTATATATTGCAAATCTTTATTGTATAGAATTTATTAGAATTGCCACATGTTTAATAAAATCTTCTTGCTAAAAAGAATAGTCTTGGCCTGAGTGGAATATAATATCTTCAGGAGGTCTTGGGAGTATGTTGAGAGTTTGTGATGGGTGAAAAGAAAATATGATCTCAAGATTCTTGACCAATACATGTTTTTACATACACTGAGAAATAAATAAATCCTGGTCACCAGAAATCTAATGGGAGTTATACACATGCAAAAGCACAAGATACAGCTGGGAGCCAGTGCTAGAGACTAATAGCTATGAAGGCATAGAAAAAGAGACATACTTTTAAAAATTTATTTCTTTATTGTCAAAGTGATTTACAGAGGGGTTACAGTTTCATACGTAAGGCTATGCATACATTTTTTATCCAACTTGTTACCTCCTTCCTCATTTTCCCCCTCCTGCGCCTTTCCCTCCCCCTCTCTGAGTTGGTTTAAGTATTGCTGTTGCTTTGGTTTGTCTTTTATCCATTGTCTCTCCATTTTTATATTTCCCTTCTCTTCCCTAGTTCAAATACACATATATACAGTATCCAGGGCACCAAAATCAGTTATAATGATATCAGGGGTAAGACCATGGGGAAGAAAGACAAAAGAAAAAGGCATAATTTCACATGGTATGTTGAAAATAATAAAAACAATGATAAACCACTTGTTCCATAATTTGGAGTTCATTTTGTTTAGCGTCATCTTATGTGTTCATATGGACATAGCTATTGAGCTATTGTGATCTGCTAGGACTATCCTAAAGGTGTACTAATTATTCCCAATGAGGGAAACCATAGAGTCTATGTTTCTTTGGGAGGAGACATACTTGTCCCTCCCCAGCTTTATTGAGATACAAGATATATATAAAATGTCACATATTAAGGTGTGCAACATGGTGATCTTGGGCATTTTTTACGTTCAGGATAACATCACAGTCAATATTATATAAACATCTATACCTCCAAGTGCTTCCTTGTATCCTAGTGTGGCTTTGCTGGTTTTGTTTGCTTTATTGCTTTTATATAAGAACACTCAGCAATTATTAACCTTCTTAACCACAATCCTTTATTTTTATCTATAGGCTATGTCATGCAGTAGATCTCTGGAACTTTCTCAACTTAATTTGTATTTTTAAAATTATTATTCTTTTCATTGTAAAGGTGATGTACAGAGGGGTTACAGTTACACAAGTGAGGTAATGAGTACGTTTCTTTTTGAACAGTGCACCCCTCCCTCATTTTCTCCCAGTTTTCTTCCCTCTTGACCCCCCTCCCCACCAAGTTGTCTAATTCATTTCCAACATAATGTCTAGTGAGTATCACTGCTGAATTGGCTCACTCTTTTTCCCATGGTTTCTGTGCTTCCACTTCCCCTCCACAAATCAGATAAACTTACATACAAGACAAAGGGCACAGAAATTTAAAAAACAGCAGCAAAAGGGGGAAGGGGCAAAAGAAGAAAAAAAGGAAAAGAAAGAAAAAGAACCACAAACAGTACAATACAAAACCTCTTGTGTTCATTGAGCACAACCCCTGTTGTTATAGATGATAGGAATTCTTTACATTTTTAAGGCTGAATAATACATATGGCTTACAGTGCGCATATGCCAACAAGTAAGCAAAGGATAATCACCATTGCTAACCATTAGAGAAAGGCAAATCATAGCTACAACTCAAAACTACAATAAGATGTCATATCTCAGCTGCTAGGAGAGCTACTGTTTAGAGGATAACATGTATTGGGTTGTGGAGAAGTTAGAAACTTTGCACACCCCTGGCAGGAATGTAAATGGGGTATTTATTATTTAAAAAATGGAGATTCCTCCAAAAACTAAGACAAAAACAAAAAGAACTACTCTATAGAACCAGTAATCTCTTCTAGCATATATTCAAAAGAATTGATAGCAGGATTGCAAATATATGCCCCCATGTTTATTGTAACAATAGTTAAATTATGGGAGCAGGCCAAATGAATATTGACAGATGGTCTATGACCATAACACCCTGAACGAGCCTGATCTTGTCTGAATATTGACAGATGAATGGAAACATTAATTTTAACCTGGAGGTGGATGTTAGCATGGGGCCAGAGATGCCTTAGAAAAGGCAGAACTATGTGAGCTAAGTTTAAAAATGATGAGTCATTTTACAATGTACTTGTTAACAGCAGCAACATTATTGAGTGCCATGCCTCAGGCACTGTACTAAAACTGTGTATATAAAACTCATGTGACACTCACAACAACACTGTATGGTAAGGTACTATTTTATTGACATTTTTTGTATTGACATTTTTAGGTGAAAAATGGGATCCCCAGAGAACATTTAAAGAACAAAGATAACTTTATCAAAGGCATGTGGACCAGAAAAGAGCATAATTATTTTTTCTCCCGAGGGTAGGATAGGGTAGTAGTACTTTCTCCTCCTTCTCTTCTTTTTCTTCCTCTTCCTCCTCCTCCTTCACCTCTCCCTCCTCTTCCTCTTCCTCCTCTCCTGCTCCTCCTCCTCCTATTATTATTATTCATAGAGATTCTAGAAGTACAATGCATATTGATTAATGCCATCCCTTCCATCATTCTCCCCCATTTTTCTTCTCTCATCCCTACCCTCAAGTTATGTAGCTCCATTTTTACATTGAGTGTAATGACTTCATTTGCTCATCCTTCCTCTTTTCATTTATGTGCCTGCCCCCATTGCCTTTCTCCCCCAAACATGTTCCTGCTTCCTGGTATTCATTTTGTTAAATATTTCATTAATTGTTCAATGGAGTTATATCTTTGACTCCTCTTCTGAGTATACCATCCTTGAGTCAGTTTGTTTGTACCTATATGGCATTATTCTTAAACAATGATTTTAACTGTTGGAGGTCTGCTAGAATTCTAACGTGAGTGTAGGAAGGATTTGGGGAGATATAGCACTTTGGGCATTGGGAACCATTTCTCCTGTGCATGTACACTGTAGATTCAGAAGGCCTAAATCTTCACACTTACTATGTGTGACCTTTTCAAAACATTTTAATCTATCTATACCCTCATCTGTTCATCTGTACACAAAGGACATACCACTCTGCTCATTAACAGGGCTAGTATTGGTATAAATGAACAACAAAATACTTCTTTACATATATTAAAATATTTCTGGCTAATTTCAGGTATAGTCTTTCAATTCTTTGTTATGTAATATAAGGACTCAATAAGCATCAATATCTATTAGTGCAAATTCTTACAATACACCCACCAGGCAAGTTATGTGTACCCCTTCATTTTATAGATGAAGAATTAAGTGCTGGGGGAGGGGCATGATTGCTCAGGTGACATGTGGCATGTGACTAGGACTCAGATCTGTGTTTCTAATCCCAGTGTCCTTTCTACATACCAACTCCACCAACCAAGATAAAATGGCAAGTATGAAAAATCTGTAATATACAGCTCAAAGGCCATTTTGCAGAAGAAAGTCTGCCAAATAACTCATCTGCTAAATCAACACCAACCAAAATTACATGCAGCTTTTAGAAAGGTTTAAAGTCTATAGCAGTTCATTTGGGCTTTACAAGTTTTGAAGATTTTCAATTTTTAGTTGATCAATTTCTATTTTGTCTTCATTCCAAAATTACAAAGAATAGTCCAGTAGTTTCTACTGTACTGTCCCAGATGGTATAGAAACTGGATATCAGGAGATCTTTTAGAAGTATGAACTACTTTGTCTTTTGTAGCTCTCAGGGAGACCCAGAATGACTCATAGTAGGTTGACTTTTATTTGTTTGTTTTTTAAGATTTCAAATCTACTCTTTTTTAAAAAAAATTTTATTGTCAAACTGATGTACAGAGAGGTTACAGTTTCATATGTTAGGCATTGGATACATTTCTTGTACTGTTTGTTTACCTCCTCCCTCATTCCTCCCTCCCCCTCCCCGTTTCCCCTTCCCCCCATGAGTTGTTCAGTTCATTTACACCAAACAGTTTCGCAAGTATTGCTTTTGTAGTCATTTGTCTTTTTTACCCTGTGTCTCTCGATTTTGGTATTCCCTTTCAGTTTCCTAGTTCTAATACCAGTATACACGGTTTCCAATGTACTCAGATAAGATACACAGATAGTGCAGGTACAACCACAGGAAGGGGATACAAGAAGATCATCAATAATAAAAGCTACGGTTACACACTATGGTTACACATAGCATGTTGAAAGTAGTTACAACAGTGATATAACAATTGTTTCCATAACATGGAGTTCATTTCACTTAGCATCATCTTATGTATTCAGAAGGGTATAGCAATTGGGCTCTTATGATCCTCTGCTGTGACTAGCCTAAACCTGTGCTAATTATTCCCTATGAGGGAGACCTTAGAGTCCATGTTTGTTTGGGTCTGGCTCACTTCACTTAGTATAATTTTTTCCAAGTCCTTCCATTTCCTTACGAATGGGGCAATGTCATTCTGATAGAGGCATAAAATTCCATGTGTATATATACCACATTTTCCTGATCCATTCGTCTACTGAGGGGCATCTGGGTTGGTTCCATACTCTAGCTATGACAAATTGTGCTGCGATCAACATTGTTGTGCTGGTGGCTTTTGTGTGTTCTTGTTTGTGGTCTTTTGGATAGATGCCCAAAAGTGGGGCTTCTGGGTCATAGGGGAGCTCTAATGTTTAGCCTTCTGAGGAATCTCTATACCGTGTGCCTGAGTGGCTGAACCAGCTTACATTCCCACCAACAATGAAGTAGGGTTCCCTTTTGGCCACATCCCCTCCAACATTTGTTATTGTTAGTTTTCTTGATATAGGACATTCTTACTGGGGTGAGAAGGAATCTCAATGTTGTTTTGATTTGCATTTCTTTTATGGCCAGTGATGTAGAGCATTTTTTCATATGTCTCCTGGCCATTCTCATTTCCTCATCAGAGAAGTCTCTTTTTAAGTCCACTTGTTGAGGGGGCTAGTAGGTTGACTTTTGTAAGTTGGTTTATGTCACAGTGGAGGCCTCTGGTAGGCAGGTGGAGTTTGGACCAACTGGGGTCTGTGTTGTCAGTATCTCCATAGTTACTAGCTCTAGTATTGAATAAACATACTCAGTAACTGGCCAAGTCCCTACTTTGGCTCTCTTATTGGGGACTGAGTGGTTATGTTTGAAAACACCAAGAAAAGTTCTTAGACCTTCCTTCCCTACTAGGATATGAATTAACAGCAGCACTCTTAAAAAAAGGCTACAGTTTAGTGACATCTTCAAAGAGTTGAAAGGTGCATTACCACTTCCCATTTAACTTGCCTCTGACATTGTCTTCTCCTTCCTTGGTCCATATCTCAAGAAGTGAATTCCCCAGAAACAGATAAAAGGTCAAAAGACTCAGGGCTGGGAATATGGTCTAGTGGTAGAGTGTTTGCCTTGTATACATGAAGCTCTGGGTTCAGTTCCTCAGTACCACATATATATATATAAAGCCAGAAGTGGCTCAAGTTGTAGAGTGCTAGCCTTGAGCAAAAAGAAGCCAGGGACAATGCTCAGGCCCTGAATTCAAGCCCCAGGACTGGCAAAAAAAAAATATTCAAATGTAGTCACTGGACCTTTTTTTTTTTCCATCTAGATGCTTTCTTTAATGATACTCTTTGATGGCAGTACCACAGTTTTAAATACTGTGAGTATGCTGGTGGTACTAAAATTTATATACTAGACTTTCACCTCCTGTCAGGCTTTTTCTTGTACTATCCAACTGTCTGCTTGCATCTCAATCTACTCCTTCCCCCACCTTATTAATCATCAAGTTTATTAGACCAAAAACCTTAGGCCCCTCCTTAATTCCTATAGTTTGCTCTTCAAAATGTTTCCAGAATCTTTCTACTTATATCTACATCTACTACTCTACTTAAGGATATTGTAACCTTTCTCCTGAACTATACAAGAGCTCCTGACTCATTTTCTCCACCGACTCTTGCTCCTCAACCATAGTCTCTCCATATAGCAGTCAACATGAACCTTTTAGAGTTTATATGAAATATCATGATGACCCTGCCAAAATTCTCTAATAGCTTTCCACAATGAAGCAAAATTTGAACGTCACTATTTTTGTTATTTATGCTTGTATTGACAGTGAAAAATAAATCATTTTAATAGCAAACATAAGTATATAATGACAAAAGTTAAATGTACAGAATAAAAAAAACTGTGTACAGTGTACACACCTGATAATAATGGTTTTAGGTATATAATGCTGACAGTAATGAAATTACAAAGTTGATCTATAATAAATGTTTCTCAGTAAATCAAAGAGGCAGCATGGCCCCAGCAACACCTTCTTTTTGGACTTTTGCCTTTAGAACTGAGAGAAGATGTTTATGTTTCCCTAGGCGCATGAATTTTGTTATGGTAGATCTAGGAAATTAATAGTTTGCAACTAATGTGAGAAACACAACAAATAGTATATTTCTGATAAAGACTGCTAAATTTTCCTTCAAAAATGCATGGTTTAGTGACACATAATGAAAATAATAATTAAGTCACTATTACAGAAGTGCATTCAGCCCTGAGTAACTGGAGTCCTCAGCATCAACAAAGAAGACCTTTTTTTTTTTTTTTCCCTTACAGAGAGGGACCTTCCAGTGAAATAAGAAAACAATATCTGATGGAGTACTTTTCTTGTTTTGCTACAATGCCGTGGTTTTGTGAACTCAAACCACACATTCTGAAGCCTCATTTAGGTTACTCTTCCCTTCTTATTTCTTATCCTGTTTCTCATCTGACTCACTCCATGCCAGTTATGACAGATTTTTATAATGCTCATCAAATCTGATGAGTTCATCTCTGCCTTAGATGCTTGAAATTCCAGATCCTTTGCCTAAGACACTTTCATCTTATATCTTTGTATCTCTTTCTCTCCCTCTCTCATTCCCATGAGATCCCTGCCCCAATGCTGACCTCCTCAGAGAGGCTTTCCCTGATGACTCTGTTGAAAAAATATCCATCTCTGCTCTCTCATGTAAGGGACAAAATAGTCTTTTTCATCAAAGAGATGAAAAAGTATGTCTTGAGTATAATATGTATGTACTGTTTCTTATTTAAAATAACCCAGAAATCATGAAGTGTCCCTGACATCCTTCTTTAATTGTTGCTACTTCTCTGTCTCAAGGCCATTTTTCATATAAGTTTTTTTTTTTTGTTTCTAGAGGGGTGATATGGAAGTCTCTATTACTTTTAGTGTTTTAGCCAAATCTAAGTATGTTTTAGCCCAAATCTAAGTCATCTAGCTGCAAGAGAGGCTGTGAAATAAATACCACCTGCAGTTGGGTGGCTTAGGAAACAAAACTCAAGAGATTCTGTACTCAAAGGAAGTGACTATGGCAGGCCCTAGGAAACAATTACTGGTCTTTGCCTCAGTTACAAACCTTTCAATCACCTTCTTTTACTTAATAGTACTCATTACTACTTAAATTATGTGTTTGTTTTCCTTTTGTTAATTTCCTATTGTCCCACCCTATAGGGTATTAGCTTAGTAAGAAAGAACTACATTTTCCAACCACTGTATTGAGAAAACCTAGGAGAATGGCATGAATAGGTGTTCAGAATACATTTGTTATGTGGATGAATAATGAAGGATTTAGCTGATTTTCATCTAATTTTTCATAGCAGGTAGTTATTAGAAATAATATTAGCTTTGGATTTTAGCCCAATTTATTATCTCAAAAGGCTATCTAATTAAAGTTCCCAGTGGGAACACCTCCAGTAGATATCAATACATTGTAGTGGGTTATAGTTCATGATTAGAGGGTTTGAGAGTGGGTGTTCTGTGACAAATACATTTATATTTCATAAAGCCCTTAGTCCTTTATATTATACTGCTACCCATACTAGATGATTTGAAAATTATTGCCATAAACAACCGAAGTGTTTATTACAGTTCATGCATAATGTAACAATGCACTGCTACTTTCAGAATATCCAAAATATAGCTGGTTAGTTTTAGTTAGTAAGGCATTAGCAAATATACTGTCTTTTCTTAAAATTGTCTGAAGACACTTTGGAATACTCAGAAAAATCATTAGCAAATGTTCCTATTTATTTTCAAGAGAACTAACAATGAACACTTTCCACATTTGCTTTCAGGGTTTTTCTTATGTGTATGTGCTTGTGTAAATAATATGTGGTATTATTTACCTGAATAATTTTGGAACAATTTGATCTGCATTATTTCTCAAGAGAATAAAAGAGAAGCCACAAAAATTCACACTAATAATCCCCTTAGCCATCTCCCACTTAACTTTATTCTCTCTTGCTCTTCTCCTGAGATAGCCATCATCAGGAGACTTTATGTAGATTCGGTAAATCCACTTAATAAACTACTTCAAATACCGATAGATGTCTATACTACTTTCATTATGACCCTCTAACTTCCTTTTATCCACTCATAATTCAGGAAACTATCAATACTGGTTGGTGAGGGTTTGTTTCCAAGTTTGTTACAATTTTATTAAATTCTTTTTGCCAATGGGGTTTGAACTGGGCACTGTTCCTTAGCTTGTTTCAGTCCCTAGTGGTGCTCTACCACTTGAATCAAAGCTCTACTTGAAAATTTCTTCTGATTAGTTTGGGATAAGAGTCTCACAAACATGGCTTCAAACCACAATCCTCTGTTCTTAGCCTTCTGAGTAGCTAGGATGGCAGGCACAAGCCACTGGTGCCTGACTTCCAAGTGTTCTTTTATAAGAATAAGCCAGATTACAAAATCCTTCCTGTAATTAGAAGATGTTTTAAGGTTTTCAAATTTTTGTATTTATAGGCAGTGTTTCAGTGATCATTCTTAAGGTAAAACTATGGTGGTGTATTACTAAAAATGGCATCCTTGAATCCTACAGTATACATCACACACACACATACTGTTGTCAATTCCTTGTACTTTTCTAGAAATGGGTGATAGCATCTAATTCTGGACATCCTTATAACACATGTTGTGATCATATTTTGATATTTTTACCCATTTTCTATTAATATCCTTAGTTCTGTTTAACTCAAGGAAAAAAATTAATTGTTTTCACAAATTCATTTTATATGCAAATTGTTCTGCTAAATAGTTTAAAGCAATCAAGTTCAGTGAAAGAATTTTGAGATCCTTGGCTAAATAACTTGATTCATCTCACTCAGGGTTAAAATTATTTTTTTTCTGGGCTTCTAAAAGTTGCATAAGTGGTTTTATAATTTATTATTATAATTTTTAGTAGTTGTCCAAAGGGGTTTCAATTTAACAGGTTAGTTTGTGAGTATAATGCATTATGATCAATGTCACCCCTTTCCTTATTCCCAAGGGGGTTACTCTTTAACGTGTCCATGTAAGTGTTTAGTGCTTTTTTTTTTTTTTTGGCAGTCCTGGAGCTTGAACTCTGGGCCAAGGTGCTGTTTCTGAGCATCTTTGTGCTAAAGGCACCACCTGAGCCACAGTGCCACTTCCAGCTTTTCTCAGTAGTTTATTGGAGATGAGAGTCTCACAGACTTTCCTGCCTGGTCTGGCTTCGAACTGTGATCTTCAGATTTCAGTCTCCTGAGTAGCTCACATTACATGTGTGAGTCCCTGGTGTCTGGGTCAGTGCTTCTTCATGAGAGGCACCCCTTTCATCATTCTCTCCCATTCTGTCTATACACACACACACCCCAGACTCATTTCACATTTCCTACTTCCTTTATTACATGTGTACCTTGGGTATTTATGCTGTATTGGTTCCCTGTCTCCCTTTGCATTCGTCTACACCCCCCAATCTTTCAATAATCTTATTTCAACTTCCTGATTCAGTTCTGGTTTTTAATTTATAAAACAGAAATATTCATACTACAACAAGGTCATTTTGAAAGTGTCTATCCTGTGCTTGGCATCTGGCAGGGTAAATAAACATTTTTTCCCTTCTAGTAAATGTCTGAATGATATTGGAAGTTTGTGGAACATATAGCAATACTGTAATTTATTGATTCTAACATGTCACAGCATTTTTTGTATCTTATAACACAAAAAAATGCTGCTCATTCAGCTATGAAATACCATCTACCCTAAAGCTCATCAGAATTTCTGAAATGTTAAAATATAACTTAAAAATCTGTGTCTTATAACCAATCAAATATGGTATTATCTATTTTGGTTCTCCCAGAGGGAAACCCTGAGACAAAGACTCAAGAGCTAATGTTTTATTTGGCAGGTAATATAGGGCACGCTGCTAGGAGAGAGGAGAAGTGAAACAGGAAAGGAAAGAAAGCCAATAACAGGTGCTTCATCAAATAAATTACTTTTGTGAGGAAATGGACCATAATTCCACTGAGAAATTTTAGGATCCAGTATTGAGAAGATGCCTCAGAGTTATTCTACCCAAAGTGAAAGAGAGCTAGCACATCTATTCATGAATTCTGTTCTGTTAATCTTTTGATTGAGGGATGATTTGGGGGCTGCTAATTTCCTGGCATTTCTGCCCATTCCATATGTGAATAGAGAGGTTTCCAATGACCATTATCAATTTCATCATCAATTTTATCCTTGTCTAGCATTCCTGATACTTAAGTTTTCATGCCCAGTGGGGTGACTCAGAGTCCCAATCCTAAAGTCAGAATTCTATACCTTTTTAGGCTAGGATTGCTACAATTGCTAGTTAATTGTTATAATTGGGCAGGAAAATACTAAGACATGTCTTAGTAAATCCTTTGAATTTCAGACACACTCTTCTATTGTCCCTAATATGTGGTACTAACCTCATCACCTTTACAATTGTAATTACCATAATTAACCAGCACTACTAGAATAGTAAGCACTTTTTAATTTAAAAAATCAGCTTATTTACTGGCATGAAAAGAAACAAACATTTTTTACAAGTTCACAAGTGTATCATGTGAGTGATGGTGACAGAGGTCATTCCTTCTATCTTCTAATGGATTCTACCTGCTAGGTCAATAGTACCATTTGATAGGCATTGGTTCAAAGCCTCTACTGCACCTAGGACAATGGTAACCTTGTAAGCAGTCATTCTGAGCTGCTGTCTTACCTTTGCCTTTCAGAGCAATCTAGCAGGCTAGATCTAGCAGGTGTGATCTAGCAGGCTGCTTCCAATTGTGTGATACATGGTAGTGGAACTCACAGGTGAGATGCATTGTCCTAGTTCTGTTGGCAGAAAATGGGTGCCTGGTTTCACAGCCTAATACCGGATCCTTGAGTTGTGGCACTGTTGAGATACTATGGGAAAGAAAGACAAGCATCTATCCAGAGTCTAAGTTAATCCTAATCAGCACAGATCCCTTCTCCAGAACAAAGTATCAGCGCCTGAAAATAATTAGCTTGCCTCTAAGTAGCTATTTAGACTCAATCATATAGAGATGCTTATATAGAACGCTCTCAGGTGGCCCTCACTGGTAATTAGTTGGACACTCTGCAGTAGCAGTAGCTTGGTCCGTTTTGGCGAGAGGGACTCATGCGTGAAGCACAGCTTCTGCTCCAGACTCATCAGTTCTTGATTTATAAGCCCACTGGACAAGCCCTGAGGTGGCTGAGGACAGAAGCTGGCTGCCCTCCTGGGATGAATTGTCCCATCCAACTGACTGCATGGTGCATCGTCCTTGGTGAAATTGGATGTAAGACATCTAAGTGGTGTCATTGTGCAGAAGCAATATATCTTTAGCCTGAACCAATATGTGAAGTTGACCCAATCTTGAACAGGTCTGAATTGTTTTTTCTACTCTGTTGCTGATAGAGAATACCCAGAAAAGCCATAATGTGAGCTGAGAAAGAGTTGTTGGTGTAACAAGAAGGTGAGATGATTACTATAATAAATATTAAACTTAATCTTGGAAAAAATGCAGAGTTTGGTTATAGATGTTGGAAGCAACGATTGTAGCCTGTGAGTTATTATGAAGTGATAGAAGGAAGATTATCTGAAATAAAATATAAAGTTTGACTGTGGCTTGAATTTGGACCCCAAAATCCATCTACTGAGTTCATGCTTTAGAATATTTTGTAAAATATATTTTTATTATCTTTAAGTTGTTTTACAAAGGAATTGCCATTCAACAAAGAGCTTATGAATACAATACATCTTGATCAATGTCATGCCTTTCACCATTCTCTCCCATCCCTCCCAGTCTCACTCCTTTCTTCGATTTTCTTAATTTTGTAGGATGTGTATTAAATTGTATGACTGCATTTTCATGTCTTAAAGTCTTAATTCCTTAATGCCCCCATGTTGGGAGGTGGGACCTAAAGGATTTGGGTTCAGCATGGAGTCTTCATGAAGAATTAGTGTCTTTCTTACATGAACACATTAGCTATCTTAGGAATTTGGCTCCTTTCCTCCTGCCTATGTGAGTCATTTCTCCCCTTTAATTTCTACCATGCTATGAAGTAGCATGCAGCTCTCACTACATATAGCTACTGGACCACAAACATCACAACCTCTAGAACTGTGAGCCTAAGTAAACTTCTTTCACATATAATTTGTCCAGTCTTGAGTATTCTGATACAGTAACAGAAAATGGCCTAAGCAAAGTTGTACATAAGACATAGGTGTGGTTCATAAGACATACACTGAAATGAGGTCTCTGGTTCCTATTGGTAGTACATTTATGGCTCAATGAAACGCTCTACTTCCCCTTGGATTTCTGGAAGAATTAAATCTTTTGTAAGCAAATAGGAAATTCTTGTTAAGCTGACATTGTCCTCAGATGGATCAATCACTTTGGGAGAAATGTGCATGTTTTTAAAGAGGCTTCATAACAGGATGGATTGTATATTTCAAAGTTTAAATCAGGTGGCAGGACTAAATTCTCCACCCTGCAGTGTACATGTGTTAGGTTAGGATATCCAGCCACCTTGCCATTTCCTGCTCTGGAGTTCTGATCAACCAGAGGTCATTAGACAGTGGATCAGCATGACATTCTGTGGGGTGTCTAGACGGTCAATTTCATTTCAACTGGTATTATGCCAAATAAAAAAGTTAACAATCCAGATGCAGCTCTATGAATGTGCACTGCAGCTGTTTCATATTAATTACCTTTTCCAAGGCTTTTGCTCCACATCTCAGCTGCTGGGCTCTGGAGACCAGGAGCCCAAAGCACTCAAGCAACAGCTCCAGTTTACACTTTGGAGATTTTTTTCTACATTCCTTAGTTGTTTCTTTGAGAATCAGAATCCCTAGTCCTCAAAAATCTAGAGTTGGGAGGAAGTACAAAGCCCATTTTCCCTATTAGGGCAGTGAGAATAATGGAAAGTACAACCATTTTGGTTTTACCCTTTGGTTCCTAGCCCATGTACTCTTCTTCTTAGAGGAAAAAGGACATACAAAAGTCTTTGATGTCCATACTACATTCAACAATATGTACCCCATATTTATAGAAAATTGTCTCTGGATTAGTGTTTCCTCTGTGTTGTTCATTCTAATGCTCTAAAAGACCAGTAGATTCTGTTGTTATTGGACTAGTAGCCTTCTCCTATTCCTGCTTGATTCTAAAGTTGTTCTCTGGCCTGGCATAAAGATTCCAACACATTGAACCTGTTTTCTATAATCACCTATTTTGGTGGCTCAAACATCCATCCATCCCGTGTATCAAGTTGAAGGTCTAAAAGATGGAAAAACAAATAAATATCCATAATATGGTATCTGTCACTGTGAGGATGAAACATTGCTCATTCCAGAATGGAAGGGGCCAAGTATAGTCAAGTTAAACTTGTCACTACCAAAGTAGCTGACTGACCTCTTTTAGGGATTGTACTACTGTATTGAGAACTTAATATTGATTTGAGGGAGCTGAGGTAGTTCTGGAGATTACACCTAGAGTCTAGTGCTTCTGAAGTAAGTGCTGTACCATTTGAGGCATATGATAATCCTTTTTTTCTAAGGTTTATTATTTTCACATAGTGTCTCAAGCATTTGACTGGGCTGGGCTCTGACAATGATCTTCCTCCTTCATCTCTTGAGTAACTAGATTTCAGATATGTGCCATATTTGGCTTAATTTTGAGATAAAGTCTTGCTGACTTTCACCCAAGCTGGCCTTGAATTGGGATCCTCCCATCTCTGCCTTCAAGGTAGCTGGGATTACAGGCATGTGCCATCGCACTCACCTCCCATGAACTCTTAGACATTCACAGTACTAATGCACAAATTATAGAGTCAAGGCTAGAGTGAGACAAAGGAGGGGTCTGGGACCTAGGATTTAAGGTGGTACTTGATCTCAGATTTGTGCAAATGCAGGGTCTGTACTTTAGAGTGAAGTACAAACATTTTCAAAACCTTATCTCAATGCTTCCTTAAATTTTGTGTCTTATCTGCTTCTCTCGCCTCTGTTTAGCTCTAGTTCTAGCAAGGTGGGTTTTCTAGACACTGTTATGGGATGAGGATTGGGCTGTCCTATCACCTGTGAAAGGGAAGAGGGGGAATCAGGATGGAGCAGAGGGAGAACTCAAACTACAATATAGGCCTGAAAAAGGCCTTGAGCTAATCTGGAGGGAGTTACAAGGAAAGTATTGTCTGTTAGAATTGTGCATTTGGCCAAGATGTCCAAGTATTTATAGTGCTGCCTGGTGAAAGGTGTGACTTTGGTGAAGCAGTTCTTGTAGCTGACATGGATCTGACCGCACCAGAGCCTCTGCAAATCACATCCTGTAAGTCTGGGAAGAAAGACTTCCTTGAAAGCAACCTGGGAGACAGCTCCAGAATGAGTAGATGCTCTTGTGGATTCTTCTTTCTATCTCTGTTACTTGGAGTTCTGTTGATTTGGTTGTGTTTGTTTCCTACTGAGAAATCCTTCTACCAAGAGAACAAAATAATAATGTTATTGATTTGGAAGTTGAGATTATCACTCTGCTATTTTAGTCTTCTCATGCCACTCAATGAAGAAAATAAGAGGGCTAATGTACTGATCAGAATAATTGAACCTAATTTCCAAAGAGAAATTGAGTGGTTACTATACAATGATCACAGGGAGGACTGTGAGGCCAGGAACTAGAAGCCAATGGAGATCTTGCCAGCACGGCTTGATAATTGCATATCCAGTAATAAAAGTTAATGGAAAATGATAGCAACAAAAGACCAGACAAATGATTCAAATCCTTCAAGAATGAAGTGTAGCTCATGACTGTAATACTAGCTACTTGAGAGGTAGAAATAAGAAATATCGTGGTTTGAGGCCAGTCTAGGCAAAAGGTTTGTGAAAACCCATCTTTATAACTAGGCACACTGGTATGTGCACCCACTTCTAACTGGCAGCATAAATAGGAGGACTGCAGCTCAGGCCAGCCTAGCCCAAAAGCAAAACCCCATCTCAAATGTATTGACAGCAAAAAGAGCTGAAAACATGGCTTGAAAATTAGAGTGCCTAACTCGCCATAAGGAAGGATTGAGTTCAAACTCCAGTGCTACTGATATAAAAAAATGAAATTTTATGTCGCACTATAAAGTCAAAGAATATAACCAGATGAGGTCCTGGCTGAGACCATAATAGGAAAAAGCTATTGGACCAGTCACAGAAACAAGGATGGCAGAAACTATGAACACTTTTTCCTTGTTTATTATTGACTCATACACATACATGTATGTGCCTATTTTCTTTTCCTGTACTCTTTCCTCCTATTACTGTAGGTAAGAATGGGAGTTTCAATATAATGTTTATTTACACAATATTCAGGAATATCATGGCTGATTCTAAGAAGTAAATTCTGATCGAGGAGGAGGAGGAGGAGGTGTGGACACTCCCTAACTGAAGGAGTAGACTGGACTAGGTATTAGGCTACTGTGACCTATCACTTTTCTATGTTCTTCCAGGTAGGGGCAGGGAGTATATAAATGAATTTATTTTTCTGTCATTATCTGGCTTTCTGCTAGTATCTGCAGGCTAGATGGCCGAAGGGCTTTCTGCTCCCACTTTTCCTGCTATTCTGTCTTTCTCCCTAGCAATAACATGTTACCTTAGCATCAAGAGCCAGCACCATTTGATTTTAGCTTTCAGCCTGTCTTCATATGCCAGAGCCAGCCTCTTCATTCGTCCACAAAGCACCAGGTCCACTCACAGAGGTACCAGATGGACACAGAGAGGTGACCACAGCAAAGTTCATCCCCTGCTGCCCTCTCTGAGAATTGACTCCCAATTCTAGTAATGCAGAACAGCTTAATAAAGCTGTGTTTGGAGTTGGGTAACAATGCCTTAATCACATACACATTCTATTTCTGTAAACACTCCCCAAATGTTTGACTTTGAGAAATACTTGCTTCATCCTGGGTCATAAAGGGAGTCTGCTGATTCCAGAAGGACAAACTTCTGCCTCTGGGCATCTAGCTAGCTACCTACCTACCTCTGTTCTGAATTGAGGCAGAACACTCTCTATTCCAGTATATTCTGTGGAAAGCCTCAGGGTCTCTCTAGGCCTAGGAAGGAGACAAGAGTTCCCCCTGAGGCTCCCCAACTCAGCCAACAGAGGAGAACAAAAGGGCAGGGTAAGAGGGGTGCCATTATCTTCCCCTCCACAGTCTGAGATGAGAAAAAGAGGCATTGATCCATGCTGACCTTTCTTTCCAGCCGTCTGGCAGCCTTTCCCTTGGAAAATGAAACTTTCCACAGTGTCTGTCTTAATTATGCATGGACACAGTTGATTTGCATACCCAAATACTCAGGGCCATGAAGAGAACAAATAATTTTTGCCTGGTGGTTGGCTACAGAAGGAATTTTTTTTAAAAGGCAAAGCTTGCAGTATTCTCTAAGCTATATACAATTGGTTTTCTGTGTTTGTGGGGTCCACATTCCATGGATTGAACCAACATAGGTCATCAAATATACTCGGAGAAAAATTGCATCTGTACTGAATAAGCACAGTTGTTTTTTTTTCCTCATCATGATTTTTTAAACAATACAAATAGCATAGTTATTAGCATAACCTTTACATTGTATTAGGAATTACAAGTAATCTAGAGACAATATGCATTTGCAGGTTACATGCATTTTATAGGAAAGAATAATCTTCCGTGTATACAGAAGAATAACTGTGCTAACCTGTGCTAATCAGGTTCCCTCTGACAAAACTGTAGTTTCGCAGAACTGGCTGAATTTGCTTGGTTTTACCTCTTTACCCTTATTGCCTCCAATTATCAAGTCATTCCAGTAGTCTCGCTACAGTGCCACATATTTCCTGCTGTCTCCAGACACTTTTGTGTGTGTGTGTGTGTGTGTGTGTGTGTGTGTGTGTGTACTGGGATCTGAACTCAAGGCCTCACATACTTGCTTGGCTTTTTACTTAAGACTTGTACTCTCTCACTTGAGCCATACCTCTACTTCCAGTTTTTTGATGGTTAATTGAAGACAACAGTTGCATGGACTTTCTTGCCCAGGCTGGCTTTGAACCCAAATCCTCAGACCTCAGCATCCTGGGTAGTTAGGACTGCAGAGACTGTAGATGTGAGCCTCCAGTGCCCAACTATCCAGAGGTAATTTTAGCCTATCAGAGATATCTGGCAGGTTAAAATATGCCATGTAGACACATGCAACATCTCTATATTTGCTCAGGCCTTGATTTCCTCACCATTTGAAAAATAGAGAATTTTGATTGTCAGCTTTTAAAAACAGTTCCAGCCATCCATATAAGATCTAAAGCTATGTGTTAATGACTGAATTGTGCCTTCCTCATTCCTACACTGAAGTCTTAAATCCAATGGGATAACACTTGGGGATTAGGTTTCAGGGTGAAATTAGAGTTTATAAGGTCATGATAGCAGGGCTATGATTTGATAGGATCAGAACGCTTGTTTCCTTTCCACACATGATTCCTGGCTACCTCCAAATCAGAAAGAGAGCCTTTATCAGAGGCCAAACCCTGTAAAAAACTTGATCTTGTACTTCCCACCCTCAGATCTGTGAGAAAGTTAATTTCATATTGTGTAAGCGACCTAGCCTATGGTCTTTTGATGTGGTAACCCACATTACTAAGATTGTAATTCATCCTTTCCCCACAGGGTGATTTGGTTGAATATTTTTTCTTTAGCTTTTCTTTAGCTGTAGCTTCCTTATTGGTAGATATGAGGGTTGTGTCATATTTGATTAGATTAAGGTTTCCCCATCAAATTTGAAGTTTTCTAACTCAGATTTACTATAATACATCTATGATGGATACTTTGCTCCTTTTACTGGTATTTTCAATTTAAAAATAAACAATAGTCTCTCCTTAATCTCTTTAATACATTATAAACAGAAAACATGAATGTAAGAGAGCAGAGAAAATAAGGAATGACTTTACTACTAGCATTCAAGAAGGATATAGATGCAACCAAATCTTAGAGATTGCTAGACCATGGGCTCAAAAGCTAGGATAGGCTCCCTTTCACCTTTTCTCTCTCTCTCTCTTTTTTTTTTAATATCTTAGTTACATTCATTTTCACCATAGATCAGTTTTTCTTTCCATAGGACAGGAGATTGTGCTAGTCAGCTTTTCATTACTATAGTGAAATACTTGAGACTGGGTAACTTCATAAAGAAAAGTGCTTATAAATACAGTTCTGGAGGTTCAGGGGCATGGTATGCCTTCTGTTTTGCTTTAGAGAAGGCTTGGTGGTGTATAGAATCGTGGTGCTAGGATAGCACCAGCAAGGAAAATGGAATGACCCTGGAAGGGACTTGTTCTTTTATAACAACCTTCTCTCAAGAATTAAATCAGGGATTCCTCAAGAACTACTTTCGTCCCTCCTGTCAGCACACTTTCAGGGCACTGAAGAAGTCGGCCTCACCTTTTAACATTACCACACTAAGGAGCAAATTTCTAGCTCAGGAACTTTTCCAGAGGAAAATCTTAAACCACACCCAAATAAAGCAGAGAGACAATGGGAAATTTCTTGATCCTCCCCCCCCCCACCTCCATTTGCCACTAGGAGTTACATTCTGGGTTGTTCAAAATTTATTGAAGAAAGACAGGTGCTGGTGGCCCACACCTGGAATCTTAGCTACTCAGGAGGCTGAGATTTGAAGACTATGATTTAAAGCCAGCCCAGGCAGGAAAGTTCATAAGACTCATATCCAATTAAAAAGCCGGAAGTGAAGCTGTGGGTAGAATACTAATCTTAAGCAAAAAATCCCAGGGACAGTGACCCCACCCTGAGTTCAAGCCTTAGGATGGCGCGCATGCGTGCGCGTAGGCGCGCGCACACACACACAATTCCTGTAGAAGAGGTTCAGTAACTGCACTTAACTCAGATGCCATCTTTAAACTAAGCAGCCATGGTCAGGAATGAGATCATTGTTTAGACAAAAAAAAAAAAAATCAGTATCCATGGAGACTGGAGTGAGGCTGATTCTACATCCCATAGGAATGTGACTGTTGAAAAGGATAAGTTTTTGACAATTGAATTTTAGGCCATAATGAGACCACAGGAATCAGGCTGTTGGTGTTCAAGATTGAAAATAACAGAGAAGGCATGTAAGCTAGCATCCTTCCTCCCCCTTTTAAAAATGAGATCACTAATGCTTAGAGAGTTAAATAATGAGTTTGTAGTAGGGCTGAGACTGGGAAACAGATGGTCTGATTTTAGAACTCATGTTCTTTATCTCTTTGTTATCAGGCTGAGAGGCAGAACATGCCAGCCCATTCTGCCTTCCTGTGTACTTACTGGGCACCATAGTAGGTGCTGGAAACCACAAGAAAGGCAGAGTCCTTTACTGGAGATTGATGGGGCGAAGAAAGTAGTCTAAAAGGGACACAGACAAGTATGAGAATTATAGTATTTCAGTGGGCATTTGTGGATATGATGAGAGCCTTTTATTAGTCGCCCAAGATTCAGGAAAACATAGCATGAAATAGGGTACCTCAGATCCACCTTGATGGATTAGCCATGTGCTAGTCCCTCTAATGGAATACTCAGACTGTGTCAGTGAGGGGGCCTTGAGAGGAGGCAGCAGTCCTAGGAAGTCTACAAAAGAGGCTAGAAGATCCTGGAGGCTGCACAGAGCAAGGGCTGGGAGTGTGGTCTCTCAGAGGATTCTATTGCAGCCTTACAGCCTGGCAGCCACTGCCACCATAATAACACCATGACAATGTCTGAACATTTCACTTTGTAGACTGCAAGGTCGGTACATGGCCACATTATGGTATCTATATCATTTGTGAGCTCTGACATATGTCAAAATTAAAATAACATTGTGATGTAGAAAAATATCATAACATGGAAAAATTTTCCACAATAATTTTTTTTTTTTTTTTTTTTTTTGCTAGTCATGGGCCTTGGACTCAGGGCCTGAGCACTGTCCCTGGCTTCTTTTTGCTCAAGGCTAGCACTCTGCCACTTGAGCCACAGCGCCACTTCTGGCCGTTTTCTATGCATGTGGTGCTGGGGAATTGAACCCAGGGCTTCATGTATATGAGGCAGGCACTCTTGCCACTAGGCCATATTCCCAGCCCCTCACAATAATTTTTATTAGCACATATGACTTGTACAAAAGGATGTTGTTCATACATGTGTGCAATGTGCTGGGATCAAACCATCCCCTCTAGTTCTCATTCTTACCCATTCCTTCAAAAAAGAGTTTCTTACTCTGTATTTATGTGTGCTATAAAATTCTTTGATCATTTTCATACCTCCATCACCCTTTTCTTTTCCTCCTTCTCCTATTGCTGGCTCTCCTCCTAAACAATCCCCTTTTCTATCTATGACAGTTTTCTTTTTTCAATCTAGATACAGAGTGTGAGAGAAAATATGTGATAGCTATTGTTCCAAGCCTGGCTTATTTTGCTTAACATAGTGATCTCCAGTACTATCCATCTTGCTGCAAAATGACAAAATCTTCTTCTTTACAGCCGAATAATACTCCATTATATACATATATATGCCTCATTTTCTCTATAAATTTGTTGCTCATTGGACATGTAGACTGATTCAATAGCTTGGCTACTGTAAGTAGGGATATGGTAAAGATGAGTATTCAGCCATCTCTATCACCTACTGACTTACATTCTCTTGGATATATGCCTTGGAATGTATGCAATAGTTTTAGTTTAAATATTAGTATTTAAAAATAATCCTCATTTTGTTTAAAAATGGAATGAAAACTTGATTTATTTGTTTATGTGCAGAGATGGTGAGTATTCCTTTTATTTTGCTGTATTTCCACTCTATCAGGAATGTACATTATTTTCTATGAGATAATGAGTTATGATAGGTCCTAGGTTACTGCAAAACCTGAAGCCTCTTGACTCATTTTGACTCACTGACTTTTGGCAAATGCACTGGATTGTTCCTGTCTGCAACGTGAGAAGCCCGCCTTCTTACAGTGTGTCTGAGTGATTCATTCATATCCTTCCATGAATCCTTATGTTTCTCTGTATTCTTTGCTTGATGGAGTTAAGCCCCATAGCTATGGAGAGAGGCTGTGTTTTTCTAAAAGTGGCAGCAGAAAGCAGGCTATAGGCTGATATAAAGATGAAAAGGTTTCAAGACAGGACTTAGTTTCCAGGCTTCATGCTGGCTATGGATCCATATAAATGCAATGTATCCTTAAGTGTAAGGAAACAGAGCTTTATGGCTTTACATTCACAATCAAGCTTTATAGTCACAGCAGCCTGTTGATTCCAGTCAGCAATGATTTCAAGTTCTATGATTCTACATCCATTACTCTTCCTTGCTCTACCTGCAAGACATCTCCATGGTTTGCCTCAACTGCATGCTCCTTAAAGGCTGCCCTTGAATCCAAGCAGAATTAATCATCCCTTCCTCTATACTTCCTGAACACACTGCAATGACATGTCATTTTCTTGTCTGTTTATCTATTTCATTATTCTTAAGTTTCAGTTCAACACATAAAATTTTTGAGTTCAATGTATCTTGACCAATGTCACTCCTTTCAAGAAGCTTACAGTAGGTGCTAGAATATAGCTCTGTCTTCTCCATTAGTGAATGACCTTTCAAGGGCCTGGGATGGAGTCTTATTTACCTCCACATATTCAGAATTTAGCACATGGCTGTTGCAGGACAAGTGCTCGATTTGCTTGACATGAGAAAAGCAACCTCGTGAGGGCAATCAAGGTAGTTAATATCATCTCTGTTTGAGGGAGGAATAAGTTGGATCTGAAGAAAGGATGAATCACCTTGCCTAAGAATCTATCAGCTGGAAAGTGGTAAAGCTAGGATTTGAGTGTCAGGCAGTTTCACATTTGAACTTGTATTCTTTTAGCACCATGTTTGATAGTCACCTCTATCATCATTCCTATCACCACTACCACCACCTTCTTCATCACCACCCCTACTATCACCCCTACCATCTCCACTATCACCTCCTCTACCTCCAGAATGGTCACTCCAACCATGAATAAATAAATGTTCCAATGACATCATTATTGTTATCACTTTCTACATCTTTGATCTATGATAACCTTTCTCATATCTCCTTCCATAAGCCAACATGTGTTGATTACTGAACCATACTTGGCCATGTGCTGGGTACATCTTCAAAACTTTTGTGTCTCCACTGGTAGCTGGCACAGTTCTAGTACATCAACATGAAGCAACAGACCCATTGACTTGACTGGATGACCTTAAATTCTGGAAGGAGGAAATGTCCCACAGCTGAAAACTCAGCAACTTCAAAGAAGTCTAGCCAGCACAAGTCTGGCCTTCTTCTAAGAGTAAAGCAATTGCTCTTCACATTTCCAGTGAATGTAGAAGAGTGCAAAGAATCTACATATGAGTACTGAGGCCTTTGCTTTATGCTCTGGCTTTTTTCATTGACTTGCAAAGTAACTTTAGACAAATCCCATTATATCCTTGAGTCTTTTAGATTCTTTATAAATGAAAACAAGAGGTTCAAAATTCATGACTTCCTTCGGAAGTGTGATGTGAAGGCTTACATAGGATCATGTATGTGAAATTATTTTTCACTTCAGGATGTCCTCCTTATGGGCAAAACATTTATGTTATTAAAAATACAGGAAATGCAATCATAATGATGCATATATATGTATATATATATATTTCTCTTCTTATAGGACCTAATGTTTTTCCTATTCTTACATCTTATGCTTACTTTCCTCAGATCTTTTCTAGACCGCAACATCCTTTGTGTGAGTCTGTGTATGTCTATCTCTATGGAGAAAGAGAGAGAGGAGAGAGAGTGAGTGAGTGTCAAGGAGACATTATTTCCTGACACATTATTCCGGCATTCTGGAAGTCATGCCCAAAAGAGATCTTAAGATGTGACTTGTATGCATGCAGCTCTTATTTGCTAGCACTGTTTTAAATAGTTCTCAGTTGGGAGGCTGGCAGCTCTGATTGCTTTTCAAAGTCCTGTCTTATCACCACTATTTTCTTCAAACATAAACAAATCCAGGCTGCATCCTCACCTTCTGTCTCCATTTAAAAAAAAAATCAAACCATTTAGCTGAGGAATAAACCAGATGCAATTTCACATCCAGGTTAGAGAGGGACAGGATTGCTTGAGAGGCACTGTTGGTTTAATTGACTTGTTTGTTTCTGGATGAGTCATCTTCAGTCTTGAGTTGTTTCCCCTTAACTCAGTGTTAGTGGTGGTTTTCTGTTTCCCGTGTGTTTTCTTTTTCTTTCTTATTTTCTCATGTCAAGCACAATCAAAATGTGTTTTGATAACCCATAGGCCTAGATCTGGAGGAAACAATCTTCCTATTTCCTGAAATTGGAAGGTACTAGTATACTTGGCTAAACTTCTAAATCTAGTTGTTTTCATTTCAAGGTCAGGCTCAGAGCAAGCATCCTAAGCGTACATTTTCCTGCTCCCTCTATAACCATCTGCATAGGAGTAGTTAAGGCTCCTGAGGGGATCCTTTCAAACAGGTGTTTACATTCTTAAATTCTGAATCTGGGTATTTCTAGAAACAGCTAAACAGCCTGTGAGTTCAAATGGAAGGTCTTAGCAGCAGGGAGTAGGAAATGTTCTTGCAGTACAAAGACTGAATTAAGGTTTGGCAACTCTTAGTCCATCAAAGAGCATAAGAAACTGTTCAGCACAACTCCTGACACCTAGTTGGCCCCATAAATGTTTATGAGTGGAGGGTAAAAAGAGAAGATGGAAAAGAGTAGAGGATGGGATGAAGACATATCCCTGCAAGTGTTTTCTCTAGATGGTGAATAAGGCAAAGAGGATAGGGTCGTTTCGACTGATATGTTTTTCATCCTCTTTCCAATGTGTGTTCCTCTTAGCAAAGCAAGAGTCTTTTCAAGAAAATTCCTTCAAGAGATCTAGGTACTGTCAAGAAGGGGACAGTGGCATGCCGTTTTCCTGGTGTCTGTATATTAATGCAGTGGACCCATGCCTATCTACAAAGAGTGCCCTGGAGATTTTGTCTTTCACTGTGATAGATGCATCACTTCATTTCTTATAACACAGGTAAGATGGATGGCAGTCAAGAAATGAGTGAAAGAAGTTATGAGTCCTTGGCTCTTACCTGTAATTCTAGCTACTCAGGAAGCTGAAATCCTTAGGTTTGTGGTTCAAGGTCAATCCTGGGAGAAAGAAAGAAAGAAAGAAAGAGAGAGAGAGAAAAAGAAAGGAAGGGAGGAAGAAAGGAAGGAAGAGAGGGAAGGAGGGAGGGAAGGAGAGAGGAAGACAGTTTATGACGGTCCATCTCCAAAATAGCCAGCAGAAAGAAAGGTTTTGGGAATCTTTTTTTTTTCTGTCTATCCAATTGGCTTTTCATCTTCCTCTCATGCTCTGAATGCAAGCTCAAAACACCTCACTCTTCTCTTCCTATCTCATGGTACCTAAAAAACAGCTCACAAGTATGCTGGTGAATATAAATCTTTTCTTACCTGAGTTCTGTTAGGTACTACCTACCATGAGACTGGAATCAGATGCTCCTCAGTACACCAGACATATGACTTAAAAAATAAATCTCCCAGGCTGGGAATGTGGCTTTGTGGTAGAGTGCTTGCCTAGCATGCATGAAGTGCTGAGTTCATTTCCCCAGCACCACATAAACAGAAAAATCTGGAAGTGGCACTGTGGCTCAAGTGGTAGAGTGCTAGCCTTGGGAAAAAAGAAGCCAGGGACAATAAATCTCCTGTTTAAAGGCAAAGAAGGTCTCCATTTGTGTATCACCTTTGATCACAGATTAAGCCTATCAAAATCCCATACAGGTGGACCTCATCAAGTCTCATTCTTTGATTCAGTGGTGGCACTAACCTCTTCTCAAACCTGAAGTCTGGTGATCTGGGATAGTTGTCCCTTTTACCTGTGTTTCTGCTCTAGCTGGGTTTTCTCATCTGTTAAACAAGGAGTAGGACTCTTGCAAAGACTCAGTTAAAATGAAAAAAAGTGCCAGAATGAGCTGGGTGCTGGTGGCTCATGCCTATAATCCTAGCTCCTCAGGAGGCTGAGATCTGAGGACAGTGGTTTGAAGCCAGCCTGTACAGGAAAGTCTGTAAGACTCTTATCTCCAATAAACTATTCATAAAAGGATGGAACTGGCACGGTGACTCAAGTGGTCAAGTGCTAGCCTTGAGCAAGAGAAGCTCAGGAACAGTGCTCAGGCCCCGAGTTTAAGTCCCCAGGACCAGTTAAAAAAAAAAAAAAGTGCCAGAATCGTCCTAACATAGCATATAGAAAGCAATAAATGCTATTATGATTTTTGTTTATAAAGTAAAATTATTACACATGGTATGCTCTCTTAACTCAAGATGTGGATGTGGTTGGCCAGTCAAGAATGATCCCCCCCTGCTCCCCCCCCACCCCTGACACACACACACACACACACACACACACACACACACACACACACACACACTATGAGGGTATGAAAAGGTTTGTGATATAACGAGGCTTTCTATGGAAAGTCAAATGACTTCTATATAGGCTTGAGTATGGTTTGAGAGGGCAGGAAAATACTACTTGGTTGGGACTTTTCTTCCTCACTGTCCTCCCTCCCCTCCCCGGCCACTCCCTGCCAAGTCCTGGGGCTTAGACTCAGGGCCAAAGTGAGCATTATCCCTGGCTTCTTTCTGCTCAGCACTCTACCTCTTGAGCCACAGCACCACTTCTGGCCTTTTCTGTATATGTGGTGCTGAGGAATCAAACCCAGAGCTTCACGCATGCTAGGCAAGCACTCTACCACTAAGCCACATCCCCAGCCCCTGGGGCTTTTCTTCTGGTTGAAGTGTGAATGAAGTGAAAGTTTCAGTGGATGCTTTATCCTCTCCTACTGTTCCAAAGCAGAAATTGTTGTTCCATCCCCCTCCCCCCAGCCCCCCGACCCGTACCAAGGTTTGAACTCAGGGTCTGGGCATTGAGACTTAGCTTTTATCCTCAAGGCTGGTGCTCTACCATTAGAGCCATACCTTTACTTCTGGCTTTTTGATGGTTAATTAGAGATGAGTCTCTCAGAGCTTTCTTCCTGGGCTGGCTTTGAACAATGCATGACTCTCAGATCTCAGCCTCCTGAGTAGTTAGGACTATAGGTGTGAGGCAGAGGTACCTTTTGTCTTCTTCACGTGTGTGTGTGTGGGGGGGGTCGGTCCTGGGGCTTGAACTCAGGGCCTACAGTCTGTCCCTGAGATTCTTTGCTCAAGGCTAGCACTCAACCACTAGAGTCACAGTTCTATTTCTAGATTTTTTTGGTAGTTAATTGGAGATAAAAAAGTGTCTCACAGCCTTTCCTGCCCAGGATGGCGTCAAACCACAATTCTCACTTCTTGGCCTCCTGAGTAGCTAGAATCACATGAGTGAATCACCAACACCTTGCTCTCCATTTTTTAAGTCTTTGATGTCACACCAAATTGCTTGAACAAACCTCGCAAGACTTTAGAGTAGAAACCACTTCTTGTTATTTTTCAGCTTCCTACAAATGAGATATTCAGTGATACTCGTTAAGTTATTCAGAAAGTGAATTTATAGATTTAGTTTGACCTTTACAGCTAGACCTCGACCAGGTAAGTTTTAGATAAAGAAGCATCTGACTTGAGGTTAGAGAGATTAAAGCCCTGAGTCTAATGATGCCGTTTGCCAGCTGTTTGAACTTGGACATGCCACACATACTCTGAGCCTTTGTGACCTCACTTATAAAATAGGAATGTCCACACTTGTGTCGTCGAGTACAGTGTGCATCGAATGAGAATGCCTATGAATGTACAGAACACATAGCAGTTACTCCAAAATGTGTCCTCAGAACTGTGCATTCAACCGGAGCCTCACTGGACTCTGCCTTCTATGAATGTTTGGTGCATTTCCCCTCCTCCTCTTTTCATCTTCCACTTCTACATCCTCCTAGATTATGAATGCAAGCTGAATCCACCCTCCCAGACACATAAGAGACACGTGTGAGTAGGCCGAAAGACCTTTAAGAAAAGACCAATATTTGCATATCTATTATAACTACTCACTGTTCGACTTGTTTCATTACAATTTCTATTTGGATAATATGTAAGGTCAATACTGTCACTGCACTGGAAAATTCATTTTTTATTAAAGCAAAATGCACTGTATTTATAGAGATAACACCTTAAATGCTACAGAGAGAAGGTATACCAATTACGCTGACTCCCTCGGTGGGGCAAGTTCATGTACTCCATGCTTTATGACATGTTACAAGCAGAGGGATCTTTGCCTATGTTGATATGTCTCAAGTGTCATCCCTTGGCTGAACTTGAATATATATTAGGTTTTGTCCATTCCTTCTTAGAGAATCTAGGAACATGTAGATAAACATATTGCGGGTGTATGGGAGAAGAAGATAGCTATTGGTCCTGCATCTGTATATCAGTTTGTTCCTATTGCCACCCAAGTGGCTCTGTGAGCCACACATCTGCCTTTCCTATTAGATCATGAACCCTACTGTTCTCTTAGCAGGGCATAATAAGGTCCTGATATTTTATTTACTAGATATGTAACTAGTTAGCTAAATGAACTTCCATTTCCCTTTTAATTCAAGGAGGGAAATACTATCCTCTTCCAATTCTCAGCACATACTTGAAAAAATGCATTATCATTCCATCTCCCTTCACATGGTTCTTTTTGATAAACAAAGAAAAAAGCAAAATGGTTGATTTTTGTTTTCTACTCTTTCCATGTTGAATATAATTAAAATATGGAAAATCTTTTTCAGTATATGAGATATTTCTTGAAACACATTGACTTCTGTTTTTATTTTCTTTCTACCTATTCTAATTTCAATTAGCTAGCTTTGCCATTTTGATATGGTAAAATCTATTGGTCCTAAAGTAGAATCTTATAGAGTACAGAAGTCTGTAAAGGCAATAAATTCACAGTAGCAGGGGCCTACAGTTATTTCTAATGTGTCAGGAAGCCTAAGGGAAAAGCAACACCTGTTTTAAAGTTTCATGTGCTAAATCAAATGTCAAGTCTGTATGTGTTTGGCTGGAATGAAATGAACTCCAAATAGTAACCCTGGTAATCTCCTGGTGATCAAAAAGTTGATGGATGTTTTAGTGTACGTAGATTTATTTAGAACAAGAGGAAAATAATTTATTGGTACCTTAAAAATTCAGGCTTGTAAATGAGTGTTTCAAAGCATGGAATTTATTATGGGGCACAAATATAAAGAGAAAAACCTTTAGACAGAGAAGAATTGGAATTTTGAGGTACAAGTGTAATTTCACATCTTTGTATAACTCTTGCGCAGAGATGGATAGATGGACAGATAGATAGCTAGATAGGTAGATAGATAGATAGATAGATAGATAGATAGATAGATAGATAGATAGATAGATAGATATCTTATTCTGTTTGGGCTAAACAAGATGCTATAGACTGGGTGGCTTATAAACCTCAAGAATTAACTTCTAATAATTATAAAGACTGAGATGTACAAGATCAAGGCACTGGCAGATTCTGGCTCTGATAAGAGGCCACTTCTTGATTCATATATAATTGTGCTTCTATAGGGTTCTCACATGTCAGATGGGCCCGGGAGTTGCTGATGCCTTTTATAAGGGCATTGTTTCAGTTCATGAGGACTTTATTCCTATGAGTTAATCACATCTGAAGGACCCTATCTTCCTTCTGATACCATTTACTTTGGGTATTAGGATTTCCATGCAAGAATTTGGGGGAAAATACCAGCACTCAGACCAGAGCAACAGAGTATACCATGAATAGTGGGCCTAGAACTGGTTCATGTGCTAGTCTTTGTTAGATCCACTTTGTTGATCCTCCTGTTACACACACACACACACACACACACACACACACACACACGTATTTATTTAAATAAATGGACAAAAAACATTTTAAGACCAATATATGTGTGTGTATGTGTGTGTATAATTGAGTTTGGAGTGAGACCCAACACCCACTAGCTGTTGTTCTTGATTGAATCTCTTAACTTTATTCATTCCTAAATGGTGGTCCCTTCCTCTACAAGAGTAAGCTGTAGGCCTAACCTCTGTTGACTCAGAGTGTTAGTGTATGGAAAGTTATCTAATTCTACGTCTTTATTACTGGAAGGTGGAGCTGCAGATACAGTTTTAGGTACAGCATCACCAAGGAAGTACTGGCATATTCACTTGGGTCAAATTTCTCTAAAAGAATTGTATCCCCAGTATAGATGAGTTTAGCAAAGGCAAGGGGGACAGCTAGGCACTCAGGGGAAAAAAGGTGGATTTCTAGAGTGAGAAAAACAGTGCTTTCCTTGTATATCCATTAGTGAAGGTTTCTTATGTTTGTGGATTGGGCCAGGTTGAGACAACATGGGCAGGCTAGTAACATAACATCCTGTCACACTGCTGGACTTGAGTCTAGAGCAATAGGGGAGAGGAGTAGAGAAGAAAGAGGATCATTACTTGTCTGAAGCAATTCAACCATTTCACTCTGGCCTTAAGTTATATGTGTACTACCATACTCCCACCTCAGGGAAGTATCAGTCCTGTAGATAGACATTCCCTCTTTCCCTGGGAATTTTTATATATTATGATTGTAACAGGCTCCTTAGGATTTCAGCAGCTGCCCCTCGTACAGCCCTGAAGATCAAAATTGAGCTTTCTACTCTGCAGAAATCCCAGTAAATAAAAGATTCTCTTCCCCGTTCCATTTTCAGTGGTGCTCTTGCCCCTTGTTAGGATTTGTCACATTTTAGAGATCAACACTGGTGTCAGCCTGAGACTGCAAAAGTTGAAGAACTTATTCCAGGTCACTCACTAGGGCTCAAACACAGTTTAGTATGAGTAACGTCTGTTCTTTCCTGCTCTCTCTTCCCTACTTTCTTCAATTGTAGTGATCTATAAAACAGAAAATGGGTAGTTCTAGTATCTCAGGTCCAGACTGTACTAGGATGCCAGATGAAAGTAAAAAGACCAAATGCAATTTGAGCCTATGGACCCCTTCTGATATTCCTGGACTGTTTTCTTGTAGTTGATTCTGAAGGTCAGATTATGGAAGTCTGTTCGTCAAAAAGTCTGAAGGGCTGAGATGAAGCATGAATTTGTGCCTAAAGTTTTTGTCCATTTCCTTAAACAGATACCTGTTTTCTTGAAGGCTCAGGTCCAAATGCTGAGTTAGTGCACTTCTCTTTTGGACATGATTCAAATACCACTGCCAACAAATTTGCTGCTGACTCTTGGCCCTACAAGACCTTGGCTCAGATGCAGTAGTCAGCATCCTGAGATGTGAGTTGCTTCAGATGCAAGTGCCACAGCAGTGATGAGACGCTGAGGAAAGAGACTGGGAGGCACTCCATAGAACTAAGGAAAAATCAGGGGCTTAGGCTATAGAGTAGCCCAGGAGCCCAGACACTAACCAAGATTGAGAGCAGGTCTTAGCATGGTCAGTCTCCTAACATCATGTGATGCTAAAGCATCTAGTCTCCCAAATTTCTCCTCAACAAAAACAGGGCAAGGTTCCTGACCTTGGATGGGGATAGGACTGCGGATGGAGGAAAGAACCAAGTACTCTTCCCTGAAAACCTTGTTTTGAGCTTATTTTTTGTATGAAATTTTCCTAGATGGACTTGTGCCAGGCCTGAGCACTCTAATCTCCCTAATGACACCTGTACTATCTCATTCGGGGTCAGGAAACCTACTGAGGTGTTCTGCCAACTCTTCCCTTATTCATTGTAATTTAGACTCTAAAAGCCCTTTGGGGAGTGGTGTGCCAAAGCCTTCATTTATTTCCTCTAATTTAGAGTTTTGTGTGCCAAAAAATATTCCAATATGTGTAAAGTGTCATTGGAGAGTGAAGAGAAATCACTATAAAAGCACATAATTAAAATCACAGAATCAGAATGTTGGATTATTGAGACCCCAAACCTTGTTTTAATGATAGAGAAATGATGACCAAAAAAGGCAACTGTGTTCTTGAGGACTCATGGCTTAGTTAGGGCTTTGCTAAGCTGTAGTCTACTTAATTTTCTTTACCATAATAATGTCGACTATATATATGTGTGTCTACATATATGCATGTGGTGCTAGGGTTAAACTCAGGGCTCTGTACTTTCTTGGTGGGTGTGTTACTGCTTGAGTAATCTCCCCTGTTCCCCTTTCTTTTTTGGCTCTAATTATCTTCCAGACAAGGTCTTAATTTTTGCCCAAGCTGTCCTGGACTTCCATCCTTTCTTTAAATAACAGGTACATGTCAACATGCCCATCTATTTGTTCAGATATAAATTGTTTTTGCCTAAATTGGCTTCAATTTGAAATCCTCCCCATCTCTCTTCTGAGTTACTGAGAGAATTACAATTATGAGCCACTGTACTAGGCTTATTGATGTCTTTTTAAAAAGTAGACTTGTATCTCAAACTTAGAGTAGCTATTCCTAATACCAGGAACATTGAAGACTGAAATAAAATCAGCAGATTAAAAAAAATGAACCACAATCATGGATTTTCCCAGCGTCTAGAGACTTGTAGCCTCATACTTTCTAATCTCAAGGGAAGGCTTGTGATTTGCTTTAAAAATCATAGACTTACCCAGAAGTCTCGAGTTTGGAATTTTAGTTAGGTGTTCAATTTGGTACATTCAGTATTCACTTCCCCAAGACTTCATTTCATTCAAAAGTAAATAGGAAAGGCAGCACACTAGTGGTTCATGCCTGTATTCCTAACTATTCAGGAGGCTGAGATCAGAGGATTGTGGTTCAAAGCCAGCCTGGGCAGGAAATTCAGTGAGACTTTTATATCTCCAATTAACCACCAGAAAACTGGAAGTGGTGCTGTGGCTCAAAGTGGTACAGTATAAGCCTTGGGCTGAAGAGCTTAGGCACAGCGCCCAGGCCCAAAGTTCAAGCCCCACAACTGACACACAAAAAAGTAAACAGTGAAAAATAATATCTACTAATGTTATTAGGGATATATTTTTCAGAGATTTGTTGGAGACAAAATCCACAACATGTGGTTCAAATACAAAATCTCATATAAAGAACAGGCTACAAACGGTTAGAAGGACAAAGAGGCAAAGTAAGTAATGCAAGGTGTCATAGAACTAGGGGAACAGGAAGAGATCTCCTAGGTTAGGGAGACACTTCCTCCCCTAGAGAAGAGACAGTCCTACTGAGCCCTGTGTCAGCCAGAGCTTGATGGAAGCTGAAACCTTGGAGAGGCTCAATCATTTCTAGAAGACTCAGTCAGGACTTGGAGTTACTGGTGAAGTTACTTAACAGGAGCTCAGATCATGGTTAGGGAAAGCTGATGTGGAGAAGATACAGACCCTACTGAAGACTACCCAAAGCCAAATAAGCAAGACAGGAAATACTCTGACTTCTCTTTCCTTCCAATTTCCCATTTTGCTTTCTATTTGCTAAAACTAGGAGAAACCTTTTGGCATGGGAACGTTGAAAATGTAGTTTGCAGAGGTTAGCTTCCCTGTGGTAGAGAGCACCAGAGAAGCTGAAGAATAGATCTCTGTCTGCAAATAAGGGTTAAATAATGTTCATATCAAGACCCCAGCATCACATTCAGAAATGCTTCTCCCACCCCTTGTGTGCTCGATCAGCAGACTACAGGATGATTGGGATAAACCAAAGAGGATTGTTCTTACTATCTTACTAGAAATATTTTGGTCTGGATGTGGCCATTTCTAACTTCACCATAAAACCTTTCATTTCTAACTTCCTATCAAGGTCAAGGTGACAGGGGCTGGCTTCCTATGTACAGTGCTATAATTATGGCCATTTCCTATGCTTTATAAAGTGCCTTTTCTATCATGAAGTTAATCTTCAAAATAACTCAGTGAGTCATATGATGAAATGGGTCATAAAACTGAGGCCTGGAAGGGTTAGGGACATTTCCCAAAGCCAGACAAGTTTGCTTTGAGGTCTGACTCTAAGTTCAGTGCTTTCCCTTTCGGGTGTTGCCAGTTCCACAAGTGTGCCCACTGAATTCTTGAGTATGAAATATTTCACACATAGTATTTTGTCTTTTCTTTCTAATTGGCGGTCACCATGATTTCCTCTTATTTCTACATGAGGATGCTGAGGTCCAATGCTATGAAATGACTTGCCCCTTGTAACATAACTCATGTTAAGAGTTTCTTGGAAGAGATAGACATTATCTATAACTCAATGACCTTCTCATGTTCACTGGTAATCAGTCCAGTGATCACATTCCTGGGAATAATAGAACAGGTAGCCCATATATGCTTCATGACTACAATGAATTATTGTACTTCAAAGAGCTTTCTCATATTTCAAGTTTCGAAAGAAGGTTATATATCCAGGGTAGCTTTACTTCCACCCGTTTCCTGTGCAACAACATTTGCCATTCATAAACTGTTTTTTTGAATGGCAACTCCTTTGTACAACTACTTAAAGATAATAAAAACCAGACAAAACACTTACCATGTGATTATCTGCAAACCAATATGATCGTAATGTTATAAAACAAAAGTTGTGTTTTACTACTTAATTTCCTTCAATGTCTTTTCTTCAGCTCTGATTTTCCATGCTCATGAAAGAGCAAACACCACCACTGTTCACAACACTATTTACAACTTCAGGAAAGGGCTTTTTCAGAGGACAGAATCCATCATAAAAGCTGAATAAAGAGCAACTTCAGGAAGTTCAGTGGGTGATGGAGCAGGGGGAATCTTCATTTTCTCTTCTATCCAAGGAAAATTGTCATTGGACTGCAGGCTGCCTGCCCATTCATTCATCTGAGGCAGGAAATGGATTTGGTGTCTGTATGGGCTCAACTTGTGTATTTATCATCCATTTAGGGCTAATCAAAATGTTCTCCATTTCACCTGGCCAGTACAAAGGGCTGAGGGGAGGGTCTGAGTGATGGTGGTGGGTCCCATCGCTTTCTCATCACTGCACTGCAGTCACTGAAAGGCCTATTTCTTCCCAGCGTCTCATTCCCAGCTGAGGCAGGCAATCTCGCCTCCTCTTCTCTCCAGAAGCTGCTCTTGGAAGCAGCAAAAATCTATGGAATTGACCCAGGTGGGGGAGGAATGAAGGTCAGATGTGGTCCCAAGGAAGGATGAGGTCAGAGGTGAAGCTCAGCACTGATAGATGAAATGAACCCCTGAGCAGGAGCCTTCTTGGATAATGAGTGGTTGCAACATCCTGGGACAGAGGTTGGGGGAAGGGAGGCCAGAGGTTCTCCTAAGGTTGGGGCAGCTTGGGAGGGGGATGGGAGTATCTCTGGTCTGGAGGTCAGGGAGGGGGTGGGGAAAGGGCTGCTGAGTGGAATGAACCTGGCAGAGAAGCAAAGCTTCAGGTTGTATTAAGCAGTCCCTTCCAGGATTCCATGAGGGGAATACCTGACAGCCCCCATTAAAGGAGGAGAAATGGAAGAAATAAACATTGTTCTGTTACAGGAACCTCCGAGACTGGGAATGGAGGAACCCCTGCTGAATTCATTACTGAGGGAGAGCTGCTTTCACAAGAAAAACAAATAATGCAGAAATCCCCCTACTTTGATGCAGCAAATTCTGATTTGGACTGCACCAGGGTTAGAACGTGTCTGTGTGCCTCTTAGTTTTCCATAGTGCGTATAATTCTCTTCCTTTGCAGGGTGTTATAAAAGACAGGGGGTGGTAGGAAACACAGAAATCTGCAGTGGAATGTGGTTTAGCTGGCTGGGATCTGGGTTGCTGCCTGCAGTGGTGAAATAAGACTATTGGTGCAGATAGGTGGTCTGAGGACCTTAAATTCTTGGCTGATGGATGTGGTTGTTGTTTAGCTGTGATGCTGAGGCCTGATAGTCTTTTTTGTTTGTTTGTTTGTTTTTGTGCTATTACTGGGGCTTTAGCTCAGGGCCTGAGAACTGTCTGTTAGCTTTTTCTGCTGAAGGCTAATGTTCTACCGCTTGAGCCATAGCTCCACTTACAGTGTTACCTGGCTGGTTTAGAGCTGCAGTTCTCAGATCTCAGTCTCTTCTGAATAGTTAAGATTATAGATGTGAGACACTAGCACCCAGCTCTGACAGTTCTTTTTTGGAGAAGGGAGGGTGATAAGATCAGAGCTGTGTTGTGGGGTCTCCTAGTAGCTCTGTAGAAGGTGGGCTGAGGAGACTCAATAAACAGGATTTTCTCTTTTCCCTTCATGGATGGGCAAATGCAACTATGAGTAATTCAGCAGGAATGTCACAGCAGGCCAGAACAAGGCAGTGAGAGAATGATAGACAAATACATTTTGAGTATGGGATGGTGATCTTTTGTTTGACAATGTTAGTATATAACCTCATTTAGCTCAGGCAACAATCCTGCAAGTTAAATAATAATAATAATTCCCTGTTTCAGATGAGATAATGGGTTCAGTGATGTTAACCAACCTCTTAATGTGATTTGAACCAACATATGCTGTTTCATCTGTTAAAAGAATGGCATGCTTTCTTTTTAACCTATTCTACTCAAGCAGCCTTTTGGCT
Organism: Perognathus longimembris pacificus; assembly: GCF_023159225.1. Classification (NCBI taxonomy): domain Eukaryota; kingdom Metazoa; phylum Chordata; class Mammalia; order Rodentia; family Heteromyidae; genus Perognathus; species Perognathus longimembris. The sequence goes on along the minus strand of NC_063167.1, from coordinate 39,693,065 downwards.
TGGGATACAGATTTTCAGAAAGCTCTTTTCTGATTCCTTAGCCCCTCCCACATTCCCACATTCAAAAGAGATCGACTGAGCTGTGTTGGGAGAAGAGGCAGCTGAGGTGTGTGTTCCTTCCTATCTTTCCCAGGCCTCTCCTCAGCAGCCACCACAAACCCTATTCTCATCTGATGCTCATATCACAGTCCCCACAAGCAGCAAACTCACATCATTTCTATTCTTGGTGTAGCTGTAGACTAAGTAATTGTTGGGAATCTTGTCATAATCTAAGGAACTAGAGTGGGACCTACATTGTGCAAAGTGAATCCATGTTTTCCTTCCATTCATGCATGCATGCAACTATTTAGCCATCTGTGCATCCATTCATCTATCTATCCAACCATGCATCCATCTATGCATACAATATGTATTAAGCATTCAATAAGGAGACACTAATCAAAGTACTAGCAGCAGAGGTCAAGACACACCATTTCCTGTTTAGACAGATATTATAGGCGATCAGACAGAATATAGATGAGAAAATGAAAAGGAATTTTAGAGAACAGTAATTGCAATTAAAAATAAAATGATGACAAAGATATTGCTTTAATCTGGGTGGCCAGTGAAGCTTTTTAGATTCAAGAACATTTGCATTTCCATTAGTTCTTTTAAGATTGTGGGAACTAATCTAGGCAGAGGGAACAGAAATTGCATAGGGAATATTCTGGCTGTTGGCACTACCATCTCAATGAGCTCAGACTCACATGATTTTCCCCTATCTCCTCTTATCTCCTTGTCCCCTCTCCTCCTTTCCACTTCTCCAACTCTCCTTTTTCCCTTCCCCTCTTTCCTTTCTCTGTCTTCCTATTCATTTTTACCATCCCTTTCTACTCCCTTTCTCTTTCATTTGATAAAAAGTTATGTAACACTAATACTTATCATGAACTAGACCAAAATGTAATATACACATATAAAATATAACTCTATACATCCATCTATTACTCTTTTTTTTTTTGCAAGTCCTAGTGCTTGGACTCAGGGCCTGAGCACTGTCCCTGGCTTCTTTTTGCTCAAGGCTAGCACTCTACCCCTTGAGCCACAGCTCCACTTCTGGCTTTTTCTATATATGTGGTGCTGAGGACTTGAACCCAGGGCTTCATATATAGGAGGCAAGCACTCTACTACTAGACTATATCCCCAGCCCCTCTTGTTTAGTATCATTCTCTAGCTATTTTCCTCAATCTTTGGGTGCCCATCCAGTGACCTGAGGTAGTAAGAATATGAGAGTCGGTATCAGGAACCTTAATTACAAATAGACATTGTATATTTGATGAACAAATGACTTTCCCACAGCCATATATTTATCAAATGCACCTTGGAGACTCTGGGTTTCAACTCATCCTCATCTGGAGAGTTTGGGAGCAGATAGTTAAGAAGGTCAGTAATTCTAAACTTGTAACCTATGATAGTGTAATTCTTTTGAGAAAAGTGTTGATATAGCATTGAACACACCAATCACCTCAGTTTTGTTTATAACAGCTTTCTTTATCCAAGCCACAGACCTGACTGGATACTCTTGGGGATAAAGTAAAATAGGAGTGGAAGAAGTAAAGTGCCATGCTTAGAATCTGAAGGCTTAGGGTGAAATCCTGGTTACATCATATGGCAGCCATGTGACTTTGGAGAACTTATTTTAGCACTCCTCACATCAATTGTTTATCTTTTAAATAAGAACAGTAAATAGAATGAGGTAATGCATGTTAAGTATTTAACGGTGTTAGACTTTGCTAAGTATCTCCTTTCTATAATTTCCCCATGAAGTCAGCTGGTATACCTTCTCAGTCCCTAAATGCTCTACATTTGAACACCTTATTTGCAAATTCATGTCTTCCTGTGTCTAAGAGCTCTGTCATTCCCCATGTCTTTCATGTAATGTCTGGCCCACTATTGTATGTTAACAACTGATTGATAAATTTTTATAGAAAACAACTAAAACATGTTGGTACCAAGATATATAAGTCTATCTCCTTTTTCTTTTCCAAACACTAAAAACAGAAAAGAAAGGCAGACTTAATATACTAAATATGTAAACAGGAGGTAGGTATGTTTTTGGTGTTCAACAAATATAAGAAAATATAGCAACTAAAAACAGAAAAAAATAGACTTCCAAGTATATTTGGACAAGGATATCTTGTAAGATAGACATAGGGAAAGGTAAAAGGCAAACAAACAAACTCTAACAGCTGAAATTGGAGGAGTTAGAACCATGCATAGCTCCCACCAGCATCTTGGACACTGTAAAGGCCAAGGGTTAGGGCTGGACTATGTAAGGCAAGTGGAAGATGGTTGTCAGATAAAAAGGTAGGCAGGGGACAAGTCATGAGGGTCAAGATTAGAAGTTTAGACACAAACCTTAAGGTAAAAGAGGTGAGGAAAAGTTTTTTGCAGAGAGAGACATGACTAGATTTTAATGTTAGAACACTTTAGGTATAACATGGAGCTCAGATATGAGCAGGCAATGTTAGAATCCAAAGGCCATTTAATAGATACATAACAGTTTAAACTCTTAGTTATAAAGGCCTGATTTGGATATATATGGGGAGAGTGAGAAGAAGGAGGAAGTATGAGTATGAGCAAGAATAAGGGAGTAGAATCTTATAGAATCTGTGTGTGTGTGTGTGTGTGTGTGTGTGTGTGTGTGTGTCGGTACTGGGGCTTGAACTCGGAGCTTGGGTACAATCTGTTACTGTCCCTTTTTCACTCAAGGTTGACATTCTTCCACTTGAGCCACTGTTCCAGTTCTGGCTTTTTGGTGATTAATTGGAGGTAAGAGTCTCACAGACTTGAACTGAGACCTCCCCAGGTTGACTTGGAACTTGAATCATAATCCTCAGATCTCAGCCTCCTGAGTAGCTAGAATTACATGGGTGAGCCACAGACACCCAGTTAGAATCCATGTGCCTTGATGGGAGAAGATTGAGGGAAGCCTGGGAGGCTCATGGCGTTTTGATTGGCTCTGAACTTTTACACAGAGTACACATGAGAAGTAATGAAATAGAGAGGCTAAGGATGCAGTATTCAGCTTTTCTTACCTACTGAGTTTGAGGTGTCATCCCCACATGGAAATGTCCAGTAGTAGTTGACTTTGGATTTGGAACTAAAGATGCTATATAATGAATCTTGAAGGAATATCTGTTATGTTGCTACATTTTTCTAGGGAATATCTGCTATGTTGCTACACTTTTCTAGCTCAGACCCTAATTACTGATTCATTTGCTTTCTCATTTAGGATGTTGCAGATTATTGGCGCTCTTGGGCTTTGCCTATCAATGGAAAATTCATGTAGTCAGAGATCAAAAATAAAAGCTGACTAATTTATAGGGACACTTAGTCTTAGAGGCTTTTCTAAGTCACAACGAAAGTTCTATGAATTCTGCCTGTGTTTTGTTTTCCTGGCTTTGGTTTGGAAGAAACTCTGGTATTGTTAATCATTAAAGAGATTCATAAATCTAGGCATTCAAATAAAAATGGGAATCTTATCTATTTCATCAATCCAGTATAAAATACTCAGGAAAATTTAGAGACGAAATATCATCTTGCAGGTCAGACACACCCTTTCTATTTTGTAAACAGAAATTTTAAAGCCAAGATAGGGAAAAGGACTTCTTGAGGTTCCATTCATTCATTAAAGATCTGAGTGTCTAATACTGTTTGCTAAATCCTACCCTAGATATAGAGTAGTCAAACTGAAGTTGTGGACATTGTTCTGCTCTTTATACTCTGTCAGGAGGGACATAAACAGTACTTATCAGGCAGCTATCATGCAGTCTAGAAGAAGTTGTAGTAGCTAAGTTACATTAGCTAGCCAGCCCAAAGAATAAAACTCCTCCAGGTCAGTAGATAGTGTGTGGCTATACGAATCGTGACATCAGATTTGTTTGACCCTAATTCTAAATCTTTCTAATATATAATGTTGCCTCCTTCATTAGTAGGTAACAGAATCTGCTAAAATCATGAATGAGGAATGGCTAAAGGCATGGGCTTTAGAGTCAGATTGCCTGGGTTTAAATCCTAGCCTTCTATTTATTAGTGCTATATCTCTGGGTAAGTTACTCAGCCCATATGTGTGTTCCTCTCATCTTCAAAATGCACAAATGATCTACCTCATAAGCATAATGTGTTTCATATAAGTGGTGCAGATTTGATCATATTGCATGCAAACTCCAAGGCTCCTTATATTTCATAATAGTGCATCTTTCATTGCTTCTTGCTATCTGAAGTGGTGGGACAGACTGATAACATGAACCCGGAATTCAGATGCTTGAGTGTCAGTCCAAGATTTGCTCCTAAGTAGTTGTCAATTTTATTATTTTTTATTACACTTTTCCCATTTTCTAATTGGGTTCAGATCACATATTTTGACTGGTAAAAGAGAGATGGTCCTCATTTGGACATCATGAGAAAGAGTACTAAAAAACTAAGCTTGGCTGTTATATGATGCCTTTTCCTCCTTTCCCTGAAATTCTGCATATTGTCTTTTAATGTAATAAATGCTACTTAAGTTGGTAAAGCACTGTTATTAGCTGCATCTAGATAGGGAAGAAAACAACTGGATAGAAACTGGGAAGAAGGTACCAGTGGCTGTCATACCATTGTTAAATGAAACTTATAACCCTTTGGAGCTAGCTATAGCCTGTAAAAAGATGGAGATTTTTTTTACAAATATCTGCTGGGGTTCGTCCCTTTCCTACATCTGCTTGCTATGTGCCAAGTTGTACCAATGATGGAAGTCAAGTCTGAGGTGATTACCACAAATGGAAAACTAGTCTGAGATACCACCCATTTCATACCAGTGGAAACTTCACCTGAAGCTAGAGGTAAGGTGACTTGATGGAGAACATATTAAGAAATAAAGACAGATAGGGATTTCAGCTTCAAATTCTCACACCACATCTTGCTGTCTTCTTGGGCACCTTTAAATTTGTAGCCAAGAAGAAAATTATCACAGGATAATTTTGATTTGTGCCGTTAGGAGCCCATCCCTCTTTTAGCTTGGGTTCTTGTAGCTGCTCTAGATGAGACAGAAACTGTGATGATTAAGGTAACTCCAGTACTTTGTCCATGGATACTGTATATGCTTGTATTAGGACTAGAGAAGGGAAAAAGAATATCAAAAGCAAGAGACAAAGGATAAAAAGTCAAATGACTCTAAAATCAATACTTACAAAACCATTTGGTGTAAACCAACTGAACAACTCATGGAGGGGAGAGGGAAAGGGGGAGGGAGGAGGGGGAAAATGAGGGAGGAGGTAACAAGTTATACAAGAAATGTACCCACTGTCTTACGTATGAAACTGTAACCCTTCTGTACATCACTTGACAATAAATAAAGAAATAAGCAAAATAAAAACCCTTAAATTAAATTAAAAAGGCATGGCTCAATCTTAACCAGGTTGTACACTCGTCAGCCCAGGGTTCGTATTATACTGCTATTTCTATGACTTCATTATGTGCACCACTTCAGTAGTTGGAGTGGAGGAAGGGAGCAGAGACAATATCCAACAGAAGCCACAAGCCAGAGATTCTGAGCTGAGGGCTTTTGGGTTCAAGTGGCCAGGCTTATTAGGGTAACAGGCCTTAATCCTAATTCTTGTTCTATTGTCCTAGGAAAGTTATGGGATATATACCCTAGCTTTGTTACTTGGAAGAGGAGGGTGGGGAAGGGCATGGAATGGTAAATCCTTTCTGCTGAAATTCTCTGCAAATGCATAAAAAAACTTTATAGAAAAGGACCAGAGTATATTTAGTTAGGAGTATTTTCCTTTTACTAATCAGCTCCCCCCCACTCTCTGTCTCTCTCTCTTGCTTCTACTATAGTTAAAAAATAAATGTTAGTTTATTTCATGGAGTAGAAATATTCTTGAAAAATTAGCTGTGATTAGAATTTTGAAAAGCAAACCCTATTTTTTCTCTTAGCTCAAATTATAAAATGTAGAAATATTCAGTGGGAAATATATTGGCCTACAATGTAACAAGATCATTCGAAAGATTTCAGGATGCTCTATAAAATCCTGTAATTTAAATTTTAAGTGTTAATTTTAGATGCATATTTTTATCCTGAGTAGTACCACAAAATCTTCAGTGAAAAGCATCTAAAATATTTCTGTTTGGCAAATTATCTTTTAATTTCTTACTGAACAGGAGTGTGCTAAGAATAACACTACAGTTTTAGCTTGAGAGGCAGCAGAAATTGAGGTAGGGAATAGAAGGGAAACCTTATGTTGGTGCAGTGGTGGGGGCAAACACACATCCATATATAAGTAGGAATTTGGGGGGAGAGTTGTACTGGATTTGAACTCAGAGCTTTGTCCTTCTGACAAAAGCTCTGTTACTTGAAATACTATACCCATTTTGGTATGAGCAAAATCAAAATCTTATCTATAGATCATGCTATAGCACGATACAATTCTCTCCTATGTCCTGAGTAGCTGAGAGTACTTGTGTTAAGTCACCATAACTTGCTTATTTGTAGAGATGGGGTCTAGCTACCCTTTTGACCAAATTGACCTTGAATGTGGAACTGCAATTCTCATTATGTCTGTCTCCTGAGTAGCTGGGATTGCAGGCATGAGTGCCACCTCTCAAAGTCCACGAGTAGGAAAATTTTATCAGATGTAACAAGCATATCAGGTTCTTTGTTTCTTGGGCCATTGAATATTTTCCCTTTGGTGCCTATAATTTTCCCAACATTCCAGAATTCTCTGGAGCTCCCCATGCCCTTAATCTTCTAGCATATATCACCTTCCAACATAATATAAAATGTTGTTATATTTTTATTCACCTCTCATATTTCTTCCCCTGGCCAAGTATAAGCTTCCTAATGATGGATGTCTTGCCTATAAGATTCACTACTTTACCTTTACCCCAGGACCTGGAAGAGAGTTTGATATGTAGAGAATCCCTACTAAGTTTTTTTTTTTTTCAGTACTGATGATTGAATCTAGCCAGAGCTTTGTACATATGCTACAAGTGCTTTACAATTTGATCTGTGTTTTGTATTTTGGTTTTTGAGATAGAGTCTTTGTAACTTTGCCTGAGCTAGCTTCTAACTCTGCATCTCCCTGCTTCCCGCAAGCTGGAATTACAGGCACCCCACCAGCAAAAGAAAAGACAAACCATTCCAAAAGCAATACTTACAAAACATTAGGTGTAAACCAACTGCACAACTCTTGGAGGGAAGAGGGAAGGGGGGAAAAATTTGGGAGGAGGTAAAAAGTTGAAAAAGAAATGTACTCACTGCCTTACATATGAATCTGCAACCCCTCTGTACCACACTAAAGTTTAATAAAACATTAAAAATTAAAAAAATAGGGGCTGGGGATATGGCCTAGTGGCAAGAGTGCTTGCCTCATATACATGAGGCCCTAGGTTCGATTCCCCAGCACCACATATACAGAAAATGGCCAGAAGTGGCGGTGTGGCTCAAGTGGCAGAGTGCTAGCCTTGAGCAAGAAGAAGCCAGGGACAGTGCTCAGGCCCTGAGTCCAAGCCCCAGGACTGGCCAAAAATAAATAAATAAATAAATAAAAATTTAAAAAATAAAACAAAAAAAGATTTGTTGAATGGTTGAGAATTTCATTTTGCTCCATGAATTATGTCTTAAGTGACTTTCATTTTCTACTTACTCCACCACAGCATGATTCAGATCATATGTGAAATCATGTCATATAAAAGTGTACTATTCAGTGTTGCACAGACACTACTTTTATCTAATTCCAAAGTATTTTCATTCTTCTCTCAAACAACAACAACAGCAAAACCCCTATGCTGTAGCCATTAAGCAATTACTCTCCATTCCCCTCTGCCCTTAGTGTCAGACAACCACCAGGCTGCTGTTTGTATCTATAGATTTATCATTCTGGATAATTCACATAAATATGATTGGACAATACATTTCCTTCATGCTTGGCTTCTTTGATGGGTATAATGCTTCTATGGTCATCTATATAATAGTATGAATGAGAACTTCATTCTTTTCATTAATAAGATTCCATTGTGTGAATATACACGTGCTTATTTATCTGTTATTGGGCATTTGGGTTGTTTCTACCTACTGGATTTGTGAATAGTGCTGCTGTGATCATTTCTGTGCAAATGCTTATTCCCATTGAGCTTTGATTATATCCTTTCTTCCTTATCTCCTCTACATAGCCATGGTCTCTGCAAGTCAAAGGATAGCGACTGTCTTGGTTTTACATTCCTAAATTGAGTTGTGACTTAGAGAAGACGTGATCAATGCATGACTGATGTTCAATTCTCTGGAATTTCTAATTGAGTCAATGATTGAAAGTTCCTAAACAACAGGGAACCACAGGCTTTAAAAATATAGAATAATTGCCAGATACAAAAGAATAGAGATGCTTTCGTTCCATAAGTATACTAACTGCAGAGGGGAAGTGGAGGAGGGTAATAATAAGCAAGAAGAATAAAAGACCCTGCCAGGGTCAGGGAGGGAGCAGCAGCAGAAAGAGGTGGCAAAGCCTGTGTGGATGGTTTGGGAGGCCAGAGGAGGAGGGGAGGAGCCCCTCAGATAAAGGCGAGGGAGCAGCTCTCAGGTCGCTCTGTCCCTCTCCAGCAGTGGAGAACAGTGCTCTCTGCCCCTAGGAAATAGGTTTTTTGTCTTTCATTTTCAACATCAAAGTTTATTTCTGAAATAAAGGTTTGCTTTTGTTTCCAATTCTGAAGGTTTTCCCTAGATGTTTAAGACTGACTTCGGCTTTTAGAAATAAACTTTTGAAATGGAGAATTGTCATCAAATATCAGTCACATTCTTTGGGCATTTTTTTTCCTCTTTAAGATGATTCAATACACAGAGAATAAATGTAGCTTCTACTACTTTTTAGGTGTCACAGCAATTCTATTAATTGTACGTGCATCATTGCATGGCAGATCTATAGAACTTTTCCATCTTGTATGGCTGGAACTGTGTATTTAAGGATATATTTATCGTGAACCTACCATGTGCCTTCAATAACTAAAAGCCACGATCTCTCTGGGAAGTTTACCTGTTTTCCCCTTTATATCCAGGGACTGTCCATTTTACATTCATTTCCATACACAAGTAACTATTAAGGCATGTATTTTTATAATGCCATCTGTATTACATTGTACTTTCTTACAAGGTGCCGATTATTTATTCTAGTATTTGATCATCTTCCAAGATGTTATTATTCTTATTTTGCAAATGAGGAAAGCAAGGATAGGAAAACAAAAATGGTTTGTTTAAGGTTGCAGAGAGTTAGATCTGAAGTCAGTTTTGAGCATAAATCTGTTCCCCTCCCCCATATCTAGAATTACAATACCCCTGATTAATTTTTTCCTTGTATATTTTTTTATGCTGATCCTCGAGTTTGAACTCAGAATCTGGGCACTATCTCTGATCTTTTATGCTCAAGGTTAGCATGATACCACTTGAACCACAGCTCCACTTCTGGCTTTTTTTGATAGTTAATTGGGAAAAATTATATTAGGAGATAAGAATCTTACAGATTCACCTGCCCAGGCTGTCTTCAAACTGAGATTTTCAGATCTGAACTTCCTAAGGAGATAGGATTACATGTGTGAGCCATAGGCACCAGTCCCCATTCATCCTAATAACATGAAGGAATGATTTTGACACTACCTCTTGGGTTTCTGAGAGTATAGGAAGATATAAGATAAATATTCCACAAGTTTTACAAAATAAACTTTTTCATTCTAATTCACAATATATTTAAAATAGCCATTGAAAAGTCATTTTTAAGCAACCCAACTTCTCTAATCCATATTTTCTTCTGAATTAGCTTTCATTTACCATCCTAAGCAATAGTACTGTGCTTGTTTCAGCCATTGCATCCAGTAAGTGATAAAGAGTTGGAGCCAGATCTGAGTTTGCATCCTGGATTCACTGCTAAATGAGTTGGATGACCTTGGTGAAGTCACTTAACCTTTCCAAGTATCAATGGCCCCATCTGTATAATGGTGATTACAGTAGTACCTACCTCACACTGTCTTAATGAGAAGTAAATGAGATCATGCATCAAAATTGTTCAGTGTAGTTCCCCAGCCTATTGCAAATGATAAAAGGCAGATGTTATTATTATCCTAAAGTACAAAAAATGAGTCATCCTGTGTACTGAATTTTTTAATCAAACATTGGATCCTTGTAGTTAGAATGTATGGAAAGATCAGAGAATTTGAAGTCAAATAGAGTTAAGTATGAATCTGTTCCTGGCTACTTACGAGTCATATAAGCTTTGTTTGCTCACCGCCGTGTGGGAATGGCAATCCCCATCTCAGCTCTTTCTTGTGATGCTAGTGGCAAAGCACTGGAAGCAATGTTCAGTAAGTACAAGCTACTGTGATCATTGTAAATATTATTAGAAAATTTAAAATCCTGACCTGACCTTACAGATGGAGACATCTAGATACTGAGAGAGGATACCTCTGAGGATACCTCAGAATATAGCAGAGATGATTAACAAGACATATCACAAAGCCCAGAGCTCCAGTGCCAAGGCCATTTTACATTTGGAGGTTATTTGCACCTGCTTCTTATGGTTCTTTCTGGTCCAAATTTTTTATGTTCAATTTAACAACCATTTATGGAGCATTGACTACTTGCCCATGCTGGTTACTATGGGGACACAAAGACAATTGGGCTGAATATTTGAGCTTTTCCTTAGACACATTCCTAGGGGGTAGAGTAGATGTTACTGTTTCATTTGCTTCAAATACATCTGAATGCTGAGCACCACTAAAGATGTTTCTTCAGATCTACATTCTCCTTAGACCTTTAGACACATCTCCATCTGTCTGTGTTCTTGGAGCTGTGAATCACCTCAAAGGGAGTATGATGGAAACAGAACTCTTTCTTTTTTTTATATTCACTTATTTTTATTAAGTAGTTAGACAGAGGGGTTTCTGTTCCAAAAGTTAGGATAGGAGTACAATACATCTTGGTTGGTATTCCCTTTTTCTTTTTCTCTCCTACCTTTCCCCATCCCATTTCAGCCCTCAACTTTCATTGTTCAGTCATGACTGTATTTGCTCATCCTTTCTCACTCCATTCATGTGTGTGCGCCCCTTTGGCTATCCCTCAAAATGTTTCCTGCTATTCATTTTTGTTAAATAACTTGTTAGTTGTTCAAAGGAATTAACTGGTGGGCTGTACCCCTAAATAAACCCACCTTTAGTCAATTTGTTTGTGTGTATTTGCATATAACCTTATATATGTTTGCATTTTAGATGAAACTAGAGAGGAAATATGAACTATTTGTTTCTCTCTGAGCCTGAGTTGCTTCACTTAACATAAATTTTTTCAGGCCCATCTATTTGGAAACAGAACTCTTGACATCCTGCTGTGCCCTTTTCATAAACCCACCTCGGGGTGTCATAGTTCAGTAAATAGAGCTATGATTCATTCAATAACTTGGGCCCGAATTGGGGTAATCTATGACTTCTGACTTTTTGGTCATGCCCTGTGTAGAATAATGCATCTTTACCTTCAGAATATAAACTTCACCCAACCACTTCTCACCAGTCTCCTCTCCATTACTCCCCTTCCCCAATCTCTAGTCTGGCCCAGTATTTCTTGGACTCTCTCCCCCTGCCTCAGTCCTTGTCTTTCATCCTTGCCTATGGACACATATATTGTACACAGGACAATCCCAGGGACAAACTTTTCAAAAAAATGCAGAGTGAGAGTGTTGCTGGAATTGTGTAATCCCTGGGCCCTAGTTGCCCTGATCTGTCTATTCTTCCTAGTCTCCACACAACAGACTTGTCAAACTTAAGTCACGTTCTTCTCAGCATTCTCCAGGACTTCTAGAGTAAAAAACCCCAAAACAACACAACCCTGAATCTTTATAAGATGCTTTGAGTTTTCTGGCTCCAGGCCACAATCTCCACCCTCATTTAAATTTTCTTCCTCTTTCTCATTGTCTTCTAGCCACTACACTCCACCACCCAAAAATATTCCTGTTCCAAGGCTTTAAGTTTGCTGGTCCCTCTACATGGGATGTTTTTTTCTCCAAGAAGTTTTCCTGAGCCCTTTCATTTTAGCCAAATTGTTACTCAAATGTTCCTTCTAAGAGAAAGCTTTCTTCAGTTCTTTGTACTTCACTATATTGCTTATTCTACTTTAGTTTTCTTTATAGCATTTACTCTTCTTGTATTATAGATCTACTTGTTCAACTGTTCTCTGTCTCTTATACAAACACTACTTTTTATCTCTGCATAAAGGTAAAACCACCAGTACCAGGCTTGAACTCAAGGCCTGGGCATTGTCCCTTAGCTTTTAGCTTTTTCACTCAAGGCTGGTGCTTTACTACTTGCCCTACAGCTCTACTTTTGGTGTTTTAGTGATTAATTGCTCTTAAGAGTCTCATGCACTTTCCTGTCCAGGCTGGCTTTGAACCATATCCTCAGATTTCAGCCTCCAGGGTAACTAGGACTACAGGCATTTCTCACAAGGGCTAGTGAAAAGTATACATTGAGAAAATACTTGCAGGCTGAAGAACAGAATGTAAAATTCACTCATTCATCACTAATAAACTATACACATCCATTCCTTTCATCACAATGATGATGATGATGTCATCTTCATTTTTATGAATTCAGAATTTTATAGAGATGAAGAATATAAGCCACAATTGGTTATTAAAGTTTGATGATGGGCTGCAATGCCAAAGATCTTTATATTTTAGCACAAAATTAACACTTTCACTGTACTGGCCAGTGGCTATCTGTAATAATAGGTAAATTAATTGGGCTAATTTGTATCATTTATTTTAACAGTATATTAGTTAGGTCTTGCTGCTGTAACAAACAACAGTGACATCTGGAAGGCTCCTAGCAACAAGTATTTATTTCAGGCTCATATTACATAAGAGTTGGGGATCAACAGGGCACGTTTATTTGAGCTCTGCTCAACTCAGCTATCTCCTTACTATTCAAACCAAACAGAAGGAGTGGCCACTAGCTAGCACATGCTGTTCTCTAGGTGGTGAAGGCAGGAGTGAGAGGGAAAAATTCAAACCAGGCAAGCCTATTGGCAGCTTTTGATTGGACATGATGTAAATATTCATGATATCCCCATGGCAAAGAAAGTCACATGACCCGGCTCCAATCCAATAAGGAAGGGACATATACTCTTTCCTTAGTTTTGAAGGCACAGCACATGGGAATAGGTAGGAATATATCTTTCTCTTACTGAAAGGGAAAGAAGAGTTTAAAAAAATCAATCCCCAATCTATCACAGAAAGAGAAAAATATTCCAAATTTGAAGTCCCTGTGGCAAGAATAATTGCTACTCTGATAGAGGAGCTATCGCCATGGCTTAGAGTTTTTCATTTGGACAAATTTGGATTGACAATATTATTTCCATGAGCAGTGAATTACTTCAGAGACAGATCTTTTATACATAATCATATGTATTAATTCAGTGAAGACGTTGAGACCTTACTCTGTGCTAGACATTAGGGAGGGGAACTTAGATCAATTTCTTGAAAAACTATTGTGAATATGGCATGTTAAATTATTTGTGTACAATCTAAATTATTCACTTTTGCAGCCAAATATTTGGCATACTATCCAGAAAATCTTTTTCTCTTGCATCCTGAGAAGGTGAGTTAGCCTTGAAAAGCAAGTCATTAGAATAAAGGATGGGTAAAGATGTTGAAAGAGGTGCCATTGATCAAGATGCACTATATTCATAAACTGCCTTGTTGAATGGCAACTCCTTTGTACAACTACTTAAACATAATAATATCAAACACACAATAATATCAACACACTTTTGGAAATAGTTTTACATATCTACCTATTATAAAATATTACATATTTTACATATGCACATATATTTTTATGGAAAACTGCTCTTCAGTTAACATTCTCTATCAAAGCTTCAGTGGACAGCTATAATTTTATTTGACAATACTCCTATCTCCTTTTTCTGAGATTAAACCTTGAATTTTCTGTAGTTTATCCCTTCTCTTTTCTCCTAGTGGTAGGAGGTCTGCTGGGCCACTATCTTCTTGGACGACCCCATCTACAGTCACTATTGATTAATCTATGAGTGGGCACATGATTTAATCCTGACCAACAAGATCTCTTGATTTCTATTTTTAGAATTGGGCCTAAGAGACAGTCTTCATACCCTGTTGCAGAATGAGACAAAAAGGATGATATGAGTATAATCAGTGTGGGCTTTCATGTTTCCTCAGTTAAGAATGAAGAAAGCCAGAATGAAAGCTGACACCTTGAAAGAGAGAAAGATACTGGCATGTTCTTTTCAAGTCCTAGGTTTCATTGCTCTTGATGTTTAACCCTATATCTTCTCTGAGTGCATTAGATGATTTACCCTTGTGAATAATTAATTTTTCCTTTCTGGAAAAAAATGTAGGCTTGGGTATCATTTGCTTCATATAAGCAAGTCACTCTTTGAACTATATTGCCATTTAAAATACTGTCCTTGGAGAAAAATGGTCTGAAGAATGAATCCTGAGAGAACATAAAAAAAATATCAAGGGTGGGCAGAGGAAGGGGGTCTGGGCAAAGAAGCAAAATAAGACTCAGAAGGAGGTGAGATCGGAGGTGAGGTAGAGAGAAGAGTCTTGAGAGGAGAAATGTAAATGCACATGCTTCTGAGAGAGTTAATCAAGATGCAGTTATGCATTATCTTATGTATTGTCTCTCTTGGAGGTCACTGCTAATGTCACGATAAACCATGTGCAGAAGAGTGGTAGGTGCAAGAGACAGTGGACATAGGCCTTGTAGTAGGTGGGAGCTGAAGGAGTTCAAAGTATAAATGTAAATAAGATTTGACAGTAAAAGAAAGAAACAAGGCTACACTCAGGAGGGGTATGTTGTTAAGGAAGGGTTTTATCCTCCTTCTTTAACATGGAAGAAATACAATCAATAAATATTTACAAAGGTTTTATTCTATTTTTGTTTCTATGTTAGGCATTGGAACAAACAGATGAGAGAAATACAAACAAGATTAAATAAATTATAGAATCTGTGCCATAAAATTAAAATCTAGTATCCCTAAAAATACTTTAAGAGATGACCTAAGCAATAAGACTTGTTGAGACACTGACAAATTTTAAAAGTTAGGTTAAAAACAAACATGCACATAGAGATCATTTTCCACTGAGTTTATTGAGATATGTATAAATAGAGAAAAGCCAACAAGGATACACAGAAAAATGCAAAAAATGATGACAATAGTGTTGAGATTTATGAACAACTTTCTTTTTGAAAATATCTTTATTATCTTTAAGTAGTTGTACAAAGAACAACTCTCATCGTACTCTTGTTTATCTAAATTTCTAATATTTTATGCAATTAACTTATTTCACTTCTATACTAAGAAAACTATAATAAAAATATATCTAAGAATACAAACAGATGTAAGGAGAGGCTGAAGTTGGTTACTGACTGATAGAAATAATAGAATAAACAGCCCAGTGCACATAACAGTATTTAAATCTGAAGGCAGAAACCCAAAAAGAAGGAGGAATGTTTGAGCTAGGCTTGGAGAAATGAGCAAGCATTGGTCTGGTTAGGCAAAGAAGACATGCACAAAGTAGAGAAGTTATGTGAACTACTCCAAAATTTGGAGAAGTCTTTGAATGGAAGCAAAGGAGCAGAACGTTTCAGATGCCCCTTAAGAGCCAAGGAAGGCAAAGGAGAGAACAAAGTTGAGCAGGTCTTTGCATGAGAGCTGGTGTAACTGTAGCTGGAGAGAATGTGCTGGGGGTAGAGGTGGAGGTAGTGGTGGAATGTCCAGGGATGAAGGTGTGAGGACCTAAATTAGGAAAATGTGAATAGAATTGGAAAAGTAGGGATCTATTTATAGTTATTTAGGAAGAGGGCTTGACGAGCTTTGAATAATTGTAGTAGCTGTTGCAGTTTAGTTTTTTTTGGAAGCAGACTTCAGATAGATGTGGGAGTGCAAGAGGTTTGTTAGAAGTCTACACATGTGCAGGGGTGGGCAGAGGGACAAGTTAGCCTCTAATTATGATAAAGATCTGACAACACCTTGGCCAAAAATGCAGAAATCCACTATTGCCAGGCTACGTTGTGTCCAGATGGCAGAGTCTGCCATAGGTGATGGCTGTCCCAGGAAAGGAGTGACCTCAGATAATCCTAAGAGAGCAGACAGCTGAATGATACAACCCTGTCTACCACAGTTAGCAGCTGCAAACTGCACATTGGTGTCATAATGCTGTAGTCATTGCATTCTGGGTGCACCCCGGGTGCTCCCTATTTATAAAGGAGGGAAGAAGCATAAAGAAAGGATGAAATTCACACAAGGACATCCAGGTGGTAGTGGAGTCAGGGTCTAAGTCTCTAAAGGTTGGCATGCCCTGGGACTTCACCAAACTCAGAAAGGGATATTATGAGCACTTCTGTCCCTAGTAGTGCCTGGAGGGGTGGAAATGCTATCCTGAGTCAGGAGCGAGGCCAGGCTGGCCCCATAGTTCAGGAATGTATGGTTTGGGAATATGGATGCTGACTGTCTTCTTCTTTTCCCTCCCTCCCTCCCTCCCTCCCTCCCTCCCTCCCTAGTTCTCTTTTTCTCTTTCCTTCCTTCCTTCCTTCCTTCCTTCCTTCCTTCCTTCCTTCCTTCCTTCCTTCCTTCCTTCCTTCCTTCCTTCCTTCCTTCCTTCCTTTCTTCCTTTCCTCCCTCCATTCTACCCCTGCTGACCTTGTTCTCATGTACAATTGGTTATCCAAAAGAAAGGAAAATCAAATTCAATAAAGTAAACAACGATTTATCAAGTGAAGCCCAAGCCTAGGGATTAATGAAATAAAACAGACCAGTGAAAATTGTGCCCTGGCACTTGTTTTTAATGTCATATTTCAGAAAGGTCATACATGGAAATTATGAATAGTACTTTTATTATGTGGCTAGAACAGGTACTGTACAGTAATGAAAAATTCTTGTATTCTTCAATTGTCATTTACTGCACAAGTTTTGGAGAACATTTATTTGTTGTCGTTTTTAAAAATTAATGTATTTATTGTCAAGGTGATGTACAGAGGGGTTACAGTTTCATACATAAGGCAGTGAATACATTTCTTACCAAACTTGTTACCTCTTCCCTCATTTTCTTTCCCCTCCCCCTCCCCGTTTTCTTCCCCTCCCCTCCCCCAATTGTACAGTTGGTTTTCAACATATTATCTTGTAAGTATTGCTGTTGCATTGGCTTGCTGTTTACCCTTTGTCTCTCCATTTTGATGTTTCCCTTCCTTAGTTCCAATAAACATATATACAATACTCATGGTACCCAAATCAGTCACAATGACATCAGGAGTAAAACCATGAGGAAAAAGATGAAAGAAAAAGGCATAATTTCACATGGTATATTGAAAATAACAACAACAATGATAAACTACTTGTTTATATAACTTGGAGTTCATTTTGCTTAGCATCATCTCACGTGATCATATGTACATAGCTACTGAGCTATTGTGATCTTCTGCTAGGACTATCCTAGACATGTAATAATTATTCCCAATTAGGGAAGCCATAGAGCCTATGTTTCTTTTAGTCTGGTTCACTTTACTTAATATGATTTTTTTCCCCAAGTTTTTCCATTTCCTTATGAATGGGGAAATGTCATTCTTTCTTACAGAGGCATAGAATTCCATTGTGAGTATGTTTCACACTTTTTTTTTTTTTTTTTTTGGGGGCCAGTCCTGGGCCTTGGACTCAGGGCCTGAGCACTGTCCCTGGCTTCTTCCCGCTCAAGGCTAGCACTCTGCCACTTGAGCCACAGCGCCACTTCTGGCCATTTTCTGTATATGTGGTGCTGGGGAATCGAACCCAGGGCCTCATGTATACAAGGCAAGCACTCTTGCCACTAGGCCATATTCCCAGCCCCAGTCCACACTTTCTTGATCCATTCATCTACTGAGGGGAATCTGAGTTAGTCCATATTTTAGAGATGGTAAATTGTGCTGTGATGAACATAATTGTGCTGGTAGCTTTAATGTGATCTTGCTTGTGATTCTTTGGTTAAATGCCCAAAAGTGGGGTTGTAGCCTTTTGAGGAACCTCCACACTGCTTTGCACAGGGGTTGAACAAGTTTATACTCCCACTAACAGTGTAGTAGTGTTTCCTTTTGGCCACATCACCTCCAACATCTGTTATTATTAGTTTTCTTGGTAATGGACATTCTTACTGGGGTGTAGTGGAATCTCAATGTCGTTTTGATTTGCCAACACTATAAATTCAATGCAATACCTATCAGTACCCAACACCATTCTTTAATGAAATAGAAGAAGCAATACAAAAATTTATATGGAACAATAAAATACCCTGAATAGCAAAACCAGGAGGAACAGTGCTGGAGGAATATCAGTACCAAACTTCAAGCTGTATTACCAAACTATAGTAATAAAACAGCTTGGTACTGGCACAAGAACAGGCCTGAGGACCAGTGGAACAGAATAAAGATCCAGAAATGAACCCTCAGACCTATGGCCACTTAATCTTTGATAAAGGCACTAAAAAATAAGATGGAAGAAAGACAGCCTCTTCAACAAATGGTGCTGGCAAAATTGGTTAAACACATGTAACAAGCTAAAGGTAGATCCTTATATACCACCCTATACCACAATCAATTCCAAATGAATCAAAGACCTCAAGGTAAAAGCAGATACCGTGAAAACATTACAGGAAGGAATAGAAGAAACACTTGGGCTCATTGGCACACGTAAAAACGTTCTTAATCAAGGCCCAGAAACACAACAAATCAAAGAAAGGTTGGATGAATGGGATTGCATCGAACTGCAGAGCAAAATGTATGGCCAAGGACATAGCTAGCAAGATAAATAGAAAGGCCACAGATTGGGAGAAGATCTTCACTGGTCATACAACAAACAAGGGCCTCATATATAAAACATTCTTAGAAATCAATAAATTAAATTCCCCCAAAACACATCCTCAAAGGAACAACTGTCCCCATTAATAAGCGGTCTAAAGACTTAAAGAGAAGAGGAAATGAGAATGGCCAAGAGGCACATGAAGAACTACTCAACATGTCTGGCCATAAAAGAAATATTTCGTTTTAAGGAATCATTTTAGAGCAGGGTACACAACAGAAAACATAAAGCTCATAATTTAATAGCTTCTAAAACAAAGCTGTTGAGTGATTTTTTTTTGTAATGCGTTCATTGGCGAGGGAACTGTGTGAAAAGGGATAAGGTGCTCAGAAGAAAGTTGGGACCAGCACAGGGTAGTGTTGGAGTCAGAAGATTATGTGTATAAACATCAACTTTTCTCACTCATTAGCTGTATTCATTGTAATGATTGTATTGTTGAGCCTCAGTTTTCACAACTAACAATGCCCTGGTCCTTGGGCTGTTATTAGAAGTAAGGGTGAGGGCGTGTCTAGGAAAGAGCTCACTCTCTGTAAATAGCATCTGCTGGACATAAATCAGATGGAAGTATTCCTTCCTTTTCAGATATTAAGGAACCCATTTCAAACATCACTTCTCATCTTTCTCCTTCTGGAAAATGGGGATTTCCTCATTCAGGGACTGGGAGCTTTGGGCTCCAACTGAAAGGATAATTCCTATCTTGCACACAATCTAAACTCAACATTCATCTACAGCCAGGGACAGCACCCAGTCTGATTCTTGACATAAACACACTACACAAGCAAGACAGGCCCCGTGGAGTTATTTTAGACGCTAATCTGAGAGAGAGCATCTCGAATGTGAAATTCTTGCCTAAATATAAACGGCAAAGCTTATTCAACATCAAATCAAATCAATGATAATTTGAGGACTCATTAGCATTTGGGGCTTTTTTCGGCAGTGTGGTGATGTGGTGTGTAATGCTACGTGATTGGAAAGAAGCACGTAATTGCGAAGCTGAATACATTGTCTCCCAGAGAAGCAAGAAGGAGCACGTTCCCTTAGCCAAAGAGGCCTGGCACTTTCAGAGGGCAGGCATGGTGGGAGTCAGGTGGCAAGGCCCACACCTGAAGTGTGTTGTAACTGGGGAATTTGGGAGGTGGTGCTGTCGCCTTTTGCTGACTTTAATCCTAGAGATAGAATACATTTTAAAAAGGAGTTGAACAAAGAAAAGCATAATCTGGTACATTTTTTTTATGGCATCCAAGGGTCAAAATGATTACAGCAACTTTTCAGGTGGTGATGTCAGTCCTTAACATTCAGCATCAGTTTAGCCTTCAGAATAATAGCTCTAGGAGCTCAGTGCCATGTTGTTGTTGTTGTTGTTCTGTTATAATAACTAAGAAATTAAGAAATTTCCTCTGCCAGGCACTGGTGTCTCACACATGTAATTTTAGCTACTCAGGAAGCTGAGATCTGAGGATGGTAGTTCGAAGACAGTCCAGACAGAAAAATCTGAAAAACTCTTTTATCTCCAAGTAACAAGAAAAAAACTGAAACTAGAAATTTGGCTCAAGTGGCAGAGCTTCAGCCTTCAGTGGAGAAAGCCTAGTGCCTGTGATAAGCCTTGAACTCAAGACGGAGCACGTGCGCGCGCACGCACACACACACACACACACACACACACGGTGAGAGATTTCCTCTAATCTTACAAATAGAAATTGAAAGATTATAGTTAATCTACTCAGTGCACCTCTGGCTCCATGGTTTATAGTGCTAATTCCTATACTGTACTGATCTGCATAAAGTATGCTCTTTCATCTCCTTAATGAAAGTATGGAAGACAAATATTCACTTTGGTTTCTTTTTTCCCAAACTAGGGATTAAGTCCAAAACTGTCACTTGAGCTATACCCCCAGTCCATTTGGCTTTAGTCTGTTTTTCAGTAGGGTTTTATGCTTTTGCCCAGGCTACTCCTAGTAACCTTCACCTCCTAAGGGCTGAGATTACTGGCATATGCTATACCTGCCTTGTTTTTTGAGACAGGGTCTTACTGAATTTGCTTGAACTGGTCTGAAATCACACTTCTCCTAGCTCTACATCTTGAGTAGCTGGGATTACAGATATGTTCTATCATACCAGGCTCTGACCTGAGAATATTCTTAAAGATGAGGACGCCCAGGTTTAGAGATGAAGAGTCATGCAAAGTCATTTAGTAGTAAGTGGCCAAGCCTAAAGCTCAAGTATAAGAGAAAGTGAGAACAGAAAATAATACCAAGAAAACACTATCTCTGATTTTTAATTAAATGATAAAATTGAAGAGCACACAGCCCCCGTGGGACTCCTCCTTTGTAACAGGAGTCACGGTGGTGTAAGTGAGCTGTTTGCCATTGGCTCTGTATTCTGTGAGCTGGCCCACTGAGGCCCAGCTTCATCCCCTGGGACCCCCTAATGGAAGACTCTGGCCTAAAAGCACTAGACTGGGAGGGAGAACCACACAACATATTGTCTCATAACCAAACCACTGGGGACAGTGGCTAATGTATGTGGTTTTGCTGAGATGATATTGGGGCTCAGGAGGGAAGAGGACAGGCATAGTCATGTGTGTGGTGGCCGTGGTCTAGTGGAAAGGTGACACCTGTGGCAGGTAGTGACTGTGCCTGCCTTACCTTCTGGTGATTACTGCTGCTCTTCTCGCCTCTCTTTGCACAGTGGATCTAGACATGAATATTTGCTAACGAGAGGCAGGTTGCAACAGCTGAATCCTGTCAAAGCCTCAGCAGGCACAGCCAACGTACCCAGCAGTCAGCCTTGTCCCTTTTCTTCAAGGCTTTAAGTTGCTTCATTTTAACATTTAGATGTGTTCAACTGAGAGGCAGGTGTCTTGGAACAGAAAAACATAGTGGGGAAAAAAAAAAAAAAACCCAACCAACCACAACCCATTGGACTGAGGACTTGTTCCCCTCCCAGATAGAATATTTATAGAGGCCAGAAAGTGGCTGCTTTTCCAAGCATGATGAGGATGATTTAAATTATACTCATTCAACTTTGGATGGCCTAATGGGGGTCCAATTGCTGAGTAGCATGTGGGGCACCAAAAGTGAGACAATTAGTCTTCTGGAGAGGCTTTGAGAGGGCCTAAGTGGCCCCAGGAAACAAGAGTCTTTTTTTTTTCCTTTTTCATTGTGATGCAAAAATCTCAAAAGAGCTGCAGCCTGAGGGTGTTGCTACAAACCATTGCTATGAATAGATTAGCAATTCCATTAGATTATAATCTGTCTTGTCATCTGATTTTGACAATAACTCAATTCTTTATTGGGCATCAATCATTGGATTCCTATAAAATGGATTATGTGTCCTTTATAATATATACTTAACCTACTTATAGAGGGCATTTGAGAGGGCTGATCACTAAAGATACATATAAAACAAAGCTGTTAAAATACAATTTAGTAATATCATTGGTGAAGGCAGAAATGAAATCATTTACTGTGCAGGTTAGTGTAATTAATATGAGAGTTAGGAGTAGTCATGTGTAAATGCCTACTTATACTACCAGATAGAAATCTGAGGGTTTTTTTAATTTGGGAAAGTAAACTATTTCACTGTTACAAGTTTTCAACAGAACTTTGATAGTTTCCTCAGAGGAGTAATTGAATCATATTTGTCTTAAGATCACAGGCACCTGGCAGAGTTCATGACATATACTGGATAGAAAATAAGAGAACTCTTTGGATTCAAGCTACTGATACAATGATGAGGGGGGATATGGAGAATAGGAGAAGCTATTCAAAATAGAGTGGTGTAATATTTTGGCAATGTCTTTTTGTAGATGTTCAAGTAAATTTTAAGAAGCTACATATCTTCCTGGGGACTTGCCTAGACTGGTTATAAGACTCAAGAATACTAAAAGGAGAGCAGTGTGTTGGAAAACTGTTGTATATCTTGGCAAGAACAAATTTGACAAAGGGAAGGACATTGATGGACCCAGGATGACCCATGATAAGCAATATTGCTATAGTAAAAAGGAGAAGGAAGTTCTAACAGCTAGGGTCCAGACTGGAAAGCAGAACTAGGTCCATTCTAAGTATATATACAGGGGAATATTTCATATAGGGAATTGGTTGCATAGGTAATGGAGGATGGAGCATGGCAAGAGGAGGTAAATGAGGTAACTCAAAGATAAGCAACATAAGAAAGCCCTTGCGACTTCTCAACTAGAGACAGGAAATGGTGTTACCTAAGGGATGGGGTTACCCAATCAGTGAGTTACCTGGATTGCATGGAACCATTGGCCCACCTGTCCGATGGGAACGAGAGCCATTGCAGGATTTAAAGCAAGGCAATGGACTTCCCTAGCAAGACAGGTAAGGGAGAAACAGTTGGCTTCTCATTAGCTGAACCCGTTTGAAAGCAGCTGATAGAAGAATTAGGAAACAGTCTCAGGCTTTAGCTTCTCTGAGAGTTAACAGGGAGTAAAGAAAATATAAAGATGGACAGGAGGATTAAGGCTCAGGACTAGCACAGGTTCAAGTAGGAATCAAGTACCTTTGTGTTCAGCTTGATCAGGCCTTCCATCCTTGGCATTTTTAGGATTCCAGAAAAGTTTATGTTTGCTTTTTATTCATAAGCTCACGTTTGAAAAACATTTTTAAAGTTCCTGCACTGCTACTTAAAGCCTTACTGGGAACATGGACAAGTTTCCCCACTTGTCCACATTTCAGGTTTCCTATCCTCAAAATAGTAATTGCTAATGATATTGCCTACCTTAAGTATAATGAATGAGAAAATAAATAAAGACCACCTCAGGCAGTGAAAGGCCTACATTAGGGATTCATACTCATTGTATACTTTTCTGCAGAAGCTACTTGGCTTTCAGGATTCTGTTAAAAAATCATCACTCCTGTGAAGCTTTTCCAAGGTGTCCTTATTTTGTGCCCCTGTCTCTGTGTCCTAGACATAGCTCCACTGATGCACGTTTCATGACATTAGACTATGTGCTTGTATGTATGTATGGGAATGTCACAATGAAACTCCTCCTGTGCCAGTAATATAAGCTAATACAAACAGTCATAAAATCTTTTCTAAGTGTTCTCTCAAATGATATCACTTTGCATGCTTGGACCACATATAAATCATAATAAATGATATGCTTGTAACTGAAAATATAGTTTCAAAAAATCTACTGATTGATATTAACATCAATTTTTCACTGCTGAAATGAATATAAAATTGGCAGCTACTTTGTCACCATTCTAGATCTAGCTGGTGGGAAGATTCAGACCAAAGAAAATGTGTAAGTATTGATTGCAAAGGGACCCTGATTCAAAAGTGAATCAAATCTAAGTAAAACTGAACTTTGTCTGTGGGTATCACAATGAACCCCACTGTGCTATTAATATATGCTAATCTATATTATATGGTTTAAAGAATTATGTGTTTATACACTTTCCTTCACTGAAATGTGAGCTCTTTGCAGACCAGGAACATGGACTGCTGTCTCTCTATATAGGTACCATTCTCCCCAAATAGTGTAACAGTTCAGCAAATGTTTGCTGAATGAATTACAATATTCTCCAGCCTGGCAATATGTCTCTTCTGGTCCCTTCTTCATGATAGACACCTCTGCCAGTTTTTTAAATGCAATTTTATTTATTGGACATGAGTGTTCACAGTAGGTTGAGTACCCAGTGATGTTCAGATGCTTGTATGTCTTTTTTTCTCATAGAGCAGAGGGAGATGGGAGGTGTAGATAATTTTAAGAGGTAGTAAGTAAATAAAGATGATAGATTCATTCAGGAGACAGAAATTAGCTTGTAATTCTGTATAGATGAACAGATCCTTTTTCCCATTAATTAATTAAAAGACAGAAAGTGTTTAGGTTTATTTTAAAGTGAAAGGAAATTCATGAGAGTAGAGAGACTCTCCATCAGGGATAGTGGCCCAAACAGATGTCCAATGGAGTCTTCTTGGAGGGTGGTTTTCATAGTAAAGGGATCCTTCAATATCTCCACAGCTCTGTGTTGTGCCTAGTTTTTAAGTCAACTCTGAACTATACAGTGAGGCTGTAATCATATTGTGAACAGAGGATAGGATAAGTAGATGAAATACCAGAGTTGGCTGGAGCAAGGTGGGGAAAAGATAGTAGATTTCTATTGTGTGTTGGCTCAGCATCTTTTTTCATAAAGATGACCATGGGAGCTGCTATGCTTATACAGAGACTCTGTCATTGTTCTCAGTTTATTGACTTAATGGAGGATCCAAGTTAGACTAATGAACTTATGAACTAACCGATTCCTGAATTCCTTGGAGTTTTAACAGCAATCTATGAAGTCAATGACTTGTCAGATGTGAAATATAAGACTCAAAAGCAAGAAACCTTTTCTCTTCTGGTGATGTAAAGAGAAAAAGGAATTGTGAGGAATTGAAAAAGGAAATGAGGAATCGTGTAGAAAGGTCTAGAAAAAGGAAAGCTCTCAGAAATGCTGGAAATCTCCACTTCAAAGGTCCCTGTTGTATCCCTGTCAGTAGATTCCAAGAGCCACAGCAATGGTTTCTTTTTAATAACCCTGCACTTTAAGCTAACTCAGCTTTGATTTCTGTTACGTACAGACAACAATATCCTAATCCAAAAGAGATGTGAAAATGAAATGGGAAGCAAAAATAATTCCAGACTAAAATATCAATGGCCATGCATGCCAAGACAGAACCTTTGGATTTTATGATGTAGGCGAAGTGGAGCCTTTGCAAGTTTTTGAGGGGAAAGTCAGATAACCCAACTCATGTTAAATGAAAAGGTCCCAGCTGACACACCTAAGCCAAGCATTCCACTTCCCTCCTTAGTCTCCCTGTAGCTCAAAGACAAGGATCAGTCATTGTAGGATTCTGTTCTTTTCACTTGTCTCACAAATACTCAGACCTGTGTGAATACCCAGCAGAGTTTTCTGTGACTCTGAAACCTCCGTTTCTTAACACTGTGCTGCTTCACAGTGGTCTATTCTGTGGCGAGGAGGGCCTGTTAGAACCAGTGCCATTACTGAGAGATGCCAAATGCCTGCTAGTTGCACACAGGGCTACATCCAGCATATCAGAAGGGGCAAAAACTTAGAGTGCATACTCAGATTAGCCAAACAATAAGAAGATATTCTTTCTGCCTTTCAGGTCTTACATTCTGAGGTGAATAAAGATCTGAATTTCCTAGTATACCAGTATCAATTTTCTGGATTTTCTACTTTATAACATGTTGCCATTGTGGGAAGGTGGATGCAGGGCATGCAGCACTGTTTCTATTATTTTTGCAATTTCTTGAATATTTTTTTTCAGTTTTAAAAGTTGTATTGAAGAGATCGGAATACCAAGTATATTGATTCTATTTAATTATTTTTAATCATCTTTGGAAGAATTTATTGAGCATTTAGGATGTGGGAGGCACCGTGGCAAATGTTTTACATTCATTATCTCTTGCTATAGTCAGAAGTATGTGGTATGATGCCACTCTTTCGTTTTTCTGTGCATGCTGGTTCTGGGGCTTGAACTCAGAGTCTGAACTTGAGCCAGACACTTCCAGCTTTTTGGGTGGTTCATTAGTAATGAGTCTAATGAACTTTCTTGCCCAGGCTAGCTTTGAACTATCGTCCTTAGCTCTGAGACTCCTGACTAGCCAGGATTAGAGGCATGAGCCACCAGCATGTGGCTAACCCTTTCCATTTATACAGATCAGAAATCATATTAAGTGAAGTAAGTCAACCTAAAGAAACATAGTCTTCATGGTTTCCTTCATTTGTAATAATTAGTCTATGTTTAGGATAGTCCTAGCGGAGGATCGCAATAGCTCAATAGCTATGTACATATGACCATATAAAATGATATTAATTGAAATGAACTCCAAGACATGGAGCCAAGAGGTTTTTTGTTTCTTTGTTTTTTAATGTACAGTATGAAGATATTTTTTCTTTCATTTTTTCCCCTTTGGTTTATCTCCTGTTGTCACTGCATATACATTTATCTGATTTGGGGAAGGGAAGAGGAAGAACAAAATGATGGTGAGCCAAAAGACAAAGGGTGAACCAATACAACAGTGCCACTCAGATGACACGATGTTGGAAATGAACTTTGCAACTTGGGGGGAGGAGTGATGGGGGAGGGGTGATGGGGGGAGGGAAAGTGGGAGAAAAGAAGGGAGGGGGTAACAATCATCAACAAGAAATGCACTCATTACCTTATTTATGTAACTGCAACCCCTCTAACATCACCCTTGTGGTAAAATAAAATAAAATTTATAAAAAATTCTGAATTCTCTAGGGAGCAATAGGAGCTAAGACCATTCATCAGATAGATACTTGGAGGTAGCAACATGTAAAGAGTGTGCTGAAATAGGGAACCAGAAACCCAGGCTACTCCTACTCCTTTACTCTTTTAGGAAAAGGCAGCTCATCTCCCCATTAGGCCTCATGGGTTCCTTACCTTAAGTTACAGCAGTCTCCTGCTATAGATTCTGTGTGTCTAAGTTTGACACTGAGGGTAAGAACATGACTTGGTCTGGATCAACCTCTAAGGGTGGCCTTGTCAAGGGTGGCCACAATACTCTTGGCAGCTCCTTAGAGCAGGGCAGTCAGTAGAGTTGGAGGAGGCTCTCCAAGGTTACATCATAATGATTGGGAGAAAGCATCAATAGATTTTCCACTCAGGATGCAGCCCCAGCAACAATGTGAAAGATGCTTCAAAGGACCACTTGGACCTACCAGGAACATCCATCTCTAATACCAGCACAGCCTCCATCTGTATTGGTAAGGATGAGGTATATGTAGCAGGCAGTAAGAAGTAATGGTTATTTCAGTGAATATAGAATGAGGTGAAGGTTTTCTAAAGATTTCCACCCATACTTACTTCTCACACCTCCCTGGACAGATATGATTGAAGTTACATAGCCTCCTATTAATTCAGGTTGTTTCTGGAATCTCTCTCTCTCTCTCTCTCTCTCTCTCTCTCTCTCTCTCTCTCTCTCTCTCTCTCTCTCTCTCTGTGTGTGTGTGTGTGTGTGTGTGTGTTGCTTGTGCCAATCCTAGGGCCCTACCCCTGTCCCTGAGCTTCTTTGTTTAAAGCCAGTGCTCTATCACTTGGGCCACAGTTTCACTTGTTTGGTACTTTATTAGGGATAAAAGTCTCATGGACTTTTCTTCACAGACTGGCTTTAAACTTTGATCCTCAGATCTCAGCCTCCTGAGTAACTACAATTACAGGCACAAATCCTTGGCACAGGCATTACTCTCTCAATTTTTAAGGGTGATCAGTTAAGTCCTTTAATCTTGCCTGAATTTCTTTAAGCTCAAGAGCAAGTATTTATCAAGAAGCTAATCTTTTCTAGCAGTATGCTGCTCACAGAAGGTAGAACAGACACAAAACATGACCTCTGACTTCATGGAACTTGTGGTCAGAGATGCATACAGACACATAGATGTCTACCCAGGGATGCTGGAGAGAGGGATGCATTCACTGTCCATTGCAACCCAGTTCCACAAACTTAACTGTTAACAACTTGCAATTAGCTCACAGTTCTATAGGTCAGAAGCCCAGAGCTTGCACGAGTTCCAGGGGCTTGCATGAGTCTTCTGCTCAGGGGCACATCAGGACAAAAGCAAAGTGTCTGCTGGGTAGCACTCTTATGTGGAAGTTAAGGAGTTTCCACTTCCAAGCTCATTCAGATGGTTGGCAGATACTAGTTTCTTTTCACTCTCCTGAATTTCTAGTGTAGGTTAGGCTGTTCACTGTTCCTAGAGGTGCCTTCCTTCCCTTACCATATGATGCACTCCATCTTGTAGCTAGTCATAGCGGGTCAAGTCTTTCCCACACTTTGAATCTCTTCTTTCTCTTCTGCCACCAGCCTGAGGGGGAGGGGAACAAGAAACAAAAAACAAAAACAAAGACACTGTTTTCAAGTGCTCAAATGATTCCACCTGGTTCACTGGGGTGATTTTTGTTTTTCTGAGCTTGATAACACCCACAGATGTGGGAGTAAGATCTCATCATGCTCACAGGGTCCAGTGCTTAGGCTCTAGGATCTTGAGGGCTATTTATATAAATTTAGCTTTCACAGAGTTGTAGGGGGTGTAGTAGAGCACCAAGCAATAAGGACACATACCCAACTCCTGTGGGGTGATACAAGGATTTTTCACAGAGGTGAAGCCTAACTTGATTTTCTAGAGATGATTCAACATCAGCAGGGCATAGGAAGGAAGGAGATAGTTGTAGTGGACAGGGAGAAGAGCCCAGAGATCCAGACAATGAACTTCCTTCCTTAGCATCAAATGCAGTAATAAAAATGTGTTTCTAACCACACTATACTGATAAAGTAGCTGATTTGTTATAGATTATTTTAATAGTTAAGTAACATAATACAGAGGTCCTTAGCATAGTGCTTGGTAAAAACAAAGTGATAAATATGAACAAGCTAATGTGATTATACAAATAAACACAGGGAAATTATTGTAAATAGATCAGTGTAAGGTGCTAAGGGAATGGGGGAGAATAAAGCTGAACATTCTGACTTTGTGGGGTTCTTTCTTCAGTTGGGGAGACAGACAAGTAAAAAGATGGTTGTATTGAATGTTGTGGATACTGCTCTGAATGTCTCTGGTCTTTGAAGGGTGTTTTGCTTCTTGTTCCCTCATTATTGATTACAAGCATCACTCTTTGATCCCAGTAATATGCTATATCTCTCTATCTCCGTGTCTCTCTTTCTCTTCCTCTATTGTGTGTTTGTCTTTCTCTCTCTTTTTTTCTGTTTTTCTTTCTTTACCTCTCTGTTCTGTGTCTGTCTGTCCGTCTGTCTGTCTGACTTTCTCTTGCCTTCCCCTGCCTGAAAGGTGAGTAACTAGAAGAGGGGGGCTCTGGCCTAGTCAATGAATGGCACCTCCACTCAGCACAATGCCTGGCTCATAGTAGACTCCTCAGAAAGCAGTGTTAAATCAAAAAAGAACTCTGGTTTCTTGTTTGGATTAAACCTGCCATTTCAGTTGGTTCTATTTTAAATAAACACAAAACCTATTATTTGCTGGTAAGTAAGCAGCAGAGCCAAGACTGAAACCTGGACAGACTGCCATACTTGACACACTTATGTATATAGCTTCCGACCCTCCTGCCCAGCTTTCTACCTAATAATTCCTAATAACAATAACACAACCAAAGTAATAACCACAACCATTTGCTGAGTATTGTAGCACAGCTCCTCAATTGAATTTGTAGCACCAATTCCTATAGCAATACTGGGGAATAAG
This sequence comes from Perognathus longimembris pacificus, assembly GCF_023159225.1. NCBI lineage: Eukaryota > Metazoa > Chordata > Mammalia > Rodentia > Heteromyidae > Perognathus > Perognathus longimembris. The sequence continues at coordinate 39,662,897 of NC_063167.1, read as the reverse complement.
AATTATTATCTTCATTTTAGAGATAAAGAATCTGCTTCTCAGAGAGAGTAAGTTATTTTCACATTGCCCCAGGAAGAGAAAGCAGCAGATATGGGCAGGAATCCACAGCCTAATTTCAAACTTTGACTCCTTGTAGATGAATTAGTACATTGACTGTTTTTGCTTTGAACCATTTCTTCTTCTTTTTTCCAATGGCTGCCCACTTAAGCATCCTTAGAATTTCCATTTCAGATAAACTTTAGCAGAGTTTAATAATATTCAGGAAGGTGTCAGAATCTTAGCATCACAGATGCAAGCAGCATATACACAGGTTCACTAGAATGTCTCTATAATTTAAAGACAGATTGAGGTACTCCATCAGTGTTCTATTCATCCACAATAATTTCCATTAGGTTATTTCTGTATTACTTATGAGAGGATTGTGAACACACATACTCATGAAGTATGTATAGATCCCTTTAGGAGTTGTCTATATAGACAAGGATTTATTTTATTCATCCTGTATTTTAGTACCCAACACAGAACATGGCACATCAAAATTGCTCACTGATCTTTCATTGGATGAATAAAGAAGAGAATCAAGAAATGAAAAACATACTTTCTGAAAGAAGTCTGGAAGAAATAAACAGCTAAAAAATATAGGATGGAAGAAAGACAGCCTCTTCAACAAATGGTGCTGGCAAAACTGGTTCAACACCTGTTACAAATTAAAACTAGATCCTTATATATCACCCTGCACTAAAATAAATTCCAAATGGATCAAAGACCTCGAAGTAAAATCAGATACCCTGAAAACACTACAAGAAAGAATAGGACAAACACTTGGGTTCCTTGACATAGGACAAAACTTCCTTAATAAAGGTCCAGAAGCATAACAAATCAAAGAAAGTTAGGACAAATGGGATTGCATTAAATTGCAGAGCTTCTGCAGGGCAAAGGACACAGCTCTCAAAATAAACAGAAAGCCCACAGATTGGGAGAAGATCTTTACCAGCCATAAAACAGATAAAGATATCTAAAATATATGAAGAACTTAAAAAATTAAATTCCTCCAAAACAAATCCTCAAAGAACCAATGGCCCCCTCAACAAGTAGGGTAAAGACCTAAAAAGAGACTTCTCTGAAGATGAAATGAGAATGCCCACAAGACACACGAAGAAGTAGTGCTCTATATCACTGGCCATAAAAGAAATGCAAATCAAAACAACATTGAGATTCCACCTCACCCCAGTAAGAATGTCCATTATCAGGAAAATTAACAATAACAAATGCTGGAGGGGATGTGGCCAAAAGGGAACCCTACTACATTGTTGGTGGGAAACTTGTTCAACCACTCTGGAAAGCGGTGTGGAGAATCCTCAGAAAGCTAAACATAGAGCTCCCCTATGACCCAGCAACCCCACTTTTGGGCATCTACCCAAAAGATTACAAGCAAGACCACACTAAAGCCACTGGCACAACAGTGTTCATCACAGCACAATTTGTCATTGCTAAAACATGGAACCAACCCAGATGCCCCTCAGTAGAAGAGTGGATCAGGAAAATGTGGTACATATACACAATGGAATCCTATGCCTCTATCAGAAAGAATGACATTGCCCCATTTATGAGGAAATGGAAGGACTTGGAAAAAATTATACTAAGTGAAGTGAGCCAGATCCAAAGAAACATGGACTCTATGGTCTCCCTCATAGGGAATAATTAGTACATGTTTAGGCTAGTCACAGTAAAGGATCACAAGAGCCAATAGCTCTGCCCTTATGAACACATAAGATGATACTAAGTGAAATGAACTCCATGTTATGAAAACAAGTGTTATATCATTGTTATATTTTCGACATGCCATGTGAAACTGTACCCTTTTTTCTCTCTCGTATTCCCTTCCTGTGGTTTTACCCCACTATCACTGTATCTCATGTTAGTGCCTTGAATACTATATATATGTGTATTAGAACAGGGAAGGAAAAGGGAATACCAAAATCGAGAGACAAAGGACAAAAAGACAAATGATTCCAAAAGCAATACTTACAAAACCATTTGGTGCAAGCCAACTGAACAACTCATGGGGTCGGGGTGGGGGGGGGGCGGGAAAGGGGAAGAGGAAAAGGAGGGGGAATGAGGAGGGAGGAGGTAACAAATTGAACAAGAAATGTACTCATTGCCTTACATATGAAACTGTAACCCCTCTGTACTTCACTTGGAAAATAAAGGGAAAAAATAAATATATATAAAAAAGAAGTAACATAATGTGGTAGAATTTGGAAGAACAGAATAAAATGGAGTAGTGCTTTTCTAACTACCTGGATACCTTGGATATTTCTAATCAGTTGAGAATGACAGCTAGTATGTGCTTTGCACCGATGACAACTCATCTCTGAATACAACTTCCTAAATAGTCTATATTCTGTACAATGAGACAAGACCTCTGGTTGTGTACTGGTAAAACACAGCAACATCGAATAGATATAAGAATTTGTATAAGTTCACCCTCAATTTCTAAAGTTATCAGCAATTACAAAGATTTGTGATTCATAGTTTAGCTTGTTTTCCTAGTTCACACCTGAAACAATACTGCTTTAGAATGTGGGCTCAGGTTCACAGCAGGTTTAAAGTATTACTCAATGTATATGCTTGTGGTAGAGTTACTGAAACTTTCTCAGTCACCTAAATTTCCTCATCTAAAATATTAGGAAAACACCAAATGCTTCACTATGGGGTTGGGATGACACTCAAGTGGAACCATTCATTCCATATCCATCCAACATTTATTTTAATTCAATGACATAGTCCCCACAAGAAACATGGTAAAAAACGTAGTGAAAAAAAACACACAAAAATTCCTTTTGTTATAGAAGTTGAGTTAGATTTTTGGTGAAATAATCTATGTAAAAGTAGTCTATTGCTTACTCATTGCTAGCACGTGGTTCTTGGCAAAACACTTCACTTTACTGAGTCAGTTTACTATAATGGTGCGAAAACAACACCTAGGATTATATTGAAGAGCTAGTGAGCTAGGAGATGTTTTCACTTGCTTAGATGGTAAGCACAACTCTATGCCAGGTACAAAATATCACATTTCTGGATCTTGATGTTCTGACTTACGGAAACTGACCCAGACACTGGAATGGTCAAGGTTGTGGTATGCCTCCCTCTGAAGAGCAGGAAAGCATAAAGCATGAAGGGGCTAGCAGAGTAAAGGAACCACACAGGAAGCCAATATCTAAAGCCAGATTCATGGTCAACTGAACAAGCAGATAAGCACACCCAAAGCAATGAAAGTGGATGGAAATGATGGCTTATGCCTGTAATCTCAGCTATAGGGGAGTGGAGGTAAGAGGATCACTTCTGCAAAACAGACCAAAAATGAAAGGATGAAGAAAATGAAAGGATGTGATTCTAAGGTGGCTTTCATGACACAGGCTTGTCTAACACTCAAGGCCTTGAGATCAACCTCCCTCCCCCCCCTCTCTCTTTCACACACACACACACACACACACACGCACACACACACACGGAGAGAGAGAGGATATCAAGAGATCATAGAGTTTTGAAATCAGGAAGATAAAAAATAAAAGCAGATAGACAAGGCATCTTATGACATGCTTTGAGTATCTCCTATGATATGGTCTATGAGCGTGAGAAAAAGACCAAAGGGTTGGGTTAGAACCGATACCATGCCTCAAAGATATCAAGAACAGAAAGTTCCAATTATAGTCAGATCTACCAATTATGGCTAAGACTAGAGACTCCTGGTAAATGGGATCCATGAAAAACTTAAGCATAGATAATGTGGCAAAGAAAAGAGGTTATGGTCCAAAGGGCTAATAACACTCCTCCACACTTATATGTTAAAACTTTATTCCCAAAGTGTCGGGGCCTCTGAGGACCCCTTCTCCTCACTTCTCCAGAGGAGATGCTCAAATGTTGGGGTCTCTAGGACCCCTTCCCCCCACCCCCAGGGGAATGCCTGAAACTCAATTCTATGGAAGAAGCCCTGCCCTACTCCTCATACAGGCAGAAGGAGTAAGGCGTGTCCTTACCGGACTGCTCCAAGCTGAAGTGGGATGCTGAATTCCCTTCCTCGCCCCCCCATAATGTGTCAGGAGCCGCAGGACAAAGATATCGGGGAGACGGTTGGATGGTTAAATGGGTCTCTCGGCGGGCAGAAGAATTTATTACGGTGACAAAGGCGGAAGGGGAGGGACTTGGGGTGATTAACTGATTGGATGAGCTGGGCTGACCATCAGGTGATGTCATGTAACTTCCTCTGTGGGCGGGGATCACAATCTCCCAAGGGCCGATACATGCTCGCCCGAGGGGCTGGGGCTTCTCTTCCTGTTAAAGGCTAAAGCCAGCTGTGCCCTCTTAAAGGCACAGCTGTCCCCAACACCAAAGTGATGATATTTGAGGATGGAATCTCTCAGAAGTAATTAGGTCATGAGGGCAGGAACCTCATGAATCATTAGTGCCTTTATCAGGTAGGCAAAAGAGCACTCTCTGTCTTTGTCTGTCTCTTCTATATCTCTGTCTCTGTCTCTCCCACCAGTGAGAAGATAGTTATCTGCAAACTGGAAGAAGATCCTCACTTTGCATAGATTTGATCAAGTTCTGATATCATACTTCTAGCCTCTGGACCTGTGAGAGATAAATGTTTGCTGTTTAAGCCACCCTGGCTATAATATTTTGTATGGTATCCCAAATGGACTAAGTCAGTGGGTAACATCTCTTAGCCCATCAGAGATGCTCTCTACTAATCTTTATTCTTCTCTGTGCCCTGGGAGGTGTCCAACACTGAGAGAAAATGGATGTCTTGTCTCCTGGTTTTCCGCATGAATCAGCCTTGGGGCAGGCAGGAAGCTGGAGGGAGGGTAATGGGTTTGCTCCCCTCTGTTGCTTGCTTCAGGCTATTGTGGGACATCTGCATCCCTCCACCAATGATATGTGAACTCTTTTATGTTTTGAGGGTTCTGATAATCACTTGTAACTTCTGACCCTGCAGATCTTATAGGTGTCAGGGAGCTTCAACTAGCACTAGCCTTAGAACATTCCTCTTCCCCTGTGGCTCCACTGCACCCTGCCCACAGCTTTGTAAATAGTTCTGTTATCCTAATTGAGTAAGCCATCTGTTTTCTGCTGGTTCCCTGAGTAATACAGAAGCTCCAGGGCTTATGTCCAAAACGCTGTTTTATTGGGTTCTGTTTTCTTAAACTATCAGTGGGTCAGCCTAATTTAAAGAGACAGTATTGGAAAAACTATGTAGTAGAGAGTAGAGACTGCTAGAAGCAGGAGTTGGGATTAGTCATGCTGGAATCTTGGGTGATAACCAGGATAACAAGGAGTTTCAAAGACATAACTAATATTTAGCAGTGCAGTTACTGTGGGTCAGGCAGTATTATAAGTATACTGTGTTTGTGAACTCTTTTCATTTTATTAACAGGGCTATTGGATAGATTGTATGGCTGTCCATTTTGTGAAATCAGTAGCTGGGGAATAGGAAGTCAATTGACTTGCTGGAGATTACCCAAAAAGTGGGCTCACTGGGGATAATCTTACAACATAATCTACAGTCTCTTTACTAACCTGTATTCATTTTCATTACTGGACCCCTTCCTAGTTCTTCTTCATATACTGAAATTTGCAAAGAGTTGCCTTTGTATTGCTTCTAGTCTTTAACAAGATTTAGCACATTTCAGACCTCCTGTTTCTGAGTTCTTATACATTCCAGGAGGATTTAGGTTCATCTGAAAGTCCATCCTTCAGCCAAAGATTCTATAGCCAGTGGTTGAATGCTAATGCTGTCATTAAAATAAGCCATACTTTAGTTTGAACCTATGCTTTCCCATTTAGCTGTGCATTTATTGTCTCATCACTGTGTTTCATTTTGTGTAAGGTATGGAACAATAAGACTAAAATTCAAGTGAAAATTAAATGAGGTAATATGAATTTATTAGTTCAGTACTTCAGGAAGGAGCTGTCAATATAGAGTTAGATGTGCAAGGAATTTATTGTAGGCAACACCTGTGAAAGAACAAGGGGAAAGGGAGTAGGACATTCAGGGACAGCCTGTGGACAATTAGGCATGTCAAGGACTGCCCACCAAGGATTTTTGCAATGGGAAGATAATGGCTCATATTTCTTCTGTGTACTGACTTTAGTTAAGATGGCCCGAGAGTGGTATAGTTGCAGAGCCACCACAGAGTGTAAGGCCCTTAGTGTAATGTCTGCCTCAATCAAATATCAAAAAATTATTAGCTCCTAGCATCATTATTTTTTCTAATTAGGAGCCTAAGGAATAGAAACCAGCATTTTATACCCTGTACCAGAGTTAGCTGTCTGCCTGCTCATGTCAAATAGAAATTATTCATTGGACACTTGTTTAAAAAGACAAGACAGAGAGCTTACTTGAACTTCTGTAATAGAGGAGAGAGACGTGGTTGGAGAACTGGGTTCAATTTTGAATCCAGAAAAAACAGCCAGAGATTTATGATCAATGACAGGTGGAGGGTCAGCAGATGCTAAACTACATAGGGGACAAACTTCATAGGGGAGCTTGACAGGATACTTGTTAAAGACAAGCCAAGGTCTTAGATATCAATTGCTGGGATGAGAAATTAGATGAGCTATCAAGGGTAAACAGATTCTCATGAAACAGATATACAAGATTTCTTGTTAAAACTGGGCTTGGCAAGCCAAGGCATAGCCTGAGTTTGAGGCCTATTTGAAGAAGAGTGCTCAGATGATTCCACTGAAGTTTGTTCAATAACAGAGTTATTTGTCATGTGCTGTGGCTCCAAAATGATGCTCCACAGAAATCATGCATAAGTCAGCATTTTAGCCAACTTATGCCTTTGGAATGGTTCATGGAGTGACTAGAGGGGTGAATATCAGGGAATGGACTTTAGCAAGGCCTGACTTACTAAACGGAACCTGATCATCAGGACCAGCCTCTGTTGTTATTTGGCAGTCCATTTCCAGAACTCTTTTAAATTGCAACATGGAGAGTCCTCATGAGATTGAATTTGGTGTCAAACCACTGGTCAGACTGTGAACACCAGGTCCTAGTTGCCACTGGGGTTAGGATAGAGACAGCTGGAAATGACACATTATATACAATGTGCTCTCAGAAGCATTAAGCTAAGATTTATTGAATCAGGAAAAGACTAAGGTTCCACCTTTCTAATTCTTGATTCTAAATGTAACTTCTTTTCAGAAAATAAGTCAGAATACTGAAAAATATACAGTGTACCTCCCTATTATGTTGTCCTCTGGGGTTAAAAAAATTCTTAACTTTTCATAAACTTTGTTTAAATGGTCTTCATAACCTGAATACTTTTGTATCAATTTACTATGTGCATCTGATCATATAAAATAATATTTATAGAAATGAACTCTAGGAAATGGAAACAAGGGTTCTTTTCCTTTGTTACTGTTTTTAAAATTTTTTCTTTTGTTTGTTCATATATCTGTCATTGGGAGGGTAAGAGGAGCACAGAAATGATAGGACAAAGGATGTCAAATGCAGCAGTGATACCTAACTAGATACTATGTTGAAAACGAATGATACAACTTGTGGGTGGGAATGGGAGGGGAAAAATTGGAAAAGAGTACAAAGAAGGGGGTAATATAGTACAAACCAAATGTACTCTCTATCTGACTTATATAACTGTAACCCCTCTGTAATCACCTTTATAATAACAATAAAATGCACTTAATAAAATAACGTATTGGTATAGGCATCCTCAATTTATATATGAAGAAAAAGATGACCAGAAAAGAGCACAGGCCCTATCCAAGGTCAGAAATTAGGTGCCAAACTTCTTATCCCAGCTCTTCTACCACCCCCCTCCCTCTCTCCTCTCCCCTCCACTCTGGGCAATGATCTGATAGTGATCAGCCAAGTAGTTATTTTACTAATTACTTTGAATCCAAATTATCATGAGAAGAACATGCACATTAGTTTTTGGAATTAAGGTACTGGAAATAATTAAACAGATTCTGGACTTGAATTATCAAGATTCATATTTCTGCCAATTCAACAACCTGTTTATTTTATGTCTACAATATAATCCCTTTGAATTCCCACTTCTGCTGAGCTGGGACTTTGCAGTGCATCACCTCTCCAGGCAGTTCCATATCTGCTTCTGTCCATCCACACTTGGATTATAGGGACCTTCAAACATGTTCAGAGTACCAATCAAGGCAGTCATCACTACACCTGGGCCAGTTGCAACGTCTCCATAGTCACTGGGGAAGAATATGACCCTCCATTGCAGAGTGATACTAATTTCATCCCATTTCAGGATTAACACATGGACTTGCCTAGAACAAGGATGGTAACAAGGGACAGGAGGGAGAAGTACTAGACTGAGTTTGAAGGTAGGCTATAGATCTTAGTGCCTGTGTAACCTAGAGTAAGTTCCCAGACCTATTGAGCATTAGAGACTTCATTTATAAAAACCAATAATTATTGGAAAAGGATTATTACGACCAATCAACCACGTTTTAGTCACCCCAAAATGAGGAGCTAAATATCTGGGCACAAGTATGAAGAATTTGTGGTCATGGATCTAGGTAAAGCTGCTTTATTAAAATATAGGTTTCAGGGGGCTAGGAATATGGCCTAGTGGCAAGAGTACTTGCCTCATATACATGGAGCCCTGGGTTCAATTCCTTAGCACCGCATACATAGAAAGGGCCAAAAGTGGCGCTGTGGCTCAAGTGGCAGAATGCTAGTCTTGAGCAAAATGAACCCAGGGAGAGTGCTCGGGCCTTGACTCCAAGCCCCAGGACTGGCCAAAAAACAAAAACAAACAATAAAATGTAGGTTTCAGGAAGGCACTGGTGGCTTACGACTGTACTCCTAGCTACTCAGGAGGGTGAGATATGAGGATTGCTGTTCATAGCCAGCCTGGGCAGAAAAGTCCTCAAGAGATGCTTATCTCCAATTAACCACCAGAAACCTGGGAATAGAGCTGTGGCTCAAAGTGATAGAGCACTAGCCTTGAACAAAATAGATCAGGGACAGTGCCCAGGTCCTGAGATCAAGTCTTACAACCAACGAATATGTAGGTTTCCCATGAAGGAGATGCTAAGTGCTAAACATTTCAGGTCCCCCCACCCCCAAAAGTGCAGCTTCTACAACCTATTGCTTGACACACTCAGTTCTTCTACAGTCTTATTCTAGCTGAAAACAACACCACAAGATTGATCAAGTATGGAATATCTATCTACTGTATGTCTTATTTAATATTATCTCAAATCTTTAAAGTACCCAGCAAGGAAACAATGCCACCTGCATTGTATAGCTAAGAAAAGTAATGTGCAAAGAAGCTCTAAGCCTAAATGCTTTTCTATCAGCATTCTCCTTTCTTTATCAGGTATGTTCTAGTCTGTCCCACTGTACAGCAATTATTCACTCCTTCGCCGACCACAAGGCATAACAAGTTGTTGCATAAAAGGTACTCATAAAACCTTGTGAAATAGAGGAAGTAAATATTGTCACTTTTTCTGGAGATTGACCAGGCAGATTGTCACTGAGACTAAAGGAAGTAGGACCTCCTCTACCTGTAAATGGTCAAAGATCTCTTTCATTGAGTAAGAGCCCGCCAAGTGGTCTAGAGATTTCTACATAGTGTTGACAAAGAGGCAGTAGCAGTGGTCCAAGACCGATAAGGAGGCTGCTTCCCCTACAAGGGGCAATTTGAAAATCAGACCCAAACAAACCAGCGAATCCTTTGATGCTGTCAAGGTAGCTTGGCTAGATGAGGAGTGCATTCTGTTGAGATCTCCCTTGTTTGTGATCCAGATGCACTCTGGGAGCTGGGGGCTTACCAAATCTGAGAGCCAGGTACCCAAACATTACACAAAAAGATGGGAAGATTTCAGAAAAAATGAGTTGAGTCTCCCAGCTTTAGACCTCTGATTGACAACTGAAGCAGCTCTGTTGTGATGTTAGTTGTCATGGTTCCTCCTCATATCCTGGATTTTGCATGAAAGGAATGAGTATCTAATTGGCTGCCTTTCAGTTGCTCAGGTAAAATGAGGAGGTCAAGCCTTCACAGCAACGCAAATCCTGTTTAGTAAAGTATGTTGAGTGCTACATTCAGCAGCCTTGAATGCTGCCCTGGAAGAATATCTACCCCTTATCCTCCAAAGAAAGTTGACTGGAATATAACTCCATATGCACAGTGAACAGAATTGGTATTGCAGAATGAAATAATCCTTCTAAGACCCCTTTTCTTCTTCTTACAGTATTAGATTCCTATCATAGTTCAAGGTCCCTCTCCAATACCACCACTTCTATAATGCTCTCCTTGATGTTGCCTATGTGTGCTCTAATACCCATCTTTCTAGACCAAGTCCCACTCCGAGATGATCCTTGTCCCACCTGCTTCTCAGTTCATAAAATCCCTTCCTCTGTATTTGTGGTCTATCAGTGCTATCACACACACACATACACACACACACACACACACACACACACACACACACACGCAACCATATCTCATTCCCAAAATGATGCTTCATGCTTGCCAGGCCCTGCATCTCTTTGGCTTTCTTCCACTCTACTTTTTCTGGCTTTCAGATTTCTTTCAAGACAGCTCTGGCCCAAGGCAGAGATGGCAGCTGTATGATTCACCAGTGCAATCCGAGCTCCAGCAATGCCACCTGGAATGCAGCAGAAATTCAGAGATGCCGGACACACTCTTGAATGAATGAATGTCCTCCAAAAGTCACCCATGCAGTGTTTAGACTCAGGTGTCACCTTCCTTGTTCCAGCAGGATCCTATGCCTGTCTTCTCATCTACCCCTTTAAATTGGGAACTGTCTGCCTCTGTGTCTGTCCACCTTTCTAACCCTGATCCTACACCAAAGAACTTTAAAAATTCGTCTTCTTTTCTCTTTTCTTGGTTGGTTCTGGGACTTGAACTATGGGCCTGAGCACTGTCTCTGAGCTCTTCAGCTCAAGGCCTAGCACTCTACCATTTAGACCCACAGTGTCACTTCTGGTTTTCTGGTGGTTAATTGGAGATAAGTCTCCTGGTCTTTCTTGCCCAGGCTGGCTTTGAACCTTGATCCTCAGATCTCAGCCTCCTGAGTAGCTAGGTTTACAGGCATGAGCCACCAGTGCCTAGCCAGGACTTTAAAATTCTTCAGGAGTGGGTTTCACTTACCTTTAGGCTGTCAAGGTCAAGCACAGTGCTTGAAATAGAGTATGTTAAATAAATGCTGAATAATAATTAATGAAGTGGGACCAGATGATTGCTACTCTTAAGGCATGTCTTATGATGAGTGATTTTCCTCTTTTTACTGGGATTGGAACTAACAGAACCACTCAGAGTGCCTAATGGATGTATAGTAGAGAGTTATTATTGATTTATAATGCCGATTATTTCTGGATGGAGAGAATACTAGTGGAGTATTCCATCTCTCAACTTGTTTCTGCAACTGGTAGCCCTGGGAAAGTCATGGAGTTTGAAACTCAATCTTATAATCTGCCAAATGGACATATCTTAGCTTGGTTGTCCCACAAGTAGGCACTTGACATGGACTTGGATCATGCAGTTTATTTTGGAGATGGTTTTGGCACAAATGCAGAAACAGGGCAAGTAGTAAGTCAATAGTGTAGGATGGGATCCTCCTGTGGCTGGGGGTGGGAGGGAAAGACAAATCATACTGGAATCACTTAAGAAACTCTTCAGAATGAGCCTTAGAAATCTGTAAAGAAGAGCTGGAAGCTGGAGGTCTATTCTATCTGTCTTCCTCAATCCCCATTGTCCCTGGGACATTAACTTTCTCTCGATTCCTCAGTAAAGCAAATTCCACTAGAGGCAGAAGATACCCTGTGGCAGAGGAGTAGTAAGATGCACAGTCTGGAGATGGGAGGTTATTAGTATTCTGAAAACCTACTGCCATGTGTACAGGTGGGCTACTAGATGGGTCAAGCGCAATGGCACACATCAGAAATAGCATCTGTCTATGAGCTGGAAGTGTCCTTCATTATTGCCTGGAAGCTTAGAAGCGAAGATGCTTTGACATCCTAACACACATTGAAATGTCAGAGATTTAAAGTCTACCCTCTCTTACATTTCAGCATCCTCCCTCAAGCTTCACCTTGCTCCTTCGAGTTTTCCATTTCCTCCCACAGTGAACTATTGCTGTGGAATTAGCCTAATCAAATCTAGCTTGTTTGGCTCCGGAAGGATCCTGAGGAACCACAGAGCTCCAGTGATGCTCATTATTTTTCCATGGGACCTGGAGATCACCTGTAATGAGGGCTCACTCCAGCACTTCTGTCCTCTGTCAAGGCTCCCACACGTCCCCTTCCCACCCCATCACCCATACAGGCAAGTGCTGACCTGTGTGCAGATGCTTCAGGAGGGCTGATTTTTTCTCCCCTCACAGGATGAGGATTGCAGGAGGGTATGCCTGTCACAGAGCCACCCACCGAGAGGTGGCTGGGAATGTAGAGAGACCCTCATTATGAAGCTTTCCCAGCCTGTCAGCTCCACACCTCAGACTCAGCCTTCTAATAAGATTTCAGTGCAGCTTGTTCAAGGGGTTGCTTTATATATGGTGATTGTTAGCCTAAACCAGTTCTAATTTTAGTTGTCTTTAATTGAATATTCCAAAAACAGATTTGAGGAATGGGCTGGCCAACTTTATACAACTCTTGATTGTTTATTTTTATTTTTTTGGTAATTATGATGACTTGATCAGTTTGTGATAGAAAAATTTCAGATATTCATATGTGTTGATCCAAGGACTTTATTTCTTGGCATGTATTGTAAGGAAATCCAACAATGCAAGGTGCTTTACACGCAGAGATGTTTGTCATAAAAGTATTTGTAAGTGGAATCATCCTAACAATAAATAGAGTAGTGGACAAATTTTAGAGGGAAAAATAATTGTGCTACTATCATGTACAGAGAAAAATAGAGATTTCAACATGTCATTGCAGCAACTCTTCCCAGTGAAAATAAAAGAAAACTAGAGCCTAACCATTTTTAGATCAGAATGGATAATGATGTTTGTTTTAGGGGTGCTAGAATTATGGGATTTTTTTTCTTCACTTAGTAATAGCTAAGTAGACTTTTCAGCTTAAAGAATGTTTATTTTTCAATGTGACAGAAGAATATGTGTGTCTAAAACTGAGTATTATCTTCACAATGGAGTAAACATATGCATGTGAAAATGGATTGGGAGGGAATGCAGAAATGGTCATTGTTATGGTGACAGAGGCATGGAGCTGCAGTCTAGCTGCACATCCAAATTCTCCACTCTCTGGGGAGCAAGGGCTACCAGGCTTCCCCCATGGAGGTTCAGTCACAGAGGAGGGGTTCTGTGATCTCTCATTTTTGGCATTTCTGGCAATTCTTACACAATTTATCAAGTGAATAGTCATCATCATGGGGGGGGGGCTTGGAGATATCCCTCCATATTATAAATGGTTTGTACTATTTATTTTTATTTTTATAAATTAGGAAATACAAAAGCATGTTTGTATCTACATGTTCAGCAGTATAGAAATGGCCTCCTTTCACTTTCTCAATCTGCTCTTGTCTTTCAGCATTAAAGGTTTCTTCCCTCTCCCAAGCATTTCTTTAGTGGATACATATTAGCCTACCTCTGTATGTACTGTAACTCATTAACCATTCCTCTGCTTCCAGGAAATGTCACAGGAGGATGGCTGAAGAAATTAGGAATTTTCATTTTAACAGCAAAGATATCTAAAAATAGATGGTGTCCACCTAGGGGAGCAAATTTGTCTCCTGTGGTCCCAGCAGGTAAAACCATGACCAGAGAGTCAAAATTACCATTAGACAAATGATGGCTTTCAGAACTACACTTGGCATATACTTGGCCAAGAGGTTTAAACAGTGCCTGAGTATCACATATTTTAGATTATTCCGACAGCCTGAGGGCCTTTCCAGACATTATATGCCCCAGAATCATGATCTCCCCCATCCCCGCCCCTGGCCTCAGTCTCTGTATTTTCCCAGAATGCACTGATGCTCACCCTGGGCAAGCCTATTTGCAAGGCTAATATAATCAAAATTTTACTAAACTGATTGTGGTTTATTCCAAACAGCCTAATTCAAAGCAACTGCTCATCCCCAGCTGAGTTGGGCCCTATTGTTCTTGAGTAAAAATAAATAAATAAATAAACAAACACAATATATGAAAATCCAAACATAAGCAAATAAATTAGAGGATAATTATTTGCAGAACAAAGGGATTCCCCACCGGGCTGCTTTAAATTGTGAGCTCTGCAACAGCATTTACAGTGTAATTAAATTAACCAAAATGTGGTTAATACCCAACTTTCTGTTGTCTCAGTTTGAGACCTTGTTGTATTTCCTCTTTTTCTTATGAGTAAATCTTTTGGTCTTTACCAGGAGGCTCAGTCCTGCTCTGGCTGCTGGGAACTGACCTCCGTTAATGAAGGAGTGGTTACAAGGTTTTGTTTTCCTTGCATGTGTGGTGTCATATCATCAAATTCTGGTTTGGACTTCACCTTTTGCCTTTCAATCCTGATGATGTAGCTGCCATGTTGGTTTCCAGAAAACCTCTATTCTTGTGTAGATTGTGTAGGGTGAGGTCTGGTTTTGTTCTTTCCTATTCTGTTCCTCTCTATAGACTTACTTGTATCAGTCAGGGTCAGAGCAGAATCATCGATAAACAGAGAACGCTATGGAGGATCTGGTTACAAAAGGTTGCCAGAACTGTAAAGCCAAACCTGGCCACATATGACACTGCAGAGATTGGAAAGAACAGAAAGCAGCTACCATCCCCATGACTGGGCTGATAAAAGGATAAGAGGAGGTGTTATTCCATGGCTTACTGAGTCCATCCAGCTGGATCTGGAGCCCATGATTGGAAGCTGCCTAGTAGGTAGTGATTGGACTGTGGGAGGTGAGGGTCAGACTAGTTGAAGTCCTGGGAGAGATGGAGCCACTTGTATCTGCTCTCCAAACTTCAGCCTGAATCTTTCATTGACTGAGTGTGTCTGAAAGTCAGGAGGCAAGGGATCTTTGAAACTGATTTATAGGCATCATCCCCAAGTCAAAAGAGCAGGATAGAAAAAAAAAAAAGGGAAACAGACCTGGAGACCTCGTTTTTTCTTTCTTTTTTTTTTTTTTTGAGGGGGGGCGCAGTCCTGGGCCTTGTACTCAGGGCCTGAGCAGTGTCCCTGGCTTCTTTTTGCTCAAGGGTAGCACTCTACCACTTGAGCCACAGTGCCACTTCTGGCCATTTTCCGTATATGTGGTGCTGGGGAACTGAGCGCAGGGCTTCATGTATATGAGGCAAGCTCTCTTGCCACTAGGCCATATCCCCAACCCTGGGAAACAGATTTGGAAGCAAAGAAACAATAGGCTTGGTACAATACCTAAGAAACTAATGTATCTAAGATGGAAGTTCTATTCTGAACTGAGTGACACAAAGGCCATTCAGGACCAGCATAAAAACAATGTATTCATTCAAAAAGTAAGGAAAATAGATGTTAATATTTATTCATCACTTACCATAGTCACTTTCTATTCCCAGAACCTTCTGCTGACAAATATAATGAATGCTTATAGTGGCTCTTTGAAGTACTTTCTGCTTTCATTATCTCATTTGACAAGGAAGTAGATTTCCTTTCCTTGCTAATAAATAATTAATTCCTTGATAAATAATTTTTCCTATGTCACATGGCTAGAAAATGGGTGAATCACTACTTGAACACAGGCAATTGGGTTTAGGAGCTCTTATGGTTAGCCTTGTTGTCCTACTTTGAGTCTGCAGTCCTAGGCCCTTTCCCAGTAGCTATTTGGTTTGGGTTTTATAAAATTCTTTTTTCTATGTTCCCTCTGTCTCCTCTGTCTCTGTCTCTGTCTCTGTCTCTGTCTCTGTCTCTGTCTCTGTCTCTGTCTCTCTGTCTCTCTGTCTCTGTCTCTGTCTCTCTCTCTCTCTCTCTCTCTCTCTCTCTCTGTGTGTGTGTGTGTGTGTGTGTGTGTGTGCCAGTACTGGGGTTTGAACTCAAGGCTTTGCCACTTTAGGCATTTCTTCACTTCTTGCTTTTGCTGGTTAGTTGGAGATGAAAGTCTCATAGACTTTTCTGATCAGCCAGGCTTTGAATCACAATCTTCAGATCTCAGCCTCTTGAAGAGCTAAGATTACAGGTGTGAACCACCCGTGTCCAGTAGCTTTGAAAGATGCTTGTTAACTTCCTTCTCTAGGATGAACTAATCTTACCTAACTCTCAAAAGAATTGTGAGATTAGATGGAGTATATGCAAAATCTCTGGCTCACAGAAGACAGCAAAATATATGGGAACTTTTAACTTGGATGTTTTCCATCTTTAGAAAGGTAATTTAATGAGCAGTTCAGATTCTGTTTGTGTTTTCTGTACTCTAATTTCCTCCTTTCTGAGCATGCATTGACTCCACCACTGCCATCCTGGGGACTCTGACCTAATTCCTTGCTTTTTCTTCTTTCTAGTTCTTTTAAAGTGAGCTAACAACCTAGCTTTTACACTCTACTCAGGCCCTTGGGAAACACATCCCAAGCCACATCTTCTGTTCAGAACCCACCCCTGACCATGATTCTACATCATCACAACAGTCACAGTTTTGCCTAAACCTATCTCTGTTGGCTTATTTCTAAATGAGATTTTTCCCAGCAATCTCCCAGGGGTTGAGCTATATTTAATACATGATGCAGGGGAGAGGTAGGGGGTTTTCTGTCCTTGAACCTTGGGGTTTGTGTCCCTTTCTCTTTTGCAGAGAACTGCTTACCTCTCTCTGGGAAATGTCTTACTACCCAGGTTCTAAGTACATGGCAGATGAAGGCAATCTTAGAAGTCCAGTGGATCACCAGCTATCATTAACAGGCAAGAAGACAAATGCACAGTCCTTCAATAATTATGCTCATCCATCTCTTGCTCTGGCTCATGAGAAGTCTCAGCAGGTGCATCAAATGACCTGCACAGCCTCTTTAAGATGCACAGGCTTAAGGCAGGTGCTGGTGGCTCACACCTATAAACCTAGCTACTCAGGAGGCTGAGATCTGAGAATCACGGTTGAGAGCTAGCAGGGCAGGAAAGTCCATGAGACTCTTATCTCTAATTAACCACCAGAAAACCAGAGGTGGCACTGTGGCTCAAGTGGTAGACTGATAGCCTTGGGTTGAAGAGCTCAGGAACAGTGCCCATGCCCAGAATTCAAGCCCCATGATTGACACCCCCCCCCCAAAAAAAAAGATGCACAGGCTTGGGGACTACTGTGCTACCAAAGTATCAGAGGTCAAAGGCAACTAAATCAGTGGTCTCTTAAGGTTTTGAGTATATGCACAGTTATCAGTCATTTTTCAGAAAGCACCCCTGTATATATACTGTGCATACAGAAGGTCACTGACTTCATATGGTTTGACATGACTTTCCTACCTTATGATGGTGCAATAGAAACTGTTCTTGTATTTGTGAATTTTTATCTTTCCTTGGGGCAGCAATATGGGGTGTGATATTCTTTGACAGTGTTGGGCAGAAATAGTTGGGCAGATCCTTGGCTTCCAGTGAGTCAGTGGGTCACAGTACTCTACAGGGTACTTACCCTATGTGTAAACTGTTGTTTAGTAGGTTGGGTGTATTGAATGTACTTTATTTTTTTGTCAGTTGTGGGGCTTGAACTCAGGACCTGGGCGCTGTCCCTGATCTTTTTGTGCTCAAGGCTAGCACTTTACCACTTTGAGCCAAAGCTCCACTTCCAGTTTTCTGGTGGTTAATTGGAGATAAGAGTATCACGGGGTTTCATGCTAACTTAGAACTGTAATCCTCATATCTCAGCCTCCTAAATAGCTAGGATTACAGGCATGAGTCATCAGTGCCCACCAGTTTGAAGGTTCTTTAGACTTAAGATACTTTTTGCAACTTATGCTGGATTTAACAGAGTGCAAACTGACTCTAAGTTGAGAAACAATCACATATTTGTTGCCTATGTGTGTACTTATGCATGTATGTCATAAAAGTGAGAAACAATGTGTTAAAATGCATATGAGCAGTCGGCACGGTGCCTTGTTCCTGTCTTCCTAGCTACTCAGAAGTTGAGTCAGAAAGACTGAGTTTGAAGAGAGCTCAAGAAAAGTTAGTGAGACTTTAATGTAAAAAATAATTAAATAGCTGGGTGCTAGTGGCTCATGCCTGTAATCCTAGCTACTCAGGAGGCTGAGATCTGAGGATCGAAGTTCGAAGCCAGCCTGGGCAGAAAAAAAGTCCATGTGAGACTTTTATCTCCAATAAACTACTCAGAAAAAGCCTGAAGTAGTGCTGTGGCTCATGTGGTAGAGCACTAGCCTTGAGCACAAAGAGACTAAGAGCACCCAAGCCCTGAATTCAAGTCCCAGGAGGAGCAGAGCAGTCAATCAATCATTAAAAGAGCTGGGAGCATGGCTTAGGTATGAAACCTTGGATTCAGTCACCATAACTATAAAACTAAATAAATAAACAAAATAAAAGAAATATCAGCAGAAATTCTCATAGAGTATTATCTTCAAGTAGTTGTACAAAGGGGGTTTTAATCCAATATATCAGTTTGTTAGTATGATGCATCTTGATCAACATCCTTCCATCATCGCCCCATATATCTCCCAACCCCATCCATCCTCTTAAGGTACTTGCTTCCATTTTTAAATATGTACATTGAATATTATGTATGTACACATTTGTCCATCCTTCCTCTCTCAACTCATCTGTTCCCACACCACTTGACCCTCCTTCCCCACCTCATGTTCTAGATTCTTAGAACATACATTTGGCTCACATTTTGCCCTCTGACTTTTTCCTCTCTTTCCAGTTTCTTTTACTATTTCCAACACAAGTTCAGTGACAAGCTCCATTGAAGCCAGCAGCATACCTGCCCTACCAGCTGCAGAAACTCTGGCACCAGCCAGAATTATTGAAGAGTCTCAAGCATAATGCTGCTCTGCGGAAAGCCTGAGGCAACAATAAGGAGTTCAGTGTTGGTAATTTGCTTATACCCTACCTCATTCCAAAATAGCATTTGAAGCATCTTCAAGAGGTATGAATAATACATGTCAACAAAACAAGGAAGCAAAAAGTAAAATAGAGCATCTGCATTTATTTATTTAGTGCATACGGGCAATGTGGTGATGACAGTAGTAGAATGTGTAAATAAATGGGTTTTTCTGTGTGTAGTGCTACTGGAAATCTAAGCCAGGGCCTCTTGCATACCAGAAAAGTACCCCACTACTGATGTGACCTAGGCCCACTAAACACACTATTAAATATATGGTCATATAGTGCTATTACAAACGGTCTTGAATTTGACTGTGGGCTCTGCAATCTTAGAACTGTCCCAATAGTACAAGATGTCAAACTCGAATATCAATACACACACACTCATACACACACACACACACAATCTTTAATACAAAATAAGCTCCTTTAATATGGAGCTTGCTTAGTTGCTTATTTACTTGTTTGTTTATTAAATGCCAGTCCTGGGGTTTGAACTTGAAATGTGGGCACTGTCCCTGAGCTTTTGTGCTCAAGGGTAGCATCATACCACTTGAGTCGCAGCTCCACTTCTGGTTTCTTGGCAGTTAATTGGCAATAAGAGTCTCATGGACTTTCCTGCCGCGGCTGCCTTCTCACTGAAATCCACAGATCTCAGTCTCTTGAGAAGCTAGGATTACAAGTATGAGCCATCAGTACCTCACAGGAATGGAGCTTAGTTTCAAAATTCTTCAGATCTGACACATAGAAGGTGCTTATTTCTTTCGTATTCAGTTATATATTTATGAACTCTTAAGTATTTGGAGTCAAATTGAGATGAGTTGAATGAAACATAAATTTATGTTAGGGTTGTTTAAAATTTTTCCTCAATTATTAGCCACTTAGGATGCTGTGAGAATTTAAGAATTACTTTCTATAGCATTAGTATAGATAAATGGTTTTTCCCTGGAATGTCAAATTCCTTGGGCAGTTGGGAAGTTTTCCCGTAGTCAAAGATGGTCTAGTTCCATCTGATGAAATCCCATCTCTCCAGTGTGAAATGTCTTGTCTTTGAGTGGAGCTTGGGTAAACTAAGAGGCTGTTAGCTACCTTGGTCCACTGGGTTTAGACTAGATTCTTGCACCTAGGAAGTTAGAAAGCATAAATGGGCTCAGCCATGAGTGATAAAGCTGAGTGACAAAGGAAAAACACCACCAGTTTCAAAGGGCCGAAGGTTACTAGGGTAGGCCTCTATCACTGGGGTGTTCTAGCAAGGTTTACATCACTGTGAGCTCACAAGGGTTTACCACAGGCCACTTTTGCTCCCAAAATCCAGAGCATATGCTACAAAAAAGAACCCAGAGGAATAGATGCTCTGCCTTCAGCTTTTCTGAGACTGGTCACCTTGGGAGAAAATGAGACAGTTCAACCAAAGGAAAAGCTTCTTCTAGTTGGCCACCTTGATTCATCTAAGAAGCCTCCTTGGTGTGAAGTTCCAGTTGTGGTCACTCCCTGCCATGCCGGACAGCTGTCCCACACAGCTGGCCTCTGAATCATCTGGAGATTGTCTTGTTACAGACAGCGTCTGTGTGGTCTTCTAGAGGTTAGTGAGGGACAGATTGTGCGATTCAGTCTTCCCCTCATGGTTCAGGCTTTATTTCGACTCTGTTGAGTTATTTTCTCTTTTTATGACTGCTGCCATCTCCCCCTGGGTCTTTCTGAGGCTGTTTTAGTAAGTTATATTTTTGATTTTGATTTTCCTCTGCTTGGCTAAGAATTCGCAGAAACAAAAATAAAGGAAACA
Source organism: Perognathus longimembris pacificus (assembly GCF_023159225.1). Lineage (NCBI taxonomy): Eukaryota > Metazoa > Chordata > Mammalia > Rodentia > Heteromyidae > Perognathus > Perognathus longimembris. The sequence goes on along the minus strand of NC_063167.1, from coordinate 39,642,099 downwards.
AAATGTACAAACTTATTGGATTAGAGGAACTTATGAGAAACTGGAGTAAGGGAGATGTTGAAGATGAAGGTTTCAGACTAAGGCATTCCAGGCTGCTCTGGCTGAGAGCTGAAGTCAGGAAGGGATCTGTGTAGTCTAGTTAGACAAAGCTGTGACTTGCGTATATCTACTACCTAACACAGTGATTGTTTCCTGGCCTGCAATGGAGTTTTACAGTGGATTCTTGTTGGATACTTACTCCTTCATTCAATGAGTATTTCCTGAAAACAGCAGCAGATTGGAGCCTTGGCTTTGAGCTGTGCTTTATCGTCACGTCTCTGTTTCTCTCAGCTGGCTCTCAAGAGGCCTTCAACTTCACCATTCTCAAGTGTGTAAAGAGTATTACCTCAATGAAGGCAGGCAATTTTTCTACTCATTTTTACATCCCTTTTGCCTAGCACAATTTCAGAATACTTGCTGAATAAACAGTGTGTTAGGTTTGACGATGCACTCTCTAATATTCCAACATGATCTGCGAATATTTGCATATATACCCAACATTTTTTTCCAGCATTTGACCCATGTACCCCATTAACTTCTCAGCTGTGGGGTTCCTGAAATCTACAAAGAGAGCACATATCACTGACAACACTCCCAGTCTCTGACCCCCAAAGAAACCATTTTTTGAATCTCCATAGCTTTAGCAGTGATGTGTGAACTTCTGTGTTAAAATTCATCAGACCATCTTGTCATCCTTTAACTTTAACTTATCCCTGCTTCTCCCTGGTCTTGAATACATTGAGATCAGATACTAATTTTACTTCTGTATCTCCAGTGCTCAGCCCAGTTCCTATGTGTTGAATAGAATTGCTGCTTTCTTATTTTCCCATTCTCAATCCTCACAGTTTGTTTTCAGGTTCTGTAACAAAAAAAAAATCTAGCAGTTTTCAGGAGGCTTTATTTTTTGCTATGGTGTGTATATCATTGTCTCATTCTGATTTTCACTGTGAATCTCTCCATCTTTTCCTCTCATGTGGTGTCACATGCTATGTATTAGTTAGGGCCCTTCAGAGTACTTGGTCATGGAAGTTGAGGGGGTCCCTACAAAGTCAGTGGTGCAAGTCAGCCTATGTTTGAAGGCTAATGATTTAATTACCAGTCAAAGTCAGGAATAGATGCTTGAGACTCTTCAGTAACTCAGCTCTGTTCAAGAAGTGAGTCAGAAAACACAGGAGCAGAGTGCTTCTTTTCCTGTCTTTGGTTTTATTCAGGCCCTTCATAGATTGGATGATGCCCAGTCCTATTGAGAAGGACAGTGGTTTTCTAAATGGACCCATCACAGCATGGGATCAGATCAGATGCAGGTCTCATTTGGAGCATCCTCACAAGCACCCAGAAATATTGTTTAATCTGGGAAGCCCGTAGTCCAGTCAAGCTGGCACATAAAATTAGTAGTAATATTAAGCATATAGTTCCCAGAGTTTGATTTTCTCTGGTTTTAAATTTCATCTTTGTATTTGTCTATGACTTTAGGAGAGCAATAACCTGTCAATGTCTCAATTTTTCCCTAAGAAAATTAGAAAACTGTAAAATTTGAATAATTGCACCACTTACTGCACTGTACTATTTATTACAGGGTTAAAAGAGAGCACAAAAAAATCCCCCAATACAGTAAATATTCATTAGACATTAGTTAATATTGTGATTGATATTGGTCACATAATTTTGTAATAGATGCTAATATGTATGTATGTATCTGTTTGTGTGTTGATATGATTGACAAAGAAAAAAATCTCCTATTTTCATAGGGCTTAAGTTAGTGAATCAATCCTTAAGCTTCTGACTTTGCTATGACAGAGAACTCATTAGTTTGCAGTAGTAGCCATTTACACCATAGAATAAATCAGGAAGTGGAAACTTGCACTCTGATAGGGATAACCTGAGGCCATAGAGTCCCTGTCTTGAAGGTGAAAGAGAAGAGCAGGCCATGTGGTTCAGGAAATAAGCCAGTAGTTACATAATTTTATTGAGCCTCCCCGTCTCCAGGCCATGGTCAGCAAGTTTAATTTACTGTTTTTTGTGAGCATCCACAAGGCTTGTCCCATCAATTTTTTTGTTCTCCATGGCTGTGGAGTGACTCAGACTATTATCCTTGTATGATTACTGCATCTGTACTATGATGTGGAGGACATGTTGCTGCTACAATTTATTTCCTTTATTTAGTTCACTTTGTCTCAGCATATCACTCAGCTGCTGCTCAAGAACATGTTAGAGATGGGCAATTTCTCTCCCTCTCTCTCTTCCTGACATGCCTTCTACTTGTCCTACTGTCTTTGTTGACGTCTTGTTTAAAGGAAGATTTGTGAATCTCCTAGTTCCTTCTCCAGTGGCTGACCCTGGGGTCTGCAGCTCTGAGTAGTGTGGCACCTCTCCATGGTGCTGAAACTAGCACACGGTTTAAACACTGAAGCAGTAGCCATGGGAAGTTGCAGGATCCTATCACAGCAGTAGCCTGAGAAAGCATCTTGCCAGGCCCTTTTATTTCAGCGAAAGGGATCTAGAATGTAGCTTCTCCTGAGATATATTTGGAGAATCTGAAACAAGAAAATTCTTTCACTCCCTTGGTCCCTATTTCTTTCATCTGTAAAATGTCGAGGTTCTCATCATATTAGTAACTACTGTGATATGCATATGTGGGAAAGTCTTCAGCATACTGCCTGTCTTGTGCCCACTTCTCTGCTTTCACTTTCTTCTATTTCCTCCTGGACAGGTTGGTAGCTAATGTGGGTAATTTACAACCCCCTTTCCTCATGCTGAAATGACTACATTGCTCTTAGACCATCTCTCTGCCATTTTCATGAACATGTAATCAAGGTTATCTGGCATCATGGTTAGAAATCCTCTACTGTTCTTCCTTTCTGTCCTACAGTGGGTCAGGTGTCCCTACCAGATGCTACTGTGTTGCTCTATGCAAATAACTTTACATGCTTCCCTATCAAAGTATCTACCACATGTCCATGAGTATGCTCCTCTTGTTGCTGACTTACTAGACTTGTAAGCTCCATGAAAGATGCAGTCATGTGTTATCATCTCAAACACCAGTTCATGCTACCATGTGACTGCTTGTGTTTGTTGTTCTGAACAGAACATGGCAGAGACTTAAAGTTTGTGACTTCCCTTCCCATTCCAAGTCCAAGAGTCTCTTCTCATATTGTGCATTTTCTAGTTCACTGGGAAGCTTTTGTCTGGCTACTAGCAGGAATAAGCCATTTGCTAAAGCCACATATCTGTGGGTCATCTTTTGGGTATGCTGGAGTCATATGAAGATGGTGTCATTGCTTTGGAAATAGATACTCACCAAAGCAGAGAATTCATACAAGCCAGAGGGAAGAGAACATCGACCTCCATGAATTAGTTATAGTCATCATAATCAAGCATCCAAGAAGTTTTAGCAAATTTTCAATCATCACAAGACTCTTATTTAATATCCACCGGCAAGAACAGCTGCTCTTAGTTTAGGAAAATTAATTGCCTTTCAAATTGTTCTAGAAACTTACATCCATTTTGATAGTTGAGTGGGCTAAACATTCACTCTTAATCTCAAATCCAAGAATCCCCAAATGTGAATGCTTTTCCTCAAAATTTAAAGCCATGTATTGTTACATCTCAGTGACAACACTTGTGATCAATGAGAAAATTATGGGAATCCAAGTAAGAACATTGAGGTTCAATTTCTGGTCTGATGATTTACTGTATAAATGATATTGAGTAAGTCACTTCACATTTATTGGCCTCTGTTTATTCACTCTTAAAATATGGGCATAGTTACAATCATCTCATATTTATCAAATAAGATACATACTAAATTGCTGCAAAAGTACTTTGAAAAGTACAGAATTCTATAGAAATCAAGGCAGAGTGACAAAAGTAAGGATTAGAAAAAAATGAGAGCTGGTATTTGGAAAGGAAGGAAAAGTGGATGATAAAATTTACAGAGGGGTTTGTACAGTGCAGTTGTGTAAATGAAGAGTAAAGTCTTAAGGAAAACCCAGAAAAGGAAGCTCTAGAGCGTTCATAGCATTTTTATGTCTAAGGAAGTATGGACAATTAAAATTAGGTAAGGTGATAAGCAATGTGGACAGAGACACTTAGGAGTTGTCTTGCTCTTGCAAGGGCTGAACTGAGACTAAATAATATTGTGTATTGTTAAAGGGGGAGAGAAATATAACCAGCACACCTAAAGACTTGCTCTTCAGCTCTAAAAAAGTTAATGGAGTCTAATAATGGAGGTTTTTCTCTAAAGCTTTGAAGTTAATTTGCTTCATTATAATGTAATGAGTTTTATAAATAGAAGGGACAATGTAAGTCAAAGAGAGATTGGTTGGAAAGGGGTTTTATGAACTGAAAATATTATTAAGCAGTTATTACGTGCCAGGCACTCTACTAAGTAGTAATGTCTGACAACAACTGAGTGGCAGGTGCTGTTGTTGTTACCCTTACTTATTGGGCTGAGAGAATGTAGACAGAAGAAGCTTATTTGAAAGATGTATTCTAGTTGAAAGATGTGAGTGGAGCTGGGAATCCACTTTATACAGTTTGGCACCGTTGCTAATATACTTAACCAATGTGATCATCTGCCTTTTTTTTTTTTTTTTTTTTTTTTGGCCAGTCCTGGGGCTTGGACTCAGGGCCTGAGCACTGTCCCTGGCTTCTTTTTGCTCAAAGCTAGCACTCTGCCACTTGAGCCACAGCGCCACTTCTGGCCGTTTTCTAGATATGTGGTGCTAGAGAATTGAACCCAGGGCTTCATGTATACGAGGCGAACTCTCTTGCCACTAGGCCATATTCCCAGCCTGCCATTTTTAATGCTAGTATGATAATGCAACTGTGTTTGGACAGCTTGGAAAATGATCACAAAGTATATCCTTATCTACCCAAGAGTGTTTTAGCAGCAGATTCTTCTTGGATCAGTGAAGCATTGTTTTTAAGTTGAATTTTTAAAAGTAAAGACTTGAGGACAGTAGGTCAGGAGCTTTGATGGCTACCAGGCCTGTTTTCTAGCCAGACCTGATTCTGCCTATTGTGATAGCTCTGTGTGGAGATTGTCCTACTACCAAAGTGATCCACATACAACTTCAGATAAGTAAGAAGAAATGTTTTACAAATGCATTTATGTCATTTGGAATAAAACATGAAGAGATCCCAAGGGAGCAAGTGGAAGCCATTCAAGTTGTTATATGCATGTAATCTCCTCCAAGCCATACAATTAGTCATTTTGAGACTGGTAAACAAATATTTATCCTTTATATATGCCATATGCTAGTTGAGCTATTGAGACCACAGAGATGATTTAAAGACTCCCTTTTTGGGGCTGGGGATATGGCCTAGTGGCAAGAGTTCCTGCCTCATATACATGAGGCCCTGGGTTCGATTCCCCAGCACCACATATACAGAAAATGGCCAGAAGTGGCGCTGTGGCTCAAGTGGTAGAGTGCTACCCTTGAGCAAAAAGAAGCCAGGGACACTGCTCAGGCCCTGAGTCCAAGCCCCAGGACTGGCCAAAAAAAAAAAAAAGACTCCCTTTTTGTGCAGTAGATTGAAGATGGCAACAAACTCCTTGCTTTGACTGTTAGCTAATTTTAGGGACTTGCGTGACCAACAAAATATGACAAATTACATAGTAGGACTTTTGAGTCTAGGTCTTACAAAGATGGGAAGCTTTTGATTGTATCCCTTGAAGTTCTTGGAATCTAGTTGCTTTTCTGGGCAAAGCTGAAGTCCATGAATGTGCCCTGAGTAGATGCTCTGATCAACATCCCATGATGAGTAGCAGCCAGCATCTACTCTGACCATGTGAAAGGGCCATTCTGGGAATCCAGCCCAAGGAAATCTTCAAGAGATTCTGGCTCCAATAGCTGATTGTAACCATGTAAGTGATTCCAAAGACAAACCTGCCTGGCAGAGCCCAGTTAGTCCATAAGACTATGAGAAATGATTTAAAGATAGCTCTAAATCTCTGAGTGTTGGTTGATTTCTTATGTAGCCATCAGCACCCAGAACACAGCCATGAAGAAAGTCTCCATCAGAGAGTGGGTGGTGACTTTATTAACAAGTGCTTCAAACATAGCAGTGAGTGCTAGCTACTGCAGTGTGTGCAATAGAGTTAGGCAAGACCTCACAGTGTCAGAAGACATCTGCTCCAGGACTAGCCCTGCTGATTTCACTTATGTGGGCTTGGCTAGGATTCCATCATCTTGACAGGGCACTTGACGTCCTGTATAATAGTAAGACTTCATTGTTATAAAGCTCTCATTATTTCTGAGCCCCAGTTTACCCCTCTATGAAGTTAGAAGACAACAAATCTAAGACATGCTGTGGAGCTGGGACAGAAAGACAGGCAGACCCTCCTCTGCATCTCATTGAAAAGACCATGAAGAGGTATTTATTGGTGAGATGGGCCGAGGGTTTGTGGTCAGAAAGGAAGATCAATGTTGGGCTTCTGGCTCCTTTGTGTTCTAGCATTGTGGTTTCACTTCTGTGAGAGTTAGCTTACTCATTTATAAACTGGTTGTCGCTGTGCCATGAGCAGGAGGCAAAGCACCTGACAGCATGATACATTGCCTTCTTCCCAGGTCTTTGGTTAGTCTCAGCTCTCTTCCACTAGAGCTTTATATGCCTGAGGAATCCAGGCTGGGGGAACCGAGTGAGAGGCAGGGTAGTGGTGTAAACATCACAAGGCAGAGAGCCATGTGGGTTCACAGCAAAGCCAAGCAATATGGAACACTGGCAGAGCCATGCAAGGGCAGGCTGGAAAGGGTTAACAGCACCAGTGGGCCAGCTGGCATCTTTGATAGTACCCAAGGAGGGAAAGGAAAGGAGCTTTGGTGTCAAGGCAAGAAAGAGAAACAAAACAAAATACCAGAACTTTAGCCAAATTCCCAAGTTTCCATATGGATGGGAAAGGGAACATCCAGCCAACTCTATAGAACAGCCTCTGGCAAGAAAGCCCTGAAGTCTAGACAAGTCTCTGAACCTACCTGGACAGCTTGTCTTTGCTGGAGGATTTGCCAGAGACACAGACTGTCTCTGATTCTGTGTGTCAAGAAAAGAGTGGATTTCTCTCTAATATTATTCACATATCCACACATCTGAGAATGTATGCACCCATCAATCAACTTGTGAATGTGGCTAACAAACATTTATTAAACACCTACATGATCTGTATATTAGAAAACCGGGGCTACGGGCACATGAGTATGACAAAGATGAATGACACAACATGGTCTTTGTGTTTGAAGACAAAATCTGTCATGTCTAGATATTATGGGCAGACCCAAAGAGATCAAAAGGGATCTGGAAAATGGAATTTATGGGTGAGGGGAAAGCTAACATTTCTAGATCATTTATTGTGAGCCAGACACTCTCCTAGGAGGTTTATAGGTACTATCTCATTGACTCCTCAGCATTGACATTCAAGTTTGGCAAAGCCATAAAGTCCCATTTCAGAGCTGAAGAAACTAATGCTGAGAGATGAAGTGACTTACTTAAGTTTGGTACCCAGATTCTCATCAGAGCCGATTTGGTGCTAAGAAGGAGAATCTGGGAAAGGACATATGTAGGGGTGGGGACTCATCGTATCTCACAGAGTCCTGTTAGTGAGTGAGAGAAAATGAGGAGCTAAGAATGATCACTAGAAGCTGTAGGAAGGGAGGCAGGTTCCGCCACTAGAACACAAATGGCAGAGTCTCGTCTGTGTGTGAGGGGTCATTCCAAGCTGAGAACACACTACCCCAGCCTTTATCACCCTGCTCTCAGTTTTGGCAGGAACTAATTTTTTATTCCACTTCTGAGAACATGCCTTCGAAATACAAATTCTTCCCTGCTTCCTGGCTTGCCTCTTGTACCCATATGGGCACTGACAGATGGATGAGAGACAGAGGCAGCTGAGAAGCAGAACAAGGGAGAAGGGGGCTGGGATTGAGGGGGTGAGGGGCCTACTCCAGTGCAATTGCACCCAGCAAGTTGTGTGTCTGGGTATTGAAGGGATGGAAAGTTGTCACAAATCCTGTATACAGCCACCACGTGGTAGCTTGAAAGTAGAAAATGGAAGGCAGTTGCCGGGTGGGGAGACTGGTCACCTGAACATTACTCTCCACCAGTCTGACTGCCAAGTTGGCTTCTTCTCTGTGAGCTATTTTCCTTGTCTGGAGTCAGTTCACACCTAATATGGAAGGATAGCTTTTAGTCTATACTTGTTGCTATGGCAGCTTCGAAGCGGCTGCCGACAGAACGAGAAGCAGCCGTTCCCCTCTCCTCGCAAACTCTTTTGGCACGGGGCCGAACAGACATGGTTTCAAGATTCCCCAAGTGTCGATGGCAGCATGTCTTTTATTTTGGGAAACATCTTTGCAGTGGGCAGAGCGGTAGCTTTCGATGGTCCATTGGAGAACCCCACTTCTGCTCATTCTCACTCACCTGTGACTTTTATAGTCTTGTTTTTGGAATAAAGGCTGAAAAATGGCCTTATGAAGCTTTTGAATGATTTAACTTGTTGAATCAAAATGCAATCTATTGGTTAGTTTCAGAAATGATTTCAAATACAAGAGTCTTATAAACAAGTGCAAAGTTATCCTCATAATGGAAAATAAAGAGGTCATAAGGGGGAAAATGGTGTGAAACATGACCAGGTTTTCACTTTGTAGGTTGGAGTTCGGGATTGGTGAGTGGAGCAATGTGAGCTTCTGACTGCTTGGCCCTTCCTTTTAAAGCATTTTTTATCTAGAGAGGAAGAGAGGTACTGAATAAATAATTAGTAGTAGTAAATGAATGAATCAACATAGAGGAAGAATGTGGAATACCATGACAGTAAAACAGGTACTAACCCCATCTGAAGTGATCAGGGAAGTCTCAGAGGGAGAGTTTCTTAAGAGAAGCATGAAGAATCATACTGTGAGGATCTAGTCATCAGCTTCCAGGAAACATGGCCAACATATATGAAAGACCTGAGGAGGAGTAGGTATATTAGGAGGAATTAAAACTGAATACACCTGTAACAGAGACTGAGAGAAGATGACAATGATGGTGATGATGGTGATGATGGTGATAGTGATGATGCAGGTGTTTTGGAAGGGGATAATAGTGATGGTGTTGGTGGTGGTAGTAGAGCTGGTAGCAGTGGTGACAGGGACAATTTGAATTGCATTTACCATGTTCTAGGCATATTTCCAGTGATTTCCATACCTTGCTTCATTTAATCTGAATAATAACTTTGTAAAGCTTTTTATTTTTTCCCTTTATTGTCAAAGTGAAGTACAGAGGGGTTACAGTTTCATATGTAAGGCAGTGAGTACATTTCTTATTCAACTTGTTACCTCCTCCCTCATTTTCCCCCACTTCCTTACTCCCCCTTTTCCTTTCCCCCCATGAGTTGTACAGTTGGTTTACACCAAATGGTTTTATAAGTATTGCGTATGGAATGGATTGTCTTTTTATCATTTGTCTCTCGATTTTGGTATTCCCTTTCCCTTCCGTAGTTCTAATACACATATATGCAGTATCCAGGGTAATAAGATCAGATACAGTGATAGAAGGGGTAAAACCATGGGAATGGAATATGAGAGAGAAAAAAAGGGTAGGTTTCACATGGCATGTTGAAATAATTACAACAATGATATAACACTTGTTTCCATAACGTGGAATTCTTTTCACCTAGCATCATCTTAGGTGTTCATAAGGGCATAGCTATTGGGCTATTGTGATCTTCTGCTATGACTAGCCTAAACATGTACTAATTATTCCCTATAAGGGAAACCATAGCATCTATGTTTCTTTGGGTCTGGCACTAAAGCCACCAGCACAACTATGTTCCTCACAGCCCCATTTGTCATTGCCAACCCAGATGCCCCTCAGTAGATGAGTGGATCAGGAAAATGTGGTACATGTACACAGTGGAATTCTATGCCTCTATCAGAAAGAATGATGCTGCCCCATTCATAAGGAACTGGAAGGACTTGGAAACAAATCATTCTAAAGCTTTTTATTACACCTTTATTATATCCAATTTTCAAGCTAAAAAATGGAGATGCAGACAGGAAAACAACGAAGATCATACTGTAAGCATGCAAACAGCCCGAGTCTAGAGTTTGTGTTAGGTAAATGGTCGAACTGCCCCAGTTAATAAAATGTAGTTTTATCCTCTAGATAATTAAATCCAGGAAAATTATTAAACAGGCAAATGGACAGCTGTACTTCAGGGGAAGGAAGAGACCTCTAGGCTGTGCAAAATATTGAGGATTAAAGGGAGGGAGCAGGAAGGGAGGTGAAGATACCAGGAAGGCTGGTGTAAGCATTCGAGTGAGAGATGAGGATGATGTAGCTTATGTTGCTTGTGGAGAAGGGGGAGGCACAGAGGAAAGAGAATCCATGGACTTTGGAGAGAAAAGGTACAGGCAGTCAGGGATGGATTTCAGGTTTCAAGTTTTGACAGCTGGTGAATGATCAAGTCTCAATCCCCTCACTGGAAGTGGGTGAGGGAAGGGGGCTCCTCACAGGGAAAGCAGGGCAAATGATACTAAATGTCCACATAAAAATCAGAATAAACTCCACCTTCTTCTCTTGCTCGCAGCTCCCTTTGATTTGAAGCCCCATCTATCTTATATCAATTTATTGTTCTTTGTGGTTAATGTAAATTTAATCAAAGGAGATTCCTCCCTCCTTGCCTTCTTGTTTGTCTTTCTTCCCAAACACAGATGCTCTGCCAATATCACACAGTGGGGTTACATCTTGCATTTGTTAATCCCTTTCTATTCACAAAGATTTGACCCATCCTTCCCTTTCTTGTAGCCTTTATAGACTTTTCTTCTCTGAGTCTTTTTGGGCCCTATGTATAGCCTTTGGATCTTTCAGAAATGTCACCTCACAGATTGTCAGATCTCTGTCTCAGTGACACTTTGGCAAATGGACAGTGAGATCTTTAACAACCACTCTCTTTCCTTGATTGAAAACACCCCCATAACTGTTGCTTTGATTGAAACCCTCGTTAATTCTGGGTGAAGGACATGCATCATCACTAGCATCCTCACTACCATCATTATCACCATTACCAGTGTCCACTGTTTTAGACTCAGAAAATCTATGCAACTTATCCAATACAATAAAGGCTGGAAAATGCCAGGATGTATGAATTCCAACATCTTTCATTGTTAGACTTAAAAAAAAATCCAACCAGAAATTAAGTAACCATTCTATGTCAGCTACTAAGCTCAGCATTCTACTCTTCCACTCGTTACTTTTTTTGGGGGAGAGGGCAATTTTCAGAAAGGCATTGCTACTATCCCCACATGACACACAAAAAGAAACTAAAGCTAGGAGAAAGAGGATATGTTGTCCAAGATGTTTGGTGGCCAAATCAGGCTGGCATGCTGGTCTGTCTCTTTCCATAATATATTCTGTTATTCACCATGCTAAGCCTATTGGTCGACCAACATACAAGGGTATATTTTCAACTGAGTGTCCAGAAAAGGGCAGAAATTCATAAAGAAACAGATGAAATAGTGCAAAAGGAGGCAGATCTGGAAAGCAAAGTATAGAAATGGTGGCTCCCCATGAGTTAAGAGCCCCATGGCTGAGAGGAGGACAGCTTTCATGCAGACAAAGGACATTTCTTTTCTCTTGAGCTCACACTGCAGGCATCTTTGCCTGAAATAAAATGTGTTCTTTCTCATCCAGTTCCATGGCAGCCTCTGCTTCCTGATGCCTGGCCCAAGGTAATTCTTTCCTGTCTGGAAGCCCCTCTTGAAGTGTGCAGATGGTTGGTTCTGATGTCCTGGAGTCCTCTCGTTGATGAGGCCAATATAAATGCATGACGGAGTCCAATTCCAGGCTCTCATTTTCTTTGAGAGCTCAGCGGAGCCCATCCACAAAGTCACAGCAAAGGCTCTGACGGATGGAGCTGAAGGAGGAATTTGAAGGTCACACCTCTCCTGAAAGCCTCCTTACCATCGTAGATGGGTGACCTCTGGGACCTCATTGAAGTTTCCTTTGGGCAACAGAGGATGGCAGCTGCATATTTACAACCCGGCCTTTCTTCATGGGGCAGAATTCTCAGACAAGAGACTTAATACAGAACTTTGAAGAATTCTTAGAAAGAACCTTGTATATCAGAAAGAGTATGGGCTTATGGGCTTGTGTGTTTTAGGCTCAAATCCCAGATGTGACACTTGGGGAACTTACCTCCACCTCCTTGAAACTGCTTTTCCTCGTATGCAAATAAAGATCGTCATCCCCAGCTCCAGGGTCTGCTTTGAGAATTAGTTTAAATGATGTATATAAAATGCTTATTATAATTCATGAAGCAAATTAGATTCTCACCTTACATCCCTTTCCTCCTTTCACCCAGGGGCATGGGCCTAATAACTGGTCAGGTCCAGTCCTAATCTTTGTGTTTATGATCTATGGGTTTCTGTAGGGAGAGATTTGAAGGCGTCAGGTTTATTAATCTCTATATAACCTGTAGAGTAATTAGAGTGTTTATTCTTGGCTCTTTGGGAAGAAGTAACTATAATTACATGACTAAATTAAATGGCATTATCTTTTATTGTCTCATATCGTTTGTAGGCTTCCTTTGCCAAACTCCTTTTAGGAACTGGAGATTTATTTTCTCCCATATCAACTTTCTAAAACTTCCTGAAAAACCAAAAAATTGAAAATGTACTAGTATCTCTTGAGTAGAATTAGTCTGTGTTTAAAGAGTTTGTTATTGTCATTCTTGGCAGAGCTTGTCAGATGTCTTCTAAAATTTCTGGTTTCTCTTCTTCAATATAGAATGGCCACTGGGAAATGTGTGCCCATCCAGGGCCTAGAGTTTTCAGCTTTCCTTTCCCACTTGCCTGCATTCAAGTGGGACAATGTGCCAGCTCTTCCCAATGGTATATGGACAGAGGTTATATATTTCCCTTTTGTTTCCCCCTTTTGGCTTAGGAAGAGTACATCCTCCCCACTATTTGCTTTTGTCCCCTCTCCTGGCTTGATGAGGACACCAGGGAGATTTTGGAAGCTACAAAGATGGCAGAATGTCAATCAAATTAGTAGTAAATGACTATGTGGAGCTCAGCCCGCCACACCTGCTGATCTGAGAAATCCGGCTGGAATTTACACATGCCAGATTCCTGAGACTTCAGGTTGGATGTGCTATAACAGTTTGCATTACCCCAACTAGTTCACTGGATGACTTGCATCTCTTCTCATCCTGCCTGGTAGGAAGGCAGCAACATAAATTAATAAATTTCAACACAGTGCAGTCAATTCAATGACAGAAGTAGGAGGAGAGGGCTATGGGTACAGAGTGCCAAGACTGATTGCTGAGAACATCAAGGGTAGCCTCATAGAGCAGGGAACCTTTGAACTGGGCTGTCAAAGGTGAATAGGAGTTTGCTAGCAGGTGATGGGCAAGGATGGGAAAGATTATTTCAGGCAAAAGAAACAATGTGAGCAGATGTACAGAGTGTGAACAAGTGGGCTGCCTTTTGTTGCTGTGAGGAAGTCCTGATTAGGACGCAGGTGGCAGATTGAAAAATATAATCCAACAGCATCAGAAATAGGCAGGGTTTGACAGGGGCCAGGCCAGTGGTATGGAGAATAAATGACTCTTTGGATTTATGGAAGTCAAGAACACTACGAAGTTTACTAGGTCAAGAACAGCTTCATAGAGGACTGACTTGTACAACATTGATAACATTGTGAGAGAATGCCATTTAACTGTATTTTTATTATTTTGTTTATTTTATCATTGACTTTGTATGGGTGTAAGGATGGCCTTGTAAGCTCTGTATATTGGGATTTGAGCATCAGAAGCAATAGGAACTTTCTCCTGCAGGACTATCCTGCTATAGTCAAAAGGCTCCTAAGCAGCACAGTTTCATCCCCCAAATCCCTTTGTTGGAATTATCTTTGAGTAATGACTCTGCCCCAGGGAAATCTTAGGTGCTCAGAATAGGCTTTAAGAGTTTCTGCATCACTTTCTTCTTCATTCAACTCTCACAGCAGCAGATGTCTCCTCTGGGATTAAAGAATCCTATAAACTGGACAGGACACAAACGTCACCCTCAGCAAGGGAAGGCTCACACTCCACATTCACACTAGTTTACCCATTCCCATCAAATCTCAATCTCATATGCTACAACTTATCTACCATCCTTTATTTTTGTGATATTTATGATGTTGATGGTCATGGAAATGAAAAAGAAGGCAGCATAGAGGGAATCACATGACCTTGGTAATTCACACACTAGACGGCCACTTCTCAAATCACTGAGACATAACAGTTTTGATGACTCCCATCCATTATGTAGTTGTAAGATGCTAGGTGCCTGCAAGCGAGTTTCTGTGTAGATAGCATAGACATAGTTTGCATCCCTTCAGCCTTACTGCCCATTACTCTCTCTCTCTTGCCCTTCTGGGTCCTCGTGTGTACGAGTTCTTCATGTGCATTATCCAATATGCTTTAGAGGTGCCCACTGGCCTTTTGTGAAGCAGCTAAAGGGTTTCCAATGAATGGATTTTCCAGAACTTCTCAACTCAATTTTATCTGTTTTTTCTTTGTGAAAAATATTTTGCTATAAATAGAGAGGAGAGAAACTAACAGGGAAGCACCTGCTATTTAATTTTGTTTTCTAATTTAAAAATTAATTGTTATAAAATACACATAACACAAAATTGACTATGTTAACTACTTCAAAACATATGGTTTGGTAATGTTAAATATATTTACACTGATAGCCACTTACCATCTGTACCTCCTTATTTCAAGAGTTTCACTAATTTAGCCCTTTTCTCCAGATCATAGTACTTCTTCTATGAAAGACAAGCTAAACCCAAGGGAGGCAAATGAAATCTTGAGGATATGTTGGTTTTGTTTTGGTATATGAGCTTTAAGGATGATGTAAGGTGGAAACACTCAAGAATATTTTTGTTTATCCAAGGCAAGTAGAAAGGTTCTGTTCAATCCATAAAGAACAGAATAAGAGCAGACAAAAATAATCTTGATTACTATTGCTTTAATATTTCTATCTCTAAACAGACCACATGCTAAGTATGACTTCAACATTTTAGTTGTAGGAACCTTATCTGCTTAGATTGTTTAAATTATTTCCATCTAAAGACAAAAGAGAACCAACAGGATAGACAGAGAACAGAAAGTACAAACTGACCCGTAGGTCTTTATTCTAACATTTGCTTGTGCAAATCTTTTAATTCTTTGCTTCTTTATTTCCTTTTTTTATCCATGGATTCATAGGATTCTTGTGAGGAATGAGTGAGAAATGATGTGCAAATGCCAGACAAGAACCTTGCATGCATAATTACCCCAAATATGTAACCTCTGAAATATTCAACAGCTTGTCAGAAGTAGAAACTAGTCTTTATGGATGAGGAAAATTAGGCTCATCAGGGGTACAGGAACTCACGAATGTCCCACCGTTGATATGTCAGATCTCTGATGAAAGTCTCCAAGCAAATGCCCAGCTCACCAGGGATAAAATACTACTCAGTTCATGGAACTGCAGTTTCCCTGGAAGAGAGGGTGGACTTGTCCATTCCTCCTGCTGTGCTCCAACTTGCTGAGCATGTGTGGAATTCTTTCCCATTCTCTTCTCCAGACAGAAGAGGCTTCTTCAGATCTACCACCTAGTAGGGAGAGAGTCAAACAGCTGCAGAGAAGATAGGATGCCAGGCTGAATTTATTCAGGTGGATACAATAGCATCAGAGTAGCATGGATCTCAAATATTGAATCATAATTCTTCAGGCATCTTTGTATTTAAATCATAGCCCTGTCAGGTTCACATTTGATATGCACTAATTAATGCTCCCTGTGAATTGCATAGGATTTTAGGATTTTTTTCTCCTCTCTCTCTCTCTCTCTCTCTCTCTGTGTGTGTGTGTGTGTGTAGTCAGAAAGAGGTTTCTTTGAATTGAAGTGATCAAAAATAATCATCTGTCATTGTCACATTCAGTACTTGTTTCTCAGTGGCTAAGGGGTACCTCCTGGATGATAAGGGTAAGTATAAGTTATTAGGCAAATATGAATCGTTTATGGGGAAATCATCTACAGCAAACGAAGCTAATAGTTTTTTATATCCCTCAAAGCTCATCTCTCTAGCTGAGTTGAGGTAAAGCCAAATCCAGTGTGTGAATTCATATTCCTACCTTGACAATTCTCATCCCATCCTATTCTGTTCCATTCAGAACACTGGGACATTTAGAGCAAGATTTAGGTGGAACTGGCAATCTTGCACTATTCAGGGGGAATAACCACAGATTGTGCTGTAAATGGAATTTGTTAATATCCCCTTATGTAATATGAGAGAATTTGCCAGTTGTTTTAGATTGGGTGAAATTAATAAAACTGCGTGAGCATTAGACTGTGCTTGTAGTCAAGCCTATGGGTAGGGCTGCCATGCAGTGTCAATGGAAATAGAAATTAAAACCATCTTCAAGATAATTGCCCCTGGGGAGAAAGAGAATTGATGGAACTTGGGCCAAGGATAGGAAATTGCCTGCCAGCAGAGCAATCTGAAAGGGTTAAACTGACAGACTCCTCTAATGTTTGGGTATTGTAGGCAGGGAAAGGGAACAGAGGTTTTATTTGGCAGATTGACCAATCTTGGGTTAAGTTTGAATTTTGAAGTTCTTAATTGTCTGATCTTGTGCAAGCAATGCTACATCTTGGGTGGCAGTTTTTTCTTTAATTGAGTAGGGATTTCATTATTCTTAAATGATTGTGATGAAGTTTATATTTTATGCAAATATTATATAGTTTATGTGTAAAGTTCTCTTTCTTAAATCAATTTTGACTTTAACTCTAGCTTTCTCACTTTCCTGCCCATTCCAACACATTGAACTTCCTACTTACTACATCATGAAATTCCTCTACATTATTTATGAATTGTCTTACACAATATGTAATGTGTTAAAACTGTGATATTTTAATTGAAACATTCTTTCTTAGACTGTGTAAATCACAGCAGAAATATAGATGATAATAGATTTATCAATTACGGCAGATACAATTAGCTATACTTTTTTTTTTACTTCTCTTTTCACAGAATCAGAACAGAATGGTCACTGGGAAGCAACTACCTAAGAAGGTAGCTATAAAAATTTCAAGCTTCCTTGCATTTAGATGGCAATATATGATTAGTTCCCATCGATGCAATATGCCATTTCCATGGCAAGATAATCAATATGCAGACATGTTTCTGCATTCTCTCATTCCTTTCCTACTGATTTAATGTACAAGTTTGGTATCTTTGGAAGGTAGATGTTGAAGACAGTAGTAACCTGTTACCTTAAGTTATCCTTCAGGAAAGCCAACAATGGATCAGGAAAACCAATTCTGAACTTGAATCAAAGTTAAATTTCCACTGTATATGAGCCACATGTCTTGTAGATTTCTTTGTTATAGAAGCTATTGTTATTCTTACTAGTGTATCAGGATAGTCCAGAATGACAGATTGCATCTATTTGTAGAAGATAGAACCAACACATCATAGACAAGATCTAATTACCTAGCAGTCATGAATTGATTGGGGGTTAGACTAGATGGCCTCTAAGACCTCTTAATGCCCTAAACTAATAACACCAATATCTCATGTTTAATAAATGTTTGCTATATTTCAAGCCCTGTGCTAAACACTTTACATCAGTGTTTTTTTTTAAACCTTGTAAACTCTCTGGACTGAGCTGTACTCACTTAAAAGTAAGACAGTAGATGGCTACTGGTGATGATAAGAAACACTCCACATTGGGAAATGTACCATGAGTAGATTTGTATCCAGACTGTTAAAGGTGAGTTTCATCACTGATTTCATTGTTACCTCAATCTGTAAGCACACAATTTTGTGTACATACTATGCAAACCATGCCTTGGTTCCAGTAATCACTCATGTATCTGGCTTTGGGAAATGCATTGGAAAACAGGTAAATAGCTCAATTTGTACTACAGGAGTCATTTATTTTGGGTCTATTTATGGAGAAATGAGAAGGGTTATGAACCAATACTAACAATGTTTGCTCCACACCAGGTATATTTACACATTATTTCCTCAAAGTGTACCAGCTTACAGAAAAGAAATATAAAAATAAGAGCTATCCAAAAGTTTGACCATATGGTCATTTAGTACATGTTTGTTGACTCTCTATGATATAGTGTAGGTGCTACAATAGCTCTAGGACATTCTGAAGTGAACAAGATGAATATGGATTCTGACATGGCAGTGCTTGTGGTCCAGCAGCTGAATCTTTAGGTACTGAACAATCTGTCAGATTCTGATATGACAAAATCTGAATGCCTACATATGAGGGGGAATTGTAAAGGAGACATTGAACAGACATTGAAATTGATGATTTCTGGGGTTCTTTATTGCTCTGAGAGTCAAGATGTATAAGATCTAGATGGCTGAAAAAGGATTGTCAGAAGTGTTCAGGGGTGAGAGAACAGAAATGACACAGAAAAGAAGTCATCTGGAGCAAGAGTTCTTTTCTGTATCTAGAATCTGGTTGGCAGGAATTGTTCAATAAATGTCAGCCATCATCAATAACTATTATAAGAATTTCTGCATATTACAAACCACTTGAAGCATTTCTTTCTTACAGAGCAGCACTGTTTACAGCTCTCAATAAGTGAAAGGAATCATTATTTAGTGACTACTATTTTCTATATTATCTTATTATGTAGGCCATATTATATATTTTCTCATGTAACTCTCGGAGTAAGTTTTACAAGGTAGTGTATCAGTAAACAATAGGTTAGATTATTATTCAGAAAGATGCATTCCTAAAATCAAGGTAGCTTAAAAGAACAATATTTCTTGTATATTCTATATACCCATAACAAGTTGGCTGCTCACTCTACACAGTTATCTGAGTCTCTCTCTGGCATCCAAAGTTACCAGGAAGTCACTATAAACGCTGCAGCCATTGTAACAAAGGGGAAGGAAAAATGGTAAATTGAACACTGGAAATGTCATACATCACTCCTTCCCATATCTCACTGGACAAAGCAAGACAGATTTTTTTTTAACCTGAGTTTAATCAGGATGATTCTCACATATGCCAAAATGAGATAATCAAATGCTAACACAATTAACAACTGCTACTATTTATTATACTCCATTTTTATTTGGGGACACTAAGGGCTTTTGTGGGAAGAAGTGCCTTAAGTGACTCAACAGAAGCCAAATCATAAAAAAAAGACCTGAACTCAATCCATCTGATTTCCAAACTTGACCCAAACTTCCCCTTTCACCCTTCCCCATCCTCTGGATGTTATCTTCTGGCTCTCTCACAGGTCTTGCTCCCTCACATGTCTCCCCTCTCCATAGATATCTTCATGTTTCCCTTCTCTAATGGCTCATTCCTGACATCTGCACACATCAGTATGTTTCATCACTCCTCCTTTCCAACCCCACCCCTCTCCTCAACTTTCATAGAGCATGCATTGTATATGATGGCTGAATTCTCCCCCAACTTCCTCTCTTCACTTATCTTCCCCCCTTTTCTGACCCCTTCCCACCGACAATTCTACCTTTCAATTGCCAATTTCCTGGTATTTGTTTTGTTGGACTATGAGTTTGTTTTTCTAAGTAATTGCAGCACTGGAATTCTCCTCTGAAAAGACTATACTTTAATACATTTGTGAACACTTGTGTACAACCATGTATATGTTTATTTATCCATTTATAAATTACTTCTACCTTCCATATATGAGAGAAAAGCATGTATCCTTTGTCTCCCTGCATCTGACTTACTTCACTTAAAATACTTTTTTCCAGGTCCATCCATTTCTTTGTATGTGATATAATATCATTATTTCTAATTGATGTATAAAATTCCATGTATAGACATACATTTTCTTGATTCATTTATCATCAAGGGTCATCTGAGCTGATTCCATACCTTGGCTATAGTGAACAGTGAAGCAATGAACATCGTTTTGCAAATGGTTCTACTGCATCCTGATTGATAATCTTTTGGCTCAAGACTGGCATTGCTGCATCAGAGTATTTCTGTTTGGTTTTTTGAGGAATCTCCTAACTGCTTTCCAGAGTGATTAAACAAGTTTCTACAAAAAAGTATTAGGATTCTTTTTCCACCATATCCACACCAGCATCTGATGTTTGTATTCTTGATGATGGTTATTCTAATTGGGGTGAGATGATATCTCAGTGCTTTGATTCACATTTTCCTAATGGCCAAAAATGTTGAGCATTTTCTTCATCTGTCTATTGGCCATTTTTACTTCTTCTGAAAAGTCTGTTTATCTTAATGTCCCACTTAATAATTGGGTTGTTGATTCTGTGAGAGTTTAGTTTTTAAGTACTCTCTATATTCTAGATATGAAGCTATTGTCTGATGTATAGAGATCAAAGGTCTTCTCCCATTCTGTAGGCTGTCTTGGCTTGTTAATTATGTCCCTTGCCATGCAGAAACTTCTTAGCTTGATGTAACAACATTTGTCACTGCTTGCTTTGATTTGCTGAACCCTGAGGACTTGATTACCAAAGTTCCTGCCTGTGCTAACAAGTTCTACTCTTTCTCTTACTCCTTCTTGTAGTAGTTTCATGGTTTCAAGTGTTACATTGAGATCTTTCATCCATTTTGAACTGATGTTAGTACAGAATGACAGGGATTCAGGTTTCTGCATATGGTTATCCAAGTTTCCCAGCATCATTTGTTGAAGAGGCTTTTTTTTTTTCATCCTATGTTTCTGGCTCTCTTACCAAATATTAGATGTCTGTAGGTCTGTGGGTTTATTTCTTGGACTTCTATTCCGTTGTATTGGTCCTCTGGTTGTTTGGGGGCCAGTACCAAGCTGTTATTGTTACTATAGATTTGTAGTAGGGTTTGCAATCTGGAATTATACTACTGCTGGCATTACTTTTTTTTTTTTGCCCAGGATAGCTTTTGCAATTTGGGGCTTTTTATGGTTTCACAGGATTTTTGGATTGTGTTCTCTATCTCAGTGTAGAATGGCATTGGTATTTTCATGGGTATTGCATTGAATTTGTAGATTTCCTTAGGCAACATTGTCATTTTCATGGTATTAATTCTGCTAATACAGGAACACAGGTGGCCTTTGTATTTTAATTTGAAGAAACTTCTCTTTTTCAGCGTAACTTGTACATCTGGCCACTGCCTGAGCTTGCCAGCCTATGTTTCCAAGTATTATTCTGAAAACTATAAGTATTATTGTTCACTGCCTAATCATTCTGAATTTTACCTTTATCACTCTACTAAAATGATTTTTCATATTCTTTCACACTTCAGATCCAAGAGTTTTTTTTGTTGTTGTTGTTCTGGTACTGGGGCTCGATCTCAATATCTGGGTGCTGGTGTTCTACTACTTGAGCTGCACCTCCATTTCTGGGCTTTTGGTGGTTAATTGGCAATAAGCATCTCATGGACTTTCTCGCTGGGGCTAGTTTCAAACCATGATCCTCAGAGGTTAGTCTACTGAATACGTAAGATTACAGGCATGACTCATCAGTAGTCTTTTTTTTTTTAAGCAAAATTTCTTTGTGCTTCAACAATGTAGGATACTGATGACCTCTCTCCATCAATCTTCAATCTTCTCTCCCTTTGACCTTCCTGGGCAAGTCTTCTCATGCCTTTCTTCCTACACATCTGGCTACACCTTCATCCCTTCCCTAGTCTTTTAATATCTCTGAACTGATATGTTCTAGAGGTCTGAGATTCAGATTCTTCCATGTTCTTACTCTACCCCTTCTATCTCGAGAGTCTCATATTTTTCACCTCTGCAGACTGATGACTTTTACAATGACAGCTTAACCTCAGACCTAACTACACTCTAAGCATATAGACTCAATTGCTTCAGAGCATTATTACTCAGCTGCTCTGTGGGGATTACAAAGTCACTGTTTGGGGAATCATATGAGGCCATGAAGAGGTTTGATAAATTTTATTTGGGAAACTTGGAGAAATTGAACTTTTCTTCAAATTGGTCTGAAACTTACCTTGTAGATTATTCTTGGATTCAGACATATTTTTTTCTTTCTCTAGTTTTCTATGAGAAGGGCATTTTCTCTTTCTATATTCTTGGTCTTCATTTGTCCCAACTGGGGGGAATTAAAATAGTTTTTTTGTGATTGGTAAACTTGAGAACAATAAATAGATATATTTAGATCCATCTTACTTCTGTCTCATGGGAGGAATCTGCTTGAGAGTGTTGATTCACTCTGCTTACTCTCTCTCTTTCTGTGTGTGTGTGTGTGTGTGTGTGTGTGTGTGTGTGTTATCAATAATGGGACTTTAACTCAGGCTCAGCTTTTTCTACTCATTGCTGGCACTCTGCTCCTTGAAGCATGCCCACTTGAATCATGCTCCCAGTTCTGTTTTTTTTTTTTGCCAGTTAATTGGAGATAAGAGGGTTTTCTTTTCTTTTTCTTTTTTTGCTAGTCCTGGAACTTGGGACTCAGGGCCTGAGCACTATCCCTGGCTTCTTTGTGCTCAAGACTAGCACTCTACCTCAAGCCACAGTGCCATTTCCTGCTTTTTCTGTTCTTGCGTTACTGAGGAATTGAACCCAAGGCTTTGTGCATGCTAGACAAGCACTCTACCACTGAGCCACCTTCCCAGACTGAGGGTTTTTTTCCCCTTTTATTGGAATTGACTGTTTGGGATGGTTTTGAACTCTGTCCTGAATAGCTAGAATGATAGGGTTTGGCCACTGCACCTAGTTTGCTTACCTATTCTAGGTTTTATCAAGACAGACATCCCAGGAAAGACAAATCTTGGACTTAGCCCCATGGCTGAGAGATTTAAGGTAGGGCTCTCAATTTGACCTCTAACAGTAATATGGTTCACACTGTTCTCCATTGTTACTATTATTTATTTTTCAACTTGTTCAAAACCTAGGCAGAAAAATAATGCTATTTAGTGAGGAACAACTAGAAGCAGTTGGAAGGAATAAAACTGAAGGTTCAACCCAACTTTGTTATTTCTTAACTTTGTGAATTTGGCCAAACTTTGTCCCTGATATATTACTACAAATGCTCAGGCACATCTACCCTATTTTCCTTCCTCATATAGTTGAGTGAAAATAAAGAACAGAATAGAATGCAGTTGTGAAATACATGATTGCACAAAAATGATTACTTACATAGCAATATTTGTCAGACTCTTCTATTATATGTTTGGGGAAGAGTAATGAAAGAACCAGTCCCTGCCCTAAGAACTTATAGACCCCTGGGAAGCAAGAAAATCAAAGGAATAATACCACTGCTGTGTTATCAGAGATAAGGAACACAAATGAGGGTAAGGGGATGGGATGACATTTAATTTCAAGGAAGTCTTAGGGAAGATGGTTTCTGAGCTAAGTTTTAAAAAGATAAGTGAGCATGAGAAGTGGGAAATGAAGGGAGAACAACACATAGAATTAAAAAGCCACATGCACATAGTTATAAGGCATGAGAAAGCGGTGCTTTTGATGAACTGTGGGGTTTTAGTCTGACTGAACTAAGTGTGAAGACTGGGGTGAGGCCCATTGCATTTGGCTTGTGATCAGGCAATAAAGAAGGGTAATAACATGAACACAATTAAGAATGTGTACATTGTACCACTATTAGTCTAAGGGCTAGAAAGGAAAGAGTTATGGGAAAAATCCATTGGAAGCCTCTGTGCATGAGTAGGGCCAGAGCCCTCTCTGGGATGTCCAGTTCTATTTTCTTTCCTATTCCGTCCCTGAGCTGATGTATAGATTTGTGAAAAGGCCCCAGGAAGGTCAGAAAGATGACTTCAAACTCTCTTCCATGGGAAAAATACATGCCCAATGATGTCAGGTGGCATTCCTGAGGTCCTAGAGGATATAACCTTAGGCTCTTCTGGACTATAGGGAAATTTCCCTGCATTGGATGCACCATGTGATTATGGAGTAAGATGTTTGTGTTCTTATACTATTCTCTATAGCTCAGCAATCCTGGGAATCTTTAAGAACAAGTTGCTTTCAGTTCGGAGCCCTAAACCATGAGGATAGTATGGACAGACATGACCACAGAGAGACAAGGCAAAAGAAGGACAGGTGGCATGTCTCAACCTTCTAAGCATTTTTTGAGAATTGTTAGAAAGTACTCCCTTCCCACATAATTCTGCCCTTTGTCCTCACCCTTCCCATTCACATGTGGCATGCACATATATTTCTTCATTTCTGGATCCCATGTCTTTGTTCCATGACTTTCTGCAGTTTCATATCATGACTCTACAAGAAAGGAACGAGAAAGAGAAAGCTAATACAATGGATTCCCAAGTACAAGTAATTTATGTCATCTCATTTAATTTTATAATTTTATAAGCCAAGTCTTATTGTACTATTTAATACTGAAGGAAATCACAGCTCAGGGAACTTAAAACAATTTACCAAAGACACACAATGAACTCATGCCTTCATCATTATCTGTTGTATGTCATAGGTGGGGCCAAGTTAACTTAGGG
Organism: Perognathus longimembris pacificus; assembly: GCF_023159225.1. Classification (NCBI taxonomy): domain Eukaryota; kingdom Metazoa; phylum Chordata; class Mammalia; order Rodentia; family Heteromyidae; genus Perognathus; species Perognathus longimembris. Next base: position 39,617,618 of record NC_063167.1, on the reverse strand, counting down.
CACTTTGGCTTTGAATCCCTGAAACCTGTAACTTTGGACATGACTCTTTCCCCACAGAGGGCTTGGCATCCCCCCACCTTCCCTTTGGTATCATCCTTTCCATGGTCTACTTCAACACTTACCCTTCTGGATTGCAAACATCATTGGCCTTCCAAAAGTTTCAAGGAAGGAACTCATTTGGTAGATGAAGCCTGTGCTTCTCATCTACTTAACAAACCCTATTCTTCATCCAGTGGCCAGTTCCCTCTCCAATACTTGGTGTTGTCTCTCCATGTGTCCAGTTTTTCACAGAGCCATTAAGCCATTCCCCACAGAATTACCTGAACCTCAGAAGTGCCTTAGTCTAATGCCCAAGGTTTCTAGAGAACAAGCCTAGGAAGGGTGAGTGTCTGGTCCAAGACTCCTCAGGGGTGCAGTGTCAGAACTGGAATAAGAACCTGCATTTAGTCTGCAAATGAAATTTGAAAGTACATTCTGTTCATTTTGACAGGAAATCTGCAGCTAGATTTGCAAAATATCTCAGCAAGTTGGTTTAAAGGCTTTTCCTTTTCATTCTTTTCACGGTCTGATCCTGAAACAGATTGGGCTAAACAACTGAGCAGTGGAAAGACAAAGTAAACAGAATGGGTCCTTGGTGCCCCAGCGTGTCTGTTGTCTGCAGTGAGTCTTCACTGTCTGTGAGGCTGACAGACACAGCCGCTCCTTCACAGGGTTCTCAGACTCCTCCTGGTGTGTGAAGAAACCTGCCATGCCAGTGACAGGACAGGACAGCACAGAGAATGAGTGCTTATCCTGGGAACCCCTACGTTATTCTTGTATATGTGTATGGGGGTGTTGAAGTGAAGGCCCCTTTAATCACAGCACACATTTAAAATCTAAATGAGCAAGTCTTTTTCTTCCTAGGCACCAATTAAGCATCACATTCAATGCTCAGAGAAATGGCAGAAGCCCAAGATGTAGTAGAAGTGGCCCAGGATATGTTAACTTTATGAAAGTGAATCTTTTTTTTTTTTTTTTGTGTGTGTGTGTGTGTGTGTGTGTGTGTGTGTCTGTTGTAAGGCTTGAACTCTGGGCCTGGGCTCTGTACCTGAGCTCTTCAGCTCAAGGCTAGTGCCTGCCATACCACTTGAACCACAGCGGCACTTTTGGTTGTCCAGTGGTTAATTGGAGATAAGAGTCTTATGGACTTTCCTGATGGGTCTGGTTTTGGATCAAGATCCTCAGATTTAGCCTCCTGAGTAGCTCCCGAATAGCTACGATTACAGGCATGAGTGCCTGCTCCAGAAGTGAATCTCCAATATGCATTCAACCTCTCTGAACATCACATCATAAAACTGTAACCTCATAGATGTCAATTCAACTCTCTGAGGTTTAGCAGCTCCAGCCTCAAGACTAGATGGTGGGTTTCTTGTTTGTAGGGTTGTTTAAGAAAGCTGCTGATCTATAAAGTGGAATATGTTTTATAGAGGTGTTTTTGTTTGTCCAGCAATCTGTTTAATTGAATTTGAATGCCTTTGGGAATGGAGGAAGTATGTGACCTAAAGTTTATTCTTGCCTTTCCCCAACACATAGCATAAATCATATCCATCCTTAGCATGTGTTGTGACCTTGTTAAAATAGAACAAAATGAAAAGTAGCCCTTTCAGCTAGCAGTATCCTCTGGTACAGAGCTTGGCAAGAAAAAGTAGTATCTGGGGAGAAAAAGGAGTTTTTGACAATGGGCAGCATCCCAGGATGTATATGGTTCATGGCTTGGTGAACACGAGCTGGATTTTAGGCCATCTTTACCTCCTCATCTGGATATCTTCAGAGTACGCACAACTACTAAGTCTTCTGCAGAAACCCTGTCCAGATACACCCCTTCCTCTTAGCTGTCACTTGCTTACATCCCTTCCTCTTAGCTGTCACTTGCTTCACTTCTGAGACTCATTGAAGTGATCCTTAGAGACATTTGTGTTCATATTCTGGACTCAGCTTTTCAGTTCTCTTATTATACATACTGTGAGCTTGTGGCATGCAGTAGGATCTGAATGAATACATGGTTGGGGAGTGAAGGAGAGTTAGATGAGATTACACTGTTACATTTGTGACAAATGCTCAATGCATAATTCAATAAATGCATTTTGCATGAATGAATGAGGTCATGGGCTAGTTGTGAAAACAAGACATAAATCCCTATGTGAAATGTTTAATAACAATAATAATTTCAAATTAAAGCTCAATATTGCAACTCAAAAGGTGGTGCAAGTCAACATGAGTGCCCAATTTAATTGCTGCCCCATGACTTTTATAGGAGTTCAGAAAGTGGAGGAGATCAATTTGTGAGACTTGATGTCAGAAAGCCTGAAAGAACTCTTTACCACACACTTAAATGTCATATTCATTCATTCACCAAGGGTTCCACAAGTCCCAGTTAGAGCTAGGTATTACTAAAGCATGGGATGCAGAGATGGGCAATATGGAGCCCACAGCCTCAGGGAATTCACAAGCTTAGTAGGGGATGGCAGTTAGGAAAACAATATAAACTTGGTGCTAAAATGGTGTGCACTGGGGACCTGTGGGAGGGCTTGAAGGGCTAATAATGTTCACCATTGGTGTAGCATAAATTGTAGTATTGCAATAAACACTTCTGATGTGCATTGGAATACATTTCTGAATAAATGTCCACAATTTGAGGACCATTACATCTCTAAAGAGCCCATCTTCTCTTCTCGCCAGCATCATCCCTTTTAGGTCTTTCCTTCACTCTGCCAGAAGCCTTCCTGCGTGCTGAGCTGGTGGGCTGCTAGATGCTAGAGAGTGTCAAGAACCATAGGAGACTAGAAGCTAGAGGCCTGCAGTAGCCAGGTCAGGTCCAGCTGCCTTCAGACCTCCACAGCGCTGCCATGAGCCATCCCTGGTGAAGCTATGCTTACTGCAGTCACTCTAATCACCCTGGCAACCATGTGCTCCAAGACCCTCAGGCACCAGTGCCAACAACAGTGAGGAGTGTTCTCCTAAGCTTTCACTGATGAGGTGAAAACACATCTGGGAAATGGCATACCACCTTCAACCCCATCTCTCCCTTACAGAAGGGTTGAGTTAAGGGATATCATCATTTCGCAGACCCCTAGCTCAAGATCATGGCCACAAGCCCTGCAGAGATTGCTGTGATACAGTGGAAAACACAGGTTTCTTTCTGTCTCTCTTTTCTGGTACTATCTCTCTGTCTCTGTATTGTCTGTCTGTCTGTCTATCTGTCTTTCTCTTCAGTACTGGGATTTGAATTCAGGGTCTCATACTTGTTAAGTGAACACTTACCACAGAGCCATATCTCCAGGAATAACTCCTTTCTCACAAGTGTATTTGCGACTCGAATGAAAGTGGAATGGCCATTTGATAAATGGTGGCTTAATCCAAAATGGAGGCCTGGACACCTTACAAGCTCACTCATCAAATCACTAGTTAAAACAGAAAGGAGAATCATCCTTGTCTTCAGACTTTCAAAGTGTCTAATTCATAGATGGCTCAACATGTTGTAGGCTGCTTACTTGCCTCAGGGTGGATCCTATCCTGGGCCATATGTATTCTTTCCCAATTGTCTCCTTTATGACCAGTGAGTAGAGGAGCTTCTCTACAAGATAAAGGGCCAAGAAGATGGGTGGAAGTTCTCACCTATCAGTCCTTCACCCCAGGTCATGGAAGAGACAAGTCTCAGAAGAATTGCACAAATGGGGCGGGGGGGGGGCAATTCTGCATTAAATTTAGACAACAGCTGGCAAAGGATGGCTTCATATTTTCAGTCCAATGTGAATTGAGCACTGGTTTCCAGTGTGTAGGCAGTGTACTATTCTGAGGAATAACACTCAGTACTAAGTAGCAACACTTAATGAGAATGAAGATAAGATCCAGATGATAGAATGTGATTATCCTGCTAGGTGGGCTTTGGTTACAGAGAAGGCTCAAGAAATAAATCACAAATACAGCTACCATTCATGTCTACCCCTGGCCTCTGTCAGCAAGCAATCCCAGCTTTCTGTTTTGTTGATAACTTGAGAGACTCAGAATCCTTCCATCCCCTGCCAGCTCATTGGGGTATTATCCACTCAACAGATATTGACCAAGTACCTCAACTATGCTGTATACTAAGGAATCAGACATAGTCCTTTGACTCTCCCAGTCAGACATGGTTTGCAGGCTACACTGTGCTTGCTCATGGAATCAGTGTTTTCCCTATAGGTTTGAGATCAGAATAAAGACCATTTTTTGAGATGATACAAGTCTAGAACTCTTGGTGGCCAAGTCCCCATTCACTCTAAACAGAGAAGTAACTTTCTGCAGTGAAGAGAATGCAGAGAGGGCAAGAAATAGATGAATTCAGAGGAGAACAGGCGAAGGAAAAGGAAATAGGAATGCACACGAAAGAGAGAGAAAGACAGACAGATGCAGAAACAGAGAAATAAACAGTCTGAGATGGAAAGAGAAACAGAGACAGAGAAAGAAACAGAGAGCTGGGAGAGAGAGAACCAAAGATACTGAGAGAGAAAGAGGGAGAGAGGGAGAGAGAGAGAGAGGAGAGAGAGAGAGAGAGAGAAACACAGACACAATGACATCACTGGAATCAGTGGAGACCAGGCTGGCTTCATCCTGAACCACTGCAGAATGACAGAAGGCCATAAATTCCCTTTGCCATGAGCTGAAGACCTGACCTCTCTCAAAGGGAGGTGTGTGTATGGGGTGGGAGGTGGCTCTAGAATAAAGAGTGACTGCATTTTTAACAGACAGCAAGAAGGAAAGTAAAAAGCTTCTGAAGAACAATTCTGCCTATGCCTGTAATTACAATTACATTGTTTTATGCCTCATGTTGCCATTGTCTTTATACTGATGAACATTTAAAAGGGGGGAGTAAGTGTGTATCTTGTCACATTTCCCCCATGAGTGTGGAACTAAAGTGAATGTGCGCAGGGGTCCTGTCCCTCTGGGATGTGTAAATCCCTCAGGCCTGGGACTTGTTGTACCCATGTTTTTCCTCTGATCACTAATTGTAATAGTTATACTTGTATCTTTGTAGGTTTTTGTTTTGCATTGCAAAGCATGTTCATCTGCATTATCACACTTGATTCTTAGGGCATTTGAGACAAAGCCAGGGCTGGGATTACTATTTCTGCCTGTCAGATTGAGAAACATTCTTGGGCTTGAAAAGAAGGCTGAAGACAGGGTGTAAATGATTGTTTTACAGGCAATGGATGGTTCAAAGTGTAGAAGGATCTCTGAATTTGGAGTCATGTGGTCCAAGATTATCCCTAGCTCTTTTACCTACTGTCTGACTTTTACCAAAGCAGTTGATGGCCGCAGAGTGTCCACTTTCCAAATTCTCAGATGGGGGAGTATAGATACAGCACAGATATGGTATAGTATAGATATATAGTATACAGTACATATAGAGTATATAGTATAGATACAGTATAGATATTTTTCAAGGATTATTGTGAATATTCCTGGAGATGACATAGAAAAAGTGCTTCTGTAAGTTTAAGAGGTTTTCCATCTATTGGGTTCGAGTTTTCTCTCTTTCTCTTTCTGCCCTCCCCCTCCCTCCCTCCCTCTTTCCCTCCCTTTCTTCCTTTCTTGCTTGCTTTCTTCATTTCTGTCCTAGAAATTGAACTCAGGGCCTCATACTTGCTAGGCAGGTACTCTGCCCCTTGGACCATGTCTCCAGTAACTTTTTGCATTGATTGTTCTTAAGGTAGGTTCTTGTTTAATGCCTGGGCTAGGGTGGACTACAATCTTTCTACTTGTGCTTCTTAGTGTAATGTGGGATGAGAGGTGCACATTACTTACTGTACCCACCTGGAATAACAAGAATGTGCTACTGCACCCAGCCATTGGTTGATATGGAGTGCCACAAACATCTTTCTGCCCAGGCTGGCCTTGAACCATGAGCCCTAATCCCTACCTCTCAAGTAGCTAGGATTATAAAATTAAGCCATTGTGCCCAGCTAAAGTGTAATTAATTTGTTTATTTAGATCTATTTTTGTGGTAACTTAATAATCTTGTATTCAGGGTCTTGGGCTTGCTAAGCATCTCCAGCCAAAATCTAACTTTTAGAAGTGTCAGGCTAAGTCCAGTGTACATTTTTTATCAGCACCATATTTGGTGACATCATGATGTCATAAGAAAATTAATGGTGTGAATATTCATATCAGGGGAATTGGCAAATACCAAAAAATTTGGGGTGTCAACTGTTAACTAGCTCACCCATGGTGGTAGAGTGGAAGCAAAAGGAAATGATACTAATATTAAGGTTTACTATATGTGTTAAAAAATCTTTGTGGCATCTCCTCTATTCCTCACAACTCCTGGAAGCAGAGGCTGGCTCCATTTTTATAGATGAGGTCATCAAATTTGTAAATAGAGGGTTGTAACTTGCTCAAGGATACCCAAGGAATGATGGAGGGGAGGTTTCAAGTCAGGCCTACCATTATTTCTGGTCCTTATACAGTATAACAAATGCATCCCATTGCCTCAGTCCTTTACTTAATTTCCACCACAGAAGTTAGAAGATATAACTCACTCTCTAAGACCATGAGACATTTCAGATTCCTTTATTTGAACTGTAATATCTCCACTATGGGGTTGAGATAAAGAACAAGAATGTAGTCAACTAAGTTAGGTATGAAGGATTGAGCTAACTGTTTTAGAGATCCAGAGTTCTGGGCCTCCTTTGGATAAAGGAGGTCCTAGATGTTAGCCTGCACCATTAGGGCTGGTGCTATTTCAAGCATTTCTGAACAGGGAGAAAGGTAAGTCCCAACCTCGCTTCTTACTTCACCTATGTGGGTCTCATCTCCCTTATCTGCTAGATGGTACAATAACTAATCATACTTGTTTTACCTCACTGAGCTTCTGTGGTATCAGTGTGGGAAAGATCCTGAGGTCCCTGGAAGCTGTTGAACTCACAGATGATCATGTGTCTCTGCTGAGCACCTTTCCTCCTGTTGCTAAGAGAGAAAAGACTGTCTGTTTTCCTTCTCTGCCATCTCTGGCTGTACTCATCCTTCCCAACCCCCTCCCCAGTGCCAGCCCCTTTTCCTTTTCTATTTTTATACCTCAAGAGCTTCATATGATGATGTTCTGTATGCTTCAGACTAGATGAGGGTGGCAGACAGGAAAAAAATTGCAAGGACCTAAACAAAATGAAAATCTGTTTCCTGCTTGAGAAGATGACAGATGGGTTCAGGAACCGGCATTGGAAATGAAGATGCTGAGAATGGTTGGCTTTGCCTGGATTGTGTGGGTTACCCTGCCTAGCTCTGGATAGCACAGTTTCAGAATGGGGCTGTCCCAGGATGGAGGCAGAGGAATTGTGGGATTACACCAAAGTACAAGATGTGGAAGTGGGATATGGTGACAATGAAACTAACAATTATTTAGTACCTTGGGTGCTTTTTTTTTGGAGGAGGGAGTCATTTTATCCATCATCAGTCCAAAGAATATATATAATCATTTTTATTTCCTAATTGAAGTAAAGGATTCTCAGAGGGTGGAGTGGAGAGATTAACATTTGGCTTCCTGTGTTGCTCACTGTGCCCTATCATCCCAGATCTTTCAGAGATGAGGGGAATAGCTGTGTTTTGTGGTTGGGAGGGATTCAGCACTGAAGGAGTCCCTCCTTGCTTCCTTTGCTCCCATCCACACCTCGAGCAGTCCATTCTCCACCTGACATATGGAGAGAGCTTTTATAAAGGAAAGCCACACTGTCTCCAATATTTAACTCCAAACTTAGAATCAGACCAAACATCTGATCCCCTTACTAACCTCTCATGAGATCAGCCTACCTTTCAGCTGGACCTCCCCACCTCATCCATGTCCAATAACTCACCACTTGCTTCAATCCAGCCACATTTATGTCCTTTTGTCCTCAACAACATTCAACTTATTCTTGGCCATGGCCTTTGCACCTGCGGTTTCTTCTATCTCTAATGATCATACAGGGCTTGGAGATTAATTGTTATGTCCTCAGAAGGTCCCTTTCTTACCCACACACCCACCAATCTGATGTCATTTCTTATCACATGTCACATCCATACATTTAAGTTCATTTGCAATAAGGTTTATTACTACCTAACAGGGCATTGGTGACTCATTCAGAAAAGTTCTAGGAAAATCAGGATCACTGGTTGTTCTCTTTGAAAGCTCTAACCATCTCCATAAAATAGTTGGTGCACAGTAAAGCACACAATGCATGTGTACAGAATGAACAAATGGTCTTGGGAAGTGAAGGTTTGTGTTGGGTAAAGTTAATGTTGATCGCTTCCCAGGTGCCAATCACTGTGCTTAGATTATTTGGTTCTCACAGCAGGCCTAGAACAGACATCTTCTGATTCCAATTCTATAAATGAAGCAATGGAGTCTCAATCATTCAGCGATTTGCTATGGTTACACCCCAGCTGCAACTGAAATATTGATCTGCTAGCTCCAGGGCCCATAGGCTTGCTGTGGGATATGCAGAATGATTGTGTGTGTGTGTGTGTGTGTGTGTGTGTTTTCTGTACATGGAGAAGAGTATGTCCTGCTGCACACACTAGAGTGTGTCTAGTGTGCATGAAGACAGTCCAGGGAGGAGGAGGCCTTTTAAAGCACGTTCACACCAAGACCCAACCTACAGCTGAAGCCCACATTTTCCCCAGCAGCAGTCACAGACCTGCAATAGGTGAGGACTACAGAATGGCTGCACAGAGAACAGTTGCAAAGTTGTACGTTTGGCTGAGAGGGACTGGGAGGGAGCCTGTGAGCAGGTGCTACGGTTTTCCCCATACACGGAGCTCACATTCTAGCGAGGTCCAGCCAAGCCACTGCTATGGGCGCCTGCGTATTGCACTAGGTGGCGAAATGCTGAGGGGCTCCCCTATTCGGGGGAATGTGGTAGTGATGTATAAGGTATGAAAGATGTGGCCTGCAGAGAGCCAGCACTGTCTCTACTGCTATTACTGCTGCTGCCACCACTACTGCTGCCGGCAGAGCTGCTGGGAGTGAGAGTCCCTCGCCGGGATACCCAGCTCCGCGGGGCGTCTTCTGAGCTCCCTGGCCCCATACGGACCCCTCTAGCCCCAGGGAACAAAAGCAGAGCCCCATTGCCCTTTTTTGGAGCTAGAGGATGAATCGAGAAGGCTAAGAGGAGAGTGTGGTCTTTCGTGACTGCAAGGTAGGAGTATGGTGTTGCGTCCACCCGCCGCGGCGTGGGAAGCTCGGGGTGGGTGCGCCGGTATGAGGGTGGCCCAGGTTGTCTATTCATAGCCCCATACGCTGCCCGGACCCCACTGAGTGGAGCTGCAATGTGGAGCCGCATTGCCCACTGCGGGGTGGACGCCGCGCTCCTGCAGCTGCGAGGGAGCCTCAGCATGGGGATCGGAGGCGGTGAGGGAAAAGTGTAGAGCCTAAACCCGGTGGTCGCGACTGCGGAAGGGTTAGCCGAGGCACTTGGTGGCGCCCAGATCGCCGAGCAAAGCGGGCAGGTGGCAGCTGCAGTGTGCGCAAAGTTTTGGGTAGCGCGCAAAGGCGCAGGGCCGCGGCACACAGCCGTGCAAGTTGTGGCTAGAGCGCCAGGGCGACCCCCGGGGGCTCCAAGCGGACTTGCCCAAGAAGGGGACAAGTGGCTTTTGCTCCCCACCACCTCTACCTCCACTGGGTTGACTGTTGGTTATTTAACCCTTCCAGTCCCAGAGGAAGCAACTTCATCCCTGTCGGAGGCAGCTTAACTCAGGCAGCATCCCTGGCTCAGCCCCAGGATGGTCTTGCACATGTACTTACTCGCTCATGATGCGCTTTCCTCCCTGTCCATTTCTGTTTCCCTAAACCAGGCAAGATATCCAGGGGTCTTCCTGCAACTCCTGGTCTGTCATTTTACCCTTTGGATCATTGGACACATGTTTGCTTTCTTTTTCTTTTATTTTAAACACACACACTTTCTCCTCTCTGTCTCCCCCCTCCCGTCTGTCTCTCCCCCTGTCTGTCTCTCCCCCCGCCCTCTCTCCATGCTTGCTTGCCTCTTTGATGCTACCTTGAAAAATGAGATGATTAATCAATTAGGTTAGTGGCCAATTAGGCATACCCTTGTAGGAAAATAATTACACCTGGCTGTCTGGGCTTTTACTGGTGATGAGGTGGGAATCCAGCCCAGGTGCACTGGGCTGTGCCTCAAAGATAGGGGTGACCAGGGAATTTCTGGGAATTTCAGATTAAAAATATTCAAATGTGTGGTGGTGGGTGAGGTTGTGAGGGCGGTTGGAGTGTGTGTGTGTGTGTGTGTGTGTGTGTGTGTGTGTGTGTGTGTGTATCAGTTTTTCCGGGGAGGAAATTAACCCTTGGGGTCTCAGTCTGGGTGGACTTTGCAGGCAGCGCTTTCCTACCAGCTCAGAAAGGCGTGTCCTCCAGCCAGCTCTTCTCGCTCTCTCTTCTTGTTCTCTTCGTTCTATCTTGGGTCTCAGGAGAGGCTCTGGCAGTGAACCGCCTCATCTAGCCTCGCTATGGCTTTGCTGCCGCTTTGGGAGGCTGAGTTTGAAAGAATGCATTTGAGTTTCATGTAGGAGGAATCGCATCATTGCAGACGGAGGTTTCTGTACAGAGCCTTCTGAGAACACACATCCCTCAGATTGTGTTAAATAAAGCAGTTATTAAATGGGCGCAAAAGGGCGACAATCTGTTTCCAAAACTGGGAAGTTCTGCTGCAGAGCAAGGCTTCCCTTTTCTTTTTGGAATGACTGGCGGGGCTTTGCCACTGCAGTATTACAATACAGCCATATTAAAAAGGTCTCCCAAGCTTAAGCCCTCCACGAATGCAGCTTTGCTCTTATTGGACTCCCCAGCTCAAACGCTTTTTTGCAAGGTTCTTACAGTGCATTTCAAATGTACACCTTATACATTTTGACCCCTTTCATGCTTGATGCCATGCTCTTCTGTCTGTTTAGACCTCTGGACAGTTGATAGATTTCAATCCAGAAAGCAAGAAGGAAGGGGTGTTCCTAGGGCAGATAGATTTTTGCAACAGGTCCTTGTGTCTGAGGCATCGCATAATGGATCACTCCAGCTTTGAGTGACCCGTGGCTCCAGTCTCTGTATTGGCCACCCAGTCTGGCTTGGATCGGGTGGTCTCTAAAAATCCTGCAGTGCTGACATTAGCTGGTTCCAAATTGTATGGCTTTTTTTTTCCTGTCTGAGCTGAGCAAGAAGAGTAGCTGAGCGGTGCAATGTGACAGCAATGTTGGCACCGCACTCCCAGTGGAAAGAGATGGGGGCTGGCTGGGACTTATTAGCAAATCAGAATGGCCCAGCTGGAAGACTGCCTAGTGATACTGGTGTCCAGAGACAGCTGCTCATCACAGGCTCCTTTTGCCTTTTTCAAAAGGAAGGGTCACCATTCAGACCTCAATCTTTACAAGTTTGTTTTGGTTTTTTTTTCTCTAGAGGATGGACTCAGACACTTGGCCTTGCAGCAACCACATTTGTTGGTCAAACTCTTGGTCTGGCAAAGGCCTTAATTATTTTCTCTAAAATTGATTTTTTTCCTATAGGAAGAAAAGAAAGATGAGAGAGAGGAAAAGGAGAGGGTGGATTAGCAGAGGTAAGAGAAATATAGAAGGACAAAGATAGCTTATGCCTTTAGACATAGCAAGGAGGGAGAAAGAGGAGGAGGAAGAAGAGGAAGACGTAGGAAGGATCAAGAAAACAGAGAGGAGAACACTATTACTAAAAGACAAAATAGCGCTCAGAAAAAGACCTGTTTTACCATTTGGCTTGGAAAAAATGTCTGGGACAAACCTCAAACTGTGGATACCCAGCTTGCCACTTGTATCTTGGCATTGATATAATCCAGCAATAACTCCGACACTGTGCATCACAGACAATGTTTCATTTGGATTATCATATCTTCCACAAGTGTGGACTTCAAGTGTGCGTGTGTGTATGTGTTTGTGTGTGTGTGTGTGGTGGGAGGGGGCAGGCAGGGTTGTGCTTGTCTTATTCAAGTGAGAGGATTTCATTCTGGACAGTTATCCAAATAACTTCAGAGGAACTCTTCCTGTGCTTTTAGTTTTTCTCACAGAATAAATAAGTGTTTAAAAGTTTTATTATTTATGTATGTATTTAATGTTGAGTTCATAAAGAAAAATGAAGGGAATAGCAAAAGAAATGTCCTTGAATGCCATCTAGACTTCAAGTGATAGAAAAGTGATTTCAAGTTATATTTCCTCTAGCCTCCTTATCTAAATTTTTGGATCATCTTCTGAACCTTCCATCTCCCAGTCTCAGGATGGACCCTTCCACAATTGTGATATAATCTTTCTAAAATGTGGCTTTGATCATGTTCCTTCTCAGATAAAAAAAAAGGTTTTTCTATTGCCTAAAGCATATTATTTAAAAATTTGACCACAGACTTCAAGGCTTTTCACTGTCTGGACTTTCACAAGGGAGGGCATCCCTCCCTCCCTCCCTCCCTCCCTCCCTCCCTCCCTCCCTCCCTCCCTCTCTCTGTCCCTCTGTCCCTCTGTCCTTCTGTCCTTCTGTCCCTCCCTCTGTCCCTCTGTCCCTCCCTTCCTCCCTCCCCCTCTCCCTCACTTCTTCCCTTCCTTCTTCCCAATAGTTAGCCAGCATGTTCTCTCTCTCTCTCACACACACACACACATTTGCACGCATTCTATTTCATACCAATTTTACATATGCATTTTCACATCTACCAAAGCTCAGACACCTTTACAGCCAGCATCATGTCTCCTCCCCTCCCCCACGGACACGCACATGAATAGAGCTAGTGCTCTGTATTCGGCCCTCAGGGTCTATCTCACAATAGCCATCCATAAACGTGTGCAGTGTTCCAACCACATTTGTGTCCCACATGTACCCTTGAACCTTTGCAGGGACTGTTTGTTTTCTGTCTGGAAAATACATTCCTAACCCCTGGTCTGGTGAGTTCTATTCATCTCTCAGAATCTGCCTTACAAATGACATCCAGTCTTTTCCTCAGGAAGCTCATGCTCCCTCCACCCTCTTTATATACCCCTCCCCCCCACAACTCTATGTTCTAAGTTTCTCCCAGCAGACCAAGCATTCCTTCAAAGGAGGGGACAATCCCTTTTCCTTGTCCATCCTAGGGCCTCACTCTGTTCTTAACACAAAAATGTGAAAGTGATGTTTGATGACTACACTTATTCTAGAATCTTTCTGAAGAATAATTAACATCCTTTTTCTCATTTATTATTTTATTTTTTCTTCTTGTTAATATGAGCTTTAAAAATTCAAATGATACAGACATATTTATAGTAAAAGCAACATTCCTCCCACTCACCTAAAGACTTAACTCTAATCAACTACATTTTCAGATTCTTCATAGAAATCACGATATATATGCAGGAAGTATACAAGAGCTAAGGAATATATGAACAACATTACTGGGGTTATTTTTTTTAATTTATTTTGTCCAGTCCTGGGCCGTGAACTCAGGGCCTGAGCACTGTCCCTGGCTTCTTTTTGCTCAAGGCTACCACTCTGCCACTTGAGCCACAGCGCCACTTCTGGCCATTTTCTGTATATGTGGTGCTGAGGAATCGAACCCAGGGCCTCATGTATATGAGGCAAGCACTCTTGCCACTAGGCCATATTCCCAGCCCCCACTGGGGTTATTTTTAAGTAGTATGAACACTAACATAACTTGAATTTATGTTTTTAAATTACATTTAATAGATTGCTTTACTGATCTCACCACCACAGCCCTATGTTTTGTGTTATAATTCTGTTTTACAGAAAAGAAAAGCTAGGCTCTAAGATGGTATATAAACTTTCCATGTAAGAAAGGGATAGGACAATGGGGTCTGGATTGGAACCTGCATTGCCTTCATTAGATTGCCTCAATTCTTTTTACTTTATGTTCTGAATAGATCTTTGTTCACCCAGAGACAAGTCTTCAACCTAAGCTTTGTATACCAAATATTTGCTCAGAGCTTAAGTTTATTCAGCAATTAGCTCATGTCTTCACAAGTGTCCTTCCAAATAGGTGTCGTTTTCCTTTTACAGATGAGAAAGAGAGATGCATATGAGAAGTTGTATCTACTCTGGCCAGACCCTAGAACCAGGAATACTTGGACAGTGCCAAACTCAAGTCTTTGGGTCAAGAGCTTATTCTGTATCAGTAGATGTCAATTGTGATTCCAGAAAGGAATAGGTTGCCCCTGTCTTTATTTTATTTTATTTATTTATTTTTTTGGCCAGTCCTGGGGCTTGGACTCTAGGCCTGAGCACTGTCCCTGGCTTCTTTTTGCTCAAGGCTAGCACTCTGCCACTTGAGCCACAGCGCCACTTCTGGCCATTTTCTGTATATGTGGTGCTGGGGAATCAAACCCAGGGCCTCATGTATATGAGGCAGGCACTCTTGGCACTAGGCCATATCCCCAGCCCCCCTGTCTTTATTTTAAGATGGTGACTTAATGGGTAGATGGGGTTTTTCTTGAAGCAGGGTGGACTTTGCTGGCACTCATGTCTGGAGACTATAATAATAGACATATCCTTATTTTCTGGGATGGTTACATGGAAAGATCCATTCTTCGGTCTCTCAGTCTACTGAATGGCATGCCTAAAATCATCTTAGATTCAGAACCATGGACAGGGAGTGTTTGGCTGAAGACTCAGGTGGATGTTGCTTGTGATTTTGTTAGATATATTATGAAACCTGATGACATACTTGAAAACTCAGATGTTTAGGTAGTTGGTGAGGCAGTTATTGAGATTTTAATGGCTAGAGAAGTTAATCAAAGATCTAAGACATTGAGTGACTTGTTTTAGCAAGTGCTCAAGTCTTTTTAACTCCAAAGATTATACTCCTTTCACCTTACTATCGTTCTTTTGGGTTACTAATGCAGTCGGGTGACACAACAGAGCCAGATCTTGAAGAACCTTTTGTCTAACCAATTTCTTTCAGAAAGGGAACATTTACTGTTCTGAACACTTTGATATATTGACTTGTTTCATCTTTACACTCCTCAGGTAAGGAATGTGACATGCAGGGAAATAGGACAGGTGGGGTTTTAATACAAGTAGTATATGGGTCTTTGCTGCTTGATTGTACAAGAATCTTGGAGTTGTGTAAAACATCAGAGTTACTTAGCAGTGCAACCATTGTTTTCCTTGTCCTTGTTGGTGAGTTCATAACAGCTATCTTTTCTGAGTGTCTACTTTGTGACTATGGGAACTTTTCAGGTTACACCATCATTCATCAACAATCTCCTGTTTCCATATAAAGAAACTGGGCCTCCCTGGTTTTGAACCAGGGCTGAGAATCACATGCCCAGTGAGATTAGTGTGGCATTGGGAACATGTGGGTGTGGTCTTAATAGTTGGTTCTCATTTTCTGCCTATATACAGCTTTTCACTGATCATTTTTACCATATTTAACACCCAGTAAAGTATGAGATGCTGACATTTTCCTTGTATTTTTCTCATTGCTAATCTAAGTGTGCAGTAGGATCTTAGTTTAAAAAGACATAGCCTTTGCATCTCAGCAACCTGAGTTTTCTCAACTACGACACTGTCAAGTGTATTTTCTGCGTATTTCTTTCAAATCCCTGGGAATTAAATAATAATATTACCTGCCATGTATCCTAGTAGGGTAGTGGAGATATGAGTAGGGATCCTTATGATTCGGATCACCATTCTGAGAGAAAAAGATACCTTGCAAAAGATAGAACAGAGTGTATCTCAGATTGAAATGAATTACCTTGGGCCACAGTGTAACTCTTACTGGAAGAAGGAAGTAACCATTGCTTAATCACACTTGGGCTCTTTCCTTGGTGATAGTACACAGATCCTATATCATTAAAAGGTGTCCACTTGGGATTTGTGAAACAGACACATTGCAGAGGGCTGGAGACCCAGTGATATAAGATATCCTTTTAATTTAATGCAAAGCACATGTTGTTCATATCTCAAAGGGTACAGGCAAAATTAAACAAGGGTAAATACCAAATAAAGAATTCATCTGTATTTATAGGCTTTTAAAAATTGATTTATTTATTGTCAAAGTGATGTACAGAGGGCTTACAGTTTCATATGTAAGGCAGTGAGTACATTTCTTATCAAACTTGTTGCCTCCTCCCTCATTTTTTCTCCCTCATAGGCTTTTAATAAATAAGAACTAAATACTTTTTTCTGAAATGAGCTCTGAGTGATAGGTCCTAAGACTTCTTATTTAGTTAACTTGCGGACTACAGCTTCTTTGTCTTTCCAAATGATTCTTTTTTTTTTTTTTTGAGGCTTGAGCTTAGATCTTTAGTGACATTTTCTCCAAGCAAATATTTACAGCCAAGTTGGAAACTGACAGGAAGGAGGGTTTAAAATGAAAATGTTAACCAAACTAAAGTTTACGTCTCAGTGCAACACATGGTATCACCAAGGACAGAGTTCTAGGAACTCAAAATATTTGTCAATTTGTAGAGCTTGAGTAAACCAAGCTGTTTTGGTCTGTTCGTGTTAATTCTAAAACTCGATTTTTATACATGCGTTGTGGTGACCATTTCCACTTCCTTACTGATTGAGTCGATAATGACCATGAAGCGTGGGTATTTGCTTTTACTTCTTTATATTCTGCTCCAGATTTGGGGTGGGGAGGGAGGGCTTTTGCAGAGTTTATAGCTCATATATACTGTCATCTCCAAATTTGCAGTAATGCACCTTTTCCTGCCTGGAACATCTCTATTCAAGTTTCCTCTTAATCCAATAGTTTCTGAAAGCATGACCTACATGAGGCTTTCTTAGATCACTCCACTCAGTATTGACCAATAGAGACATTGATTGTTTTGATCATTTTATTGTGCGTTTAGCATCATGTAAATAATGAAAGTTAGCAGTAAAACATATGAAAGTATAGGAAAATAAAAGGCATTGGCAAAGAACACTTGATATTCCAGTTCTTTCTATTATTAATCATTTTGTGTTTATCTTTTTATTTAGCTATCTACATATATGTTCATATGTATACATATATACATTTATATACACAAACAACATATAATAGAATAATTTTATATAGGTCTGCTTTATTGTACCATTTATTCTATAACTTATTTTTTTAAACTTTCTTTAACAAAATTTAAAGTGATCTTTAAGTTAGTTGTACAGAAGGATTTCAGCCCAACATGAATTTCTGAATACAATGCATCTGGATCAATGTCATGCCTTCCTCTGTTCTCACCATCTCTAACAACCCCATTATGCCTCAAGTGGACATCTGTTGCTTTTTGCCATTCCTGGGGCTTGAACTCAGGGCCTGAGTACTGTCTCTGGCTTCTTTTGCTCAAGGCTAGCACTCTACCCACTTGAGCCATAGCACCAATTCTGACTTTTTCTGTTTATGTAGTATTGAGTCCCTGAGTTCAAGGACTGGCAAAAAATAAATAATTGCTATGAACAATGCCTATAAATGAGCATTTTTGTACATTTTCCATTTGTATTGTTTTCTTTGTGAGAATATGTGGAGTTTAAATTTTCATTTTTAGATTCTCAGAAGTAACTTTTCAGAGCTGAAGGATAGTCCTTCTTGTTAAGTTGTAGTAACTGGCCCCATGGGCTCACTACATTTCCCTTAGCATGTATACAGTAGCCTGTCCCCCTCACCCCCTTCCTTGATGACAGTGCATACACTTATCCTTTTCAATTCTGCTTGCCAGATACCATGGCGTGATGCCCCATTACTTCCTCCGTGTTTTCCATGCTGGAGCATTTTTTCACATTTATTTTGTAAAGTTTGATTTGCTTCTAGGTGGACTTCCAATTCATCATTTTTGTCTGTTTGGGTAGTTTGTTGTTCCTAAAATCATTTTTGTAATGGATTTTTAAAAATTATAGATGGTGGTTTTTTTTTCTTTCACCCTCATTGCATATAATGTTTCTCCTCTAGAGGTTTGATCCAATGTTATAATGATCCCTTTACTTGACTATGTTCAAGTAAAAGTGTAGATAGAGAATTCAGAACACTGACTACACAGATACAATGTCCAAATATATTTCATTTGATGATAACATGTAAAGTATGAAGAAATATGGCATCACATGAACTGGTATGTATCAAATAAGTAAAGTTTCAAGATGACTAATGTCCTGGAAATATTTATAAATGAATTTCATAGTTGCCTGATTTAAAAAAATATATGAAACTGTAACCTCTCTGTACAACAATTTGACAATAAAATAAAAAAAATATAGTGTGATACAGAAATACCACTGTAAAGATCAATTGTTACAATACATATGATATCCTAAAGGGCTATTGAAGGAGATAAGATTAACACTATATATGAACATTCACAGACACAAAGGTATGGATTTTAAGTTTCTCATAGCTACTTTTCAATATTCTTGCAGTCTTTTCACTCACTGTCAAATTTTACTTCCTTGTCTTGGTGTTATCAGCGTATCTGCCTTTACCATCAAGCATCTTCCTTTTCTATTCATCTTTGTATTGATTGTGGACTAATAATATCAAGAACTATATTTGTTGAATATATGGGGGATGAGAAGATCCCTTAAGCATCAAGTTTTGCCTGGGCGTCATTCTTGTGGAGCTTCTGGCAAAAAAATAATTGTAGCTACTTAAGGGCATTTTTTTTGTTTACTTATGACAATTCTGGAAAAATGGAGGTAGCTCAGGTAATTAGCATGTTGGCCCAATTGCTTATAACCAACACTACAAAAGCATAATGATGAAAATGCATTTCTCAACCTTGTAAAAGCCTGAGTGTATAGGGAGGCTTTAAGCCATATCCTCATTCTGACTGGCAGGTGGGTACAGAGAAAGGAGAAGTGAAGAGGATGTCCCCATTTTTTTAGGCTCATGGCCAAAAGTCACACTCATAATTTAATGCAACATCTTCACTCCTATGAGAAGAAAAAGTAAGGGATATTGTCTCTATTCTAAGTAGACAAGATCCAGAACTGAGGTTTTAGTTTTAGAGTCAGGGAAGAATGGATATTGGTTGTCACACCATGCAATCTCTGTGAGTTTTCATTTTGGGTGTTTTGTGAACTGGTTTATAAGGTTGTCAGGACCTGTGTGCAGGGTAGAACATCCTACTTCTTTCAGACCACTGGTATGTGGAATTGTTTTTAGTGATAGAAAATGTATGCCAGAGAATTGAACCAGCTGATAACATTAGGCTCAGAATCTTTACGTGTTTTGGCTGAATTTTCTGTAACTTAGTTCATGTTCTGTTGAGTCCTTTATCATTCCACTGTGAGTTGGTTATTTACAGCTCATATTCACATCTCATTTTCACTCCTGAGAGGTTCAGGTGTGGAGACCACATGCTTTGTGAGCAGGTGTGTTGGGACAACTCATTGGGAGTCGAGGGTGAAATCAGCATCCTGCAAATCATAGAACTGAGTTGAGGGGTTGAGATTATGGCCGGTGTTTACAACAAGGACCTCCTGGTAATCAAGAGATTGCATCAGAAACTGAGGTTTCTGCACTCCACGGGGTCCCCTTGCCTTTCTGAGTAACACAAAAGCATCCCACCCCTCACTCCAGATTCACTTTGGAACTGGGTTTGCTCTAGCCAAATGACTGATTACAGTGGTTCTCTCTGTTTCCACACTGTTTCCAGAGTAGAAATGTGACTTTGAGGTTGGGGAGAAGATTTCAAGGAATGATAGTTGCACATGCCCTTTCTTCTCCTGAGGTAAAAGCATTTTTTTTTCTTTTCTTTTTTTTTTTTACCATTTACTAGCAACACTGGACTTAGACGAAGTTGAAATGCTGGATCTTGTTTCTGTTAAAGATTTATCAGATAAATAGGTCATACAGCTATATCAGGCTTCCAGAACTTTTTAAATTGCTATCTGTAGGTCTCTTTTGACCCTTGTAGGAGCCAAGTGACCTTGGCTTTGGTGGCATATTTCATGGGAGAGCAGTGAAGGAGGAACTTCTGTGGTCAAAACACTGAAGGAGAGAAGGAAAGGAGCAGCCCTATTGTTTCAAGTAGGTTTATACATCCAGATGATATCATCTAAGCCAAAAAGGATTTATTATGGGATGATGAGTGACCTACAGACTTTTAAGAGGAGCTTAGGAGCCAAACTCAGAGTTCAGAACAGACGCTCATCCTTATCCTATGAATATTAGGTGCACACAACACAGTTTAGAAACCGGACAGCAGGAGGTTCTTTGCTGCATCCAGTGCTGAAGGATGAGCAGATACCTAGAAGGGAAAGTGTGGTATGAAAAAGGAAGAAGAAAGAAAGAAAGAAAGAAAGAAAGAAAGAAAGAAAGAAAGAAAGAAAGAAAGAAAGAAAGAAAGAAAGAAAGAAAGAAAGAAAGGAAGGAAGAAAGAAAGAAAGAAAGAAGGAAGGAAGGAAGGAAGGAAGGAAGAAAGAAAGAAAGAAGGAAGGAAGGAAGAGAAAGGAGGAAGAAATGAAGACAAGCAGGAAAGAAAGAAGGAAAGAGAGAGACATAAAGACAATCTCAGGTACCAAAGCAAGGAAAGGGGGGGGGTACCCCATCTCTCAGGACAAAGGCCCCTAGTTGATCTTCCAGGAAGTTTTCATTATCCAGTATGACATACTAGGAAAGGCAGTGGACTCTGCATATAACTAGTAAGGTGAATTTCTCTATTAATCATGAAGCATACATTATTCTAGTAGAAGAATAACCTCAAGATGAACATAACACCCTTAAGCTAATATTCTTGAATGACCTAGATGTTTTCTTATTTTTTACCTTGGATGTGGGCCAGGGATACAAGTCAGTATCACTGCTTACCTGCACATGCCTCTGTACCACACCTAAGAGACTGTTGCCATGGAGGTGTTCTTGACATTGTCCTTTTGCATTCATCAAGTGTGACTTCAGCCTTGCTTAGGGAGAACAGTGGTCCCCAACAGTTCTTCATCTGAGCAGCCCTAAAAAAATATTATCTACGTAATATATACCTCCTATCCTTTTACTTCAATCTGCCAAGCCTCATGCAGGTATGTCTGCTAATTTCCCTAAATACTTCATGGCCACATTTGATTCCTATACAGAAGCACAAGACAGCACAAAATAGGGATGGCAGGATTTGGAGAGATCTTATATCATGTTTGCTATTGTTACACATGTTTGCTTTGCTTTCTTTTTCTAATTTTACTCCAAATATCAATCAGTCCCTTTCCTCTGGGGAGAATGGGTATTAGATGACACATTTATGACTGTTGGCATAAGTGTTGTCATAAATGTGGTATTCTGTCAGCTTTCTTGTAAGTTGCCAACCCTTGTGTGCAAGGCAAAAGTTGCCCACTTTTTTGTGGAGTGTAAAGCAGTTACTCAACAGAGGTGACTTTATTTGGAATCTTTCTCTTCTGAAGAAAGGAAGTGTTACAAGCACTCTGCTTTTCCTCATTGGAGAGTGGAGTGGAAGCAGGCATATTGTTTGCTTGTCATGGGCTCATGGTAGCCTGAGGCAGAAAACCTTGCCTCAGTTGGAACCCTTTTCCCAAACCTCACACATCTTCAGTGTTTTTTCTCACTCTGTCTCTCTCTTCTGCCTTTCTCTTTTTCTCTTTCTCCTTCTCTCTCTTCTGTCATGGGCTATCCATGGGCTACATCTATTATTAACTGCTAGGGAGATCCTTGCTCATCCCACATGTTCCCATCCTCCACATAGTACGTGGTGATTGTGTAAATGAGTAAAAGAATGAGTGAT
Source organism: Perognathus longimembris pacificus (assembly GCF_023159225.1). Lineage (NCBI taxonomy): Eukaryota > Metazoa > Chordata > Mammalia > Rodentia > Heteromyidae > Perognathus > Perognathus longimembris. The sequence goes on along the minus strand of NC_063167.1, from coordinate 39,595,922 downwards.
AGAGTATGGGTGAAGGACATAAGCTTTGATGTTAACATCCAATTTTGCTACCTTGTAGATGTATAGCTACAGACAAATTAACATCATATTGTGGTTAAATGAAGGCTGAATAAAACAATGCATGTGAAATGCTTATAGAGAATACAGAGGAAGCAATAAAAGTTGGCTAATATTTTGATAATAAGATTATTATATTGTGGGCGGGGAACATGGCCTAGTGGCAAGAGTGCTTGCCTCCTACACATGAAGCTCTCGGTTCAATTCCCCAGCACCACATATATGGAAAATGGCCAGAAGGGGCGCTGTGTCTCAGGTGGCAGAGTGCTAGCCTTGAGTGGGAAGAAGCCAGGGATGGTGCTCAGGCCCTGAGTCCAAGGCCCAGGACTGGCCAAAAAAAAAAAAAAAAAAAAAAAAAAAAAAATTATTATTTTGTGTGTGTATGTGTTGGTCCACCTGGGGCCTGAACTCAGAATCTGGGCCCTATCCCTGAGCAATTTTTGCTCAAGACTGGCTCCCTACCACTTGAGCCACAACTCAAATTCCAGCATGTTTGTGGTTAATTGGAGACAAAAGTCTCATAGACTTCCTTGCCCAGGCCAGCTTTGAACCACCATCCTCAGATCTCAGGTTCTTAAGTAGCTACAAGTGTAGGTGTGAGATAGCAAGGAGTGAGTTGCTAAGATCACTAGCACCTACCTGGCTGATAAGATGATTATTATTATCTCAGCTATCGTATTCAATAAGTAGAAATGATTACTAGAACATTTTCCAGGTGAAAATGTAAAATATGACATTTTCTACCTTCTGTAAACCTTGCTGCAAGGAGCCTTGAAGCCAGCAGTGGCCTGAGAAAAGGGTTGATGACAGACAGAAAGTGTCAGAAGTCACCATCAGGCAAAATCAGTCCCAGAGCAGCTCAGCAGCAGCAGTGGGAGAGACACTTCCTGACATCAGGTCTCAGCAATTGCACTGTCACCAGGATTTTTGCTAACAATTCTGCTTTCTTTACATACTTTTCTCTATTTTTTTCCCTAAAAATAAAGGAAAGGAAAAAAGAAAATGACACGGAGGTGACACAGAACCATTGTCAGGATGCCAGCAAAGGTCAATGTGTTCCAAAGGATTGTCTTGCAAGCATGTATCCTGCTGTGTTCTCTGTGAACACTTGATGTTGAGACAGTAGGAGCTTCAGGCTGATGTCGGAAACCAGCTTGGAGGACGGCAAATGTCTTCTTTGTGCCAAACTCCCAGCAGAGTGTCTTCCGTAGAGATGTATTTCCATCCACACATGTGCAGGATACCTTTTCTAGCTCTCTTGTCCGTGTGGGTCTGCACTTATTAGACTACATTCAATTCAGCAAACATTTAGTGAGCCCCTACTATGTGCAGCAGCACCTCAAAGCCTCTTCTGTGGATGTTTCTCCTACTGCATTAGCATCTCTGCCTTATTAGCAACACATCTTTGTGTAAAAAAAAAAAAATGAAAGAGCCTGGGAAACCCAAGGCCCTAAGATCAAACCCCAATACTTCTGAAAAAAGGTTTGCCTTTGCTGTGCTGAGGTCAAAAGTATAGTGGATTTGGAAATAAAAAGAAGGCTTGGTTTGAACCATGGCATTGGGTTTGTGTGATATGGGGCTGTAGCTGCAGGCCTCCTGTAGCTATTCTCTATATAATAGGTCTCTGACTCTTGCCTTTCTGCTGCATAAAGTTGTGGTCAATCTTCTAAGAGATTATGACAGGAAAATTAAATTGTGAAGGATGAGGCCTGCACACACATGGAAGGGCTTACTACTATTAATAATCATGTGATTTCCATGTTATTACAATAAGCACTTTTGCTTCTCTCCTTTGGGTAAAGAAAATGTTGCCTTTCCCTTGTTTGTTCTTGTTGTTGTTCCTGAGGCAGTGGGTGATACCTTGAGTGAGTGGGTGTTGTATCATCCTCCGGTGTGTCTTTTCCATCCACACCCATCTTGCATCCCAGTGCCTGTCTGAGTGCCTAATATTTTATTTGCTTGCCTTGAAAGGAGGCCATTTGTTCCCTGCTAAATGAGCTGTTACTCCATGCCTTTGTCCCTCAGCACCTGCGGCTGTGTTCGTGGGAGAATCCAGCCATGGCTCTCAGGAGCCTGTTTGAAAAGTTTATTAGGAGAGAGAAAATATTTCTCTGCAGTTGTGCCCTCCCTCCTTGGCCTCAGCTCATTAGTCAGAGCAGGAAGAAGTACCTGAGGGAGGAGGACAGGTCGTAGGGCAAGGGGTGGGCACAGGCCTCCCAACTGCCAGCTTCTGCCTTCCAGCTGGGGGCTGCTCAACAGGTGGCTAATTAGCTCTAATTGGCTGCATCTGGCTGCACGTGGCTGGGGCAGCTTGTATAAGTAGCTGCTGCGGCTGTGCTCCCGTGTTGGGCTCCTGGCCTCTCTGATTCTCCTTGGCCCACAGGTTGGACTCCTCCTCTCAGAGGGGCTGTCTGGGTCCTGTCCATCACAAACTGTCTGCCTATGAGAGGCCGGGAAGAAGCTTCTAGCAGACTCTGGTGTCTACATTTGCTAGAATGTAACAACATGTTAAATCAGCCCTTGAGAATGATTGGGTTTAGCTCATTGGGGATGATGAGGTGGTCCACTGCCAGATGTGGGTTACCTCAGGGGTGGGTTCCTCAGGTCTCTGGTGACATTCTGCTGCTACTACAAGATGATTGTAAGTATTGGAGAGAAAATAAGAGAGATCGTTTGTTAAAATCAGTTCCTCTATTCTTCCTTGGTACACACTCTCCTTGTTCTCCATGGAGGCAAAATGCAGACATGTCACAACCAAGACTGCTCTGGACACCCAGTCTAAATTAGGACATACGTTGTCACCTTCAGGGAATAATTTCACCTCCTTCTCTTTTTTACCTTCATAGTCACAGGTTTAGAAAGTGCTCCCGAGACAAGTTTACAAGGAAGTTTTATGGCTAAGACTTGAGTGTTGGAATCCTAGCTCTGACTAAATATCTGACTTTGAACATGCCATTGGCCACTGTCAGATTTCCATTCCCAAGGCAGAAAAATGGGAATAAGAACTGCATCACCTTTCAGGAGGCTTGTGAACATTAGGGGATATAAACTCTTGGCTATGAGTAATATTTCACTGTATCATAGTTCATTATCATTTTTAAGTTGCTAACCAGTTCTCTACCCACCACACAGATGAGGTATAGGGTGTGTGTGTGTGTGTGTGTGTGTGTGTGTGTGTGTGTAGAGTGGGGAGTGTGATGATGACTAGTCCATTTACACAGCTGGTTGGAAGTGAAACCAATAGCAGAGTCTAATCTTTATCAGCTTTCTACTTTGTGATCCAAATCTGAAAATCAACCTGCCCCATGCTTACTTCCCTTTCAACCAGGTAAATACCCATCCTTCTCTGGCTTCTCTTGTGCTTTGATTCACAGTTTATACTTACAGAATGTAAGAATTCCATGGTTGTGGGGCTGGATAAAGGGCCCAGGATCTGGGTATCTCTGCCTGTGTCATTACATTTCTGTGACTTCTCATTGCTCAGTCCTCTTTGGGAGGTCAGACCCAGGCAGAAGCCCCAGGGATCCATTTCTGTTCCATGTGTGTGCCATGCACTCAGTCTTTTCTGAGCTTTGGAACATTCTGAGAAACATTTGATGAGTGATTTGGAGTTCTTCCAGCTTTCCAGAGCTTTTTTTTTTCCTAGCACACCTGGGTAAATAGACTTGTGTGACCAACAAGGGGAGGTGCATATACTCATTCCATGCTTTCCTGTTCCCTGTTCTGTCCACCGTTGTCCTTTACTCAGACCAGCATATTTGCCCATTAGGTGGACATTTCATCTGTACACAATAGCTTTCTATTCAGTGTGAAAATTTCTTTTTGGAGTGTCTGTTTTCTGCTCAGCCCTGCATTTTCCCATCAGGTCACCCTCAAAACTCTCCCATCCCCTTCTGGAGGCTTGTGGGGAGTGCAGGCAGCAGGTCTGGTTCTATTTTGCTGTCTACTCTAGCCCCCATCCTTGGCAGTAGGGAATCAATAACTACCTGTTAAATAAGGGAAGGAATGAACAAGTGTGGGGTTGAATCCATAGCAGGGGTCAGGCAAGCCTGAGACCCAGTGTAAGCTGATGTCTCTTGCTCTGCTGATGGTTAGCATCAGGCTTAGCCTTTATTTTTCTCATTAAGTTTCAAACCCACCAGTTACCCAATAGTATAATTTTCTAAGTGGTTTTATTTCAGCTCTGCTAATTGAAGAAAACTGAGCTCTTTTTGAAGGCTTACTTTGTGTGTGGCTGTCACTGGCGAGTGTCGAGGCTGGTTGTCAATCACTGACAATAGCTTGCAGTTTTGGAATAATTTAAGTTTAGGTCTTTCTTTCACTCAGACATTCATACTCTGTTACATGTTTTCATACTGTGCTGAGAACAATCTGGGGTGAGAAACTGTCATGTGTTCTGGGAGCTAAAAGGGAGATTTCTTTTCTGATTTCAAGTGCCTGTGGTCCCGGGCTCAGACTTGCTTGCGCTGGAGATGGCTAGTTTAGAGTTAGACTATTTGGATGCTACATTTGAATCCTTTATTTTCCCTACTCACCTCCTAGGGACAACCTTGATACAGTTCGATCAGCTTCACAGCCTATTTCCTTGTACAATTAAAATGAATGTAGATACTTTGCATGAGAGACCATCATGAAAATTAGTGAGAGGATGGAGAGACTGAGATGAGGACAGCCCCCTGGAGAAGCAGCAGTTTTTCTCATCAGCTCCTCCCACTGAGGCCCTGCGCTGCTCTGCATGAGAAGGGTTTGCTGGCCTCCAAAGGAGAATCTATAAGGCCAGTTGGTAGGCCCTGGGGATTAAGCAGACCTGGCTAACAGTCCAGTCTTGCTACTTCACTTGCAGGCCAGGAGACTGAGAAAAATCATATATACCATATATTTCTAGAGTAATGATACCTACTCAGCAAGTTGTTATGGAGACTGAAATTATGTGTACTGCCAGTATAGTCAAGGCTTAATAAATGTATTTCTACTTTTGGGGATGGGAATGTGGCTTATTGGTAGAGTGCTTGCCTAGCATGCATGAAGCCCTGGGTTCTATTCCTCAGTACCACATAAACAGAAAAAGCCAGAAGTGGAGCTGTGACTCAAGTGATAGATCCTTGAGCAAAAGAAGCTCAGGGACAGTGCCTAGGCACTGAGTTTAAGCCCCAGGCCTGACAAAAAAAAGATCTACTTTCTTCCTTTGTATTTTTCATCCTCCTCCTCCTCCTCTTTTTACTCCTCCTCCTTTCTTTTGTCCATGGTCCTGGGATCAAACCCAAGGCCTTACGCATGATAACAGTAGCTATTTACAATTGAGCAACATCCCCAACTTCCTTTTCCTCTCTATATTTTAATTCACTCAATTTCCACTAGGGAATTGAAAGGGGGAAAAAACGAGAAAGTTGGTTAAGAATATTTTCCCTATTCTTTGCTTCACATTAGAGATACAAGCATATCAGCATTTAACCAAAATCACTAGTCACACCTCCACCCAACATCTTTGTTGACTCAGAAGTTATTTATTGAGCAGCTACTGTGTTTTGGAACACAGCACCAAAACAAACATTGCTTTCCTCTGATACTTAGTGGGGTAGGGGGTGGGAGGTGTCAACAGATAGATACCAAAATGGGAAGAGAAAGAAATCAGGAACAAAGAGTCTGCTTTTTATAAGTGAGTAGGCAGAGGAGGCTGCTTGGAGGAGGTGATAGTTGAGCAAAGCCCTTCCTCTTTCCTGCTTCTACAGGCAGTGTCATCCTTTTCATTTGCCATTCTACCTCTGTCAGCAAATTATAAAACATTCTACTCAGACCACACCTGCTAATGTCTCAGTCCATGCTCTGAGACAGAATTGGTTGCAATTGGTCAGAGTTGAGATAGAGCTGTTTGTTTCCTCTTACTGCTCTTGCTTATTACCTTTGTTTCTCCCTCTCTCAGTATATTCATTTTGACTATCCCATCCTTTCCTTGTGCTCTCCACGACCATGGGTTGTTCATCCTTTGAGCTTTAGTGCCAGGCATGGTGCTGAGCACAGAGTAGGTTCATTACTGGTATGTGGAGGGAGTGAAGTAGGTAGTGCATGATTGACTTAGGTGCCAGGACATCCTCACCACTTTTAAAGATGGGGACAGTTGGCTTCAGTTTTGTGCCAAGGAAGCCACTCAGCTCCTGTGATATGTGTTGCTGGGCTCTGGTCGCCTCCCCTGGCATGGGGGGTCAGGCTCTACTCTACTCTAATCGCTCCCTTTCTCACCCTCTCCCCTGGTCACCCAACCTGCAGGTAAGGCCAGAGTGGAGTGGGGGCCTCAGGAAAGACCTCAGGTGCACGTGGCCGTACAAGATCTCTTGTCCTCCCTCCTTACCCTGGAAGGAAGCCAGGTGTACGCGGAGTCTCGGAGACAGCTTCAAGAGCAAATCTGATTTAATAAGGGAGTGGCTAACAGTTGATATAGTAGGGGTGACGAGAAAAGGGGTGATTGACCAAGAGCTGGCATAGGCTCGTGAGCTTGTCGTAAGACCCCCTCATGAGCTAAGGTCATCTGGATAGCACCACCCCATGGGCAAAGCCCGCAAGAATGGGGAGCACATGGGCTGGCGAGAAAGTTGGGGGGCTGGTCGCAAAGCCAGTTCTTCTGGTTCCAGACCCAGAGAATTGTGGCCTGCTTCCGCATTCCCCCAGGGCTGGGGCAAGGGCAGCATCTCGGGAGCGCTCTCCTCTGCCCTTCCCCCTCAAGGCCAAAGCTGAACCCCAACAATGTGTGTGGTCTCAGAGCAGGTGGGTGCTGTTTCTGTGAGCTAAACAGGCTAAACACGTCTAGCTCCATGGCCTGGAACGATTCCATCCACATTCACCATTGATGTCTAGTGGGCACAGTCTCCTCACCCATCCTACTGTTTATGGGACTGGGAAATTTACTTACTTTGGTATATCTCTCCTCTCTATTGGCTTTTAGCTGAAATTAGGGCAGCTAAATATGCCATTTCTTCAACCTCTTGCTGATCCAAAGCCACAAGTGACAACTATCAATATTGAGGAATTCAAAAACAAAATTAAAACAGCACAAAATAGGTTTAGAGATAGATTTTTCAGTGTGTGTGTGTGTGTGTGTGTGTGTGTGTGTGTGTGTGTGTGTGTGCTATTATTAGTGTTTGAACTCAGGGCCCTGAGCTCTGCATTGGCTTTTTCTCTCAGCAATTAGAATATTCTTAGGCTGTAAAACATTGACAACAAATGAAGAGTTCAGTTTCATGTCTAGTCCCTCCCCTTACTGACTAGGTGATCTTGCCTGACTTACTCACTCTTTGTAGACTTGGTTTCTTATATATGCAATAGACATAGCAAGAAGAATAAAGAGCACAGAGTCTTACCATGAGTCAGGTTCTCTCCTAAGTACTTTCCCCAGGCCAAGCAGAGGAGGCCCCAGCACAGAGAGGTTAAGTAGCTTGCTGAAGGTCACATAGTTAAGAAGAGGCACAGGTAGAATTAAAACCAGTATATTTGGTTTTGGGGTCTGCAATCTTAAACCACTGATGACCATGAAGCTATAATTCTACTTTGTAACACTGTTCAGGGTTTTACAGAGACAGCAAGCACAGAGAGTGTGTGCGATGTTATGGATGGCCAATCGATATTTGTGTTACACCCTGAGAAACTCAGCCATGATGAGGCTTAGTAACCACTCATTTTGCTACTACATTTGGCCGCGTGAAATGGTGGTTTTCAGGATCAGGTATTTATCTGTAGCTGTTGTCTTCCTGCAAATGCAAGCAGTCACAAGTCAGATGCCAGAATCCATTGGGTCCTTCTAAGAGGGTGTCACTTTGTCCTTTGTATTGGTTCTTTGTTAACAGTCAAGCCATTGGAGGGGGCTGGTTGGCTGAAAGCCTGTCCTTTCAATATGGACTTGGGCTTTGTCACAGGGCTGGGCCCTTTCTGAATGCAAGAAGGCAGGGTCAGGCCTGCAATTTTCTCTGGCTCCATTCCTCTAAGCCTGGGAGTCTCAGGAGGTGTGGGGACTTGTGGTGACCTCCAGCCCAGCTGGCGATTACACACAAAGCTGAAAGTGATTTTTTAAAGTCTCCTCGCCATTTTGCTCTCTCTTTAAAAATTAAATGCCTGACGAGTCATTTTATTCCCAGACTGGCTGGCCTTTAGCAGGATGTCTTGGAAGTGAGGGATGTCTGATTGCTTCTTGACCTGGGTAGTTTTCAGAGGTGAGAAAGGCCAGAGGGAGGGAGAGTGACCCCTTCCTTTTTGTCAACTTAATGAAAAACAAAACAAAGATATCAGTCTTGATGGTTGAGTTTCATAGTGAGGGAGACACAGAAAGATCCAGAGGCAGCAACACAATCTGACTGTGAAGAGGTCTGCCTGGCAGGTTACAACACACACTTGCCTGGAGGCAGGGAGGCCTGATTTTCTCTATCTGCTCCTGTGGTTATGGGTATGGTACTAACCCTTTTTTGGTTGTTGGTGGAAGTGGTACTGAAGGTTGAACTCAGGATTTTCTGTCTTACAGGTTGGTACAATTCTTCTGAGCCATGCCTCCAGCCCTGTTTTATACATTGATTATTTCTAGGATAGGGTTTTGTTTCCCACTGGGCATGTGCCTGAACCACAATCCTCCTGTTTCCTGTCATTTCTAGAATCACAGGTAAGCATCACTACATGTATCATTTCTCTGTGGAGACAGAGTCTTATAGACTTCTCTGCTCAGACTGGTCTACAACCACAATCCTCCAGGTCTCAGCCTACCATACACCTTGGTATGATACAGCTATGGAATATTAAGGGGGTCTCACAAACTTTTCTGGCTGAGCTGGCCTTGAACCACAATCCTCCTGTTTTCAGCTCTCTAAAGTAGCTAGGATTTCAGGAATGAGCCACTAGTGCATATCACTGTACAGACCTCTTTGAAGGTATTAGATTCCATGGTTTATGTAGTAGAGTGGTTGAAAGTGAATTTGCTTATGATTTTTTTGTCTACTCCTTACCTGGATAACTTGAGTAAGTTTCTCACCTCTCTGAACCTAGGTGATTCAGGTTACATCTGTGTTATGAGGACCTTGGACATGAGACTTGTAATCCTCAGCCTTTCTCTGCTTCTTTGCCTGGCTACTTTCATGTTTCTCCCTTGAGACTCAACTATAAGCTACTCTTGAGTGGAAAATTTTCCCTACTGCTCATGTACATCAAAGTAAATGAAGATGCCTCATCTGTGTGTTGCTATTGCAAGCACTCATACATTTGCTGACGTATGCAGAATGTAGTGGAGGGAAGAGATGGGATATGGGAAACTAGTCTCAGAAGGGCTGGGACTAGCTGTTTTGGGTACAAATCAAAGCCCCTCTATCCACAAGCCCCTGCCTTACACTCCATTCTTAAAGGCCCAACAGAGCTTTCTTGGTTTATTTTCTTTCCTGTAACATTGGTGACTTTCCATGGTAGCTTTGGCCTTTAATGCACTGGGTGCCAGAGAAGAACAGGGACCCCAATGTGCTGTGGGTGGGGAACTTGAGGAATGTCCTGGACGTGTCTTCCTTAGCTGAACATCATTTTACCAGTGCTCTCCTTTGCTACTGAAATGTTTCTAAATTTCACTGTAATCCGGAATGTGCTACTCCCCATCCAGCCTGGAATACCTTGCCCATCCAAACTTCCTCTGGTCATCAATGCCCTCCTGGAGTTTGGCTATCTCCATTCACCGTTTCCATGCTAACCTAAATGTTTGTAACCTCGGTTCTTCCTGATCTCAGGCAATCTGTGCACCTAGAATCCTAAAGATGCTTATTTGGTTTGGCTGCCTCCCTTTTCCTCTGCTTTTCCCTTTCTCCTTTGCACATGCTTGACCTGTCCTATGAGATTCTAAAATTTTTAAAGAGAGAATAGACTCTCTCCCAGCCATTTATGCATTTGAAAGAACCCCAATTGTAGTTGGCTATGCAATCTTAGACAAAAAGTCAACATTTTTGAGTGGCAACTGAAGCTCGCTCCACCTCTATAAATTAGGGTAATTTTATCTGCCTTACAGAATGCTTGTGAGACTTAAATAAGCCCATATAGCATGGAGGGCTGTATCTGGCACTTATGGTCAATCTCTAAGTGTTATCAATAAACACCGAATTTCTCCAGTTTTTCATCTTCTCTGAGGATGAGGCCAGAATCTAAGCAAAGATGGATGCCATTAGGAGGCATGTGGTCCTAGTCTAAAACCTACCTTACGATGTCTAGAAGACGTAATTTTTACTTCCACAAATCAGTTTTCTCATCTGTGAAGATGACAACAGAACCTATCTCATAAGGGCCATACAAGATCATTTACATTTGGCAAAATGTCTTGCACTGAGAAAGCCAATGAAGGCCAGTTTCCTGTGGGGAGGTCTATTTGATTTAGTTTGAATTCTTGGCAGTGCCTTCTTGTTGCAGCTGCTAAGATGAGACAGCCGACGATGCTGTAAATTCCCACCACACCTTGATAGTCAGAGGAGTGCAAGGTAGTAGGAAGAACTGGATGACTACATACCCACTGTTACGGTTTGCGTATTAATTGTCTACTAAAAGTTAGAAGACTCTCTTCATGAATTGAAGGTTTGGTACTTATGTGATGGCACTATTGGGAGGAGGCAGAAACTTTAAGAGGCAGGGCCTCGCTGGAAGAATGCAGTCTATTGGGTTTTATCTTTAAAGGACAAGGTGGTACTCTGGCCTCTTTTCCAAGCTCTCCTTGCTTGCTGGCCACCTTGCTAGTTTTACCATACTATGCACCATATTGCTCTACCTCATGTAAGACACAAATAAATGAAGTCAAGTGACTGCAGGCCCCGAACAAAAGGGTCATTGACCATGGATTGAAACCATGAGCCAAAATGACCCTTTTTTCCCTTTAAGTTGTTTAATTCTATTACTTTGTGACAGCAATAGAAAGCTGACTAACATACACATATTGAACCTGCACCCTCAGCCTTGTTCATTTATGGCATTCAGAATGTAAACATATTACGGCCTCCATTTTACCATCTGGGAAGTGGAATAATAATACATACCTTTAAGAGCTGTCACCAAAATAAATGACAAACAAACCCCTAGTTTCATAATATCAGAAATCAATTTTTGGACTGAAAAGAGTGGCATGGTATGAAGAAAAAGTTATATGTTTACTGTTAACATTCTTATTTCAGTCAGCCGAGCAACATTAGTATTACATTTCTCAGCCACACTGAACTGGAACTGAGAAAATCCCCAACATCTGATGAATAGACTATTAGTGATCAATGGAGATACCATGAGTTTAGAGGTTATCAGAGCTCATGTTCTAGTTGTTGGCAGAGTCAGACCTATGTCAGTGTATGTAGGCCTGAAGTAATCAAGAGCTGGAAATAAGCATTCAGAAGGCCTGGCCAGATTTTAGCATCACCCATGTCAACCACTTCATCTCACTGAGCTTCAGTTGTGGGTTTATTTTTGTTATTTTTAAGTCTACTAAATGAAGGTGAACAGTTCATACTTTTCCTACTCCCTCTCCCTTTCTTTCTCTCTGTCTCTCTGTCTTCTCTCTCTGTACCAGAACTAGAGCTTGAACTTAGGAGTATGGGCACTGTCCCTTAGCATTTCTCCCTCAAGGCTGGGGTTCTATGCTCTACCTCTTACAGGACAATTTCTACTTCTGGCTTTTTGCTAGTTAATTGGAGATAAGAGTCTTTTGGACTTCTTTGCCTGGGTTGGCTTTGAACTGTGATCCTCAGATCTCAGGCCTCTGAAAGTTAGGGTTTCAGATGTGAGCCACTAGCACCCAGTGCCTTTCCTACTTTTTAAGGCCTTTGTGTGACAAATGAAAGGATTAATGCTAAATTGCTGGGGTCACTATGACATGGAACATGCTATGACATTTCAGTGTGTCTCCACTGCTCTAAGAGATCTCGCGAGAGTTGATTGTTATTTGTGTTTACTCTGTGCTTATAATACTACCACTCAGAGATGCTCACTAGCTAGTAATGGACAAATAAGACAGTGTTGCTGTTCATGTTATTAATAAACTTCATTGCTTTTAGCCTAAATTCCTTGCCAATATTTTCTTAAAGTACTGTTCCTTTAATGAGATAATCTTGCCACTGTAGTGATCCAGGCTGCTAGGACTACTATTTGTTTCTATTTTTAAAACACTATCTGGTTTTTGAGCCCTTGTTTTAGGCACTTAATGAGTTCTTTTTAATACTCAATGACCGTCTGTGTGGTAGATAGGGAAACCAGGCTCATGGTACCAAGGGAAGTGTTCAAGGATACATTATATGCATGGAAGAATGAGGACCTAGTGGGTCTGATTGCAGTTTCCAGGGTCTCCCCAATTCCTTACTGAAAGCCCTACAAGGAGCCCACCTGTTCTCAAATGACCACAATGAAGCTGTAGCTTCTCCTGTGCGTGGATTAGAAGCAATCCCCACTTTGGGAATGCCAAAGCTGGGTGGAGTAGGCAGGCCAAGGTAAAGAGCCAGGAAAGCAATTCTTCTTTCAAAGAAAGAAGTCTGTATTTGGATTCTTTGTTTTTTTTTTTTTTTTTTTCCACATCCAACCCGGCAGAAAATTGGTTTGCCGAAGATGTAGGTCGTGCTCTGGCCCCGGCATCTGGACGCCTTATATTGTACACTATATTACCAGAGTAATATCGTGCACTTTATTAGCACCAGCAGGATTTGGGATCCCCATGGGGACTGTTCTTTGCTGTCAGCTGTATAAGGCCATTTAATCTCCTTTATCAGATCTGGGGCTGCCTCCCCCACCCGCACCTCTTCCTGCAGACCAATAAAGAGAATTTCTTCAGATTCATTGGTCTGAAAAGGAGCTTTTAAATACTCCTCCAGCAGCTCCCCCCTCAATGCCTGTATCTAATAAGCAAGCAAACCAAGAAAGTGTCAATGCCTTGAAGATCTGCTTTGTGCAATTGTGGAGCAATTTTCTCAGGAAACTTGTAATTGGAATTGCATTTTCCTTGGGCAGAGACTGGAGGAAAGAATTTTCTGCTTACACCTAGGGAGGTCTTGTTTCACCCAGGCACTGGGACCTTTGGGGGCAAGGTTAGCATTCTTTCATCAGAAACGCAGCTGCTGCATCTTTGATTCTAGTTAAGAGAAATGGTTAGGAGGATCTTGTGAGAAAGGAGAAATTCCTCTGGACAGAACTCTGGTATATATCTGGGTGGGTCTTGTTTAACAGAACCAAAAAAGATACTTAGTGTTGAGGAATTTGTGTTCAAATATCCCAGCTTGGTGCTTTTCCCCTGTGCTCTGTGATGTTTCTCTGTGCTCTCTAGCCAGCCCAGGGGTTATTCATACATGACCCCACCTTTAGAGAGAAAACAGTTGCATGGATATGATTTGTATGAGCAAATGTCATCAACCAATATGATTAGCTCTATAGGGTTTCAAAGTGGGCCTTTGGTGAGGCAGGGCACTCAGAAAAGGCATCTGGGAGGAGGCAGCGATCAAGGTGAGTTCATCATTCGGTTGATCTCTTCACTTCAGAGCCTTAGTCTTTATTGTACCCTTTTATATCTTGAAGGAAAATTAACAATATAGTATACACAATGCTTAGCTCCCGGTCTGCCATATAGTAACTTGCATTATTTAAAAGGGATGAAAGAGCAATATAGCAATTTATTTTTTATTGGTATATTAGAATAGGAAAAAATGCTAAATAAAGGTGCAAGAGAGCCATATTAGACTCAAGGCTCTGCTCTTTCTTGCATATGTGACCTTAGTCAAGTCATATCACTTCTCTGAGCATCAGGCTCATTTTCTGTCAAATAGAAATACATTTGAGGGGATGAAGTCAGACAATTAAATGGAAGAAGCTTGCAAATTGCAGGACAAGACATATCTATAAGGAATCCCCCTTTTTTTTTTTTTTTTTTTTTTTTGCCAGTCCTGGGGCTTGGACTCAGGGCCTGAGCACTGTCCTTGGCTTCTTTTTGCTCAAGGCTAGCACTCTGCCACTTGAGCCACAGTGCCACCTCTGGCCATTTTCTGTATATGTGGTGCTGGGGAATCGAACCTAGGGCCTCATGTATACGAGGCAAGCACTCTAGCCATTAGGCCATATCCCCAGCCCCAAGGAATCCCTTTTATTATTACACTCACTGTAGCTAATAGGGAGAGGCAATGTGAAGAGTCAACTCTGTAGGAATAGGAGATTGCTGGGGCCACAGGAGGTGACACAGGATCATCTAGCTCCATGATGATGAATGAGTATATCTGTAGGACATGATTTTTGGTAGCAGTTCTAAACTTTGATGGATGGAAGAGAGACTGAAAACAGTTATGTAGAAAGTACTTCTCCCAAATGCAGTGAGTGAGAGAGAGAGAGAGTCCATTGTCGCTTGTCCTAAATTACACTCTTGTCCTATTAGCTGGACCATCTGCCTAAAGGCTTGTTCCATCAATTAAATACTCATTGTCTCAATCTGAGTGCATTATGTCTATCACTCTACTTGTGAATCTAGCCAGTGTCATGCTAGCTGGAGAATCTTAAGACCTAGGATGAACTTGGGGTACAGTGCTTAGATATCTAAGTTGCATGGGGCTGTGGATTCTATCTGTAACACTGTATACCAAAATTATTCAGTATTGAAATTATGAGACTATGGAATCTGCTGGAGCTACAGAACAGAGATATTTTCATAAGCACAATAGGTTTTTGAGAGAACTGTCAGAATTGGAAGGTTCCAGAACACTTTAAGGAGTGGCATAGTCGTAATTCACAGTCCTGACCACCCTTAGCACAGACCACCCAAATGATGTGACCTTATGTTTACACAGCTCTGCATGGGGACACACTGTGTCAGTGAACCTTAGGCAACTCTGTAAAGTCACCAGAATAATTTTTTTGGCCCTGTCTCACAGATAGAGCGAGAGTTCCAGGGAGGGACAGGAACTCTCCCCTAGCCACAGAGTTAGTGACGAGTAGAGCCAGCACTTGCCTGCTGTGCAGACTCCTTGGCCACCACTTACTGGGGTGTTTCCTGTACTGCAGGCACAACAGTGTCAATGCAACAAAATGTGACATGCTTCATTTGTAAGGATGTGCCAGTGACTGTTCTTTAAGACAAGGTGCCCTCAGAACTTGGTGTCGTTCTTACAGACTGATACAGTATTGAGAATCTGTTTTTTCAATGTAGCTTTTGAATCATTTCCCCAATTGTTTAGGGTCAGGTGTTCATTTTTATGACACTAGTAGCAAATGTGTGTGTGTGTGTGTGTGTGTGTGCACATGTGCACAAAATCTTATCACCCCAGGGGGAAGCAGCTCGACACTGCCAATTTTGGCTCATATTTTCTCGGGCATAATGTAGTTGAGGAGTGAAAGAAGGAAGAAGGAAAGAAGGAAGGAAACAAACATGTATTATGTACATGTGTATATACATTTGTGTATGTGAATGTGTGTATGTATCTTTTGGAAGACTTGATTAACATCAGTATATATGAATAAACAGTTCTCTAAGACTATTTCTGAATTTACAAAAAAAGGAAAAAATCACTTTAATAGCTTTTCACCTGGGCTGGCCAATAATTACAGTAAATCGTGACTTATAAAGGCACTTTTAAAAGGGTACGTATATTAAATATACACACACAGACACATGTGACTCTTGGTTCTATAAGTATGTGGTTCTCAGGAGACCACCACTGAGGAAAAACTGAATGGTAAGGATGCATAGAGTTTTACACTATATTGTGGATGCTAGAGTCATTTTCCCATAATAGTACTCAACTTCCACTATAGACAAGCTACCTTTTGGCAAATCTGAAATTTTTACTTTGTCATATTATGTGACCTTTTAGGGCTGGGAAAGTTGGCATAACTTTTGCTTTGCTTTTTGTCTGCCATTTGCTTTTTCTGAGTCGATCACATGATGTTTTAAACAAAACTGATAGAGCTTCGCTGTGTAAACTGAGTTGCTAGTGCAAGTGCAAGAATTTGAAATTGTTGATTCTGAATTTTCCTCTGATTTTATAGAATTATTAGTTTTGACTGTGCCAGGTCAAAACTACCTGCAAGAAACTTTGAGTAAGACTGGCTTGCTGGGTAGCAAATCTGTGGGAAGGAAGACTTTGCTTATGCTTGCACTTGTTGGGCCCCTCCTTTTTAGCTTATTTTATTGCATATCCCTAGATACTCTGTGAGAGAGCCTCCAGCATCATCATTTTATTTTTTAATTTTTTTCAAATTTTTATTATCAAACTGATGTACAGAGAGGTTACAGTTTCATACGTTAGACATTGGATACATTTCTTGTACTGTTTGTTACATCGTCCCTCATTCCACCCTCCCTCCTCCCCCTTTCCCTTTCCCCCCATGAGGTGTTCAGTTCACTTACACCAAAAAGTTCTGCAAGTATTGCTTTTGTAGTTGTTTGTCTTTTTTTACCCTGTGTCTCTCAAATTTGGTATTCCCTTTCAATTTCCTAGTTCTAATACCAGTATAGACGGTTTCCAATATACTCAGATAAGATTACAGAGATAGTGTAGATACAACCACAGGAAGGTGATACAAGAACAACATCTATAGTAGAAGCTACAGATACACATGGGAAAGTTGAAAGTATTTACAACTGTGATATAACAATTGTTTCCATAACATCGAGTTCATTTCACTTAGTATCATCTTATGTGATCATAAGGGTATAGCTATTGGGTTCTTGTGATCCTCTGCTGTGATTTGCCTAAACCTGTGCTAATTATTCCCAATAAGGGAGACCATAGAGTCATGTTTCTTTGGGTCTGGCTCACTTCACTTAGTATAATTTTTTCCAAGTCCTTCCATTTCCTTACAAATGGGGCAATGTCATTCTTTCTGATAGAGGCATAAAATTCCATTGTGTATATGTACCACATTTTCCTGATCCATTTGTCTACTGAAGGGCATCTGGGTTGGTTCCAGATTCTAGCTATGACAAATTGCGCTGTGATGAACATCGTTGTGCTGGTGGCTTTACTGTGATTTTGTTTGTGGTTTTTTGGATAGATACCCAAGGTGAGTTCTATATTTAGCCTTCTGAGGAATCTCCATACTGCTTGCCAGAGTGGCTGAAGCAGTTTACATTCCCACCAACAATGAAGTAGGGTTCCCTTTTGGCCACATCCCCTCCAACATTTGTTATTGTTAGTTTTCTTGATATATGACATTCTTACTGGGGTGAGATGGAATCTCAATGTTGTTTTGATTTGCATTTATTTTATGGCCAGTGATGTAGAGCACTACTTCTTCGTGTGTCTTGTGGGCATTCTCATTTCATCTTCAGAGAAGTCTCTTTGTAAGTCTTTAGCCCACTTGATGAGGAGGCTATTGGTTCTTTGCGGTTTTGTTTTGGAGGAGGTAATTTTTTTAGTTCTGCATATATTTTAGATATGAGGTCTTTGTCCGTTGAATGGCCGGTAAAGATCTTCTCCCAGTCTGTGGGCTTTCTGTTTATCTTGCAAGCTATGTCCTTTGCCGTGCAGAAGCTCTGCAGTTTGATGCAGTCCCATTTGTCCAACCTTTCTTTGATTTGTAGCCTTTCTGGGTCATTGTTAAGGAAGTTCCGTCCTGCGCCAAGGAGCCCAAGTGTTTCTCCTACTCCTTCCTTTAGTGTTTTCAGGGTGTCTGTTTTGATTTCGAGGTCTTTAATCCATTTGGAATTGATTTTGGTGCAGGGTGATATATAAGTATCTAGTTTTAGTTTGTTGCATGTGTTGAGCCAGTTTTGCCAGCACCATTTGTTAAAGAGGCTATCTTTCTTCCAAACTATTGTTTTAGCTCCTTTATCAAAGATTAAGTAGGCGTAGTTCTGTGGGTTAATTTCTGGGTCTTCAATTCTGTTCCATTGGTCTTCAGGCCTGTCCTGGTGCCAATACCAAGCTGTTTTTATTACTATAGCTTTATAATACAGCTTGAAGTTGGGTATTGTAATTCCTCCAGCACTGTTCTTTCTGCTTAGGATTGTTTTTGCTATTCTAGGTCTTTTATTGTTCCAGATAAATTTCTGGATTGCTTCCTCTATTTCATTAAAAAATGGTGTTGGGATATTAATGGGTATTGCATTGAATTTATAGATAGCCTTTGGCAATATTGCCATTTTGATTATATTAATCTTCCCAATCCAGGAGCACGGGAGATTTTTCCATTTCCTTAGTTCTGACTTAATTTCGTTTTTCAGGCTTTTAAAGTTCTCATCAACGAGGTCTTTCACTTCTTTGGTTAAGGTTATTCCTAGGTATTTTATGTTTTTTGGGGCTATTGTAAAAGGAGTTAGCATCATCATTTTAAATCAGGGATGTGGATTCAGTGGGACAAAGTGACTTACCTGTACTGCAGAGTTGGGAAGGGCAAGTTCCTCAGGAGAGAGTGTCTCAGAGGGCAAAACCACTGCTTTGATCTTGCCATGTGACTTGCTTTATGGCTTCAAAATCTGTAATTTGTTTTACTATGAAACTTAAAAATATCAAGACTCCTTCTTCCTTCTCTCAGAAGAAGCAAATGGCCTTTTGCTTTCCTGGCCTTGTATCACCTGCCTAGAAGAATATATAAAAACCCTCTGTTTCAAGCCAATAGTCCACAGCTGTGATTCCCACTTAAAGCCACACTGAATGCTTTGTGCAGTCATGTCCTCCTGTCTGAATCCCATCAGAACAATAAAATCATGTCACTGGGGTTACCAGTTATTTAAGATAGTTTAACCTTTGGTTGATTCGAATGTGTAGCCAAGATGGAGAATCGCACACCTCGCATCACTGGCCACTCATATAAATGCATTTAAATGTGTTCCTGCAAAGTTTTCACTCACGTTCTTTTAAATACCTCAGTAACAGTGTGACTGCCATCCTGGGATGTAACCAATTTCATTTTTGAGCTACTCTAAATAGAATAAATAGAATAAACTAACAAAAATGGAAACAATCCTAGTTATAGATCAGACAGTGTCAATTATATGATCTCATTTAATTGAAATTGTTTATAGAGGAAACTGAAGCTCACTGATCCCATCATTGAATAAATACTGAACTTACTGCTGCTAAATGAAAGCATACAATCTGTATTAGAGACAGTCACTTATAAATAAGGCAGGCCTGGCTGGACCTGGCTCACAGAAAATTTTCTTCACTTGAGGAAGATATTTGTTAAAAACCAAATTGGGACCCAGGGTATAGCTAAGTGGCTCAGCACTTGTCTAGCATGGGCTAAGTGTTGGCTATGATCCAAAGAACTGCCCCAAGCAAAACAAATCAAAACCCCAAACCCAAGTGCACTTGCAAGTGCTTGCACTTGCTATAGAGGTAAAGCATGGGATGCTGAGTACATTTGTCAAAGGTGGACCTGCTCTGGTGTTTGGGTACAGGCATGAATGAGCAGACAGTGTGAGTGCAGGAAGCTAGGCAGAATTCCTCCATGGAGTACATCTGTGTTGAGTCCTGGAGGAAAAGTGGGAATGGAAGGCCAGGGAAGGGGTGGGGCTGAGCAGATCAAGAAGCAACTGTATGTAGAAGACCCTGGAGCTGGAAAGTGGCCCATGCTGCTGAGGAAGTGCAGGCTGGTGAGCCAAGCCTCAACCACTCAGAACAAAGGTTGAAAGAAATGGGGGTTAGACAGGCTCAACATGGCTCAGTCAGTTTACTCTGAGAAGCCTTTGAAGGGCATCAATGTGGCATAATGCACAGCTAGTCATGAGCTATTTGTAGATGATACCGGCTGCAATGGGATGTGGGTGAATTTGCCTACTACCATTACTCTAAAAATAGGAGAAGCATTTCCTCTGTTTCCTCCTTTGTACATGTGATCTGAGGAATAAGCCCAAACCAGAGACAGCACAATACAGGCTTCCAAAAGGTAAACCTTGTGTGAGGAGGGAAGGGAGGGAGAAAAGAAGAAAAAGAGAAACTCAGGAAACCCAAAAAGGAGCCAGGGTAGCTATGCTCTGAGGTAATGGACCAGTGTTCCTTATTCTGATACTCTTGACACTATGCCCTTAAGGAAAATGTATATGTATTCTAAATTTAAAAATCGAGAAAGCAAGCCTGGTTGACTAGGAACCTCATCTTTACTCCCTTGTAGAAAAACATGCACAATCTAAAAGGGGACTCTACACAAAAGGTGTTGTAGGAAGAGTGGTTATATATCTTTCAGGAAGTTGGGGGATGAATTTTTCTCTGTGTGTATAAAATCCATACATAGAAATCCCTTTTTGGAAATATATATGAACTGAATATTGAGTCTTTGATTTAAATATTTGGCTCTATTGCCTCTTTTTCTCTTCTTTTGCATTTCCTAGTACTCTGTCTCCTGCTACTGGAAACACATAGACACTTTAGTATACTAGCCACTCAGGTGGAACTCGAACCTATGACAGTAAAGTCACTAGCACTCAGTCAATTGGGCTAGGAGTCTTTATTTAGCTGTGCACAGTGTTTGTTCCTCCTCCTCAGGATGGTGAAGAACACCACTGGGCTTCAGTAGGGTTGGGTTTTTAAAGGCAAAAATCACTTGTACCACATGCAGGTGGTCAAGTACCACATGCAAGTGGTCAAGCAAGTTAGGCAAGCAAGCAGTTTACAGAAGCAAGATTTTTTGCAGTTAGGCTAGCAGGATATTAACTTTTAACTCGATTATCTTATTTTCCAGATCAGCATATATTTTGCGAACTTTGTGTCATCCAACAAGAGTTAGTAAATTCCTCATTTTACAACTGAACTCTTTCTAAACACCGCAAGGGAGGGAATTGCTTATCTTTAACCTGTTTGTTTCAGCCAGCAGGGACTTAGTGCTGACTGCTCCAATTGCCAATTTTTCTTCCCTTAATTTGAGAGGGGGAGTCTCACATAATCAACAAGTTTAAGAATCCAGGCCAGATTCAGAGACAGAGGAACTAGCAGACATGGATCTTGTAGGAGATATGGTCCAGAGTACAAACACACTCATGCACAAACCTCCGTGGCCCTTACTCTCCCACATATACACATGCAGCCAGGAAGCAAAACATATTTCAGTTGGCCTGCTTCTAAAATGCAAACTTATATCAGCAGCTTATAGCACTGTAAGCCTGAACCCTCATCTCACTCTCAGAGGTGATGCTGAGTCTTGGTTTTGTTGTCTGGAATGCATGAGTCAGATTGCCCAAATCTTTTTTTGTGTGTCAGGCCTTCTCTCTGTGCTCATCCTGGACTGGAGGATTCACTCACTTAGAAGAGATGGGTGCTGCCTTTTATTTCTGTGCCCCTGACACTTCACCAGACCTCCGCACAGTTGAGTGGTTATTTGTAAGATATATATATATATACATACATACATATATACAGTAATGTGTATAATACATCTACTTTTTATAAATATAAAATAAATTCATGTTGAGTGGCTGAAGAAATGAGTCATGCTACCTCAGTATTTATTACCACCAATTTTTCTATAATGATAGCTTAATATCTCCATTTATTCACTCATTCATTCAAATAGCAGCACATACCAAGTGTCAAGAGTTGGTGTTAGTATTGTGAAAAATGCATATAAAGTCCTTAAAATGTGCTTGTCATGAGAACAAGCATGCTGGGGCTTGAATTCAACACTTTTTGCTGGTCAATTGGAGACAGAGTTTCATAGACATTTTTGCCCAGGCTGGCTTTGAACTATAATTCACATATCTTAGCCTATTAAGTAGGTAGTATTGCAGATTTGGAGCATCAGCACCTGGATGAGACTGGTTGAAAACTGCAAGACATGCAGTGTTTATGGCTAATGTTCCCATCAGGGCCCATTTCTGCAAATAAGAGGGATGGGGCATCTGTGTGAGTGATCTTCAATCTGTTGGCTTCTCTGACTGAGACCTCTGCAATGTTTCACTGCTGACCATCCTACTGTTAGAAAGAAAACTCCAGCTATGAGTGACTCCCTACTCTTGTGATGAGATTTTCCAGGATTGCTCAGATAGCTAGAGGCATAGAGCCCCATGAGGCCACCCTGGCCTGACCCAAGAGTAGTTAACTTTCAATTTGCTTATCTATGAATGTCTATCTTAGTAAACAACTTAGTCCCACTCTAGTGCAAGACATAATCTCATTTTTTAAAGTGTGAAAATAATAGTGTATGAACATTATATCAGGAAATGCAAATGTAGCAATCAGAAGGTAGAGGAATTAATGTTTATTTATTATTCAATAAACTTCAAATACTGTTTCTAAAGGTTGCCAATGATTTCTGTGTTGCCCAACTCGGTGGTCACCTTTCAGAATTCATTTCACTGGATGTCCAAAGACTAATCTTATTTAAAAAATTTTAAAATAGCAGGTCTGGCGTTTGCTAGGTGATCACACTACCACTTGACCAATGTCCTCAGATCCTTTTGATTTAGGTTAGTTTTCAGATAGGGTCTTCTGCTTTGTCTGACTGGCTTGAACTGTGATCTTCCTATTTCTTCTTCCTGTGTAGCTGGGATCATAGGTATGTGACTCATCATATTGGCTTGTTTATTAAGCTAGGGTCCTGGTAACTTTTTTTTTTAAGTTTTTTTTTTTTTTTTGGTCAGTCCTGGGGCTTGGACTCAGGGCGAGCACTGTCCCTGGCTTCTTTTTGCTCAAGGCTAGCACTCTGCCACTTGAGCCACAGCGCCCCCTCTGGCCATTTTCTGTATATGTGGTGCTGGGGAATTGAACCCAGGGCCTCATGTATAGGAGGCAAGCACTCTTGCCACTAGGCCATATCCCCAGCCCATTTGTTTTTTTTAAATCTGGGTGCAATCCTCCTGATCGCTACCTTTCATGTAGGTAGCATTATAAGTGTAAGCCATCACACTCAGTTCCAAGCAGGGTGTTATAGAGAAGCTTAGCCTAAAAGGATGACACCAGAAGCAGAGAGTAATGGATGGACTTGTTAACAGACGTGAGAAGCAAATGGGAGGTAAAGTATCAGACCCAGAGACTGCTGGATGGTGATGGCAAGTGCTGACGTCCTGACTTCCTTGGCAAAAGGAGGTTGAGACAGAACATAGGCACTTCAGCAAGTTCCATGATGTGTCCCTCTGGTCTGAAGATTTACAGACTTCCTTTACGGACTCTCCGGACTGAAACAGCCCTCAGAGATGCTCCAAATGCTTCTTGAGCAACCTAGAAACAAGGCTCATAAAGGAGTAAACTTCTCAAAACCAGAAAGTTCCTCACTCTTAATATATACACATATAGGGGCTGGGGATATGGCCTAGTGGCAAGAGTGCCTGCCTCGGATACACGAGGCCCTAGGTTCGATTCCCCAGCACCACATATACAGAAAACCGCCAGAAGCGGTGCTGTGGCTCAAGCGGCAGAGTGCTAGCCTTGAGCGAGAAGAAGCCAGGGAAAGTGCTCAGGCCCTGAGTCCAAGGCCCAGGACTGGCAAAAAAAAAAAAAAAAAAATATATATATATATATATATGTATTTTATATATATATATATATATATACACACACATATAAATTTCACCTGTAAAAATGACTGGGCCACTGTAGGTTCCTCTTTCCCAGCATCAGATGCTTATTGAAAGACAGATGTAGTACAATGTTTTTTTTTTTAAAGTGGCTTTTATTATTAATAGATTCTGAGAGAGAATCGATACTCCTAGGTAGCAAATGCTAACTAAGGTTTAATGTTCTCTTAACCCTATTATCAGTTGTTGGAATTCTGATAACCGAACCCTCTCCAGCCAGCTGATTCTATCTTAGTTGAGTAAAAGTTTTCAACTAGCTGATATGTACTTGAATGTCAGTGAAATTGGAGACAACTAGAAACCATTCCAATGAAATGTCCCCAGGTTTGACCCTCTGTCTTCATGACGAAATTTTGTTCTTCATTTGGGGAGGAGTGACTGGAAAAAATAAAAACTTAAGCTGTTAAATACTCCAATATGCTAATACAAGATGGGATAGGTTGAAGTTTGATGGAATTTATTTTCACTTCAGGAAGCTCCAACAGTAGAAGAGCTAGCACTGTTGTAATCCTTGGTTGGCCTAAGAGAAGAAGCAATACATATAGGCAGGGTTGTGTAAAGGAAAAGCAATCAGATGACTTTGATGACAGGGCTGCAGACCAAACTGCCAAGGAGCTGTCATTGCTGGATAGATGAACATTGTAACTCTTGCACTCCACTTTTATGAGTTTAAATCCTGACTCTCCTGCTTAGTAGCTGTGTGGTCTTTCCTAGGCTGCCTCACTATATTGTGGCTTACTTTACTCATCTGTAAAATGGGGATAATCATGCCTATACCACAGGATCGTTTCTGGGATAAATGATCTGTCAACAAGGCATTGTATGTAAAGCACATAGTGCAGGGCTTGGCACTTAGTGGGTATTCAACCTGCTCTTTACTGCCTCTGAGATGTGATGTTGCTGTAAGAGAGTTCCACTGGAACCAGGGAATGAAGAAGTGGTTCATTAACAACCAGCCCAGGGACAATACACTCCACAGGAAACTGCAGGGTCATTAAGCACCAATGGTGGTAACAAGGCCATTAATTTCCCCAGAGTTACACAGTGAGGTGATGCTTAACCCAGCAGGAGGGAAGGGTTTGGAGTTAGGTCTGGGGAACAGGGGATCACAGCTATTTTGTAAGGTTGAAAGTCTGTGAATTGTGAAATGCTAAAAGGATTGTGCACTGTCTGTTTGTACTGCAGATCATCCCCCAAGGACAGAGCATCTTAAAATCATTTTTGTGTGTTTGTTGAAGGCACTGGAGTATGTAGTAAAGAGTATTGGCTTCGGAATCTCAGACCTGCCTATGAATCCCATTTCCACCACCACTAGCACGCTAGCAGTAATACTAGGGGAGAGTTACTTCATCTCTCAGTGCCTCCAATTCTTTATCCAAAACATGGGAAGAAACATGAGTTTCCATCAAGCCAAAATTACAGAATTCAGGAGAAGGTACTTTTAAGGGTATTTAAAAATTTTTATCATCCCAGTCAATGGAAAAATGATTTTCTTATGATTGTACCAATTTAGCCTTATGTATTTCCTGACTTCCTTATTCTAATTTTCTCCTCTTGTACTTGTTTGCTTGGGATAAGCAGATGTATGGGTTAGTTCTGGCAATTGTCAACCACTCATGTGTTGGCTAACATCCACTTCAAATCTCACAAAGCAAAGAGCAGGTGCACTGAGATGTTCAGAATGAGTGATTTCATTAGAATGAATTTTTGTTTTGTTTTGTTTTTTTTTTGGCCAGTCCTGGGCCTTGGACTCAGGGCCTGAGCACTGTCCCTGGCTTCTTCCCGCTCAAGGCTAGCACTCTGCCACTTGAGCCACAGCGCCGCTTCTGGCCGTTTTCCGTATATGTGGTGCTGGGGAATCGAACCTAGGGCCTCGTGTATCCGAGGCAGCCACTCTTGCCACTAGGCTATATCCCCAGCCCTAGAATGAATTTTTGAATGTGAAAACTCAATATCACTTCAGTGGAAATTTCTGGAAGAACTGAATACACCACATATCACCATATTGATTTGGATGGAATGTCTAAAATAATTTTAACTCTGATATTTTTAGGCAACTAGGATACAAGGAGACCTATGTTACACAGATCCCTTGTCAGGAAGTGGAGGTGTTTCTTTTTCCAGACAAATATAAAGTGTGGAAATAACTCCAAAAAGGATTTTTTTTAAACAAGGATCCAGACATTGAGACCAGTTTCCTTATCATGGTTTGTGATAGAGATGGGCTTACATTTTCCACCTTTATGATTCCATCTCCTGTACTCTGCACTTTGATCTCACCACTCAAGGCTTCTGTTCTATTAAGCTATAGAAATTACCCCAGGACCACTGCAAAATCTATTCCTTCTGACTCGAACTGTCCAACTTTTCCTATTTCATTTCTACTTGCTTTCCAGAGCTGACTTCAGGTAGCATCCCCTCAGAGAATCTGTCTAAGCTGCTCATTTCCCACTGCTTACCTCTTGATAGCACCTTGCCTTCATAGAACAGGAAACAATTTCAACAAAACAGTTTTAGAACCATTGAATGCATGATTTCTCCACATCAACCTGCCTTGGCAAATTCACGCCCTCTAGGCCAGAGAAACCTAATGCTAGCAGTGAGAATGGTTTGTCATGGATTACGATAGCTATTTCTCAGAGATAAAAGTTTACTGTGAAGAATTCTCTGCTATTATCTTTTATTATTTTTGTTGTTGTTTTGTCCTGGTCCTCGGGTTTGAACTCAGGGCCTAAATACTATCCTTGAGCTTTGTTGCTCAAGTCTAGCTCTTGACCTACAGCTCCACTTCTGGCTTTTTGGTGGTTAATTGGAGATAAGGGTCTCACAGACTTTCTTTCCCCTGGCTGTCTTTGAACTGTGATTCTCAGAACTAAGCCCTCTTGAGTAGCTAGGATTACACGTATAAGCCACTGGTAACTGGCTGTTATTTATGCATTTATTGCTAGTACTAAGGTTTGAACTCTGGGCTTCATGCTCTTACTTGGCTTTTTCCCGCAAGGCTTTTCCCTGGAGCCACACCTCTTCCATTGGCCTTTCCTTGGTTAATTGCACATAAGGCTCTGGAACTTTTCTGCTTTAAATGGACTGACTTTGAATTGGGATCTTCAAATCTAGGTCTCCTGAGTAGCCACGAGAATAAGCCAGTACCTGCCAGTTATGGAATCTTGTTAATCTGTTTCAGGTGGGAGGAGGAGGACAAAGCCCACATTATTTCTCCTAATACACAAAGTGCTTCAAGATGTGGCTTTGGAATCACCTTCCTCCATTTTCTACTCATAGCCCATGTTCCTACCACACAGATCTGCTGACAATTTTGTGAATAGTTATAACAATTACAGCTCTGTGCCTTTGTTTGTGATCTTCCCTCCACTTGGAATCCCTTTTCCTAGTGGGAAACATGTAATGAACACAAGGTCATCAAGGAGTCAAGAAGGTACAAATACAAATTTGTTTTTGAATGACCTAATTACTAGGTCTGGGACTTCCTGAGGCTCAGTTTTCCCTTTTTCATAATTGAATAATTTCTACTTCATAGAACTTTTGTAAGCATTAAACTTGACACTGTATAAAAAGGATGTATTGCTTTGAGTGGCACATAAGTGCTCATTAATGGCAGTACTATTTTGTTGAATCTTTCCAGAAAATCCTTTTCAGCCAGAATCTGGTCAAAGATATTTGTGGCCTTTGTTCCTCATTATCCCCGGTAGGCTGGAGGGAGCTTTCCCATTGTGTATTGTATTAATCTCTATTATAACACAGCTTCTATCATTCTCTAATTGTCTATACATCTGTTTCCCTTTTAAACTATAATGTTCAACTCTCCTCAAACGTGTGTGTGTGTGTGTGTGTGTGTGTGTGTGTGTGTGTTTACCAGTCCTGGGGCTTGAACTCAGGGCCTGGACACTGTCCCTGGCTTCTTTATGCTCAAGGCTAGTATACTACCACTTGAGCCACTGTGACCCTTCTGGCTTTTTTTGTATATGTGGGGCTGAGGAATCAAACTGAGGGCTTCATGCATGCTATACAAACATTCTTCCACTAGGCTACATTCCCATATCTGTGTGTGTGTATGTGTGTGTGTGTGTGTGTGTGTGTGTGTGTGTGTGTTTTAAATTAATTTTATTGCCAAGGTGATGTACAGAGGTGTTACAGTTACATGCATAAGGTAATGAGTACATTTTTTTTGCCAAACATTGTTACTCCTCCCTTGTTTGTCTTCCATTTTCCCTCCCCCAATCCCCCCGCCCCAGTTGTAAAGTTAATTTCCAACATATTGCCTTGTGAGTATCGCTGTTGCATTGGTTCACCCTTTGTCCTTTGTCTCATCATTTTGTTGTTCCTCTTCCTTTCCCTAATTCAAATAAACATATATACAATATCTAGGGTAACAAAACAAAATGCAGTATTAACAGGGGAAAAAGAAAAAAATGAAAGAAAAAAAGAAATAACTTCATGTAGTACATTAAAGACAGCAACAACAAAGAAAAACCTCTCGTTTCCATATCTTAGAGTTCATTTTGCATGGCATCATCTTATATGGTCACATGAACATAGGTATAGTGCTATTGTGATCCTCTTCTAGTACTCTCCTCATAATATACTAATTATTACAAATGAAGGACACCATGGAGTCTACGTTTCTTTGGGTCTGGTTTACTCCATTTAATATCATTTTTTCTGTGACTTTCCATTTCCTTATAAATGAGGCAATTTCTCATTCTTTCTGATGGGTATGACACCACATTTTCTTGAGCCATTCATCTACTGAGGGACATCCGGTTTGGTTCTATATCTTAGCTATGGTAAATAATGCTGCAATGAACATGTTAGTTGTCATTGGGTAAATGCCCAGAAGTGGGATTGCTGGGTCATGGGGGAGCTCGATGTTTAGACTTTTGAGGAACCTCCATCTGCTTTCCAAAGTGGTTGAACAAGTTTACCCTCCCACCAACAGTGTAGTAGGGTTTTCTTTTGGGCACATCCCAACCAGCATCTGTTGTTAATTACATTTCTTGATAATGGCCATTCTAACTAGAGTGAGGTGGAGTTTCAGTATTGTTAAGAGTTCCCTTATGGCCCAGCAAACCCACTTCTTGGCATTTTCCCAAATGACCACAAACAAGGCCCCATTAAAGCTACCAGTACAACCATGTTCATTGTTGCATTATTTACCATAACTAAGAAAGGTTGGACCAATGCAACTGCATGAAACTTCAGAGCTTCTGCATGACAAAAGACATAGCTAGCAAGATAAATAGAAAGTTTACAGATTGGAGGAAGATCTTCACTAGCTATACAGCAGACAAGGGACTCATATGTAAAATATACTTAAAAATAAAAAAATTAAATCCCTCAAAAACAAGTCCTCAAAGAAACAACCATCTCATAAATAATGGGGCTAAATATTTAAAGAGAGACTTTTCTGTAAAGGAAATAAGAATGGCCAATAGACACATGAAGAAGTGTTCAACATCTCTGTCCATAAAAGAAATGCAAGTCAAAACAACACAGAGATTCCATCTCACCCCAATCAGAGTGACTCTTGATGAGTGAATAAATAAATTAACTGTAAGCCAGTTAGAAAAATTCACTCAATATCTTGAGGAAAATCAGACCTGGCATTTTGATTGGATGTTCAGTTTTTTTCACATGTCTTGCATATATTTAAATGGCTATATTTCAGCTTTACACTGGAAGGTCCACACAGTCTTGACATCCTCAGTCTTTAAGAGAATATTAAGGACTAAATAGTGGCTTTATTTCATTCTCTTTGCTATTTGCATTGGAAAAGAGCTACTTAGCACATTTAGCTATGCCTTTTCAGAAGGTAGGGTTTTTTTTCCCCAGTTTTTTTAGCCTCAGGTTCTCAGCATGTGATACTACAATGTTTTTATTCCAGATTTGCAAGTGCAGTGGTGTTAGTTCTCAAATCACTTGTCACATGGAAAATGTTCTACAACAAAGATGAGTAATTGTTTGTTCTGTGTAAATGTTTTGAAATGGAGGGAACTTATCTCTCAATGGATTCTGATAGACTGTAACTGCTAGAAGAATTTCAAAGTACACATCTTTCATTAGCCCTGTTTCCTAGCCAACACCATTCTTGCCAACCCCAGTGCCTGCCCTCTCTCCTACAGCAATTGCATCAGATTATGGTTTTCCAACTGTCTCAGCTCCTGTATGTGCATCCAAGCTGATGTATTGCCTACTTTCTCACAAACTCCCACTTACCTCTCATGATCCATTCCAGGTGTTACTTTCTCCATGGAGCATTCTATGGATGGGTTTATCTGCTCTGGGTTCCCCTCCTCCTCCCAAGTCCTAGTCTTTGCTTTGATGGGGTTTGTATATGAAGGAATTTGGAGAGTAAATCAGCTTAATGTTTAAGAAATAAGGTTTGGAATTAGCCTCAAATGGAATTTGAATACTACCACTTATCATCTCAGACAAGTTGCTGATTTGCTTTCGTTTGCTTCTATGTAATGAAGCATCTTCATATGGCAGCTATGAATATTCACAAACTTCTGTGTCAAGTACTTTATATGAAGTATGCATATCAAAAGTGACAATATATGCTGGGCATTTTTACTATTAGTAACACTACTACAATTAGTATATCAATGTTAACTATCCATATCAGTGCTTACATATTATATTAAAATTTTCTAGAGATTTATGTCTCCTACAGAAGTAGCCATTACTGAGGGCTTGCCAATGATAAAACCAGGGCATTTGCAGATGAATTGAGTAAGTCATGCTAGCTAGTCTTGGTATAGGGTAATTGGAGTAGCTAGGCTTTTCTTACCATAGTTTCTGGAGGGTTTGGGGGGCTGTACTTCCTAAGGACCAGTACTTGAGCCAAGTATTTTGCCAGGCACTACTTTGCATATACCCTCCAGACTGGGTGTTCATGCACAGCTTTGTGTGGCTATATTTGGCCAAATGCCACTTTTGTCTAGAGAGGGTATGAACTGGTACCTCCGAAGGACAGGAAAAAAGCAGTGAAGTGATACCACTGTTAGACAGTGAGCTGCCACTGGAAGACAGAGTGCAATGGGGGTGCTGTCGATAAACAGACTAAAACTGGTACTGCTTGGCAGAGTCTGTGAGTCAATACTGGGATGGGGCAATAAATACTGTATTGCTATGCTATGGTGTGCTGCTTCTGATACTACCAGTGATGAGTAAATAGACAAAGAGTATTGAATAAAGCATAGCCACTATCCATACCATGCCTCATATCTTCCACCTGTGTGAATCTTGCTTCAATCTTCCTGGAGCTGAAAACTTGTACAACATATAGCGACTCTCATTATATTATAAATAACCTGAGGGTTGTGGACTTGAACCTCTGCCTTTATGTTTCCAGTGTCACACAAATTGTTTTTTCTTTAAGCTAGCCAATCTGTGTTTTTAAGAGTGGAGTTTATGGATATTATCTGAAGAATTTTTAAAACCTTTTCCAACCATGAAATCAATGCTTTTCTTCTCAGGTGATTCCTTCCCATTCCCTATTTTAAGCTCCATTCCTACCACATTTGTGATCTATTGTATCAGTTAACTCTTGCTGAATAAGAAAACATTGTGGTTTATAAAGCAGATACTCAGGATGGCTTTCCTCATGCATCACAGGGCTTATTAGAGAGTTTGCTGAAGTTCTTAATCTTTTGTGGGTTTTTCCACATGTTTAGGTTTCAAGTGGTATGAATTGATTCACTCTTCACTCATCTCTGCTTTGTACAATCTTTTGTTCTTGAATCCTCTAGTATAAGTTTGTTTATTGGTGGTAGAGTCCTGGGAGAGAAAGAGAGAGAGGGAGGGAAAGAGAAAGATATGGAGGGAGGGGGAGATGGAGGAGAAAGAGAGAGAATGCAAGATCAAAAGTGTGCAGGACCACCAAGGTATCAGCTGGGATGCTGGATCACCATCATTTTGATTGCATTCTATTGGCTATTTTAAGGAAGAAAACCAGCCCAATTTTAAAAGGAGAGGGCATAGATGACCCTGCTTATGCTGCAAAATCACATAGAATGAGAGCAAAACCTGTGGGAATTTAGTAAAACTGGTATAGTTACTAAACTAACATGAGACCGTTTCTTACTGTCTAAACTAATTAGGTATTATAATTCACATAATTATCCATTATAGAATGTATGTCTAGAAATGCATTCCTCACCATTAAAGCACAAGATGTCTGGTACCTAGAAATTTAAGGAAGCAGATATATTATTTACATGAAGTTAGGATGCAATGTTTATACAATAGTAAACTATTCTTGCTGGAAATACGTGTGTGTGTGTGTGTGTGTGTGTGTGTGTGTGTGTGTGTGTATCTCCAGGCCAATTACCAATAATGATTGGGCCACAGCTGAAATCCTAGCTACTCAGGAGGCTGAGATCTGCAGATTTGTGGTTCAAAGCCAGCCTGGGCAGACAAATCTTCCAAATTCTTATCTCCAACTAATTAGAAAATAAAGAGATGTGGAGGTGTGGCTCAAGTGTTAGAGTGACAGCCTTTAGCACAAAGGCCATGCAAGAGCTTGAGGTGGATTGATCATACCATACTCAGCAGCCTAGTTTTAGAAAGCTTCATAAGTTGGCTTCACAACAGGATATGAACTTAGGGTTGACTCCTTGAGTTCCCCCAAATCTGGGATAGGGGACGTCTACTCAGCCACAGAGAGGAAGACACATGAAGGAAGCACATTTGTAGCCGTGCACCATCTTAGCAGTTTCATGCTACTCTCACTTACCAGTGTTCATCATTAAACAACAGTGCTGGCACATTCTTCATTTAATGACTACATTGGGGAAATCATATGGTTTGGCCTCAATCACAGGTGAGGTAGAAAACAGTGAAAACAAAAGCACTAGGCTAAGAACGAGCCACTTAACTTGGTAGTTTTCAGTACATGAGCTAAACAGCTGAATTAATTAAAAGCTTCTTTAGGGCCACTTTATGCACATTACTAACACAAGCATGATCCCAAGGCCTCCAGGGGCCATGGGTAAGAAGACCTCAAACACTAGCAGCAGGCTACAGTTTTAGAAACACATGTTTAACAATCATACACTCCTGCAGAGGAACACTGGGGTTTATTGTAGATGTGGGAATAAGGCAGGTCATAAGCAATGGAGTAAAAAGGCCTGGGAGGGTGGTGATTGGGGGAGGTAGATGAATTAAACTCAAGAAGCCTTCACAGAATAGAGCACTATTATTGGCCCAGTGCCTGTGTGAGAGGAGAGCCAGGCTTGCCTGAAGGAGTTACCTAGCCGTAAAAGCTTTTCCCAGTAGAAGTCTGTCCATAGACTGGATTGCAGGAAGATTCAGACCATAATTTTGGGATTGAGGCCAGGTAGATTTCAGTGTATTCTGCTCATGGGGCAAACTTGAGGAAATCACTTCAGTCTCCTTGTCCTCAGTCTCCTCATCAGTGACATGAATGTAATATAATAAGGCTTCTGGCAGACAGCTGCTAGCAATCTAGTGAAATCACATGTGTACCCAGTGCTGCTATTATGGTTGTGATTCAGCAGATACCTTGAGCAATCAGGTAGAACTGTGACACAGATGATGGATTCTGCTTAACTGACCCATGTCTACCAGCACTTGATCATTGGAAGGATATAGCAGATGTTAGTGCCCCATTCATATTCACTGATAGCACTTTGCTGCTAAAGGCTGCTTAGTGCATCTGACTGCTAATTGAGGAGACTGAAAATACCTGCAATTAGTGCCCTAGGAGCAACCTTCAAACCATCCTCAAAGGGAGTTTGTGAATAAACCTCAAGCTCCTCCATTTGTTGGGTGAGGTGGCTATATCTGGCACTTTGGATCATCTCTCTGGAGTGCCCACTGTGCCCATAGAGGCCAGCAGGGTATTATCAGCCCCAGCATCACATTCCTATCCACCCATGCCTCTTGCCTTCATTTTCCTACTAGTGTTTTTGTAAATCACCTCCCAAGCAAAACACTTATATCTTCATCTTTATGGAAAGAATAAGAAGGTCTTATATACTATTGCACTCTAGGTTGATTACAGATCACAGTAATGCACCTTACATTTTTAACAATTAGAAGAAAGATTTCTGAAAGTTCTCATCATGTGCAATTAACATCTGAGGAGCTACTACGGCGTGTGCATGTGATTGTGTGTGTGTGTGCGTGCGTGCAAGTGCATGCATGCATACACGTATGTGCATGTGCTTTGAGACAGGGTCTCACTATCTTTCCTGGGATATTCTTCAACTCCAAGGCTCAAGTAATCTTTCTGCCTCAGACTCTGAACTATCTGGGACTATAGGTGCACACAATAGGACAGAAATGTTTAACCTGATTTAAACATTGTACGATATAGACATATATTCCCATATCATGTTATCCAACTGATATGGACAATTGTTTGTGTCTTTATGTGTCACTGAAAATACATTTAATTAATTTTTTAAAAAGCAAATCTTTATGTCATATGGTAATAGAGTTGAGGCCTGATTTATTTCAGAATACTGGCACTTTGACTTAGGTAAGTGTTTTGTTTTGTTTTTTTCTGAATGACGTTTGTACTTAAGTTCTGCCGTCTGAGGCTCCAACAAATAAGTGAGTTCTAATCTCATGAAAGTTCTGTCAACCTGGCTTTCATTCCAGCTCTCTTTAAAATCACATCTCACATTGCTGAATCTTTTCTTTTTTCAAGGCTCTATTTCCACTTCTTTAAAAATGTTCTCTTGTAATTTGTTTCTGAATTTTCCCCTCTATCCTGAATTCTAGATCTTGTGTCCACATGGACATTCATAAATGGCTCCAGCTTGATACTGAGCCTAGCAATAAACTTGTCAACTCTGCATCTAGCTAGTGTAATGGTGTCAGGAAATGCCTTCAATCCTTAGAAAACATGCAGTAAATGATTATACTGTATTGTCATTGACTAAACCCTTGATACTTTCTCATCCATATGCAACATTCATCTGATCTTTCAATAAACATTCATCACGTACATTGACAATCGGTTATACCCAGTGTGGGGTAAGGCTGTGGACTTATAAAGCCAAAGAAGACCAAGTTACGTACTTGGAAAGTTCAGCTTGGTCAATGGGGAGTCACAGTACACACGTAATCCATCATTTTAGGCCGTAAAAGACATGTAAAGAGATCATTATAGTGCAGTATGATCAATATTACGTGACTTGGCCGTGTCCTTATAGTTTAGATGCAGCAGCAGCATCTAAAAGCTTGGAAATGTGGACACCACTCATTCGGAACTACTGGGTCACAAACTCTAGGGGTGATCTGTATTTTAACAGATTGAATCATTGTAGCCAGAAGTCAACAGTGTAACCAGGGTAGCATCACTGCTGTCCTTTGTTGGCCAAAGCATTCATAGACCAGCCCAGCTTCCAGAGGTGGAGAAACAATCCTACCACCTCTCAAGGCAAGGATGCTAAATAAGGGGACCACTTCTTATCTACTTCAATCACATTGGTACTTAACAGATCTGAGTCTCAGTATCATTTGTGATTTGATGGCCCCTAGAATTCAAAAGTACAACGACAGCAGTAGGGAATTTTATGATGAGAGAAAAAAAACCTAAATGTATCTATGTATCTGAGTATGTTTTGTATGTAAATATATGTTAAGAGAATTGGGCATATTTAGGAGGATAAATAGAAGAGGGCTCCCTGAGTGAGGAAAGTCCTGAACTCTGTGTGTGTGTGTGTGTGTGTGTGTGTGTGTGTGTGTGTGTGTGTACGTGTGTACCAGTACTGGAGCTCAAACTCCGGGCTTTGTGCTCTCACTTGGCTTTTATGCTAAAGATTGGTGTTGTATCACTTGAATCATACCTCCACTTAGGACTTTCTGCTAGTTAATTGGAGATAAGAGTCTCACCAACTTTACTGCCTTGGCTGGCTTTGAATCACTGTGCTAAGATCTCAGCCTCCTGAGTTGCTAAGATTGCAGGCATGAAGCACTAGTGCTCAATATCTGAAATAAGTCTTGCAGGAGTAGTAGGAGAGTATCAGCTATGGACAGGATTAAGAACAAACTCACCCTGAGATAGACACTCAGATATTCCTGGTGCTTAGTTAAAAATGAGTATTTTTTTTATTACAATTGTGTCTTGATTAAAGACAAATTATTATCAGTTATAATCATAGAATAGACATTTAACAAATCCATTTAAGATAGTATACATAAATTATACATGTTGAAAAAGAAGTCCTATAAAGCAGGTGAGTTTTGTTGTAGAATAATATGCAGTAATTAGCATGTGCAAATGACAGAGGAGCTTTTGTTTTACCAAAGCTCCAATCTGGGTTTCCTTCAACAGAGTTCCCTCTTCATTGGCTCTTCTCCATTATGATTTTAAACCTTTTATAGAAAGACATTCTGGACTTGATTTCCCCTATTTAAATCTCCCCCAAATCTCATCCAGTACAGTGCTCAACAAGTACTTCTAAGTGTAATTTCACAGAAACAAATGGTATGAGACAGGCCTGTCTCTATTCTTTTCTTTTGACCCTATGTGCTGTTAAGCCATCGCTTTAAGTGATTTTAAATAGAAATGACTGAACTGAATAGAACAGATGTTTTACTGTTGTACAGACATAACTGCCTGTGGAGAGCGATTTGGAGTTTGTAGGTGTTGCATGTTGTTTTTTAGGGTCTCCAGAGTCTAAATTGCACATATCGACAAAGAAGTCCTATAGCGCAGGTGATTTTTATTGTTATAGAATAATGTACAGTGCAATTAGCATGTACAAATGATAATAATTCCTAATGCCTGTAGAGCTTTCTGTTTTACAAAACACATTCACATCCATTAACTCATCTGATCCTTAAAATTCTGCATAACAAGCATTGGCAGGTATTGTTAGAATTTTTATTTCTTAGCAACTAGTATAGCATCATTTATACTGTTAGTTTGCCAGAGCAATTTCAGACCTGCCCAACTTAAAGAGGAAAGGAAATAATTCTTACATTTCCATGGGACGGTGCCAAAAACCTTGTGCCATCTTTAATATACTATAGTGATCTTGTTACTTTTGGATGTTAAGCTCAGTTGCATCTGTACAGATAACACCGGCCTTCTAAAAGTTGTGGTAGATACTTAGGTAAGGGTAGTTACTATATTTAACTGATAAATAAATTACTTGAGTCATCTGATTCACAATGGATAATAGATGGCTATATTGCAATGTCTTGGCACTGTGAAGTCTGAAACACTGGACTCTAATTTCTAAGTTGTGGTGTTCTTTAAAGATAATATTATAAAGCATTTTCTGTCTACTAAACACTATTTCGGGTTGTTACATTTCATTTGTTTAGTCATTATAACCACCCTGTGTGACTAGGGGCATTGCTGTTTGCCCCATTTCATAGCAGAGTAAACTGAGACAGAGTGGAGAGGTGCATGTTAGAGTGAAGTAGAGGCAGAGCTGGTTATGTAGCTCTGCTTTTCACTCTCACTCTGTTCCTATGGGGCACATTACCTATATATTAAGTCACCCTTTCCATTGCAGGACAGGGGTAGTCAGCTTGAAAACACATAGTTACAACTTGTCCCCATACCAGAAAATTTGGACTTCTTAATGAAATGTTGAGAAAAATTTTAGATTGAGAATTTAAGGAAGCAGGAGATCAAATATCTACTGAAAGTCCTAGTAGAATTCTACGAGGAGCTCCTTCATGTTTTCTAAGTTAATTTGCCTCTTTCTGAACAACCTCTCCTGTCAGTGGACTCAGAAGAGTGGACTCAAAGAGATTTCTTTGTGAATCCCTGAGACTTGGGGTCTTTAAGTATGCATTTGTTAACATCCAGAGTTATAGACATTCTTGACAGTGTTTCCTAATAGTTTCTCCCCATGGGATGAAGAGTACTGAGGTGGACAGGCACATGAATTATTCATCAGTTCTGTTTATGGACCTTTGATATTCAGTGAAGTGCGTGCATACGCGCGCGCACACACACGCACACACACACAAATGTAGGAAGACCAATACATTCAGAGATTCAGTATTCTGAAAGGCCACTTGTCAAGTAGCATTTCAAGCTGGTTACCTGAATTTTCAGAAGAGACAACAGAATTGATTAATAAAGTAGGTGACATCATTCAGCAGTGATGATTGGTTCTATGGAAACCCATACATTCATGGAAGATGAAACTAAGCTTATTGGAAAAGAAATAGGCAAAATTATAAATTATGGTCCGTTACTTGTTATTTGAGTTGGGATAATGACTAGTTTCTTAATATATCTTGTGTTTGGTTAGGTGTGTTAGTGAGTGAATATATTAACCTAACTTTGCTTTTGGATAAACTGCTAGAAGTCCTAAATATAAACATACTACACTTCCAGGTATAACAAAGGTTACTGTTTTATGTTTCAAACCACCGTGAGTGCCTTGTCCCACAACAGCCAGGACCAAAGCAATGCAAAGCAATAATAGAGACCGGGCCATGGAACCAGTTTTGGAATACCAGGGGACCTGCTGCCTGACCCCAGCAACAGATCCAGAGGGTCCCATGAACAGGGCTTTTATTAATCATCAAATAGCAGAGTAGGTACAGAAAGTCTTTTAGAAGTTACTGACACCAGAATGGGGGAAACATTCCTAGGCTTGGTGACTTTCTGAAAACAGAAGGTGAAGGTGAGCAGCAAACAAACATAATTTGGTTAGGCTCCTGCCTGGCTCCAAGGCCTGGGGAAGTTTGGAAGCTGAATAGTTTATACCTATGGTGGAATCATTGGCCTTTGTAATGCTAAGAGCAACAGATCTTTCTCAGGCCACTCTCAGCCTTCAGAGAGTCAGAGAATGGCATTCCAGCTCTCATTGGCAGACCTCATGGCTCCACACTTACAGGTTCTCATAGTGTTAGTATTTTTAAAAATTTATTCATTTATTTATTGTCAAAGTGATGTACGGAGGGGTTATAGCTTCATATATAAGGCAGTGTGCACATTTCTTATCCAGGTTGTACCATAAGCATTTTGCGTCATCTGTGTGGTCACTGTGATCTGGTAAGAATGGAGTCACCATTTGATCTCCTTGACTGGAAAGCCACATTTTCTGAATGGAGGCTGATGACATATAGTGGTAAATATATGTGGACAGAAAGTCCTTGTGAAAGGAGAAAATGATTTTCCAAAGCTAGAACAGTGAGCAACAAGGAAACCCTACATGAGATTTGGAAAGGACAATTTACAGAAGTGGAGAGGAAGTAGGAGAAAAGAAACCATGGAAATTACAAGTGAACTCTAATTACTGCCCTCTCAATTCTTGTCCAACTTAACCTTGGTTAACTTTTTATAAGTATGGAGATGGCTGGGATTGAAAGTCACTTAAAAACTTTTCATCTATCATGATGCCATCATTTTAGATCCTGAAAGATCTTATTTAGCCATTTCTTTAGTACTTTCCCAATGTAGCAAGAGCTACTAGTACAACCCTACCTGTGGCCTCCTTTGTGCCCAAGTATAGCTAGTATTAACTTTCCAAACTCTTCTTATGTGGCCATGAGCCTGAGTTATACCTAATGGAATACAAGGGAAGTAGTATACAAGTTTCAGGACTAGATCATAAGAAAAAACTCTATTTTAACTCCTGCTCTCTATACCTTCATATAATAGCATGATTATTCTTCTAAGGGCACAGAGCCATAGGATGGGAGGAACTTGGGTTCCTGTATGACTGAGCAGGGAACAGTTTTCTTCATCCCTATCCCATGAACTTGCAATGTATGGTGACACAAACAAGAAATAACATTTTATAATGTGAAGCCACTGAATACTCAAGGTTCTGTATTATAACAACTTACTATGGTTAAAGTCAGAAGATAAGAAAATGACTTATCTAATTATTGATAAGTTCCTTCCTTTATGATAAGAATATTGGTTTTTGTGTAAAATATAAATTTCAAAATGTAAGCTGTAGTAGTAGCATTAAAATAGAAACTTAAATGACATATGTTAGACACTATTTTAAGAAATAGACAGGTTTTTAATTTGTTTAATCCTCAGAGTAAGTCTACAAGTTGTGATAATGGAAATAAACACTTTCCTATGGCCACATGATTAATCAAGACCAAATTCTACTTCACGAAAGTCTTAATATTAGGCAGATTAGATATTATTGTATATTACTTTTTCTATCAGTTTGTTGATGAGGAATGAATCAGGTAGGACTTTTTCTTTTTTTGCTTGTTTTTTTTTTTAATTTACTTATTGTCAAAGTGATATACAGGGGGGTTACAGTTTCACACATAAAGCAGTGAGTACATTTCTTATCTAACTTGTTACCTCTTACCTCATTTTTCCCACCTCCCCCCCTCTAGTCCCCCCCAGTAGTCAGTTGGTTTACAGCATATTGTAAGTATTTCTGTTGCCTTGGCTCACCTTTTATCTCTCCATTTTGGTGTTCCCCTTCCCTTCCCTAGGACTCTTCTTAGAGTTATAACAAGATGAACTTAAATTGTTTTAAGACATAATGATATTAAATAACTTTTATCCAAGAAGTTGCCTTTTCTGCTTAAGCTAGACCTCAAGAAGCATCACCAGGACCAGTGTCTCCCATATTGTTGGCTTATCTCATCTTTAGGGAGGCTTCTTTTCAAAACTTCTTAGGTAATCCACAAGACAGCTGTCAAATCATACATATATCCTTTACATGTATCCAAGCTAGGAAAAATGAGAGCTTTTTAAAAAACAAAACCAAAAATTTCCTGTAGTGTAAAAGATCCTACCTCTTATTGGATTTGATCTTATATTCAATCTTGAGCCAATCATTATATCCAAGGAACTGAAATCCCTTAATTGGCCAGGCTAAGTCATATGTCCAATGTGAGTCATGTCTACTTGGAATGCATGACTGAGAATGCAGAAGGGGTAGTTTACAAGTAGATAATATGGTTATGTTACTATAGGAAGATAGGGTCATTGAGCAGCCAAAATATAATTATTGATCTTCATTGTAAACTCAAGGCCAATAGAGGTTAAAAAAGAAAGTACTTGCCTAAATAATCTCAATGGAATAGCCTCTCTAGTCATCTAAATAATTTCAATCAAATAGCTCCAGTCATAATCTAAATAATCTCAATGAAACATGACATGATTGAAACCTGAATCTATGGCTTATCACCTTGTACTTTAATACCCTTCTCACTGGGTATCAATTTCCAGAGCCTTCAGAATTCCCCCTATACTGCATGTGAAGATTAGCAAACACCTGACGTTTGCTATAGAAAGTGTTTTTGAGCTCCTCAAGGGAAATTCTGCACTGAATTCTGGGACAGCTGCCTCCAGCCTGGCTTCTCCCTCCCTGGAGCCATTCTCACCCTTTCTTCCTTACCTCTGTCAGAAGGAACAGATGACTCAGTGACATAATGGTACTGCTGATTAGTCCTGGATACCATGCTAAGAAGCTGACAGATCCTTCTTTGAAGAGTGACTTCATGGTTGATAGTATTGGAACTAAAAATATAATGCAGTGTGAACTACAGTACTTGGGAAACTCAATCAAACTTGTGATGATGGGATTAGATTCACATTCACAGCTTTCAAGTACAAAGCAGTATTAATGCATTCATGTTGAACTAACATTATAGCCTGGGGTGTAGTTTTCAAGTGAAATTTTTTGCCAGACAATTATTTTCTCACAACTATTAAGTAGAAATTAAGGAAGAAGTAGAACTCAAATATAGTTTTCAATTTTACTAGGCCTCTGATTATGTCTTTCTTGTGGATCCTTATCTTCTTCTCAAAAGATAGATAATGTATGTGTTGTTTTTTTATCCAGCCAGGAACGGGAAGGGGATTGCCAGTACCAACATGTGTCTTGTTCTGGTCTCGTTTCCCTTTCATGTATCAGATATCCTCTATTTTGGTCTGCACTGGTAGCTCAGGCTTTCAACAAATCTTGTCAGGGTTATTGTTTTGAATAAAAACTTTTCACTCATAGTATAGGACAATGTAGGTTACAGGGGATTTTCTTTCTTTTTCTTTTTTTTGCTTCAGATAGCCATTTGGGGTCCCAGTTTTTTGAATCTACCATCAGGTAGCATGTAACTAGAAAATGGTTATAAAGAGGATGAGACTCCCAGGGGAGAATTTCAAGGACTAGAGCTGATGTTAGTATGCATCACTCCCATCCTTATTCCTTGAAGAGTAAGCCACATGGACTTCACCTTACAGGCTGAGAAGTATAATTTCGGTTACACAAGTTACCTTCTGTGTACCTAGCGGGCAAAAACAAAGTTTTTGCCAACTGGAGAGTTATGCGCCAATGGTATGGCCATACTATTATCAGAGATGTTTAAAGTGATTTGTCATCTTGCTGTTTCAGACAAATCAGAAGTTGCCTGGTGTTTAC
The DNA here is from genome assembly GCF_023159225.1 of Perognathus longimembris pacificus. NCBI lineage: Eukaryota > Metazoa > Chordata > Mammalia > Rodentia > Heteromyidae > Perognathus > Perognathus longimembris. The sequence goes on along the minus strand of NC_063167.1, from coordinate 39,554,045 downwards.
AAGAGAAACTCCAATTTACATAGTGTGGCTTGGCTTGAAGTTATGCCATGGCTGTGGTGTCCTTCCATGGGTAGTTGAGATGAAGGGAAGGAGAGGAAATCCCTCAGTTTAAAGAATAAAAAGTTGTGGGAGGAAGATGCAGTGAACCCATAAATGACTTCTCAGCCCAGGAAGCAGCTAGCTGTGAGTGCATTGAGGTTAGAAATAAAAGAGATATTTATGTTTCCACATTTTGACATATTGATGTATCTTTTACCCTGTATATCTGGAAAAGTAGTCCAAATATTAATCTTCCCAGAACTATTAGAGCATCCTCACACCCAAAAGCTGAAGAGTGTACTAGATAGGTAAGATAAGAATCGAGGACAAGATAATTTTATTCCTCAACTTTGTGAGTGTGTGTATGTATGTGTGTGCGCGCATGCATGCATGTGCATGCATGACTGAGTTGCTTTACAGGACTGAGTGCTTTACCTATTTGTAACTCAGGGTGTGTGTGTGTGTGTGTGTGTGTGTGTGTGTGTGTGTGTGTGTTTCTTGTTAGTACCAAGGTTTGAACTCAGGGCCTGGGCACTGCCCCTAAGCTTTTGTTGCTTAATGCTAGTGCTCTACTACTTGAGTCACAGTTCCATGTCCATGATCATCAGATCTCAGCCTCTTCAGTAGCTAAGATTAGAGGCATGAGCCACTGATATCCTACTTGTTTTTAAAGTGAAAATAGGTATTTATATCTGAATCATACATGGTAGCTTTTACACAGATTTTCCCATTGAGTGCTTACAATAACTGTGCTCATGAGGACATTTCAGTTTTATAGGCTCAGAGAAAGCAAAGAAAAATTTTAAATGTTACACAAACGGAGTTGGAGACAGGCTTTAGACTCAGTTCCCCCTAACTAAATACAAAGCTGTTATTCTATGAGTATATGTGCTTCATTAACTAAAAATGCTTTTCAGTATAGGAAATAAATGAAAATAAAAATATGTTCTCCAAATATCCTGGCTTAGTGATAATGATGAAGCCTTTGATATACATACAGGTTTAAATAGAGAATTTTACAAGAGAATCTTCAACCTGTTATAGCAGTAAATTCTTTATCAAACATCTCTCTTTGGTTTATTTGCTTTTTCTTGGATTATTAGCCAAATGATTTGGCTTCGGAGTTGTTTGACCTCTTTATAACTCAGGTTTTTTTTTTTTTTTTTTTTTTTTTTTTTTTTTCCTGCTGATACTAGAGCTTGTACTTCAGGCCTGGCCATAGTCCTTAGCTTTGTTGCTTGAGGCTGTGGTTTACCACTCGAGCCATAATTCAACTCCAGCTTTGTGTGTGTGTGGTTAATTGGAGATGAGTCTCATGGATTGTATTTCATGGGCTGGATTCACTGGTGATCCTCACATCTCAGCCTCCTGAGTTGCTAACATTACAGATGTGAGCTACAGGTACCTGGCTTGTAATTTAGTTTCCTTGTTTGCAAACAGAGATAATACTGGTACTTGCTTCATAGAGATACTGTGGATATGAAACAAGATACAACATTTAAAGTACATAGTGGAGGAGGAGTAGTTAGCTACTGATTTTTAAATTTAAACTTGGTTAAAAATTCAGAGTGTAGAATTGACTATCTTAATAAGTTTTAAATATGCAGTTCATGGAGTTAATTATATTCACATTATTAGGCAACCATCACCATCCTCCATTCATACTCTTCATCTCACAAAACAGAAACTTTGGTTGCGTTAAACAGCAGTTCCTCATTCCCATTTCCTCCACCCCAGTCTTTGCCTCTATTACTTTGTTCCTCTATATACCTCAAACAAGTGGACTATTCTGGTATGCTTCTTTATTGCTTTTTAAGTGTCTGAAGATCTAAATGAAATCTTAGCTTCTCCATTTCCTAGCTGTGAGCCCATGGAAAAGAAGTTAGATTCCCAAGGTTTTTCATGTATAAAATTGGAATAAGAATATTACTGTGTGGTTTCAAAAAATCAACGATAATGTAAAGCGTGAAAATACATTTTGTTGTCCACAGTCTTATTTTATATATTAGGGTTTACTCCCTCATCATTCCTTTGTCCATTGAAATAGTCTCTCATTTCATAAACTTTGCTGAGTCTCTACTGTACATCAGTGTCTACAATAGGTTCCTGGGTACTACACAGACATTGCCCCTTAACAAGTGGGCTAAAGACATAAAAAGAGACTTCTTTGAAGAGGAAATGATAGTGGCCAAGAGACACATGAAGAAGTGCTCTGCATCACTGGCCATAAAAGAAATGCAAAATCAAAACAACATTGAGATTCCATCTCACCCCAGTAAGAATGTCCATTATCAGGAAAACTAGCAATAACAAATGCTGAAGGGGATGTGGCCAAAAGGGAACCCTACTATATTGTTGGTGGGAATGTAAACTTGTTCAACCACTCTGGAAAGCGGTATGGAGGTTCCTCAGAAGGCTAAACATAGAGCTCCCCTATGACCCAGCAGCCCCACTTTTGGAGATCTACCCAAAAGACTGCAAGCAAGGCCACACTAAAGCTACCAACACAACAATGTTCATCACAGCACAATTTGTCATTGCTAGAATATGGAACCAATCCAGATGCCCCTCAGTAGAAGAGTGGATCAGGAAAATGTGGTACATAGGCACAATGGAATTCTATGTCTATCAGAAAGAATGACATTTCCCCATTCATGAGGAAATGGAAGGACTTGGAAAAAAATTATCCTAAGTGAAGTGAGCCAGACCCAAAGAAACATGGACTCTATGGTTTCCCTCATAGGGAGTAATTAGTACATGTTTAGGCTAGTCATAGTAGAAGATCACAATAGCCCAATAGCTATGCCCTTTTGAACACATAAGATGATGCTAAGTGAAATGAGCTCATGAATAGAAGATGTGTATATCCCAATTTGTATTGAGGATGCAAAAATGACAGAATTGATGTCCTAATCCTACAGTGGTTATAAGAGGGATACACTTTTCATGGGGTGGCCTCTCTGCTATACAGAGTAGTACTGCAGGGAGAATGGACAGCATCACAGTTAGGGAGCCCTGGTGACCTTGGATAATCCTATGGCCCCCTCCAGTCCTCAGTTTATGCAAGGATTGGCTTTCCAGTTGGTTTCATGCATGCTGGAATTCAGTGTGCAGGATCCTTCTCTTTACTACTATGCTTTAGTTGGTGGGGTTGTGATTGAAAAAAACAAAAAGAGAAGTGTAGTATGGTTTAAAAATGCGTTCAACTAGATATCTTAACTTTGGCAAGGTAGCAAATCTGTTTCCTCATTTATAAACTTTATAATTAGCAGTAGTTACCTTACAGGAGTTCTTGAGAGAATTAAATGTGTTAATAACCAAAGTAAACACCCCGGGACATAAACTAATGCTATTGTTGTTGTTATTAATCTATTATTATTCTTATTATTGCTATTCTTATTATTAGGAAAAGTGTAGATGAGAACAGCTTTTCTTTTTAACCTGGGATGGCCCTGGGTGTTGAACTCTCCTCCATATGGCTTTCCGTTTGCTTTCTGGAATCAGGCTTCTTGACTTTCTTCTCTAATTTAATCTCTCCACAATTTTTAGGCTCTTGGTTTCTATGTTTATTCCATAAGGTATTGTTGCTGGTTTGCCATGAGGCAGTGGGGGCAGAGTAGGGACTGAGGTCCCCATGTGTGAGTTCATCTACAGCTCATACAGGAAGTCGATTTTTATTCCTTTCCCAGTCTTATAGTCTCTTCAGCTGGAATGCAATCTTCAGCCTTAGAACAGTGAACTTGCTCATAAGTGAACTAATTATACTGGCTGTGCTTCTCTTTTGTTTACTGATCTTGCTGCTGTACTATTTATAGCATTTCTAAAGATGTTTGTCTGTGGTAGCCCTTTTAATCCTCCTCAGATATATGACACTGGGGGGCACAAACAGCTATAACCAAACTCTCAGAGGCCTCTATGTCCTGATCATTGGATTTTTGGGGGGGAAGGGAGTGATATATATATATATATATATATATATATATATATATATATATATATATATATATATATGAGTATTTTTCCAGCAACACACAATGGATGGTAATTAGGCTTTTTCGGATTGTTTGTTTAAAAATAAAAAGAGAGTAAGAAAAAGAAAGGAGAGGGAGGGGCAGAGGGCAGGAAGGATGTAGAATTGAGAAGGAGTTGGGACAAAGGGAGAAGACAGAGAAAAAAAGAAGAGGAAGAGGAGGCAAAAGTGAGAGAGGGGGACAGGTGGTAAAAGGAAGAGGGGATAGAAAGGAAGATAGGGAGGAAGGGCAGGAGGGAGGGAGAAAGAAAGAGAGAGAATAAGCAAGTGAATGAAAGCTGTAACTAACATCTAGGAGGTGTATCTGACAGTTGTAAGGTAAAAGTTAGCGTAGGCTACTTGATATCACAGAACAGTATGCCCCAAAGAATCTAACGTGCTCCCACATGGGCAGGTGAGTTGGCTCACTGGGTGGGAGTAGGTATTGTCTGGGAGCAGGAACTACCCAACATCCCATTTAACTGTAGAGTATATGCAGTATATTTAGTTATGGGTCTCAGGTCCATCCTTGGCCCAATGTAGCTGATTTTTTGGTTTGTTTTTGACCCAGAACTTGTGACTATGGAAAGAACGCCACATTTATTCTTCACACTGGATCCAAATTCTAGTTCCATCAGACATCAGAGTATAGGCTGCCTGAAAATCAGTTGTGTAGCTTGTAAAAATGCTTTTTTTCTCCACAGTGGAATTCAGTAATATCTGACCTGAATCTCAGAAAGCAGATCCTGAAGAGGAAAGTTTTTATTCTACACTTTACTGGGGATTAAATTCCAGGGAGAAGAGCAAAAAGAGTGAGGTAGGAAGAAGGAGCACAAATACATGGGTGGGCTTATACTTCATATCAAGTACAACCATTTTCTCACAAGACTATCTGCTAGTAACCTGTGGAACAACTATGTCTTAAGATGGTCAGAACAAGAAAAGGAGTAGAATTATCCAATATTTTCTTTTCTTTCTTTTTTGTTTGTGCCTGTCCTGGAGTTTGAACTCATAGCCTGGGTGCTATCTCTGAGATTTATTGTTCAAGCTAGTATTCTACCACTCGAGCCATTGTTCCATGTCCAGCTTTTTGGTGGTTAATTGGAGATAGAGTCTCATGGACTTTCTTGCCTGGACTGTCTTTGAACCATAATCCTCAAATCTCAACCTGCTAAGCAGCCAGGATTTCAGGTGTGAGCCACTGGCACCTGGTTTATTTTCTATTCTTCTAGGAAAGTCTTGTCCCATGGAATTATAACGCCTCTGTACTTTCAGATTGCAAATACACAGTACCTAATCAACCCTATAATGTCTTATGCCTCAGCCAAGGCAGTGAGGATTAGATGATGACAAAGTTCATTGTGTAACCAAGTGCCCTCCTAGGAAGTCACCAAGTCCTGTGCAGGACAGAATATTATTTACAGGGATAACTGGGCTAAAGCTGGTGATCAAGGTTCCAGACAGAGGAAACACTGAGCACATGTCCAATGATGCGCATGTGGTGCATAGAATAAACCTTGAAGTGATACCAATGGGGTGACTTGGTGATTACATTTTGGGAAGCCTGTTCGTTGTAGGGTGACCTTGGGCAAACTACCTAACATATGCATGTCAGTGTGATCATTTGTAAAAAATTCAAAAACAGTTATTTAAACCCACCTTTTCTGAAGATAAATTAAATAAACTGCTTAGTTGGAGGCAAGACATTTGGATTCACAGTGCACATTTGCACTGGGCAAACTGTAGGATGGCTGGGGGCAGGGGAGGGTTAGAGATGAAAAGAACTCATCAAACTTCATTTTTCTCCCGCCTTCTCCCCTCCTCTGTTCCCTTCTCACCCTCCCCTGAGCTGTACAGTTTGTTTATAGCATATAATCTTCTAAGTATTGCTGTTGCATTGGTTCATCTTTTACCCTTTGTCTCTCCATTTTGGTGTTCCTCTTCCCTAGTTCTGATAAACCTACCTACAATACCCAGGGTACCAAGCTTTCCTTTTTCTTTTTTGGTACTATTTACAGACCTCAAGGAGAATGTAGTTGGTGGCCTTGGACAGTATAATTATACAACATGGTGAAGCTGAGTTTAGTTGAGCACTAGCAAGTAATTCTTTCAATAATTAACAAATTTTAATAATTAATTTTACACTGAATTGCTGGGGGTGTAAAGGTAAATAAAATAGTGCTCCACAGACAGGTACAAAAAACAATGAGCAGTTTGGGAATTGTACTTCTATTTACCCTTCTAATTATAAGGCTAATTAAAGCCTGATTAGTGGTCATGATGTATAAATAGTGTTGCATGCTTGGTTCCCTTGTGGAACATTTCAGACCCCATGAAATTCAGGTATACAAATTTTCATTTACTGAAGGCTTCACTACCTTCAGCTTGAGTCACACATGTGTAGTCACAAAGACACAAAACAATGTGTAACTTCCTTTCCTTGTCTTTCACAGTGATCACTATCAATTTTTAACATTAATGATATAATTGAATAATCTTAGAATCAATTGATATAATTGAACAGAGTTGAATAATGTCTAGTTGGTAAAATACTATATAGATTGATGGTTAACTTTTGAACTAGAGAGATGCTTTGAGCATCTTCTTCCTTTGAGCACCCATCAAGATTCAGTTCCTGGCTCCATAATTACAAATGAGGGATCTTAGCATTAGACAGGCCTTAAGGATAATCTGGATTAACTTCTGCTCACATTAGAAAGGTATTATTTCTTAAATTTTAAAAGATTATCTTTAAGTAGTTGTGCAGAAGAGGTGACATATAACAAGGCAGTTTATGAATACAATGCATCTTGATCACTGTCACCTCCTTTGACATTGTCACCCATCCCTCCCAACTCACCCCTTCCCTGACTATTCTTAATTTTGTGCTATTTACAATAAATTCGTCATTACATTCTTACTCCTTTCTCCCCTTCATTCATCTACCCCTCTTCTCTGGGCCTCATCCCCCTCTTGGGTGTACCCATTTGCTGGTTGTTGATTTTGTTGGGCTTTGACCTAGTCTTTTTAAAATACTTTATCATTTGAGTTCTTCATAAACTCCTATACATCAGTTAATTCATTTGTAACTATTTGCATGTGGCCCAGCCCAACACGTTTACTTAGAGGATGCTTATAAATAGAGAGCTTGTGATAAGTTTTAAACATCAGTTGGATGTCAGAACTTCTATACCAAAAAGTGATACATTGAGTCCATTGCTGGCAAACTTTTTCTGTAAAGGCCCACATAGTAAATACTTTAGGCTTTGCAAATTAGCCATATATATAGTATGTATTGCATATACTTTGTATTTTGTATTACAAGCTTTAGTAATGTAAAAACTATTTGTGTCATATGTTACTAAAAAACAGGCATTTACCTGGATTTGGACTGTGAGCTATTGTTTTCCAACTTTGATCTGTCTGTCCAATCTTCACACATAAGCACAAACACATAAATAAATGTTTGATGACATATATATGTATTATATATATGATTATATAGGTACATCTCTGTGTAGACATATACTTATATATACCTATACTTTACATATGAGCATATGAGGTCTTCTAGAGCTGGAGTTCTTTCCTTTGGATGGAAATGGAAGAGATTAAATGGTAGGCATCAGGGTAAACCATGTTCCACTGAAATGGGGCCACAAGAACTAGAAGCCTTTCCTTTCCCCTAATTTAGGGGACTTGCCAATTTAGGGGACTTGAAATTTGGGCCTGGCTGCTGTCCTGAGCATTGGTGCTTAAAGCTAATATTCTACCTCTTAAGTCACAGCTAAATTTCTGGCCTTTTGTGGTTATTTGGAGATAAGTGTCTCATGGGCTTTCCTGCGTGGGCTGGCTTTGCGCTGCCATCCTGAGATCTCAGCCTCCTGAGTAGCTAGGATTATAGGTGTGAGCAGAGGTGGTAGCATAATGTTATATGTTTCCACTTTGCCCTTGCCCTTCTGCCACAGACACAACAATCTGCTTGATCTAATGTGCTAAAGGATGAGAGAGACCTAGAGAGGAGATAAGTTGTCCAATTACCCTATTCAAAGGCTGACTGGGTTATTGCAAGCACAGGAGGAAGTCCAGAGTGAGCCAGTAAAAGCATCTAGATAACTCAAAAATTAAATAATTTACTGAGTTGTTGGGTAGTGTGCCTTTTAGCATTATTATAGAAATAAAGAAGTAATATAAATGCCAATATATAGAATTGTTTTAAGAAATAAATAAGAATTTCCTTGTTCAGATGTTCTGCAGTGTTTCATCTTTTAGAAGAAAATGTTATTAAAAATGCCATTAAGTATCTACCATTTATCTAAGCCTTACAGTTTATAAGGTATTTCCATTGCAATTTATTGCTTTTATATAACTATCATCATTCCTGACCTTTAATTGCAAATAACAAAAACTACTCTGAATGACTTAAACAGAACGGGATCAATAAGAGTGTTAAGTAGTTCAAAATATCTCAGAAAAAAAGCAGAGGCTCAAACTTGGGATGATGCCATCAAGAATACCTTGGGCAAGAAAGGCTTCTAGTTCTTCTTGTGGCCTCATTTCAGTGGAACATGGTTTACCCCGATGCCTACCATTTAATCTCATCCATTTCCATCCAAAGGAACAAACTCCAGCTCCAGAAGACCTAGAGGTCTAAGCCAATGAATGAACCAGACAATTTTCCTTTCTCTGAATGGCTGCCCTCTCAGGTTCTCTCCATAAAACTTTTGTGTATCTGTGTACAGTAGAAAAATTATTTTACCTGTGTTTACGTTATCATGAAGAGCATAGAAAATATAGTTTAATTTATAGAAGAGGATGCAAGCTAGCAGGGAGTTAAAATGGGTGCTAAATGAGCCCATTCAGTCCTTGTCACTCAAACATTGGACTAGACCTTTGAAAAGCAATACACCAGAGGCCAAGAGAAGCCCAATGACTAGCCCAAGATCATGCTGGTTGTAGCAGTCACTAGATATCAAGAATTCAGTTGTTCTTTATAACACAGTGGCTGCCTCTGTCTTGCACAGAGTTGTCTATTCTCTGGGTCAGCAGGGCTGCTGTCTGGGAAGTGAGGAGAGCAGCTGATCTGGTCTTAGTTTCTGGGAATTGCAGATGTTCCAGCCTGAAGTCATTTTGCCGGAAGTATTGGCAGAGTGATATCATACATCAGAGATTTAAAGCCTTCAGCAAAGCTGTGGTAGGCTTCAGGAATCAGCATGCAATCAGACTTTATAGCCAGAGCAGTTGTCCAACCAGGAAAGCATTCCGCGTTCCAGAGCTATCAGTAGGGTTTCAGGCTAGAAGGACTCAATATGAGGGTCTGCCACCTGGCATGGCAGTGGGATACATGCCCAGCAAGGCTTTGCTACAGGCCTAGAGATGTATCAGGAAAACTATACTGGGAGTCTCAATTGGGATGTTTCCTCAGCACTCCACTGAAAACCTCAGATGCCTGCAGATAATGAGTTCATAAACCCATGGCACTTTATTTATCTTTCTCCTCTGAGTCTCTCTCATTTTATTTTTGTAGACTACAAAATTTAAAATAACAAAAACCCCAAATTAGCTTTGAGATTGAGGAATTAGAAAAATACTAGAATAAACTGGTTGGGTAGAAATTCTCATCCAGTTAGTAATTGTTTCTATTAAGTCTTACCAAGGTATAGAAAGATAACTGACATAAAAAAGAAATAGAATGTGGGATGAGAGCATTTATCCAGCCAAGTAGGCAGTTATCTCCTGGCATAATAGTTGATTTGGGTGTAGTCTGTTCTTCCTGTTAAACGTGACCAGTCTCTGACTCTTCCTATCAACACAGACTCAGTCATAATATTCTCTTGAATGTGTCCCTGTGCCTAAGCTTTTAAAAGCTCAACAACTGTAGCCTTCAGAGAGCAAAATGCATTCTGAATTACAGTAAAAGGTTTTCATTTATTCTTGGAGAACCATTACGCATAATAACAAAGGACAACTTTGACTTTTTCTAAATGTCAGCTAGCGAAACATCTGCTAGCTAGAGAAAACATGGCCTTCTCCAGAACATGAGTTCACCTGGGTGCCAACTGTGAACTGCCAGTCATTTCTTAGAATTCTTGCCACTTGTGGGGCGCATCAAATTGGATTAAAGGAGAGAACATTGCTATTAGTTGACCCTATTGTCTTTTAAGTTGCTTGTGCCATGTAGTTTTTCCCCAGGTTAGACAGGAGATCTGAGACTCCTCACTTAATCCTTTGTTACTTATTGTCATTAAAATGCAAACCAAGAAATCAGGAGAGGTGGCACAATTATCTGTGAGTGAGGCCTCATTGAGAATTTGGGGAGCTGAGGCTGTAATCTCAACTACTGGGATTTATTCTCCACATAGAACCTAAACTAATCAGTGAAGAAATTAGATAGGTAAAGAATATTTACAGTTAAACTTTATTTCCTTCCTATAAAAGTGCTGTTGGAAAATGTACTTAAATCTGTAAATTAAGTGTGTTCTCTAATTCTCAATTACAGAATGAGAAGGATTTTCAATGTATTATACCAGGTAGTTCTAGACTAAGTAAAGTCTGAACTACTTCAACTTGTGAAGGGCTTTGGAAAGGTATTAAAAGAGTGTTTCTTTCTTTTCTTTTCTTTTCTTTCTTTCTTTCTTTCTTTCTTTCTTTCTTTCTTTCTTTCTTTCTTTCTTTCTTTCTTTCTTTCTTTTTTTTTTTGAGTGGGAGAGTAAATGTAAACTTGGTACTTCAATCTTACTATCCAGGAACTCTACTATTTCAGCTAGACCTCCAGCCCTGTTTGTTTTTTAAATTATTTTTCGAATTGGATTTTATTGTTTCTTGGAGTGGGCTGGACCACAGTCCTCCTATTTATACTTCTTGCATAGCTAACATGACAGGCATGTGCCAATTGGTTGAGATGCCATCACAGTAACTTTTTTTTTTTTTTGGCCAGTCCTGGGCCTTGGACTCAGGGCCTGAGCACTGTCCCTGGCTTCTTCCCGCTCAAGGCTAGCACTCTGCCACTTGAGCCACAGCGCCGCTTCTGGCCGTTTTCTGTATATGTGGTGCTGGGGAATCGAACCTAGGGCCTCGTGTATCCGAGGCAGGCACTCTTGCCACTAGGCTATATCCCCAGCCCCCACAGTAACTTTTTGACTGAACTCTCTTTGAACCACATTATCTTCACCCAAGTAACTGGGATTAACAGACATGAGCCACCACCACACCTAGTCTAAACAAACTCTTAACTCATAATGTTTCCGACTTATGATATGTTTATCAGAATGTGATTCACTCTAAGTCAAGAAGCATCTGTAGATAGTTTAGAAACAGAGATGCTACTATTTCACTCTTAAAAATTGATAACCTAGACAAAACCAGAAAATGCGTAGATGATTCAATTTTCTCAACCAATATGACCTACCCTACATCTATAGAACAGTTCCATCTAACAGTAGCAGAAGGTATATCTATCCATACATTATTGTTTGTACACATATTATTCTTTGCACGCATAAAGCAATTCTCCAGCATAAAAATTTTCTAAGGCATAAAACAAGTCTCAAAAAGTTGACAATAGTTTTAATTTTACACATTATGTTTGCTGGAGAAATTCTTCCAATTAAAAGTCAACAACTGGGCTGGGAATATGGCCTAGTGGCAAGAGAGCTTGCCTTGTATACATGAAGCCCTGGGTTCGATTCCCCAGCACCACATATATAGAAAACGGCCAGAAGTGGTGCTGTGGCTCAAGTGGCAGAGTGCTAGCCTTGAGCAAAAAGAAGCCAGGGACAGTGCTCAGGCCCTGAGTCCAAGCCCCAGGACTGTCAAAAAAAAAAAAAAAGTCAACGACTAAAGGAACTTTGGGAAGCCCCAAAATAGCTGAAAATTAGGCCATACAATTCTAAATAGATGCTAAGGGACACTAGAAAATATTTTTTTCATTGAATGAAAATGAAAATAACACAAAATTTGTAGGGTATATTAGCTAGAGGAACATGTATAACTTTCAATACTTATAGTGCAAAGAAAGATATTAAATCAGTGTCCTAAGTTTTTCTTTAAAAATAAGTGAAAAAAAAGCCAGACCCAAAGAAACATAGACTCTATGGTTTCCCTAATAGGGAATAATTAGTACAAATCTAGGATAATCCTAGCAGAAGATCACAATAGCTTAATAGCTATGTCCATATGAACACATAAGATGATGCTAAGCCAAATGAACTCCAAGTTATGGAAACAAGTGGCTTATCATTGTTGTTGTTATTTTCAACATACCATGTGAAATTATGCCCTTTTTCTTTTGTTTTTTTCTTTTGTTTTTCTTTCCTATGGTTTTACCCCTGTTGTCACTGTAACTGATTTTGATACCCTGGATATTGTATACATGTGTATTGGAACTAGGAAAGGGAAAGGAAATACCAAAATCAAGAGACAAAGGATAAAAAGACAAACCAATGCAACAGCAATACTTACAAAACCATTTGGTGTAAACCAACTGTACAACTCATGGAGGGAGAGTGAAAAGAGGAAGGGGAAGGCAGGGTAAAATGATGGAGGAGGTAACAAGTTGGATAAGAAATATATGCACTGCCTTACATACGAAACTGTAACCCCTCTGTACATCACTTTGACAATAAAGAGATGAACAATAAGGACAAATCAAACCAAGAAGGAAGGAAACAATGCAATGTGGGTGGAAAAGAATGAAACAAAATGGAAAAGTAATAAAGGGTATTAATGAAACTAAAAAACAAGTGGCAATCCTTATCTGTAAGTTTACTTTCCATATTTTTCAACTGCCATTAAAAACTTGTAATTAAAAAACTTCCAGAAAGAAAGAATGCACTAATTTTCAAGTATGCACCATGGATAACCTTGCTTGTTGTCTAGAATCACTCCACCAAGGACACAAATCTTCTCTTTGTCCAATATATCCACATTGTATATGTTGCTCATCCAGTAATCACCAGCGATTTTACTTATCATATTGACCTTCACAGTATTTTAGTACTTACATCCAAGTAATAATTTGTTACTGATTTCAAAGCATTAGAGTAGTTAGGTTGGAAATGCAGATATGTCATAAAATTGTAAATGCTTTGTATAATCATAAGGAAAAGAAGGGTGTGTATAATGCAACAAGATACTTGGAGAGAATTAGAGACAAACCATTCTCATGTAAGTTTTTACTATAGAATTTTGTTACAATTATTCCATTTTGTTATTGAATGTTACTCATGCTTTCTTTTCCTAATTCATAACTTAAACTTTATCATTGACATGTTTAGGAAGGGATTTGTTACCCATGGTTTCAGATATATGATCACTGAGTATATTGGAATGATTTTCTCACAGAAAGGGAGATTCATTGTCATTTGTGAACATGTTTCTAGGTGGATCAAGAATAAAGTAAGTAAAATATAAATAAAGACAAACCTGAGAAAGGTGACACCACTAACCATCTTAGGGAATTTAACAGATATATAAGAGAATCCTTTAAATGCCTTCAAGCTACCCATTCACTATCTCATAGAATTTAACAGAATTAAAAGATGATTCTTTAAATGATTTCATGGTAAGAAGTTAGATAACAGAAAAAAATGATAAATTTCTAGAAAAAGTTACAAATTAACAAAATGTACTTATATATATTAAAATATAAATAGACTTACAACAAGGAAATAAACAAAATTAATAACTAGGGAAAGCATAGGCTTTAGATAATGTTACTAATTAATTATAAAATTAACATAAATCGTTAACAAACTCTTCTAAGATACAGAAAAGGAAGAAACATTCCAGCTCACTCATTGAAGTTGATTATTAACCTGATACCAAAGCCAAGTTAGGAAGCAAACCACACATTCCTTGGGAATACATAGGCAAAAATTATCAAGTAAGTATTAGCCGATCAAATACAGAAACATATAAACAGGACTTTACATCAAATCAAACCAATTTGAATTTTATCTCAGCAAAGAAAACTTTGTTTCACTTTCAAAAAGTAATTAATATAATACACCATATTGTAATAGAATCTATTGATAGACCATCTTAAGTATTTGACAAAATTCAACACCCACTCATAATTTAAAAAAACTCTTTAATAAATTAGGAACAGAAGGAACTTGTAGCTGGCAAGCCATATGTAAAAAGAGAAACTACTAATAACATACTAAGTGGGTAAAAAGAGATTGACTACTTTCCTATGATCAGGAGCAAGACTGGAAGTCTGTTGTCGCTGCTTCTATTTCACATTATACTGGAGAGACCAGGGCAAGGAGCCGGGGCTTTGGTTGACCTGCATCCTGACTGTCTCCTACTGACGTACTCAGAATGGCTGTGTCATGTTTAAGTGGTTTTAAAACAAGCAAAAAATGTTGACTATGCAATGAAGACTATTGCTTGGAAAAATCTATTATGTGCACAAAACTCTTCCTCCTTTTTTGCCTTCTCTTTCACTTTCTCCTCCACTTCCTCCTGATTTTTTTCCAGTACCGTGGATAAAACCAAAAGTACTGTGGATAGAACCAAAAGCTTCATACTTGGCAGGCAAGGAGTTTACAATATGAAAAACACCCAGCCATTTTCTTTTTCCTTTCTTTTTCTGATAAGGTCTCAAGGAAGCCTTGAACTGACAATCCTATAGTTACCCAATTGTGCAATGATATATCAGAACTTCTTAGAAGTCACATCTGTAATCTAGTACTCAAAATCAATCTGCCCCTACCCCACCCTTGGCTATTTATTAATGTATGTATGTATGTATGTATGTATGTATGTATGTATGTATGTATGTATGTATGTATGTATATTTTATGTTTTGCCAGCATTCAGGGTCTCACACTCTTGCTTGGATTTTTCACTCAAGACAGCCTTCTACCACCCCTGCACTTCTGGCTTTATGCTCTTTAATTAGAGATGAGTGGCATGGACAGTTCTGGATGTCCTAGCATTTAACTGAGATCCTCAGCTCTTAGTCTCCTGATTAGCAAGTCTTGTAAGCATGGGCCACAGGCACATGGCTCCTTGGCTATTTTAACTACTATTATATAGTTGCAGATGGAAAACCAAGTATAGAACTTTATTATTTTTCAGAGCCAGACTTTTCAACACTACTGCTGATAAAGTATACCCGCTCACCAAGGACAGAATCTATCATTTTGGGCTGAGGATGAAATGTCCTAGAATTCACCCAGGTAGCTGTTGGAAAATGTTTGCAGATATTCTAACAATATTGTTTAGAAAGGATGCTGTCAGACAGGAAAAGCAAATTTTGGTCCATGCAAATGGAACCACTGAAACCATCATGTTAGATCAGAAAAAACAAACAAGGGTAGTCAAGAGAAAGTACAGAAATGACAGGAAAGGAGGGGAGAAATGTTGAGCAGAGATGTGTGTGTGTGTTTGTGTGTGTGTGTGTGTGTGTGTGTGTGTGTGTGTGTTTCCTAGCTTTCCTCACAAAATCCTACAAACTGAGTGGCTTAAATAACGTAAAATTGATTATCTGACACTTTGGAGACTGAAATTCTACAATGAAGGTGGCCCTGGTGTTGGTTCCTCATAAAGGCCATGTGGGAAAATTGTTCCAGACTTTTGGTTTTCTTTGCCTTGTAGCTCCAATTATCATGTATTCTTCTTGTTTGTGTCTTTACCCACATTTCTTCCTCTTATGAAGATGCTAATCATAATGGATGGGAGCTCACCATCAGGACCTTGGTTGAACTCAACAACCTCTGTAAATAACCTTCCAAAGTAAGGCCAAGTTCTCAGGTGTCAGCTGTTTGGACTTTCAGCACATGAATTTTGTGAGGATGCAATTGAGCTCATAACTCCTATGTGTATGTGTATCTGTGTGTGTGTCCATGTCCCTGTGCATGTATATGTGTACAATTGCGTGCTTGTTTTTGAGACTGAGACAGAGATTACATAGAATTAGTTTCAGAAGGGCAAGGAGGGAGTGCATACTGGTACAAATATTTCTCAGAGGTTTCAGGGAGGAGGGAGAGGTTAGAAAAGATTGGGGAAAGTTACAAGTTTAATTAGTAGGATGGCACTAGTGCTCTTAGAGACAGTGTGTTTGAAAAGGCTAAGAGAACAGAGGCCACATTGCATGAGTTTAAGGGTCATACTTTCTGTTTCAAAAGCCTGTCCATATCCAAAACAGCCGCTGGTCTTTACAATTTCCTGACTCCTGTGAAGAGGGCCTGCTCATGATCATTTCATGGATTCAGAAAACCACTCTCCTGTTAAGTGAGAGCACTTATGTTGGCAATTTTGGACTACCTTACAACACTGCAAGCATTGTTTTCTTCTCTTTTATTGAAGCCCTGAGCCACAGACATAAATTGCCAGGTCTTATGGCATAATACATAGAAGTGGCTATGAAGTTAGTTTTATTAAATAAGAATATCTTTGGGAAAGACATTTTTTAAAATAAATTTTTTTTTGGTAGTGAGGTGGGAATGCTTATGTATACTTTGCAGGTTTGCTGTAGGGCTAAAAGAAAAGTAGATAAGTAGTGAAGCCAGGCACCTCATGAATCAGTTCCTTTCTCCAGTATTCATGTCCCACAGTACATCAGACACTGGGTAGTACCACACCTCATGGAGCTCCTGGAAATGAGCACCATCCCTCAGCATAGGAAATGCTAAGTCAGTGTACTTCAATATTCAGTTCCATAAAGAAAGCCACACTGAACTTCCTGAACTTTCCCACACTTGAGCTTCCATGGTGGTGATCAAATTAGCTTACAGGAATGAGCCATCAACACCTGGCTTGACCATTTTCTTGTTTTGGGTTTTTTTTTTTTTTTTTTTTTTTGCCAGTCCTGGGCCTTGGACTCAGGGCCTGAGCACTGTCCTTGGCTTCTTTTGGCTCAAGGCTAGCACTCTGCCACTTGAGCCACAGCGCCACTTCTGGCCATTTTCTATATATGTGGTGCTGGGGAATCAAACCCAGGGCTATATTCCCAGCGTGGTGATCAGAGTATAGCCTATCACTTTAATCACAAATACCTGCGGAGTAGAAAATATTAAGGCCAACTATGGAAGCACAGAATTGAATAAGGCATATTGGTTCCAAAGGGAAACATGGCTCTCAGTGGGCAGTTCCGCCGCAGGCCAAGAGAGGATTCTAAAGTTGTTTCCCATGAACTTCAAGTTCTTCTACCCTCTGGCTGACTCTGAGTTAATTATTGAACTTCTCTGGGCCCCTATTTCTTCTGTATAAAATTACTAACAGAACTCAAGCTCCATCTTCTTTTTTATTTTATATATATATATATATATTTTTTTATTATTATCAAACTGAATTACAGAGCGGCATTAGGCATTGGATACATTTCTTTTTTTTAAGTTTTTATTATAAAGGTGATGTACAGAGAGGTTACAGTTTCATACGTTAGGCATTGTATACATTTCTTGTACTGTTGTTACCTCGTCCCTCATTCCCCCCTCCCCCTCCCTCTTACCCCCCCTCCCCCATGAGCTGTTCAGTTCATTTACACCAAACAGTTTTGTAAGTATTGCCTTTGTATTCGTTTGTCTTTTTTTACCCTGTATCTCTCGATTTTGGTATTCCCTTCCAATTTCCTAGTTCTAATACAAGTAATGTGGCCTAGTGGCAAAAGTGCTTGCCTCGTAAGCTCCATCTTCTTTTCATCAGTGTAGCTCTAATTTTATTTTATGTATATTTTAATTTTTGTGCTGTCTTTTTTTTTGTATAAAACAGTTTCAAAGCAACATGCCAGTTTGTAAGTGCAATGCATCTTGATCAATATCACCCTTTCCATCATTCTCCCCCATTGCTCCCAACTCCACCACCACCCCTCCAGTTACCTGGTTCCATTTTCACAACAATATCTTGAGTGATCTTACATACTAGATTCAACACAGAGGGTTTAAAAGCCATTGTTCTTATACCATTGCCCCAGGAAACTTTGTTCTGCACTGAAGGCTGTCCTAATTATAGGACTGCACTGCACTGCACTCTCCTCTCTGTCAGATTTTTGTGTGTATTTGTTCTGGTAGAGCTGGATTTTCTTTACCTATATAGAGAAAGAAGAGTTTTCTAAAATGACCACATACAGGGAGTTAGAGGTGGGATGAGGGAGAGGATGGCTATGAATTCCAATTTCTAGGAGGTCAGGAATTTCAGTGAAAGTTGTGGGAGCTGGACTCTATGCCTGCCTCCACAATGAACACGTGTGTGTGTGTGTGTGTGTGTGTGTGTGTGTGTGTGTGTGTGTGTGTGTTTAGGGGTTCTTGCAATATAGGTTCTTGAAATATAGGTCTATTGCTATTAGGTCTTTTATCATTCATAAGAAGACAGAGATCTGGATTTCTTTGTGATTTTTTTTCAGTTTAAAGTTTTTGTTACATATCCCCCTGATGGTGCAGAGGCATGTCTATGGACAGTAATCAACCCTCAATACTGGATTGCACCTTTCATCAGGAAAAGAACTACAAGCTTTAGAGCCAGGGGACCTTCTGTTGCTGCTATCTAGGGGATGACCCAGGTTAGTGATCTAACCTCTGTGATTTGGTTTCTCTTGTAAACTTCAGAAATATATTGACTCCTTCCAGTAAGAAATTTTATGTGTAATGCCTAGCATAAGTTAAATGATTTTCTAGTGGATAAATGTTGAATAGCTATTATGTTGTAGAAAACATATGTCGAGTTTATTAGCACACCTAAAGTCACATCATCACTAATCATTCAGGAAGTACAAGTTAGAAGCACCTTTGAATATCTCCAGTGAAGAGAATAGATGTAACCCAAAAAGGCAAATAGTAGATGCTGGTGAGGGTGTGGAGAAGCTTTAATATATAGTATAGAAATATCACAAACATTTCAGTGGTAATATAAAGAGATGCAGCCATTTCTGGAAAACAATTGGATATTTTCTCAAAATTTAAACATAAATTTACCATATAACACAGAAAGTCTTCCCTGAGTGTCTATCATTTGAAAATGTGTCCTCTAGAACTTGTTGGGAATGCTTCAAGAAGCATTCACATTTTTCATATACTAGGGAAATAATGCACCAAATGTAGTATATTCATGTAGTGAAATTTTGAAAAGTAACAGAATACTGATAATGCTAGAATTATGATGAGGCTCAAAAATATTGTGCTAAGTCTACTAAGCCAGTTGCAAAGGATTACATATTATAGAATTCTATTTGTCAAAAAAAATCTAGAAAAGTAAATCTACAGAAGCAGAAATTGAATTAGTCATTGCCTGGAACTGGGAATAAGGTCAATTTAGTAAAAATAGATACCAGGAATTTTTGTGGTGTGTAAGATTGCTCTAAAACTAGATTGCATTAACAGTTGCAAAACTCTGTAAATTTACTAAAAATATCCCTTCACGTTGTACATTTAAAATCTGTGAACTTTGTAGTATTGATTCTCAATAGGGCTTTAAAAATACACCAGAAGCAAGCACAGAGCCTGGCATATAGCAACTATTTAATACATATAACGCTATCTTCTTTGTAAGTGCAGAAAAGAAAAATTGCATTGTAATTAATTAATCAAGTCCTGAACCTGAACCCCAACCTCTCTACTTTCTGGCTGTGTGTCTTTGGAAACATCATTTTGCTTTTGTTTTCTGAGTCAAAGGAAATTATGCAAGAAGGTATATAACCACCATGTCAAATCCATAAGACATGAGTAACATTCTCTTCCAGATAGCTCACCTGCTTTCTGCTTGTTCTTCCTCATTGTTTAGCAAAAACAATTAAAAGACTCCCTCATCTTGTTATCACGTCATTCCCAATCCTGGACTTTCTTTTCTGGCCTTTGGTCAATTTTAAGGTCTGGCAGGCAGTCTGGCCTTGAAGAACTGCTTAGCATTATCTGACCATGGGTTGCTAGCCACTTATATGAGAGTGTCACCTGGAGGCAGATAAGCAACTTTAATAAACACTCAGCATGGTAACAGGGGTACTCTGTTGAATGTACTTACATCTGGAAAGCTCACAGCCCTTTTACAGATGTTATCACCTGTATTCCTCACCTCATGCCTGTCAGGTGAGGAAGCAGGGATCCAGAATACAGCCTTCTTTTACAGAATGATAAAGATGACTCATGGAGAATTAGAGAGTTTTGTAGGGACCACCTTCTAGAGGGAGGTAACTGACAACTGACTGGAAGGTGGGGGGGTGGGAGGTCACACTCCCCCATCCTCAGGGATAGGCAGTTAGTGTTTTGTCTGCCTTGTCTTTGCTGCACATTGGAGCGGGATCTAGGACATGTCTTGTTTTCTTTTTTAAAGACAATTTTGTAAGAGTGACTACCTATGTGTGTTAACTTTGTTAAAAGTGTGTGCCACTAGGGAGTGGTGGAGAGTATGGTGAGCTAGAGGGTCCATTTTCCTTTCAAATAGATAATTGATTAATGGGGCACCTACTCACCAGGCCCATCCTACATCATCCATATGGGAATGGGAGTGGCAGGGGCCAGCATTGCATTTCCTTAAAATGAGTTAGGCAGCCAAGTTTTGGTGTGAGATCCCCTAATTTGAATATATTCATAGTTTAAAACAATGTTACCTTGCTGACACTGCTGACTCATATTTGTAACCCTATCTATTCATGAAGCTCATGAAGATCTACAAGAAGACTGAGACGATTAGGATTCAAAGCCAATTGAGACAAGAAATTTCTTGAGATTCCTGTGGCATGCTACATTTTCATGGTTCTAGATTTTAAAGGAGACTGTTATAAACTATGAAAGTCATAAGGGTGTTGTAAAATCAGACCTAATCAGAAAATCCTTTGCACTAAGTTGCCTGCTCTGATTTGATATGGTGCTTACCCCTGCATCAAGTAGTAGGAAGTGGGTTTGATGTAGTTCCTGGTAACATATATTCACTTTGGATGTAAATCTTTGAAGCCAACTTTGTGAAATGAAGGAAAACTTGAGTGGAAACAGAGTTATCACTATTCACGGATGCTTGGGAATCTGTTGTAAAACTGTAAAACCAGATTTGAGATTTGGGTTTTCACTCCTAGTTATATATTAACATAAATGCACAACATATATACAGATTATATGCATGCATTATATACATATGTGCATTATAAACATATATACATGTACATGTTTGTGTATATAACATATGTACATATATTTGTTTATATATAAACATATACACACATATATAACAAGGAAATATATATACAAATAGTTATGTACCTATATATTTCCGCATATGCATACATATGCACAAGTATGTATTTATGTATATAAATACATATATGCATGCATGTAACTGAACTCTATTGAGATGGTTGATAACTTTCATGGTCCAAATGTGGAAAATTCACCTCTGTCCCTCTTTAGTGTGAACCTGATGATGTCTCGATTCAGTGTTTTTCTTTTTCTCATTCATGCCTATATTTTTGGCCTAGAGAATACTCTGTATTTACATAGTTTAGTGGTTAGCCAATGACTACATAGAGGTTGCATTTGAATACTTCAACTAGGAAGGCCTCCTGACACTGTGTGTGAAGAGAAGAGCACACTGAGGGTTCAGGTATTCTTCAAAGCCATTTGGGCTTTGAGTTTTTTGTCTTTACCCTTTCTAGTGAACTGTGCATATGTCTTCAGCCTCAGGATCAGCCAGGAGCATGTGAACAGCTTGGGCACCATGAGCAGCCTCAGCTAGGAATATGCTTGTCTCACACCAGTGGTCTTCCCTGCTGGCTGATTCTATCATCTTCCTTTCACTAAATTTTCCTGCTGAGTGAGGATGGGCTTCTGCTGTCCTTTCTATTCCAATGACTCTTCCTATCATTTTCCCCCTCCCTCCGTCTCTCGCCTTTATCCCTAGCTGACGAGTCATCCGCATCTTGTTCTGCCCTTGTGAAACTTCCAAGTCAACCAAGCCTGAACACTTGTAACATTGGGAACAGTCCTAAGCAAGAATGCAATAGTTCCTCACTCTTCGGATCCAAAGGTTAGCAGATTTCAAGCGTTTAAGTGCCCTGATGTTGTTGCATGATATTGGTGCAGACTGGTTGAAATAGTTTGTTTGTTTTTTTAATGTTCAATCTTATAGATTTTTGGGAGAGAGAGCCTGTCCCAGCTCTTCAGTTGGTCATTGTTAAACTGGTAATAGACTGTGGTACCTAACAAAAAACAGAATGGCACCTGTTCACTGAGAAAGATGGCTCTGATGCATACTTACTGACTTTGAAAGATTTTTGTAATCAGATAAGTAAAGAAATGCTTATTTCCAAAATAAAGAGTTTCCACATGTGTTTATGAATGCATTTATGAATATTCATTGTAAAGTCTGTTTGGACTTTCATTTGTCACACTGCCTATTAAGTGTTTAGTATACAGATGCTACCTAGTATTTCTTTTTCATAGGTGACAAAAATATGGCTCCTTTCTTTGAAAGTTTTTGAGAATTGTGTCTTTCTGCTTGCATCTCTTCTTCCTACCTAGGTAATAACCTGTTTTAAAAATGTAGTTGGGCAGTAGACCCTTATGCATTCCTTCTATTGCCTGGCCCAAGACTATATATTATTCTATATATTATTATACTATACTATATATACTATATATTACTATATATATTACTATATATACTATATACTATATATACTATACTATATACTATATATACTATATATAATACTATATATTATTATACTCATATTAACTGTAGAGACACTCCAATTACAGCACTTCCCACACTACTGTGTTTAGTAGTGCATATGACAGATCCACTTGTTACCTTTGTTCAAAGACAAAACCATCTTGTTCATTTCCTCCCAGTCTCCAGGCATATATTAGTAACAGAAAAAGTACTAGAATGCTATTTGGAGGTATCTCTGGAACTGAACACTTCAAATATATGCTGTTTTGCAAAGATAGTTCCTCCTCTGAGTCTGGCAACTGTGCCCTAAATATTTGAAGCCTGTAGGACTCAAGTCATACAAAGTTATACAGCTATTTTCTATGGTCTTACATTTAGGTTACAAATGCTCTGCTTCTATTATATAATCATGATCAGTTTTCAGTGATCCAGCTCAAAAGGATTAGATGGAAACTTATTCTCAGGAGAAGCAGTAAGTATAGATTTTGCTGTTCCCATTAGAACTGGATTCAACTTATGCCCATTCTATGAAATGTGGCTGTTTGAATGTCAGTCTCATGGAGGGGCCTTCCCTGGAGACATTATGTACAAAGCATCCTCTCCCTCATCCTCCACCCCTCTCCCTGCTCTATTTGTATTCCACTTAATTGTAACCTTACTTATTTCTATTTATTCTTTTACTTGTTTGTGTAGTACTGTCTCTTTCATGAAAATATCAGCCTCGGCTTGAACTCAGGGCCAGGGCACTGTCTCTGAGCTTCTTTTGCTCAAGGCTAGTACTCTAGCACTTGAGCCACAGCACCACTTCTGGCTTTTTCTGTGTATACTGTACTGAGGAATTGAACCCAGGACTTCATGAATGCTAGGCAAGCACTCTACCACGAAGCCACATGTGTATATACAAACACACACAGAATATGTGTGGTTAAGTTAATGAGAAGTGATTCATGGGATCACTGATTTTTCTTATTTACCCATATATATCAAGAACATCTTCCTGTGTTGTTAAATTAACATCTGTTGTCACTTTTTTCCTTTTTTTTTTTTTTTTTTTTGGTGTCAGTCCTAGGACTTGAACTCAGGGCATGAATGCTTTCCCTGAGCTTTTGTGCTCAAAGCTAGCACTCTACCAACTTGAGCCATGTCTCTACTTCCTGCTTTTTGGTTAATTAATTGGAGATAAGAATCTCATGGACTTCTCCATGTTATGGAAACTATTGTTATATCGCTGTTGTAACTACTTTCAACGTGCTATGTGTAACCATAGCTTCTATTATTGATGATCTTCTTGTATCCCTTCCTGCACTATCTCTGTATCTTATCTGAATACATTGGAAACCGTGTGTACTGGTATTAGAACTAGGAAATTGAAAGGGAATACCAAAATTGAGAGACACAGGGTGAAAAAGACAAACAACTACAAAAGCAATACTTGCAAAACTGGTGTAAATGAACTGAACAACTCATGGGGGGGAAAGGGAAACAGGGAGGGGGGAGGAGGGAATGAGGAAGAGGTAACAAACAGTACAAGAAATGTATCCAATGCCTAACGTATGAAACTGTAACCTCTCTGTACATCAGTTTGACAATAAAAATTTAAAAAAAAAAAGAAAATATCAGCCCCATGACAGCAGGGTCTCCCTTTTGGGGGTTTTACCTTGACTCATTTAGCATCAAGTGGTAACACCATCCCTTCACTCTGCTTGTTTTCTTATGTGAAACAGCCTTAGGTAACAGAGAAGGGTCTGCTTTGCTATTACATCTGCTGTAGCTCTCTGAGAGCAAGAAGCTTCGATCTTCTAAGGAAAGCAAACTTCCAAAGCTTTGAAATTCCTCGCTCCAGCCATCTCGAGACCTATCTGCCCTTACCCCTGCCCCTGCCCCTGCCTCTGTCTGAGACAGTGGGAGCAGAAATGTTGAACCTGCTCAGGCCTCTCACTGTCAGATTTCTACCTTCCACTGCATTTCTCAGGGTTATGGGTGACAATCAATAAAGCTTACTTTCATTCACTCTTGTTTGGAAAGTCTGTTTCTTTGTGGAAAAACTACATTAAAAAATTAAGGACCAAAGCATTCATTTGTAATAAAAGGAAAGAAATACAGATTTAAGTGTTTTGGAGTCTCTCTTTTACCATCATGAGTTTCCTGGCCTCCTCACTCTGAGTCAGTATCCTCAGATGAGCAGCAGGCTGCACACTGTCTTTCCACACTGGTGGAGTGACCCTGAGTTCAGCTCAAAGGAATCAGGATTCTGATGACTGGTCTCTGTATTGCATATAGCACCAACCACCACACATCCAGTCCTTCCTTCCTGCAGCTGGTATCACATGTGGTAAATAACCAATACGAAGACTGATGACCCAAAGACTGACACTTGCAGTGATTGAAATGTATGGGATGGGCTTTTTGTCTGTTTCTGGTACTGGGGTTTGAACTCTGGGCTTGCTCAAGCTAGCACTCTACCACATGAGCCACATCCTCAACCCATCTTTTTGCTGGTTATTTTGGAGATGGGAATCTAGTGGACTTTTCGGCCTAGGCTGGCTTTTAAGCCATGATCCTCCAGATCCTAGCCACTTGAGTGTCTAAGATTTAGATGTGAACCACTGGTGCCCAGATTAGTGTACATATATGTATAGTCAAGTCATCATTGTATCAATATACAGAAGGGGTCTGTACTTCCCTTCTGCACCCTATGGGAAATAGCTATCCTTTTGGCTTCTATCAGTTTTGTCTACTCTGGAGTGTTTTTGAATGGAATCATCCATGATGTGTTCTTTGTGTGCAATTTATTTCAGTCCATGGAGAATGGATGACTTTGTGTCATTCATCCCAGGTGTTCTATGATTAGCCAAATTAAATAAGTCCTCAGAATGAGGCAGACAGTGTCCTAAGTGCTTTTCCTGTACTCCCTCCTTTACATTTCATACTGCTCTCAGATAGAACCATGGTATATCTTCCTTTCACAGTTAAGGCTCAGAAGTGTTACATAGCTTACTTCAAGTCACAGAGCTATTAAGAAATAGAGACAGGGCTGGGAATATGGCCTAGTGGCAAGAGTGCTTGACTCATATACATGAAGCCCTGGGTTTGATTCCCTAGCACCACATATGTAGAAAACAGCCAGAAGTGGCCCTGTGGCTCAAGTGGTAGAGTGTTAGCCTTGAGCAAAAATGAAGCCAGGGACAGTGCTCAGGCCCTGAGTCCAAGGCTCAGGACTGGCCAAAAAAAAAAAAAAAAAAAAAAAAAGAAAGAAAAGAAAAAAAAAGAAATAGTGATAGAATTCCCATTTGAGTCCAGTTAAGTCAAATTTATTCCCAGTTTTGTGTGTGCATGTGGGGTGTGTGTGTGTGTGTGTGTGTGTGTGTGTGTGTGTGTGTTTATTCACAAAGTTTGGGTGCTCTCATTTCCTATGAATAGTCCACAAGAATGTGCCTTGTCCTTCTCTGTCATAAAGTCTTTGCTGTGCATGCTTTTCTATAGATGACTGGCCTTGCCTTGCCTAGAACCACTGTAGAACTGGGAGTCAGGCTTTCTGGCCTTTACATGGGGCTTCTGTCTCCTGGCCTTGCCTGAGAGATCAAGTTCCCTAATAATGATGTCTTTCTTCTGCTTCTGGGATGTTATATTTGGTGAAAAAATGGGACATAGCCCTGTTTGTATGGCTACATTCCCATTCTCAGACTGTGGGGCTTTTGAAGG
Organism: Perognathus longimembris pacificus; assembly: GCF_023159225.1. NCBI lineage: Eukaryota > Metazoa > Chordata > Mammalia > Rodentia > Heteromyidae > Perognathus > Perognathus longimembris. The sequence continues at coordinate 39,527,692 of NC_063167.1, read as the reverse complement.
AAACACAGCTGCCACAGACTTTTCTCTCTTCAGCAAGTTTCCCAACATGTTGTCCTCCTACCTCCAGCCACACACACACACACACACACACACACACACACACACACACACACACACACATACACACACACACTATCCTCTGTCTGGGGTGAGCTTGGAGTGGCTTAGGCTTTGACAGAGTACTAGAGAGCATCTAGAGGTAGACGGAGAGTCTTGGCTTTGGGCAATTGCAGAACTGATTCTTGGGCTCACAGAAGTGCTCCTAAAACTCACCAAGACCTTTTTGTTTTGTAAATACATCTGCTGAAATCATATTTCCACTCTGTATAGCTTTCCTTCTAAACACACTATTTATGCCATGTCTCCCTGGGCTATAAACTAATCCATTACATTTGGATAAGATATAGAGAGTGGTAAATGCCCCCTTGCAGGCTGGAGAATTAAATAGATAATCTGGATCTGTGGCTCAGTGCGTAAGGTAATTGGTAAGAGGTTTTGCCCTGTTTCCTTAATGCAAATGAAGAGAGTAAGTAAAAACAAAAAGGAATGGGGAGGTGGAGGGCTGAACTTTTGTGAATGCTGGCATTTGACTCATACTAGGACAGGCAGAATATGATATTTCATCTAACCCCTGTGGGCTATTGCACCTTAGTGACTTCCTGTAATCAAGGAAAATCAGCATTTGTGCTAATCACACAATTGATTCTTACCCAGTGTTAGTTCTCTGAATGCTAAATTGTGTCTTGCTCATCACTGTATCCCCAGTGAACATGACTGTTAGCACATAATAGACATTTAATAAATATTTCTTCAATATTTATAACATTGGTAATTAGCAGTATGAAAGCTACTTGGGTAGAGAGCAGTTAGAATGTGACTACAAAGATCATAGACTTTTGATGTCAACCATTGCGCCTGGTGCTTTTTAAGTCTCTGGTAGATGTGATTCAGGATTCTAACAATTTAGCATTTATAGAGTCCAGGGTGACTAAACTTTGCATCTATCACTTTCTGGACCTTCCATATCCTCAATTCCAAGCTGTCTCCTTTTCTAAAAAGCCCTAAGCAAGAGGCATCATGGCTCTGGTGCCCACTGAATTTTGGAGGCAATGAACCAAATCCAGAGACCAGACTCCAGTGGACCCACGGAGGAGGAAGCCACAGATCTTTCAAGCTGAAGCTTGCTGTTAATCATCATTCCCCATGTCAGCCTCAGCATGGCCTCTGAGAGCACAATGTACACAAAATTATAATGTTATCACACAGGCTGGTGCCCACAGCGAGGGCAGCAGCTTAGGAAGGTGCACACCAGGGGCAGGAAGCCACAAAGGCCATTCCGAGGCTGCAGTCACATGTATTTATATTTTTAGCAGAGGGGGGCTGAAATACAATTTCCATGAAGATTGCATTATGGATTATTGCTTGAGAAAGCTTTGGCAAAGGATGAAGGGGAGCCTCTCTTTTCTGGAGGGGGCATTTTCCCTGCACAGGAGTGGAGCAGTGGAGTGGGTAGAGGGCTGCTGCTTCTATTTTCTGCAGATGATCAAGTGTGGTGGTTTCCTAAGCAAATCTCCACGGGATGGTGTATGTGTTTTATTTAAATGGCACAGGCGACTCCAATTCGGCAGGCAGGGCAGATGCTCTTACTCACATATTTTACGTGTGTGGAGACCAAAACTCAAGGACTATAAATGAGTGTGCCAATGGCACTATCAAGTTCAAGTTCTACAAGGTGTTGGTGGCTTCATCTATAATCCTAGCTACTCAGAAGGCTGAGATCTAAGACTCTTGGTGCAAAGGCAGCCTGGGCAGAAAAGTCTGTCAGACTTTTAGCTCCAATTAACCAACAAAAAGCAGGAAGGAGAGTTGTGGCACAAGAGGTAGAGGGCTACCCTGGAGTAATAAAGCTAAACAAGAACATGAGGCCCTTAGTTCAAGCCTCAGTGCTAGTATGAAAAATTTCCAAATTCTTCCACATAGCTTAACATCCTTGTTCTAGCCTCTGTCCATAACTCCAGTCTCCTCTTACAGCATGGCTTCATTCTCAGTGTACTCCATTTTTAGACCTTTCATGCATTATTCTTTCCTGCACCTGCACTTTGTCTGTACTACTTTTGTTTTTTTCCCTTGTGCAGTTTGTCCTCTCTACCTCATTCTATTCCTATCTTTCTAGGATGGGCCCCCTGCACTATCTATGTAATTCTGCACACCTCAACCTCCACCTCTGCCCTGGCACTACTTACTATCATTGTACATTAACTCTCATCTTTTGCAGTATACCTTGGTTTCTTAAGAGGAAACCTGACACCATGAACTCCTCCAGTGGGTTTACAAATGAGAGGATATAAAATACTGGGGTCTAACACCTCCTAAGAACCTAGCTCTGCCTGAAACATGCCCACATTGGGAAGGGCTAATCATCACAGCTGTTAGATCCCAAATTCAAATGAGACTCCAAAACCCTCAGTTAATAGGAGCTAGAAACTTTACTTGGCAATCTGCTTCTCATTATCAAGATAGTGAAAAACACCCTTGTGCTTAGGGTGGGGTAGGTTTTTATGAGCGGGGATTACATCATTGGTGGTGATTCAGTGACCTTTGAGTCCATTTGTTCTTTTTCAAAAACACTAGGCATCATAGCTCACAATAAGCTGCGAGAGCTGGCATCATACCATGGCTATTCCTGATTGGAGGGCATGGTGTCACTGGTAAGCATTGTTGTTGGGGTAAGTAAGCAGATTTCCAGAAGTAAAACATAGCCGTGAGCTAGGTTAGCATGACCATTACTTTTCAAAAGCCAAAACATAGCCTAAAAACAAAATGTAGCCTTGAGTGGGGGCAGTGTTTTCTTTTCAGAGATGACCCTCAGAAGCTTCTTCTTTAAAACATATCTTTGTTAGCAGGGCTTTCTGGCTAATACAGCAACTCAATACAGCCGGTGATAAACCTTAAGGTTGTCAGGGACCCTCTGTGAAGCTGTCAGCTTGGTGAACTTGAGTGAGGGAGAGATGCTGTTTTGCTTTAGCAAGAATGGAAAATTTTGCCTTTAATATTCAGCCATATTTCTGATGTCCTATTTCTGATTTTCCATTAGTCAATTTTATAATAAACTAAAGCAAGCAAGCTGGGTACAGAAGCTAAAATGGCAGTTAGCACTTCCTTTAGAACGGGGTGTTCTACTTGTGACTGGGTTCCATAACAGCATCCTCTCCTACCTCCATACTTTAGAAGCTCCTTTTCTTTATCTCTGAGGATTGTAGCTTCCTCCTTCACTTGAAGTTCTCATTGGAATCCATTTCCACCATCTTCTTTAAGCTCCAGTTTCCCATCAGGAAATGCAGAAGATGCTGCATGAAGTTAAAGACGGATTGTACTCTAAGGCACAGATGGCACAGAAACTTTGTTAATTCTTTGCAGAGTTCATTGAGAAGCTCCTGATGAGTGAGTGTTATGGTCTTATTTCTATGAAGACTAATTACAAAACACAAATCTTGTGCTTGTGAAAAACTTGAGAAATGGGCTTCAGGTAGCTTCTCTTTTTCTCATTAGATGACAAATAGCCTGAAAGCAAAATGCTCAGTACATGGAAAGAAGAAGTTTTACACTTCAGAGACATTGTGTTAATTCTGCAATCGGCCAGCTGTAAAAAACCACTGAGAATGTTGGACTTTATTTCAGAGTCATTTATGGAATGAAGACTTGCTGATCCCACTCTGTGTCAAGCACCGACACTCTGCCAGGCCTTGCTGAACACACTCCTGGATGCTGGCTCTCCCTCTCAAATGCCACTTCTACATCTGCCATGTTCATGTCTTTGCTTGTTCTGAGAATTATTGGCACTCAGATACAGATCCATCTTGTACTCATCTTTGTGATGTGGGGCTGGGACAGGCTCCTATTTCTTTGCCCATTGGCTCCTGCTTGGGCTCTTCCTCTTCCCCCTTGCTAGAGGAAGACTCCATAGCTTGATGTAGGGCAGACCAGAGATGCTCTGCCTCATGAACTTCCTGTTCCGTTCAGTAGTAAACTCAAGTTGCCTTCTCAACGTTGGCTTGCTGACAGTTTGGACTGGATCATTCATTTTTTGGAGAGAGTAGAACCCTGTTGTACATTGTAGGCTATTGTGCAGCATCCCTGCTCTCTGCTCATTAAATTCCAGTAGCATATCCCCGGATGTGATGATGAAGATTGTTTCCAGACATTGCCAAATATCCTCTGGAGGGCAAAATTATCCTGGCTTAGCATCATGGACTGACAAAGTGTAGACACCTTTCTTCCCCCCCATAGCAGCTGCCAGGAGAAAAAAAAAGTACATTTTTCCTGGCATTTGCAGACCCAGCATTGTTACACCTCTGTTAGACATGAAACCAAGTGGCTAGAAGCCTTTCAGAGTTCTGGACTAGTGAAGGAGCCCACCTCAGAGCTCAAAGGCACCAACCAGTTCCAGGTCAGTAGCACCTCTCCTTAGAGATCTGCATTTCAGACTACATATCAAGTCTGAGTTTTCTCCCTGTTCTTTTAGCTTCAGAGGATATAGATAGTCCTTGTAATTGCCATGTTCAGGATGCCGTATAGGTTTTTCCAAAAACTCGGTGTCACTGAGTTAATAATTGTATAGCTGCTTAGCACCCTTTACCATAAAGTTTCTATGATAAAATAACTGAGGTCATTATTTTCACCCTACATCCAATCAATGTTCCTTTCACATTGCTTTCCTTCTTCTCCCCATGCCCCCCCCTTTTTTTTTTCTATTTTCTTCTTCTCTATCAATATATTCCTGGTATCTTTTATAGTTCTGATGAACACCATTCTTTTCTTGACACTGTTAAGCAGGGCCACTGACTCTGTGTTAGTCTCATCACTCTCCTTTTGCTGCTATTACTTGTTACAGGTGCTCCTCACCTGAAACATAGTCCTGGATATATAACAGCTATCTCTCTTGCTACATTGTGAGCAAGAGCTACACAACATTTCATTTCTGCATCCCTGACACTATGGGATTGAATTAGTGAATGAATAAATGAATGGAGTACTGCATGACATAAGACTTCAGCTTCAAGTTTAGTTTAGTATTGTAATTTCCTCTTTTTCACTTTATTCCCGGATTGCTGCCCCGGAAAGATGGAGAGGAGGGTTGAGTGTTGAGGCTGCAAAGGTAGATCAGGTATGGACATGGATACTCTGACAATGTAGGGATATGCAGCAGCTCTTATAGGAAGTCTTGTAATTTTGTCATAAGAAGGTGAAATTAAAAAAAAAAAAAAAAACGACTCCACTGGGGAAGGAAGAGCCCTCAGAATGCTAGGGGATAGAATGACAGTGGAGCCACTCAGGGGATGCTATGTGGTGGGAAACCCGACAGGAGGGGTGAACACAGAGAGCAAGGCTCCCACAGTCCTGACAGCTCCATTCTGTAGGAAGCAGATTCTTTTTGTGGAAGAAGATGAATACTCTCTGCTATAGACAATGGGGACCAAGAGGAGGTAAGAACAGAAAGAATAGGAATGCAACAATCATCCCACATTACAATTACAGGTTGAATGGTTCAGCTGCTTTTTCTTTTTGGTCTAATTATCACAGTTTTTCAGATTTTGATGTATTTTTTAAGATAGGAAAGATAATAAGGAAACTGTCTATTTTAGCTTTTAAGGAGACTTGTGTGGCAGGCCCAAAAAACGATATGGACAATTCAGAAGAGTTCTGTGCCATTATAGTCCTTAAGAGAAAAGACAAGAGCACCCAGGGTGTGACCTCCACATCCTCTTCTGTGAGATATGGATGTAATGATATCAGCTTTCCTTTGTGTTCCAAGTCTTTTTGGAGAGTAAAATAAGACGAAGGAATACTTTGTAAATCATTAAGTGCCCATCAAACACATCTTCTCATTCAGCAAACACATGGTAAACTTGTCTGATAATATGATAAGACTATTGTCAGGTACTTGGGGGTGGGGTACAGTCGTGAATAAGACATGACCTCTCTCTTTCATATGCTTAGATTGACAGATGAGCTTTGACAAAGGTACTTTCCATCCCATGGGAAGAGGCTGACATAATTTTTAAGAAATTGCTACTAATATTACATTCAGAAAAATGAGTTAGTTGCACATGGCTATGACATTAAATTATCTATCTATCTATCTATCTATCTATCTATCTATCTATCTATCTCTCTATCTATCTATCTATTTTCTCCTGGAATGGTACTTGGAGGCAAGATCATAAGGTTAAAAAGTTCTTCTCTAGAGTCAAAACATGAGATGTTCAGTTCATGGTCTGCCACTTGATGACTGAATTTGGCAAGTCACTATCCCCTCACCTTTATCTGACTTCTATCTTGCTCAGATTACTTGTTAGTATATCAGCTAACAGAGGCTAAAGTTCTTTTAAAACTGTAACTTACTGCTAATATTGTGTAGATCATTTAAAAACAGGAGAGCCAGGTGCAGTGGCACGTGCCTACAATCCCAGATACTTGGGAGTGTGAGGCAGGAGGAGATTGAGTTTAGGTCATACCAGGCCATGGAGTGACACTCTGTAAGAGAAATGGAAACTGCTCTAATATTACCTTAGTAGCAAGGAATAGTATGTATCTGTGCTGCAATCAGCAATCACATGACAGAGACCAAAGACTCCTAACAATAACAGTTGCTGTCATTATCCTCATTTTATAAAGGAGGAGACTGGGAGACAGGGATTTTTTGCACATTTTCCCTGTGTACATGGGTGGCACTTAGAAACTGGCCAGGAGGAAATTTTGTGCTTGATGTGGTGATAAGTGATGCTCCTTCAAACTTTACTTCCCTCTCCCTGCCTCATGGATTTGTGATCTTCTATCTTTTGTTAAAACTTTATTGTCATGGTGATGTACAGAGGGATTAAAGATACATTCATAAGGTAGTGAGTAAAGTGCATTTCTTGTCGAACATTGTTCCCTCCCCCATTTTTTCCCACCTTCCCTCCTCCTCCAGGCCCCCCTGACCCGCCCCCAAGTTGTAAAGTTCATTTCCAACATAAGTGAAGTAAGCCAGTCCCTCATGTGTGATCTTCTCTTGAACTTCCCTCATGAAGAAGTGGTAGAGCAAGGATTTTTCTAGGCTAATGCTTGCATAGTGGTGAAGAATCCAGATAAAATGCCAATCCCCATGATGGAGTAATGGGTGTAATATGTCCCATTACGGATTTCTAAAATCCCTTTTGGTAATAGTATATTGCTGAGTAATATGGAAATGAGAAGGAAGTAGTGACTTTATCTTACATTTTGCCTGAGGCATCTGATCTTTTCCCCCATTCCAACCCTTTTGTACTTGGAATCATTTTCACCACGGAATCAGCTCAGTCCCTGACAACCACATCTTTGCAGGTCCTACTTTTCTGTCTGAAACATCCTCCTTTTCCCCAAATCTCTGACACAGGCCCTCTTGTTTATTAGGACCAGATCAAGAAGCCTCTTCCCCACAGATCTTGTCCTTTGCTCCCAGAAAGTAGCTCCTCCTCTGTGTGTCCAGCTTCATGACACAGTGTGCTTACTTCTTTCCATTCTTGAATCATAGGGAAGGGAGCTAGCTGCACAGGGTTTCCTTCTTTATCCTCAGTATGTGGTAGGTGCTTTGCATATAGTAGGCATTCACTTGCTGAGAGAACGCACAAATGAATGAATGAGCCAATGAAGCAATGCTTTGACACAGTCATACCAGATGTTGCAGTGATATTATGATGCAAGTGCATTCTCTTCTGTCCAAGTTGATACTTTGATTGAGAGAGGGAGAGGGCGAGGACAAGGGAGAGGGAGAGACAGAGATTTTTATATGCTCTCTAAAAACTGTGGCCTTCTTACTCCAGAGCTGATGGCATTCTCTGTGAGCTTGTTTGGCACAATAAAGTTGGCCTTCTACCACACATCTCACTTTTTTTTTTCTTTTAACTTTACAGTGCCTTTTTATTTTACTGGAAGGCAAATTCACTGCCTTGGAGAGTGTGTGTCCAGGAAGAAATCCCTTTGGGCAACTTGCCACATTTCATTTGTGCTCCTTTTCCCATTTTAGCCTGTCATTGAGTTATTTTGGGTAAGTACTGCTCTGGAGGGAAAAACTCAGCCCTGAGCAGGGGATGAAACAGAATGATGAAGGTGCCTGGCTCAGACAAAGGCAACTTATCTGTAACTGCTGCAGTCGTACATTTCAGCATTGTTTTCAGACTTCACAGAATATAGAGCCTGTGAATATAAGATGTCAGCAATTAGAGGTTTAGGTGGTGGGGGCACAATACTAAATGCAGGGGCCTTAATTCTAAGCAAACCTGATCTTGACTTTGCAACTTGCTGGCTATTAAGCCTGGGCAGGTACTTTAGCTTCTCTGAGGTTCTCTTTCTTCATCTCTAATATGAGGACAGCCTCACTTATTCTATGGGGATTTGTAAGGCTTATAAAATGCCTGGTGCATGCAATACCTTCAATAAATAGAAACGAACATGGTAATTGGCCCTCTCTTTTGTTTTGACCATAAACATTCACACTGAAGTATTTTGTTCTTTTCTTTATGGATCAGAACATCATCCACAAGTCATCAATTTAGTGTCCCTATAAAAGGAATTTATATTTCTATTATTCTTTACATTACCTATGTTGGTTTCAAAATCAAAGTGTGGTGTTTTGAGGAATCAGTAGATGCCTGAAAAATTGACAATGTGGTTGGAGTGGGGAGAGGGTAGAGAGGTTTGCTTTTGTGAACACTTGTAGAAGCCACCTCCGGCCTTGTTAGCTGGTCTGTGTGCTGCACTGTTGGTTTCAACATTCAATTTTGACTTAAGATTCTGCAGGTGCTGTTTGCCCTCTGGGGAACTGCTTGCACTGTGTCAGGTTGATGGTTCAGGGCCCAAGTATGACTCTTGTCAAATTTTAGATCCAAAGCCATGTAGGAACTTAGTTTCATATTCTGGAATTGTATCCATAGCAGCTGCTGTCAGGGTAACTATTACCAAGGGTAGCTATTGATAGCTTCCTTCCTGCTATGTGCCCTTCTAAAAAGTCTTAAATATACGTCCTTCCTTCTCCTCCCTCCCCTCTTCCCCCATCACTACCTGTTTGTGGTGTGGGAAGAAAAGGCCTTCTGCTTGCTACAGATAGTAGCCTTCCTCTATTTCTGAGCCATCATTGTGTGACAGTAATTAATACCTATGCTCTTGTCCCTTCTCGTATATAGCTACTATTAAAATTTCTCATTCACATCTATTTATTCATCAGACTTGTAATTCATGGTGCCTACAATCTGCTGCCCAGAGTGGGACGGAAAATTAATGGAAGACATATAAACATATAAACAAAGTAGTTAGTTAGGATAAGTGCTATGGAGAAGATAATACCATGGAGGGTAAGGAGCAAGGACTACTGTTACAGTGACCAGGAGAGGACTATATGGCACTAACTTTTAAGCTGAGTCTTTACTGACAAGAAGAGGCAGTCATGTGAAGACCCTGGGGGAGAGCATTCCAGCACTGGGACACACATCCTTCACTACAACTCTGAGATTGGAGACACCATGGACTAAGGACTGGAAAGAAGTTGGTTGGTTTGTCATGTGCAAGGAATACCAGATGAAATCAAAGGAGTAGGCAGGAATTAAATCATGGAGGACATTCAGGGCTACTATAATGGATTCAGGGTTTATTCCAAGAGAAAGGGAAACCACTAGCAGCTTTAAGGAAGAGGGGATATCTCATCTGGTGGATGAGGATGAGGGGGGATATCTCATCTCATTTGGGAGGTCACACTGGCTACTTCATGGAGAATACACTGCGGGGGTGAAAGCAACCGGGTTGGGGGGGGGATGACGGTTGAAAGCAGTGGTCTTGGTAGTCATTTGTTGTCAATTGGACCAATGTGCATGACAATTGATGATAGCGGCAGTTGCACAGAATAGATCAGACTGTAGGTGATCCTACAGTCCTAAAAGGAAGAGTCTTTTCTTTGTCAAGATTTAATGATGTAGATTATCTTCTCTGGCTTCTTGAATGGTGAAATATGTTGGTCATTAGGAGCAAAAATATTGGTGGCATTCTTTGGCATTTCGTGTGTGTGTGTGTGTGTGTGTGTGTGTATGTGTGTGTGTGTGTGTGTGTATGTGTCTAGATTTTTTTTCCTTGTTGAAGTTCTTGGGATTGAGAGCAAGACAGACTTGTGTTAGAGTCCTTGATCATTAGATGATAGTCTGGGTACCATTTTCAACTCTCTGCCTCTGAGCCTCAGTGCTCTCATGTATAAAATGGATCCAGTAATAATCATTGCTTCCTTCAGCTTCATGATGAAGTGTCAAATGAGATGATACTTGAGTATCTATAAAAATACCTAGTGCATAGTAGAAATAAAAGTTATTTGCTTTGAGTGGATTCCAAGGATTGCCAAATCATATGGTAGTGTTATTTTTTGAAGAATCTCCATTCTGTCTTCTATTAAAGGCTATTCCCATTTGCATTCCCACAACAGTATACAAGAGTTTCATCTTTTCCATAGCTGCACCAATGCTTGTTATCTTCTGTCTTTTTCTAGTAGCCATGCTAACAGTTCTGAGCTGATCCCATGTCCATTGTAGCATTATTCACAGTAGCCAAGATATGAAAACAACCTGAGTGCATTAGTGGACAAATGGATAATAACACACTCTGACATACAGACACCACATCCTCACCCAAGGGGATATTCCTCAGCCAAGAAAGGAGGAAATCCTGCCACTAGCATATCCAGGGATGAACCTGGAAGACATTATATTCTAAGTGACATAAACCAGACACAGAAAGACAAAGACTGTATAAATATGTAGAATCTACCTAAAGCAGAACACACCAAAACAGAGTAAAATGATGGTTTCCAGGAACTATGGAGGGGAGATGGAAATCAAAGGTACTAACTTTATGTAATGTAATACACTTGAACAACCAAAAGCATCATCATCTGTTGTTGAACACCCAGTGTGGGGCAAACATTATGCTCTACACATATTACAGTTTAGAGCTGAAATATGCCCCAAAGGTCACATGTGAAATGGGATGCTACTGTGAGATGGTAGACCCTTAGGAGGTGGGACCTAATTGGAGGAAGAAGGTCATTGTGCATGTGTCCTGGAAGGGGATATCGAGACCCCGGATCTTCCACCATAGACCTGCTTCATTTTAGGTCCTAAAACAGTGGAGTTGGCCATTCATGGCCTGAATTCACTTCCTTCTGTAAGTGGATTTTCTCAGGAATTTGATCACAATGACTGAAAGCTGAAGGACACTTACATCTTATCTACAGCATCATGTGGAAACATTAGCACATTGTAGAAAAAGATACTATTATTGTTCCCATTTTACATAAGGGGAACTGAGCCACACAGGTGGCGCCCAGACCCACAAATCTCAGTTCACACAACACTTTTGGGATTCCACATATACCAGGTATGGACTTTGCCCCACTAAAACACAAAATCATGTCATGGGAGCCCTCCCCAAGTTTTATTATGCTTGCTTCCACTTGTAGGATGGCACACACAGGCTGGTACTGCTGTACAGCACAATATGGCCATTCTGAGTATAGCAAGGCCTGGCCTCTGTCAGCTTCTCATGTGTAGACCACAGTCCTGCCCCTTACTGCCTCTGCTTAGGTCCTTTGTCAGTTGCTCTTATTTCTCATTCCACACAGTTTTCCTCCTTTTTCTCATCCTTCCTTTCCTTTCTCTGTTGCTTCGAGAGACATATTAACCTAGACATAAAGAGTATTTTCTGAAGAAGAGGCAGATTGGTATAATAACAACAAAGGCCTTTGTCTTTCTGGGGCTTGGATATGGACAGTGTGAAGAAGCTCCCCAACATAACTGACCTGGGTAGAAATTAGGATATTAATGTTCTCATTCAGGGGCTGGGAATATGGCCTAGTGGTAGAGTGCTTGCCTCATATACATGATGCCCTGGGTTCAATTCCTTACAGCCATATATATAGATATAGATATAGATATATTATATATATATAGATAGATAGATAGAGATATCTATCTATCTATCTATCTATCTATCTATCTATCTATCTATCTATCTATCTATCTAGATAGATAGATAGATAGATAGATAGATATATCCGGAAGTGGTGCTATGGTTCAAGTGGTAGAATGCTACCCTTGAGCAAAAAAGAAGCCAGGGATAGTGTTCAGGCCTTGAGTTCAAGCCCCAGGATTGGCAAAAAAAAAAAAAAATTCTCATTCAGACTAAAATCACTTCTGGGTGACCCTAGCTATATCATGTAACCTGGCTGAGCCAGAGATTCTTTCCTGCAAGATGATGCAATCAAGGCAGATACAGAAACAAAACAGAGAACTTGGGTTGCATTTTAGACTGACTGCTTACTAGCTGTGTTGACTAGTGACAGTCATAGGCCAGTTTTGCATATGGAAAATGAGGACATACACATGAGTTGTTGTAAAGATTAAATTACATAATCCATACAAGGCACTTGGCACAATGCCTGGAGTGTCATAAACACTCTATAAATCTTAGCTATTAGTAATGACCATCAGGTTAACAGGCCTAATGATATAAAAGCTTCTTGCAAACTCTAAAGCATTGTATAAGTGCTAGTGATTACTAGTTTGGGTGATGATTGTTATTTTGAAAATAAGGGAGAAAGAACTTTTGATCATCTTTACTTGCCTACTGATTTTTCTTTAAGTTTTGTATTTATCTCCCCCAATAACATGCTATTAATATTATATGAACTCCTTCCAGGGCATTTTTGTTCCAGAATCTACAGCATCAAAGGCCATTCCATTGCCTTCTATTTACAGAAACTGGAAATCAGCCAAAAGGCTGTGTAATTTCATTTTACCCCTTGCTTTTCTCATTGAACTTGCTGGTCCCTATCTAAATGAACCAAGTGGCGGAGCTTTGAATTCTTTCATCAATAGCTCTGGCAAGCAAGGGTATTTTGAGATTAAAATGCACCCACCCTTCTTCAAGAAATAGAAATGCAACTAAATGGCAGAAAAATACTGAGATGGAAAAAAAAAGCAGTAAGGAGAGAAAATGCTCTGTTAAGACGTCATCCTATTTGTGTGGTGAAATTTGTGTGGTGCAAAAATACAGAGCTGGGTCAGGAGGTTGCTATCTTTTGTTTTGGAACTAGCAGTCTTGCTCAAGGAAGGTAAGTAATGTGACACCCTTTGAAATGTTGGTATTACAGGGAAATAATAATAGCTTATAGGACAGCTGTGTTATTTCAGACTCTTATTGTAGGTAGTTTTTGTGTTTCAGGGACCTGGATTTTGACCTTCTTTATATTGGATCCACACAATAACAAGCACTGTTATTGCCTGCCTTCTCTGCCAGGCCTCCAAATGCTATAGCTCTGTCCTCTAAGTGAGTGATACAGCCTTTGGATGCAAACAGAGCTCTCAGATATATCCAACTAGACTCCATCTTTAATCACCAGGAACTCCTGGTGGTAAACATTTCAGGAAGGCCTCAGAAACAAAGCAGTTATCAGTTGATTTAAACCAATACCTGCTGTTATGTGGAATGCTCTTTTGAAATGCTTTGGTTGGTTTAAGATACACTAGTAAGGTGAAAAACTGGACAGTTCCATTTATATCCCCCCTCCTTTTCCCTCAGTGAATGCTTCTTCAGGTATGTTTCTTTTCCTCCTGTAGGTGACAATTACTAGGAAGTTAGGGGCTGGATCAATTGAATACTTTTAATCAAGTCACTTATTGAGTCCTACTGTGTGTGTGTGTGTGTGTGTGTGTGTGTGTGTGTGTGTACACTCTGCTAGATGCTAATAATTCTCTATTCCTACCATGAACTCAGTTTCTAAAAACTTCTGCCTGTTACAGAATTTTCTGGAGCACTTATTAGAACTGAGATTGCTGGACTCTGACTCCCAGAATTTATGACTCAATGGGCCTGGGTGGGAATGCTGAGAAACTGCATTCTTGATGCTGATGCTGAAGTCCAGTGAGTGCTTTGAGAACTCCTGGCTTATATAGTAAGAAGTATAGGCAATTGGCTTATATAAAAGCCAGCCTGAGAGAGGCATTGCAATGACGACATAAATAACGGGCTAAGACTACAGGGAGAATGGAGCAATCAATGGATAGTGGGACAATTTGGAAAAGTGGACAGAGCCAGGCAGTTGAGCAAACTTTGAGATGTACGAAGGAATTTGGCAAGTGGTAAGGCTACAGGAAATGCTGTGAGATCCAGAAGGTCAAGGGGACAGGAAATGTCCAAGGTGACCTGAGCCTCCTCTCCTTCCCTGGTATGAAAGAGTAGAATAGAGCAAATATTTAGATCCAGCAAAATATCTTTTCCTTTTGCATTGGGAAGCAGTCGTTTTGGCCCTCCTGGGGGTCATGGGGAGCAGAAATGAGACTGCAGTTTTAATGACCATGCCCATCTCCTCTCCATCAGGACTGAAGAGAATCCATTTCCTACAGAAACAAAAACACCATCACACAGTCCCCGCAGGGAACCTCAAAGAAATTAAAAATGGAATTAACAGTTCATCTGGAAACTCTCTTTTTAAAAATCATATGCTTAGCTCACTGTTCCATGAAAACTGTTTCTGAAAACCCTGCTTAATACTGCTAACATCCTATTTTTGCTTCATCCTCCTCTGATGGAGGGACAAAGGGCAGTCAGTGCCAGGGGATAAATGAGGTATGGCAGGAACTTGGCAGGACAGATGAAGATGGTGATAGTGCAGCCCCAGCCCTCCATGGATGAGGCAGGAGTGTCCACAAGCTCCCTGGATGAGGGACAGAGGCAACAGAGGAGGCTCCTGGAGCTTGTGAGGTTGGCTGAAATATAAACAGACAAAAAAGATAAAGGGAGCCTATATGTACAAAGGCAGGCTGATTAAATAAAGGCCAGCATGTTCTGAAAACTGAGAGTAGCTCTGTCTGATTGGAGTCGGATGAGATCAAGTAAGAAAGCCAGTCAGGAAATGAAACAGAAGGGTCTCTCTACAATTCAAAAGATTGGAATTCTGTGGATATGCCATGTTGGAACATACCTCTGTGCAATCTGTTCCCTCTTCCTAGAATACTTCTCCTACTCTCACCTCCAGCTCCTATTTGGAGTCATTTCCTTGGAAAAGCCTGTCCTGTCCCTTTTAAGCTGACTTTCCTCATCTTCTATGAGCTTCTATTGTGCTCTGTATTTCCTTATAGCATGTTCTGAACACCCTGTAGTAGAATTCCAGATCCTCCTTTACTTATTATTAATGGTGTTTCTCCCAACAAACCCATTAAAATTGAAATATTGTAAGTCAAAACTACATTTATGTTTAGCCTTTGAAGGAACCTCCACACTGCTTTCCAGAGTGGTTGAACAAGTTTACACTTCCACCAGGGTTCCCTTTTAGTCACATCCCACCAGCATCTGAGGTTATTAGTTTTCTTGATAATGGACACTTACTTACTGGAGTGAGGTGGAATCTCAATGTTTTTTCTAACATGCATTTCTTTTATGGCCAGTGATGTTGAGCACTTCTTCATGTACCTCGTGGCCATTCTCATTTCCTCAGAGCTAGGGAAGGGAAGGGGAACATCAAAATAGAGAGAAATTGGGTAAAAATGAACCAATACAACAGTAATATTTAAAAGACAATATGCTGTAAACCAACTGTACAACTCAGGTGTGGGGTGGGGAGGGATTGGGGAGTGGAGGAGGTGGGAGAAAAATGAGGGAGAAGGTTACCAGTTTGATAAGAAATGTACTCCCTGCCTTACGTATGAAATTATAACCCCTCTGGGATGTGGCCCAAAAGGAACCCTACTACATTGTTTTTGGGAATGTAAACTTGTTCAGCCACTCTGGAAAGGAGTATGGAGATTCCTCAGAAGGAATCATAGAGCTCTCCTATGACCCAGCAGCCCTACTTTTGTGCATCTACCCAAAAGATTATAAACAAGAACACAGTAAAGCCACCAGCACAACAATGCTCATCACAGCATAATTTGTCATTGCTAAAATATGGAACCAACCCAGATGCCCCTCAGTAAATGAATAGATTAGGAAAATGTGGTACATAGACACAATGGAATGTTATACCTCTATCAGAAAGAATGGCATTGCCCCATTCGTAAGGAAATGGAAGGACTTGGAAAAATTTATACTAAGTGAAGTGAGCAAGACCAAAAGAAACATGTACTCTATGGTATCCCTCATAGGGAATAATTAGCACAGGTTTAGGCTAGTCACAGCAGAGGATCACAAGAGCCTAATAGCTATGACCTTACAAACACAAGATGATGCTAAGTGAAATGAACTCCATGTTATGGAAACAAGTTATATCATTGTTGTAATTATTTTCAACATGCCATGTGAAACTGTAGCTTTTTTTTGTTGATGATCCTCTTGTATCCCCTGCCTCTGGTTGCCCCCATTCTATCACTGTATCTCATCTGAGTACCCTGGGTACTGTATATACTGGTATTAGAACTAGGGAAGGGAAAGGGAATATCAAAATTGAGAGACAAAGGATAAAAAGACAAACGACTCCAAAAGCAATACTTACAAACCATTTGGTGTAAACCAGCTGAACAACTCACCGGGGGGAGAGGGAAAGGGGGAGGGGGAGGAGGGAAATGAGGGAGGAGGTAACAAATTGTACAAGAAATGTACCCATTGCCTTACGTATGAAACGGTAACCCCTCTGTACATCACTTTGACAATAAATAAGTAATTGTTCAAAAAAAGAAACTATAACCTCTCTGTACCTCTCTTTATCAGCAAATTAATTAATTAAAAAATAATGATGTACTGAATCTCTTAGATTACCAACACAGTGCACTGCAGGGTACTAGCTGTGTCCTCTTGAGTCCTGAGGCTGACTGAAAACTTCCCAGCAATAAGAGAGACTCATACTACATTTCACTAGACCAGAAGCTCAAACATCAAAGCATGGTTTCAACGAAATGTGCATATTATGTTTTTGTCACTGTGAAGTAAAAAAATTGTAAGTTGAACCATCATAAGTTGGAGACCATCTTAGTTGATCACCTTCCTGTTTCACTAATCATATTGATTCAGTCACTTATTAATTCACATTAAGGATGTCTGTTTATTTTATTTTATTTTATATTTTGGTTTTTGAAAAAATAAGAAAGCAAGGGGTGGAGTGAGGGGCTTGGAGGGAGGGAAAGAGGGATAAAAAGGAAGGAGATAACAGGTATGACAAGAAATGTATATGTATTCATTACCGTAAGCAGGTAACTGTAACCCCTCTGTGCATCACCATGACAATAAAAACGAAGTTCAAAAAATTCATTTAATGAAGACATTTTGCATACTGAACCACAAGAATATAAGCAAAATCATTATGCTTGTCCTTGGCAAGCATAGTTCAAGTCAAGACAATGGGAAGATGGCACTTAAGAGGTAAGAACAACGTGATTATATAAATCAGTTTTCCTAGTTCTCTTATATTGCCTGATGGGGCTGATAGAGAAGCTAGAGGTGGGGCATTTGCTCCAGGATACTGGGTCCCAAAGCCTCCTATTTCCACACTTCTCTGAATGTTTCCACTGTTCACTGCTGTGATGTTGTTCAGTGGTGGTGGGAAATGACATTGCTTTCAATGCAGGTGCTCCCTCACCTGGAACATAGCTACGTGCTCACATGCTCACTTCCAGAATCTCTGCGAATGTGTCATTTCCCTTCAATGTCATTGATGATGATAGAGCATTTCCTAATAGTTGAGGAAACGAAAGAATAGAATTTTCCTTGTAGAGTCATCATTTGGCATTTGGACCCAACAATGATAATTTGCCTTTCTATATAAAGAAGTATATAGATGGTCATTATTAAATGTTTGGAATCAAGGATGCTCAAATGTGATAAGCACTCTACAAGAGGTAAAAGAAAAAAAAATAGGCCACTACAGGAATGCCTATTTGAGGATAATGATCCTGAAGAAAAAAGCAGGTTCAGAAAAGAAGGGTGTACTAATCTTTGTCCCATTATAAGGATTAGAGAATCTTAAGGTTATTGTTTGTATTTATTGAGGATAATAAATCCTCTTTCCTTTGGTTATATGGGGCTTGGAACTCAAGGCCTCCTGCTTGTTAGGCAGGTGCTCTATCAACTTGAGAAAAATCCATGCTTTTTTTTTGGATAGAGTCTCATGTTTTTGTTCCAGCAGCCCTGGACCACAATCCTCCTTCTTATAGCTCGGGCATAGCTGAGATTATAGGCACAAAGTACTCCACTCAGCTTATTGGTTGAGGTGTGATCTCGCTAACCCCGTATTGTCCATGTTGGTCTTGAATCACAATCTGATCTGACTTTTTAAGTAATGGCATTGTAGGCATGTACTACCACAACTAACCTTTTTTCTTTCTCACTATCACCCCTCAACACAATTCTTATTCCATTTTTGTGTTCTAGATTGCCTTAATCAGTACCCTTTTAAATTGTATTCCTCCCTCCAGCTGATCTACAACTCACAACCTCATTGAGTATCTGAAAGTACATATATTTTTGGGCCATACCACTACTCAGATCTTTCTGAGACTATCCATGGATTGCAGGGTTGAGGTTACATGCAATCTTGTCCCTACTCAGTGCTCCATCACCATAGCCCACTTGTTCTTCCCTGAGCCTGGCTCTGCTTCTGTGCCAATGGTCAAGTAGCTTCTCCTCCTGGGGAATGCCATTAACATTCCTCTCTTACCCAGACTCCTACATTTTCTAGTGGTAATCTTAATGTCTGTATATTTTTATGGAATTACATAACAAGGGGTTATTCCTTTCTCCTTTGGAGTGCAAAGTACTTAGGGAGGGGAATCAGCTTAGACTAGTATGAGTTTGAGGTCTGAGATTTGTGGGCTACTATTTTGGGCCTGCCATTTTCTATGAGCAAGTTACCTTTTTGAGCACACTGTCTGTGCTCATAAAGTGAAGGTGGAGAAGATGTTATTATAAATGATTGTGAAAATTAAATGAAAGAACACATATAGTTGGGGTTCGTCAAGTGTTTGTAAATAGGAAAATGTATCAGGTAAAATTATTTTTTATGAGTAGCCACAGTATGCACCCTCGTTGTGTACATAAGATTTTTTATGGGCTTTGAAATATTTGGTACATTTCTCACTTCTCAGGCTCCTTCACCTGTCAGATGCTGTCACTAATGCCTCATAGTGAGGATTAGAGAGAATAGCTATGTCAGGAAGGTAATAGTTCTTGATCAATTGGATAAATGGAAGTCTCCCCAACCCCCTTGCACTCTGTGCAGAGAAACTACCAGTTGCCTAGTAGGTGTTCACAAAGCACTTGTTGAATCCAGTGGATTTGAATTCTCTCCAGCCTCTGGGTTTTACCGGCTTTGAAACTCATGCTTTCAATCTGTCACCAACAGAGTAGGAAATGCAAATGTGAAACTTTGGAAATAGCTTCTGCCTGTTATAAATCTAGTGTTACAAGAGCCTTGGCTGTGAATAGCAAGCTCAGCTTTTTTTCTTTCTTCTTCTTTTTTTAGTATTTGGTTCAATATTAATGCAACCTTAGGCATCAGGAGGCTATTGTGCATTGACCTGCCTAATGTCTGAGGTGCTGTGGACATGGAGGTGTGGGACACAAGGGTGGGATACATGATAATACTGATACAGCATGAGAGGAGACCCCAGGCTAAGTTATATCACTCATTTGAGTGCTGAAAAGAAAACTGGTTGGGGGTGATGACCCCCCACAGCAATCTTCTTACATATAGCTGTTTATATATTTACCTCAGTTTCTATGGTCTGAGGCACTATTACCAGAGGACCTTTTGTTCCAGATGAACTGCACCCAAATCAATTGTCTGAGAACTGGGCACTGCTATATTTTACTGTGACATCAAATATACATGTTACCTTGTTCCTCTTTTCTTCCCCCTCAGCAAACACTTTGTTGCAGTGATCCAAGTATACATGACAAGTCTCTGGTGGTCTTGGCATTTCTGCCATCCTACCCTGCATTTTACACATGAGCAAACCGAGCCTCTGAATGGGTGACTGAATGGCCCAGGATTATACAGGGCGTTGGTGGTAGAAATAGGATCAGAACCCAGTGGTTCACATCCCCTCTCAACATTCCATGGTTTCTGGTTGTCCTTCCCAAAGGGTGGAGAAGATACTAAGTCAAGTCGAGAGCACATTTTGCATGCTTTGAATAGCTCCACCAAATCTTTTACCAGAATCTACTGTTTCCATGTTATATCTTTGCTTTGGCTGAATGCAGAATTTCTGAAATTATGTTCATCTGATACTCTATAAATGAAAAAATGGTTTGTGGCCAAAAGGAATTGAGAAATAAATCTTACCCCCCCCCCCATGTTCAATTTTTAGACTCAAGTGAAGGCAGCTTAGTCCAGGCAGACTTTTGTCTAGAAATTTCTTAACTTTGTTAACATCTGTCCTTTCAAACTGATTTGTAAATGGAAGCACACACTCTGTACTCTGTAACACATTGACTGCTATAAGTACCTATCTGGTTCCCAAATGCATGTTGGAAGATGGTTGATGATATCTAGCATTCTCAATATGTTTTGCTGTGCAGAGATTATGGTGATTGTTGAACTTTTAAAACTTTTTCATACCAATTATCTCTTGAATTACAACAGCTCTAACTGACGGCAATAAATATGTTTTCCCTCACAATACAAAACAAATGAATAAAAAATTACTCACAAGCATAGAGGCTTGAGATTAGTGTGTGGTTTCTGACAATGCATATTATGCACCTGTCCAAACCTCTTTCTCACAGGAAGCCATTTTCTTGGTCCACTTCTACTGCCCAGGCACTCTTGTTTCCTAGGCGTTGACTCAATAATAGACTTTCATTTCCCATCCATTATAGTAGGGCTTGAAAGTATGTGTCCTTTCAAAACCCAAATGTTGAAACATAAACCTGAAGGTGGCAGTGATAAGAATGGGGCTTGCAGAAGGTTTGTAGGTTGAAAAAATTCAGCTCTCATAGATGGGATTACTGCCTTTGTAATAGAGACTTCATATTGCTTCTTGGCCCTCACATCTTTTCTAACATGTAAGGATAAAGCACATATCCTTTTATATGAAGAGATGGCAAGAAATTGCCATCTTTAAAATAGAAATTACCTAACAGCAAATTTGCTGGCCTTGTGTCCTTCCTTCCTTCCTTCCTTCCTTTCTTCCTTCCTTCCTTCCTTCCCTCCTTCCTTCCATCCTTCCCTCCTTCTCTCTCCCTCCCTCCTTCCCATACTCCTTCCCTTCCCTCTCTCCCTCCCTTCCTTTCCTCCTTCCTTTCTCTCTCCGTGTGTAGTTGTGTGTGTGCATGTGTGTGTGCGTGTGCATGTGTATGCGTGTGTGTGTGTGTGTGCAGGTACTGGGGTTTGAACTCAGTCAATACTTGGGTGTTGTCTCTTAGCCTTTTCACTCAAGGATGGCACTCCACCATTTGAGCCAACCACTTCTGTCTTTATGCCAGTTAATTAAAAATACGTGTCTCATAGACTTTCCAACCTGGGCTGGTTTTGAACAACAGTCCTCAGATCTCAGCCTCCAGAGTAGCTAAAAATGCAGATGTGAGCTCCTGGTGCCCAACTCTGCTGGCCTCTTGATTTTGAACTTCCCAGTCTCCAGAGATGTGAGATCTGTATTTCCATTATTTATAGGTATTTTGATATTGCAGCTTGAATGAATTAAGTCACTATGGAACAGCTAAAGCAAATAAAGCTCTGGCAGAGGAAATGATGGGACCCAGGTAACCCAACTACTTAGTTGTAGAGCTAGAATCAGAACTCCAAAGTTCTGAAAAACCTGTTGATGACGAGGACTGTGTGTGCCTTGGGGATGTGACTGTAAAACCAGACAAAAAGAGTTGGATAGAAAGTGGTGCCTTGCTCAGGTGGTAGAGTCCTAGCTTTGCGTTGAAGAGAGCAGGGGCGGTGCCCAGGCCCAGAGTTCAAGCCTCACAACCGATTAAAAAAAGTGTTCTAAAAAGAGTGGGATATAAAGAAGGAGGATTTAAAATGCCCTCAAGATGAAGTTGGTGATAATACTTCTTACCAGGCCCATGAAGACTAATTGTATCTACTCAGGCCCTCAGGCCAGTGGTCCTGCAGTTCCTGGATACCTAATATGACTGGATCAAGTAGCACACTTGGAAACTTTATGGTCTGCTGACCTAGGGGGACCTGCTTGATACAGTAACTTCATCTATTTGAAAAACACTTGAGCTCTGCAAGGATAACAGGACAATTAAAAAGATCAATCAACGCACTGCTCAATCACTAAGTAAATGAATCAAAGAGAGGAGTATGGATGAGACATTTGCCCTGGAAACCTGTTGGCCGGCTCAGATCTGAGATAGTCCTGTCCCTGAAGCTAGAAATGGAGGAAAGGGACAGACATTATGCTCTGTTTCTCTCTCTCTCTCTGTCTCTGTGTGTCTCTGTCTGTCTCTCTGTCTCTGTCTCTGTCTCTCTCTCTCTCTGTCTCTCTCTCTCTCTCTCTGTGTTTGGTGGGGGTAACAGTCCTGGCTGAGGCTTGAACTCAGGCCCTAGGCTCTGTACTTCAGCTTTTTTTTTTTGTCCAAGATTAGCACTCTAACATTTGAACTACAGCTCTACATCTGGCACTATTTATTGATTGACTGAGTGATTAATTGGAGATAAGAGTATCAGAGACTTTCCTACTGAGGGCTAGCTTTGTACCAGGATCATCAGATCTCAACCTCTTAGGTAGTTATTATTACAAGTAAGAGCCAGAGTCTCCAATCATGGGGTGTGTGTGTGTGTGTGTGTGTGTGTGTGTGTGTGTGTGTATGTGTGTGTGTGTCTGTGTGTGTGTCTGTGTCTGTGTCTCTGTGTCTGTGTGTGTACATGCGCACATTTCTAAAAACTAATAATAACCTATTCAGTTTTCAAAGTTTACCAAAATGAATACCAAGAAACAAGTCCTTGCAAAGGGTTGGTCACGGGGAGATTGACAGATGAATGGGAAAAGCAGGGCAGAATGCAATCAAGAATCTCAGTATCCTACAAAATTAAGAAATAGGGAAAGAGAGGGTTGGGAAGGATGGATGGGAATGTTGAAAGGGGTGATATTGATCAAGATGCATGGTGTTGATATGCTGCTTTGTAAAATGACAACACCTTGGTAAAACTACTTAAAGATAATACAACTTTTTTAAAGAACTATTAGTAATCTATTAGTTTATGGTATGTAGATAGAGATACACCCAAGACAGTATAAGCTCATGGGAGTATATGAAAGAAATCCCAGAGAAGACTTTGAATTGAGCATCAGGAAATTGAGCTCACATTATTAAAGGGCAGGAGGGTCAGAGCTGATATCCGGGTTATGCTAATCTACTTTAATTATGTCATCCCAGAGGACAGCAACTACTGCCTCTATCTCCAGTCAGGCTGCAAGCCAGCTAGAACCATTCAACCAGGAGCTAGTGTTTGAGCCTCATCCAGATCACATCACCAGCATGACTGAGTCTCCCTCCCCTCTCCCCCCCCCCCCCCCCCCCGCAAGTCCACCCAATGAAGAAAGGCCCTTTGGGAACACAGCTTTTCTATGGGTGGCCATATTGGCAGAGAGGAGTTTTGCTTCTCATAGAGATGGCACACACATCCTTACAGAGATCTGCCTGTGAGAGAGGGAGAAGGACAAGGCCAACCCACTTGTAAGACCGGTGTGTTGAAAACAATGGAACCTTCTGAACTAGGAGTCATGGACTGGCTGGGTTTGCTTTTTGTTATGTTTTGGAATGCTCAAAAGGCTTCTCTCAGCTGGGCCTTCCTGCAGGAATCCTGGGGGTATACCCAGCTGGGGAGGGCTGGTACAGTTCCCTTTGGCATTGTCTGTTACCCAGCAGGCATGATGCCGTGGTCTAGCAAAGGGGAACCATAGGCAGCCCTGCCAGGCAGGGACTTTGACGTCTTTTCTTTCTGGATAGCATATTCTGTGAGAAAAAGCCAGACTGATTTCATGCCAGGACCAAAATCAGTTTCATGCTTGAAAGCTCTCTCTTTTTGAGAAGCCATAGAATGTCAGTGGGAGGAAGGGGTTGTGATAATGGAGCCCAGTGTTCCACAAGCTTGTTTTATGTATTTATTTTTTGCCTTTCTTGTCACTTCGTGGTGACTGCCTGCCCTTCTCCCTCCTCCTGGAGTGCCCTTCTCCCTCCTCCTGGAGCTTCTGATGGAGATTTGAAGTTGTTTCCTGACATCTCTAAAGCTTGTGCTCAGTAGCACTGTCTGTAACCCTTCACCTCCTTAGTATTCACACCTATGAAATGGGCCAATTGTATCTCGCATCTCCTTAGTCATGCAATAGAGAGTGTACCTCAATGTCCCATTAGAAGTATGCAGTGATAAATAATTATATTGACTATCATAGTGTCTATCTCAAAGAGGTTTATTACAAGAAAGAAGGGAATGTGTATCAAGGGGGAATTGAGTTAAACCAGGAGAAAATACACTGAATTTCCAGTGAAATTAAAGCATATCCATGGTTTTTCTTTTAACACCCTAGCAATTAAAAACCAAACAAACAGGTAAAATCATCCAACACAATCAACCTGTTCCTAATGCTGCTGCATCTCTGTGCTTTGTTTTAAGATTATTTTCTCCTCAGTGCTACCAGAGTGAATTAATATTTCATTCAGCACAGGTCCTGAATAAAATGTTTCATTTTATATTAATTTACAATTTCTACCTCTTCTTAGCACTGGAGTATGCAACATAATGAGAAAACCATATTCTGAATGTCCCTTGATTTAAATATAATAATGAAGATGAGTGAATGTGGCTCAAGTCTGTAGTCTTCACTACTCAGTAGGGTGAGAGGTGAGGATCAAGGTTCAAAACCAGCCTAAGTAGTAAAGCACATGAGACTCTTATCACTAATTAACTACAAAAAAAGCCAGAAGTGGAACTGTGGTTCAGGTAGGAAAATGCTGCTGTTGAGCAAAAATGCTCAGAGACAGGGTGCAAGCCCTGAGTTGAAGATCCAGGACTGGCACAAAAAATAAAATAAATAAAAATAAATAGAATAATGATAATAATGAACAATAGCATGTAAACCAAAATCATATCTATTATTCCCATGTTGTCAACGTCATACGTCAGCAGTCACTATGTTTTTCATAATTATTGGCTCTGGAAGATAATATTGCTTATTACTCTATGTGTATGATCACATGGCCTCTAGAACCCTTCTGAGGATGGCCCCCTCATTACTCCTGTTTCATAGGTAAAGAAAGCAAAGCTCAGCAAGCCAGACACTTACCTAAGGATAAACAGCTAATATAGTAGCAAATCAGATCCAACATTCCAGTTTATATTCTAAAACTATCATGCTAGACTGCATCTTCCTGCAAAATAGGAGATTTCAAAAAGAAGCCAAATATCCAAGATATAATAATTTATCTGGTGATATTTATTCATTTGGATGATATTGAATATCTTTTGTCATTTGTATACCATTGCTTGTAACTCATCAAGATTATACAACTGTAAAAACAAAAACAGAACATGAGGTCATGGGGAAAGGGGTAGGCAACTGAAGAGGAGAAGGAGAAAATGACAATAGGGATCCAATGTACAACCTACAAAGTTCAGAAGAGTGAGGGAAGGGGTGGGTAGGGAAAGGATGGGTGTGAATGTTAAAAGGAGTGGCACTGATCAAGATATGTTGTATTCATAATCTTCTTTGTTAAATACAACTCCTTTGTACAACTACTTAAAGATAACAATTTTTCAAAAAACATAGATCAAAGTATCACTCACTTGTGTTCTAGCAGAGCACAGCCAAGCAGACACAGACAGCTTGTCATGTCATTCATCAGAC
Source organism: Perognathus longimembris pacificus (assembly GCF_023159225.1). Taxonomy (NCBI): domain Eukaryota; kingdom Metazoa; phylum Chordata; class Mammalia; order Rodentia; family Heteromyidae; genus Perognathus; species Perognathus longimembris. Next base: position 39,501,851 of record NC_063167.1, on the reverse strand, counting down.
CCAATAGAGCCTCTAATTGATGACTACATTACAGCCTTGTGCTTACAGTACTGACTTGAATTTTAAAAACATATTTGATAAATCAAAGATGTGAATAACTATTGTAGGAAGAATATTACCTTTTTAAGCATAACATTTGAGAGTGCTATTCTTAACTATGTAATGACTCATTTCTGCCTGAATATATGAGCTAGGATAAATAGGTATTGGGGATTATCTATACAAACCTACAATCTCTCTGTCTCTGTTTCTGTTTCTGTTTCTGTCTCTGTCTCTCTGTCTTTGTCTCTCTCTGTCTCTATCTCTGTCTCTGTCTCTGTCTCTCTCTCTCTCTCTCTCTCTCTCTCTCTCTCTCTCTCTCTCCTTTTTAAAGAACTTATTTTTCAATGGGGTCTTGCTACCTAGCCCAGCTGCCCCAAACCTCCCACTTTTGTCTCCTGAATGTTTGCAATTTCAGCATGTGCTGCCCTACCCAGTGGTTACATATACTCTTAGAGAAACCATTTCATTTCCCTGTTTATGTGCATCCCAGATCTTATTGCTACAGGATGATGCCACACACAAATTCACACATCTATGTACATATGTACATTCACAGTAACTGAGATGCAGAGACAAGTTACTATGAAAACCTAGATATTTACACTGCATGTTTTAAAATAGTCTATACCATTTCTGCCATTCATATGCTACTTATGACACTGTCTTGCAGCAAAGTTATCTTGTCTCTGCACATGGTTTCTTGCAGTTGAGTGGGAAGAGAAAGGAGCTCTGTAGTATAAACTCCAGCCCTGCTTCTTCCAAGAGACACCTTGGACAGTTGAATTGGCCCTTCTGAGCAACTACAGGCAGTTAGCCATGGTTATGAATGGGCTACTTATTCTGCATTGGGATCCATACTCCATAGAGGGAAGGAACATTCATTCTATTCACAGGAATGTTAGAATAGAGGTAGAAATTTCTAGTCAATTCCATACTTGCTCCAGTGTGCCTCCAAACTCTGAATTGGACCACACCTGCTGAGTGAGGGGCTCCCTGGATCAGCTCTCCCCTCCCCCCACCAGGAGCTCACTGCTTAGGGTCAGCCCTCCCACCCACCTCCAGCTCACTGTTGCAGCTGATAATTCTAAAATGTATGTGTTCTTCACTGAGTTTCATGCAGAAGGTCCTTTAGTAAAGGAGCCAGAGAAAGGGGGAGGGGGGACGGGAATCATAGTAGCTTCACTGGCATTCTCTTTAATAGATCTTTGTCAGTAATAAACTTGAGGGTGTAATTCCTGCCTGACTGACTCAGGTTCTGGAGGTGAGGGTGAGCCCCTGTACTGCAACACTTCACAGGCTGATGTGATGGCTCAAACAAGAACAGGCATACTCAGACTCTAGCACTGCGTGGCACACAATAGGTGTTTGGAGAAAGCTACATTTTGCTTTCTCATGTCATCTTATTTCTGGTTGTTCATTGGACATGGTCCAGCCTGAGTCATACCAGGGTCTCTCCTTTTCTGTTCCCTCCTCAGACAGGAGTCTGAGTATTTGTGAATAAGACTTAGATGTGAGTAACATCGACTACTCTTTCCACAGATAAGAAACTTGAGGCCCAGAGATCTAAATACCTTGTCTGAGATGTCACAGGCCTCATGCAGGTTTTGTCACTCCGTACAGCATGATTTCAGAGAACAAAGGGTAACTATATCTTCCATAGATGGTAAATTACAAGGCTGCCTAAAACCCCAGAGCTTTGTTAAGGTAAAATGTTTCCATTCTGATAGAAGAACAAGAGAGTTCCCAAAATACTTCTCTTTTGACTTAGTTATTATTCATCTCCCTCCCACCTCCACCCCATCACAAATTACTTTAGCTTGGAATACCCTGATATAGTTTATCATTCTCTTTGTAGCTCTGGCTTCAAAGCTGTTCTCAGGTGGGACAGGGTCTTAGGAAAATATGTTCCAAGAAGACTAGAGAAAATGGGACCATCTGGCACCTCTATTTCCAGGAATGTCTTAGCATATCCAAATTCCTTTGGGACAGAGGATTGGTAGGCAGCTGAGCACCAGAGGAAGAATGACAAGAGCATTCCCATCATTATGGAGTCATCTTTTTCTGTGAGCCTGAGTCTATCTTGGCCATTTCTTGCTGTGTTGTACCAGTCTGGGGCCAGGTCTCTCTAGAGCAAGTGGGTGGTCATATTGAGTGTGCCTTCCTACTCCTCAGGGAATTATGTCACGAACACCCAATCTTGTTCAACTTCAGGATTTCTCTGAAAAACAGGAGAAAAGCTGACAGTTTTCTTCCCATATCAAATACAGGAAAACAGAATGAAGAGAAATTAAAAATGTAAGATTATCCAATGTCTGCTGCATTTATTTCTCTTTCCCCTAGAACATTCTTCCTATACCTTGTTTTCCTGATGATCTCCAAATCACTCTTCAAACCCAGCTCTTGGATGAAGCTTTTTCCTATTTTGTTGCTGGCCTTTTGACTTCTGTATTACATCTTATTAAATCTGCCATCAGTATTTAATCCATCATGAGTTATTTATCATTTCTGTCTCTGTCCTTTAGAAATGCATTGATTTTTAATTTTTATTTCTTTATTTATAATTTACTTTTATTGTTAAGGTGATATACAGAGGGGTTACAGTTACATTTGTAAGGTAGTGGGTACATTTCTTGTCAAACTTGCCTATTTCCTTCCTCATTTTTCTCCCATCTTCCCTACTCCCCATTTTCCCCTCACCTGTTGTACAATTAGTTTACAATATATTGTCTTTTCAGTATCACAATTGCCTTGGTTTGCCCTTTGTTCTTTGTCTCACCATTTTTATGTTCCCCTTCCCTTCCCTAATTCAGATAAGCATATATACAATATCCCGTGGATCAAAATCAAACACAGTGACAAGGGCTAAACCATAGGGAAGAAAAATGCAAGAAAACAGAAATAATTCCACATAGTACATTAAAAACAACAACGACAATGGAAAAAAATACTTGTTTCCATAAGTTGGAGTTCATTTCACTTGGCATCATCTTATATGATCATTTGTATATAGTCATTGAGCTATTGTGATTCTCTGCTACGACTGTCCTAGACATGTACTAATTATTACCAATGATGGAAAACAGAGTCTGTGTTTCTTTGCGTGCAGCTGACTTCACTTAGTATAATTTTTGCATTGATTTTTAATAATGGTTGTCAAAGTCCATGGGATAGACAAGATCATGAAACTCAAAGAATTTATGGGACTCAAAATCACCTGGCCAGGAATTAATGGAGCAGGTTCTTAAAAATAGATCGGCTGGTGTCCAAAACGTATTCTTTTTGCCACTGGTTCCATGTAGAATTATCTGCCTTATAACAAAAGATCCAGATATGAGGATGGTTATTAATCCTTGGCCAATTATTAAAACCACTGCCTACTTGCTGCAATTCATATAATGCTGGGTGTTTCCCAAGTACTCTCTCTCTCTCTCTCTCTCTCCATATTATATATAATATAGTATATGCTACATACACACACACACACACACACACACATATGTTATGCCATCTCATCTGATCCATGATGAACTCAGCTGCCATGTGAAGTTGCAAGTTTTCAGCTCAGGAAATAGAGGCCCAAACTGAGGAGTTTTCCAAAGACATCCTGTTATGCTTTGTTAGCAACTTGTAGAAACCTGAACTCACATCTATAACTTTCAACCCATTGCCGTGTTGCAACAAATTGTTGATCTACAATCAGCATGACAGGTTGTTCTGGTGCCTGTGATACCAACTCACTCTTCTTGGTTCCACATGCTGGTATACTTTTTTTCCTTTGACCATGGTGTGGTGAATCAACAGAGCTGCAACATCAAAGTCAAGTGAGAAAAAAAAAAAAAACCTCAAGTCACTAAGTGTGGCTAAGAAATCTTTGGTCTTTCTTTTATATATCTTATCCTTACATAGTGTGGCATGATGCTACAAAGTGGATCTTTTCTTCCCAAGTGTTCTTATTTTTTCCTTTGAATACACACAAGGGATTCATACTTATGGACAACTTATGGAAAGGGTATTCACGGTCCTCCATGTTCTAGCTTTATCTTGACCTTTTCCTTTTCTGAAGAGCCAAGAGTGGGATAGTTATTATCAGAAGAAAATTAAAATTTGTTAATTTATTTTGAATAATATTTTTTGCCAAGTTGATATATCAGAAGTGCTTCTCACACATCCCATACAATGGATTGTGACATAGTGTGGCAGTATGCTGTTCTCATATGGGTAGGAAGGGCAGACAGGAATGTGCCATTGGGCTGGCATCCAGGATGTCTTTGTGCTAGTTGTGTAAAGAAGGTGGAATGAACACATTCTGATAGGGAAGCTTAAGTATTGTGACAAAGTATTGCGTCTTTGACTTGAGCCTCTTGGGACAAGCGATTTTCAAGAGAAAGGAGATGAGAGAAGAAAAAGCAACAACACCTTATGAACATCTTAACACTTTCTCCAGGGCATGAGGAGTACCGAATGGTGCTATTATAATCGGAATAGATGTTTTCAAAGGAAGTAGGAATGAGGTCTGAAAGGGAGACAGTACTTGGACACTATGTTTTCTGGGGCTTAGATTTATTCCATAGTTAGTGGGGAAGGCTGGAAGTAGGGGAACGGTGTGTCCTGGCTCTTGTACTTGGAAAGTTACTTGGCAGCTGTGATGCTATGTTATCCATGATCATAACTCCACAATGAACCTTTTGGCTCCAAGTAGGAACTAGAAGTGCTAGTTGATGAGCTAAAAAAAAAAAATCAAAGATCCCATTTTCCTACCTGTGTCAAGTCAAATAAATGGAGTCAGATAAATGTGGAAAAAAAACAAGATAGTAGCAAAATTGCCTGGAAGCAGAATGTTTTTCAAAGTCCCTAATGAGGTGTCAGTGAACCTAACGAGATGAAACTCCCTGTCCTACACCTAGTTTTTCAGGCTGTCCTTTTCTTCCAGTCATAATTAAGTTGTGAAATTGGAATTATATCCCATCATTAAAGATGAGGCCAGGTTCTTATTTCTCCGAAGAAGGCAACTCTGCAAAATCCCATCTTCCACACCCTTACTAGTTTTTTCCTTGATGTGTATACAAGCAATAGCATCGTCATTTTCAATTTTGATTAAGAAGGATCACGTGGCTCCTCATCATTGATTTTGGTATTGAATTCTGTCATTCTTAGTTAGGAATTATTAGGTAGCTTCAGTTGAAAGGTGACTGTCACGGATTTTTAGCACCATTGGCTTGTTAGCAAAGGGGAAGGTAAATGAGAGAAGAGGCATCCACCAGAACCAGCCACAATATGGATGGATTCTAGGTATATAAGAACCCTTTGACTCATGCTTTCAGAATGTTATCATAAGAGGTATGCATTATTCCCACACACATACCTGGAAACAGTCTCAGAGGTATTGGAAGCCTGCTTAAGATGCACTAGTTTGGAACAGAATCCAGGGTAGTCTTAGTCCAAACCCATCCTTTTCCCTCCACTGTAGTAAAATATGTTGTCTACATCTTAAGACAAATAAACCCACTGAGAGGATGCTTAGACCCACCAGCCATCCCTCACTGAATGTCTTACAGTGTCTCCTGAACTTTGCTAGGGCACTTTGTGATATATGATTGATTTCTATGAAAATTTCTTGGAAGATATTAGTTGTCATTAGAGAGAATGATTTACCCATACCACAGGATGAGGAGCATGCACATTCCTCCTTTCAACACTGTCTTTCAAGTTGGAAAACTCCACTGGGCAAAATGCCTGATTCTAAAGCATGCGGCAAGTCACGGACATTGTAAATACTGGGGCTACTGACATGGTGAGAGAGCCAGTTGAAAGCAAGTCTGAATTTTTTTTAAGTCTTTTCTTTTTTTTCTGAAGCCCTGCCATTCTGGGTTGTGAGAGGAAGGGAGGGATAAAGAGGAACAACAGGGAGTAGAGGCTGGTTCTGCACAAGGGAACAGCTGTTTCTGTGCAGTGTCAGCCTGCGATCCCAGAAAAGCATCTATAATAACTCACTAACTAAATAAGAGCATTATGTCCTTTCTCTTGCAGGATTATTTAAATACACGTAATGAATAGATCTAGAAAGCAGTGACTAGAAATGTGCCTGGGCCCAGAAGGGAGTTGTGTGGACCCACCACTGTCTCATTGTCACATCTGTTTGTCCCTCAGACAAGCTTTGACTCCACCTCTGCCCTAGTTTTTCTGGGAACAGGTAATCTTGCTTTCTGACAGTTCTCCTGACAGGGGCCTTGGATTTTAGCTGAGGTCTTGATCTCTCTGCTCTATTATAGATATTTTAGTATTAAAAATGCAGATAAAGTTTCATGATCCCCCTATTTGAAACCTTAAGGGCTAGATGTGTGTCAGAAATTTAGAATATTTTAGGACTAAGAAAGGCCACATGATACAAATATAAATTATATTGGTAACACCCCCTGCTAGGCTTGAGCAGCCCCCATAATCAAATACATTAATATTTCCACTGTAAAATATTCAATAAATTATGTAGTCTGCATAACCCTGTAAGTAGTATGCTGTCAGTTCAGGTTAGTTTGTCTCATAAAATTCATTCAGGTCAGCATAGATCATGTTGCTAAAATGAGCTGAACACACATTTACACACACACACACACACACACACACACACACACACACACAAGATCTGATTTTTTTCCAGAGAGTTGCATATTTTGCTATTTTCAGATAAGACATTGCAGATAAGTATTTTTTCAGTATTTACTATTGCATAGCCAATGTTCACATAGATTGAATACCTACTGCTATGTGCTGAGTCCTGTGTTGAATAGTTTGTGTTTTGTGCGTAAGATGTCAGAGCTTGCAAGTACACCCTATATCTTACAGTTTGAAGCTGGTGGCACACATTCAAGCCACTGGCCACATGCAGTTCTTGAAACCTAAGTTACATTCAATAATAGTTCAGTTTCTTGGTTGTGCTACTGAAAACACCACTAGTACTCAGTGGCCACTGTACTGGACAGCATAGAACATGCCCATCAGACAGATGGTCCAGGTCAGCACTTGTCTACAGCTTGTATAGCATCGCAGTATGGGGCACAGATTCTGCAGATGTGTGACACAGGATGCTATAGCCTAGGTATGTGTCCTTTGCCCATTTTTTTGCCCTTTTGATACATTTCCTTCTCGGTACACTTCATTGTTCTCATCTTTAAAAAGAGGATAAAACTAGTGCCTAGTTCATTTGTGGTTTTTCCATATGAAGCACTTAGAGCAATGGTTTGGATGTGTTTAGCTTCTGGTAGGTATTTGCTACTTGGTATGACTGTTACTGTAGATGAGCATGTCAAGACATGGAAAAATAGTTTAATCATCACTTTCCAAGTCCTTGCTTGGAAAATGAATGTCCTATAATCACCCCTACCCCAAGACAAATGTCTTGGTTATTCCCACCCCTGCAATACTGAAGGAGTAAATGAAGGAATCTTAGGGCATTGATCTGGAAGCAAAGAACAAGGACACACTCTGCTACTACTGGCTCAATGGCTGGACTTTAGGGTGAGGTTAAGCTGGAGAGGACTCCAATGAACCATGGTCATCTTTTATTGATTCCTCAGAACAAGACTTGATTCGTATCATTTACTTCTACTCTATTCCATTTTCCTGTTTCTCATCTTAATTTAAATTAGCCATAATTTGTCTATCATTGGACATTGAACCTGCTGTCAGGACTATACTTCTGGGATACTATGTTGAACCTTCATTGATTCTGTGTGACAGTGGTCAACACAGAAATACAGCAGAACTGCTGCCTTCAGAGTCACCTAACAAAGCCTGGGGTCATTTGGGATAGAGGCTGCAGCCTGGATTTGGAAACAAACCACTGGGTACAACATGATGGCGGGGGGTGAGGGTGGGGTTGTGGTTGACCTTCAGGCAGTGTCACATGGGCTGGGCCAGTCTTAGGCCTGACTGAAGATGGACAGTTATATTACATCGCTCCAGGTTTTTTAGCACATTTCATCATTTTGACCTGAGATAGTAATTCTGATGCTATCTGTGTTGTTTGTTTTTGTAAATCCCAAACAGAAAGTAGTATATGACTACAGATCTCTGAGCAGACTGAGTACGTCAGTTGGGTGACTCAGGTAGTGAATTTCTTCTGACAGAAAGGGAAACCTCTCATTTTTGGAAAACACAAATACAAATCTTGGTGTGTGTGAATAATTGATATTGTATATGAAGCACAGATCATAACTTTTGTATGAGGGGCAAAAATCTTGTTGTATACATTATTAGTATCTATTTCCAGGAGCAATAGGATAGGACAGCATAACCTGCCATTTGGGAGCTTTTGGAAAAACAAGTCCTTTCAGAAGGCATTTTGATTTTGGTTGTTCATTAGCTTGCATATCCATTGATTTTGAATTTTGCATGAGTAAAAATTGGCCTGCTTATGAGTTTGTAGTTTTCCTTTGGTCAAAAATAATGAGAGTTTTGGGGCTGGGGATATAGCCTAGTGGCAAGAGTGCCTGCCTCGGATACACGAGGCCCTAGGTTTGATTCCCCAGCACCACATATACAGAAAACGGCCAGAAGAGGCGCTGTGGCTCAGGTGGCAGAGTGCTAGCCTTGAGCGGGAAGAAGCCAGGGACAGTGCTCAGGCCCTGAGTCCAAAGGCCCAGGACTGGCCAAAAAATAAAAAAAAATAAAAAAAAAATAATGAGAGTTTTGCTAAGCATGGAGTAGTATGCCTGTCTTCCTATACGCAGAAGGCTGAGGCAGGAGGACTGAGAATTTGACACATAGTGAGAGTCTCAAGAAAAGATCTTTTTCATCATCATTTTTGTTTTGGTCCTGGCCACTAGCAAGGGTCTAGCTTATTTTAATATTCCTTTACAGGTATTTCCATATTCTTTCCTTATCCAAGTTTAGCATTAGACAATTGAATTACAGAATAAGGGAACAGAAAGAAGAATGCAGTCTCAACTCTACCTTCTTTATCTTCCAGAGGATGAGCTTAGAAATCTAGGGAGAACAAGGCTTGTTCTACGGTACCATGGGAGAGTCAGTAGAGAACAGATGACAGAACTAGAATTTCTGTCTTTGACTCCCAGCCCACTCATCAGACAAGTTCCAGTGAAAACAGATCAAGGGAATTAGATGAGATATGTATACTGATGAAGCACTTTCTCCATGCAGATAGTGCAGCCAGAATTACTTCAGGCTTTTGACTATTGTGTCAGATAAGAATACATGTAGCAAATAAATTACAACTTATACTTGATTAAACAAATAATGTTGCTTTTTTTCTCTAAGAAGTCCACATATAGGAAATTGTGAATATTGGTTAAGTTTTTCCAAGATGCCTCTAGGGACTAAGTTTCTTTCTTCATTGGTAACAAGATGGCTGCCTCCATGCCACACATCATGCATGTCTTCAGGAGAAACGATGATAGAAACCTAGATCTTTCTCAGAATACTTTTTTCCTTTTCTTTTTAAAAAAATGTTTATAGTCAAAGTGATGTACAGAAGGGTTAGAGTTTCATACTTAAGGCAATGGGTACATTTCTTGTATAACTTGTTACCTCCTCTCTCATTTCTCCTCTTCTCCCCTCCCCCTTCCCCTCCCTCCCATGTTCAGTTGGTTTACACCAAATGGTTTTGTAAGTATTGCTTTTGGAGTTGTTTGTCTTTTTATCCTTTGTCTCTCGATTTTGATATTCCCTTTCACTTCCCTAGTTCTAATACCAGTATATACAGTATCCAGTGTACTCAAATGAGATACAGTGATAGTGAGGGTACAACCACAGGAAGGGGATACAAGAGGAACAACAACAACAACAAAAAGCTAAGGTTTCACATTGCATGTTGAAAATGATTACAACAGTGATATAACACTCATTTCCATAACATGGAGTTCATTTCACTTAGTGAAATCTTATGTGTTCATAAGGGCATGGCTATTGGGCTCTTGTGATCTTCTGCTATGACTAGCCTGAACCTGTACTAATTATTCCCTATGAGGGGAAACCATTGACTCCATGTTCCTTTGAGTCTGGCTCATTTATAATTTTTTCCAAGTCCTTCCATTTCCTTACAAATGGGGCAATGTCATTCTTTCTGATAGAGATTGGGAGAAGATCTTTCCTGGCCATACAATGGACCAAAGGCCTCATATATAAAATATATGCAGAACTAAAAAAATTAAGTTTCTCCAAAACAAATCCTCAAAGAACCAACAGCCCCCTCAACAAGTGGGCTAAAGACCTGAAAAGAGATTTCTCTGAATAGGAAATGAGAATGGCTAAGAGACACATGAAGAAGTGCTCTGCATCTGGCCATAAAAGAAATGCAAATCGAAACAACATTGAGATTCCACCTCACCCCAGTAAGAATGTCCATTATCAGGAAAACTAACAATAACAAATATTGGAGGGGATGCGGCCAAAAGGGAACCCTACTACTTTGTTGGTGGGAATGTTCAGCCACTCTGGAAAGTGGTAAGGAGATTCCTCAGAAGGTTAAACATAGAGCTCCCCTACGACCCAGGAGCCCCACTTTTGGCCATCTACCCAAAAGATTACAAGCAAGAACAGAGTAAAGGCACCAACACAACAATGTTCATCACAGCACAATTTGTCATTGCTAAAATATGGAACCAACCCAGATGCCCCTCAGTAGAAGAGTGGATCAGGAAAATGTGGTACATATACACAATGGAATTTTATGCCTCTCAGAATACTTTTAAAGGAGTTCTACTTTGATTTAATTGTTTAAAACTATGTCATCTGCCCACAAAATTCCAAAAACCAAAACCAACCAAACAACAACAAAAAGCAGGGAAATGGAGCATTTATCTTTCTAGCTTTGTCATTAGGGTGATATTTAAAAAATAATTAACCTATCAATGGAGCACAGACAAAGACAAATCACAATGTATAGAAACTACAAACAACTGGCATGACTGTAATAATATATACTGACTGACAGTCCATTTTGTTTACTGTACACAGTAGCTAGGGGCAATTGTTAAAATGATATGGGTAAATTCTCAATGATGTTTGAACATTGTGAATCATGTACCACTGTGCATGTTTGACATCAGTGGTGGTGTTAATGTCTACAGCTTTGCTCTTTAGGGTCTATAATAATCATGTAATTCTACATTATTACATGTAAACATCCATAGCTGATGAGGAAATGAATGAGCATAATGGTGGTTCAAGAAAATTTTATTTACAATAACAGACAAGGAAGCCAGGTTTGGCCTGTGGATACAATGTGATGACCCTGAACTACAGCCATCTCCATTTTAAGAAAACCTTGGCAAGGGGAAATTGGACTGGGATGGAAGCTTATCTCTTTCTGGATGGTAATAAAGAATCACTGCTAACGTTTTTCCATTCTAGACTAGATCATCTCTTCAGTGCCCTATGGATAGCAATGTGTAGGAAGCCATTTCTTGCTGCTTCAGGATGTTTTATATCTTGGCGCCATATTCTTACCATGACAGAGACCTTACCTCTAAAGAGAACAAATTTATGACTTTCACTTTGGGAGGCACTGCCTGTCAGCAAGAACAGTCAAAATGCTTGGGACACTGAAGAAAATCATGATTATTAAAATGCTTCCTGAGCACCAAAACCGTGTATGCAAACTACTCGAGACAGCCTTCCTGTCTGCAGATACTCTTGTAGTTCAAGGACCTTCCATGGTTCCCAAGGATTGCGCACATTTCCCAGCATCCCATCTGCCCCTGTTTGAGCTCCTCTTATCTTACCTGCAGCAGCACAGTCTGTCAAGGGAGTGTATTAATTGCCACAATAAGGTCATTGAAGTGAGCTCTTCCTTCACACGAACCCCCAGGGGATTCTAGTACACAAACACAAGCCCATACTCATACACTCTCATTAGAAAGAAGTTTTTGCCATTCGTGCTTCAGCCCTCGACAACAGACACTTTATGATGGCAGAGTGGATGATGGCAAAATAAAACTGGAACTTGTCAGAATCAAATGTTTGCTAAGGGCAAAATATGCATGTCTGATGTCAGTCATGTGGAAGTGTTCAACAGGAACACTTTGTCTGGGTATTCTGAACCCTGGATCACCAGAACAAGAACCGGAATCCTTGCCATCATCCTTAATATATCCCTCTCCTGTCTACCTCTGGACCAAGCAATAGTCCAGTCCTTTCTGATGAGAATTTTTCCCACCTTCTCATCTCCTGCTGGTTTCAGACTTCCTTGTCTGTGTTAGAACCTCACAGAGTATTCACTCTGCCATGCTGGAATTACACATCTGTCTGTCTCTTCCACTCAGCTGCTGGGTCTAGAAGGACAGGGAACATGTGTGTTTTCCTTATCTTTTATGCCCAGTATGGAGCCTGGCACTTCACCAGAATTCAGTCAACAGTTTATCCATCCCTCTGCTCAAAGGAGAACTGTATCTCACAGCAGTATTTTCTCCGTTTGAAAAAAAATCTTTGGGAAAAATGGGCCCAAAGCCTTCATAGTATTCCATTTTCTGGTGGGAGTATTTGATTTGGATTGTATCCCCCACTTGAAAGAATCAAGGCAGGCTTTAGATCATGAGGAACTATGTATGTGATTGCCTGAAGTGTTGCTATTTAAAAAAAAATTCATTCTTCATGAATAATGATATGCGAATGAAACTATAGTCTACTTGCTCTATTTGCCAGGTACTGTTATTAAGAATACATTCATATCAAAGGTTTCGTTTCATTTTTACTATGCACCTGTAAGGTGTCCACTACTATATCCATTTTTTTAAAGAAGAGAAACAGAAATATTTGGGATCACACAGGAAATAAAAAGAATATAAATACAACTTCTGCTTCCACTGAATCTATCATCTAATTGGGTCATGAACTTATTTTTGAATCATTTAATGTATTTATTGAATGCTTCTTATGTGCCATTCACTCTAGATTTTTAGATAAAGATGTGAAGTAGGGGGACTATGCTATTTTTTTAAGGAACTTTCATTTTTGAGAAGAGGAGGGAGAGATTAGCACTAGTAGGACTAGGCTATTGCTTTTAAGGAACTTTTATTTTTGAGAAGAGGAGGTAGGCAACAAATGTCAATAGATAATAGGGAAAATGTTGTTTGACTGGGATAAGTATGACTGAGTGATTGGCAAGTAGAAGGGCTATTCTAGTTGGGGTGGTTAGGTCAGGGTGGCCTTCTTAAGAGCTAATGCTTGAACTGGAGATCCACAATGATGCTGACTAAAGGATGTGACATCATAGATCACTGGGCAGAGGAAACAATAGGATCCAATGTACTTGGGCTAGATAATAGGGAGAGCGAGAGTACAACTGTCACAAGAGGGTCAGAGATAGAATGAGCTTAGATCTGTATAGGGCTTAGTTGGCTATATTAAAAACCTTTGCAGTTATTCTTAATAAACTGGGACATTACTGCAGCATCTTAAGTCAGTGAGTACCTGTCCTAAATTCCTAAATACCTCTGGCTATCTGGTGAAGAAAAGGTAATAGGAAGATTAAGAGGGAGAATTATGAAGCTAAGAGATTTGAAGGGAAGAAGTGAGGGAAGGAGAGACTTAAAAGGCACAAAGATACATGTGGGAGGGAGGGCACAAAAGAGGGAGAGATAGAGGAAAGGAGAGAGAAAATGAAAGAATGAATATATGTTGATGTCAGTGGATGGCTTAGGATGGTCACAATGAAAATAGAAACAATTGAATAGGCCCAGTAAAAAAGAGAGGCAGAGAACTCAATGAGCTGAGAGCCATAGGCCCAGTGTAAAATGAGCAAGCTTACTACAGCATACAGAGAAAAACCAGGATGACACTCAAGCATCCTCTTATTTGGTGTCTTCCAAGTTGTATTCCAAACAAATACCACATGCTGGGCGATATTCAAGTAGTTGTTGAAAAAGAGAAGATTAAAAAGAGTAACATTTAAAAAGAATTTAAAAAAATCTGGACAGCACTGTGTCCTGTGTCCTAGTGACTGCTGCCCACCAGGCCTACAAAGCACACTAGGAACAAAACCAATAAAAAGAGCTGGAACACTTTTTCACAGAACCTCTTCTCTGGCACGAGCTGTCCATGCAGTGGACAAGAGGATCTCCAATAGCATTCTTATTCATAGCAAGATTTGCCCCAGAAAGTGACTTGCCCAAGATCATACAATGGAGTAGAAGCTCAGCCTGGCTTTTCTGTTTTAAAGATACTATGCTGCTTCTACACCAGGGAGCCATCTACATTTGCAGAGAAGAATTGTGCTATTGTGTTGGTACAGCCCTAACTACAAATAACATGCACCCCAGCCTGCTGCAGAAACAAGGCTCTCTGCCCCCCACACCACCCTCCCAGTAGGGCTCTAACTCAGAAATAGCGATGCGCCTTTGCCTGGCCAAGATGTCAGGCCTATAAATTCTCATCCTAATGAACAACAGGGAGTTGTAAAAACTGCACACAGTGAGAAATGCAAGTTCTGGTGGCCTGAGGAGTGTAGGTACTATTGAAGTATGTTTGCACATTTAACTCCCTAGCAACATTCTAAATAATAATGGGTTATAATCTGGTGATAATTAACATTGAGCCTAGACTCAGCAAAAACAGACCAGTGAGATTTTTGTGATTTGAGAGAGCAGAGATGCAAATTGAACTCATGAGGGACCTGCCCATTGCTGCAGAGGGTAGAGTGCATCTGTGTTCTCAGGTTTCAAGGCAAAGAAAGTGGCTTTCAGGATCAGATTTAATTCTGAATTTTTTTCTACAGTCTAGTTGGGCAATGGTGGGTGAGTTGTTTGACTATTCGCACCTCTACTTCTTACCTGCTAAATGGGGCTAATGTGTCCTTGCAAGACTGACAAGGAAGAAAATCACATCATGTCTGCTATGCACCTGAGATACCTACCTCAGGTGTAGTGCTTGATAAATGAGAGTTACTGCAATTATGGATATAGTCTCTCTTTCAGCTAAATACCAGATCATTCTGATAATGTTTGTCACAGATAGCCTCTTTAATATTCAGCAATTTATACACTCAAATTGCCTAAGATACTGAATTGTAGGTGGCAAGGCCCTCTTTTAAAATGACTTAGGTTGAAGATCAAGTGCTGTAGTTTGCTTATAAGTTGGGGGAAATACTTGGTTACTTTATGTCTTCGTGACAAGAGGTACTGTGTGGTTTAGCTTCAGGGACAATTGAAATCCAGGAATCAAGTAAAGCAACTGTTTTCCCTGTCTCAGGACTCTGTCCTCATTCTCTGCCATCAGCTTCCTGAAGTTGGAAGGAAATGCTGCTGACAAATATTGAGAATTCACTTAAGACTTTTGAACATTTTCATAATAAGGGAAGAGTCCCTGGCTCAGGTTAGCATAGAATGGGTTACCACAAGATTAGGACCAATGACCTGTGGTCACAGTGTGGAAGCCAATGAGAACACACTGGTATCGATGTGGGAGAGAAGAAGTTACTGGGGAGAAGGCTACAAACATAGGGACATTAAAAGTATTAGGCTGGAAAATTAGAAAAGTGTTTGAGAAATCCAACGGATAGCTACTCTTTTGGCTTGTTCAGCTTCTCTGCCTTCTTTTTACCCTTGGTTCCCCTGCCCCAGCCCCACTTTGCCATTGGAGAACTACCATACCTTTTTTTCATGTACTTTGACTGGTATTATAAGTCATCCTTACTTGAGTATATTCTGCAATACCCTTCTTTTTGTCACATTTCTGGCCTAGATGAGTAAATACAGTTCTAGTTTTCCTAGTGAATTTGGTTTGTAAGAGCATGACACATGGTTTAGAGCAGAATATGTCTGTTGGCAGTTTCAAATACCCATGATGGAGTTCTCCCCATCAAGACCTCTACAACTGGATGGCTTTTCTCCTACCTGAAGTCTGATTGCTTAATTCTTTGGTTGTTATAGATGATCTAGGAAATCCTCCTCATTTCAAGTGACAGAATTCATTTCTGTTGCTTTGGTCCTTCACAGAAGCAGACATAGGCCACGTATTAATCAAACCCATGTTCCTCTTTGCCCTTACCCTGAGTCTATATGGTACCCAAGATGCTCCATAAACAGGCAATAGTCTTGTTCATTGCTTAAACTTCCCTTATTTATTTCTAAATCTTTTGTCCTCTTTCTTCAAAGAAAACTAAACCAAGCCAATATGCAAAACAATTTTAAAAATGCTGGGCTACTTGGGTAAAGAAAGCCAAAACCCTAGAGGATCAGGCTCTATTTTGCTCCTCAGGAATGTTTACGGAAGCCTTGGATTTGAGAGTATCTCAGGTCCCTTTCAATGCTAAGGCCTTGTAGTCTGTCCACCTACCAGGGCTACCTTTGAATACTGTGTGTGTGTCTCTTCCTCAATAACTCATGCTGTTCTCTGTATCTCAAGCCTGTTCTATTTGGAGACCTAAGAGATATCTTGCTCTATCGTAGCATCTTAACTTAAAAGTGCCTGGCACTCTCCCTCTCAGCTAAATATTCTATGTGTAAAAGTCACTGGGGTATTTCATGCTATTTGGGGCATTTGTATGTCATTAAGCATAAGGCAGCCCAGGTTAATTGAAATTGTTATTTTTGGAATATAAATTATTTCTTTCTATTAATTGAAGCTGCTCTCTAGAATAAAATGTTTTATGCTTTGTAGTTCACAGCTGTGGTTCTGAAAAGTTCATATACATTAAGATCACTGGATCTCAGATACAGATTTCCAGATGCTATTTTCAAAGATGAAAGTTTAGTATGGTCCTGGTGAATTCTGGAAATCTGAATTCATAGAATGTAGGAATAACTGGATTTATGCTGGGTTCTGGTGGCTCATGCCTGTAATTCTAGGTACTCAAGAGGCCTGGACCTGTGAATTGGGGTTCAGAGCCACCCTTGGTGGGAAAATACAGGAGAGTCTTATTTCCAATTAACCAAAAAGAAAAAAAAGATAGAAGTGAAGATGCTAATCAAGTAGTAGTGCCAGCCTTATGTGTAAAAGCAAGAAGAGGAGTTCCCAATAGCCCCCTCATCAAGTGGGCTAGAGACTTAAAAAGAGACTTCTCTGATGAGGAAATGAGAATGGCCAAGAGACATATGAAAAAGTGCTCTACATCACTGGCCATAAAAGAAATGCAAATCAAAACAACATCGAGATTCCATCTCACCCCAGTAAGAATGTCCTATATCAAGAAAACTAACAATAACAACTGTTGGAGGGGATGTGGCCAAAAGGGAACCCTACTTCATTGTTGGTGGGAATGTAAACTGGTTCAGCCACTCTGGCAAGCAGTATGGAGATTCCTCAGAAGGGCTAAACATAGAACTCCCCTATGACCCAGCAGCCCCACTTTTGGGTATCTATCCAAAAGACCACAAACATAATCACACTAAAGCCACCAGCACAATGTTCATCGCAGCACAATTTGTCATAGCTAGAATCTGGAACCAACCCAGATGCCCCTCAGTAGAAGAATGGATCAGGAAAATGTGGTACATATACACAATGGAATTTTATGCCTCTATCAGAAAGAATGACATTGCCCCATTTGTAAGGAAATGGAAGGACTTGGAAAAAGTTATACTAAGTGAAGTGAGCCAGACCCAAAGAAGCATGGACTCTATGGTCTCCCTTATTGGGAATAATTAGCACAGGTTTAGGCAAGTCACAGCAGAAGATCACAGGAGCCCAATAGCTATACCCTTACGAACACATAAGATAATGCTAAGTGAAATGAACTCCATGTTATGGAAAGGATTGTTATATCACTGTTGTAACTACTTTCAACGTGCCATATGTAACTGTAGCCTCTATTATTGATGATCTTCTTGTATCACCTTCCTGTGGTTGTACCTACACTTTCTCTGTATCTTATCTGAGTATTTTGGAAACTGGGTATACTGGTATTAGAACTAGGAAATTGGAAGCGAATACCAAAATCGAGAGACACAGGGTAAAAAAGACAAACAACTACAAAAGCAATACTTGCAAAACTGTTTGGTGTAAATGAACTGAACAACTCATGGATGGGGGAAGGGAAATGGGGAGTGGGAGGGGGAATGAGGGATGAGGTAACAAACAGTACAAGAAATATATCCAATGCCTAACGCATGAAACTGCAACCTCTCTGTAATTCAGTTTGATATATATATATCCTGAGTTCAAGCACCAGTCCTGGCACAATAAATAAATAAACTATACTCACATGACTACTGACCTCATTGAGTTGTTTTCTTTCTCAAATGGGGTGGTATATTAAGGTGGTCAGCTTGCTATCTGGCTTGACTTGAAAAGTAGGGAAGTAACACCATTATTATTGTTAGTGTGATTCATGGGCTCATCCAGTACTGACTGAAGTAGACATAGAAAGTGATAACCAGTCCATCTCTTCATTCTATCTGTGACCATATCTACTACATTACTTCAGGTTTACCACCATGTCCTACCTGTAACCTTACTACATATCTCCCGTGTCTTGATCTCTCTCACTTTATCCTCCTCTGTGTGTATTCTCCAAGGAACATGCAGTTATTTTTCTAGGACTCAAAGCTGATGGCATTGGCTTTTGCTGACAATCTCCCCATAGCTCCACATTGTCATTAGAATAACATTGCCTTGGTGTCTCATTGGTGTTCTGTGTGCTGTGGATTGCTCACAATAGCAAATTTCTCTCTCAACTTCATCTCTTGTTCTCTTGATTTTGCAGCCACAATGATCAAAGTGTAGGTCTCCCAAAACCCTCTACTCACTTGCCTGGAAGGCTGTACTTAAAACATGCCAGCTCCATTTTGGCCTGGCCAGTGGCCCTTCAGGATTCTCTTTGGCTGTTCTACTCCTGTGTGAAATCTTTTCTGTTTCCTCCAAGGTGAATGTAGATTCCTTTTCAGGTGCTTCCATAACATCTCATATTGTCATTGTCATAAACTTACCCACTCTGTTGAAGTTCTCTAGGGGCTACTTCTCTAGAGAGGTATCCCAACTCTTCTCACCTACTGAGCAACAGGTGTTAGTGACTGCCTTTAATATATTTTGGTCCTTGTGGCCCAGCATAATGGCTAGCACATAGTGAATTCAAATGCTTAATACATACAAGAAAAAGAAATGGAGGGAGGGAGGGAGGGAGGGTGGAAAGGAACAATGGAAGAAGGAAGGATGGGAAGACAGAAGGAGTCAATAAAGAATGAAGGGAACAAAGGAGGAAGGCAGAGATGGAAGAACAAGATATATTTTGACTGAAATTGGATAGCTGTGGGAGCACAGAATCTAGCACTAGAGAGGACAGGACTGGCAAGCATAGGTGGGACCACAGTTTCTTCAAGATGACTCAGTACATGTCTGGCATCTCTCCTGAAAGACATTCATGGCAACAAGGAAAAACACTTGGTTGCAAACATAAAAACATAGCTTCCATATTGTTCCAGTCTCTGAAAGCTCCCAGGGGTTAGCAAGTCACTTCATGTTTTTTTTCTGGAAATTTATTTTTCTCATCTTTAAATGGGAGTCAGTAATACCTCCTCCAAATAGTAGTTTTGAGAATTAAATAAAAATATGTATTTAAAAAGTGTTTTGCTAATTGCAAAGTCATGGTTTTTGTTAAGACTTCAAGCTTCATAAAGACAGTATATTATATGATTTACTTCTGTCTCTCTGAAGGGCAGCCTTGTGAATGTTAGATAAAATTTTGTTAATGGATAGCAAATGAATGAATGCATAAATAACAGGAAGTCTGAATGAGTAAAGGATAAAAATTATGTATAGCAGTAGGAGTCAATGGCTTTGTTAAGATAAATTGGATATTTATTCATTCCCTCTTCATAGAAAAGTCCTTAAAGTAGAGACTGTTTCTTGCTTTTCCTACCACTCCTGTTTTAGAAAGATACTTAGGAAATTGGTGTAAATATATGCAACATGTCCCAAGATTTCAAAGAGCAAGGGTATGGATCATCATCCTCAGTGAAGAAACTGAGGCCCAGAGATATTCAGCAAACTGCCCACACTTGGATTGCTGATAAAGAGCAATGTAAAAATTTGGGACTAGATCCCAAATTTCCTCATTCTCAGTTCATTGTTTTCTTTTCTCCCTAAGTCTCTGTGGCTCTTGTCCTCACTCCCCTGCCAGCACTGTTTCTGATATAAAATAATGCATGCATGCACACAACACAATGCAGGCCAGAAAGCAATGGCAGCCCCTGCATTAATGAGCAGTAAAAAGGAAATCCTGCTAACTGGTAGAAATGAGTGTTTACACATAGAGCCTTGCTTTTAACTGAACAAGACCTAATTTTAAAATGTATTTGATTATTCTTAAGCCCAGAGGGCATTTAGAAATCATCATGGCTCTGCACCCAAACCAAGAATATTCCTTGACCTTAAAACTGTCTTTTTTTGGCAGCCATCTTTTTCAGAACTCAGTCTCACAAGAGTGCCAAAGAGCAAAATTTATGGCGTCCTCAGAGTTTCTGTGGCCACAAATCACAAGACTTTATCAAACAGAAAAGGAAGTTTGCCTCGGAGGGTGAGAACATACTTTTCAGATATAGCATTGGGAATACAAACAGGCCAATTCAATTTCTTATGGGGTCATGGTTTGTAGCTTTATTGAATGTACGACATTCCCTTTTGAAAGTCCATGGGATGTTTTCACTTCAGAGAATAATTTTCACATCCCATTCAACACCAAGAAATGGGTAATTATTATATCACTTGGTGGTTATTTATCACAGTTTGAATGGAAATAAATTGCTTCAAAGAGAAATCATGTTACATGGTTACCTGTCTGCCCTATTAATCTTTTGTTTAATTTTCTTTATTTTAATGTGCATACCAATGTTGCAACCTGTCTCATCTGTCTCCCTCAGAATTCCCTCCAACGGATTTAAATATGTTAAGAGAAATTAAATAAATAGGTTAAGGAAGGCTGGGGAGTTGGGAAATGGGAGTTTAGGTGAGAACAGCAATTTATTTCTGTATTAGCTCTCTTACTTCCCTTAGAAAAAGAGCAGACTAGAAATAAAAAAATGGGGAAAATGCATGGATATTCCTGTAGTACACCAGCTACTGAGGATACAAGTGGTAATTACTGTATTTTATGGGTTCAAGCTCTCCACAGTATCCACTCTGCCAATTTTTCCCAGTGATTTCATTTTGACTAATAAAATCTGCAGATTTCCTTTTACCTTGAAAGCATGAAATCTGACTTGCCTGAGCTTCACATTTCTGCTTTACTCGTCTAAACCCCGAAAATCTAAGTGAAAGGATTTTTCCAATTCAATTTCACAAATGCTTATTTAGAGCACTGTGCTAGATATTAGATATCTGGATGTTTTTCTCTCTCTCTGGGTCCACAGCCTCCTAGTAAGACACCTTTTTTTGTACTTCCTGCCTTGTGACTTATGTATGTGGGCAAGACAGTACTCTGTAGACTGCAGGAGACTTCTCCTGAGAATTCTCTTCTTCTATTTTATTTGGAATATTCCTAGAAGGACTTCTTGAGAGAGAAGCTGAGCCTTCACAGGTTCCAAAGAACTGCTCAGCAAGGGATGTAAAAAAGGATTTTATTTTCCTTCCAAGTGGGAAGTACAGCGAGAGAGTGAAGAAACCAAGATGGGATCACCAGTCAGAAAATGTATAGTGTGTAGGAGTCCATTTTCCACTGAGTAGAGCCACTGAGGAAATGAACAGAGAAATGATCTAGGAAAGATGAGATGGGGTGGTGATAGCAGCATGAGGCTGGGCCCAAATTTCAGAAAGACAAGTGAAGGAATCACTACCAACAATGCAAAATTTATTAACTAATTAAACTCTTTAAGATAAGTGGAATCTTCTTTTAATAAAAAATAATGACAAAATCTCCAAGATGAACACATATGCACAATGGAATCTTACTCATCCATTAGAAAAAATTGTATTATTTGTAAAGAAATGGAAAGACCTGTAAATGTAGACAAGAATGTAGTGTATATTCTACAAAATTGAGAAGAGTAAGGGAAGGGATGGATAGGGGAGGGATGGGTGATAATCTTGAAATTCAACACTCACTATTGTTTCCTCGACTCAACTCTCATCTTCTTCCTTGCCCTTACATTCTTTTCTCTTTGATGTTAATTTTCCCCTTCTTTGGAGAACCCAGGACCTTTGAACTCAATGCCAGGACCCATACCAAATACATTTATTTATTCAGCAAGTACTTGTTGTTCAACTACTCTGTGCCAGCTATGTTGTCTATGTGGGGCATATAGTTGTCCATCATTTAGAAGAATCCCTCATTGAGCAGTTGCTTACATGTCACTAAATGATGACATTCATTCCTCAGAGTAAGTTGGCAAAATATAGCATGATATCCTGTTATAAAGGCTGTACAGATGGAGAATCATTTGATAAGTCCTGGAAAAGTGAAGGAGCACTACCAATATAATGCACCAGTTCCCCTTCTAGGCATATAACAAAAAGAGAGGAATATAGAGGTTCAAAGAGACACGCGTGTTTACAGCAACATTATTTACAATAACCAAAAGTTGAAATATTCCAAATATCCAAATGAGTGGATGAACAAAGGGTGTTATATACGTTCAATGTAATATTATTAAGCTTTAAAACATCATAAAATTTGATACAAGTTACAACATGGATGAATCCAAAGACCTTATCCTAAGTGAAATAAGCCATACACAAAAGGAAAAATACTACACAATTCCACTAATGTGAGATATTTAGACTAAGAAAACTAAAAAGACAGAGAAAGTAGAAAATAAGTTATTGGAGGTTGATGGGAGAAGAATGGAATTAGCACTTAATCAGTACAGAGTTCTTCTAGGACTGTGAAATTGTGATGGCTTCCCCACATTCTGAATGTACCTAATGCCACTTACTTGTATACTTGAAGACATTCATAATGCTAAAGTTCATATTGCATATATTTTTGCCACAATAAAAATATTTAAAGGTAGTTGTGCATATGTACACCTTGAATCCCACCTACTTGGGAGTTGGAGGTAGGAGAATCATAGATGGAGGCTAGCCTAGGAAAATTTGTAGGACTTATTTGAAGAACAAACTAAAAACAAAAAAGGATGGCTCACATGGCAGAACATGTGTCTAGCAAGATAAAGGGCGAGTTCAAACCTAAGTAATACTACTACTATGTAATAATTATAATAAGTAAAAATTAAGATGCAACAGATATACTAAGTCTAAGATACTATCAGAATGATGGGAAGAAGATTATTTTTAGATTTTGAAAGTGATATGGCTCTCTGAGGAAAGGATGTCACCCCCACTTACATGCGACTCATGTGCCCCTGTGGCTGGGTATGAACAGGCAGCAAATTGTTGAATACCCACAGTTTGGACTGAGACAGTTCTGGTGTCAGCCCCATTTCTGTGTTTACTTACTAGGTGACCTTGCATGGCAAACATAGCTTCTTTGGGTCTCAAGTCCCTGGCTTATTTGTAACAATGATACCAAGATCACCCTCACTTGATGTTAGCAGAAGTCCATTAGATATTGCTGGAGAGATCCTCCAGTACAGTGCTTGGTTCCAAAAAGATCTTTAGCCAGATGGTGAGAGCAGCCATCTATCCCTGCTTTGATGGCAAGCATCTTCTCAGATGTGTTTGCTACTTTGTATGGCATAGGTAGCTAAATGTTTCCTTCTCACCCTGTCTGGCACATGGTAAATGCTGAATAAGTAGATAATAATTTGTTCCTGGCTCCTTAATTTTGACTTAGGCAGTATTAACACACAGGAATGCACCTCACATAATATGGGCCATATAGATGGCAACAAGTGAATGTTAGCTTTATTTTTTTTTTCTTATCTAGGGAATTTATTTATTTATTTATTTTGAATAATTATTTATTTATTGTCAAAGTGATGTACAGAGGGGTTACAGTTTCATATGTAAGGCAATGGGTACATTTCTTGTATAATTGTTACCTCCTCCCTCATTTCTCCCCCTCCCCCTCCTCTTTCCCCTGTCCCCAGATGAGTTGTTCAGTTGGTTTACACCAAGTGATTTTGTAAGTATTGCTTTTGGAGTTGTTTGTTTTTTTATCCTTTGCCTCTCGATTTTGATATTCCCTTTCCCTTCCCTAGTTCTAATACCAGTATATACAGTATCCAGGGTACTCAGATGAGATAAAGTGATAGCGCGGGGACAACCACAGGAAGGGGATACAAGAGGATCATCAACAATAGAAGCTACGGTTTCACATGGCATGTTGAAAGTAATTACAACAGTGATATAACACTTGTTTTCATAACATGGAGTTCATTTCACTTAGCATCGTCTTATGTATTCATAAGGGCATAGCTATTAGGCTCTTGTGATCCTCTGCTGTGACTAGTCTAAACCATTCACTCCACCAGCCATCTGATTGCCAGATAGTAAGAAAGATACAATTCCTATTGTTAAAATTCTCACTTTCTTACAGCCAGACATTCCAGTGAAATAAGCAGGCACTGGGCAATTACGAAGGAAGGAAGTGGCCTCAAGGACACAAAAAGGCTTGAGTACAGGACCTGAGCTGAATCCAGGGAGGATGTGGTCTGGGAAGGGAGCAGGCATAAAAACTATGACAGACTCACAGGCCAGAGGCAAAAGAAGAGCTTAACCTTGTGCAAGAATTCCTCAGCTCAGATTGTTCCAGCCTTACTGATACCTATCTGATACTTAGTGATTCTTTTTTTTTCAGTGAAATGTTGACATTTATATTGAACTATGCACTAAACAGAACTTAGTGATTCTTATCTGAGTTGCATGGGAGAAGCTGCTCACCAGTTGCCCATCTGTAGTCCCTCTCTACCTCCCTTGACACCTGCTCCAGCTTCAAGAAATTCCTGGGTGTACCACACTCACTGTCTCCCTTTTCCTCTGCATCATCTTTCTGGGGCTACCATAACTAGGCTCCACAGCCTGGGTGGTCAAAACCACCCAACTTTTATTTTTTCATAGTTATAGAGGCCAGAAATCTGAGATCTCTATCTTCAAGGCTAGTTTCTCCTGAGACATCTCTCTCTTTGACTTCGTTGAATGCCATCTTTTTAGGGTCTTTTACATCATCTTCCTTCTACATTTTCTGTGTATGAAGAATGACAGAAGGGAGGCTGATCAAGATGTATGATACACATAAATAGACATGTTAAATGAAACCCCCTTGTACAACTATTTAAGATGATAATATTAAAGGTATGAGACAGTATTGCATTAACAAAGCATAAAATGACTTCTATTAAAAAAAGAATATCAAACTGGGAGCCAATGGCTTATGCCTATAATTCTAGATGCTTAGGAGTCTGATTTGAAAGAAAAGTGGTTTGAAGCCAGTCCAGGCTGGAAAGTCCATGAGACTTTTATCTCCAATTAATCTGAAAAAGTTGGAAGTGGAGCTATGGCCCAAGTAGTAGAGTGCTAGGCCTGAGCAAAAATATAACTCGGGGACAGTGCCCAGACCTGAGTTCAAACCCCAGTACTGACACCAAAATAAAATAAAATAAAATAATTAATTACCTCTTTTCAGACTCCATCTTCACTTAGAATGAAGTTCTAACCTCCAGAACCTTGAGATATGTCCGGGAACCTAATTTTAGAACCCTTCAATAAGTCTGTGTGGGAAATGTGAAGACTGGATCTGTAAAGGGGTGTTTAGGGAAAATGAAATGTTCAGAGGGGCCCTAATTTGATTGAACCTGTGCTCCTTCTGAGTGCCCAGTGCCTACATGTTTCCCTCATACCTTCAGACTTCAGCTTAAGTATGGTTAAGAGGCACATCTAGTGAAAATCTTTCAAGTAGAAAGGAGTGAGTTGGATCACATATGGCTCCTATTTGAGTGGCTTTCATTCATATTTCTCTATCCTCTATCTTGTTTTCCAGTCTACAAAATAGCCATCCAGTGGCAGTAGCCTGTCCTATCATGTCCATTGAGCTGACTCAGTAGAAGTACAAATGTCAGCCACTGTGTAGCCTCATCTGGTGCCACCACACTTTACCCTGAACTCCCCATTGCCCTGGCTTTGTGCTTCCCCAAGAATACTTCATATTCCTCTTTACCTTTCCCTCTCCACTCATCCTATTCATTATGTTGACAGATGTACTTCAACCTAGTGAATTGGCATTTACTCCCAAGCTCATTGTCCTCAGGAAAAGGATTCTTCACTTCTCCCTTGTCTCTATGAAGATCAGATCCTCCACACATTTTCAAGCCCCACCTGGAACTTCCCCTTCATCTCATTAGTAGAATTGTGATTAAATCATTAACATGAATTGAATGATTAACCTTCTGTCTTTCCCATTAATGGAAGCTGCATGAGACTGGAGAGTTGTGTTTTTCTCATGGTAGTTGGAATAGTGTGTAAGAGAGTGCACAGGTGTTGATTTATCTCTATCACCTGCCAGTTGTGTGACCTGACCTGTAATATGTCATTAAATTTTACCTCAATTTCCTGTTTTGTAAAATGTGAGTCTGGGACCTATTTCATAGGCTTATTGTGTATATTAAAGAAGCTAATAGATATAGAGTACTCATAACAGGACACATACACATAAATGTTATCATTTAACATTGATTTCTCACATGGTCCTTAACAAATGTCCATAGAATGCAAACAGATTAAGAGTGAGGTGCTGGACAGAGCAAAGTTAAGATATGCCCACTCAACATGATGTCTCTATAGTTTGACAGTCACAGGTTTACATAGCAAGGAGGCTCCAGGGCAAGGGGCCACTGATCACTCCATAAACAGCAGAGTGCCAGAGAGAAAAGACTGATCAGTCAGTCCGGCTTTGGATTACTGTGTCTAAGGACAGGGACACCACTAGCATCAGTGACTGTAACTTCAGAGTGCTCCATTATGACAAAGGATAGTCTGAAAGAGCAAGTAGTGAAAATGTTTTATTACTTAAACTCAAAATTAGAGACTGCAGATGCTGCTGAATTTCTTTATATGGTATTACACCTGTACTAGGGATCCGGAGACCTTGTTTCTGGGTAAATAAGCACACACACACACACACACACACACACACACACACACACACACATCCAGAGAGCTCTCACACCACAGCTGACATAACTGTCACAAAGCATATACATCCAATCTCACCCTCATTAACAAAGTTCACAAGAGCATTATTCATGAACAATTTACATTCACTTCACAAACCATTATGGTAATCTTAATTATCTGGCTTCTTGGTTTGAAACAAATTAGAAGTTGGTAGGAATAGTGGCCCCAAAGGAAGCTATGGAAAAGAGATAGTAGTGCCAGAAAAGGGGCCACCGCCATACAGAAGTGAAATTATCTTAAAATCCAGGTGATGTAGGCTCATTTCCTCTAAGAGCGATGCTTTATAAAAATCATTTTCAGAATACCATTGTGTTTTTTAACCATAGTGTTGTGAACCAGAAGGATGTCAGTGATGTTCTAGCCCAAAGCCTTTGTTTTCTGATGAGAAAAAGTAGTGACTGCCTCAGCCAGCCTGCAGCCAAGTAAGAGAGTTTACCATCAGCTGGGATCTCCATCTTATTTCACCTCTTATCAGATAATACATACACAGAAACACTAGTCAATGTCCAAGTTTCCACTAAACATGTAATCTCTGACCATCAGAAACTCATACACTGTCAGGAATATAACTATGTGAATGTAGTTGCTAAATTATTAATAGCTTTTGAGGCATTTTAGATATGCTAATTTGTATCTACAGCCTCAACTTCTATGTCTATGCTGAGGACACAGAGATCCTCCATACATTTTCCTAGTGACCCAGATTCCCAGCAATGAGCATTCAGGACAGGATATTTAAAAATACCAATCAGGAATTCTTGGGTAAGTGCTATTAATGAATCTGGGGATAATAAAGAAAAGAAAAGGAATGGATATGACTCTAGTCCTCTGAGAAATTATAACATCTCTTGAAAGAATAACAGCTAGAGGAAGAGAAAGATTCTAGGGATCCAAACACACCGGGTCTTTACCCTGGCTCTTCTGTGACCCATATGAAATCTCAGTTAATCTATGAGTGCCTACCCGGCAAATGAGGATAATAATGACAGTTATCTTCTAAGGTTATTATAAGCATTAATGAAAATAACATCTATCAAGTACTTGGAATGTGACTTGGAACATAATAAATACTCAATAAATACAAACTTGAGAGTTTCCAATTCCACAATAGAGACTAGGTATACTCTAAGAATTTGTTCAGTTAAACATCAAGCCTTCATTGAATTATGTCTGGAACTCTGCTAGGGCTGGAGAGTAATAAAGCCAGGAAATCCAACTGTATCTAAAGCAGGGGAATCAGAAAATTCCAAGCCAGGAGCTAAATTCCTCATGCTTACTTTTCTAAATAAAATTCTGTTGGTAGCATTTAGCAACTCTGTAAAGAATAAGAAATGGTTTAGATTCCCAAGCCTAAAAATACTCACCCTAATGTAACCCTTTTACGCAAATGTTTCCAAGCCCGAGTCTAGAGACTTGCTATGCTAAGCGTGGTACTGGGACAATAGTATCAGCATTAGCTGAGAGCACGATGGAAATTTGGAAATCTCAGGCTCCACCCAAGACCTGTGGATTAACTAACTGCCTCACAATGCAGTCTTTGGGTTCTAGGAACACATATTAAAGTTTTAAAAACATTGCTACAGCCAATGTCAATGACATTCATATCATTATTTGGCTTAGGATCCAAGTAAAGGGACAGAGAGATGTGTGGGGCAAATATCAGGGGCAGTACTAAATGTTTTATATCCAGTACCTTATTTGGTCCCAACAATGGTTGAGAAGACGATCCTATTTTTAAGCTCAGTTGAGCAGACATCGACTTGAAGAAGTCAGTAGATTCTAACCATGGCTTTCAGATGGTAAATGGTAGAGCTGGAGTTTGAATTCTGATCTGTCAACTGCATTCCATTTGCTTGGCATCATTGAGCTCTAGCAGCTTTTTAAAAGCAAAACAACAAAAAAGGAGTAAAGGGGGATTTCACAGGAAGATCTTGCAGAATTGCTCCGTGCCTATATCAGACAATCACAAAAATAGAATCTACTAAAAAAAATAGAAAACAAAGGAAATTTAATTCCAAAATATTGGTTACACAGTGACAAGAGAGCTGCAAAGACCTGAGCAGATTGGGAGGCACCCAGACAGTAGTGACAGCCAGAAGCTCCTGCTATATCACCATTAGGCTGGAAGAACAAAGTTAAGGAGTGAGGTCACTGTAATCCTGCAGCCAGAGTGACCCGAGCGTGCTCTCTGGTAGAGGATCTACCCAACTGAGACACAGGAGCTTGCTGCTAGTGCCTAAAGCAGGCAGGAAAGCAATGAGAATATCCTAACCAGCACTGCCTTGAATCTCTCCCCACTAGTTAGACACCAGCTAATTGGGAGCTCAGAACACATGCTGTCAGGGTTTTACAGTAAAGAACAGAGCAGGGCAAGGGAAAACAGTGGACCTAAAGGACAAACTGGCCAGGAGAGGATTTACTTGTGTTCTCCTTCCCATGATAGGAGAAAGCACAGGCACTGCTATCTGGTAGCTTTGCCAGTCTCAGGCAGTTTCTCAAAACCATACTCCTACCCTGTTTTTGGTATATGTAAATTGCTCTCTGGGGGCTTTATCTCCAGTTTTTTTCTGGTTCATTGGATGCAAACTTTATTAAAACCATCAGATTTTCAAATCCCTTCTGCCTCATGGATTTCTTTGATTTTATACTCAGCTGCTTTTGTGTTTAATTCTACATACCCCATGTCCAGTTCCCAGGTATAGTGCTGGAGGCCTCCTTTGGTCCTGAACATTTGGGCTCATGCAGAAAGGGAAGTAGATAAAGTTCAAGGCCTGTGGAGAAGAGTATGTGTACCACTCCAAAATGTTTGCACATTATTCTCCTGGGGAGCCACTTATGTATTTATAGAAATGAGTTATGGTTATATTTTTATTCATTCTCATTTCACTCTGGATGCACTTCTTGAATTAGATGAAACCAAATTGGGAGAGTCCAGTTAGACCCCTTCTGCATCCTGGTGAAGAACAGCAGTTGAATGATCTAAAAACAAAGGAGAATGAGGAAGGGTTAGATATGGGAGAGTTCAGGCAGCACTAGCTGCTACCCAGACCTAGCCCCCTCCATCCTTCTTCATGATAAAGACCTGGTTTTATTTGAGTCCCTACTCTGCCTTTAAACTTGTACTCAAGCAGAAGGCCCTTCCCAGATCAGAGAGTTTGGTCATGACTATTCTCTTCTCGTCATGATTGTTTCAATTAATACAATTCTGGCCAATAGCAGAAACTGAAAATTTGCTACTGACACATGATGTGCTTTAGAGAAGAAACTTAAAAAGGCAAAAGGCAAGGGGAATCTCGTCTTTTCCCTCCAGTTTTAGTTAAGGGGAGAAACTAATAAAGGCATCTTAGTGGCCATCTTGGTTCAATGAGGGATGAGATGAAGAAGGTAAGCTGTCCCTTTGGGGATGGAAGGGACTTGCCTTGAAAATGCCACAGAAGCTCTTAATTACCTAGCCTTGCACACCTGTGATGTGAGACCATGTACACTTAAAGCTTAAGCTGTTTTCCTAACAGAAATGCAAGGCACTCAGCAGGTCCCAAGACTTGGTGGCTTGGCTGCTTGTTGGGGAATGGTGACAGGAAGTTTGAAAGAGCAATCACTGGCTTTGAGCTTGAGCTATTAGGAACACCGTGATGTTAATCACTACGATAAAAACTTAAGACAGGCATTAGCCTTAGCAGGATGGTGTGCCTTAAGGACATACATGTTTGGAAGTAATCAAACTTAGGTTGGTGTTGTATATTCTGGGTGGGTGCTTACGGTAAAATGAGCCTGGGGACTCATAGTGTGCCTGATGATGATGTCACAGTGGCTGTGTCTAAGCTCTGTCATTTGCCATATCTGTGAGCTGGACTGTGTTACTTTTTAGAGCTTTAGCTGTTAAGATAACAACACTGGACTAGAGTGCTGTCCTTTAGCTTTTTCGCTCAAGGCTGGTGCTATACTACCAGCTCCACTTCTGCCTTTTTTTTTTTTTTTTGGTTAGTTGGAGATAAGAGTCTCTCAGACTTCTCTGCCAAGACTGGCTTCAAACTTTCATCCTCAGATCTTGGCCTCAAGAGGAGCTAGAACTAGAAGTGTGAGCCACTGGTGCTTGGCCTAACTGCTCCTTTAAGTGGAACTTTCCTGACCCAGCTTGCCATTTCAACCATGCAAAGCTCAGTGGCTTGTTTGTTGTTACTCATGAACACAGGCACCTCCCCTCCCCTGCCTTCTCCCTGCTGGCTGCTTCTTGGTGTCCAAGATCAAAGAGAAATGTTTTTCAAACTGCAGATGAAAAAAACAAGGCTGGCTGCCTTTGATGTCAGGCAGTAGTGGTGTAATCGGTGCTCCCCCTCCCCAGTTGCTTTTACTGCTGATGTAATTTGCAGCTGGGATGTAGTCTAGGTAATTGTTTCTCCAACCCCAACACCACTAGTATTTTTTATTTAAGTGTAAATTTTCATTTTGTTAAATAAACAGCTCCTGTTGGCTCCCAGTGGAGAGTGGCCCTGAAACACTGGGTGCTGGCAGTTTTCATGAAAACAAAGCCTAGGTAATCAGGAAGGCCTAACAAGAGGCCATTATGTAGAGTGAGCCCTTCTTTAACTTGCCTTTTTATTGGAATGGTGTAATTTCAGTTTCATAAATACTAAGAGGTTTACCGCTGGGCACTGAGGCTATCCATCTCATTCACCTCGAAAATTAAGGCAGCCATTGCCTGCAATGTTTCTCTTTGTCTCTCCTATCACTTTAGCTGCCTTTAGGAACCAAGCCAAGATGTAAAGAATTCGGACCATTTTATTTTTTTACAAGGTCAGATTGCTCAAGACTCCTAATAGAGAACATTGAAAACCTTTTCTTGTTGAGGGGCACTCCTTCCTCTCATATATCTCTCCTTCCAGAAACAGTGTTAGTCATAGGCATTCACTAAAAACTTTAATCTCTGCTCAAGATAATAATCTTAGCAGTAGTAATAACAATGGCAGAAAATGCTATGCATTCATAAGTGCCTTACAGACACAGTCCTGGGCACTGCATGTATCTCATTTCACTTACCCCTTGCCAGAATTCTGCAAAGCAGCTGTTTTAGCTCTGTTTTTAGCATCCCTTTTTTGAAACTAGGAAACAATCAGCCATCTTTTTCCAAACATTAAGAAGGTAGCAAAGTTAGAGCTGGGTGCTGGTGGCCCATGCCTGTAATCCTACCTACTCAGGAGGTTGAGATCTGAGGATCATGATTCAAAGCCAGCCTGGGAAAGAAAGTTCGTGAAACTCATCTCCTGTTAACCACAAGAAAACCGGAAGTGGCACTGTGGCTCAAAGTGGGAGAATGCTAGACTTGAGGTGAAGAGATCAGGGACAGGGCCCAGGCTCAGAGCTCAGGCCATTAGATTGACAAAAACGAAGAAAGCACCAAAGTTAGGATCAAAGGTCTAGTTTCTCTAGCTAGCTTCAAGACCGTGACTTTGGTTTCCAGACATATAATGAGGATAGATAGTGCAAAATTTTCTTTTTTTTTTTAAATTTTTATTGTCAAACTGATGTACAGAGAGGTTACAGTTTCATACGTTAGGCATTGGATACATTTTTTTGTACTGTTTGTTACCTCCTCCCTCATTCCCCCCTCCCCTCTCCCTGTTTCCCTTTCCCCCCCATGAGTTGTTCAGTTCATTTACACCAAACAGTTTTGCAAGTATTGCTTCTGTAGTCGTTTGTCTTTTTTACCCTGTGTCTCTCGATTTTGGTATTCTCTTTCAGTTTCCTAGTTCTAATACCAGTATACATGGTTTCCAATGTACTCAGATAAGATACAGAGATAGTACAGGTACAACCACAGGAAGGGGATACAAGAAGATCATTAATAATAGAAGCTATGGTTACACATAGCACGTTGATAGTAGTTACAATAGTGATATAACGATCGTTTCCATAACATCAAGTTCAGAAGTCCATTAACTGTAACCAAATAAAATATGAAAGGTATTAGATAGATGCTCCATCTATCCATGCTTCACTGTGCTGAGATGTGGTTGATAACATTCTTAAATGCAAAGTAATACATGAGCCTCTTTCTTCTGCTTGGAATGTCTCTCCTACTGCCTCTCCTGTTGTCTTAAAGAGGAAAGTCTTCCATGATCTCAATGACAGGGTTTCTTTGCCCATCTTCTTTAATGGTTGTAGTACATTGTACAGCAGTTTTGATGTTTATGACTGTCAACACCACCAGGCTGGGACCTCCTGGGAACAGAGCTAGTGTTTTATTTGACATTGTATTCCAGTATGCCTAAAATTATGCTTGCTGCGTGGATAGTACCCTAGTGGGAAATATCTATTGAAGGAGTGAAATTAAGTGAATAAATAAACAAATAACCAAACAATCTACTTTCTCACCATTCAGAAAGTAAATTAAGGCTAAGTACTGGTGGTTCAAGCCTGTATCTCTAGCTACTGAGGAGGCTGAGGGTCATGGTTAAAAGCCAGCCCTCTCAGAGAAATCTATGCGTCTCTCACTTCCAATTAACCATCAACAGGCTGAAAGTGGAGGTGTGGCTTAAGTGGTGGAGCAACAGCCTTGAGCAAAAACTTCTAAGGGAAAACATGAGGCTTTGGTACTAAGCATGCATGCGTGCACACCCTCCCTCCCCGCCCCCCCCCCCCAATATTAGGTAAAGTCTAAGATCACAGTTTCTTAAAATGGATCTTTCTGACCTTTCCTGTTTTCTACATAATGGTAAGATTGAGAGGGAGATTCCCATTTTAACCTAATAACAATTCGCCGTATGCCTGTGAAGATTTCATTTATTAGAGTTAATCATAAAGTGATTTTTAAAAGATAAGTGAATAGTCTCCACACTCAGTACATATAATATGTTGAGTAAATTTTTTTCTTTACTACTTGTATTTCTCTCATAAAATGTCCCTAAATCCGTGTCTCATATTTTTCTGTGTCTTTCAAATTATTCTCCACAGATCTTAAGGTAAAGCTCTAGTTCAAACTATACTCTAATCCTCTGAGGTAAGAGAAAGTGGAAAGCTCTAAAATTAGGACTTCAACTTGGAAAAGAGCTGGAATCTGCATTTTTGACTTCTGAGCTGCAAATTCCTTGTTTTTAAAGTCTGGCTTAACTCTGAGCACAACCTAGTTTTCATCTCCTCAGCATAGTAATACCAGGTTGACATTTACAAAAAGAATTTTGAGTATACATGCTGGGAGAACCATAGAGGAAATGGTTTATAGGAACAAGGTAAGTAAAGATAGTTATAGGTTTCCATCTGTACAGCCAGCAGATTGTGAGCTCTAAGAAGGCAAGAACTATACTTAATTCATGTTTTCATTCTGAATTCTCAACTGGAACATAATGGGTGTTCAATAAATACTTGACCAAGTAAATGAATGCATATATAAAAGGAATGGATAAATATAACCTGAAAGTGTTTAATTAGGCCCTCATGCCCCTAGATCGTATTACTTAGGTCTTGATAAATCTGTGCAATTTTTTCCCTGCTCAATTTTTTTTTTTCATCTAACTTTCTGTTTCTGTCATTATACTACTCAAGAAAGCAAACATCCTACTCAGACTTGGGTTGATACCCCACTATCAGGACCACAGTTTTGTTTTGTTTTTGTTGTTTTTTCCTACCACTCGTTTCTAGATTCCATGGAGGGAGGATTCATGAGGGGTGGTCAAATATGCATCACAGCTGATTTGCTCAGCTGATGTGATTGGCATTCATTGAGCCCCAATGTCAGATAAAGTTCCTATACTCCTGGGATCATCCTGCAATTGGAGCCTTCTTTGAAAATCTCAGGTTGTGCAGAGTGACTTTAGGTATATAACGAGAATGAATATGTAGGCAATAGCAGAGTGGTAATCCTTTATTTTCACTTGCTGATTGATTCACGGTAAGTTTTCCCTCTAAAAGTGCTACTCATTTAAAAGTTAATTGCTTTGAAGAGGGCAAAGCTAGAGAGTAATAAAGTATAGGGCATAGTTATTGAGTCCCCATTACAGAGTTGGGGATACAATATTATCTGTCTAATAATTCCTTCTGTCTACTCAGCACCTTACAGATGCTGCCATATTTGGTTCTCACCCCAGACATGCCATGTAGGTATTGCTCTTGTTATCAGGTAATTTTTTCCATTAGGTATTTGAGGAAGTGGAGACTCAGAAAGATTCACCATTCATGTTGCCTAAGACCACATGGTCAGAAGTGATCAAACAGGATTTGAACCTGTGGTGGTCAGATCCCACAGCCCATGCACTTCATTTAAACTGGAGCAAGGAATATGAGTGTTGTTGAGGAACTGCTCAAGAAGAAGCAAAAGGGCAAGCAGTTTTGAAAAGAGTTTTATTGGGCTTTGGAGAGCAAACAGGGCAAGGAAGAGCAAGGTTGTAACTTAGTAGGGAGGAGAATCTATGCCTAATATAGTTAAGATTTCTGGACCATTCCACAGTGGGAGAGGACTTATTATAAGATAGGGTATGTACAGGGTTGGGTACAGAGCCAGAGAAATGAGAGGTAGGTTGAAGCGTTAAAACTTTGAATTGTGGTGAATGAGATACCATAAAATATTTCCAAACATCAGATCAAGTGTCTAGATGGCAGCTCCTGAGGGCCTGGCACTTATCATAGGACTGTTCATACAGTGACAGACTGGTGAGAGGCAGGGGATGAATGGAGGAACCTCAGTAGTTTGCTTGAAATCACCCCAGCTAGATACACAGGCAGGGATTTCAAACAAAGGACAACTCTGTAAACATCAATACAAATATTATCATTAAAGGTGTTATGTATGGCATTGGAAGGTTATTCTGGGTGGTGGCACTCTCAGGGCAAGGTGGCACATAGCTTTTTTGGGGAGGAGGGCTCTGCTAATGAATTGCTACCCAGACCCCCTGTTTGAAGTGGGACAAAATGAAAATGGTGTTTTTTACTTAAACAGGGTAAGCATAGAAAATAATTCCATATCACCATCTAATGAAAAACCTTTAAATAATTTACTAGAAATATATAAGAAAATCCCAATAGGCAGGAAAAGAGAGGGATAAAGTAGGAAGAACTTATTTTATTTGTGGGAGGTCTTCAACCTTTTTTTTGCTTATAAAGAAGCTGGTTTTATTTTAAATGTGGAACTTTAATGTCCCAAATAGAAAGAAATGAAAATATCAAGTTTACTTGGGGCTATTTGGATCTCTTACCAAGCAGAGGGCAGTAAATTCAAGGCATGCGCCTTATTCTAGAAAAAGGAGCCTCTAACCCAGAGACCTGTAGAACAAGACCTATAGAGCATTGGGTAAACAATGTGTTCCTTTATCTATCCTCTTTGACCAGGGTCCCACCATTCTTAGGTATGAGGCAATTTCACAAGCCTACATCTAAAAAGAGATGAATT
The DNA here is from genome assembly GCF_023159225.1 of Perognathus longimembris pacificus. Taxonomy (NCBI): domain Eukaryota; kingdom Metazoa; phylum Chordata; class Mammalia; order Rodentia; family Heteromyidae; genus Perognathus; species Perognathus longimembris. The sequence goes on along the minus strand of NC_063167.1, from coordinate 39,465,415 downwards.
TTTTTTACCCTCCTGATTAAACACCATTTTCATTTTACTGGCTCTTGTTAACTGCCCAATATAAAACCCCACATGTATTCTACCCATCTGTTTTCACAAGTAATCTCACAATAGAGTAACAAATTACACCTGTATTATTATTAACCCATTAGTCTAATGCTGGCCTTTACCCATATAGGATTTTTCAAACATATTCTCCTCAAGTAATTATTATCATTTGTTCTACATTTCTGGTAACAACTCATGTTTTTACAAATTCTAGATTTACATACCAATAACTATCATCTCTCTATCTTATTCTTCTGAAATGTTCATTTCCCCATGTTGTAGAGATGGGAATGGGGACTCAGACAGAAGAGACTTGCTCAGGGACTGGCTAGTCTATAATTGGTAAAACTTAGTCTTGTACTCAGGTCTCTGGCAATCTGAACCCATAGTTTCCTACGAAGCCATACTGCCACACATATGCACTCATGAGACAAAGTTACACACCACAATGTAGCATGTGGTATTTCTGCACACCTGGCCATATCTCATCATTGGTACCTCTTTGAAAACAGGATTGTTTCGCAATCTTGGGATATAGTCTTCTTTCTTCTGTAGAAAAAAGAATGGCGAAGCCACAAAAGTTAGGTCTGTGATACTCATAGGCACCCAGAGGAGAGTCAGAGCAAAGAGGTCTTGTGTTGAACAGTGATAACAATGGTGACAGCTGCATTTATTGTCCTTTACCTGTGGCAATAGAATCTTGTTTGGTCCTTATAGCAGTCCTTTGAAGGACAGTTATTCCCATTTTGCAGATGAATAAATCAAAGCTTAAATAGGCAAAATTTTGAGGGGCTATTAATTTGAATGGGCCATTTGAATGCCCTACCCACGGACCATAGCTATCTCCAGCTTCATTTTCTCCTCTTAACCTTCCTTCTCCTTACACAGAACATTGTGCTGCTCCAACAACACAGCAATCAGGTAGCTTCACCAGGTTCTGAACTTGCTCTTCCCTTTCCCTTATGTCATGCTGGCCTCTGCTCAAATGTGTCACCTCTTCAAGGAGACTTTCTTGGCCATCACCAACTAATCTCTAATCCTTTCATGTTGCTTACTATTTTTTTAGAGTAATTATCCTCCCTATCATTGTATTCTGTATTTATTTTTCTCATTATTGCTTGGGTCTCTCCCTTTAGAACACACATATCCTAAGCAAAGATTTTGTCTGTCTTGTTTACCAATGCCTAGAACATGGCTGGCATAGAGTAAATACACATTATTTTCTGAATGATTTCTTACGTACACAACTGTCAGTTATCATTAGTTGGTTTTTCTGGAGGAATATTCACAAACCACATCACAAATGGAGAAACAATGTTCCTCCTGCATTTTTCAACATTCATCTGTTTGTCTCTTACAATTCAGCAATGACTAACTTACCATCAACACCTGGTATAAGGAGTCAGGGCAAGGAGACTAGCTCTGGCCTTCAGAGTACAAGAGTGCGATGGAGAGAAAACAAATAAAAAGACAAAATTGCTAGGTGGGGGGGAGCTAGGGCTTCCCTGGGCCTGGGTTCAATTGATCCCAACAGAATACATATACACTGCATAGATTCATAAGTACATTTGTACATATATACATACATTCATATATACCAAAGTACTATAAAAGGTAGGAACCACATTGGTCAAAGACAACCAAAGAGGACAATTTATCATCCATACCAATGGCCTCTCACTGAGTCAATAAAACTTATTGTAAAGGTGATCCTTTATACCATTATTAGGAAAAATAAAAGGAAAATAGAATCAACTAATATAATTTTATTTTTTTCCCATAAATTCACACTTGAGCTGGAAATGAAAAGAGAGTTAAAGAAATGTCTGCACCTCTAATCAGAGCTGAGAAGGAAGCTGAAGGAAGCTGGGTCTTTTGCTGGTTTGTTGACATCTAAGAATACCACTTATCAAAAATCACAACTTAGAGCTTTCTTGAAGTGGGTTCATTTTCTCCTCTAAACCACTTGACTGGTTTTCACCAGAGTAAATTTCACACCCTTAGAAAGCCTATCTTCCCACAGACTGTAACTAGCTGCAGTCATAACAAAGGACCGGATTCACCCAGCTTTCAAGAGGCCTATATCCAAGCTTACCTCACTAAGTCCTAGGCATGTGGCTCCAGCACACTTCTGAGTTCTATATGGTCCCCTCTGTTCAGATTCCGTGGCTCAGCCATGCTATGTAGTGAGTGCTATTGTCTCTCTGGCTCCAGTCATTTTCTCAACCTTCTCCCCATGCTGCCTGCAATACCTATCCTTCTACCTTCCTTTTTTTTGGGGGGGGGGGCAGTCCTGGGGCTTGGACTCAGGGCCTGAGCACTGTCCCTGGCTTCTTTTTGCTCAAGGCTAGCACTCTGCCACCTGAGCCACAGCGCCATTTCTGGCCATTTTCTGTATATGTGGTGCTGGGGAATTGAACCCAGGGCCTCATGTATAGGAGGCAAGCACTCTTGCCACTAGTCCATATCCCCAGCCCTCTACCTTCCTTTGATCATCTCTCCAGTTGTTCCTCATCAGTCTCCAAGGGTCATCTGGGAGAAACCTCTAGAAGGCTCTAAGTGACATATCCTCCCCTGTCACTTCTCCACTCAGGACTTCCGCATCACGACATCTTTTATAATTTCTATTCATGTCTCTTGTCTAGTGAAAGGAAGCTATTGGAGGACAAGATTTTTATTTTGTATTAGTTTATTAGTTTTATTTCATTTCTAGAATCCTTTCCCAAGACTGTGTAGTTGATATATATTGAGTTTAGCCTACCAGCGCTGTTTGACAACTAGGGTACAGTCTCCCATTCCCTTTTCCTTTGGGATTTAGCTAGATCAGTGCCTAGAGAGCTAATCCATGAACCATTCTTGATTGGTGTAAATGTTCCACATCAGGATGGAAAAGCAAGGGAAAGCAATCTACACTGTAGGTGCCTATGTGTCAGGGTGTCAGGAGAGACCTGGACTGATGGCAGGCTTGCCTTGTTTTGTGACTGAGGGTAAATCTTGATCCTGGTCTGGTATTTTTCTTTCCTCCTGTGAGATAATGAGCATGTGGGCTGAGCACTGTCCGGACCCCTTGCAGATCTGAAATTCTACCATTCTGCGATGCTTTTCATGTCCTAAACCTTTTTCATGAAATATATACTTTCATGATCCCTTCACTGACTTGCCATAGTGAAAAATACACTCCTTTGTTGCCTCCTGAACTGTTGGCTAGAAAATGCAAGAATCTTGCCCCAGAAGGAAAACTTAACTAGTGCCCAGCCGATCAGACTTCTCAGTCTGAAAGTGCATGAAAGTAGGAGGAAAGAGAGAGTGTGAGCAAGCGAAAGAGCGAATGGGGGTGGGGTGGGGGGTGGGAGACAGAGACAGGGAGAGAGAGAGAGAGAGTTGGATGAGGAAGGGAAGTTACATCTATAAACCCAGCTATAGAGATCCTGAGGATCATAGTCCCAGGGTAATGTAGCTAAAATATTAGTTAGTGAAGCTGCATCTCCATTCATAAGCCAAGAATGGTTGCAGGTGCTATGGAAGCCATAGGTAGAATCATAGCCCAAGGCTAGCCCTGGGAAAAAAAGGAAAACTTTGAAACAAATATTGAAAGCTGTAAAGCGTTGGAGGCATGGTTCAAGGGGTAGAATACCTGCCTACCAAGCCCAAGACCCTGAGTTCAAAAACCATACTACTGCCCGGGCAAAATATAGAGTCCATCTTTTCTCCTGTATTTTTTAAACAACATCTTCTAATTTAACCATTTAATTATATATAACAAGTTCTGTCCAAAGAGTGGTGAGATCTCCAAAGTCATAGTGTTCAGCTTGAAGCTAAGCACTTAGATGCAGCTCTGAGCCCATCTTGGGTTCTGTGTTCCTTTTGCCAGGTGGCAGGTTCCAATCAGTGGCTGCTCTGTCCTTCTAGGTGCTAGAGTGAGACTAATGGAAAGAAAAATGAACCCAAAGGAAGCAACACAGAGCAGAAGCATTCTGAGTCACTGATGTACCTATTCTGACTGGTAGAGGGCTTATCTTCATTTTATATGGGGAAATTAATGCTCAGTGAAGTGACACTTAGGAACTCTGTAAGTGTCCATTCCTACCATATGAATTCATGTATTACAATTCTACATTGGTGATAATTTCCCTAAACCACATCAGTATCTTTTTCTTTTTACTTCTTAATGATTTTTTAAAAAATTATCTTTAGTTGTATGAAGGAGTTAGTATTCAACAGGTCAATGCATCTTGATAAGTATATTTTTCTTTTCTTTTCCTATTTGTCTTTCTCTCCTCTCTCCTCTTTTCCCTCCTCCCTTCTTGCTCTCTTTCTATCACATGTATGTACTCTCTCCCTCTCTCTCTCTTTTTCTCATACTAGTAGTGAGACTTGAACCCAGGGCCTGGGAATTATCCCTTCTCTTTGTCATCATTCAGGACTGGCATTCCGCCACATGAGCCACAGTTTCACTTATGGATTCTTCTGGTGGTTTATTGGAGATAAGAATCTTACAGACTTTCCTGCCTGAAGTGGCTTCAAACCATGATCCTCATATATCAGCTTCTCGAGTAACTAGGGTTATAGGGGTGAACCCCCAGTGCCTGATTCACACTGGTATCTTAATGAATATTGGGTATTAAGGTTGATTTCATTTAATCCCAACCTATGTGGTCCTGGTTTTCTTGATCACCTTTGGAAGAGTGAGTGATGGGCACATGATTTGGAATGAAGCAGAGATAACCTTGAGTTCCAGTTCTGCCATTTATGAGTTAAGTGTGGTTGGCGACTGGTAGATTTTGGCCCTCTTGGTGTTCTGGATAGCTAGAACTTCAGGGACTGGCTATCCTCAATAGGAAAATGTACTTTTTGCTGATAGTATAATGGAGCATCAGTATCAGGTAGGCAGCTATCTGGGAGTGGCATCTGCCTTTGCACTCACTATTCCTCAAGTCAGAGAGGCCAAATGACTTGCTGTCAGGCACTGAGGGACAGAGAGAGTGTCAGTCCCAAACCTTTCCAGTGCCTGCTAGAACATCTCTCTGCCTCCAAGATAAATCCAGCTGTGTTGAGATTCTACATCACTGAGGAAATAGAAGCATAGCCCAATTTTAATGATTGAGTTCAACACCAAGAGTCTTCCCATTTCCATTCCTGTTTTTTGAATATTCATTTTCTGACTCCGGTTTAGCATTTAGAACAGCAGGCCCTGCCTTGGCAAGGTTACAGGATAAACTTGCTGTTTTTAGGACATCTGCATCCAGCAAAACCTTTATTTTCAGTCCCTGGAGCATAATCATGCAAAAACACATCTGTTATTCCACGTGCCTACCTGGCTTGGCTTTGGTTTCCTGCCTTGGATAGAGAAATGTGCTGTCAAGACATGAGAAAGAGTTTTCACATGCTCTAAAGGCATAGATCCTTTGTGTACATATTTTATTTTTTAAAAGAAAACAACCTCTTAGAATTCTGATAGAGTCATAAAGTTTTATAGGAAGAACGAGAGAAGCACCTGTGCCCTGGTGTCCTTCAGCTCCAAAGTATCAAAGATACTGGGGATACATCTGGAATCTTTTCTGTCTCAATTGTTTCATGGCATATAAGCAATGGACATGGCTTAGATTGATCTTAGCAAATGCACCCCACATTTCCCAGGTACCTGCTCAGGACACTTCTCCCTGCCCCTTCCCATTGGGAAAGCCACATTTACACAAAACTATTCCTTGCCACATCTTCTCCAGAGAGCTTTTCAGGAGCTGGGGAATGGGTGCAAAGACAAGGGTGTTGGAGACATTTCTATCTCATTTATTCACTTTAGAAATAGTATTAAGAACCTACTAGTGCTAAGTATTGAACTCTCATAATCCAGTTCCTGCCCTTGCTGAACTTCTCATGGTGAACAATCAATTGTTAGTAACTCATTCACTCATTCATCTTCATTTATTAAAAAACATGATGCATTTATCGTTTGCCAAGCATGTTTTAGGTGCTGGAAATATGACAGTGAGAATACCAGACACATGTTTCTCCCTTCATGGAGCTTACCTGTTGATGAAGTCGATAGACAGTAAACTAGATGAATATATGATGTAGTGGTATGTGGTGAATAATTAGCATCCTAAAGATAAACATGATGTTGTGAATAGAGAGAATGCCATAGCAGGGCAGAGGGCAGTATATCTGAGAAATGCTCTCTACAGGATGAGGTCAGAGGGCAGCTGTATGATGAGACTAGAGCCAGGAGACCCACAGTGTCCTTCAGTTTCTCTAGACCATTCAACCCAAATCTTTGTGACTTTCTTTGAACCACCTGGCCTCTCTAGGTCCTTGTCTCTTTTTATAGACCTTAAGAAGACTTAATACCCTGCCTTCTCACCAGACAGAATTAACTGATCTACACTTGTTCTTGATATCTGTAAATTATTTTCATCACTATATTCTCTAAACCATAGCCCATAACAATACCATACTTTCAGTGATGCTGATATGAACTCAAAGGCTCTCTTTAAATCCCGTACCCCCCCCCCGCAAATAACTCTCCCCACCTCCTTGAGTCCAACTCCAACTTTACAACAGGAGTAATGAGCTGAACCTGTTTGACAGGTGCCAGTAGAAATAAGTGTACTCCAGTAGTGAACATCTTTTTACGGGACTTGTCCTGTATGAAGTGATCTAACACTAAATGCCCTCTAATAATGCTCCAAGTGTTATATTTCTTGATGTTGAAAATAACAATGCATGTGGAAGCCTCAAGGATATCTGGAATATTGTTAAGTTAGTTCCCTTCCTTCTCTTTCTCATTCTATTTCTGACAATCTTGCCCTACTGTTCTGTTTGAATACTATTTCTGAGCTGACTTCTTAAAACTTTCAACCCAAACTCTGTAATTTCTCACTTCTTAGAAACTCATTATAGGCTTTCGTTTCTGCTCTAATCATGTTACATATATATGAGACAATTTGATATTCATAGGCCCATATATCAATTTTCTCCTTTTTATAGATATGGAAACTGAGGTACAGTGATATTAAGTGCTTCATGGCCACTGAGTTAGTATATCAATGAACACAGAACAAAAGTGCAGTAAATATCCAAGGAATGAGATGGAAAGTGATGGTTTATCTCCTTAAGGAGCTGGCAAGTACATCCACAGAGAGTTGTAAATTGCTGAGCTCAGAGAATGCACTGTAGAAAGACAAAGTGAATCATTAAAGAGAAAAAGTAAAGCCTCATGTGCTTGACTCCCAGACTGTAGTGTAGCCCAGTGCTGCTTGTCTCAGAACTTAAGGATCAATGATTGTCGGTGTTCTGTACCTTGTCGTCAGAGAGCCAAGGTGGTCCCTGAGCCCTGAGAGGTAAGCGTGGATTCAGATGCATTGCAGCAGGACTAGAGACTGTCCCAAGCCTCAGGAGGCTAAAGATCTTTTCTTTCCCTTTTCTCTTTCTTGAAAGGCAGTTTGCTTTGAGGAAAAACTGAGGTGTTTGTTTAGTCAATTAGGCTGTAGGCTTACCCATTGATCTTTGAAGAGCTAAGGTCAAAAGAACAATTACCCAGCCTGTAATCCTTCTCTTCCTAGCTCTCCACTAGATCTGTTGCAATTAAAGAAGATTGTCAATTCAAGCTTTGTTCTCCCAGTATCTCCTTCCATTTTGTTACTGTTCTCTTCTTGTCCATCACTGGCTTCATCTCCAATCCCATTACTTTCCTGAGCACCCCCTTTTCCTTTCTTTCTTCTTCATCTAGGGAGTATGAGCCCATCTGGTCACTTTCAAGGTGATTTCCTGATGGGCTGTGGATTGTCCATACATTGTGGGTGACACTTCCATGAAGAGGAAAGCTTCATGAGTCAAACAGATAAGAATTCAAATCCCAGGTTTTGATTTATATTCTATGTGACAAGTTACTTACCTTTTGTCTTCTCTGTGTCCATCTGAGTTGGATCAGCATGTGGATGGACATGTGACAGGTCATGGTAAGCAATCCAAAGCTACTGTCATCATCATTGTTATTGCTGTTGGTTACAGTAAGTCCCCCTTATCACAGACTTATTACACCCAATTTTCACCATGCGTAGTCTACAGCTTCCTGTGTTCATATTGTACAGATTGGTGAATGAGAGGAAGCTCTGAGTGTGTCCCACATTACTTTTCTTTGTGTGTAAATTCTATCCATACTGAGCATTCTTAGTTTTTTCCTTAACGATCTTCTAGAACCATATCCCTGTGGATACCAAGGATCTACTGTATTGTTATTTTTCATTGAAAAGAGGTACAGATAAAAATCAGTCCCTCCCATACTTTACCCTTGACCCTATCATATCTTAGCAACAGCAACATCCTGCCAGTAACAATCATCTCGAGGCCTGAGCAGTAAGACACAGCCTAATAGAATATTAGGAACCCTGTCTTAAGGCCAAACAAAATCAGAAATGGTCTCAAAGATTCATTTGCATGGTTACTCAGTGAGGAAGACCAAGAAAGGTCTTCTCCTCCATTTTCATCCCATGAGGAGTATCAGGTAGCCGCTCATCTGCTTCAAACTATGGTGCTCACTCTGACCAACAGGCCTGCTTCTATCTTCCTGATTCCATACCCAGCCTCTTGCTAGGATTGGAGCCCAGCCTTGACAGGTGAGGTCTCAGGATCTTGCTTACTCTGGATTCCAGAGCCCAGGGTTTGTTGGTTCATATTTTTTATGAGATGCATTGGTATATGACAAGCCTAGAAGAGATTGCTCAGTTTTCCCAGGGCAGCTCAAGAAAGGTGCTTCTGTGGTGACATCTGATCCCTTTGTGTGAGTGCCATATAACTGAAATGTGAGGGAGAGACATGAGTTTGTGATGCATATATATATATATATAGTAAATAAGGGAATCCATGGAGCCTGTGTTTCTTTGGGTATGGCTTACTTTGTTTAATAAAAATTTCCCAAGCCTTTCCAGTTCCTTACGGATGGTTACAATATCATCCATTCTGATAGAAACATAGAATTCCATTATGTATATAAACCACATTTTCTTGATCCATTCATCTACTTAGGGACATCTGGGTTGGTTCCATATCTTAGCTAAGGTAGATAATGCTGCAATGAAAATAGTTGTGCTGGTAGCTTTAGTGAGGCCTTGTTTGTCATCATTTAGGTAGATGCCCAGGAGTGGGATTGCTGGATCATAGGGGAAATCTATGTTTAGCCTTTTGAGCAACCTCCATACTGCTTTCCAGAGTGTTTGAACACATTTACATTCCTACTAACAGTGTAGTAGGGTTCCCTTTGGGCCACATCCCTGCCTACATCACAGTAGCTCAATACACACACACACACACACACACACACACACACACACACACACACACATGTACATATAAATATATGGTTTATATGGTCTATATACATATGACCATATAAAATGATGCTAATTGAAATGAACTCCAAGATATGGAAACAAGAGTTTTGGTTTGCTTTTTAAAGTATTGTGTGAAGTTATTTCTTTCCTCATTTTTTTTCTTTAGTACATCCTCTGTTGTCACTGTTTTTGATTTTGGCATCTTGTGTCTTGTATATATGTTTATATCATTTGGGGAAGGAAAAGAGAATAACAAAGTGGTAAGGCCAAAGACAAAGGGCAAACCAATGCAACAGCAATACTAACAAGACACTATGTTGGAAGTGAACTTTACAACTTGTGGGGAGGGAAGTCAGGGGGAAGGGAAAGTAGGAGAAAAATGAGGAAAAGATTAACAGTAACAGTGTTCAACAGAAAATGTACTCATTACCTTACTTATGTATCTGTAACCCCTCTGTAAATCACCCTTACAATAAAATAAAATTAAAAATAAATATGTTTTTATTATCATTAAAGTAGTTGGCCCAAAAGAGTTGCCACTCAACAAAACAGTTTATAAATACAATATGCCTTGACCAGTATCACCTCTTTCAACATTCTTACACATCCCTCCCAACCCATCCTTTCCCTCACTTTTCTTAATTCTGTAGGACATACATTGAATTTTGAACGGTATTCTCCCCACTCTTCTGGCACCAATGCCCTAGTGGAATAGAATTGAAGAAGTACTTGGTTTAGAGTCAGAATACCTGGATGTAAGTCATGATCATGTCATCTTTGGGAAAGTGACTCTACGTCTGAGCACATCTCCCACCATGATGAGAACAGATGGTTCCATGAGGATACATCTAGGGAAGTGCTACATACATGCTGGCTTCCTTCTTTGGATACTTGTAGGTGGTGGGGATATTGGACATGGATTCTTGCCCTACAAGAAACCAGAGACAGCTTGGAGAAGCCAAGCATTGGCACTGTAGGATAATTAATATATAAGCCATAACACAGCTCTGAGTTTAAGTGCAAGGACTCACGTGAAACTGCCTGTGTTCAAGATATCAGGTCAGAGTATCAGCTGTGACCTTGCGCAGAGTAATTAACCTCTAGGTGTCTCCATTTCCTCACATGTAAAATGGGGTTTGTGCTATGATTTATCTCATGGAATTGTTCTGAGGATGAAGAGAGAGAAAAGAGGTAAAACTTTTACAATTACTGTCATCACAAAGGAATATCTGTGACCTACTGTTATTTGTTAGCTACCATTATTATATACTAATTTATAGTAATCCACTGGAATGCCACCTCATCAAAATCCATTTTATTTTTAAAAATCTTCTGGTCATATTTGATTATCAGGATGGTGATAGAGACAGGGCTGGAAAGGGGAGGAAGAGAATGTCAGAGATAGAGGGAGGACAAGAGAGACAAGGAAATACAGATGAGGGTCAGTCAGATGCCTTATAAGTCCTGATTCTAGTAAGTTCTTGAAACCCAGCTTCATTTCTGATCTTAGGTTCTTGAGGACAATCTTGAGTCCTTATAATAAATCTATTTGAATCAGAAAGGAGAGGTTAATTAATGCTGCAGTAACACTGATAACAAAATGAAGGGCTTGCTTACTCTGTAGACCAACTTATATACACAGCAGAGAGCTCTGTCTTATCACCAGTAATGGATACACTCTTCATCTTGACCTAGAGTTTAATGGGGATGTGAGTCTGGCAAGTTAGGTACTAGTTCTCTACTTTCCTATTGGTAGTGACACAGATTGTTATGCTCACAAGTTCATTGGTCAAAATATTCATGTGATCACATGAATTCTTCAAAGAAGAATGACAGCAAAATCTTACCTGGTATCAAGAAGAGGTTCCACAATATTTTTGAACAGCCTCTAATTATTCTTATTCCTTGCTTTCTTCTCAGACCACTCCAAATCATTTCTGTTAGAAATCAACAAAAGTACTGCTAATAATATTGATAAGAAAAAACCCCCACAGGTTTTTGAAAGGTTAGGATTTAATTTGGCTGAGCTGAAGCATGAGTGATGTTGAAAATTAGAGAAGAAACAAACCAAAGAGAGGATAGAGCTTCAGAAGCTGAATGAAAGAGGTGTGGCATTGAGGTTGGCTCTGGGGATGAGATCATTTGCCTGGCACTTTTAGAATTCAGTCTTAGAAACTTTAAAATTGCATACTACATGGTGAACTTTGGCATCATGTAGACTGGAGTCTCTAGTCCTGCTTTCTTGGGGAAGAATTTGCTTGTGAATGACAGGAATCTAGCTGAATAGTGCCACTGACTAGAATCTTCCTTTTTTAGTTATTGCTGTTGTAACTTTTTTTCTTATTTTCCTCTGGGGAATCTAAACACTTCATACTGGCAATATCTTTGGGAGCCATGTGATTGAAGGGTTTGCCATTTTACTGGGAAGACTAGTTGAATTGTTGGCATAAAGTTCGTTGCCTTGGTATTACAAACCAACAGACTTGAGTCTCTGAGATGCCATCTGTTTCTCATATACATGTGCACTTTTTCTCAAACTCTCCCCTGAGAATGTTATTTTCCCCTTCAGAGATGGATATTTTTACTTACTAGTGCAAGTCTTGGGATATTTATTATTCTTTTTTTATGACTATTAACTTATGGAACCAAAGGCAAAACAGTGTAGGTGTACTAGTATAGCAGTTGAGGGCTAGTGAGGGAGGAGAATATGTTTAAGCTATAGCTCTCAAAGTAAGTATCCTCGACCCTAAATCCACTGATAAGTTCCAGTCATCACAAAATAAAATATAATTCCCATATTATCATCCATTCCTATTCACCATACCTGGCCACCTCTTGATTCTCCTCATGTCATTCTTTCATGCAGTACCCTTCTTCCTGTGTCCAGCAAAAAATCTTTAGGATACATTGTTTATTAGAAGTGATAGAAAATACACCTAAATGAGACTTAAACAATAATGAAATATATTGCCTCATGTGTTGGAAAAGTCCAAAGGTATACAAAAAGTCAAGGCTTGTTTGAGTGGGTAATATTCATCAGTATCATGAGATTTTTTTTACTCTTTTTTATCTACATTTAATGGGGTCAATTTCATCTTATTAAAGTCTCAATACAGATGATAATTTACTGATAACATTCCCAGAAGCTGCATGCTCCATCATCATATTTTTTCACGTCATTGGCATATCTTGGGCAATTTTGGCTAGTCATACTGGCTTATATATGCATTTCTGAATAAATCCTAAGACAACTTGACTTGGACCCATCAGTCATCCCATCCTCATCCCATTTTTTACAAGTATTTTCTAGTTTAAAATGCCATAGTTGGAATGTGCAAGTCTGTAAGGAAGAAGTAAAAAACACATTCTGAGGCTACAAGCTATTAATATATCTAGCATGATCAGCACCTAACTTGTCCATGTAGTCAACAAATGTTCATAGAAGACCTTCAATGTTCCAGGTTTCCTGTCAGAAATGGTCTTAGGCTTAAAGGACGCCAAAGCCTGGCTGGGAGGAAGGACAACTATAGAACAATTTAATCCATGCTGTGACAAATATGAGTGTGGGGTACACTATGAGTCCAGAGAAAAAGGCTTCTACTCTGAAGCCTGGAGGTTGGTGCAGGCACAGAGGGCATTCTGGGGGGAGATGAAGCTAGGCTGGGACGTGAGAAAACCAGATTTATTGATCTGGAAATATGTAAAGAGGGAAGAAGAAATGACTGTATTTGAGATGGAGAGCATAGCATTTGTGCAGGAAAAGCCATGGGAGACAGCATGTTGATTTGGGCAATGGAGTTAGTTTAGAAACACACAGGTGTCAAAAACAAGCACACTTGGACATAGGCATACATGAGCAGACCATGGGCAAGTTCTACTGCTTGGTACTGTTATACTATATAAGATCCTCATCTCTGGGTTTCTGGTTCTCCATTATAAATCACTATAGTAAGACTTATAACTATATCATTACAATTGTTGTTGAAGATACATGAATTATGTGTAAAGTACTTGCATTTTGCAGTATGTAGTCTTAGTGGCCATGGTCATGGCTGAGAATACCCTTGTAGATGGACAAATATACTTATCTATTTGGGAAAGATTAGATTTGGGAAGTGAAATTCCAGGTGTCTATATAATGTACTCTTCCTGTCCCTTTGGTTTTAGTTCTGGCAGTTCAAGGCATAGAACTGTAAAGGGTGCCATTCTCTTAAGTAGAGAGCTGCTGAGTCAGGGACATTTTCCATGAGCATATCAATGTTGTAATCTCAGCATTACTATAATCACTTCTACTTAGCAATTTCCTTATCTGAAAAAATGAGACAGAATCATTTTCCCTTAAAAGTTTGTGCTTTGGAATCAGACCTAAGTGGTTTCACTCTCTGTCACCTATGATTAAGGTATATGTCTTCATGCCAAAGCCTCTTGCATGTGAAGAAATTGAGGCGTTAAGCAACCTATCTTTCTCTCTCTTTTTTCTCTCTCTCTTTCTTTCCATCTCTTTCTCCTTATCTCCCTGTCTCCTTCTTTTCTCTCCCTCTCTTTTTCTCTGCCTCTCACTATCTATCACACATACACACACACAATTGATAAAGTAGGATACTAACAACAACTACTCCTATCTCAGCTTGAGTATAAAATGAGATGGTGCTTTGAAACAATCATTACCATTACTAGCCCCAAATACAGCTTTAGCAAATTAGCTCCATCGATAATGGTGACATTTGCATTTCTGATATTTTAATAAAGATTAATTAACTAATAGGTGTGAAAAAATGTAGGGAGAAAAGACTATTGACTGATATACTATGAACGTTTTATGATTAATTTATGTGACATTGCAATTTCCACGCACACTTGCTCTTCCTCATTCTGCTTATTTTTCTCTGGAAGTCTCTTCTTAACAAAACACGTGGCATTTAATTATAGACTTTTTTATTTTTGTATTTTCCCTAATAGAATGTAAGCTCTATAAAGGGAGGAATTACATTCAGTGTTAAGTGTGTGTGTGTGTGTGTGTGTATCAAGAATAGTCATTGAAAGTAATGAGTGCTTAGTAAATATTAACAGAATAAGAGACTGAATTAGTGAATTAATGAATTGATTAATAACGGAAAAATCAAACCCAGTTCCCTTCCAGTTTTAAGGTCCTGTGATTCTGTGGTCTTTCACACATTTTACCCCCATTCCTGAATTGAAGAAGAAGATAGTGAGAATCTGTCTGCCTCCACCATTGTGCTGGCAGGGTTTCCATTGCTGTTTGTCTTTTAAGCCTCTGTGGAAATTGTCTCATCATGAGCACTATCCCCCATTATGTTCCATCCCTCAGGATCAAGTTCACGCTTTAAGATGACTGTTCTGTTTGGCTGGCATTACCAGAGTCCTGGCAGCAATGATATTATGTCCTTCTCAGCACAGATTCCTGGAGAAGACAGAGCTCCAGGCATTCACACTCTTCTTTCTACAGGTCAGCAGCAGATACATCTGAATTCTTTCCATTCCTCTTCCGATCTAGACAGAGTTTCAGATCTTTCCTCAGAAGGATTCTTTCCCTATCCATTTTACGTGTACTCCCAGAATAGTAGAGATCACATGACAGATGCATATATTATTTTCAACTGAACTAGTGCCAAGCCTTCTTTTCTGGATTGATACAACACACTAGAGGAATTCCTCCTTTAGAAGCAATTACAGACTCTCATAGGCTCTTCCTGCCCATCTGGCCACTCTTGCAGGGCCTCTCTGAACTCTTCTCGGCATCCCCACCATATGTTCTACCCCACTCTCCATCTCACCATCCTCCCTCAACTAGCTGAGCTAGTCACAGCACTGACTGCAAAGACCAACGCTGTATCAGCAACCTAGTCCAGACTCCTCAGGTCCCAACACTGAGGCAAACTGGGTGCCTCCAGCTGGAGCTCCCATAGGCCACCGTTGACCTTCAGTGTGATCACTCTTACCCCATCATCTGTTCCCTTAAGCTTCAGTCCTACCTCAGTGAGCATCTCTAACCCCAGCAGCTCCAGCCCCAGCAGCCTGAACCTGCCTATCAGCTGAGATGATGACTTTTCCCAACTCTCCAATGATTCCCATGTCATCTTTCACTGGGGTCCAGAAATGAGGATTTAGCATCCTAATTACTCATGAATGTGGCCACTGTAATGGAGCTCCCACCCCCCACAAAGGAGGGGATTCCTGGTTCCTCCAAGAGTCCATGACTCAGTCTCCAGTAAAAAGATGATAAAAGGTTGGATTTATTGGGGAAGTAGAAAGTGAACCTACCGGCCAGGGTCGCAGCCCAGACTCAGGAGCTGAAACTGCGACCACAAGTGGCCTTCCAGGCCAGGCTATAAAGGCAAACATCACATAGTCAAACCTGCCACACACAGGTGGCCAATGAGGTTATAACACTTACAGAGCATGCCAGGTCACACGCAGGTGCCCCATGGAGTTACAGTCTGTCTCATAGTATCTGTCTGAACCAAGCTATCATTCTAGTTAGAATTGGCGCACGGATTTGGTGGGGCTCACATGATGCAGGTGGACACACCTACTCATGGGAGGTCAAGGTTTAATTAACCTTGAACGTTTGTTGAACCTTCCACAACTGAGATGGTCAAGAACTTTACACAATCTTATCATAGTGAAGGGGAACTTCCCTGGATTCTGAGCAGACAGGGCACACTCCCAACCCTGAGGCTCAGAAGCAGGGGGAGAGCTTAGTAAAGATGGAGTCAGCTTCTGCCCTTTTTAATTGAGGTGGAGTAAATCTGACACCCCTCAACAGCCAAAGATGGCGCTGGCCAGATCTGACCTCCATATTGTAGCCATGAGTGTATATTGTAGCCACAGGCCCTCGTCCTGTCTCACAAACATACCCTAGGTAACTGACCTCCAAGCTTTGCCTTCCGCAGTGCATCAGTACAATGATTGCTTTAGTCTATAATTCCAATTCTATCCTGCTCTGGGTTGAAGTTGTTCTGCTTTTCAACTTGACCTGACCTGGCTATCAGCTTAACACCACTATTGTTTTCAGTTCTTTTTTCCCCACAAATTATAATTCCTTTTCTCATAGAGGGAGATTGTGATGACCAAATGATGTAATAGATGACATTTTCCAAAATGACAGTAGGTGCTCCATCTAAACAATCTCTTTGAACTCACATTTGGAATCAATCACAGATTTTGGTGGAGATTTTTCTCATGTGAATGAAGACTGAAGTATTTTTACTCACTATCCCTTTGCCAAGGCCCAAACTAAACATCCCCCACATAGTCCATCTCTGTAATGACAGATCAAGGAATCAGGGCAGTGTATATGAAACTATGTTGGCTCCCTGATGTCTCAGTCCCTAAGTGCCTGACCTACCAGAGTGTTAGGCATATATATCTCTCTATCCTGTTTCCCTAAGAGCTCTTGCCCTTTGCTGAGATGCATGCAAGAATAGGAAAGAAAATTCCTGTGCTACTGGCATGGCCAGCTTCTCTCCATCTTTCTGCAGGAGGTATTTTAGGAAAGATATCAGCTATGAGAGTTGATGAAATATGTGAACATTAAAATAAAAAAATGAAAGTGTGAATCCTGGCTCCAATTGGTTTCTTTTCTTTTCTTTTATTGGAGAGACTTAGTTTTTCTCATCTGAGGAAAACCTAGGTATAGTTACTCATTTTTTCCCCATTGGACTAGTAAAAAACGTAACTTTAAAAATAGATTCATTATCCAATATGTAGACACTAATTACTGATGTCAGGTGTGTGTGTGTGTGTGTGTGTGTGTGTGTGTGTGTGTGTGTGTGAGAGAGAGAGAGAGAGAGAGAGAGAGAGAGATAAGTGGTTCTCTGGTTCTCCAATTTAGTTAGGCAAAGGTGAATACGGGGAATGAGAATGGACATCATGTTTACTAAAGATTGCTGTCTATAAACTCAGCAGCAGTGAAAGCATCCTATTCACAGATTTACGGTCTGTCCATCAGCATACCTGTCACAATCTCCAGTAACAACACTTGTTTAATACTCCATCTAGACAAATTGGCATTAGGCTAAGCATGACCATACAAGGCCACGCATGTGCACCCAGTCTCCAGGCTACATGCAGGGTTACCTAAGGTCATGCATATGCACAATGACACAAGGTTACAAGGATATGCTGAACCAGATGAAGTGGAGTCCTTGGGAAGCCCAAGAACAGAATCCTCCAGAAGGTAGAAGTGAAAATCCCTGACCAACTCCATTTACCTCATTGCACTGTGTTGAAAAGTGGTATTCTTAGAGCAAGGGCTCCTTTTCATGCATAGTCTAGGAGCTGGAGCTCATTAATGAACCTCTGAGCCCTAGCATATTTATTTCTAAAATAGAGATAATTGCCCTGCGTACTTCATTTGGTTGGTTGTATATTTGTTTTTGGTGACTTTAGACTAGTAATGATACTACCATTACTGTTATTCATATTAATGGTAGCAGGTAGAATTATTCACCTTTCGTAATAGTCAAGGGAATGAGTAATATTGTTCTTAGAGATCCATGCCCCAGCTGGAAGCCTTAGGCAAGGCCCTTAATCTCTGTTTTTGTTTCTTCAAATGTGAAGTTAAGAGGATAAGTTTGGTGGGTGACCTGGGGACACATTACTAGAGTAATAAACATAAATAGATATGTTCAATAATGTACGTTAAATACATAAATGAATGGGTAAATGAATGAAAGGTGAAAATTATTTTATGAGGTTATAATACAAAACGTGAAAGCACATGATGTACTGTGGAGATAGGATTACATAAAAGAGTGGTTATCTGGCATGCCCTGCCCTACCCTGCCAGAGCAGCCTCCTTCATCATTCCTTAGTGTGCTCTTCTAATACCACAAATATGGTCCCCTCCACACTCAGCCCTTAGGGACAGAGCCCAGGTGGACCATGGAACGTAAGGATATTGTGGTACTAAGTGTTATGAGAAGCAGAAGTAACAGGAACAACCATGTTAGAAAGTGTTTTTGTTTTGCTCTAGTCTCATTCATCTTGACCAAGTCACCCACACTGTCTATGCCTCAGTGTGTCCAACTGGAGAAGAGCACCTACTTTTTCTGGAGATTATGAGATAAGGTGAGTTACTATAAGTAAAGCACTTACCTGTATATACTAAGTGCTATGTTGCTGTTGTTTCTAATAGCTGGACACCCTATTAATTGAAAACTAATATGATAATTATGTCCATCAAATAATCACAACATTAAAAGAAGCTCATGAAAGTTTTAAGTTTAACAAATCAATCTCTCTTCCCATCCAGAAACCACAGGTAATACTAAATGTACACATCCTCTACTCTTAAGAGTCTTCCTCAAAGCATATGTGTTTAAACCCAAATATGTGTCCATCTCTCTGTGTCACAGTGTCTCATGTTACTTACTTTTCATTTTGAGGTCTACTTTCTGTCCCCAGCTGGAATGGCAGGCCCTCTGCTATTTCGCCCTTGTCATTTACTTGACCATGTCTTAGGCAGAATTAAGTTTGGCTGTCACTGTTACAGAGAAACCTCGCTGCTACGTCATCCTTGCTGATAGATGCTCTAAAGGGCCCAGATGCTCCCCCCCCCCTCTTTTAGAGGGACTTGACCAGCTGCTGGGACTGTAGTGGGATGACCCTCCCCTTTAGGGATTGCCTTAACCACTGAGTGCTTCATCCATCAAGGTCATGTCCTTCCTCCAGTGGACTTCTGCAATGACTTGTTTATATGGAAGCATGACACCCAATCTGGGACAAGTTTGCACAGCTCTTCTAAATCTGGAGCTCCTCCCACAGTGGGCCAAGGCTGTTCTGGGGCTTGAAACAACTTACTTATCTTCAACCCTTGATTCCTTTTATCTCCTTCACAAGAATAGATTCTAGGAGCACTGGAGATCCTAAACACCATCCTGTACAATGCTCACTGTCTTGGGAGTCCACTTTGGGGGAGGTGGGGGAGGAGATCATTACCTACATTCATCTCTCTCACACTGGGAAAAGATTACCTTGCTTTCACAATCATGGTTTCTTTCAACTGGCCCTGTTCAGTTTCCTTATAGTACAAACCAGATTCCTATTAGCTATATTCCTATTGGCTATATTTTCTTATTTCTGGGTTTTCAACCCCCTAGCTCCCTATACTCAATAGACAGTTCTTTTTCCCCTTAGACATTCATTTATTCCAGTGTCCTTGAGATATGATTATACTGCATTGTGATTATTGTGAGTACTGTTGTATTGTATACTTGACCTTTGCTAAAATATAAGATTCTCATAAGCCTTGAAGTCATTCAACATAATTAAGTGAATGGCTATAGTATAATATAATGGTTACTTACCTAGCTTTTGGAACTAAACTTCTGAGGTTTACATCTTGACTGTGATGATTGCTAATCAATGATTTTGTGTAAGCTTTTAAATCCTGGGACCTACTGATGCTTGGTCTAGCACTGAGTACATGTTTAATAAATCTTAGCAGTGAATGGTCAGTATATTCATGGGATTGTGGAGAGGATTTGTCCAGCTTTGGAGTCCCTTACAGAACAAGACACCATGGGACTGAAGGCACAAATTAAATGGTGGTTTATTAATTGACAGTTCCACATACTGTCTAGCTCAGTGCCAGACACCTTCACGTAGATGCTTTAAAGAAAAAGCGGGTTGAACAGAATGGATTTCAGAGCTGTCAGGATGCTAAAATGTGGTCACCATGGCGACTCCCAGCCTAGCAATTTGAGGAAGGTACTTCCAGATCTGGTAGCTGGCACACTACAACTTCCAAGCATGTGCCATATTTTTTGTGTGTTTATCAGACAGATTGTGGGCTGTGTGTTCATTAATTAAGATGAGAGTAATTGGTCCCAGCAAGTCGTTTGCACATCAGCTTGTAAATTGTGTGCACAAGGAGACCCTATGCTTTCTTCTTTTCCATCTTGTTTCTCTGTAGCAGGTTCCTTGGCTCCTGTTTTTCCAAATCCCCAGGCCCTCATTTCACTGGAACAGTTGAAGATTAGAGGCAGAGTAGCGGTTGAAATGGAATTTCCTTGGCTTATTTTAATACTATTCTTGCCCAGGGAGGAAAAAAAATAATCCACCCTCATATGTGTATAATGCTTTAAAAATGCTTTCATGTGTGCAATTTCATATATTCCTCACTCCATCACTGGGAAATACATAGTCCTAACGAAGGTGTGAAGAACATAGGTGGTGGTGGTCCAATCTGGCTTCCGCCACATAGAAACTGTGCAATGTCAACTCGGTTGGACTTTTCCAGGTTACCTTCCTAGAGTGGAATGATGGTAGGAGGTATTTCACAGGATTGCTTTGTGGACAAAACAGAACACTGCAGGGGTTCCAGGGAGACAGCCATGGTCTTGTGGTGAATAAGCCCAGTGTATAGGTGCATACTTAGCGTCTCAGAAATATGACACATGTTCAAACTTTAGTTTTTCTGGTTCCTTATTGATAGTCTTTCCACTCCATGACCACAATTGTAGCTATGTTGGGTGGAACCATAGGCCAAGTGAGGGGAACTGTGCTTTGAACTGGACTTTAGACTCTGCAGTTTAGGCCTTTGCATTGTTCTTGGAAAGGTCATTATGTACTGGGAGCCTTGCTTCTATGGAACACGTCCTCTGATTTTTCTCCACAACAAGTCTAGTTTGAAGCTACTGCAATGCAGTCACTTTTTCTTGCATCACAAGATGATTTTTATGCTCTTCAGTTATGGTTCCTGCCAGTGCCAGACTATTTCCACTCTCTGTTGTTTATAGCATTGTAACTCCAGAGGAGCCCAAGGCTCTGCTGCTTACTTGACTTCCTATCACTATTTTGTTAAGAACATGTCTGGTTTCTAGAATGGATCTCTTCTGACATATTTCTACTGAGGAAGCAGAGACCATCCTGTTTTATCCTTCTCTGCTGGGCAGAGTGTACAGAGCCTAATATATGTTAATCTTATGAGCAGTTCTTGCTGCATGGATGACTGGAGTCCAATAGTCCATCCATAGATTATGGGTTACTATGCCAATTGTTTAGGATGTAGCCCTTTGGGACTTCTTTTTTTTTTTTCTTTTGCCAGTCCTGGGCCTTGAACTCAGGGCCTGAGCACTGTCCCTGGCTTCTTTTTGCTCAAGGCTAGCACTCTACCACTTGAGTCACAGCTCCACTTCTGGCCGTTTTCTATATATGTGGTGCTGGGGAATTGAACCCAGGGCTTCATGTAGATGAGGCGAGTGCTCTTGCCACTAGGCCATATCCCCAGCCCCCTTTGGGACTTCTTAATTCTCTTGCTCATCCATTCCTATGTGCTTTTCTTGAGACAAAGTGTTGCTTTGTAGCTCAGGCTTGTCTGGAAGCCTAGTGCTTGCTATCCTTCTACCTCAGCCTCCTGAGACCTGGAATTTCAGGCACATTGCACCACTCATTTGTGTGACTTCTTGACATGTCTTGCAAATGACTCATTAGAATCTGATATAAGTTCTTCTATACCCATCATCCCCAATGTCCAGAGTTACTGGGATTAGTTACTACTCATCTCAGAGTTATAAGTTACATGATATTGGGAGACTTACTCAAAGCAGAAAGCCCACTGATGCCTAGGGAGGAAAGGTACTTTATTCCAGGCCCACTATTATACAACCCACTTGAGTATGGGTCCTGGGATTTTATCAAAACAGCCACTGTCTCCTTAGTACTCCTGTATCAAGTGTGCACCTGGGCCTAGTTCCCATGTATTTTCTCCATGTCTATGGATGTTGTAAAGAAACTGAGTGGTGCAATGTAACATAGATGATTCAAGCAAGAATCTGAGATCGCTGTAGGGAAGGGCTTTGAGGCAGAGACACCAGCTGGAGATTTCTGGCATATTGGAGACAGATGGCCAAGGCCTTCCCTAGAAGACTTTCCTAAGCTGCCTGCCATGTGATTTTTCCATTTAATATAACTGAGAACCATGTGCAAAGCAATGCAGTAGAGAAAAAGGACCTGGACAGGAAAAGTTAATCCTTGCTTGACAGTGTTAGGCCTGTGATTTTAGAATAAACCTTGTGGCTATATCATCGGAAGTTCTATTTCCTATCTGAGAAACTATTAGTGTTTTTATATAGCAGTGAAGGGGAGATAGATAAATAGATGGATGGTTGGATAGATGGATGGATGGATAGATGGATGAATATTTTAAGAAGAGAATGTTTCCTTGAGTGAAATGGCTTCTGATTCCAATGAGAAAAATTAGTTCTAGTCCAAGAGTAATCATGAGTGAAATGAGACAAATTATTTTATTTCTCTTTTTGGCCTCAGTTTCCTTCCTATTTGAAACAGATGTAAGGTTAAATGGACTTTAAACTACTAAATTAACTTAATGTGTGGATAGTTAAATGAATTATATAGAAAAGATATCCTTTTTCTTCCTTAGGAAAGGCAATTTCCTTATGAATACTTTATTTTTGTCAGATATTTACCCTAACTAGGATTAATCTGTCTTTTGTTGTTATAATAAAATACCTGAGGCTGGGCACTTATTAAATATAAGAAGTATATTTAGCATATAGTTTTAGAGGCTATAATCCCAAGAATAAATGGCTTCTGTGTGGTCTTTCGTGAGAATCTCCCTAGACCCATCACAGCATAGAAAAGAAACAGAGAAAATGACCATAGGCAGGAGAGGCCAAGTGAGTGGGGTTGCCATGCTTTGTAACAACCCACTCTTTTGAGAATTAATTCAGTCTTCAGGAGAAGTATTAATCCCTTGCAAAGGAAATGATCTCTCATGATTTTGTCACCTTGCACCAGGTCCCAGTGTATGTAAGTTAACTAACACATTAGAAACCAGGTATCCCGCATATGAACCTTTGTGGGACAGCCATGAACCATACCTAAACCATAGCATGGAGCTCAGGTAACTGTATATTGCCTTAGGAGATGAAACAAACACCTTGGGTTGGCATGTTCCTGTGTATAAAGGAATGAGGTCAGTGAGGATGCTCCAGAGCCTACTGATGACTCCAGCATCCTCTGCCCCAGCTACTGGTCCTCTCCTCCATTTAAGGAAGGGATAGAACCAAGGAAGATCAAGCTTCCTTCTCTCCTGCTTATTATTTTTTTTCTTGCCAGCAGCCCTAGCAGGGAGGCACGCAGCCCCTAGCTTGGCAGCCTTCCCTAAACAGTGGCCTCCTGCAGTTAGAATGTGGCATCCTCCTGTTCAGAAACCAGATGCCCTACACTGGAATGTGATATCACGGCAGGAGGAGTGTGCTAGCAAAGGTAATCAGGGAAGAAGCTGCCCAGGCTAATGTCATTTTATCTAACAGCCCAGGGCTCCTGGCCAGGGTCTCAGGATTGGCAGTTTATCCTGGGACCTGTGGGTGTTCATTTACATAACTGAAGACAAGCTGCCTGCTGTGCTCACTCTCAGCCCCACAGAGGGTGGGAAGAGGCACTGGGAACAGGGTCCTCTGAAGGACTCTGTCCCTTCCCAAGCACCTGCCTTTTCTCACTTCTCTCCTTCATGGGATAATTGCTTAGTGGCTTTACCAGGTGAGAAAAATGGCTCCAAAAGGTAAAGTGAGTTCTTTAAAAATACACAGCAAGGAGAAGGAAACCCAGAGTGAAAAACTGGTCTGTGGTCTCCACCTTCCTGGCTCTGTAGCATAGATCATGATACAGAAACCATGAGCATGATTCTAGCTGACTTCCTTACCTTCCCCTTATCTTGGAGAGCTGAGCTTTGTCCTTCCAGAACTCCAGATCCAGCCATGGCATCTACTGAGGGAGCTCTGCCTGCCCAAGAGTACAGGCTCCTTAAGCCCAGACCCAACCTAATTTAGGTCCTTCCCAGTCCTTTGTCCCTGAATTGTTTTCCCCAATAAAGCCCAGTCTCAGGAACCCCAGGGTAACCATGTCCCCCCTGAGCTGAGTGCTCTGCACAGCCGGGCTAAGGCCACTCTCTCAAGTTGGTGCATCTGCCTTCTGCACCATAAGAATTTCTTCTCCTCTGTCAGTAAGAAAGCATTCTCCATATGCACGCATGCCCAGAAAGTCCTGCTGTCACACTCCTGAGTTTTGTCATAGTGACATAACATAGGGACTGTCAGAGGAAGCCCTGGAGTCAAACTTCTGGGGTTCAGATCCTTTCTCAGTCTCTTCCCAGCTTTGTGGCCTAGGGCAATTATATAACCTCATTGTGACTTCATTGGTGCTGACATAATGAATACCTATCCCATTAGACTACTGGGAGGACAAAAATGATGATAATAAAGTCCTCTATCTGGTACTTGGGACTATAGTTTTTACTTGTCTGCACCATTAGACTATATGTTCCT
Source organism: Perognathus longimembris pacificus (assembly GCF_023159225.1). Taxonomy (NCBI): domain Eukaryota; kingdom Metazoa; phylum Chordata; class Mammalia; order Rodentia; family Heteromyidae; genus Perognathus; species Perognathus longimembris. Next base: position 39,440,727 of record NC_063167.1, on the reverse strand, counting down.
TGAAGTTCAAGACTCTGCTTAATTTACCTGTATACCCACCCCCAAGAATTCCTAACATGGGGCTGTGATACACACACACACACACACACACACACACACACACAGAGAGAGAGAGAGAGAGAGAGAGAGAGAGAGAGAGAGAGAGAGAGAGAGAGAGAGAGAGAGAGAGAGATACATGTTTAACTCCAGGGTGGGGAGACTGGCCCACAAAATAATTTGATACATCATGGGCTAGACATAGTTTCTTGTTGGCTACCTGCATCCATGTATCTGTTTTGATAATTTTATAATGGTCTATAAACAATTATATAAATATCCAAATAGTTCTTGGCAGAAGAAGTGCTCTCAACCTGTGGAAATAAGGAATATAAATAAAGAGATGGTCAGGATACATTTTTTTAATTTACTTTTTGTTTTATTTTGTTACTCATTTGTATGTAAGTTTACCTGTTTGGGAGAGGGGAGGGGAAAGCACAGAAATAGTGAGACAAATGGTAAAGTGATTCTCTCCAGACATTATGTTCAAAATAAAATACACAACTTGGGGGGTGGGCAGAAAGAAAAATGGGGAAAAAACAAGGGAAGAGGTGACACTGTTAAAAAAGAAATATACTCATTGCCTGGCCTATGTAACTGTAAAACATCTGTACATCACCTTCTGCAGTAAAAATGAATTTAAAAAAGAGATGATCGGATTTATGGTGGCATTGAAATATGTGTATCCTGCATAATCAAGTGGTAACATTAAGGGTAGAATTTGCTAGAATGTTTATTGAGTGGTTGCTCTATTTTTATTTTTATTTTATTTTATTTATTTTTTGTTTGTGTGAGTGTGTGTGTTGTTATTGGGGCTTGAACTCAGGGTCTGGAACTCTTTTTTCTTTTTTTTTTCCCAGTCCTGGGGCTTGAACTCAAGGACTGAGCATTGTCCCTGGATTCTTTTTGCTCAAGGCTAGCACTCTGCCACTGAGCCACAGAGCCACTTCTGGACTTTTCTATATATGTGGTGCTGAGGAATAGAACCCAGGGCTTCATGTATACGAGGGAAGCACTCCTGCCATTAGGCCATATTCCCAGCCCCTGGTTGCTCTATTTTTAAACACTTGATTAACTAGTTCATTTGTCTCAACAACACTCTAAAGTAGTTACTGTCATTTTCATCATCATATTGATGAAAAATGTGAGGTACAGCGAACTTCAGGGAATTGGTTATGACTACACAGCTAGGATATGACAAAGCCTGGCTCAGAGTCCAAGCCAGAAGAGTTCCAAGAAGCAAGGCAATAATTCATAGACAGTGACTGAATATCAGAGCCAGGGTAGGGTGATGGAGGTACAAAGAGGGCAGGGCAATATGTAGAGTAAGCAGGGTGGGAGGGCTGAGCACTTCAATGCAAATGACTCTGAAACATTCTTTTTCCCCACTCTGCAAGCCAGTCCAATTTTCTTTAACATATTAAGGTAGTGCAGGTGGCCACAGATATAACATGAGAAAAGGAAGATGGATAATGAGTCCTCCTTTTGCTTTTCCATAGGTTCTTTACGTCTAATGAATTTTCTGACATACAATGTATATTTAATATATGTCAGTTGAACAAATGAATGCATAAATAAATGAAAGAATGTGATTTCAGAGGGATTTTGGAATTCAGAAGCATAAGGCATGTGCTGGATTTCCACTTTTGCAACTTGTTTAAACCACTTCACTTGTATGGCACAAAACCCAAATTGATGGAGCAGACCCACACCTTCCTAGGATGAGACTTTCCATATCCAAGAAGCCGGTATCTTTCCTGTGCCATCCTTGACAATCCTGCACTTGAGCCCTAGTGGGTGGCATAGCTGTGAGTGGCAAAGCCTCCATTGTCTCAGTGCTGAGCAATGACCAACACCTGGATTCCATAGCACCATCTTAATTAACTGGGAAAGAGGTTCAAGGCCAGCCAAAAGTTCTTCTACCATGCAAGAGATGAATGTGACAGGAGAGAGTAAGAGTGAGCAGCATAAATGAATGGAAGACTGGGAAACAGAAATCATGTAGGGGAAAGGGGGAGAAGGGAAATGAGGGAGAAGGTATATTGTACACATTGTACAAGAAATATACCCACTGCCTTATGTATGAAACTGTACTCCCTCAGTACATCACTTTGACAATAAATAAGTAATTATTCAGAAAAAAAGAAATCATGTAGGATTTACAGGTAGAAAGACAAAAGTATACTAGTCAGGATGCCAAATACAATGCAGATTGGCTGCTGGGTATCTCAGCCTCTGTTTCCATCACAGCTTACCTGGAAAATGGGACAGTCATAGGATGTACCTTCCGAAGTAATAGGTTAGAATACATAAGCTAATACAAGTTAAATGTGTGGAACAGTGTTGAGCTCATCATAAGTACCCACTGAGTGGGTGCAAGAGTGCATGCCGGGTACCCTGAGTACCAATGAACATATGATGGATTGGGCCATGTTGTCTTCATAAACCTCACAGCTCAACAGACAGGAGAAAGAACCACTCACCTAGCAATTATTTACCAAGTACAGTGTTCTCTGATGGAATAGGAATCAGGTTGGGTAAGAGCAGAGGGAGGTCAGAGCTCCGGGTTTATGAAATATGTGATCCATCAGGATCTCAGTAGGAAACAGATGGCACACCCAACTTAGGGTAGTTTAGGAAGGGCTTAATGAAAGGGTAGAGCAGAGTTCCTGGCTATTACCACTTATGCACCTAGAAGTGGTGAGTAAGAGAGCAAGTAGTGGAATGCAAAAACCAAAGTCAAAAATCCAGAAGTGGAATGATGGCTCAAGTGGTAGAGTGCAAACCTTCAGCAAAAAGAAGCTCAGGTAGAACACCCAGACCATGAATTAAATCCCCAGAACTAGCAAAACAAACAAAAAAGCAAAAGTCCTGTGAAAAAGCCACTATGTGAAGAATAATGGGTTTGGATGAGGGTATAGCCAGCCAAAGGAATCACATAAAGCAGGAATGAATGAGTCAGCTCTCTGACTTCTTTCAGGTCTCTTGCTGGGAGTGACAAGCCTATTCTATCTGGAAACCAGATGGCCAGAGAGACTATGGACAAGGTTTGTAGGGACCTGCCTACTACACTCTGAGCTAATAAAGAGGGGGATTTCATTCTACAGAGATAGACAAAAGCCATTTTGTAATGGAACACTGATGGAGGTGGAAAATGAGAATGTTGCACGGTGATGTAAAAGACAATGTAATCCTCCATAATGAAGAAGCCTGCACTATATGCATTCAGATCACTCAGCACCTAACAGTGTGCCTTTGGTCATACAACACCTGCCTCAATAGGTGAGTAGGCAAGATAATTATAACAATACATAATTAGAGTATGAGTCAAGTACCTGACAGGGCTTATGGCACACGTAGTAAATACTCAACAAGCATGCACAACAAGCATGCATCAACAACTCTTGTTATTCTTTCAACAGCATTGAATAGTAGACTATTGTAGAGTGGCCTCTTTTGAGGTCTATGTCCAGCAATTCTTACTATATGGGGTATTAGTTCATTTATTTGTACATTCATCCACCCAACATGTATTTACTGAGCACCAAATGTAGGCACATCACTGATCTAGCTGTCCTGGTGAATAAAGCCAATGAAGTTCCTTGTCTTATGGAGTTGCATTCTTCTGGAACAAAATAGGCAGGAAACAAATAAATAAGGACCCTGTATAGAGTTCTGAAGATAATGGATACAGACAGAAACAAAGCTGACAATATGGAATTAGGCGTAAGAGAGGAAGGGGATTCTGGGGGTGGGTAAAAAATGGAAATATGATGGCATGCCAGGGATATTTCAGCAGAGATTTGGAGTTGAAGGAGAGAACTTTCTGATACCTGATGAAGAGGATTCCAGGTAGAAGGAAAGACAAGTGCCCATGGGCAGAGGCATACCTGGAGCATCTGAGAGGCAGCAAGAATGTGGCATGGTAGAAACTGAGTGTGATGAGGGGTGAACGGGAGCCAAGTGTGCAGAGCGTACAGCCTTGAGAAGGCTGTGTGTTGCAGGACACACTATTCTCTCTGTGAAATGGGGAGAAGCAACCTTATGGTGTTCTTCTCCTTGGAGAGTGATCTATTGGTTTGCAGTACAAACATGAGTTCACTTGGAAAGTCATTAAGGTTGAAATAACTCTATGCTTATATTGTTCAGCAGGTGTGCTTTAGGCTCCCTGTTGCTGTGGGTTACGACTGCCTGTGCCCTAGTGCACGCAGCCCTGACATACCATTGCCTGAAAGTAGGTTGTTGTCTTTTACTTGACCAACCCTCATCACTCCCTGTGCCTCTCCAACTCTGGGGCCTGCTGTTTCTAACAGCAGCTCCCTGCCCCACTGTGTTCTGTGCCCCACACTTCCTCTGGAATTATACACCAGTAATTCAATGGCCTCCTATTATCCTATAGGCAATAAAGAGTTTCTGGAAGTTAGAAGAAATAATGTGCTTTTTTTTCTACTGTCATCCATGGTTCTTATTAAACATATCCCCACATGGAGAAATATCTTTGTGAGACCAAGTAGTTTTATGTTCAAACAACCAATGAACTGTTAATGGGTTTTATGTCCCGTTATAACCAGCAGCATGGCAGGCAGAACCTGCAGGTTTCTCAACCCCTAGCGTGTCAATACTTCTCAATAATGTGGTTCTTGCAAATGGAGAAGCTAATTCCCTTCTGTGTAAGTGTTGGTGGGTAGATGGTGTCCAAAGAGTCTTGTGGAGCTAAGGCAAGAAACAGAATGAAGGGCACAAGATTGTGAGATCAAAATGGAAGAGAGGAGAGGAGTCTGAAGGGGTAGAGTTTTTAAGCCAAATAAATTTCTGTTTACTCTCCTATCTCTCTTGGCAGTGAAAAAGAAGGGGAAAGGCAGCTGACATTGGTTGCTAATTATTCTGGAAATTGAGCATTTGATAATGCACTATGCTTTCAATTTAAAAATCTGGTGAAATTGACCAATGTGATCATATTTCCAGTTGTACATATGCTATTATACAGGATTTGCAGGTGTTTCAAAATCAAGCAGGACAGAAACCCAGGGTATTCACATCACATTAGACAGACTCACTTGTTGACAAAGCTATCACCATGGAACCACAGAGAGTGCCTTACTGTGTATTTAGCAGGAAGATCTCTGCTTTTGGTTTCAGGGTATTCTTCCTTGCTAACCTCTTCATGTTCTTTCTTCCCCTTTATTATCACATACATGTGAAAAGAGCTAGCAGGAAATAACATGGAACCACAGCTTAGGAGAGGAGGTGGGAAGTGAGATAGTGTGGTTCCCATGATGGGCACTATAGGAGTCTTGGACATTGTCTGGGATTCCAGCATGGTTTTAGCTCTCAGTATACTTTGACAGTTATTTAAATATAAATACAGAAGTGGAGGTTCTTTCTCTACCATAGCTGGGCAAGGGAAAAGAGAACTGATCTATGTTATGGGTACCTACCATGTGGACATCCCTGACTCTGTTATCCTTCTCCATTTCCAAGAGATTATAAATCCCACGAAGGCTGGAGTTTGGGTCTCTGTCCATTTAGCATAGCATCTCCAGCTCCTACAGCACTGCATGGAATGTAGGGGAGCAGCAGTAGTGTTTGCTAAATGAACTGTGATTGTTAAGGTATAGCTCAGCACCAGAAAAATCCTGCTAGCTATGTGACTCCTAAAGACTCATGAAGATGATGCAATCAGGCTAATTATCTCTCTTATTGCCTCCAAATATTTCTGATTAATCCTATTCTCTCCTTCACACTACCACATATCCAGCCTAAATCCCTACCATACTTTGCCTTTAATTCTACACAGTCTCCACCTTGTCCTCCCCATCAAAGATGAAGGCAGAAATACTTTAAAAGGGATGAAGATGTGTCAGGCTCCTGTTTCATATATAGCTAATTGTTCTGTGTTCTTTGAATATAAAACTAAATTCCTAAAGGCTCATAACAACGTACTGGATGTGACCACACTTACCTCCACCTTTGTTGTTGTTTTATTCCTATTCTCAACAGAATTGCTTTCAAGTTCTCAAATGAGAAACTACCTTGTTTTACCACGGAGTCTTTATATATGCTGTTCAGTTTGCCCAGAACAATGCTCTATATACCCTTGAAAATGCTTCATCCAGCAATTTCTACATATTATTATGGTATTTGTTTCTTTAGGTGGTGTTTCCCAGGTATCATAGCATAGTATTCCTCCCAGCTTTGTGTTTCCATAATGTCCTGAACATCCTCTGTTCAAACACTTAGTAACTTTATATATATATAACTATATATATACATATATACACTATATGTATATTATACACACATTTGTTTTTCCAAAAAGGATAAAATTCCCATGAAAGAAAAAGCTTGCATTTTGAATTCCAATATATAAATATTACCTGGGCTAGTCTTGAACTGTGATCCTACTATCTCTACCTCTCATCATATTCCTAGTTCCATTGGACAGTGCTATACCCTATAGCCTGTGGAATAATAAGCAGAGTTCTTTTTCAAAATAGCTTCCATCTAAGCATATACTATACTAGACATGTACTCAATAAATGCTATGGGATAAGTAATGACCATATCTTACTAAGAGTTACAGTTCAAAATTCAAAATAAGGGTCATTATTCCAACTTTTCAGATAAAGAAATTAAGGTCAAAGGGTATAAAAATTTCACACTTATATTCGTATAGCAAATGACTCAAAAATCAGGGATCTTTCTATCCTTCCTAAACCAATCATCTCAGCAAACCAAATAGTATGCCTCCTGCCAGGTCCCAGCCTTCGGCATCACTTGGCACACGCTGCAAAGAAGCATAGCATGCCAGGCTATACCCATCCTCCTCCCGGTGGTTCAGAAGTCCCTCCAGAGCTTCCAAGGTGGTTGCCAAGTGACTGTGTGTCATTGTTACTGCAAATAATAAAACAGAGTTTTCAGAATAACTGCAATTTGAATGTCATTTTGGCCTATTAATATGTTCCACAAATGTCATGTCATTATAAGAATTAGTAGAGAATTGGAGATTATCTAGAAGATCTCTACTTCACAGTTAAAGAAACAGAGACCCAGAGATATAAAGCAGCCTCGCTCAAAGGCACACACAGCCATTGAAGTGGCAGAACTGGGCTATGTGGCCTGGTCTTCAGCTCCACATTAGCTCTCCTCCCTTCAGTGAGTGTCCCACAGAATATCAGGACTTAGGATGTGTCCCTGGGAGCCCATTCTATTTGTAGCAGCAGTGCCAAGCACATGACAGAGGTACTTTTTAACTCAATGCTCATTTTAGCCAAATTGCTCAGTGACCACACTAGACGAAGGATACAGAGACACATAATGGTCAGGCTCTGTTCTATAGCTGCTCACAATGTGATGGAGATGATACCAGATGGACCAATTAAAATCATAGAACAAGTTCTAGCAAAGTATCTTAAAAGCTAATGTGGAAATGTGTTCAACCTCACTTGTAATTAAACACATGCGAATAAAAGTGACAGCACAGAACTGTTGTTGTTTTTTTTTTTTAATTCATTTTCCCTCTAGTTTCAGAGGGGCTTAGAATTCAGATTCCAACTTTAGAAAAACATCAATAGAAAATAGAATCAACAAGAAGAAAAGAAAGCTTATTCTTCCTGTAAATTTATCCTAAAGGAGGGAAAATACTTAGGCCCAAGTCAAGGGTCCAAACCAGCCTTTGAACAGTTCAAATTCCATTGCATCTTTGTACCTTTGTTTGCTTAGCTTTAGATGAAAATCAGTTGTCTCCATTGGAAATTTGGTATACAGTAGGCACAATATTGTTCTTTCTTTAGTTTACAAAACTCTAAATCTGCTTGACTTTTCAAAAATATAAAAGCTGAAAGTTTCCTTGAGAATAAACCAAGCCTAATTAAATCTCCTATGGACTCCTTTGGGGGATACACATTATAGCAACTAGGCTGATCAAAGCCTGGTTTCCCAGCATCTGTGATTCAGTGCTGAGCAAGTTCTGTGCCCTTGTCCAGCACAGAGCCTAAGAATAGCAAATCTCTGAGAGCAACAGTCTGTATTGGCCAATAAGGAACAGAAGCCACACAGGTTGTGTGTAGGTGCCAGAGAGCTGAGCTGAGATCCAGCCTCAGAATAGATCTCGTTCCAGAGCTCTGTGTCTTTATGCTGCATGGGGGAATAGGAGCGTGAGGGGAGAAAAAGAGGAAAATTTCAGGAAAAGGAAAGAGAGTAGAGGAGGAGGCAACAGGGAACGGGGAGGAAAACAAAGATGGTATTGGAGGAGGGGGTGAATATGCATAGAATTTTAATCCTTCCACTCTTGGTCTAAGAAGGAAGACAAAGACAAGGGTCAGACTTTCCCTGGAGAAAATTATTCCTGGCAATTTAGAGAGAAATTTTCTAAAATGGAAGGTTAGCTACTGTTGAAGGTTGGGCTCTCTGGAGTTCCCCCGGGACAGTTCCTTCTCTTGCCACCTCATTATCGTCGGAAGCAATCTGCATGGCCGGTAATGAGAGGATCTTCATGCTGGCAATCTCAGGGGTGGTAACAGCTCTGCATGGACCTGCATGCAAAGCAAAGGTCACAGGTCCAGGCCCAGACCCAAGCTCTGGAGAGGGCAGTGAGGAGCTGCTGATTCTCCCTTAGCACTGACAGCCCATTAACCCTTATCAGTCAGAAGGGAGGTAATGAGATAAGGTCCACTCTACAGCCCCTGTCAGCAGATCATCAGAGCAGGTATAGCCTCTCTATTGGCCAGAATACCCTTGCTGCCCTTTCTGGGTTACGGGGGGGTTGGATTGTAGGGCTCTGGGTCCACCCAAACTCTGCTCCTAGCAAAAATGCGTGTAATTAGGGACAGAGATAGCTTTGTAATTTTAAAGGTCTTTACAGTTTTCAATTGTCCATTTTCATTTCCCAGCTAATTCTCTGCAGAAGAGAAAAAAGACTTTCCTACTCCCTCTTCCCTCCTGCTCTCTCTCTTCTTCCCTCCTGCCTTCTTTCTCTCTTTTTTACTCTCTGTCTCCCTTCTTCCCTCTCTCCTTCTCTTTCTCCTTCTCTCTTTCTTCCTTTCTCCTTCACCCTCTCCTCCCTCTTCCTTCCTTTCTTTTCTTTCCTTTCTCCCTTCCAGTCTATCTGTCTCTCTGTTTCTCTGTCTGATGTCTTGGACACACAGATTAGTTCTATAAACCTTAGATTCTTCACACATTATAAATAATACCATTCACAATTTGCACAAGTTATTATTTATATATTATCAGAAGTTATTGGCACTGAATACTATTGAATAGGTTCTTGCTAATTGCGTTGTGCATATTCTTCATGACCTGTTCAACTCCAAGTGCAGGTGTTATGCTCATCCGTAATTAACAGAAGTAGAAGTAGAAGGCTGAGACTGAGTTGTTACATGTCAGAATTGAGATGTGTCTTTTTGATAATGTTTGTAACCTTAATGTCTATGCTATACTGCAATTTAGCACCTTGAACAAGGAGTGATAACGAGTAGCATATTGTCAACAATAGATATTAGCTCATCCTGTTTCTCTTCTTCCTCCTCCTTTTTCTTCTTTATTTGCAGGTCTTAGGGCTCAAACTCTGGGCTTGGGTGCTTTCCCTGAGCTCTTTTGTGCTCAAGGCTAGCTCCCTAACCACTTGAGTCACAGTGCCACTTCCAGTGTTTTCTTTGATTAACAGATAAGAGTCTCACAGGCCTTCCTGTGTGCTGGCTTGGAAAGGTGATCCTCAGATCTCAGCCTCCTGAGTAGCTATAATTACAGGTGTGAGCCACTTGAGCCCAGCTCTCCTCCTTTTTATCTTCTTAAATCAAGATGTTGGAATCCAGTAAACAACAAACAGAAATATCCTTAGGTATGTCAAACAGGAAATAGTTTAATGCAGGAACTCCTGCATGTGTTTGCATGTGTGAGGGAAGAGTAGACAAAGGGAGTTCTGAAGCTAGGTAGAGACCATTGATGGGGAGAAGCTGCTCTAGGCCCAAGCCTTGCAGGGCAAAGGGAGAAAATGATTCACCAAACCTGAGAGAAAAGGATTACCTTGAGGAGTCATATTACCAAAAAGCCTTGGTAGAGATGTGAATTATTCTAGAAGATGGAATCCAAAACCAGGATAGCTAATACTACAATACCCTAGCCCCATCATTTATCAGAGTACCTCAAATTGGTTATGTATACTCCACACGTGAAAGCAAGGGTGTCTATGAAATGTTAACTACATGCCTGGAAGAAGAACAGAGAAGGGATGTGAATTCAAATAATGGGCCCATTGAACAGCCTAAGAGATGTGTGGGTTATAATGTCCTTGAAAGTCAGTTATTCCAAGTGTTTAATCTCTAGCATAATGGTGGTTCCACTTTAGAGATGAGTGAAGCAAAGGCCAGCTAGACCAGGCACTACTTTGGGACTCATGAAAGCTTCAGAATGGTAGTGACTTTGAGGACATGGTGAGTCTGAACAAAATGAATCTTGTGAGATAGCTCAGCTTAGAAGGGCCCACGATATGAGAATAGAAGAAGAAACATGTCAGTCTGCATTTGAAGGGTTTGGTTGTACTATCTCTGAATTTGCTGCCACGTCTCGGTTATTTTGGCCTTGGAACTCAACAGGAGATGGGTTAAATGTATAATACAATTGTTTCGTTAGTACCTTAAAAAAGATCCACTGGCTGAGTGAATTTATGTCCCTGGATACTTCTTTACACAGGCTATAGGATATCCCCTTTAGGTGGATGACAATATTGATTCATATGAGAGAACAAGGTACTCACATGATCTTCCCCAAAGTGAAAGAGAATTCTGATCTCTTTGTCTTCTTGCCCCTGGTGTGTGAGCTAGGAAACAGCAGCACAGAAAGAAATGCCCTACTATTTTGGTAATCCTTTTCTTCTAGCATGTCTTATTCAGGACAGTTGAGAATAGGGGCATTCCATTACAGACTCCTACGTTCTGGATTTGTAAGTAAACTCTACCATGGATGTTGCATACCAATTTCATCTATTAGCAAGCATCACTCTCATCCTGAGAAATCCTTCTCCCTCTGGTTTTTTCTGGCTCCAATCTATCACCTCACACTAGTAGTAGGCGGAGTGCTCATTTGGAAATGTAAATCTGATTATAATAATGGCTTCTTCCCCCTCACTTAAAATCTGTCAGTAGTACCCATACCTCATGATAAATTATGTCTTGACTCCCTTCTAAGTCTCTCCACACCCCCTCCTTGCACTTTGAATATCTATTTTCTATGATTTTACTCTGGTGTTTTTCCTGCTATATCATTGCTCAGCTTCTGTCCCTGGTAGCCAATGCTACTGCTTCCTGAGGGGTTCCTCATTGTCTCAGTTCCTCATTGCTTGTGCTTGTCCTGTGCACTATGTTACTATTACAGAATGAGCATTTGGGTCCTTTTAACCTCCAAGAAGAGTTGTCATACAGTAAGAGCTCAATAGATGGCAACTAGAGGTTTTGGGTTTCTGTTTTCTTGTGACTTTTGTTCATTTCTATGTTCTTTGTGCCTAGCAGTGTTTAATACACAATATCAGATAAATTTTATGAAGACTCTAAGAGAAGTTGGAAAAGACATATAGAGCTAGTCAGTGTTAAAAGATGCACACCTGTGATACCAGCTATTGTGTGGTATAAGTAGGAGGATTGCTGTCTGAAGCTGGCCCAGGCAAAAATGTTAAGACCCTAGCCAAAAATAATACAAGACAAAAAAATAACTAAAGCAAAAAAGGCTGGATTTATGGTATGATTGTTATAGCTCTTGCTTAACTTGCAAGAGGACCTGAATTTAAGCTCCCTTGCAACTTGGAAGAGGAAAACAGAAGCAAAAGGAAACATTCCAAGAGCTTCCGTTCATTAAATGTGGTGCTAATACAAGTCTAGCTATAAATCAAACCTGCCTTAGAAAGCCCAAGTAGGATCATGCTTCCAAAGTTCTTGATTAAAAAACCCAATCATATTTTCGTTAGAAGCACATTTAATAAGCAGTGTCTCTTTTATGAATGAATGGTCCTGTACTTCCATTCTCTTCCCATGGTTCTTCAAACAATGGTCATCTATATCAGGGTTCAAGGCTCACAAGCAGGCCTGTTTTCATGGCGGAGTTCACCTGGCCTGTTAATGGGCACCATGGAAAGTCTTAGCAGATGAGGATGAATATTTGTTACTTCTACTGTTTATTAGCCATCCAAAGATCAAACTACATGTACACTTACATTTCCACTGCTAGAAGGATGATTGTGATTGAGGGGATGAGTTCTTTTTTTTCATTTTTTTTTTAACAGATACACATGGCCAATTACCCTGCAATAAGACTTCAGTACATTGAGTCTTGTAACACTCTGGAAGTGGTTAATTGCTCAGAACTTTCTTTCTTCTGAATCCACCTACAGTCTAGTGTTCTCAGAAAGTGTACTCCAATCCCATCATGCTGAAGGATGTCACCAGTCCTACCTAGCGCACTGACAAGGAAGTCTTTCTTTGTAGTGTTAAGGGCTGACACTCATTGATCAGGCTTGGGACCTACACTCTCATGCTTGTTAGTTATGTGCCCTTTTATAGCTTACTTCACCCCTCAATGCCTTACATTCTGCAGCTGGAGCATAGGGATATCAGGAATGATAAGACTACTTTGGGCACTGGGACTTTAAAATGAATGCACATAGATGTTTGTGCTCAGCATTGTGCCTGCTATGCAATAAGCACTCCAGAAGTCTGACGCCTAAGAGTCATCCCACAAACATATGCTAAAAGCCTGCTGGAGGCCAAGTATTCTTAGAAGCTATGTAAGGAAACAGAAGCAAAGACATAGCTCTGCTCTTAGCAGTCTCAGCCTAAAAAGAGAAAAGTGAGAAGCAAATCATTGCAGTATAGTTTGACAGCTGTAATGTATTGGTTTGTAAAGGATGCTGTGAAAACATAGGTAGCCTGAGATCTTTGGGTCTTCCCTAGAGTATTAGGAACTTCATGAAAGGCTCCATAGAGGAAATACTATAGGTAATTCTTAATAGAAGAGTAAGGGGTGAGCAGAAGGGTAATAGGAGAGAATATTCAATATAAGCTTAATGAACAAGGAACTGGGAACCTATTTAGGAAACTATAATATACCCAGGGTAGTGCAGAGGTGTGGTGAGACAGGGAAAGGGGAGCCTGAGGACTCAGATGAGGGATTCCAGGTGAAACTTTCAGGTGCTCAAATTGAAGTCTGTGCCTATGAGGAATTCCCAAGTTCTGAGGTTCATCTAAAGAAGAGATTACTAAGAAGAATCTCTTCTTGTTGTTATCCTTTGAACTAATATTATTTTTAAACACAATTTTCTTATTACCTTCATGTAATTGTACAAAGAGGTTTTAATTTAACATGTCACTTTATGTGTACAATGCATCTTGACGTCTGCCATCTCTCCAAGGCCTACCCATCCCCTCAAATTACCCGGATCCATCCATTTTCACATATGTAGGTTGAATATCATGACCATATTCACCCCCCCCTTTTCTTCCCTCCATTCATCAACATAAATGCTTCAAATACTAAATTTTCATGAGGTTGATGTCAGATCTAAGTTTCAGTGCACTCAAAGAGAATATTATTGGATGAGTGAAGTCTCTATGAGCGTGTGGTATATTTGTTAACTCTATGATTCCTCTGACCAAGGTTTTCTTTTAATCCAAAGGAAACTCATTTAGCCTGAAGGTTCTGAACCAATTACATAGCTTTATAAGGTCAAAATAAAAGTTGGGAGTCACTGTGTCTTCCTCTGTACTGGTAGAAATTACAGAATCAAGCTGCTTTAATGAGAAAAAGTACCAGGATGGGGAATGTGCAAATAGAAGTGTCAGCACCATCAGAGAGCTTTGCTGCATCCTGGATGCCAGCAGATGAGGCCAGGGCTGAGCTGTGAAGTCCTTTGACAACACGGTCTGTATCCCTGAACAACTTGCCAAGGCTTCAAGAGGATAGACATGAAACACAACATCCTTCCACCCTTATTAAGATTTAATCCTGCTTTCAACAGGATTGCAATGTTATTAAATTAGTTTTTTTTTTCTTCCCTGAAAAAGGGAGTTAACTTTTGCTTTCCTGACATCATAATCAACATAGAACAGATGCAAGGGGAAATCGTGTGACCAGTGGTAATGTGGACCTCTACTTAAAATGTAGCATGTGAAGTTATTAAAATGGAAATTAATTCTCTTTATTACTATCATACCCTATCAATTAATTTGGTTGGAGGTACTTATGAATATGTAATCTTTTCTCCTCATTGCTGCCCCATACTCTGTATATGTAGAAGGCAATGGCAAAACGGAGGTACCATTTTCTAGCCTTTTGCTAGTTTTGCTACCACTGCTCACTTTTGCTCAGTAATAATTGACAATAGTGATAGCTAACAGTTTTTAAATTCTTTCCCCACACCAAGCACTATGGTATGAAGCAAGCCCTTTTCATCGATTCACATTCATTCTTCACAATAAACCTGTAAGGTGAATATTTTTGTTTTTCTAGTGTGCAGAAGAGGAAAGATAAACACACAGTGACTCAGGGATCTTTCTCTGGTCAGTCAGCCATTCTGCCCTCCAAATCTGAACTCTACTGCTATGCGCCAATGCCTTTTTATGGGGCTTAGGGGAAGAGACTGCATGAAGGATCTCAGAGACTCAGATGTCAAACTCGTATGCTTCCATACCAAAGTTCTATCCACTAGTAAGTCATCTCATCTTCAGTTGTGAAGTTTTATTATGCTAGGTCAGAGGTCTGATTAGGCCAGAGTAGCATCAGCTATGTACCCCAAGTTAACTCAACAGAACACAAATGAAAGTGAAGGCAGGAAAGGAATTTATACTGTGTGGCCATGCAATGGAGGAAAACAGCAGTTTAGTGACTGAAAATATGTCTCTCCAAGGTGCTAATAATAGTCTTTGAGTTGGGCTGGGAATATGGCTTAGTGGTACAGTGCTTGCCTAGCATACATGAAGCCCTGGGTTCTATTCCTTAGCACTACATAAACAGAAAAAGGCACAAGTGGTGTCATGACTCAAAAGGTAGAGTACTAGCCTTGAGCAAAAAGAAGCCAGGGACAATGCACAGGCCCTGAGTTCAAGCCCCAGGACTGGCAAAATAAAATAAAATAGTCTTGGAGTTATACAGGAACAGAACCCAAGGTTTGGGCCAGGAAGCATGCATAGTCAAGCAGTGTTGGTCTTTTCCTCGGCTCTGGTTCTACGGGTGCTGTTGGCAACTCTCAGAGGATTGCCTGCATTCTCACTGTACCTGGAACTTAAGATAAGCTGGAGAGGCAATGGCTCAAAGGAAAAACAGACTGGAGGAGCAAAATTAAATTAGTTGAGGGCATTGGATTTCCTTCAAGTTTAGGAAAATGACTGGAGACTTCTAGGCTCCACTCTGGTGGTCTGGAACAGGATATTGTGAGAGCTGTTTATTGAGACATTTTGCAAATATAGGAAATACTTCAGCTAATTATATCTTGGCATCTTTGGCCTGGAAGCGGGAATATAACCAGCTCTAAAGACATAGAATTCTTAAATGATTGATAACATGTCTGTGTGCACAACCGAGCAGGAATCTGACCCAAAGTTTGAGGTAGCAAAGGAAACATAAGCTAAGTGAAGGTAGTGATAGTAAGTTTATTCTGTTTTCAGTTTTCCATCAGACATCTGCAGGCCTAAAGTGAGGAGTCAGTGCTTTTAGCAAAAATAGTCTCTAAGTTCCTGTTATTGTGTGTCCTAGAATATAAATATTCTACTCTTTCTACTCAAGTCTGAGTGAGATCTCTCCATCGATTGTGCCCTATACTTGCTTAAGAACCTTTTCATGAGGCTCCTAATTTTGGCTCTTGCCCCACTCCAATCCATTCTCTATATGGGAGCCTCAGATTCTTTATGAAATACAAAAGACACTAACAAACTGTATGATTAGTGCATTTTTATAATTAGGATGGGTTCACTACTCTACCAAAATGTTGTGAAGATGTATAAAAGTCCACATACTAGTAGGCTGTTTATTGAGACATCTCTGCAAAGCTAGGAAATACTTTAGCTAGTTACATCATGGCATAATCTGAAGGCCTAAATGGATCAAGAATAATCTTACCTTTTAATTTAAAAAAAAAAAACTTACCTTTATGTAGTTATATAAAGGGGTTTCAATTCAACAAACCAATTTATGAGTACAATGGATCTTGATAGATGTCACCCCTTCCATCCTTCCCTCATCTCTTCCAGCCTTACTCATTCCTTCAAGTTACCCATTCATATATGTACATTGAATACTATGACTATATTCATTCATCCTGCCTGTCTCCATTCATCTATACTTCCTCTCATTAGCCTTTACTCCTCATAATATCATATGTTTTAGCTTTCTGGCATTTGTTTTGTTAAACTATAAGTTATTTATTCAAAGAAGTTATACCATAATAATCTTCCCCTATATATTACACACGCACACGCACACACACACACAAACACACACGCACACACACACACACACACGCACATCACATCACATCACATTTCCTGATCCATTCATATATTTTAAGGCATCTAGGCTGTTTGTAATGGTGAATAATGCAGCAGTGATCATGGGTGTGAATGTGTCTTTACTGTATCTTGGAGAATTGCCCGAGTGGTATCTCTGAATCTTAGAATAGTTCTATGTTTCAATTTTTGAGGCATCTTCAAACTGCCTTCCATAGTGCTTATACTAGTTTACACTCCCAATAACAGTGTAATAGAGCTCCATTTTTTCACATCTCCACAAGTGTATGTTGTTTTTTGTATTCTTGGTGACGGCTATTCTTATTGGGGTGAGATGAAATCTCAGTGTTGTTTTGATTTGCATTTCCTTTATGGCTTGTGATTGTGACCATTCCTTCAATGGTCTATTGGCCAGTTTTACTTTTCTAGGAAGGACAATTTTTAGGGGACATTCACTCATGTTTTGAAAGCTATCCAAGTTGGGTATCCTGGAAGCAAACCCTAAAACTAGAATTCATGCCAAAATATTTCTTTAGGAAGATTTCACAGCAGAGAGAAAAATCCTGGTACAGAAATGGGGATCTGAGACCAGAGGAAGGGAAGGATCCTAATCAAGGAAGATACACCAAGAAATGCCAAGGGAGGTAAAAGTAGACTAACTCCATGATAAAAGATCTAGAGCTATTAGAGCTGCTTACATAGGAAAAGGGAGCTGGAGTACTGAGACTAGGTACTTCATCATCTTCTGAGTTTCATTATCACAGACTGTTGAGGAAATTAGTAGAAGCCTTAGGCCTAGAATTCCAATACTGTTGTTAAAATGATAAAAGTGTTAATTTGACCTTTGGATAAGAATGTTTGATGGATTGTGATAAAGCAGATAATGGAACAACTGGCTACAGTTAGTGGAGACTGAAAGAACCAGAGCTAGCCTCGAATAAGCTCACTGAAAGTAGAAAGCTCATTTCTCCCTGTGACAGTGTAAAGTGCTAGGGTACACTCAACTCAGTCAGAGCATTAAGGCTGCAAGTGCAGAAGCCACTGACCCTGGGCAAATAAGTGATGTAGATGTCCCAATTTCCTCATCTATTAACGGAGAATAAAAATGACCCCCTAATTCATGAGCGTCATTGTGAAGATTAAGTGAGTTAATACAATGAGTTAATTAAACGAGTTAATACAGGGCTTAGGAGTCCCTGGCACAAGCTAACAACCTTAATAATTATTACTGTTTTACAAAGGGACATGCAGCTGCAGAAAACCTTCTATCCCAGTTTCCGGGCCATCTCTCTTACCAGAGAGTGATTTTAAACCATGTTTCATTGTTACCAACTTCTTTCATTCCATTTCCTACAGCATTTCCTACCCCTGGCCAACAGTTGCTATTAAGGAAGCAGGCTCTTGTTTAACATAAGACACAGATTTTTGTTTAACATGGAATAGAGGTTCATATTCTTGTCACTAGGCATGACTCCCAAAGAACTTGAGGCTGATGAGTAAATAGCCTAATTGCTAATGCTACAACAACTTTCCTTAGGTGACTGATTCCTTGATAGAACTCATGGATCCCCATAGGACAGGCATTGCTTATCATTTGCTTTACTTTTGTCCCACTAGTTCTAGGCCTTATGTTGCCTTTGATTGAACATTTTACAGCTATAGGAGGTGTCACTTTTATTCCTACAGAGTCACCAGTAGTGACCCTGTACCATAGCCATCTTGTTACCATAGTGTTTAATGCATTCTACATGAGTACCAATTTGGATGTGAATTCTGACTTGTGTGTTTTCTGTGTGGTTTGACATAAATTACCTAGCCTCTTTGGGCCTCAGTTTCCTCAGATGCAATGGAATGACAATATCCATTGCATAGCTTTGATATTACAAGGACTGCAGAGAGGCATAAGTTAAAATCAGAGCTCAGTGCCTCACAGCAGCTGAGCTTTTTTGTTTTGTTTTGTTTTAGCATTTTTGTTGACTCCTGTTGTATCACAAATCATCCTGATAGTGTCTCAATATGGTGATCACCATTTGCTTGTTTGTGACTTTGCAGTTAAGACAGGGTTCTTGTGGATAGCATTCTTCTTGTTTCTGTGGTGTTGATTGAGGCAGTTCCACAGTGGCTGGTGGGTCTAAGGTAGTTTGTTTCACACAGCTAGCTGCCACTAAGGGTTTCTGTCTTCTCTCTGTGTCCGTCTGTCTGTGTCTATGCCTCAATATTTCCCTTTCACTTTCTCTCTCTCTCTCGCCTCTCATTTTCTGTAGTCCCTTCTTTCCACATGCATTTTGTCTCCAGCAGAGTAATCAGACTTCCCCAAATATAAAAGAAATAATAATTTCCACCAAGGTCCCAAGACTTTCTGTTGGACACAAGACACCAGATCCAAGGGTAGGAGAGAAGTAGACTTGGCCTATTGAGGAACAGTCAGCATGTTAATATACCCATGAGAGGAATTGTTGGTAGATAGTCCATATAAAAGTCATGAAGTTGAACCTTTGTCATTGATTTGGGATTGGTATTGGGAGGAGGGTCAGTAACTGCAAAACTGTTGAGAAAAAAAGCCTTAAGGAACAGGAAGGCTCAGGCTGGAAAGACAGAGTTCCAATGATAACTTTTCTTCTTTTGGGATAAAGCAATAATTTCTGGGCTAAGCACTATCAGAACAGCTATAATCTAGAGATATTCCATTTCTCTGTTTATTTCTTCTGATTCTCCCACATTAGCTCTCATCTTCTGTGAAAAATAGTAAGTCAGAAGTAGAATCAGGTCATTGATGCAAATATTAGTTATTTACTATAGGTAACAAATTATTCTATAACTTTGTGACTTAAAGCAGGCATAAAGTTCAGAATCCTCTGGTTCAAGCTACAGTGCTGGTTGAAGCTGCATGCATCCTAAAGGTTGATGGGAGTAGGATTCCCTTTCAAGCTCATAGCATTGTCCTCAGGACAATTATGTTTCTGGCAAGTGATTGGCAGGGCTAACCTCAGTGCCTTAGCACACAGGCCTCTCTATAGGACAACTCACAAACAACGGTAGCTAGTTTCATCACAGCAGGACAGAAAGGCCCCAAAGAGTAACTCCTTGCAAAATAGAAGGCATATTCTTGTACATCCCATCTCTCTTTTTTTTCTATTATTTTTGTTAGAAGTGAGTCTCTAGGTCCAGGTTACACTCAAGTGTAGAACATACTAGAGGTTGTAAGGGAATCACTGATGGCCAGCCTAGGATCTCATTATTACCATGCCTTCCAACAATTTGAGTGTTCTCCAATTTTATGCCAAATTTGAATACTCTTACCACTATGTGTTGATTGGAATTAGGGCAACTGTATCCTAGTTTTCCTGGAATAGGCCCAGTTTAGATTTCTTCCCTCTAAAGATTATATCACATGTAGAAGAAGACTGTTTTGCATAAAATAATCACTAGAAACTTTTAGAAGATATAAATGAGTTTCTTAAGAATATTTAATGTTGCCACTCTAAATATGCTTAACCAGTACTTCTAGAGTACTTCCTACATGCTGGAACTACAAAGCAGTGGGGACAAAATAAATCTCACTCCTGCCTCAGTTGAAGTCATAAATTAAACACCAACAGTACTATGTAAGAAATGCTGGGAGAGCTGGAATCCCAAGGTGTCATAGAATCTGAGCTGGAGACTGAGTGTTGAAGGGTATAGAGAATTTTGTTGGGCAAAGAACATTTCAGTCAGCTTCTCACCCAGAAACAGAGTCACCTCCCAAACTAGAAAACTGAAAGAGGATTTACTTCCCAAGGTGAGGTTAAAGTTGCATGGTTCAGGGCTGAAACCATTACAACAATGTGAGGATGCTGCAGTTCCTTTGTTTGGAAAGCACCATTTTCTTGAAAGACAGATGAGAGAAACACCATCTAAGTTCAAACAATGGGCTCAGGTGAGAAAGGCAGCAGAAATAAGACTGCTATGCAAGATCAGATGCCAGGTGAGCTGGAATACCCAAAGATCTTGTAGAAAAGCATTTTCTTCCCTCTAACCCTTCCCTCAGTAGCTGAGTAGTTTGGGGTAGAGGATCATTATGGAAGTTGCCTAAATGTAATTAATTTTTATTGGATAATTTAATATATGCACTTCTTGGATCTGGTTGAATTTTTGAAGAGGGCCTTGGTTGTCTTAACCTCCTTCCCCACTTTGTTCTCTTGTGGTGGGGAGGCTTTCCTGGCACACACAGTAGATTATACTTACTTTCTTATATAGTCCACATTGCCCCCTGTTGCATGGCCTCTTGATGCCCATTCTGTCTACTCTGTCTCAGGAACTTTCAGGTGCATGTACTTTAGGACTGTCACATCAGAAAGCTGTTAGGTTATTGTGTAAGAAAACTCCTAGTAACTTGTCACTCAAGGTCAGATGCCTTATCTTGAAAATGGAGCACTGCTAACTTTATTTTCAACATAGGGGCCTTCCTGATAGAGATGTAGCCAGGTTATATGACCCCCTTGTAGGAAGAGGCTGAAGGGATGAAGCTTCTGACCTCTTTGCTTTCCATGTGATCCCTTGTCAAACCCAGCTGGGAGCCCCAGGACCTGACAACCTATTGTAGGCTGTACAGCTCAGCCTCCAGGGCCCAGGGCTCAGTGGAGAAGATTAAAGGTAATTATGGATGGGGAAATACAGAGTCTGATATAAAGGCATTAGCCAAGCTTACTGCAGAGAAAGGGTCTGTGAATCAAGGGAGATGTGAAATGGCACTGCTGTATTAACCAATGTGACCAAAAGTAAGGGACTAAGTCAGACTAGAAAGAAGGTATTGAGGGCAGAGAAACAAACAGGGTCAGATCTTGAGGCTCCTTAGCTCTTCTGCAATACCATCTTGCTGTCCTGGCCAATCCACAACTTACCCTGTGGTCCGATGGTAATATAGGTCCAATTATATTGTCCCTCGCATAGCTGAGCTAGGATCTAGCTTCTCTTTTATGCCTGTGTGTACGCAAAGAAAGAATTTAGCAGGTTTCATGTGTGCCCTGCTCTGCATTGTGGAAAGACAGACTGCAGAGAGAAAGGGATTGGGAAAGGGCTTGCACCATATTCCAACTCAACCACAAGTTCTTTGTGACTTAGTACAAGTCCTTTCACCTGTCTAGATTCTGTTTTTCTGGTTGGTGACAAATGGATTGCAACTACTGAAGGCTGACTTAGAAATTAGATGAGATAGGCTTTTCTAAAACAAAACATTGTCATGTACATGTTGACAATTGATTTTGATGGGGAATAAAAGTAAGAAAGAAATTAAATCTCTATGGGCATCCCACACTCCCCAACACACACACACACACACACACATACACACACACACACACACATCAGACATGGTGCTTGAACATTTCACACCTGATGTTCCTTTCACTCCAGGCAACAGCTCCTGAGATACTAATTATCTTGTTTTATAAAAGAGGAAACAAAGGCCTATTTTGATTAGGTATTAGGCACCATGCACCGTGCCAGGCGATCAGAAAATGAGTAAGAAGTGTCCCTGACCTTTAGGAAATCATAATTATGGATGCTAAGGTCATTTAGATCAGTGCTCCTCAAATTAAGTGTGCCTTAGCATCACCCACCTGGTATCATGTTGAAATGCAGATTCAGACTCACTAGTGAGAAAAACAGGCCAGGAAGTCTGCATTCTTGACACTTTCCTGCTGTTGCTACTGCATAAACTACCCATTGACAAGTAGAGATTAGAGGAACAGATCTTTCTCTCTCTCTCTCTTTCTCTCTCTCTCTTTCTCTCTCTCTCACACACACATACACATGCATGTGAGTATGCAAGCATGCACAGATATGTTTTATTTATATGTATAGACATGATAAATTAAAGCAAAGGGCAGATCCTTAAGAACAATCCCAACTTGGTGAAATGAGGAACAAGGAGGGCATCATGCACCTTAATATTTGATTGGACAGCAGGATGTTGTTTTTCTGCCCCTTGGATATATCCCATTATGAGCTTTGATCAAAGCAATCCTTTCCCTTTGAGGCTTATGGAACATGTTAATGGCTTTGTTATTCGCATGTATCTGCATATATTTGCAAATCAATTTAGCTTGTTCTGAGGGGGAGGAAGGATGCAGGCATGGTGGATGAGTCCAGAGTTTTAGCATCCCTGTAATGGTTAATCCTCAGCATCTCAAAGCTGACATAAGGCAGTCTTGGTGATTCAAAGAATGAAGAGCACCAAGGCAATCATCTGCTTACATGTTTACCAGCAATTCACTGATGATTCTTGTCCTGGAGAATTTTGTCCTATTCGGGTTCTATCTCTCCCCCTTTCTGTTTCTTTTCCTCTACTGACATCCAAGCATCCTCTCAAAGATTTCTCTGAACAGATCACTCATTCTCAAAGACTTTTGCAGTTCTCAATCTGGAAGCAAAGCAAATCTTAATGTGTCCTTTAAAGCTCTCTTGCATCAGCAGGCCACAAAGCATTAATCAGCCTACGTAAGTCTCCAGTCTATGACCAAATGGAAGCAGTGCTTGTTCTCTAAACCTTATTATCCTACCCTCAAGACTTAGCCCTTATGTCTTTGGTCAGAGATACCCCCTCTCCATTCCTCTTACACATCCCTGAATTCTGTTTGTCCTTCAAGGCACAGTACAGATCCTATTCCATCCAACTTCCTGCCCAGATAAATTCTTTCCTTTTCCAAATTCCCTTAGTATCCCCCTCAATGTCTTTATTGCATGGACTTCTTTATGTATTTATCACCACTGGTTATTCTGTGTCTTGAAGGCTGTGTTATGTACACACAAAGTAGGTGCTAGATTTTTGAATTTAGGCAAAAGGAGAAAGATTAAGCAGATAGGGAGGGATGAGAACTTGGTTAAAATAATGAATGCCCCTTTCCTTTCCTGGGAACCATGGAGGATGAAGATAGCCCAGGAAGATAACATCCCTCTTCTTTCTGGGAAAGCTAAGATAAGCCTTGACAGATTCAGTGTCCCTGACAGCACCCAGGGGACAGGCACCTCTTGAACTGAGAGACACAGTGATCCAACTACAAATCAGAACAACTGATATTTACCCAAAAGGGCTATTAAAAGAGGGACCCCATGAGCCTTTGGGCTTCCTTCTTGCCCTCTATACTCTCGTTCTCCCCTCTGTACTCTCCCCCTCTTCCTCCTTGCCTGGAAATCAAATGGGTAAGACCTCATATAGCATAAGATGGCTCTCCCAACTCCTGGAGTCTTGGTTGGGGCTTACAGAAACCCACTGTTGGGTACGAGGCTGTCTGAATCTTCTCTGATGCCCTACTGTCACTTTAACATAAACTTTGTCTCTGCTCCCACTTATCCAGCTGCATAATTCTGTGTTTGATGGAGAAAAGGACGAAAGTCTCCTAGGT
The DNA here is from genome assembly GCF_023159225.1 of Perognathus longimembris pacificus. Taxonomy (NCBI): domain Eukaryota; kingdom Metazoa; phylum Chordata; class Mammalia; order Rodentia; family Heteromyidae; genus Perognathus; species Perognathus longimembris. The sequence continues at coordinate 39,416,825 of NC_063167.1, read as the reverse complement.
AGTAGCGGAATGATTACCTAAATGAATGAAGGCAGGACAGATGTTTGTGATTCATATGTGTTCATTGTTACAATACATATGTATTAAGCTCCTGCTCTGGTGCGGGCGTAAGTTTCCAGCAGTGCAGATGTGAACTGAGGAGCATCCCAGCCTCTCCTGGGCTTTTCTGGGGACAAGGCCATCTCATGTTCTTTGTTTAATTAAGTTGGCTCCATTCCAACTAGTTGCTTAATAATGAATGATTTGAAAAATCTGAAAACATCTGATATTTTTACAGATCAGTGACCTGTTAGATGAACAGGCTAAATCTTGTTTAATCTGTGCCTCTGTTCATCAAAGCACTCTTTTGGGTGTGGAATGTGATGGAAAATGGCATGGTATGCTCATTGTGCTTTGTACCATCTTATCCCAAAAATGATAATATATGCATATGTTAGAACCTTAAAAGTAAAAAAAGTAAACACTACTCCCAAATGTACAAACAAAAGATCAGCAATTGTTCACAACTGGCATATTTTCTTTCTGTTTTTGTCGTTTAATTCTTAAAAATATATAAAACCTTGTTTAATTTGTGCTTTTATATATCTTGCTTTTATTTATTTTTTGCTGACATTGAACTTTGAATATTTTCCTGCACCATTATAAATCCTTTAAATATTTTTACTATCCCTAAGAACTTGTGCAAAGGGGTTTTCATTAACTATATCAACTTATGAGTACAATGCATCTTGATCAATGTCACCTCTTCCATGGTTCTTCCCTATCTCTCTCAACTCCACCATCCTTTCAAGTTACCTGATTTAAAAAATTCTTAAAAATGACTTTCTAATTATATTTTTCTATGAAGGGAATATATCCTAATTTTAAACAAAATCCCTATTACTTATTAACAAAATAGAAAACTACAACCTACTATCCTACGAATACCTTTATGTAACAGTATTTCCCCCTTCCTGATTATTTTATTGGCATTCTTAAAATGAAATTTGTGAGCTAATGAATATAAAGATTATTAAGTCCTTTCTCTGCTCAGTTACTGAAAGAATGTTAATTTTCAGATAATATGTTGTAGGTTCTGGCTTCCATTATTAAATGCCATTTTTGTAATTAATACTGCTCCTGTGGACCCCCATCCCCCTCCCTCATTAAAGCATAATAAGTAGCTCCAGGATAATTTCAAAGACAACAACCTTCCTCATCAGTTTCCTGTACTGCGAGCTAACGTAGCTGCTGTGTTGTTTTTGTGGCCCTAGGTGGTAGATTTTTATAACAGCATCTGTAAGTGAACTTGACATCAGAAGCATTTTTCTTTTTGTGTATCCAGCCTCATTTTGATCTTTTTACTGAAATATACTGTTAGTTCTTCTTTTGCTTTCAGAGCCCTAGACAAGCAATCCCACAGTGGCTGCATTGAATGAGTTTGAATCACTAGCTTTTCATTGCTTGCTGGGATAAGGGCTACCCAGACCTGCACCTCTCAAGGTCTGGTTCTTAACTTGATCTCTTTCTACTGTGGAAAAATCAGACAGTTCGTTATAGTTGGCTTTAGTGCTACATAGGGTAACCTCACTTAAATTGAACCTACTTATATCCATTATAGTCATTGAATGCTCTCCAGTTTACAAAGTACCTTCAAGGACATTGGCTAATTTGATCCTTGTTATCCTTTTCTGAGGTAGCTATACATACTGACTTTGTTTCATGGGGTAACTGGGACACAGGCAGGACTAGATTGAAAGGGTTACTAGGAGAAAGAACATGAGTCATTGGAGATGTGTAAACCCAATTTGAATCAACTTAGTCACTAACTATGTGTATAACATAGACTCTTTGAGTTTTGGATCTGTAGAGAGAATGTAGAGTTGATCTTTTTCAGAGATCCCATACTTACGACTCTTTATTAAAATTAATTAGTAACACTCAGGTTAAATCTTGAGTGCTTTGTGTAGTCATCTGTAGATATGTGTAACTGCCTGACATGCACACTCCCTGCTCTTGTTGAGCAAGGTGTTGCTTAGCCTTTGTTTCAGCTTGCACACTACATCAAGAATCCTCTTCAGAATCTGATTCATGCCATGTACTTTGCAATTTTGTTTTTGTGGTATTTGTTGATATATTATTTAATAAGGACTAGAGTGTAGTACTGAAGTGCTGATTGATTCCAAAAGAAAGAACGCTGTGATGTGTTTCATGTGTTACATATATTAGCTATGTTTTGTATAGTACTCTTGGCCATGAGGTCAGTGTTAATGAATAAGCAATATATATTGAATAAGGATTCTTTAAACAGAGATATAAACACAAAACATGGTTATGGATTGATTGGTTGCTGGAAATGTGACAAGAAACAACTATATTGCCTTTTGGGATTGCTATGTGTATAAGTGGGAATGGTATAAAATGCCTAGGATATTGATATTCTGTAATGGGGAAATCCTGATTAATTCATTACCATGAAAGTTTCACATCATTGTCCTTCTTCTGCTCAGCTCACTCACAACAGGTTTATCTTTTTCATAGGCTCTAAGGACCTTGCCAACCACAGTCCTGCTTCATTCCAAATTGTTTCTGCTGGTCTGAACTGACCTCTGTCACATATCCAGGGCAGTAGATTTCAATCTGGTAGATCTAAGATCACCTTCTCAATTCCAAGGGTGAAATTTCCATCCAGGAATTTCCAGTCCTGTCAAAGTGTGACACCTTTCTCCTTCCAACTCAGAATCGAAGAAAAGATTTGTCTCATGTGCCTTGTCAAGTCAGTGGCCTCCAGCCTATCCATTCTGTTCCTGACAGGTGCAGGCACCTTGTGAATTGACCTCTAGGGTAAAAAAAGAACACTTGGGATAGCAAATACCTGCTTTAACTCGGGAAAGAGAGCACATACATAAATCTCCTGTTGATCTACATTCTTAAGGGAATTCATCAAGGAAGAGAGGCAACCCACAGAGGATGAGAGTATAACTCTCTGCCTTCTCCCAGTAGATTCCCTTCAGAGATGGACTTAGCCTACAAGATAAGTTAGCTGAAAATTCTTCACTTTTCTCTGTACCCATAAATCAGAAATTTTCTATCACCTAAATCTTTTCCCACTTACTAAATGTTGACAAAATCATAATGAGCAGAAAACAAGTGTAGCTTATTGAATGATTTATATGATGCATGCTGTTGATATTTCAAATTATGTGTGTATATAATTTCTACAAAAGCTTTATGAGCTTAATACCATCCTCTTGTTCATGAACAGATGGAAAAGTACTGAAGCCTCTGGCCCATTCCATCACAAGTAAAGAGTATGGGTTGGAATGGGCCTGGCTGTATTCCTTCAGAGATTTTCTTTCCAATCAATATGCTATTCTATTGGGTCTACATGTGAAACCTTGGACGATTCATGCTTTATAACTAAATGTCTAAATTTCTCACTTTTGGTCACTATGTAGGTAAAAGTATCACTTGGCATCAACTCTCCTAATATTTACTACTTGCCAGTTTCAATCTCCAAGGACATAAACATGAAGCGTATAACTCGACCTTTTCTTTCTCTTTGTTTTTATGAACTAGGAGGCATTTCATTTATTGGGTGTTAATTCACATTTTCATTTTTCCTATTATGATATGGAAAATTAAAAAAAAACTGTCCCAATGGCCCATGCCTGTAATCCTAGCTACTCAGCAGGCTTAGATCTGAGGATCATGGTTCAAAGACAGCATGAGCAGGGAAGTCCACAAGACTCTTATTTCTAATTAACCACCAAAAAGCTGGAATTGGAGTTGTGGCTTGTTAGAAATGGCTCAGGACATTGGGGTACTGTGTAGGAAAAGAATAGAAAAGGAACTCAGCAAGGCAAAGTGCACTTCTGTAGAAGGGTGTACTATCAACCAAAAATCTAGCAAGCAAGCACCTAGAACTGTGCTAGTTCTAAGTCAATGAAGGAAACATGTACACAAATATGATATGCATCAAGAAGTATATCAGAGAGCTATCAGAGACATTGCATGAGTCGAATGGCACTTGAACTAAGACTAGAAATATGAGTACTTGGAAGTGAGAACAAAAGCAATGTGCTGAGTCAGGAAATGGAACAGGCAACTTTGGGGAGGTTAGACTGAAAATGATAATGGTAACTGTGGTTAGAGACAAGAGTCATGTTGTGGAAAGACTAGAATGCTATCCAGAAGAGACTATAATGGGAATATCCCAGGAGACTCATTACAAGAGATCAATTCATAGCTACAGGCTTCATATATGATCTTCCTGTTCATTGTTGACAAAGATGAGATAAACCTATGGGCCTGATAATGATAGAACTGGGTATCAGGATAGATTCTTGGGTATCATATTGACAGATTCTGTCAATCAAACCACTTATATGAGTAGTTCCCAAACATAGCTAGTCAGCCAAATTACTGGGAACTTTGTTTAAAATGCCCATTCCTGGGTTCTATCACTTTAGGGTACTGATTCATATCTGGCCTTGGGGTTAAGAATTAATGTTTTCAAAGCAGGCCAGTAGATTCTAATAATAGTTGATATGTATAACTCCTTCTAATAGGAACACTGAAAATATTTGTAGCAATGGAAGGTGTATTATTGAGTTATCTCTGAAACTCCCAAAAGATGTCTTATATTGGTAGAGATGTGTATTAGTGAGAGATATCTAGAGAACGAGAATCAGTAGGATCTATGTATGTGGATGTGGGAAAAGTGCAGTTCATCATACGGATGTGACACATGCAATTATTATGAAGGCTGACAAATCTCCACTTCTGTGTTCAGTGAGATATACATACAGAAGGAACATGGCTTAATTTAAGTCTGAATATGAAGTACTTAGAACAGAGAGAGCTGGTGGTGAAAGTTCCAGACAGAAAACAAGCAGGTTCAAGACCTAGGAAAGGCTGTTTTAATCTTAGTCTAAAGGGCAGTAAAACCTGTTACTTCAGCTCAAGCTGTCAGGGAGCAAGGTATTCTTTTTGAGTCCCTTCAAATCTCCAACTTAATGAGTGAGGCTCATTGTGAGTTACATAGTTTATTATTCAGATAAGATTATTTACTGAGAAGCATATTCATAGATGTACCCAGAATAAAGGTGGACTAAATATGTGGACACTGTATAGCCCAGTCAAATTGACACATAAAACAAGATGCCAGACGGACTTCATTATTATAGTGACAATAACAATGATAACAAGAATCTATATTATTTTTATGCTTGTAGTGTCTGACAATAGCAATATGGCATATTTACAACAAAATGCAGGAAGCACACATATTAACATCATGCTTGTAGCATACTAAATGTGTTTTTTTCTCCTCATCTTTTGTCTTATTTCACACACACAGTAACCCTTGTGGGCATGTGATACAGATTTTATTATTGCCTTCTATTTCTTGTTCAAGGCATGAAGAGGTATGTTAACTCACCCAAGGACTCAGAGTAAGTGACTAGGGCCAAGTTAAACCCAGAGCTTACTGTCTGATCTTTCTACCATATGCCTAGACTAGCTCATTGCATATTGATGACTTCACTAGTAAATTGCATAGCTGCTACTGGCAAAAAGACATGCACACCTTCCACTTGTCCTCTTCTGACCATCAGCAATTTTCTGGTCTTACCACTGTATCTATTTCTGTATCAAAATATAGGAGAGAAACAAATTAACAAGTAAAAACTTAGAGATATGTTTGTATTTAATGGTACTAACAGGCGACATAATTACAAGAGAGCTGGGAGCATTTCTTGACAAACAAATTAATAAAAAAAAAAAACCTTTCATGCCACTCTTGAGTATAAATTGCACTGGAGAAAGCAAGAAGAGGCTGGTGTTGACAGTTGTGAGATAACAACCTTGAAATATATCTGCATTACGTGAGAGGGCTTTGGAGGCCCGGCTTTTGGACTTAGAGACTGTGCTAATGAACTGCCTTAATGCTCATATTTTTGCAAGATCCATCTGTATTTCTTTTAAAACCCAGCTTACTACAACTGGGAAAACTGCTTAGTTAGATGCAGGGGTCTTGGTTAATTTATATGTTTGATACGGTTAAACAAACCTGTCCAATAATTCAGAAGTTATTAGATTAATATGTAGTTGTTTATCCCACAAAACTCTATCATAAACTTGTGTGAATAGATTTACATAAATTATTGTTTCATTTGGCAATTGTTGGTTAGTCATAATCTTCTCTAAAAACTGGAATTACAGAGACAAACTATAGTCTTGTCTTCTAGTCACTCACTGCTTTGCATTGTTTCTTTGCTCTGGCTACATGTTAGATCACTGAAGATTATTTAAAGATATTTATGTTTGGATCCCAGTGCTGGTCCGGAAAGATGCCGAGCACCTTTGTTTCTTTTCTTCTTCTTTTTTTTCTGTTTGTAATTCAAATTTTATTTAAAGGTGATATACAGAGGGGTTACATTTACATAAGTCAGGTAACGAATACATTTCTTTTTGAACAGTGTTACTTCCTCCCTCATTTTGCATCTTTGTTTCTTAAAAGCATCCCAGGTGATGTTAACATGTGGTGCCCTTTTCCTGGTAGGAAAGACAATTATGCACCCAAATCCATGCTTTATTTTAAGTATATGAAGAGTGACTTATGTTTCTGGCTGTGGGATGGGGGTGGCATGAGGACGTCTTTCAACCATATGGGGGTTGTTCTTTCATATTTGACAATATCACAGAAGTCTGTTTTTAGTAGCTTTATGTAATTTTATTGTCTTATTTGAGTTGTGACCAGTTTATTGGGTGATGCTGCCTGTAGTCCTGGCAAGCCTTTCTCCATTTAGCAATCTTTTGAGATACTTTCCCAGGTGCACCTAGAGGCATGCTTTGCTAATCTCCAAGGTGTTTCTCAGTCTATCTGTCTCCCCTTGATCTTACCCCACCTCTTTCAAATATCTGTTTTTTTTGTGTTTATTTTGTTGAATTTTGACTTTTCCTTTCTTTCTTTTTTTGCCAGTCCTGGGGCTTGAACCCAGGGTCTTTTTGCTCAAGGCTAGAACTCTACCTCTTGAGCCACAGTGCCACTTCCAGCCTTTTCTGTTTATGGGTACTGATGAATCAAACCCAGGGCTTCATGAATGCTAGTCAAGCACTCTACCACTAAGCAACATTCCCAGCCCTGACTCTGCCTTTCTAAGGCATTACATTATTTGAGTTTCCACTTGATTTTTACTATATTTCAGTTAATGTTTTTGTATAAACATGCATACTACTCAACGTATTGACTTATATATTCAGAAGCTAATTATAGCTTCCACATTTGAGGAGAAATATACAATCATTTTCTCTCTGGGCCTGACTTAAAGAAGTAAGTATATTTCAAATTTGTCATGACTCGTGCCTTTCAAATCACTGCTATCAATGATAATAATCTTCATCATCACCATCATCATCATCATCATCATATCATCATCAAAGCATCATCATCATCATCATCACACAATAGGGAGCTTAGTGGCATTATCTAACTCTACCAAAACTAGCAGTGGGGAAGAGACTCACTTGAATTCCTAGAGGCAGATCTGTAACTCACACCCAAGTTCACCCCCCAAGATATATGCCTGCCTGCTCAATTTAATCCACAAGGAATCTGTGGAAGGTTTTGAACTTGGCTTCCTACAGGCATCACCTGAATCTCTAAAACTTGCCAGGCAACTATCTTTGCATCCCTGTCCTGCATCCCAAGAATGAATGAAAAGCTGCTCAATGTCAGTTGTCATTTACCAGCCATTAAGCATGTCACTCATCTTGGTCCCGTGGTTCAGTTCTTATTGTCTTCTAGAGTCCTTGAATGATACTTTGTGCTTGAGTGATAAAAGTTCAAACAACTCCTCAAAGCATTCAGGTGCTTTGTGATTAGAGACAAGGCTGCTTAGGAAGAGTTCATTAAAGGGTCTGCTATGGAATCTTTCCAGGTGCTTCAGAGAGGGATCCTTTCCATGACCTGCCAATCCTTAGAAGTCATCTTAATGGTCCTGTTCAGACTGCTAGGAATAGTGTGACCTTACAAGAGGAGACAGATTGTCTGAGGCACTAGCTCTGTTCTGCTGACTCCCAGCATCTCAGCTGTTTCTGCACATAACTGTAGCCTCTTCTGAGTTTAAATTACCTCAACTGTATTGGATACTTCTAATGTTTAGAATTGACTCAGAATCTTCCCTGTTGCCCTTTCAGATCCACCACCCACTCATTTGATCTGATTTCCTCATCCTGTCCCTGAACCCACTACTAAATCAGACTGTAAATTTCCAGTCACCCAGTCCCCTTCTGTTTGGGACAGTACCAAATTGGCCTCCTATAACCCTTTGGGCTTGATCTTTTGGCTACATTCTAGGATTTCCTCATGTTTCCACTTAGGGATATTTACATTCACTTCCCTCCTATTTCTCGATTTAAGCCATATTGCCCCCATTCCCTTCCATCTATTCTTAGTAGAAATGCTCATTCTTTTAGAAGAACCCCTTCCTCCATTTACGTTTGGATAATCTGGAGCTCTATCCTGGCTCTATCATTTGCTAGCATTGTGAATATAGGTGAATAACTCAATCCTTCCAGTCTTCAATTTCTTCATCCATAAAACAGCAATGATAAAGTAATTACCTCAAAGGAGTTTTATTAAGAATTAAAGATAAAAATGAGAAAACTAAGGAAGCGAGTAGCACAGGCTTAACTTGTTATTAGGTTATATGTGAATGACTTAACTCTCCCTCTTGGCAACTACCGACTTCTTTCCTAGTCTCCTGTCCCAGCCCAATCTTTTTATCTATCCAAAGACCAAATATGAAGGACTTACTCTCCCCTCTTGGCACAATATTTATGTATTCAAATATTTATGGATTCAATGAAGGATTGACCCCCCACATCCTATTATTCCAGATGCATACAGACAACAGAAAAAAACCCAGGTATGCAAGGACATGCTTGATGCAGGCAGGGAAAACTGACCAAAGCCTGGCCATAAGCATTCCATTGTGGGCCGAATCAAAAGTCCCCACCTCCCCAATCCTCATAGCCTTTTCCATAAACTCTGCTCAGATCCCATAAAAGCCTAACTTCAACCCCACCTCCTTGCATAAGTTTCATCCCCCAGAAATGTTGCTTGCCCCTTACTGTGGCTCACTAAACAGTCCTTGCCTATTGAGATTGAGTCTGGCCTATTCCTTTCTCCTCCATTTCCCTAACAATATGCGCATGCTCAATTCCTGTTCCTATTGCATGGCAATTACACAGGAATATTAGGCCCAGAGTGACTTCCAGTCTCCACTACATGTTGACTTCAAACCAATCTTTTCCCATAAGCCTACAAGCTATCCTGTATGCTCAAGTCACTACTTCAAACTTTTCCTTTTGATATCATCAGTTGATATCATTGGAGAGATATCAAGTCCTGATCTTTTTCTTTTCAGAAGGTCCTTAAAGCTAAGCATTCTTACCCAACTTTTCACTCGGGATCTGCTCTGAGAATCAGAGCAGATCTGAGAGCAGATCATGGTCTACTTTATCCTTTCTGTAAAAGGAGTTTTGTACAGAAGTTCTGATCTTACTTGGAGTTCATTTGTTGGAGAAACAGCTAGATTTCCTCTTGATTGAATGCTAATAATGATGGAGATGAAGATTTCATCTCATGACACATTCTATTACATAAAATTCCTTATGACATATATTTGTCCTCAATTTTTTGTCTAGTGAGGAAGCTCAAATGTATTCAAAACCCCTTACAGTAATTCTAGAGACAATGGCTACTTAAAAGGCAGAAGAAGGAGATTTCCTCTGCAAATGATTGTTAAGCACTTCCTTGAATACATGAAGACAGAAGGCTAAGGAGAGAAGTACAGGTTAATGTTACATGGGATCGCAAGTGGACATTTCCTGTGGCACCAACTCAAATTCTATCTTCCTCTATCTAACCCACTTATAGAATTATACAGAAGTCTTAATGTAGAATGATAATTCTATGGTTCCAGTGAGTCATAAGAGAATCAAGCCCGAATGAGATCAGGAGGACTGTTTGAGGCCAATCAGGGTAGTGAAGTAACAAGACTCCATGCCATTCTCCCAGGTATGGCAGGAAGCAAAAAGTAGTAGGATTGAAGGGCAGACATATTCTGGCAGACAAGAAGATCTCATCCCCCCAAAGTAACCAGCACAGGAAAGGACTGGATGCTGCTCAGTGGGTTAGTGCCTGCCTAGCAAATACAATCCCTGAGTCCAAACCCCAATATTACCAAAGAAAAGAATCAAAAAGTTTAAAATGTTTAGATATGTTATATGTCATGTTCCTTTTCAGATTGGAAGGAACTTCCGGGGTCACTGAATCTAACCAGTCAGGCTCTATTCCCAGTTCCCAGCACAGTGATCCCTGTAAACAGCATTCATAACTGCTGTTATATTCCTCTGACAGGGAGTTCTGTACTTACCCAGAATATTTCAGAAGTGACACAGCAGGAAACATACTTGTCTGAGTACTTCTTAGACTTATTCAGAATTGCCTTAGTTACTGTATTGTACTGGACAAGTCAAATCACCTTGGGTCTCAAATGTGTTGTCTAAAAAAAGAATTCCAGTGGCTACGTTATAATATGATTATAAATATGAAAGGAAACAGCATAAGAAATATGTCTGCCCTAGTGTCCAGCTTATTATAAGTACGCAATAAGTGGTAATTTATAGCAGGTAGCCAATAAATGTTAATTTACGCTCTTCTTCCTGTGCTAAATATTTTCTTGCCTTCTAGGGTTGAAAAATATAGCACATTATTGATGAGTTAAAAGTTATTAATAAAGCTATAAACAGAAAAGCACAATTTTATTCCTTTTCTATTTTTTAAATTTAATGCCTAATGTTATAGCTTTGAAATTATGGGCATTTGTTCCAGCAATGAATAGAGCCTCTGTAACTGGCCAAAGGAGATTTTCCATAATTTAAAAATAAATAAAATATGAATTGCCATTGTAGTTTGAATCATTGTTCATTTTTTGGCCAATGGAAGGACCTGAGTCATTTTAGCATGTTGGAATATTACAGCTGGGAATTATCTTAGAGGCAATAATCTTAGGCCATTCATTTTATGGATGAAGAAACTGAGGCCCATAGAGAATAAGTTACAAGATCAAGGTCATGCCACTAGTTTGTGGTAGATTTAAATATTGGTTTCTTAACTCCAAATCATTTTATTATATTGTGTTACTTCTCCTGAGAATAAGATTTCAAAAGATAATACGATGATGTCTCTGACCCATTTGTCCGAAGAAGAAGCCATTCCACTGGAATTTTTAATTTCTTCTTCTTTTTTTTTTTTTTTGGCCAGTCCTGGGCCTTGGACTCAGGGCCTGAGCACTGTCCCTGGCTTCTTCTTGCTCAAGGCTAGCACTCTGCCTCTTGAGCCACAGCGCCGCTTCTGGCCGTTTTCTGTATATGTGGTGCTGGGGAATCGAACCTAGGACCTCGTGTATCCGAGGCAGGCACTCTTGCCACTAGGCTATATCCCCAGCCCTTCTTCTTCTTTTTAGAGTCTCTCTTACCTTGAATGTTAGCCGTAGGAATCTGACAACACAGTACCGCTGTGTGTTTCTTAAGGAAGACTAGAAATGCTACAGAAGCAATGACAATGTGGATTTGTAGACTGAAAGTGATTATAAAGGCAGTTAACAAATTTTTATTCCAGAAAAGTGATTTGTAAAGACTTAAACAGGATCTACATGCCTAGCAAAATGAATACCAATGTGTTTGCAAAGATACCTTGGATACATTGGCTTAGGTATGATACAACATGTTTTCTTTTTTATTCTGGTTGGTCATGGGCTTGAACTCTAGGCCTGGGCCCTATCCCTGACTTCTTCAGCTTTAGGCTAGCACCCTATCACCTTTAGACACAGCACCACTTCCAGGTTTCTGGTGGCTAATAGGAGATAAGAGTCTCATGGACTTTCCTTCCCAGGCTAGCTTTGAACCCGCCATCCTCAGATCTCAGCCTCCTGACTAGTTAGGATTATAGGCATGAGCTACACAAGGCATGAGCTCTCTTTCTCTCTCTCTCTCTCTCTCTCTCTCTCTCTCTCTCTCTCTCTCTCTCTCTCTCTCTCTCTCTCTCTCTCTCTCTCTCTCTCTCCAGTCCTGGGGCTTGAACTCAGGGCCTGAGCACTGTCCCTGGTTTCTTTTTGCTCAAGGCTAGCATTCTACCACTTGAGCCATAGCACCACTTCTGGCTTTTTCTATATATGTGGTGCTGAGGAATCGAACCCAGGGTTTCATGTATGCTAGGAAAGCACTATACCACTAGGCCACATTCCCAGCCCTGTTTCCATCTCTTAAAGAAACAGAGAGACTCTACTATAAGGACTTAAACTCTGTGTCAGGCAAACCCAGCATGGTCTGAGGCTCTCACAGTCCTATGTGCAGCTTAGTGAAAGCATACTTATTAGGGAGACTCAGATGCCCTTATTTGCTTCCAGACCCAGGAAAGGAAAGGGATATGCAGTAGGAATGAGAGTTTGAGATTGTGACATCAAAGCTAACTGCAGCCTGGGGAGAGCACTATGGATGCATCTAGGAAGTTAAGATTAGTTACTAGGCAGCTATGCTCAATGACTGTGAATGCCAAGTTCTCTAAAACCTGTAGACATTAGGACAAGCTGGATCTAAGACACTGGCAGTGGAAAAGTAGTCCAGCCCCTGAAGGGAAACCAGAGAAAGATGGGATGAAAGAAAGAAGGGGATAAAGGAGTAAAACAAATAAGGAAAAGATGGAGGGGAAGAGATAAGAGAGAGTCAAACAGACAGAAAGTGGGGTAGATTAATGGATCTAGGTGTTGTGTGATCAGATACTGTGTGATCAGAGTTTTAGCTACAAATTATTTCTATGTACTTAATCCCTGTCATTTTCCAAGCCTTGGGTTTTAGTACCTGAAAATGGCTTAATAATGCATTCTTATGGATATTAATTTATGCTAAGTTGTCAAGTGTTTATTAGTAGCTCTTGTATACACCTTTGATTTCTAGCTCAATACACAGAATATTGACTCACTCACTCCAAGTTCTATCTGAGAGAAAAAGGAAGAGTCTGCTGACAAGAATATCAACTTCTCCGAACTCTGCATATACAGTGAATTTAGCAGATTAGATAGACATCAGGCATAAAGGTCAGTGATCTTAGTAAGGGTGTAGAGAGCAGCCTATTTAGCACTAAGTAGAATAAATTTGGAGCTGCAGACATGACTGGCAACATGTTTAAATGCTTAACCCCAAAGTTGAAGTCCTATTTGCCTGAGTGGCAATGTCTTTACCTGTTTGTTAGGTGAGGACTATATCCTCCCACATTTGCAATGATCATGATCTTTCTCTATGCTCATGAAGCAGTATGGTATTTGAAACAGAAGCTCCCAGAGCCCGTACTCTTGCTCGTCTCTGCCAGTCTTACCTCAAAGTGCTGTCAGGAGCCCACCTGCCTCCAGTTGGAAATGTGTAATCATGGCACCCAAAACAGGGAAGAGGGAAGCCACCCACTAAGCCCTAATTCAGATTCTTGCAGTGTATGGACTTCTTCAGAAGCCTCATTGCCTGTTACTCCTGAGGTAGCTCTGAGAAGCAGGTGACACGGTTTCAGGTTAGAGATAGGACAGCAGAGGCCTCAGGGAGGTCTGCAGACTTCCTGTGGCAGCAGGAGGATTTAAAGCCAGGTCTGTCCACCTCTAGGGCTGGGCGGCCTTCCATCGCCCTCCCACCTCCAAAGCAGGAAAAGCAAAGTAGTCAGGCAGCGGCAGCTAGAGTGCTTCCTTTCTGCTAGGCCCATGCATACCCCAGCAAGCATGACTTTAGAGAGCATCTCTCTGAGGGCCCCCATTGCCCGGCCCCAGAACTTTTTTTTTGTCATCATTTTCTAGGAATAAACTCAGCCTTGGCACAGGTGGCAGTGCTATTTGGCAGAGAACAGAGAGTGACTGATTTCCAACGTGGCTGTTTTAATGGCCTGTTTCTAATTGCACAGCCCTTGTGCTGATGAAGCATTTGTTATGGGCTTGCTGCCAAAGGGAGATCCCAGGTGTCATCCTGGGTACCCTTGATGGAAATTCTCAAAGTGACAGTGTTGCTCAAAAACCACCTTACATACAAGGGTGCCATGGGCTTTGGTGTGTGGGGCCCAACCTGCTTTCTATTATGCTGCTGCTACCCAGGTGCCACTGTGGCCTTGGGCAAGTGATTCAAACATCCTTAGCCTCAATTTCTTGATCTATGACTAGGAGATAAATAATAGATGCACATACTCAGGTGTGTCTTGAAGATGCAGAGTCTGGCCATACAAAGCTTCGTGCAGAGGTTAGCATGTAGCAGATTCAAGCTTACTACTGCTTACTGTGCATCAACAATCCTATCTTAAGCTTGAGTAGGGCAGGCACTTCATCTGCTTCGTTCATTGTCGTCTTCTCCTTTCTTAAACCTAGCAAATAGTTTTGGACGCATAGAGAATGGAGTAATATTTTACTGATGGTATCGACAGAATATGGTGGCTGCTTGACTAATGACAGTCAAAATCACAAGAATGAGTGAGGGGATTTAATTTGAACCAGTGGAAGTGGAGGTGGTGTGGGTTAAGTAGGGAAGTCAAGAAGAGAGGCAGACCTAGTGGTAGATTTGGGGAACAACTTGAAATTGGTTTTGAAAATGGCAAGTTTGCGATGCATATGGGATGTCATGGAGAACTTGAGCAACAGATACAAGAGAGGTGTATATGGACTTCACTGGGGAGGATCAGCTGAGACCTGCAGACTTAGCTCTTGATAGGTTATCCCCTATCACTTAAAGATACCTTGGATGTGAGCGATACGACACATTGACCCAGCTTGACTAGGGATCCGTCAACTACAGCCAGAATATGGCACTGCCTGTTATTGCAAATTATATTTTATTGAATAAGTTATGTTTATTAATTTGCATTTGCTTTATGGCTATTTCCACACTACTAGGTCAGTGGAGTTGTTTCAGAAACAAATGGGCAAAGTTTTGAAATAATTTGGCTCTTGACAGAAAAACAAACGGAAGACACCTATGCTAATGCACAAAATGTAAGCAGTAAATAGCTATATTAGCTCATTAAATAAGATCAAAGATCAGGTTGGTTCCTGGGTTAAAGAACAGGTACCTGTAGGGCTGGGATGTAGCTCAGTGGCAAAGCACTTGCCTAGCAAGTGCAATGTCCTGGGTTTGATCCCCAGTACCAAAAAGAAAAGACAAAAAAATACAGTTAAAAAAAAACCTCAACCAAGAACAGGTACCTGTAAACTGGATTTCTCACCTCAGCCTCACCATCTTCAGTGTACGTCTAGTCCCCTAGACACCTGTTTTCCTGTGTGGCTGCAAAATGGAAGATCCCTGCATGAAATCTAGAAATGGCACATGGCGATGCAGAAGAAAGGCCAGGTCTTCTTCTGTATCCTTCAAACAGAAACTTCACAGCTTCCCTCTGTGTGTCCCTTGATCCAAGCTTGAGTCCTGAGTCTCCCATGCCTTTACAAGGGAAATGGAATTAATAGATGGGATTAAATTTGTAGGTTTCAATATGTCCACGAATTAGAATGATCTCTGTTTTGGATACACTATTTGATGTGGTTGCATAACAAAAAGGCTAAGAAGGCTAAGTAGTTCAATAGTTTTCTTCCTTCCATCATTGAGCATCAACAAATGAAAATCTTAAAACATCTAGATATAAGCTAGAAACTAGTGGCTCAAGCCCATAATTCTAGTTAGTCTAAAGGCTGAAATATAAGGATCAGGATTCAAATCAGCATGGGCAGAAAAGTTCTTGAGGCTCTTACTTCTAATTATCCAATGAAAAGCTAGAAATAGAAGTGTGACTAAAGTGGGAGAGTGAAACCTTGAGTAAAAAAGCCAAGCAAGAGTGCAAGGCCCTGAGTACACACACTGGTATGTGAGTTCATGTGTATGTGCACATGCACACATACACACACAGAGACACACACACAAAAGAAATCTAGATATGAGTAAAAACAGTTTTAAATCTATGAAAAGGAAAACATAGAATGACCACTTAGATTTTAGAAGAGAATCTTCAAGATGCCTGGATATTGGATTGTGTATTTGTGAGTACATGTGTGTAGGTAATGGGGCTTGAATTTAGAGACTCAGATTTTTGCTCATTATTCATCATGCTTAAAATATTCCACTACTGAGCCATTCCTCTAGTGAGGCATCTTTATTGGTTAATTGTTTAGGCTAATTTTGAACCTTAATCCTCCAGGTTTCAGAAACCTGTAGCTAGCACACTAAGAGTGAGCCACTGATGCCAGATTGGATTTTTTTAAAAGCATCAAGATTTTTTAAAGTTGTTCCTGGGGGAATGAACTCACAGTCCGGGCACTGTTTCTGGGCTTTTGTTTTAAATGCACTCTCCCACTTGAGCCACAGGTCCACTTCTGGCTTTTTGATGGTTAACCGGAGATAAGAGTCCCGTGGACATTTTTGCCTGGGCTGGCTTTGAACCAAGATTCTCAGATCTTAGGCATCTGAGAGGGTAGGATTACAGGCATGAGCCACTGGCATCTGACATCTAGGTGATTTTAAGGCACGGCTGAATTGTACTAACTACTGAATTTGTAAGTCACTTTGGGGAGACCTAGACACTGGCAACACAAATAAGATGAACACAAAAGGCACAGAAGCCACGGAGGATGGTCCCTGCTCCCCACATGCTTGTTGGGGGCGTGTCTCAGCAACTGTTTGGATTAGACTAGATGTTTACCTAGTTAAGGCCAAAGTCAATATAATCAGATATGTGAATTGTGACCAAGAAGCAAAGCTAGGTTCTGGACAGAGCCAAGAAACAGAATTAAGTATCAGATCAGAGGTGCAGAATTGCTAGAGGAAATAGGACAATGAGCCAAGTATGAGGAGAGGTGAGAAGGTGACAGGTCAAAGGGGAGGTAAAGGAGGGAGGGGACAGAGGCCAGATGCCATGCATAGATTTTTATGAAGGGGAAGACAATTATTCTGCAGGGCTGGAGGACCACATGTACTGGAGTAGCCAAGGCATATGCTGTATCTCAAGCCCATGGGCTCCATTTGGCACTGATCAGGCTGGCAGAGCTACAGCCAAGCCTACAAACAGTGCATCTACCTCCTTTTGCCTCTTGTTTGATTCTGACTTTCCTGTTAGAGATGCAAAAAGTGCCTGAAGTTTTGCTGATTAAAAAGCATCAAAATCACAATTGGGCTCGGTTTTGTATATGCCCTTGGCCAATGCTTCAAAGATTCTCAGATTATTCTCATGACCAGTATTTCCCTGTTTCTGTCCCTCCTTTCTCCTTCTTTACTTTTTTTTTGTCTTGAGAGCTAAGCCTTTCCTTGTCAGCCCCCTGTCAGACAAGTCTGACTCTATTGTAATCTATCTAACCATTTATTCCACCATTTAATCATCCAATAGTCATTATGGAAACACCCACCATGCTTTACCCTGGGGACCTTGTGATAAAAGGCCTTTAAATCCACTGCCAACAGACTTACAAGAGATGGCAGAGGTAGATATAGGTATGTAAAGAAGACTTCCTCTTTATGGGGGCAAGATAAGCTTTCAGTATAATCTTTCAGTTCTGAAACTAGTCATTGTTGCAGGGGTGGGGTGGAAGAACTAAGGCCCAATGTCCACATCTCTACTTTCCATTTTTGTTTGGACTAAAACAAGCCATCCCAAACCATGAAATCTGTTTCCTGAGCTGCCCCAAATGCCCAGAAAGTGGTGTTTAGAATGAATCTCAGGGATCTCTAGAGGCTTAGAAGAAAAATTTTACTAGATGATATAACCTCATATAAGAACATGTGTTTTTTGAAGTGTTTTGTTATTCTTCCCCTCTTTGGGTAGACTCAAATGTACAATAACCTTCAAGAATCTATTTCTGAAGGTCAAACTCTTTTGTCACCTCACTTGATAAGGTAGAAATAATATAAGCCTTGAGTTAGACAAACAGATACAGGCTTCACATTAAGTTCTCCAAATTCATTACTGTGGGTTCCTCAGCAAGTCATTTCCCTTCTCTGAGCACAGCATCACCTATGTGCATGCATGTTACAAGGGCGAAGGGACTAACATTTTTAGTGTTTGTTAAGCGTGGAGTTTGGGTACATTATGAGCATGTTGAAAGGATAGCTATTAATATTATTAACTGTCATTTGCCAGTGGTGTGCTGATAAAGTTTTACACTATAATCATTTCAGAAGAAATATAATCATCCCTATGAATCACCTTCTATATTATGAAAATCTGAACTGTGATTTATGAAATAATGTTTGAATCATATACTTTGGGTCAGCTGACACCAGGCATCTGGGCCTAAATCCAAGTGGAAACTTTGACCCCATTGGTGGGGAATTCCCATTGAAAATTCTGTTATAATCTGCCAAACAAAACTTGCCATCATTTTTCAGTTGAAATACTAATAGTGTGTCTATATAAGACGCATTTTATTGTGGGATCTTCTATTTTAAATACCCAGAACTTGATACTTGAAAGATGGAGGAAGAGTCAAGAGGAGGGAGTGTCTGAATGAAGAGAAGAAAGGAGTAAAATGTAGTCATAATATTCAATGCATATCCTCTGAAATTTAGAAAATTGGGGGGATGGATTGGTATGAGAGATGTGAGGGAGAATGATAAAAGGAATGACATCTATAAAGATGTATTGTATTCATATTTTGTTGAATGGTGACTCCTTTGTACAATTACTTAAAAATAATAAAAATGCAATTAACATGTAAAATTTTAATATAAAAAGAAAAATGAAACTGGAAGGAGGGAAAGAAGGAAGGAAGAAAGGAAGAAGAGAGTGAGGATAGAAGGAAGGAAGAAAGGAAGGAAGGAAGGAAGGAGAGAGGGAAAGAGTTGGAAAGGAAGGGAATGATAGAGGAAGGAAGGTGGGATGTAAGGAGGGAGGCACAAAGGAATGGAGTGAGGAAAGAAGGGAAGGAAGAAAAGAAGGAAGGATAAAGGAAGAAGGAAAACAAAAGAAGGAAAGGAGGGAAGGAGGAAAGGAGGAATAGAGAGATAGAGGGAGGAAGGGAGAAAGGAAGAGGAAGGGAGGAAAAGAAAGGCAGGGAAACAAATGCAATGCACTATCATCTGTTTCTGTGGTGTGAAGACTCCTACCAATGTTGTTTCCAAGATATACATCCTGGAATGAATGGTTGGAGAGTGAGATAGAGCACTTCTGGTACAAGCCTGCTCCACCATACTACTGATAGTTTGATTGACTGTTCTCACCATGTAATGCTGTCTGTCCTTGAACCTAAGATACTACTTCCTCAGTCTCCCCAGTGCATTATAGACATTATAGGATTATAGACATATACAACCACACCTAGCACAATGTTACTCTAATCAAGTGGAGGCAATGGGAGCAAAGCAACAAGAGTAGCAGCCCCGTGTTGGAAACGACCATCCAGATATTGTGGAGAGAAATCTCAGGCCTCTTGTACCTGATATTACTGCCCAGCTGATAATCTCTTATAACTTAATTAAGGAATTATTACCTGTATGCAGGGTTGTTACTACTACAGAAGAAGCCTCAGAAAACCTGCAGTGTCTCTGTGAATTATGTACTTCAGGCTAGCATTCTGCAGGTGCTGGGAGAGCTTGAGTCTCCTTTCCAGCTTCCCAACATGCCTTGGCAAGGACTTTGTTTTTTTTTTTGGCCAGTCCTGGGTCTTGGACTCAGGGCCTGAGCACTGTCCCTGGCTTCTTTTTGCTCAAGGCTAGCACTCTGCCACTTGAGCCACAGCGCCACTTCTGGCCATTTTTTTCTGTATATGTGGTGCTGGGGAATTGAACCCAGGGCCTCATGTATACGAGGCAAGCACTCTTGCCGCTAGGCTATATCCCCAGCCCGGCAAGGACTTTCTTATGTCTACCTCTCTAGGTGCCCAATTGCTTTTCTAAGAAAACGAAGAATAATAAACCTACCGTAGGAGATCACATGGGAGGTTTTTTTTGTCCATTTATTATGTGATCTTCATAATATGGTTCCGTTATCTCCATATTAGAGTAAAAGAAGTGTAATCTCTATTAGCCAACATAATTTAGTAAAAGGTATTGTGGCAAATATTCCTGGAATTTCAGTGAGTGAGTATGACAAAGTTATTTCTCATATATCTTTTCAGTGTGGTCTTGGAGCTTCTCTCCCTGGGTGCTTCTCAGGTGTATGAGTGGTCAGAATCTAGTGTCATGATCCAATTTGTAAAGAAAGTAGAGAAATTTAGAAGTTTTTGTGAACTAAGAATGAGAATCATGAATTTCAAGTCTTCTAGGCCTGATCTTCAAATTCTTTTCTCCTACCAGCAAAAGTCTTTCCTCTAGCTCTTTGGTACATGACTCAGTCAACCCGGGCTTCTATAACAGAATATTGCAGACTGCAGGAGTTTGATAATAGACATCCATTTCCTTTCCCTACTTCCTTTTCTGGGAGCTGGAGAGTTCAAGCTAACATATTGGCAGATCTGGTGTTTGGGTACTTTATTTTTCTTTTTTGTATATGGATAAGCTGCCTTCTCTGTATTTCCACACATGGAAGAGGATGTAGAGCAAAAGCAAGTTTTCTTATCTTTCCTTATAAGGGTATTAGTTTCATGGTGAGGGTTCTACCTTTATAGCTTGTTCACCTCCAAAAGTCTCCACATCTGGATTCCATCACATTTGTGGGATTAGGATTTCAATAGACAAATTTTGTCAGAGACAAATTCAGTCGTTAAGGTGTCCCAGGGAAGGGTTCCCAGTGAAGGATTCTGAGAAGGTTGGAAGATGATACAGATATAAGAAGGAAGCCATCTGAGTCCCAAGTCGTTTCATGGAGTATAGTCTCAAGACCCATTTCAGATAGAAAGCAACTATGGTAGGTTTAGACTCAGGTGTGTGTGTGTGTGTGTGAGTGTGAGTGTGTTTGTGTATGTATGTTTCCATCACAAGGGTCTGTATTGTCAGAAATTTTTACCTTTGACTAGCAAGTCTTTCTAACACTGGAACGCAAGCTCCCTGGGGGTAGAAACTATCTATGATATGCTTTTGTGTCCTGCAGTCTCAGACAAGGCTTAGGGGACTCTGCTGGCTGTGTCAACAAGCTGTCACCTATTTGCTAAAAATATGTATGCATGCTCAATACACGTTCAATTTTAGGAAAAATATAAAAATGGAAATTCCGCCACCTCCTGACAATTAAGAGGGAAGGGAATTACCCGAAAATGTTTCACACTAGGGGGAAATAGTTTTCATTTTCTCACATAGGCATTAATTGGTTGATATTGGTTGCCTGGAAAGCCATATTGAGAAAGATTTTGCGGTTTCCCCTTTACAGGGAATGTGGGATAAGGGAGTAAGCACTTGATGGATTAGAAATGTCTGTGACAGGCGAGAGGAGATGGGTGGAGTGATTGCACGTGTTGCATTTTTTTTTTTTTTTGTGGGCCCTGCAGGGCTAGTAGAAGATGAAACACTAGTAAATGTTAGTTGAGTCAATGGAATTTAAACAGCCATTGTACCTTTCTCAAATTTTAAGCATATAATTGAAGTAGAATATAAAGAAATTGAAATGGAATATGGGGAAATTAACATGGAAATCATATTGCAGGCACTCAACTAAAGTATGAAATGCAACTTGTTTTTTTTTTTTTCTTTTTTACTTTTTTTGGTGGATAAACATTCTTCTTTTGCAACAAGGGAGTAAAACTGACAAGTGTTCAAATTACACTTTCATGTGTGTTCTCTTCTAAGCATGTGTTGTCCTTTGAAGAAGGGTCAGCAGTGTTTGTAGCAAAAACCCTATAACTGCTCTGAGAATTCTTGGTATTTTCTCAGATAAGTATATTTTTTTTTCTGAAAGAAAGCAAAATACCACACTCCTCTGTGTAATAAAATACAGATGCTTTTCAGTCAAGCATGTGGCCTTTGAGCCTTGAGGTTTTCATTTCTAAGGTGGGAGTAATCCTATGTACATTTTGCTTGTTGTTATGATGGTTCGAGGAGGGAATGGATGGTGCCTATGAACAATTCAGAATTGTTTACCCATTCTAACTCACAGCAATTAGCAGAATGTTTTGCTGTGCACACATGCTAGTCAGCCTCAGTTTGAATCTTAGGTCTTCTATTGACCAGCTATTTGAGTAAGGGCAATTTACTTCACTTTTGTATGTGTTATTTTATCTGGAAAATGGAGAAAATGATAAACATAAACAACCTCATAACATTGTGTTAGAAGCTGAAAGAATTAATGAAGAGCAGTTACCCCAATGTGGTCACCGCTTAGCAGGTCCTAGTGATCACCATTACTGAACATAAGGGACTACAGTTCAATTCACCAAGATCTGAAGTTCTTGGAAATGTCCTGTACTATGTCGATGCTATCTATGTGGTATCACAGGTGAGAAGAACACATTGTTACCCATCACAATTTTTATATCACAGTATCAGGCAATAGAGAACAGGTACACACACACACACACACACACACACACACACACACACACACACCCATACACACTTAAGAAATGTCCAAATTTTTCCTTGGAAAAAAGCCTTTTCTTACAAGAATGGATATTATGAGAAGATTGTCACATGATCTCATTTTACTTTCTTAACCCTATAACCCTCAAAAATCCACATAGTCTACAAAATAAACAGAATGAGTTCTAGTGAGATGGGATTCCTAGCAAACTATCCCTACAAAATGCCCTTAATTGTACATTCCTCTGACAGCACATTGTCACTAGCTAACATGAGATTAGAATGTTGTTCATTGTTTACTGAGCTCTCTTTTATTGACACACATTAATTTGTACATAGTGAAGGGTTTCATCATGACATTTACATGCATAAATATATATATGTAATGTATGTGTGTATACACACACAGTGCACTTTGATGACAGCTGGACCCATTTGACAGATTCTACAGCCAACAGATTTTGAGAAGTACCAATTTCATGGCTACTGTGAGGCGATAGTGTATAATGGAAAGAGGATAAAAATTTAAGTTACCAGGGTTCTAGGAAAGATTGGTTTGCTTTTCTGTGAAGGAAAGGTCAATACTTACATACCTCTCAAGGCTGTTCTGGAGTTGAACTAAGAGCATCTGTGTATGCAGCTATGTGGCTAGGGGTGTGTGTGTGTGTGTGTGTGTGTGTGTGTGTGTGTGTGTGTGTGTGCACAGTTTATGAATAGATATGAACATGGTATCATTGATGGTCCACTAATGCCCATTATATAATTGGTAGACAGTGCTTAACCCAGGCCAGCCTTATGGTGATGGATTTGTTATTTCAGAACAATGTGAATCATTACTTCAACATTGCTATTAGAAACTAAGGTGCTTAGAGTTATGGGAAAATTGTTGATTGGCTTGAAGTGATCTTCTGATCTCTCATGACATATTGGAACTTAGATATACTCAAAGGGTGGGAATGATGATTTAAGATGCATTGATACGTCTCAGATTAGCAAAATGCTAAGCATTTCTCTGTCATCTTTTGGTTAAAGATTCAAATGGTTTTCTTTGACATTTTAAAATGAAAAGTGTTTTGTGTGAAGTGTTTTTGCAGAAGTTACACAATCTAATTTCACACTCCTTTTCTACCTTTAGCATTTTCTACCTCCATTTACACCGGAACCACTATGAGTTCCCTGAACTTAATCCATACTTTCCAGACTCTGTCCGCTTGTTCAGGCTCTTCTCTGTCACATCAATGTCCCTTTAGTACTTGATCTCTGTATTCTTTAAACCCTTAGCCACTTTGAGCCCTACATCAACTACTTCCTCTTCTAGAGTTCCCTTCCCAACTCTTCCTCACTAGTTACTTTTCTTTCATTCTTTTCCCTAAGTTTCCACAATTGTCTATATACTTCACTACTTTTTTAGCCAATATTTACCACACAATTCAAATATCCTACACACTTGTAATTTGGGGCTAGAACGCATTCTGAAATCCCAACTCCATTATCTTCTGTCCATGTGATCTTGGAGTTACTCAAAGTTTACAAGTTTCGAATTTGTTATCTACATATGGAAGTAAACTTCATCTCTCAGGACCAAAGGGTTCCTGCATCTACTACACAATGTCATACTCACAGGGGGTACGCAACACCTTATGATTCTCTTTCTTTAATGTCCTTTGGAGTGGGATGCTGGTATGTGACAAGCCTAACACTCATGTCCAACACTGACCATGTAGTAGATTCAATATCTACCATGCAAGCATTATAAGGTATTAGAGTTTACTCGATTATATTCGATGTATTCACTTGTAATACATGTTGTATATTACAGTTATTATGATATATTCAATTATATTAATTTTAAACTTACAATAAATTAATAAATGGGTGGACAGATATATGAAAGAACAGAGTATGTTCCTATAAAGGTACATAAAATTGATTTGAATTTTGTTTCATTTCCTTATAGTTAATATTTTACTATTCTCTTTCTGTATGGATACATACACACACATATTGGGGTTTGAACTCAGAGCTTCATTTTCTCACTTGGCATATTTGTTCAATTAGCTCTCTACCACATGAGTCACTCCTACATTTTACCTTTTTTCTGGTTAGTTGGAGATAAGAATCTCAGGGATTTTTTTATTATTTTATTTTTTATTTTTTTTTTGCCAAGGCTGGCTTTGGATAGATATCCTCAGAACTCATCTTCTGAGTAGCCAGGATTAAAGGCATGAGCCACTAGCTATACCCTCTAGTCTGCTTTTTTTTCCTTTGAATTCATCATAGGTGGTAAATGTCTCTCAGATCCTTAGGGAGGAAAGGGTATACTACTCATCTTTGTTGCTTTTAGCACTCTTTCAGCTCTGTCTTTTCCTTTGGATGATTCTGTAAAGAGGCTATTTGTCCTGAGTAAAGACATTGGCAAGGGATGCTAATGACTGGTAATCTGAAAGGCTGTTGCCAATAGGTCTGCCATGACTTCCACCTCTGACTCCTGCTTGCCTTACCCACTGATGGGAAGCAACAGCAAAGATGCAGCTGAGAATGTGCTTTACTCCAACAAATCCTGTTGTCTATTGCACTGAATTCGTCTGCATCTGTGGCTGTGAAGACAGCACAAAGATTAATAAAGTACATGTTGAAGCTTGAAAGAATAATTAGTGGGATGTTGTATGTTTTGGCTGCAAAGCCATCTCCACATTTAGCATAAAGAAAAACCCTTACTTCTAATCCTTCTGAGGATGAAGGATTGGCTCAAATGAAATTGGTTTTCTTTGTACCTATTGAGGGCTCTTTTTTAATGTTATCACTTTTAAAAATTAGTATTTTCCAAATTTCAAGTAAGCTTGTAATCAGCCTCTGTGGGATCTGTATTGTTTCTGGGTTTGCCAGTCACTAGATTAGCTCTCACTGGGGCCCTGATAAAAGGAAGTGCCTGGATTTTGAGCTGCATACTCATCTTTCACGGGCGGGGCGGGGGGGGGGGGGAGAGGGGGGGATGGGAGACACATTTCATCACTCTCAGGGCTATGGTCTTGGCTGCTAGCATCCCACCTCGCTTAGATACAGTGTGAGTTATTGGTGTACATAATAAACTAACATCTGTACAGTGCATCGCAGAATGGGTGTCAGGGAAGCTGGAAGACAAAGCAGAATGGCATCATTAGGGCCAGATTTAAGATGCCAATTTGTGTAGCATATTTGCATAACAATGTACAAGAGCAACTATTCACAGCTCCCTTTCAGAATTCACATGTTTCACTTTCAGGAGAATGTTCCCCAGGGAGGTAGGGCAGGATGAGGTGCTGGCAAAAGGAGGGGGGCACCCCTCAAAGCATCCGCCAGGAGGCTCAGAATTCACTGGGGAAAGAGTCCCTTGAAACTGGGCTCTGGGACCTGCTTTGTACCAGCTTCTTCTCAGTCAACAATCATCACTTCACATGGTAAAGTCAAGAAAAGTTTTGACACTTAGGCCTGCTTTGGCTACTTTCTAACCTCTAGTTCTATGTTACAGTGATCCACAGCCTTTATGAACTTAAATTTCCTCATGTATGTAGTGCAGATATTAATAATTCTTACATGAGTTAGCAGTTACCGAGTATCGACTATATGAGAGGCAAGATGCAAAGCATATTTAATTCTCCCCCAATTCTACTGAGACTGATGGATGAGTCTGTTCCTCTCTGTTTTTAATTGTGTGATGAAACTGAGGCACAAATAATTAACTTTGAAAGAATTTCTAGTTATTCAACCTGTGACTGACAAATGTGGGATATTTCAGTGTTTTTTTTATTCACTTGACAATATATGTTAAATCAGTACACATTGATTGACCACCTGTGGATGCCCAGCCCCCATGGTAGGTTGGGGTATGGTCCCTACCTTCATTGAGCCCCAGAGGGTTAAATGAAAAAAGAGATGTCAAAAACTCTGACATTGATAGCTGGGGTACAACCACAGGAAGGAATACGAGAGAAACAACAAAAAAGGTACGGTTTCACATGGCATGTTGAAAATAATTACAAGGATATAACACTTGTTTCCATAACATGGAGTTCATTTCACTTAGCATCATCTTATGTGTTCATAAGCACATAGATATTGGGATATTGTGATCTTCTGCTATGACTAGCCTAAACATGTACTTCAGCTATCACTGTTTCTCATCTGAGTACCCTGGATACTCTACATACAGGTATTAGAACTAGGCAAGGGAGAGGGAATATCAATATCGAGAAACAAAGAATAAAAAGACAAATAATACCAAAAGCAATACTTACAAAACCATTTGGTGTAAATCAGCTGTACAACTCATGGTAGGGGAGGCAAAAAGTGGGAGAAAGGAGGTGGGGGGGAAATGAGGGAGAAGGTAACAAGTTGAACAAAAAATGTACTTACAACCTTACATATGAAACTGTAACCCCTCTGTACTTCACTTTGACAATAAAGGGGGAAAAAAAAACTCTAACATGTTGGTTCCTTGTTCCCTGTTGCTGACCTGCCACCACTGTGTTATGTGAAGAGAGTACATACAGGCCAACTATGCAGACCTGGCTTTCACATCTGTCTGTTACCTGTTCACTATGTGTGTTTGGGCAAGTCTTTTAACTTCTCTGAGCCAATTAGTTTTCTCTTAGAATAGTAACAGTAATTAAACCTGCCTCAGGGAGTTACTAGGAGAATTGAGTGACATCATTTTGGATGAAGTCAATTTCCAAACAATGGTATAGCTGTTATTATTACTATTATTATTATTAAGCCAATATACTTGGAGCACAGTTGAGCCCCTGTGACCTAAAGACTTATTACTATGTATGTCTTATTCAGTATTCTTATCTGGCCTTGAAGCTTAGGATATTGATTTCTTTTTTCTCTTCATTTTCTCTTTCTTCTTTGTGTGTATACAGAACTGGATTTTGAACTAAGTACTTCATACTGTCCCTAAGCTTTATTCCTCAGGTCTAGGAATCTACCACTTGAGCCACTCCTCTACTTCTGGCATTTACTAGTTAACTGGAGATAAAAAGAATCTTGGATTTATCTGCTTTGGATGGCTCTAAATTTTTATCCTCACATTTC
Source organism: Perognathus longimembris pacificus (assembly GCF_023159225.1). Classification (NCBI taxonomy): domain Eukaryota; kingdom Metazoa; phylum Chordata; class Mammalia; order Rodentia; family Heteromyidae; genus Perognathus; species Perognathus longimembris. Next base: position 39,389,255 of record NC_063167.1, on the reverse strand, counting down.
AAACTCTTGAGTAGATAGAATAACAGGTGTGAGCCATCACATCAGTGTTAGGCCTCTCTCTCTCTCTCTCTCTCTCTCTGTCTCTCTCTCTCTCTCTATATATATATATCTTTCCCTCTCCTTCCTTCCTTCCTTCCTTCCTTCCTTCCTTCCTTCCTTCCTTCCTTCCTTTCCTTCCTTCTTTCTTTCTTCCTTCCTTCCTTCCTTCCTTCCTTCCTTCTTTCTTTCTTTCTTTCTTTCTTTCTTTCTTTCTTTCTTTCTTTCTTTCTTTCTTTCTTTCTTTCTTTCTTTCTTTCTTTCCTTCTTTCCTTTCTCTCTCTATCTTTCTCTGTCTCTGTCTCTCTCTTTCTTTCATTTCTTTACCAAGTCCAAGCATCCAGAGCTCCTCCTGTCCACAAATAGCTAAATTATGTCTAGACCAAAGACCCCCCAACAGGATATAGCATATACCCCGTTTCTTCTTTTGAAAGATTTAGTTGTAGCTGAATTGTAGGCTCCCCTGGCCACATACTCAGGCAGCTTTCAGTACTGCTAAGAAATTAGCCGCATGTAAGCAGAATGACAATGATGCCCTCTGTCCTCAGACTCTGCCTCTCTACCCCTATCTAGAATTCTGGTCTTGGTATTTAGGCATACTTTCCTCATCTGTATTTCTTCCTCTCACCCTCAGACTTTCCAAAGCTGTAGCATTCTTAGTAGATTAAAAGGATATGGGCAGGAAGAATCAAATTGAGGTGATGAAAATATTCTAAAAATTGGGTTGGGAATGTGGCTCAATGGTAGAGTGCTTGCGCAGCATGCATAAAGCCCTGGATTCAATTCCTCAGAACCACATAAACAGAAAAGGCCAAAGGTAGAGCTGTGGCTCAAAATGGTAGAGTGCTAACCTTGAACAAAAAGCTCATGGACAGAGCCCAGGCCCTGAGTTCAAGCCCCAGGACTGCCCCCACTCCCAAAAGGAAAATAATCTAAAATGATTTGTAGTGTCAGAACTAGGGGAAATGGCTAAAACCCATCAAGTTGAGGAGCTAAAATGAATAAATTCTATGGTATACAAAATAGAGAACAATGAAGTTGTAAACAAAAATAGAGGAATGAGGTTAGGAACAGGCTGGCTTAGTCTAGTCAGATAGAAGAAAAAAATCTGATTTTTCTCATCTGGGAAACAAAGGAAATTTCTTTTTTTTTATTTTAATTTTTATTGTAATGGTGATGTACAGAGGGGTTACAATTACATATGTACGGTAGTGAATATGTTTCTTGTCAAACTTGTTACCTCCTCCCTCATTTTTCCCCACACTCCTTCCTCTCAAATTCCCTCCTCCCTGCGTTATACAGTTGGTTTAGAACATCTTGTTTTGTAAGTATTGTGGTTACATTGGTTCCCCTTTTACCCTTTGTCTCACCAGTTCGGTGTTCCCCTTTGTAGCAGATAGTGTGTAAGTGGCTGAGAAAACTGCGATAGAAACTGTGTTAGTTAAAAAAAATATATTACAACACAGAGTGAGGGTGGGTGGAAACGACTATGATTGTGTTCTTTTTTATATGAAATTATCTTTAAGTAGTTGTACAGCAGAGTTGCCTTTTAACAAAGCAGTTTATGAATATAATATAATCAGTGTCACCCCTTTCAACATTCTTACCCATCTTTCTCATACTCACCTTTTCCCTCAGTCTTCTTTGTAGGATATACATCGAATTCTTGATAGCATTCTATCTCCCTTCTCCTCATTTCTCTACCCCTTTTCCCTTGACCATATCCCATCCCATTCAGGTACCAAGTTCCTGATTTTTATTTTGTTGAACTTTGACTTTGCCTTTCTAAGCAATTACATTATTTGAATTCCCCTTGAATATACCCTAGTTCAGTTATTATATTTGTACACACTAGAATAGCACCCAATGTGTTTATTTATAAGTTTATAAGCTAGATCTAGCTTTCACATATAAAACATGCATCCTTTGTCTCTCTGGGCCTAACTTATTTCACTTAACATAATTTTTTCCTGATCTTTCCATTTCTTTACAAATGATACAATATTATTCTATCTAATAGATCAATAAAATTACAGTGTATACAAACACCATGTTTTCTTGATCCATTCATACATTGAGGGGCATCTGGGCTGATTCTATACCTTGGCCATGGTGAATAGTACTTCAAAGAACATGGTTGTGCTGGTGGCTTTATTGTATCCTGGTTTCTAATCTATTGGATAAATGTCAACGTGTAGAATAGACAGCCTACTGAATTAGAGAAGATCCCTTGGCAGCTACATATAAGAAAATGACTAGTAACCAGAATATACAGAAAACATATGTCTTGCTCTCTTTTTGGAGGCTGGCTTTAGGTACTGGGGCTTGAACTCAAGGCTTCAAGCTCTCACTTGGATTTTTACTCAGTTTAGCTCTCTACTGCTTGAGCCACACCTCCTGTTCTGGGTCTATTCTGGCTAATTGGTGATAAGAATCTCTCAGACTTTGTCGGTTCTATCTAGCTTTGAAGTTCTATTTTTTTTAAACTTATCCCATTTTGTTGCTAGGATGACAGGTATGAGCCACCAGCACCCAGATGAAAGAGGCTTTAAGAACATCTTTCTGTGGCGAGCTTTGAACCTCCATCATCTTTTTCTTCACACACACTCTGAAATGACAGTGAGAAGCAAGATTGGCGGGCATGTTTAGAAGTGTCAAGAACTTGTTTTAGGATCATCGCATTCAAATCTCACAACAACAACACATGCAGGAGTACTTTGACAGAAGAAGAAACTGAGGCTCAGTTGCTAAGCAGTGATACCTGGATAGCAAGAGCTGCCTAAAAGTACTCTAATCACATCAGTTGTCTTCCCTTCTGCATTTTCCCAAAGACACTCTGCCGTATTAATGAGATGTCCTGTTGAGAAACTATGAAGCCCCTTGCTTCCTTCCCTGAGCTCCATAGGACCAGCTTATTCTTTAGCTGGCCCATGGACTAAGGAAGGGGATTTTCAGATAAGCCAAGTGTTGCTAATGACAGTTGGTTCAGTTGTCCCTATCTCTGGCTGACTTGGGAATCAGAATTGGTGTGGTCACAAAATAATTGTGACCTTGGCCAGGACACTCAGGCTCAATTTCTGCAATGTGAAAATATATGCATATTTATATAATACGTCATATCCATATTGCAGTGCACATTATTACTAACCAGTGACTGTGAAAAATAAATTTAAGTAAGAGAGCCTTTCAGAAAACTATGAATCATTCTACATTGAAGTGTCATTTCTGGTTACCTCTGCCCATGTCCTCCATCTCCAGGGTTCCTATTTCTTACTGTGGGCCCCCTGCTTTGACAGGAATCTGTTATCTCACAACCTCAAAAGTAGAACTCCAGATAGCATAGGATGGGACCTGGAATAAATTAGACAGATTTCTCTCATATTCTGATCAGCCACTTCTAACTTTTGGCAGCAAGAGGTTGAGGATGGCAGAGGTTGACCTGAAATTAAAATGGATTCTGGACTTTATGGTAGGAAGAGCAAGCCTGGACAAAGGCTATGAGGAGTGGCCCTGTCAGTTTCTCCTTTCTAGTTGTAAACTGGAAAGGCAACAGGTACTCAGAGCAGTCATCTGACAGTGATGGCCAGCAACATTTCCCACATGGCCACCGTGCCTGCGAAGCGTCCACAGATGCCAGTCAAAAAGCAATGATCCAGTGGACTTTTAATATCAGCTGAAGACATTGACATGAAGCCAGCCAGGGTGTAGGAGAGGTAGATCGCATACCAAAGTCAGCACACAAAGAGCAAAGCAGGACTGACCCAGGCGGGTGGAATCTGGGTAATGAAAGGGTGCCTAACAACGGGGTTAATGAAAATCTCATTGTTTGAACTCCTATGTGACAGGAAAGTAGGAAATCGCTTTAAAAAAAAAAAAGAAAAAGGAAAAAGACATCCTTGAGCCTTTGGATAAATGAAGAATTATCTGGTAAAATGAAATATTTCCCTCTTACAATGCAAGTTTTAAATAGTGTCAATTGGATTTCCATAAAATTGAGGACCATCTATTTAAAAACATGTCAGGAAAGAGAACTCATCAGAAACAGGCTTGTTCTTTGAAGTTTCTTTTGTCTGGGAAGTAGAGTGGTACACAATGTCTCTCACTGGTGTGAAGAAGAAAGGGGCCATTCTGAGTTCCTATGATGCTACCGCCACTGGAACAGCCACTGTCACTTGTGTGGTTTTATCAAATCCTTACCAATTATCTAGTGGCAGAGGGACAGTTGCCCCTGTTTTTCTCAGATACGTACTTGAGGCTCCAAGCACTGGAGTGCTTTTACCATGAAGATTCACTTAATAAAACAAGCATAAGTATGATTGTCTTTGTTAGTAATGCCCAGTCACCATAGTACCATTCTACATGCCTGACTTTGCTGTGAGCACATCCATATATATTTTTGTTTTGCATGTTGTTTTGGGATTCAGTCTTACTGTGTACTTCAGGCTGTCCTGGAGCTCATTATGTATTGCTTCTGCCTCTTGAGTGCTGGGATTACAGGCATGTACCACCATACCATGTTCATGTCTGTGTACTGTCATGAAATTTTATATGGCAGATTCTTATTTCCCATAAGGAAAAAGACTCAGGGAATTAAAATTTTAAAGACTAGCAAAGGATTGAGTTTTCATTCAAACCTAGGTTTGCCGGGGCCCAACTGCCCATTTTTCTCTTATTTTGTAGTTACTTTATTTTTGACTATTATTACTATATGTTAGATATTTCCTCTCTAACCCATACCCAAATATGAGTTTAATTGAGGTCCTGGGGCTCTCCTATATGACTATTTATATCTTACACCTAATTGCTGATCTCTTTGCCTTAGCCAACTAAAGGGGAGCTATTATCCCTGCTTGATAGATAATGACTCAGAGACTCACAGTATGGCCTCATACCAAAACAAAGATAGTCCAAAACCTCAGAACTGAACATACTTGAATGGCTTAAGGATCCAGTAAATGTTAGCTTCCTGGGGCTTATCTAGTGAATATCTACCCTTTTTGGTGGCTTAAAGCAACAGTGTTTCTCTGGTAATTACCACTGGGCAGAAGTCAAGGGGGGGACAAGGCCTTACTACTACAAGGTAAGGCTATGGAGTAGCTCTAGGAGAAAGTCCCTTCTTCACCTCCTCCAGCATCTGGCTGCCACCATTCTTGGACATATAGGCACAGCCTGCCAATCTCTGCCTTTGCCTTCCTTCACCTTCTCCTCTCTGAATATGTCTGCTCTCCCTTTTTTCCTTTTATAAGGACAACCTGACTGCCTTTATACTATACCAAAATAATCCCCAATATTTACCCATCTCAAAGTCCTTAAACTTAATTACACCTGCAAACCTTTCTCTTCATAACCTTTATATGTTCAAGGTCTCAGGATCTATATCTTTGGAAGCCACTTTTCTGCTTTCCACAGCCATATTTTATATTTTTATGTCATTAAATTTGGAAATCCTCCACCTACTCACATACACTACAAGCAGCAGTGCTTCCTTTTCAAAATCAGGCATCCTGATGCCTGCTGAGGATACAAGAGAGAAGAGCCCAGAAAAACTGCTACTACCAGCCTCTGGACTAGCGAAGGCTTCCTGAAACTAAGCAGAGAGGGTGAGTTGGATAAAACAGCAAATGAGGCACAAGAAAAGTGCCTGGAAAACTGAGAGCACAGGAGAGAAATTAAGGAAATGAAGGGAAAAAGAGGAAGAGAAGAAATCATTAGGAAAAGAGAAAGAATGCTTTAGAAAAAAGTGAAGAAAAATGAAAAATTGAGGAGAGAGAGAGAAAAAAAAACAAAGGGACTGTGATAAAAAAAAGAATTAGAAATGCAAGGTAGGAAAGAATGGCAGAGATGGTGGTGAAATAAAGGTTGGAAGACCATAGGGAAGGGGAGACCTGAGGGAGAAGAGAGAGAGAGAGAGAGAGAGAGAGAGAAAGAGAGAGAGAGAGAGAGAGAGAGAGAGAGAGAGAGAGAGAGAGAGAGAGAGAGAGAGAGAAGCTGAGATGGAGCTCCATCTGTGGAAGAAAATAATAGAAGTATTAGGTAAGGTGACAAATGTCAATATGTTAATATACTGAAATAAATATAGTGGCTGCGAGTTACAAATCACATTCATCGGCTGTTACAGTCTGGTAATTGTCCATATAGATACTTTCTTTCTGGTTCCAGACCCTGGCTTATCAGAGGACAACATGCTTTCAAAATGCCATATTATTTTATAAGTACATTTCACGTCCAAAAGTTCCACTAAGTATGATATACTGAAGACATATTTAGTTTCCATTCACTGTAGCTCCCAGGCTGGAGCACAGTGATTTCTTAAATGGCCATTTCCATCATCAGCTTCCTGTAATCCAAAGGCAGGACAGGCCTTCCCATTCACCTTGTCCAAATCAGTCATCCAGCCCTTCCCTTCCTCCCTCTGTCATACTTTGCTTCTTCTATTTTCTTTCTTTCCTTCCCTTTGTTCCGCATCTCCATCAACACCAACCCCAAGCCCATTGCTCCTATCTCCTTTTCTCCCTTCCTTTTTAATTCCTCTTTCAGTGCTTCTGTTTTTACCTCTTTACCTTTCCTTGTTCAGTTTATCTCCCCCTCCCCCAAGTGTCTTTCTATGGGGCAGCATAAGGCATAACTTCAGCATACTGATTTTATTGGGGGACTGTGCATTGTAGGATTTTAGCACTATCTTTGCTCTCTACTTACTGAACTCCCCTTCTCCTCCCTAATGTTATATCCAGATATGATCAGTCATAACCCTAGACTGAAAAAGGCTTTATTCTGTAACATCATCTGAGCTCCAACTCTAACATACTATCCTTTTTTATTTTAATTTTTATCGTCAAGAAGATGTACAGAAGGGTTACAGTTACATACATGAGGTAGTGAGTACATTCCTTGTCGAACTTGTCACCTCCTCCCTCATTTTTCACCTTCTCTCCTCTGTCCCCCTGCAAGTTGTACAGTTGGTTTATAGCATATTGTCTGGTAAGTATCGTGGTTGCATTGCTTTGCCTTTTACCCTTTGTCTCACCATTTTCATGTTCCCCTTCTTTCCCTAATTCAGATAAATGTATGTACAATACCTAGGATACCAGAATCAAATACAATAACACACCATCCTTTGGCCATGTAATCAGAAAAACCCCTGGAATTTTCTAATGTATTAAAATTAGCTGCATGGTTTAATAAAATGCAGACATCTGGATCCTATTCCTGGATCTTGTGGGGAAGCTGTAGATGTGAGAAGGAATCAGAGGAAGTTCATGTCTAATGAGTCCTCAGGCACTGCAGCAGCTGCTGGACCAACCAGCCTACACTTTGAGAACCACCATCCTGCCCCTAACCAGCCAATCTTCACTGGCTTTGCCAACGTATAGGGTTCATGAAACAACCCTCTATGGCTTTTCCTACAGATTAGGAGAAATAATCCCAGAAACCCAGCATAGGATCCTAGCCCTTGGTAGGTAATGAATAAATGGTAAATTATAAAGAAAGTCCTCTTAAAAGAAGGCTAGTCTTTGACAGGAACCATGAGGATTAAAAATGCATATGGATATATTCACAGCAGTACACAAATGCTCCCATTTTTTAAAGAAGGGGTTCAATGGGTTTTTTTCAGCAACAAAGTATCTCTGCTTATTAATAAATCTCTCTCTGCAGGATCAGTCCCCTGCAGTATGGAAGATAAATGATGAAAGTCAGAGTTATACCTGAGATCCTGGAAATCTAAAATTGATAACCCATACACATACTTGTTAAGAAGACCAAGTGTGTACTTAGTTACTAATGTCCAAGAAGAAAGAGTGCCTGTAGATATTGTTGCCTGAAAACCCCCTAGCACTTTCTCCCAGCCAAAGGGGAATTATTAGCATATAATGCAGATTTTTTTAGGAGCAAGCAAAATGCTAAAGTATGCACATTTGTACACTTACTCCTCAATATTCTTAAATACTTACTCAAGTCTCGAGAAAGTCCTATCCATATTGGTCACATTAACGAGTTAGATCTGAGAGGGCAGTTAAGTAATGTGCCTCATTGACAGGTAGCTAGTCAAGGCAGTGCTAGGATTGCATCTTTGTTCTTGTGACCCTCTGCTCCACAGCTTTGTTCCACAGTGCTGGTGAGTGCAGAAAAATACCTTCAAGTACAGAATTCCCTGAGCACATCTAATTCTCCATAGAATTCTAGTTCTCTTTTTGAGGATGATATATATGTTCTCTTCTTTGAAATCCTTGAGCCTAATCAAACACAATAAACCACACATGATTAACACTGCATCTAAGCTACAGAAATAAAGGATCATCCCATCATCTTTGGGAGTAATAGAGAACAGTGAGGAAGAGGCAGCTCAAAACTGACTCTAGGAGAACTGAAATTTGAATCCAGGAGCTAGTAGTTCACACCTGTAATCCTAGCTACCGGAGGTGGAAGAAGATCACAGTTCAAAGCCAGCCTGGACAGGAAAGTCCATGAGACTCATCTCCAGTTAACCAACAGAAAACCAGAGTGGTGCTGTGACTCAAAGTGGTAGAGCACTAGCATTTAGAGAAAAAGATCAGGGACAGTACCCAAGCCCTGAGTGAAAGCCCCATGATCAACAACAACAAAAATAATTGAAGTTTGTAAGGGATGTTCATTTTCCACCAACCATTATTCTATTGAAGATGCGAGGTAGCATTTTCTTAATATATTTTGTTTTACCACTGGCATTGATCATACTTAATACAGTCATTTGCTCCTTTGTAAGGTTCTGAAAGGGAGAAATGGTATATTCAGTTCCATATTTCTCCCACTTAGCACAGTGCCTGACACACCAAAGGCACTTGTAGTGGTTGGGTTGAATTGGAGACCAAGAAGATATGCCATCATGGCAGAAGTAGGTCCTTGTGTGGGAGCCAGTGCCTGAATGGAGGTGAATCTGGTGATGGAGCTCTGCAAGATAACTATGTCTACTGGAGAAAAGTGCCTGGTCCACTTTAGCCCTCAGTAGTCCCTCAGGCCTGCTTTCTACAACCTTCACCCCAGCCCAGTAATATTCTCTAGGGTTGGCTGAAGTCTAAGTTGAGCTGGGAAAGGAATATAGGTTGACACACTGTACTCCTCTGTATTCTTTCTGTCACACTTGAATTACGATGTTGTCAGGTGACCTGATGTTTATGCAGGCAAGTTAAGTGAAACAGAGAGGATCCTTGTAAAGGCTCAGGAACCTGAGTCACAATTCTGATAAAAGATAAGGGATATCAAACTTGAGCATCTGTGGAGAAAAATGAGGGAGGAGATAACAAGTTTGATAAGAAATGTACTCACTGCTTTACCTATGAAACTGTAACCTCCCTGTGCATCACTCTTACAATAAATAAATTAATTATTTAAAAAAATTGTCCTCTTTGGGAAATAGAGTGGACAATTTCATTTGCTATTTCAATTGTAACACATTTTGGGGATTTAACCTGAACTCTCATATATCAAACATCTATCAGGCACATTACTAGTTTTTTGAAAAACTCATCTTACTTTGTCTTTACCAAACACTAAATGGTTGAAATTATAATCCTCATTATCATTACCATCATCATCATTATCTTTAATTTGCTGGTATCAAGACTTGTACCTCATACTTTCAGCTTTCTTGCTCATGGCTGTTGCTCTACCACTTGAGCCACATCACCAAGTCTAGCTTTTGTTTTTTTTTGCTGGTTACATGGCAATGGAGTCTCACTTTTCTATGGAGTTAGTTTCAAAATGCAGTCCTCCAGGTTTTAGCCTCCTGAGTAGCTAGGATTACAAGTGAGCCATCAGTACTTCATAATCCTCTTGTTTTAAATGAAAGTGATGAGATGCAAAGAAATCCTGTAACATTGCTGGGGCATACAAATTAATACCAGTGAAGCCTGAAATTCTATTCTGACTTCAAGCTTGTATTTGATCTGTGGGATTTCTGTCCTTTTTTGTTTCACCTATAAGAAACTTGAGGTTCCCAGTGGCAGTTTGTGGATGGTGGCTAGCTTTTTTTTGGTGCTTAAACTTTCAGAGTTTTCAAGGTTACACTATCATATTACAATTCCTTTCCATAGAGAGTTTTGATCTTGATACTTTCAACTTGAGGTTTATTTAACTGATCCATTAAGGTTGAGAAAATTACCTTCTCATTATGAACCATTCTGTGTCACTTTAATACTAATTACTCTAGCTGTATTTATTGAGGATTAATGACTGAGCAATATTTTATTAATAACTGACTGGCATTTATTATTGCATAAATAATAAATAAAGTGCCTCATTAAATATAAACGCATTTTTTATTTGGGCACCTTTACTGAAAATGTTGCCAAAATCTTTTGCATTGATTAAAAATCTCATTAAAATGGTAGGCTAGTCTTGTCTTTGTTGCCACCTCCACCCCTCCCCAAAAGAGTCTCTGACAATTCCTATACAATAGGAAGACTTTGGGATTATTCATCAGCCTGTCAGGAGAAAGCCCTTCAACAATGCACAGCTGCTATGGATTCTGGTTGCCATGAGAACCTTAACTTTTTATCTTCTCTCACATTTTGCTATATTTTCATGTGTAACCCTCACCAAGTGTTGGAGGTAGCTGCATTTAGAAGCTCGAGCACCATATAAGCAGCTCATCTGAAATCATGAACTCAGGGGAACAGGAAAATACTCTCCTTGCTATTCATTTTATAACAGATCTGAAGAGAAGCAGTAGCTTGCTTAATGTCACAGTTATCAATGAAGCCAGGATCAGAACATGATGTCCTGACTTGTGTTCTTGCCACGGCACCACACTATACCACTAAGCTTCAGCAAAGCTACACATGTATTTTCTTCATGTCAGTGGGCTCATCCATCTGCCTCTCTTTCTCTCTCTTTTAATCACTAAAATGTCCAAATATTGCAAGTTCCATTCACATTTGTCTTTTATTTTAATTATCTTTAAGTAGTTATACAAAGGAGTTTCAATCCAATGTGTCAGTTTATGAGTACAATGCGTCTTGATTAATGTCACCCTGTCTATCATTTTCCCCATTGCTTCCAGCCCTATTCATCCCCTCAGTTACTTGGTTCCATTTTCACATATGTACATTGAATATTAGGGCTGTATTCACACATCCTTCCTCTGTCAATTCACAATTTTCTAACTGAAAGCCCTTCCTTACAAGAATTCCATTACTCTTCAGAAATGTACCTGCTCCTAAGAGATTTCAGGATTTTTGTCACCTGATCTGAAAAAGACAGTCCATATCTACCCCTCCTTCTCTATCCTTGACCTCTACTGAGAACTACCTTGATCTTCTATCGCTAAACTGATTGTCCATCAGAAGAAGGCTCCTATTTCCTCAAAGTTGTTTACCTCTATTCCCAAAGTGACCAGTCCTGGAGATGTTGTAGTGGGCAGGGAATCTGAAGGAGCAGGCTTTCCCTCTTCCCTCCCAATTCTCTACAGGTACCCTGTAGCTGGGCTCCATAACAACTTTTCCTGTGTGTTCCAGCTCTCTCAGGCATTTATGAGCACATCAACTATAGTCCTGACTTTCTTTTTCTGTCTTTATGGGTCCTAGCACTGACCAGAATAATATATGGACATAGGATGAGGTAGAAGACAAATGCCATCCTTTTTCTTTACTATTCTCCTTTTCCTCTAAAGTCTCTGGCCTCAGATTCCTTCACTGATTTTGAAGGAAAGAATGAAGGATCTTATGATGTACTCCAGATTAGTGCAAGACCATGCACTCTGTCAGTTCTTTTCAGTCACAAACTCACCTTCCCCTGTAGGAACAACTGCTCTTTGCCTGCTGGTAGTCTTAGTAGCCAGATGCTCTGAGTGTCAAGTGTGACTTCTATAACTTCACACCTGTAATTTAAAATATAGCTTTTACTACATCCCCTGTATATTTATTCATGTTGAATTTGTTTAGGGCAGATAATTCTTTGTTTTCTTTTTCTTCTTATTTAAATTGTGTCTTCTGCACTTCGAACTGGACCTTTTACACAACAGAACCCACCACTATCAGAGGTGCTTGTTAAGTATGCATGAATGAATGCCCCAATGTCTGCTTCCACTGGGTTTACAATTGCAGGACCCAATGCATTCCAGCTTTCTTTAGCCTTCAGAATGGGATAAGCCTGGGGATAAAGGTCCTGTTCAATTTCCAGCTTCCTCTAGCACAAAGAGGTCTAAAATGTGACATTTGCATCTATTTCACTAGGATTCTTATACTTCCCAGCCCTCCCCCGTCCCCTACCCTGAAAACTGCATCATGTAACAATAGAAGTCCTCATTCCACTAAAACTGTGTCATTTCTTTAGCGATTTGTGGGTTAGGAATTAGGACAAGACTATCAGCCAAATGCAGTGGGTACCAGTGTACTGACTGGGTATCTTATCAGATATTCAAGAATGCAGCAAGAAATGTCACGGGGAGCTTTCAACAAAAATATTTAATTAATAGCAACAGCTACAGAAATGAATAACAGCAACCAGGCAATTACAGTGTTCAATAAAGCATCTCTCCGAGGATGGGGTGGCAGCAGACTACAGACTGATGGACTGCATTTAAATACTGTATCTGCTCATTTGAAAGATCCTCCCTTCCAGGACATGGCCAGCAATAGTTTTATTATTGTATCCTTTTTTTAATGGAGTAACAGATTGAATTATCTGAGAAAGGGTCAGAGATTTCTAGACCCCTCAGAAATATCCATCAGTCCCTTGACCTTAGGAAAGAATACTGGTATCAATTGGAAAAATCACTATATAGCCCCTTTAAATGTGTATTTAGGGGCAAGTGTGCTCATGAAAGTGTTACTTGGGACTTGGTGGAACCAGCTTGGGTTTTAGATACCAATCCTAGATATGTGTATTTGGTAAACTACTTTACTTCTGTAGGCCTTGGGGTTTATTCTTCATTGTAGAAAGGTCTCCTGTGATAATTCCTAACAGTGGGGGTGGGATGAGTAAGGAAGGTCACCTATATTGAGCTCAGCTTCTGACATAGGAAAGTAACACCCATAAAAAACCTCTTTTCCTCCTAGGTGATTGCATCACGGCAGAAAAGATAGAATTTGATTTTTGACTACTGAAAGGCCCATGATAAAGCACAGACACAATCATTGTATTAATTATGTTTGTTTGGACCCATGGCATCTGCTCAGCTCTGAGTTTCTTTCTGTCAACTCAACAAATATCTAATAGGAAATCTATCATATGCCAAGTAAAATAAGAGATAATGTTGTACCAGCAATGATCTAGCAGAAATAATAAACCAAAAGGTATACAAAACATTTGATGAATGACAAGAGCCATAAAGGAAAAATAAAGCACACAGTAAAGCATGTAACTGAGCCTGTACTCACATGGGTCACCCCCTTATCTAGAACATGCAGCAAGTACTCTGTGAGCTCCTATTGACCTGAACTAAATGCAACTAAGCAGTAACTATCTCCAGTCATCTATAATGGAGTAAGAGTGCTCTCTCTCTGTCTGTCTCTCTCCCTGTCTCTCTCTGTCTCTGTCTCTGTCTCTGTCTCTGTCTGTCTGTCTGTCTGTCTCTCTCTCTCTCTCTCTCTCTCTCATAGCCACAATTCTAAAAGTTACTCTGGTGATGACACAAATTAGATTCCAAGTAAAGAGATGTGAAAGGGTTTCTAGAAGTGTACACTCTACTAAAAGGAGGAAGCATTTTCCAGATGCCAAATTGAATAATGAGGAAAGTAACTGAAAAACTATAACACATAAATAAGACATGTGAGCATAGACAACATGGGAGCCTTTAGTCCCTGTGTGAATAGCTTCAGGGCTTCCTTAGCAATTCATGTCCATGATGCAAGTCTAGCAAGTGGAAATGGTTTGGATTGGTTTGAAAGTATATGGGACTGAATTCAGTGTTTGCTTCTATGCCAAATATCATGGGTTACTCTTTCCATGGTTTGGTGAAAGAGTCTTAAGTGACGCTAAGCCTGTTTCTTTGTGGTAATAGACTTTCCAATGGCCACCAAAGGGATAATCACACAGTCGTGCAGTAGCATATGAGAAGAAACTTTGCAGGCAAGGGAGCTTGTTACATTCTGACACCTTCACATTTGGAGATCCTGCTGCTTTCTGCCTGTTTTCACATAGATGTCTCTCAATCATTACATATTAGCTTGTTTAAAACCTATTTTTGGGTTTCCATCCCAGATGGGTTGTAGCTAGGTATCACCCCTAAGATCCGCTCCATTGCTTAGTAATCATTCCCCAACCCTTGTCTCTTACATCTAATCCACCAACTGGGTTAAATTGCTGTCCTGAATCTTTGTTTGTTCTTTGCATCTCCTTTGCTTCCATCTTAAGTTTTACCTCATGACCTCTCTCCAGGCCTGCTGCCATTGCTAAGTGTAGTCTCTGTTTCCACTTGTGTTCTACCCTGTTCATAGCCAACTTCATAGATGACCTTCTAAGGACATATGTCTGTTTATGACAGTTTTCTACTCACAAGCCTCTAGTGGATTCCCAAAATGTTTAAAAGAAAATCAACATTTTTCCCAAGAAACAGCCTGAAAATCTTTCTTCTCCCCCTACTCACTTGACCCCAGCCATACCACAACCCTCTCAACCAGGCCAGCCAACCCTTGGAAAACTATGATCATCCTCCTTGTACAAAGGATGATCATTAAAACCCAAGAAATAATTTGTTCTACACACAAGAAACAGGCTTATTAAGTCTTAGATTACTAGAAAAGTATAATCCATTAATGTTACATCTCTTCCCTCCTTTCACTTCTTATAATGGATGTTTCCTAGAAGAATTCTCTGAGTCCTATTGTGTATGATTAAGAGACTATATATAAAATAATATGGAATCAGCCCAATCTGTCTGTCTGAGTACACTGTATTCTGATGTGCATGCCTGGTATGTAGCACTTGATTTACTTCTTTCTCTGGAATGTCTTCTGGGATTGTTTTGTCTGAGTTCAGGTACTTTGGTACTCCCTGAATCCTTCCCCTTCTCCTATCTGTCTATGTGGATCTTTCTATATAAGTCTCTCTTTCTCACATTATCTGCTTCTTACCTGCCACTTTTCCTAGCTGTTAGTCTGCATCTCTGAGTAAGGCCAAAGACTTCTGGACAGAACTAGCATATTATACTCAAAAAGACCTCTGTCAGGACCTTTTTTCAATTCCTGACAGGCTGGATGCACATTGGGTGGGTGAATCTATTTGAATTCAATTAATCATATATTAATGGTCCTCATGGTATCTTCCTCACAGGCTTTTGAGGATGAAAACAGTGCATGTATGTAGGATACTCGGGTTGAACTGTGAACAGACCCATCAGATGGTGCTGCGGTTTAGGAGAAATTAAAGTGAAGCTGGAGGCTTAGGTGGTGAAGAACACAGGCTCTGAATTTCAGGGTGGACCTGGTCACATTTCTATTAGTTATGTGATCTTGGCCAAATGATTTATCCTCTATAAGTCTATGGTGGAAGGTTATTGGAAGGACAAGTGAGATTACATATGTATGTAGAAATAGTTTAATAATTGTATCATCATCATTATTTTGTATTCTGATAGAGTCCTAGATTGCCATTATTCCTAAACAGTAGGCCCTGGAAACAGATGACACATTTCTGCTATCTGACTAACTCATCATTCCTGGCTTAGCTTTCCTCCGTTCTTAATTTCTCATTGATGAGTTCTAAGGGTGCCCTACAGACTGCCATAGTTGAGTTAGAATAGTCATGTTACCAATGACACATGCAGGTTCTGATGCATTATCAAGAAAAGGAGCATCATTTGTCTCAGCCCCACCAATACTATGAATTTTGAGGAGGAAGAAAGCAGAAGAGGAAGGTGTAAAGCATAATGTAATGAGGTAATGGGTAAGCATATTTCCATATTAATGAGCTGGGATCATGTTCCTGAGAAGGAGCCATAAAGAGGAATAACCAATAGAACAGGCTCAAAGTGGAAATCAAGTAAACAGCCTGAATAAATCAATGTCCAGTTGTATCTTATTTGTGTCAATTACATCTCTGATCCTCTAGTCCCAGGTGGCTCCTGTTTGGGCTCCAGATGCTCATTTAGCAGCCTTAACTTTAACATCTTAATATTTTCTTTCACTTGATAAAAATGGGCATCTGCTTTGAAATTCATACATGCCATTAGTGTTTCTCTCAAAATTCCTCTAGTCTAAAAACTAGAATACAGAAAGTTTCAGAGATGAGCACATCCTGGTAGGGTCAAAAAATGACCGCTGATTGAATCGTGAGAGCTGGCTTGCAGTCCTAGCTTCACCCTGTTCTAATTGGATGATCAAGGCAAAATAAATGTATGTTTGGGTCAAAAGAAATGTATGTCTGGATCAAAAGGAATGTATGTTCAATCATCCCTGCTCATTTCTGTGTAATTTTTCTTAGGATAAATGTTGAAGGCTTTCTGTTGATCATAAGGGAAGATATTATACTATCCCATTGCTATCATATCATGCATCTTCCTAGAGAAATCCAAAAATATAGGGGTTTTAGAAAAATACAAGATTTTGACAGTAACTTCCTGTCAGAGTCATCTCTAAGCTTTGTACTCACAGAATCCTCATATTTACCCCCAGAAGGTTTCATAACCTGTGTATACACTGGAGAACTGAAGCACAGGGAACTTAAGTGCTTTGCCCAGGACAACATGACTAATAAGTGGCAGTGCCAAGGTAGGAAGCTTAGGCTGTCTGATTTCAAAGTCTGTGTTCCCTCTGAGAATGTCTTCCAGTTGAGAAAACCAGGTACTTGAGAAGCATGGGGACAGAAGGGCTTCTGAGATCTGCTATAGAGATCCATGCATGCTCTATTTCTCTGTTATTCTACTATAAGCCAATACCAGAAATACCTTGTGAGTCTCAAAGTCTAAAATGCCTGGTATTGGTATTTATTTAACTTTTTGATGAGTCTACAGGGTATTTTATCTGTTAAGCAATTAGAAGTCTAAGAAATATCGAGGGTTTAAATTCTCCTATTCAGTCTCTTTAGTATCTTTTCCTCTTCCCAAGACCCCCTACTTCCAAATTCCCTTCCAAGAAATTTAATAGCCTCATTGGCTTTGCTGTGTTTCAACTACCATCAGGAAAGGCAATAGGCTAGTGGACTCTGCCTCATTAAGAGCTGAAGAGGAACTTGTTAGGAAAGTAGGACTCAGTCACAGAATCCTTTATGGCAATTCAATGTAAGGAGGCTCCTTCCAGGGGGCAGGAATTGAAGTTCCTTGAACACTTACTACGTGCCAGGAAGTTTACCCATATGGTCATTGTGATCTTCAAATTCCCAATCTATGATGTTGTTAAGATTTGGATATGGTGTCCCCCAAATGCTTATGGATTAATGCTTTGGTTCCTAGCTGGCTGATGGCTGTGCTAGTGAGAGAGAATTGGATCATGAGGGCTCTGTATTCAACAATGGATTAATTCACTGATGGCATCAAAGCTGAATGGGCTATTAGGAAATGGGCCTAGGTGGAGGAAGTAAGTCACTAGGAATGGGTGATATTGAAGGGCACACCTTATTACCAGGCCTTTCTCTCTCTGATCTCTGGCCATCATGAGATGAGCATATTTACTCTGTCATGCTCTTACATGATGCTTTGCCTCACCACTTGCAAAGAAATGATGAAACCAGCCAAAACTATGTTGTTTTTCTGTCACAGTGAGGAAGAGCTGATCAACGCTGATGCCATTCACATTCTCCATTTTGTAGATGAGAAAATGCAGTTTATGGAGTCAAAGCAATTTGCTTAAGGTGACACAGCCATGGCATGAGTAGGGAGAGAGAATTTGTCTGATTGCAAATGCCTTGTATTTTCTGTTCCATTGTCCTGACTCTTACTAGGTATCTTCAATGCCCTCCTTTCCCTCCAATTTGGCCTGAATGGGGAAAGCTTTGCATGTGTCATCACATTGTCTGCAGAACAAAATTGAATCCATTGCCTCTGGCAGGTGGTCACAGCCCTTTCAGTGGCACCTCTAGTTTTAACACAGATGAGTCTCTCCTGGAAAGACTGGACTTCTAAGCACTCACCTGGCTCCATCTCAGTAAGACAATTAGATTGTAGGTTCTCTTTCATATTGACTTCTGAATTGCAATTTCAGGAAGGACAGAATAGTGACTCTTACCTACCAGATGCTCCAAGCGTGCAATTGCATCCCAAGTAAACCAATGATCTTTACTGTCTTCTTTCCTTTCCTCCTTGTTAACCTCAGGTTTTTTCTGAATCACTCTCTCATGGGGGGACCACTTCAAAGCCTTCTCCATTCTTTCCCTCAATGCCTTTACCAGAAAATTAAAACTCTCTGGGCACCAGCAGAGGCAAGCAGGCATCTTATATTGATGGTTATTAGTGCAGCTTTACTGAAGACTGAGTGGTAGGGAAGCCATTTGTTTTTCTGAGCACTTTTGGCATTTGTTTGGTTCTATCTTGAGATGCTTATTACTATCTATCTACCAGGTATTATTCACTCAAGAAGAAAGTTGTTACAAATGCAGTGAAAAGAACATATGTCTTAAATTGTGGACACATGCCCAGTTTGAATCCTGGGTTACTGGCTTTGTTATTTGATTAATCTTTTGCCCTTGGATAATAGACTTGACTTTTCTGAGCCCTAGCTTTCTCATCTCTGTCATTTGGAAAGCAGTACCAAACTTATAACCATTCTCATTTGGTAACTAAGTGGTAGGCTAAGTGAGATTCTACTGGTGAAGTGTATCAGGTAAAGAAAACAACAATCTGGGCACCAGTGGCTCACACCTATAATCCTAGTAACTCAAGAGGCTGAGATCTGAGGATCATGGCTCAAGCCAACCAGGCCTGAAAAATTCCCTTGAGACACTTATCTCCAATTAACCACTCAAAAATCAGAAATAGCACTGTAGCTCAAAGCAGCAGAATGCTAGCCTTGAACAAAAGAGCTCAGGGACAGCGCCAAGCCCTGAGTTCAAGGCCCATGACTGACAAGAAAGAAAGAGAGGAAGGAAGGAAGGAAGAAAGGAAGGAAAGAAGGAAGGAATATGTTCAGGTAACCATGAGTTTCCAATCTAGGAAGCAAAAAAACTGGATATGTATTTAATAGTTTTTGCTGGAAGAGCTGTCTGCATAGGAACTTAACTTCCCATTATCTGAAGCTCATTCTATAAATGGGATGACATTCTCTTGTTGATTTTAGAGAAAGAACCATGGTCACTAGATTAAAATTACAGAAAGACAGTTTTCAATTCTGATTACTCAGAATTTTTATAACCATGCAGAGCAACAAAAGAATAGTGTATTGGGGTGCCTGTGATAAGAACATAAGATGTAGGACCTCATTTCTACCCTTTTTAGCTGAGTTTCCTGAATAATCATGTAAACTCTCTGATATTAGTATCCTTAACTATAAGCTAGGGGGTAAACTTAGTAAGTATATATTCTTTAGTGTACTTAGTAAGTGTACATTCTGGTTTGGGTGATTAAATAAGATAATATGAGCCAAGTGCTGGGAGCTTACACACCTAATCTTAGCTACACAGGAGGCTGAGATCTGAGGATCATGGTTTGAAGCCAGACTGGACTGGAAAGTGTGTGACACTCATCTCAAATTAATCATTAAAAAGCCAAAAGTAGAGCTGTGGCTCAAATGGTAGAGCACTAGCCTTGAGCAAAAATACTCAGGGACAATGTCCAGGTCCTGAGTTCAAGCCCTAGGACCGGCAGACACACACACACACACACACACACACGTTATAAAACTGGCTGTCCAGCACTTAGTAAACATTTAATAAATTGTGCTTCATTACAATATGAATAACAATTACAGTTAGGCAAGTTCTTGGGAAGTAGAAAATTTCCTGTGAAGATGCATGGAGAGGACATGGCTTTTAGTCCATCTCAGGAAATGGCTTTGGAAGACACCACTCTCATGAAGTTAAAAAGAAGGAAGCTCTTTCACAAATTGAGGGACTTCCAGGGTAGTGGTGTTTTGTCTCTATAGGTCCTGTTTTTCACTAGTAGAGAAGATGCTGAGAACACATGGCTCTCTGTTGGGGAGGTAGAGGGGAGATGGGGTTAGCAATGGAGCCCTTCCTTCTTCTAGCACTTACCCTCCTGGGCAAATGAGCAACAGTCACAAGATGACTGTTTAATCCCCTTTCTGAGAAGGATGAGCATACCTAGGGCCTGGATGTATTTGATTTTTTATGTTTTTGCAGCTCATAAAGAACGCTGGACTCCTATCCTGTCATTATTTCCTTAATTTTTCACTAGATTCCTTTTCATCTCCTCAACATCTAACTCAGATCTTAGGTTTATTAATACAGTTTTCTTTTCTGTCTTCTTTGAGGGTGTACTGTGAGTTAGGAATTCTACTACAAACCGTACTTTCTCATTGATTCCTTTCAGCCACTCATCAATCCATGCCTTTGATGTTGAGTTCTATTTGGTACACTTAGCATATATTATGATCAGTCACAGCAGTGGGTGTTAGGATATAAACTTTACATATTTACTATTTTAAAGGAATACTATTGTGCAAAGGAATTTGACTACCAAACAGAAAAGTTAAGAGTAATATTACTTCTACCTTACAGATGCAGAAACAAAGAAAGAGAGGAGTATTCACAAAGTATTAAAGTAGATTTTCATTCTAATTTACACTGCTTCCTTAAACTTCGAAAGCTATAGATAGTTTCCTGAGTTCTTTGATTAAATCACATGGTCTCCAAGTTGAACAACTGCATTCAGGAAGAAAAGAAAAGCCAGAGGAGGGAGAAGGTAGACAGAGAGTGAAGCAATGTGACTTAACTGAATCACAAATCCTTTCAAGCAAACTGGCTTCTATGCTTTCACAGACTCCATCGAGCTAATAATATGTTGGTGTGCCTAGATTATTAACATGTAATGCAGAGAAGCATTTCTCAAATGCAAAGTAAAAACACCTTGCCTGCAAACTCTAGATCTCATTAAATGAGCTAATTCACCTACTGCTTAATTTGCTGGAAGCCCTATGAGTAATTAGGCTGCTGACTTCTTCCAAAATTATATTCTTAATTGTTGCTTGCTTTTGCATCACAATGAAGCTGGTCACCCTTCCTCCTGCAGTGCCATCCTCTTCTCCCTACCAGAACTGGGTAGTGGAGCAGGGTTTTTCCTTTACCATATTATCATAATTAGAGGAAAATATTCATTAGAAACATAAGACCACCCTGGAGAGTTTGAAGCTCTTGATTGTTGTTTAAATTTTTTGTTTTTTCTTTTTTGAAGCAGGTCCTAATCCTGTAACTGTTATCTCTTGATTTCTTTTTATAACAACTCATAAGAGCTTGCTGGAGCAGTACTGCCTTGCTTTAGCTTATAGCCCACACTATGATATCTTACTCTGGAGATATTGCTCCCATTTTTCATGGTAAATGTGTGTGTGTGTGTGTGTGTGTGTGTGCACAAGCATGGATGTGCATGTGTTTGTGTGTGCATGTTTATACATGACAATCAGCAGCATCTGTCTTGTACAAATAAAACTATTCTGTGGAAAGTGCATTCTAAAATACTGAAAATACATTTGGGACTCACTGTAGATAAAGAATCTTCTATTTTACTTTACTATTTTACTATTTACTTTCTTTCGTCTTTGACCCAGAATTGCTTATAATATTTATCAAAATGAACTCCAAGAAATTCAAAGCAGGGGCTGTTTTTTCTGTAGCTTTTGTTTTGTTTGTAAGTTTATCTGTTTGAGGGAGGGTAAGGGGTGGCACAGAAAGGGTGGGACAAAGGGTGAGCACATACAGCAGTGATATTCACTAGATGCTATGTTGAAAATAAACTAACTATACAATTTGTGAATGTGAATGGAAGGTAAAAACTGGGAGAGAGCAAGGGAAGAGGTGACCCTGTTCAAAAGTAATATAGTCATTACCTGCCTTATGTAACTGTAATCCCTCTGTATATCACCTTTACAATAAAAATAAAATATATGTATATACTTAATTTTTTTTAAAGCAAACTTCTTCAAGGAGAATTAAAAGGAAAATATTGGGAGACTTTCTGTTTACAAGCGCCTGTGTGAGCCAGCTTCCAGTCCCTGGAATTGCGCAGTGGTAGATCCGTCCATGGAAACTGTGGTTGGGGTCTTTGCTTTGTGACTCTTGTTTTGGTATGACAAGAGCCACAATGCCCTCAGGGCCTTGGCCTTTCATTGCATGGGAACCTCTGGGTGCTCTGGTTTTCCACTGCTGGAAAGCCCTTTATTATTCAGGTTGTACTTTTATTTACTTGTTTTAAGTTTTTATTCTCTTGTTTTCTCCCAGCTTTTTCCTTCCCAAAACCTCTCACCCACAAGTTCACTGTTTCAGGCTGGACTTTCAAAGTCAGCATTGTACCTTAGCTATGGGTCCTCTTTGCTCTACCCAGCAATCTCATTGACCACCCAGGATTCCCATCTCTCAATGCCCAGATTGTGTTGGCTGGGTTCCAGTCCCTGAATCTTGCATGGTGGCTAAATAAGGGCATTGCTTCTATGCTTAAGAGAGCCTTTCTGCTTCCTACTACAAAAACTTTCTTTTTGGACAAGAACAAGTTACTAAAGCATGCCAGGCTTCTCATTCATTTAATATGTCAGAAGCCAAGGCTTCTTGAGATCCAAATTCTTGTGAATGTGTTCATCTTTGGGCCTGAGTGATCAAACATTTTGAAGACTCTTTCTACGTGTGTATATCTCTCCTAAGGAGTAAAGACCACTGACCTCATTGTATAACAGGAATGGGCTTTGTGATACAGTGTGAGAGGGCTTGGATTTAAACAGATCTAGCCACAAACCTCACGATTTAGTAGTTCTGGGATCTCCAGCTCCTCATCCTTCTGAGTCCATGTGCTCTCTGGAAGAGTAGAACTGTAGTACTTGCCTCGAGTGTAGCCATGAAGATCCAAAGAAAAGATTTGGGGAACAAGCAGAATATAATGCCAACTAGAGCAGACACAAAATGAAGTGTCATTTCTCTCCCATCACTTATTCCTCTCTGTCTGTCTGGGCTGAAATGCCAGACTTGAAGTCATTAAACAGTAACAGCAGAACGTCATGTGGTAAGTAGAAAATGAAACACAATCTAACATCATTATGATAGAGAATTTCAGTCTTTGGAGGCAGCTTTGAAAAGTTGAGATCCATTCCTTCTCCTTCATGGGAAGTAGGGTTTTGTAAAGATACTAAAAGCACAATGAGAATACTGACACTATCCAGGGATTTTTGAGTCAATCATTGGACTGCCAGGTGATAGACATAGACTGGCTCTAACCACACTAACTTGAAGCCTAGTACCCAAGAGGGAAGAGAGCTAGGATTGGAATGGTTTGAGTCTAAAACAACCTGCTCTATCAGACAATAGCTAAGAAAAATAGTCTTTAAAGTGAGTCACCTAATTGAATTCTTTGCCTTATGTGGGTGATTTACTTAACATGAGTTCTGGTCTAAATGCATCTCTGATTCTGATACATGATAGTTCTCTTGACAAATACTAGATAAATAAATGGAAAAAGGTTTAGTTTAATGTAAGCAAGTCATTGGCATAAAACTATGCCATACTCCAGGAAAGAGCCAAGTATGTGCCCTTCCTTATTACCTGAAAATATCCCCTGGTAGAGATAATACAACACTCTTGTCTAGGGTTCAGGAGCCAGAAGTAAAGAGTGACTTCCTATAACAGAAAAAGAAAAGATTCCAGAAGTCACAAGTAATTTTGGGATTGGGTTTTCACTAAAAAGCAAGAGCTAACTCTCACAGTGACATACTGAAAAACTTTGAAGTGCAGACAGCTGAACTTGGACTCCTCCATCTCTAGATTTCAAGTTAAAAATCCATGGTAGCCAATGTCAATTATTCACCACTTCTCTGTGGACCATTGTTCCTCTCACCAGAGCCTGTTGCTAGTTGATAGAAATGCCCTCTCTGGGCTGGGAATATGGCTTAGTGGTAAAGTGCTCGTCTTATATACATGAAGCCCTGGGTTCGATTCCTCAGCACCATGTATATAGAAAAAGCTGGAAGTGGCTCAAGTGGCAAAGTGCCAGCCTTGAGCAAAAAGAAGCCAGGGACAGTGCTCAGGCCCTGAGTTCAAGCCCTAGGGATGGCAAAAACAAACAAAAAAACCAGAAATGCCCTCTCTGGTTAGATATTATATAGAGACTAGGGCAGAATGAGCCCTTGGAGTCATTTTCTTATCATCAGGTTGGCTATTTTAGAACAAAACAGAAAAGTAAATGAGGTAAAGGAAAGAAAACTAACATTTATTGACAGTAGTCTGTTCTCCATGCCACCTCGGTTGTCTTCATAAAAAAAAAAAAAAACCCACAAATAATCCTTAAGAAAAGCCATGACAGGCATTGTCCTCACTTACAAATGGAGAATGGAGACAATTCCATTTATTTGTTCAATCAAAAAGGCTCATTTGCTCACTACTGAACACTTGTCAAGTGGCAATAGAGATGAAAGAAAATTATGATGATGTGATTTTTATCATGCCATTCAAAGTGTCAATGATACTGTATGGGTAAATATAGGTAAAAAGTATACAAAACTAAGGTATTGGAGAATAACTGAGTTGCTAAATTGCTGAGCTTCTCTATCACTAATATAAGTGCATCTTCTGCCAAAGTTCTTTCTTCCCCTCTTTCTCCTTCTATACCCTTCTCCTTCCCTCCTTCTATCCCTGTCTCCCTCTCTCCCCTCCTGCCTCCCTCTTCTCTCCGCACATATGTGAGACCTCTAAGGAAACCCTACCTTTATGAGTTAGGGTTTCACTACTTGAGCCTGGGCTAGCCCTGAATCCTGGTGTGTCGGCTTCAGCCTCCTGAATTGCTATCATAACAGATGTATGCCATGCCAACTCAGATCTTTCAACCTTTTCCCATGTTTTCTGATTTCATTGTAATATCACTGTGCATGCAATTAAGAGTCCTGCTCTGTTACTGGTCATTAATTCATTTCCATATTATTAATTTGAGCTCTGTAAACATAATGCTTAATAACTGCGTAATGTTCTAGCCAGTGGCTGTCTCTGCTAATTATTCTCCTCCTCCTCCTTTTTCCCCTTCTTTATTTTCATAGCTGATGTTTATTGAGAGCTTTCAATGTGTTCAACTTTGAGTTAAATTATGCCCCTGAAAAAATCTAATTTAACCATCATGGAAACCTTATAAATTAGGTTTTATTATTCCTTTATAGAGATGAGTACATTGATGAGGCAACTAATGTACAGAAAGGTTAAATAATGTGCCTAAGATAGCATAACCACTGAGAAACAGAACTAAGACTTTATTCTCTCTGCCTCCAGGACTAATGCTATTACCTCTCTCATTTCCTTCTCATGAGGCATTTAGGCTGGTTAAATAATTTCCTGTCGTATATCACCTTTGTATGTAAGGATGCCTTTATCTCTATTTATATATGTGTGTGCTCATAAATATTTATATATGTGTGTATATGGGGTAGTTACTTTGTTTCTGTTCTTAAAATTCATTCACATAAAAAGAATGAGTAAGTAAAAAACATCTATACTATTTTTTGGACTCAGTACACACTGCCAAATTACTTTCCAAAAGTTGCACCCACTTCCATTTCTGCCAGAAATGCTTGAGAACACATTTGTCAGAAATGGAAAGTGAAACAAAGAAAAAAGCAAATGACCTCGTAACTGATGGCTTCAGATACTTTTGGGGATAGATGTGGCTTTGCGATCATGAAAAGGAGCATGGAAGGGAAAAAACTGTGAGCACAAACATTTAAAATCAGATGTGTGCTTAAGACCTATCTCTACTATTTACTAATTCATTGTCTCAGAGGTGTTAGCATATTTGTTCAGTGATTTAGTTCACATAATCTAATTGGGAGATGAGACAGAGTGGAGATTAGGTGGTGCTTTGGGAAAATGGGGGTGTTTCAGCTGGGTCTTAGATATTAGGGTAGGATTTTCTTTGCTGAGGCCATGAGAAAGCATCCTATGTAAGAATGACTCCTGAGGCAGAGATTAGAGCCCTGAGCTCAAACCATGGACCAGGTGGATTTGAAATGTTGACAGTATGTGGTGGTTGTCTGAGTTTGGAATGGTAAAGCAATCTTGGGCAGAACCTTGACAACTTTAACTAACTATCATCCAAGGAGTTTGATCTTGATTTATAGATCAAAGGATTTAATTAATGGATGCTATAATTCTTGCCCAGAAGAGAAGCTTGATCTGATTTGTGTATGTCAGAAATAACTCTGAGTAAATACAAGTACAAGAACAAGATGGGTTAGGGACTACTCAGGTCATGTCAAAGCTATCATACCATGCCCCACCAGCAAATACTTACATATACATACATACACACACTCATATATATATATATATATATGGACACATATAATTTATGGTTGTATGTATATATTATACCGATTATGTAATGCATCTATAATATGTATGTATACATATATGTAGTCATATTATACCTATGTTATGCATATATTTTACCCACACTATGAATACATTATATACACATACTATATATGAAATGTAAGATACAAATAAATCCTGACTTCAACTTCAAAAATCAAAATCCTGTAGCAATTATAGAGATATATAAATCTTTTGTCAATTTGAGGAAAGAGTTAGGAGAAATAAAATATACTGAGCATAATATACACCCATTCTCCAAAGAGGGTAATCTTACCCACATTTAATATATGAGTAAAATAAAACTTGGTTGAATTAATCAACATATTCATCACTAAGCAAGTAATAATGCCGCATTTCAAATTCTCATATGGCAGACCCCCAAATCCCACTCGATGCCTGTCAAGGCATGATAAAGGGAGTGACTCTTTCACTGAGATGTGAAGAAGATAGACTTATTTTAGTCAGACAATTATGGGAAAGGCAAATCCAGAAGGGGAAAACTGCCTGAGTAAAGGCATGACAGGGTGAGAATCTTTTGTCCCTTTAAGAATGTACAAATCTGTCATATATGTGTGGGTGCATACACTTACATATATATGCATCCACACATATATGCATACACCCATACATATGTATACACATATACCTATGTATATACATATATCACATATATCTGAAAGCAATGTGTATGTATATATATACTGTGTATATCATTACTCTGTTGCTAAGTGAGTGTTTACTATGTGTCAAGTGCTATTCTAAGTGCTCAACAAGTATGTGATCGTTCACTCTTTTCTACAGCTTTTATTGGTACTGTTATTTTCCTCACCAAAGATGAGCCAACAGAAGACACAACACACCACCAACAAATGGAAAATCCAACACTTCAGCCTTGGATATCTAGCCTCAGATTTTTTTTTCAGTATATATGAAGTATACAAGAGGTGTCATTTTCATATGTGTACAATTGTACACATAATGTACTTTGATCATATTTACCTCCTATATTACCTTCTTATCACCTGCTTTTTGTTGTCATGTTTAATGCATTTCATTATTCTATTATCATACACAATGCTCTTAACCACTTTGCAGCCTGACCTCTTATCTCCAAGGTTGACACCATGACCCATTCTTCTCTGGCCCCAAAGTAAAGGAAATAAATAAAGTGAGTCTATCACTCTGTTTTTTTTTTCTTCTCTAAAGAGGACTTTAATGTATTTAATGAGGGCAGGGTTCAACCAAGATGAACTGCTTATCACTTTTTTAAGTGAACATGAACATAATGATAGTGATGGTCACGCATTTGAAGCTATACTATTGAGCAGACATTGGGTGCTCTGTAGATATCTCCTATACAAATACCATTGAACAGAAGTGCATGCATTGCCTCAGAAGAATGATTGCCTGGGGGTGTAGGATTGGTGTGGTAAAAGAGGTGGGTGTTAGCTACAAGACAATTGTGAACTAAAGAAAAGTTTGAGGCAAATGATTGCCAAAATTTTCTTGAGAACTGCTATCACTCTGTCAAGTGAAGATTTGGGAGAGGAATGGGACACAGATTTCAGGAGGGTTACAAACCAGAGTTAGCTGAGTGTGGAAATCCAGATTTCCTGGCAGGGTCCTGGTTTACCACAGTGGTTACAGGAAGGGAGAGAAGGAAACTGACCTAGGAATAAAGATGATCTCAATAGAAACACCAAATTGCACATACAGAGTGAGGCAGACAGGCATTAAGGATGGCACACATTTCTGTCTTCACAGATTACTTGTTTCCCTGCTTGGCTGGAATACTCTCTCTATAGAGAAAATGTATCTAATATTGGGGCCAAAAGCAATGCACTTGTTTACTGTTCGTGTATAGAGAAAGCTGAAAATGTCACTTAGTGATATGCACTAGTAATAAAAAAAAATCCAGATCTCTCCTCCCCTCTCACTTAAGAAGAAAAATTATTTTGCTCATAACATTGATGAGCTTGACAAATGTTCGGATATCATCCCAAGCATGCACGCCACCCAGGTGCTGGGAAAACTATTAATATTTTACTGGGGGACTTGGTTGAGCAAACACAATAAAACCAGGTTCAGTGTCATTGCACACTGTAAAAGCAGATGGCAGTCGAGCAAAGCTGCATCCAGCAGCTTGAAATTTCAAATGAAATCAATTTGGAGCTTTGCTTGTGCCTCCGGCAAGATTTCCCTCTCACATGAAGGAGACAGGAGACATGGGCCCTTTATTCCAGGGCTGCCTAGGCAATGCTGAATGGTACTCTGCCTTCTCTCATGCAAGGTAGCCTGAGAGCTGGAAGGGAAATGAAACACTTTGTGACCCAACTTCCACAATACAATCCAGAGGAACAAAAACTCAGGGTATCCTCTAGTACTCCAGGGCCTCCTCAACTCAGTTCACATGGTCTGAGCCCTCTGCCCCATGACTGGAAGAGCCTTATATAGACAGCTTCATACTCTCAGAGTCAACTTTACTTGCAAAGAGAAGCCCACAGTGTGATGGCATTCTAGTTCCAAGAACTATTGCTGGCTACCAAAAGGAGTAAAGAATGTATTGGCAGTTACATTTGGAGTCCTCAATCTTACCAACAGCACATCTGTAGTATTATAGACTGGTCATCTTATTTTGTTTATTTAATCCCTTAGCTTTTTCTCTACAAACTAGCATTATGATTTTATCTAGACTAACAGTTCTCAACTCTGGCTGTGCAGCATGATCATATAGGAAACATAGATAAAATATATTTCACTAGGTCTATCTTGGGGCTTGTTGTGCCATGAATCTGAGATCTTGTTCTCAGGTGTATTCACCACTAAGCCTGAGACATGGTAAGCAGTCAGCCTTCTGTTGAGTAAGCAACTAAATTGAACAATTTTCAGGTCTTTATACAAATCAAATACTCTAGTTGCTGAATTCTTGCACATTCTTTTCCCCTTTCTTCATGTATCCTCCTTTTATTCCCTCCTCACCAAAATAAATAACTTCTCTCCTCGAAGATACAAAAATCATGTGTTGCCTGATTCAATTTAAATGCACTCTTATCAGTTTGGTAGAGACCTGCCTTCATGTCTGTGTGCCCACATTCCTCTGCATTGCCCTCCTTCCATGCATATTATATTAGATTGCTGTGGTCTGTTTTGAAGATTGTCTTAGTGAGTTTGGACATTTGTAGCAAATTAGCTGATATAAGCAGCTAATACAACATCAATTTCTTAGTTTTAGAGGGTAAGAAAGACAAAGGCAAAATGTAAGCAGTGCTAGCTAGTGTCTGGTGAGAGCCCACTTCCTGATTTTACTGTTTTTCTTTTTATTTTGTCCTCACACAGAAGAAAGAGAAAGCACAGTCTCTCATTTATGACCTTTTATGGAAGCATGAAACCTATCTACAAGGATTCCAACCTCATGAGTTAATTGATTATATATACATTTCAACTAATATGATTATTTTGGAGGTTAGGTTTTCAATATATGACCTACTTGGATACAAGCTTAGGAGAAGGCTGGACCATGGGCAAGGAGGAAAAGGTGGGAGAATAGGAAGGAGGCCATATCACAAAAGTGTTTTAGGTAAGAGTTTGAGTTTACTTTGGGAAACTGAAAAACCATGTCTGGATGATTACAGAAGAATGGGAGGATTACAGAAGAATGAACTTGATCCCTTTGGTGATGTGCCTGGGTGAGGGCAGTGTTTAGAGGTTTGAAGTAAGGCCCTCATACTCACTTGGCTTTCTTGATTACTTAACTGAGCTCTACCACCTGGACAACGGCTTCAACTTTGCTATTTGCTGGTTATTTTGGAGATGGAGCTTTATGGTCTCAAGTGTGCTCCTCTGGATTTCAGCCTCCTGAATTCCAAGGTTTATAAGTGCAAGCCAGCTCTTGGCTCCATTGAGAATTTTAAAACTGTGTTGGATGTGATCTTGAGAAGCTGTAACAAAAGTGAGAATGATAGCAGACTGTCTGTAGGCCAATATTGTCATCTGGGAAAGAAACAATGGTGACTTGGATGATGGAGTTAGGGGAGGTGGGGGAAAGTGAGCAGATGAAGGATATTTAGGTTGTAGATTAGCAAGATTTGTTAAAGGATTACTCAGGCTTTAAAAGGAGACACGTATTACACTTCAATTTTGAACCATATAGTGGATTTCTACCACATGTTTAAGAAACGTCTCAGAGGGATGTATCAATTATACAAAGGGCTTTGTAAACTTAATGTTGATGTATCCGTATGTGCACATTCTGGTCCACTTGCTTTTAAGATATTTAACTCAAACTGTAGAGTGAGAAGTTGCTATTGTTGACATATAGATAGTAATCAAAATCAGACCCAGTGAAATAGAAGTGTACCTTCAACAACAGTTAGAAATTCTGACCACTTCAGCTCAAGACTTTTATAAGCGCAGATAGATAATATAACAGAAAATTGAGGGGGATATGTGAACAAAAGAAAATTATTTTCCAAGTCAAGGGGAAAATAGTAATTGTTGAAGGCAGAAGTTTTTGAAGAAGACAGATGACCTATGCTCTGTGCTACTTGTGCATAGGAGTCACAGCAACTTCTAATTAAGAATACTTTGCTTTGTTTTCACCTGTAAAAGAGTATACAAATACAATACTATCTTTCTGATTCTCTAAAATGAGGATCAAGCTGAATCATGGAGTCATAATGTTCCAAAATGATTAAAGAAATTTTACTCTATATATGCAGTAAAGTCTTTAAGGCTTTAAGATAATATTTTCCAACAGGGTATTAATTTTTAATTGTGTGGTCAATGGAGTTCTCTCTTATATAGAAAGTTGTGGATGTCTCCCCTTTTTACAACTACTTAATGATAGTAAAAAAATGTGAATTTCTTAGAGGGCCTTAGATCTCTGTGATTATAAGACTCCATGGAGGGTTTCTAGAAAGGCTTTGGGGGACCAGGCATCTGAGTTCTGAACTGAGAAAGTTGCAAATGCTTGCTGCAGGTAGATAAATGCTAGAGATGGAGTAAGCACTGAGTGGCTATAGACTTTGGATTCAATAGGAATGTGTGTCTTAGTCATATAGTTAAACCTCAAAGTTACATGGTGTCCCCCTGGTAATCTATGGATGTCAGCTAAAAAGCTTGGAGAAGTAAAAAGTTACCAAAAAAGACAGTGTTCCTCAAGGTCAGCATATCTCCATTCCTCCTGTTCTGGATTTCAGATTTGGGTATGACTTCAGGGTATCTTAGAAAGGATCTCTAGGAAAATCTGAGGAACAGGGTGAGACTTCGCCAGGTAGGTTTCTTACTGTAAGAGTTTGTGGGCTAGCCCACTGGCTGGCTAACCCTCCATGAAGAATTGCCAAGGCACCTGTGCCATTTCCTACCAATGCTTGTTTGAGCTGTTTCAGAAACAAATCTTTAATCTCTAGTTGGGATCCATTTCTCTTTGCACTTGGAGAATTTATCGATTATAAACTCAGTCTTGTCCCATTTCAGCTATTAAAACAAACTATAAATCATGAAAATTGATTTGTAACAATTCTTGAGGATAAAAGGCCAAAGTCAATTGTATCTGTAGTCTAGCTGTGTGAAGAAAAGTGAGGTAGGTTTCAGGAAGACAAGAAAATACCCTGAGGGGCTGGGGATATAGCCTAGTGGCAAGAGTGCCTGCCTCGGATACACGAGGCCCTAGGTTCGATTCCCCAGCACAACATATACAGAAAACGGCCAGAAGCGGCGCTGTGGCTCAAGTGGCGGAGTGCTAGCCTTGAGCGGGAAGAAGCCAGGGACAGTTCTCAGGCCCTGAGTCCAAGGGCCAGGACTGGCAAAAAAAAAAAAAAAAGAAAAAGAAAAAGAAAAAGAAAATACCCTGAGACATGTGGTGACATTTCACAATAGAATTACAGACAGAGGAAATTAGTAGGGAATATAGCAACAGACCAAGGAGATGACACTTTGCTCTCATGCACAACTATTCCAGAAATTCGCAGAGTCCCAAGCTGTGTGAAAAGAACCTCTTTCTCACAGAGTTGCCCAACTAAACATTTGAGTAGTACCTACCTCCCCAGTGCTGGTGAGGTCCAATGGTGTCTGGTGCTCCTTATCACCAAAAGGCAGAATAGTGCTGTATTCCCAGCACTGCTGAACTCTGATGGCAATAGACTGCACCAGCAGCACCTCCAGCAACCACAGTGCCTTGCTATTAGCACCATCATCTCCTCTATAAGTGATGGAGCACATGGCCTCTTCATGATGCAGAATTATCTTGGAGAGAAGGGATTTAAAAGGGTCTACTACATAAACTGTGGCATAATTCGCATAGTTTGCTTTGTCCTTGTATGGCAAACACCTCAAGGAATAGCTGGCTTTGTGAGTGAACATCAAGGTAGTTTTTCTTTCAGATTATACTAGATTGCCCTAATTTCTAGTGTACACGAGAGGGAGTCATTATCCCTCCAAGTAGTTCCTGAATATTCTGGTCTCCAACCATTTTTTTTTCCCCTTGACTTGACAAGAGTCATGGGAATGGAAAAGCACATTTCAGAGACATGATACTTGATACTGATGCTTTATTTTTCTCAGGAATCATACACCAAATCACCAGCAGATTTGTGATTTGGTGTTTTCCCAGGACTAGTGTCCTAGTTCTTACACAATGCCTTTATCCTGTGTCCTCACATAGAAAACGCATTGAGGGAGCACTGAAAGGTCTCCTTTCATCTCATTAGTGCCTATCAAGGACATAACTCCATTCATGAAATTCCGCCCTTACAACCTAGTCACTAAAGACTCAGTCTTAATACTATGCTGAGAATTTAGGATTTAAGTATATGAATTGGGAAAGAGGAAAACATTAAGTTTAAAGCAACATCCAAAGCACAAAACTGATGTAAAATGGAAAGATTAAATCCCTATGTAATCAGAACCTAACCAGGCAGAAAGGTAACCAGGTAGAATGTTTATCTCAGAAGTACTGTGTGATGGCTGTTGATTTGATTGAAAGAATCACATGAAACAGAATAGCTTAAAGTACTTTATAATTGTATATGTAATAAAAACATTTCTAATGTTTCTTAGCTGGAGGACTCTTATTTTTGCATCAAGAAGTTTGTTCTGTTGTGTGAGAAAAGAAATGAAGACTGAGACCTAAAACCAATGGTGTAGTATTGCTTAAACTGATTTGAATGTTAAATAGGCACAAATATTGCATAAAGAAGGATGTATATATTAACATTTGTGTCAAGCCCTACATATATATTTGAAAAACATTAATTTACATATGAAAGAATTTTTATTACAGAAAATGCTTAATGGACACAGCTTTGTGAACTCCTTGTAAAAATTTCATTGTTCTTCTAAGCTTGGTCACCCATTCGCTGATAATATTGAATTTTTAAATTAGATTTTCTAACTCTTTGAAAAGTGAATATCCACATATAATATGTACATGTATTAGGTAACCAGAGTACTCAACATTTTCTTCAGTTATTCCAGTTAACAAGAATAATACTGAAATGTTGAAGACTGTGCACTCGTTTTTACTTTGTCTTTGATCCACCAAGAACATAGATATGTATAAACTGCACCATTTAGTGGAGTTGGAAGGAGTTTTGAGTATGAGAAATTTATAGTGCAGCAGAGGAATTCAGAAAGAACTGGACCCATACCTGAGTATGTTGCATTGTTTCTTCCAGGGAATTCAGAATTCTAAGCATAAGTATTCTGATTTTTTAAATGGGCTCAAAAACACATATCACAAAGCATTGTCATAAGCTTTGCCTAGAAAATGAATCTGACAAATTGTGCTTCTATTCTTTCCAACTTATCTCACATTTAACGAACAAGAAAACTAAGGATCAAAAATACTGAGGCATAAAGGACATACATACAAATCTTATTTGTGGCTGTATAAAGATTTGACTCATACATCTGTGTCCTTCCTCATTTGTTTCTTTTTTATTTCTAAAATTTATACTTTCTGCTGTCTAGCCTCAAAACATTCATGCTAATTTTCTAGGCTGGAGTTGGCAATGGTCCGACAGACAGAGGTTTATTTTCTTCTTTAAAGATGAGGGAGCAACTGGCAGCATCTTTTATCCAGCCTCTCAGAATGGTTTAGTAAGTACTTCTTATCCTGAGAACTCAAATGGTGGGTTTCTGCTCTCTCTGCCTTCCTGGCTTCTATTGCCACTTGGAAAGCCCTGTGGTTCACAGCTAATTAAAGAGGGATGGAAGAAAATTATACCTCTGTTGATGCTATTGTTTTAATGTATCTCAAAAGCTCCTTAATAGCAAGTCAACAAGCAGTGGACTGAGAGGAGTTCTTGGTGACAGAGAGGGCACAGGAGACCTTGGAATGATTTCTACGAGCCCACCATCATTTCATTAAGTGGCTTTTTATACCTTATGCCATTAAAGATCCACACATGCACATACACACGCAACCTCTCCCTCCCTCTCTCCTTCTCTCTCTCTCTCTCTCTCTCTCTCTCTCAAGATAATATACCAACATCTTTTTAGTCCTAGGAAAACAGGAAGTCCCAGGAAAGAATGAAATAGAATTTGTATTATGTACTTAATATATGTCTGGCTTTATGTTACCTTTTCACTTTCCCCATTTAATTATCACAAGCATATGTCCCCATTTTATATAAGAATATATTGATATTTTGATAAGTTCAGATTAGATAGCTAGTATCCAAGCTAAAACTTAAAAGCACAACTTTATCATCAGCAGTATCACCCACCATCAGCATTGTGATTATCATTTGCCATTTTCTCTCCAGAAGTCTAACATTTATACAGCATTTACTACGGGTTTAGCCCTCTTCTAGGCACTCTGAGTATATTGATTTATTTGAATATAATTGATGTGTGTTAAACTGGGTTATTCCTTACAAGTACACAGTAAAATAGGTGTTATTATTATCCCCACAATTTTTCAGGGAGCTCCATCTGCTAAGTTCTTGAAGGTGCAATCTTAATGGCATGGCAATGTGTAAATCCAAACTAAGTCTCTTCCAACTCTATGTCTATATGCTTCAGAAGACTTTTCAGCATTTCTTGAGTGAAAATAACAGCACATAGAGTGTATCTAGTTCAGGTATACTGAAATGAAAGTTTACTCAGGTACTACCACAACCTTGGTATTAGTGTCAGAAACAATGTGAGGTAGAGTTTAGCTTTAAATAGGTAGGATGAGGTGACTCTGAGTGCCTGATTGATTGGCAAGATAAGACATTTTAACATGATGTAACAATGTGACCGATGGGGTCTGCACCAAAGACAGTGCTAATTAACATCAGACAGCTCCAGCATCTTTGTGGCTCTCCCAGAAAGTTGGCTTGGAATTTGCTTTTCCGTGCTCTACAGTTGGCCCTGTAGTTTGTAATACTGCATTGTGCACATAAAATGTTCAGTGACAAAAGATGACAATGTTGAAAAAGAAATGTAGTCATTACCTGACTTATATAACTGTAACTCCTCTGTATATCACCTTATCAATAACGATAAGGAAATGTTCAGTGGGTGTATGAATGCTCATTATCATTAATCAATAAGGAAATACAAATCAAGACCAGAATAGTATAAATATTCCCATGATTGTGTGTGTGTGTGTGTGTGTGTGTGTGTGTGTGTGTGTGTGTGTGTGTGTGGTGTGCTAGTCTTGGGGCTTGAACTCAGTGTCTGGTCACTGTTTCTAAGCTTTGGTCCTCACAGCTGGTGCTCTACCACTTGAACCACAGCAATACTTCTTCTGGCTTTTGAGTGGTTAATTGGAGATAAGAGTCTTACAGACTTTTCCTGCCCAAGCAGGCTTGGAACTGAACTGTGATATTCAGATCTCAGGTTCTTGACTACCTAGGATTACAAGCATGAGCAATAGGTGACTGGTTCTCATGACATTTTTCATCTTAGACTTAAAATAGTGTTTAACTATTTGCATACATGTACTCTTAAAAATGTGGATGAAAGCGATACACAGGGTTCCTGGAGAAACTAGAAATGTGCACGTGCACATAACCTAAAATTCACATGATAAAAAAACTCAAGGCTGGGAATGTGGCTTAGCAGTAGAGTGCTTGCCTAGCGTGCATGAAGCCCTGGGTTCAATTCCTCAGTACCACATACACAGAAAAAGCTGGAAGTGGAACTGTGGTGCCAGTAGTGGAGCATTCACCTTGAGCACAGAGAGGCTCAGGAACAGAGCCCAGGCCCTGAGTTCAAACCCCAGAACCAGCAAAAAAGCAAACAAACAAAAAACCCTTGTCATGACATTTTTAGCTAAATATTGTATTGCTGCAAATTAGCCCAGAAGCATAATAGTCTCAAACAAGAAGATATTGTTTCCCATGACTGTTCATTGACTGTTTGCATCCTAAGCTATTTTCTCCTGGACTTGCTAGTGCAGCATGCAGAGCTGGAGAGCAGAATGACACATAGCATTGATGATGCCCTCATTCACATCTTTTTTTAAAATACTTATTTATTGTCAAAGTGAGGTACAGAGAGGTTACAGTTTCATACGTTAGGCCTTGGGTACATTTCTTTTACTGTTTGTTACATCTTTACAAAGCTGATGTTGGATGTTTGCTAGAGAGACTTGTTTCTTCTCTTTGTTCCATCGTATCTCCTGTAACCCACACCATCTTCTTTACAAGATGGAGATAGGATAAAATTACCCTTCTTGGAATCTAGTCTCTGGAATTTTCAAATGTGAGTTACCTACATTCTAATGAGTAAGACAAGTAACAAGTCTGGCCCAGATTCAGGATGTCAATCCCTCATTGAAGAGTATGGAAAGAATCTTCAGCCACACTTAATCACAATTTCCTTAAAATAACTGATCAAGATAAGTAACAGTGAGCAGAACAGTTCTTCCCTCCCTCGTTACTTCATAGAGCATTGCTGTGTTTTATATGTAATAATACAAAACTTCTATTATAATACTAATCCACTTATGCATCGCATA
The DNA here is from genome assembly GCF_023159225.1 of Perognathus longimembris pacificus. Lineage (NCBI taxonomy): Eukaryota > Metazoa > Chordata > Mammalia > Rodentia > Heteromyidae > Perognathus > Perognathus longimembris. Next base: position 39,351,853 of record NC_063167.1, on the reverse strand, counting down.
AGCAATTATTGAAGATCATTTGTGAACTAGGCAAGGTGCCAAGTCTCTTTTTATTTACATTAGCTCATCAAGTTATTATAAGCATTTATCAGATTTCATTGCCACCTCCTATTTAAATATGAAGGCACTTAATCTAAGCAAAATGAAGGGATTTGCCTTAACACATAATCAGCACAAGACAGTCTTCCACACTAGTAGTCCATTCATCATTTGCATTAGGTCTGCTGCAATGCAGCTCTCCCTTTACCTGTCTATTATCTCTCCTAAAGATTGAGAACCTACTGAGAACAAGTATGTATATTTCCTTTGTGCATTGCTAATTCACAGAACACTGTTAGAAATGGACTAAAGGCTCATAGTAAATGTGGATGTATGGAGAGATGAAGGCATGCCCAAATTCCAAAATTCTTTCCTCTATAAAACCTATTTTTGTTGCATAATGTCTTGAAATCAAGAACAATCAACAACTTTTATCAATAGCTTATTGATCACTAAAAATCGGAAACTTTCACACCTATGAGGTAGTTGCTGTCATCATTTTTCACTTATTCTTTTTATCTTTATGTCATTGTATAAAGGAGTTACCATTTAACAAAGTAGTTTATGAACAGAATGCATTTTGATCAATGTCATCCCTTTCAACATTCTCCCCTCTCTCTGTCCTACCATCCTTTCCCTCACTCTTCTTAATTTTGTAGGATATACATTGAATTATTTCCTGAATTATATCTCACTTCTTCATTTGTCTACTCTTTTCCCCTTGACCCTACTCCATCTCTTTCAAGTACCTACCTTCTGGTGTTTTGTTGAACTTCGTCTTGCCTTCCTAAGGAATTACACTATGTGAATTCTCATTTGAATCTACCATAATCCATCTGTATATGCTTCCATACTACACAGTGAATTTCTTAAAAAGTTTATTATCTAACTTTAGCTTCCACATATTAGAGAAAACATGCATCTATTGTCTCTCACTTTTTTTCAGTGGTGATTGGCATGAAAGTCATGTCCTTGTACATGCTAGGCAAGAACTCTGCCCATGCACCCTATCTACATCTGTTACTAGCATTGTGATTTTTCAAATGAGAAACTAAGTAATTAGAGATAAAAATTAGCCTGAATTGTCACATGTTAGGTGAAAGAACAGACCTTAAATTCTTGACTCTGTCACCATAGGACATGCTCTTGGGGACTGGGTGCTTCAAGTCATGAAACCCTACTCCTCTGCATTCTCTTGGTAAATAAAAGGTGTTGTTTTTTGTTCTTGTGAAAATAAACTTGCCTATGTGGTGAATTTCTTCACCCACTTACCAAATAAAAATGTAAGAAACATGATATGCTCTATAATCTGGTCCCCAGATACCTATACACTGTAATTCCCACCTTGATGCTCATCTTTCCTTTGCTGGTGATGTATTCCTCATTCTTTTTACATTGGAATTCTGAGTCTTTATGATGAACTCAGATCAACTCTTCTTTGATAAAATAGTCCTTTATTTCTCCCACTTCTAGAAATTATGATTTTTCATGTTTTCCCAGCAAGTAATGCATACTTTTATTTCACTTGTTTGTATTACCCAAGAAAGCCAATATCTTCCTTCCTTTACCTCCTTTTCCTTCTTTTATTTTGTCCCAATTGATCCCACATCCTTGCTTTGTCCCAGGCACTGTAATATAGCTTAGAACTATTGAAATAACTAAGACATCAACTCTGCCCCCAGGGAACTCACAAGGCTCAATACAGATCAGCAATTGAATAAACATTAAATGAATTAAATGATCTTAATGTCTAGGGGGTAGTCAGAGACATGCCAATTTTAGTATAAAATCCGAATTACAATATGAAACCAGAAATGGGGGCCACACCTTATACGTTTGGCGCTTGGTAAACATTCATTCACTTATTCTGTATAATGTGACAAATATAGGGTCAAATCTCCATCATTCTCTCTTGGTAACTTTGAGTAAGTCATTTTAGCTTTCAGATGCTCAGTTATTAAAGCTGTGAAACAGAATCAATAATGCTGATCTCATAGGGCATCAGTGAAAATTAAATGTGTAACAAATGCCTATAGCAAGAGCTCAATATATTTTAACATTCTAAATCCTTTCCTAAGTTAATTCTAGAAAGAATATATAGCAATTCAAAGCTCATTTCTGGAAAAATGAATGAAGAAATAAATGAGGTTATAAGTGAGTGAATGAATCCAGACTTGAGCAGAGGGAAACTACTGTGCATGAGAATAGAAATAGACCCCACAGAGGGAGCGCATCAACTCTTCTGAGCACCAAAGCCTTGAAAAACACCCTCCTCACTTCCTTGCCTCAACCTTCTAAAGGCCAATCCACCTCTCCTCCCCTACCCAGGGGGCCCAAACAGCTTGTTTCCCTCCCTTTTGTGTGTTGGGGATATGTGATTTTACTGTCAGCATGGTGTTACTAATGAAAGGCAAATGGTGTCCAATATGACTTGGAAAAAAATGTACAAACAACAACAAAATTATATGTTCTTTTTTCCTGTAGTGTTCGCAGGGAGAATATGTGACTTGTTTGCTGTCAATACGGCTTATAATGACATGGTGCATAGAAACCTTGCCAAATGTGTGCGGCATTCATTATACACATGTATTAAATGTAATGTGATAGGAGTTTGGCGGCCAAGCCGAGTGCTACTCTGCACTGATCTGGGGCTCCAGCACCTCTTCCCATGAGATTGCGAAGAGGAAAGGGGAAGAGCAGCTGGCCAGACAGCAAGGGGTTTAGAGCTTTCAAGAATTGATTCCAGGTGACATTGATAGAGAATGTTAGGACTCGAGTGCCTACTACATGCCAATCTGGCATCAGCCTTTTGGAATAAGATGACTGACTGGGCAGCAAGAATTTCGTGGATTAATAGAAGAAAAGCGAGAGAGAGAGAGAGAGAGAGAGAGAGAGAGAGAGAGAGAGAGAGAGAGAGAGAGAGAGAGAGAGAGAGAGCCTGTGTGAAACCTGGAAAAACTGTCGGCTTAAGATCTATAGCAGCCACCAGCCTCATATCACTTATTTAGAAACGTTTTTCCAATCCTTGCAATACAACCAGGTCAGCCTTGAGTATGCTTTAAAGACATCTGGGGCATATCCTTCATGGCTTTTGACATGGTCTAGAGTGTGTTGTGTGTATATCAACATCCATTTGGTTTCACGATCTTCACACTATGAAAGCAGAAGCCACATTTGTTTGGTTTATCATTCTAAACCTAATACCTAGCATAGCTTCTGATGCTCCAATATGTATGATTGAATTTTTAAAAATGTGCACACATATGAACTTAATTTTGAGCAACATGCAGGAAATAAGTTGTCCAAGTGTCAAGAAGTAAGTTGTTTACAAGGAGAGCCCATGTAAAATGACAAGTAAGGAAAGGAAGAAATGAAGGATAAAATTGGGGAACAAGCAGTAAGACGAGGCTCCTAGTATTCTTAAAAATATATTCCATTTCTCTAGTAAGAACTTGCATAAGAGGCCAAAATGTGCTTATAGTGTCTATGAGATTCACATAAGAAACACTGGACTTAGGATGGAAATGGAACTGAGAGGGCAGATGGGACCCTCCACAAACATATTTGTAATGAGCTAAGCTCTGTTAGCTCTGAACATGTAGCTGTTGAGTCAAACCCATGTGAAGGACAGGTTAACTGAGGGGAGTTTGGGGCTTACTTCATATGTGTCAATAATCTCAGGAAAAGACACATTGGTTGATTTTTTTAAACTCAATTTTTGTTAAGAAAATGCTTAGATAAAACTGTGGACCTAAATGTCTCTAAAACATACCCATGAGGATCAAGAGTTACAATAATCATGATGGCTAATGTTAAAACCACCAGCAAAATCATGTCCACTGCATCGCTATTCACCATAGCCAAGGGATGGAATCAACCCAGATGCCCCTCAGTAGATAAATGAATCAACAAAATGTAGTATATATACATAATAGAATTTTACTCATCCATGAGAAAGAACAGTGTATCATTTGTAAAAAAAAATGGAAAAACTTGGAAAATTATTCTAAGTGAAATATGACAGGCCTAGAGAAACAAAAGATGCATGTGTGGAAGCTAGAATTAGTTCATAAACCTGTTAGTGAGTATTTGTGGTATGTAAATGTGTACAGATGTATTAACTAAAGTTTGGTAGATTCAAGGCAGATCTCAAATAGTGTAATCACTTAGAAAAAGAAAGCCAAAGTTCAACGAAATAAACACCAGGAAGTGGGTACTTGAAAGGGATGGAGTGGGGTCAAGTGTAGATGAATGACTAGGAGAAATGGGGCAGGGGATAAGAATGCAGACAACAGTTCAATTTATATCCTACAAAATTAAGAAAAAGTGAGGGAAGAGGTGGGTTGGGGAGGGATGGGTGAGGATGTTGAAAGGGGTGATACTGATCAAGAAGCATTGTATTCATAAACTACTTCGATAAATGCCAACTCTTTTGTACAACGACTTAAAGATAACAGAAAGTAAATTATGTAAGAGAAAAAAAAGAATCTTAACTCTGAAAATAAATAAAATTAAAAAATCTTTAAATACTAGGGATGTGCACCGATAACCATGTTTCTTTTAAACATGCACAACAAACAATACCCAGGTACCTTAATGATCCCACCTAAACAGAAGTGAAAGAAGTTCTGGTATGTAAGACAACTTTCTCAATTTCATCAGGCCACAAGAAGGCATCATCCAGATTATAAAATTTTACCATAGGACATCAGAGTCCATCATTTCAAGCACCATGTTACTGATTCAGGCTTGAGTTAGCCATGTCAGACTGAGTCTTTCACTGTTGAGATTCGAATCCATTTCATGGACTCAGCTTTCACACCTTGCCTGTCTATTGGCCTTTCAGCAAACTAAAAATAAAATCCTTTAGGTCAGAGTACCAAAAATCTATATCGACTTTGACATATTAGCCATCATATCAACTCTCATAAAATGAATCCTGAAATTTGAAGATCTCTTTCTCTCTCCTTCCTTCCTTCCTTCCTTCCTTCCTTCCTTCCTTCCTTCCTTCCTTCCTTCCTTCCTTCCTTCGTTCCTTCTTTCCTTCCTTCCTTCCTTCCTTCCTTTCTTTCTTCCCTGGTACTGAATTTGGATTCAGAACCTCTCACTTGATCAGAATGTTTGTTCAACTGGTGAACTATTATTTGAGTCATACCTCCAGCCTGGCTTCTTTTCTAATTATTTTAGAGATGGAGCCTCATGGACTTTTCTGCCTGCATAGGAAGAGACTTTAGGAAGCATTTTTGAAAATGCTCAGAATGAGAAATTCAGCTCTTCAGAGGTGACACTGGGATGAATGATCCAGAGCATAAGAGGATAATGTGTTAACGATCACAGGAAGGAGTCTGAGACAACTGATAATTTTGAAGAGAAGGAAATAAAAAACTTCACAAGTTAAAACTATTATGGATATGGAAGGTTTACATATATGTTCATTCAAACTCACACACAAAGTTGTCCTTAATCTCAGTAATATATTGGTTCCAGGAACCATTATGATACTAAAAATCCCTGTGTGCTTCCTTCTCTCATATAAAACAGCACAGTATTTGCACATAATCTATGCACACCTGTCTATATACTTTAAAACACCTCTAGATTATTTAAAATATTAGATATAAATTCTATGTAAGTAGTTGCCATGATTTACTATGATTTAGTATAAGTGATAAGTAAAAAATCTTTATATGTTTAAACAAAGTTATTTTCAGTATTTTAAACCTGTCAGTGGTTGACTATGTGGATTCAAATCCTACAGAGAATGAATTGACATCTGTAGATAATATATAAGACACACATATATATGTACATATGTATCATAGATAACATATATACACGTGCATATATGGCATAAGTCAAAGTACATAAATGTGTTCTTAAATGCATTTACCTTTAATTTTGGCAGTTAACCTATAGTGAACTCTTACATCTCAGAATTATGCTATAGAAAAAAGCACTATATCATTTAATCTTTAATACAACCTGATAATGAATGATTACTATTTTCATATTTTCGAATGAAAATAAAAGCAAGACTCAAAGGTGTCGGACCACTTCCCAAAGCCACAGTGTCACTAATTAGGAGAGATGAAATAGGATTTCTAACCTTTTCATCTCTATCAGGCCTGTTTGTTAGCACTTATGGGATTCTGTCCAGTTACCTGTTGCTACCTGTGCACATGTCTGTATTTCTGAAAGTCCTGTAGGTCTGTTTGTTGTACAGCAAGAAAACAGAGAAGCCACATTTTGAGAGATCGAATGGGAAGTCTTTATTAGAAGGCCAGCCTCTGAATATGGACTCCCGTCTCAAAGATCTGCAGCCCAGGACAGAGCTAGCATATTGCTTTTAAAGACAAGCCACATGCTTGGGGTAGAGAACACGTCTTAACAGCCTTAACACAAGTGTTACACATAAAACAAAGTAAGCTGGGTACTGATGACTCACTCCTGTAATCCTAGCTACTTAGGATGCTGAGATCTGAGGATAGCAGTTAATGCCAGCCCAGTCAGGAAAGTCCATGAGACTCTTATTTTCAATTAACCACCAGAAAACTAGTGGTGGCACTGTGGCTTAAGTGGTAGAGTGCTATCCTTGAGCTCAGGGACAGCACCCATGCCCACACCCAGAGTTCAAGCCCCACGACCCACCAAAAGAAATTAGTAAGCTAGATGAAGGTACTTAATCATAACAAAAGTGTATACATAGGCAGAGCAAATTATCCCGGATACAAGGAGAAATCAGGACCTCAATTATCTATGGGAAGCATGAGCTTCCTGGAGTCCTACAACTCATAACATATTTGCAATCCAAAGAGTGTTATCTATCTCGTCTAGTGTTCTCAGACAGTCCCCATCTTTTACTAACTTTTATCAAGATGCCAAGATAGCGTTGCTTAGATCCAGTATCCATATTTCAGGTCAAGACTACAGACTTCATTTAATGCCCTCATGGTATAGCCCTAGACAAAAAGCAGCACTTGAGGAAACTTGTAGAGTAATTGAAACAATTAATGGGCCACACCTTTGAAGGCCAATTAAGCTCAGCCTAGACTCCCCAAATATTCTTTAAAGATTCTCCTCAGTAATCCAGGTTTTCCTCTAAGTTACCAGTTATTATCCAGTGTCAACTTCTTTCTTTAAATTGTTAATTGATACATAATTATTTGTTATGTATGAGATATAATATGATGCTCCTGTACACATACACATTGTAAATGATCAAAGGAGGGTAAATAGTGTATCTGTCACCTCCAACATTTATCATATAGAAGTCAAGATTAAACAATGTGATCCAGAGAATAGAGAGTAAAGAGGGTAAGTGCTGCCAGAGAAGGGGAGAGGTTGATAGGTTAGGTTGGAAAAACCATTTGGGAATTCTGTTGCACAATATGGCAGCTATAATAGGTATAATTTTTCAGGCATTTCAAAAGATAGAAGAATTGATTTTGAATGTTCTGTATATTTTGCATGACTATATATCTCAATATTTAACACAAACATAGACTTTCTCTTGGTGAATTTTCTTCCTTCTCTTGCCAAACTATAAGCTCATATGGAGTAAAGGAATATAAGGGAAAATATCGAGCTTAGTTACCATGTCAAGCACCATATCTAGGCTGTCACATGCATAAGTTCACATGATCTTCATGCAGTTCTGAGAAACAGTTATTACCTCTTTTACAGAATAGACATTTGGGGCTCAAAGGGTGCAAAAATTTGAGGGATGACACAGAACAAGAACATGGCAAAGCTGAGGTCCAAAGCTAGGTACCTCTGATTTTACATCCACAATGTAGATGTAGCCATTGCCTTTCCAGCATTAGTCCTCTTTGCCATGTGGCCTGGGCTTCTACTGCCTGATAGCCCTCCTCCCCCACCGCCACACCTCCCTTATACCCTGAGATGGCAGCAAGCCCGGGCATCGTGGCATTCTGCAGCACACACACACTCTGGCATCTTCGAATGCCACACAAGGTATGCCAGAGAGAGGAGGAACAGTTGGTGAACAGTTGGCGAATGGATATTTTTATGCAAGGGTTGCCTAGAGAAAAGGAGGAAAGAGTAAAAAAAAAAACCTGTTTATAAAGAAGCCACAATTAATAAGGTCTTTGTTAGCTTTTTGGATTTAGATTTTCAAGTCCATTGCTTTGGATATGCAAAGACATAGAAAGGTCCTGGAGGAGCCAAGCTCCCCAGCCTCCAAAGCAATTCAAGCCGGGGTGTGTGGAGGATTTTAATTATTCAACAAGGAGTGCAAAGATGCTCTGAATTCCTTTGGACAGCTTCTCATCAGGCATGTTTATTTTGTGGCAAGCTCTGCATGTAGGTTTAATAACTGCAGCATGATAAAGAAAGAAAGAGAAAAAGATAATGTCACATAGAATGTCTGCTCCAATCCCTCCTGTAACGTGGCATTCCTCTGCAAGCTTCAGTGTTCTCATCTCTAAAATGGGAATGCTAATACACATCCATTTGGGTTACCTTGCAGATGTAAAAATGGTCTGTAAATATTAAAACCCTGCAGAAATAGAATTCTTGGTTCTAATAGAGTGTCCTAATTCCCTTAACTTTTTGTACATGTGTTCATTCTTCAAACACTTAAAACATAATAGAAGTAGTTACCATTTTTCTAGAATATTTTGAATATGCTAGGTCCTTATTTTACTATATTGACCCTGTTTAATATGTGTTATATATATACATATATATATACACATATATATTACTTATACTGTAAGTACTAGGTACTTATGAAATAGTTAGCATTTCCCCTCTCATTTGATTTCAGCTGACATGAGGCTCACAGAAATTTAGGAATGTAGTCAAGGTCAGTAAGAAGCAGCTATATGAGTCTGCTCTGGAGTGGACTATTGATCTGTGCAAGTAGTAACTCGTGGGCTTGATACTTTCTGGTATGATGTTTCCTGTGCCCAGAAACTCACAACCATCTATATAAAGTTGGCACAAAGATGGATTTTCTGTGATAACTTAGTTTGCGCTTCCCTATAAAAGTAAATAAATATGGGATGCTACCATTCAATTCCTCTGAATGTGACATTATTTCGAGGTAGGTTCTTCACAGAGAAAAACCAAACTACAATAGAGTCAATCCAATATAAGCAGTTTCCATATTCACCGGAGATATTTGGATACAAAGACAAAACTGTGCAGAGGGATGACAAAAGAAGATGATAATCCATAAGCCAAGATCCAAGGCCTGGAATGGTCTCTGTCATACCCCTGAGAAAAAGTCAACCCGGCTACGATATCGATTTGACACCCCTTAGTCTCTAAATCTGTGAAATAATGCATTTCACTCTATGACACTTTGAGATTGCCTCCCTAAGAAACTAACAGGTTGCAAACCTTCTCTTGTAGATGAGACAGTGGAAGAGGAAGAGGTTAAAGTGAATTGCTCAGGTTGGCCAACGGGATTTCCGAGAATTATATCCCGGTCCCCATCTCCTACTCTGATTACTGGGAAGAGAGATAGGGGAAAAGCATGGCTTTGGCTGGGTTCACACCTTTATACTCAGCATGGATAGCACTGCCCTGCATATCATAAATCAATTTTCATTGAATGAATGTTCAATGTTCAATGAATAAATATATTAATATTCCTTTTGCCAATTCATCCAGAGAATCACTACAGAGTTGACAACATTGCAACAAAAAGCACATGATACTGGAAAAGAATATCAGATAACCACAAGAATTCCAATAACTTGTAGTAATTGCCACACAAGGAGACTCGGACTTTGTATTTACATATGCTTCTCTTGGTTTGGCACTTGAAATTTTCTTTTCTTTTTTTTTTTTTCTTTTTTCTTTTTTTGCCAGTCCTGGGCCTTAGACTCAGGGCCTGAACACTGCCCCGGCTTCTTTTTGCTCAAGACTAGCACTCTGCCACTTGAGCCACAGCACCACTTCTGGCCGTTTCCCATATATGTGGTACTGGGGAATTGAACCCAGGGCTTCATATATACAAGGCGAGCTCTCTACCACTAGGTCATATTGCCAGCACAGGCACCTGAAATTTTCAACAGGTTTTCAAATAAACTCCTTGGAAATTTTGTTTCATGTATTGTCAAGCATAGTATCTCTAGGGTCTAATTCTTATTAATACTGGGAAGCCATCCATTCATTTATTTCCATTTTTTTTCAGTTTCTACTCAGGTTCCAAAGTCATCAGATGGCTTTCATTCTACATTGTAGCTGCTTATCAGCTCTCCCATGTTGCCCCATTTTTCCAAATTTCAGAGTGATCCATGATTCTGCGATGTGGTCTACAACCATTCCTTTGGGAATTCCATTCTGGTTTAGGTCTTTAAATACTATCTATGTATTGACAATATCCAAATTGATATCTCTTGCCTGTATCTCTATTGATAGTGTGAGATTTCTCCATGTAACAATCTACTTAACATATCTGCTTTCAGATCTAGTACATATGTCAAAGCCAATTCTTCTCTCACCCCAGATAAAATATAACTTTACCAGTAGATTGCTTCCCTTTACAAAACAGAGCTGTCTTTTTTTGTTCATTTGTTTTGGTCATGGGGCTTGAATTCTGGGCCTGGGCACAGTTCTTGAGCTCCTCAGCTCAAGGCTAGCACTCCACCACTTGAGCCACAGCACCACTTCTGGTTTTCTGATGGTTAATTGGAGATGAAAGGCTCATGGATGTTCCTTCCGGGGCTGGCTTTGAACCACCATCCTCAGATCTCAGCCTCCTGAGTAGCTAGGATTATAGGTATGAGCCACTGTCACCCAGAAAAGCAGAGTTTTTTCTGTCCTATTCCTGGACTGAAACTACTGTTTCTGACTCAACTCTGCCCTTTCTCTCAAACCTACCATCCAGTTATTCAGCTAATTGCATGGGTGTTAATTAGAAAAAGAATGGTATTTGGCCATTTCCCCTGACCTCCACTGCTACTAGAATCCTCTCTGCCTAGATGATTGCATTAGAATTTTAACTTGTCTTCCTGCATCTATTTGGGTCACCCTGCAATCCCCACTCTGGGCATATCCTGGGCAATCCTGTTAGATGTAAGCCAAATTCAATAATTCTCTGTTCAAACTCTTCCAACAGACCCATATCATTTTGTTCCTCATAGGCACTTTGACATCTTTTCCTTTACTTCCCCATGCACTGGATCTCATTCAGTTACATTTATGGTGACTGACAAAATCTGCCAAAAAAAACAAATCCTTGAGTCCTCTAGACTCAGTTGAATTATTTGAACAACCAATTCTTCTTTCCATCCATTCCACAATACTTCCAAAATTCTTCCTATGATAAGACTAAGTAGACCACATGTTGTTAAACTTCTTGTTAAAATATCAGTACCAATTATGTGTGGTTTTCCTTGGTATAAGAAAAAAAGCCAATCTAACTGGTACCAGTCCTTTGTAGTTTCTTGTCTGTTTTGCTTGGATTTTTGTCTGAATGAGTTGTGCTTCATTTGCAGCAAAGTAAAGAATCTTCAGTCCTTTCCCTATTTTGTTTGTCTGTCCATCTTGGGATGCTGGTTGTCTTCACTGGACAAGAGCTCCTTCAACCCATCTCAGACAGTTCTTGTCTCAGGAACCTGAACTGTATGAGACTCATAAGCAATTCTCTGAACCTTGAAGCTTTTGGCTAAAGCTGTAAGGAAGGTGAATGAGGTCAGGGAATTTATTTTCTGGTTCCTTCTTTATGGTATTTCCTTGGACTGGCTTTGTCTCAGATATCACTAATGGCTTCAGGTGGCTGCTGTATAGAACTCCCTCTCATTCAGATTCTTTTTGGCCTTTTTATTTCCAGTTTAGGGGAATGCTAAGTTCCACTATTATTAGCTTTGAGCTACTATCACAGCTCTTAGGATTTCCTTTCTTTTCCCATGTCTTTGTAATTGGCCCCTCTTTGAGCTGATCTCATTTGAGTATGGTACCAGTTTCTTTCTAGGAGACTTGTAGGTATACATGATAACCCGTAAGTGCTGTCCTGAAATAGTGCATGTTATCTGTGGTAATCAGACAGGATTTACTTTCTTTGTGTAATACAACAGACCTTCTTCCTGATCAATATTATTTAAGTGAACTAGAGATAGTCCTCTTAGCTTTTGAAAGGTAAACTTCTAAGACCAAAGTATCCAGGTACCTTAACTCCTTTTATACAATATCTTATGTATTACTTTTTCCTTTGGAGATAGAGTCATGTCCCCCTGTGCCTCCCCCACCAAACCAGCTTGCATGAAACTTCTTGACTCAAGGAATCTTCCTGCCTCAGTCTCCCTAGGGACATTCCACTATACCTGGATCTGTGTGTTTTAAAATGGGATTTATATGACTGACACACTACTTACAGTAAATACTTAAAAAATATTAATATCTATTCCTTTACCTTAACCTTAGTGCTCCTGTTCTTTTAGTTTTCTTTTTGTCTGCTTCATTTTGGTTAATCCAGTACCTTAAACTTCAATGGAGCTCATGGTGTAGCAGTGTGTAATTTGCTGTCAGATAATTTTCTCATCAGTGGGAGTTGCTCTGTGCTAATTTGGGCTGTATCCTCAATTTCAGCCTTTTGTCTCAGTGGCAAAGAGCATACTGTATTCTTTTCACTTCCATGCTTTTCCTTTGGAGAATTTCCTCATGACTGAAAGTGAGACTTTTATACAAAATGCCACTCTACTCTCACAGCCATCAGCTTCAGGGCATGCATTTAACAAAAATATAGACCTATTAGGTGAAAATGTATGTGTTTCACTTCCTGAATTTAACCCCCTTCCTCTTCTTAGTTTTACCTTGACTGACATTCATTGGAAAGATCAGTGGGCTAAGTCCTAATAATATGCTGGTATACCATATTCTCCTTGGTTACCTGATTTTGAGATTGGAGTCAAGGTCATATCAACCAATGCGACTGAGGATTCTTACCAATACAGTTCATAGTGTAGCTATGTAAAACAAAGAGGTTAAGTCAGAAGGGAGGAAACCAGCCAAGGACCTCAAAGTACATAACACAATGGCAAGAAAAAAAGCTGATACATTGAGTGCCAGGGTTCAAGCTGGAAGACAGAAGCACAACAGATTGCAAATCTCAAGGTAGAGAACATGAAGAATATTTTCAAACATATGGAAAGCAGTGGCAAAATGAAGTGTGACTAGCAGCCAGGATCTATCTAGGAACAAATTGTAGAAACACAGTCACCATGTCTCTCTCAGGGAAGGATTGGCATGGTCCCACCAAGTCAAAGACCAAAGCAGAGACTGACTTTATCTTTGAGGCTGATGTCACTCTAAGCCCTAGGACTCATGTCACTGAATAGAGGGTCACAGTTCCCGTGACATATGCCACTATGAACTATTGTAAACATAAAAGAAGTTAGTAACTGTGAAAGCATTCCATAAACCACAAAGCAAGGATGACCACTAGTGGTCATGTGAACATATATTCGAACTCTAACCTTGTCAATTAGAGTTCAATTAAGCCTTAAATCCATCTCCAATAGGCATGCATGAACCAGGAGAGAAGCTGTATTCAAAAGAATTTAAGCAAAAAGAATCAACTGAAGTTAGATTTTAGGAAGGTTGGTATATGGCTGGGCTTTCAGGCTGAGATGATCTAGATCTTTTAAATTTATAGTCCCTTCCTCTTAGGATTCAATTTCCCTATCCTATCATATAGGAACTTTGTCCTCGAGACCTGAACACACAAGGTCACTTTAACTCCTAGCCTCCCTCACACCCTAGTGTTACCACCCAAGAAGAATAGATCTTGTTCTTCAGATCCATTTCAAAAATTTCCAGGAGAGGTTATCCTGGCATCGGCCAAATGTCCATTCTTGAACCAGGGGAGGATATCTTATGATGGGAACTTCCACATGTATTGAATCAGAGAAGAGTCTTGTATTTATTCCTTAAGGATATCTTTTATTTATTACTTAAGGAAAATATTTCATTTACTCTTAAGGAAGAATGTTTTATTTATTCCTTAAGAAAAATTACTGAAAAGAGCAAGTATAAATAGCCATTACAGGAATCTAACACTAGCTTCTTGCAAACTATATAATATATACACATATATATGGTATGAGATATATATTTATATATTATATAGTACATACAATATACTGTATATTTACTTTATTGGGCATTATGGAAAAATGGAAGAGAAAAGGAAAGGAGAGTAAAGAAGGAGAGAGGAGAGGAGAGTGGAACGAGGAGGTGGAAGAAGGGGAGAGGAGAAGAAAGGAGAGGAGAGGACAAAAGAGAAGAGATAAGAAATCTTGCTTTGTAGTCTAGGATGGCTTCAAATTTATGATCCTTCTCCTTCAACATCCCTCAAACTGAAATTAGAGGGTACTATCACACACAGTCCAAAACTGTGTTTTTGAACTAGCATACCCATCTAGATCTTTTAGATACTCCCGCCCCCAGCTCCCCATTAGTAGTATACCAGGAGGAGGATTAATAGCAAATAACTCAGAGTCCTGGTAAGAAGCAGAAAGGAGGTACTGAAGAAAGAACTATTTACAGAGGTGATGGACGGGTTGAGAAAGGAGTGATGATGCATCCAGAAGGTTCCCTCAAGAAGCAATCATTTGTGTTCCTTGGGCTGGAAGAGAAAGGGGTAGGGTGGAATCTGACACCAGATACATGTCACCACACATGGCCAGAAGAGGTAACAAGGAACAAGTACAGGAACCCAGTCATTGCCAACTGGCAGACCAAGTTAGAAGGAGTGGAGAGAACAAAATCCTTTCTCCCCTTTGGTTTCATACTATGTGTCCCATTGGCCAATCCAAATTAAAAGTCAGAGTTCAAGGAGCACAGCGTGATACAGTTCCCATTGGTTTGATTCCTAGGGCTCAGAGCAGTGGGGAATAGGATGGGAAGGAAGTGTGGCAGGATGAATCAAAGATATTGATTGAGCACAAGGACATAAATGCTCCTGGCTAAAAACTTAAGTCTATTTTGTATATGCTCTGCAAAATGTGGTGTTTTAAAAGAATCATGGGATTCAATGGCTGCGGTAGTCCTTTGGATTAGCAAGATGAGATTTATTTTACAAACTTTTTTGTTTTTACATTTTTTTTGAATTTTATTGTCAAAGTAATGTACAGAGGAGTTACAGTTAGATACATAAGGTAGTGAGCAAATTTTTGTCAAACTTGTTACCTCATTTTTTCCTGTCTTCCCTCTTCCATAATCCCCCCACCAAGTTGTACAGTTAGTTTACAACATATTGTCTTCTAACTATCGCTGTTGCATTGGTTCACCCTTGTCCTTTGTCTCACCATATTGATGTTCCCCTTCCCTTCCCTAATTCAGATAAGCGTAGATACAATATCAAGGGTACCAAAAATCAAATACAGTGACAACATGGGCTAAACCATAGGGGGGGAAAGCACAAGAAAAAAAGAAATAATTTCACATAGTACATGAAAAATAAAAACAACAATGTAAAACCACTTGTTTCCTACAGACTTTTTTTGATCTAACCACTGGATATTCATTGGGGGAACAGAGCAAACAATAACCCCCTCTCACTCCCTCAAAACATTCAGAATTTAACGTGAATATCCTCATGTGAAGTACATACTTTCTAGTTCATCACAGTCATTGTTAACTGATGTCTAATACCTGATTCATGTTTCTTGACATATTTGGTTTGAAGACTTTATAGAAAGCCACAACTACATTTTTTCAAATAAAGCAGTTGGACCTTGAAAGGAAAACTTGTTTGCCCATTACTGCAAGTGAGAATCCTGAATGCACAGAAACAGGAAAACTGAGTGAGAGTTAGTTGATTCATAAGATGAGACCTCACGGGAGTTACCTTCACATATGGAAGTGGCATCATTGGAAACAAAGGTTATTCTGCTTGCACTGTGTGGCTATAGGACTAGACCAACAGGAAGAAGGGATTATGGTCAACCAGGAATCAGAGCTGGATGAGGGCTCATCAGAATGTATTAGGCTACCTCTTTTCATCCTCATTTCCCTTTGGTGTACATTGTCAATAAAGAGAAAGTAAACCATTTGTTAGTAGCGATGGAGTTGGATGGAATCTTTGACTCTCCTTCCTACTTTATTAGTAGAACTGATACTGGTTTGAATTAGAATGAGAGGAATTGACTTGTCATTTTTCCTGAATTATCTTTAATTTGACTTAAGGCTTTTCTCCCACCTCATCTCAGAATCCTTAGCCTTTCTCATCAGGAATCTAGATGTGAGTCTGATGTATCTTCCCTTTGCTTTTACCTGTCCATTTCACTGCCTCACTCCTTGTACCACTCAGAGCCTTTTCTTCCCTGTCTCCACATGTGCCAGACTCACTGACACCTCATCAGATGTCCTTCGGGTATGGATAATTAGGATGCTGGTTTGACTGTTGTAACAGAGATCAAAGAGCCACAACCTAATAAGAAGGAATATGGGAACTGTGAAGCTGTCTGAGGATAACGAAGTCAGCATTCTTACGAGTCCATCCGTCTCTGTGTCTTCATGATCAAAGGTGACACTCTTCCATCATATCCCCTGATAGTTTCTAAGCCTGTGTGTGTGTTTGTGTGTGTGTGTGTGTAGGCCACAGAATAGGCAAGCATATTTTAAGAAATTGCCCACAATAGCACTTCTTTTCATGACCCATTGCTCAGAACTTCTTTATGTGCTTATGCTTACGGGCAAAGATGGCTGGGAAGTAGTTTCTAGATGGATAGCAACTTCTCAGTTAAACCTTGGGGAGGTTAGGAACATGTACCCTCATAACAGGAAGAAGGAATGGATATTAAAAGCTACTCAACACACTTAGGGTGTTATTTGTAATGAGCATGACTTCTTTCACCCTCCATGGAACAAGAGCTCATCATCATTCATAAACTAGTTTAATTTTCCTTTCTTGACAGGTGCTGGTGGCTATTGCCTGTAATATTAACTACTCAAGAGGCTGAGGTCTGAGGACTGAGGTTCAAAGCCAGCCAGGGCAGAAAACTCTATGGCACTTTAATCTCTAATTAACCAGAAAAAAAGCCAGAAGTAGAGCTGTGGTTTAAGTGGCAGAGTGCCCAGCCTGAATGAAAAACCCAAATAAAGACTGTGAATTCAAGTCCCTTACTGGCACAAAACCAAAACAAACAAACAAACAAAAACACTCTACTCCTCTTGAAGTTTCCCTAGGAGCAGATGTGGTGGTACATAACTGCCAACTTAGCATTTGGTTTAGCTGAGGAGAGAGGTTTATGAGTTCAAGATCAGCCTGATCTGCATAGTAAGATCGAGGCCAGCTTGACCTACATAGTAAAACTCTGCCTCAAGGCCCAATAGCTATACCCTTATGAACACATAAGATGATGCTAAGTGAAATGAACTCCATGTTATGGAAACAATTGTTATATCACAGTTGTAACTACTTTCAACGTCCTATGTGTATCTGTAGCTTCTATTATTGAGGATGTTTTTGTATCACCTTCCTGTGGTTGTACCTACACTATCTCTGTAATCTTATCTGAGTATATTGGAAACCGTGTTTACTGATATTGGAAGTTGGAAATTGAAAGGGAATACCAAATTTGAGAGACACAGGGTAAAAAAAGAGAAACAACTACAAAAGCAATACTTGCAAAACTGTTTGGTGTAAGTGAACTGAACACCTCCGGGGGGGGGGGAAGGGAAAGGAGGGGAGGGAGGAAGGTATGAGGGACAAGGTAACAAACAGTACAAGAAATGGATCCAATGCCTAACGTATGAAACTGTAACCTCTCTGTACATCAGTTTGATAATAAAAATTTGAATAAAAAAAACACAAAAAAACAAACAAACAAAAAAAAATGAAAATAGAGCAACAACAAGACAAGTGAAAACTCCCCTAGGAAAACTTTCCTTTTCATGGTCATCCAGGAGGATGGGGCTCAATACTGTGGCTAGAGTTGGTGAAGAGTTAGGCCAAATGCTTTTATCATTGTTTTTGGACCTTTGCCATTTCCCTCAGTTAAGCCAATGGTATTCTGAACTATGGTAGACTGGGCAACTACCAAGTACCAGGTGCAATGTTATGAGTTATGGACATTGCCTCATTCAGTCATCGTAATTGCTCTATGCTCAATGGCCAGAAAGAAAAACTAATCCTCTGATGTCACTTTCTGAAGCTGTGCAGCTACGAAATGCCACTTTCAGAATTTAATCATAAAGCTGTCTGATTTCAAGGTTTATTGCTCATTTTGTCACAATGCAACTTATCTGCCAAGACCTTTGCAATAGAGAAGTCTCATAGAACTGAAACAACTGGGTAATTCAGTGTTGATACATTGGTCAGACTGGTAATATGAGTAAGACAGATGAGGAAAAACAATTCCATCAGACTTGTTCATTGTGCTAATTTAAGTTTCCAGGTGACAGTATGTCTCATTTTGAGTTAGGCTTTTCCTCCCTGATCTGTTTTAAGGAAGTAACACAGAGAACCCCCTCCCCCATCATCCCTTCAACTTCCATCCTTCCATGATTTTTCTCTTCAGGGAAAGGAGCAGATTGAAAACTGTGGTTATATATGTAACCATTAAAATAGATGCTCTGCCTATAAAAATGAACTTGTGCCAGGGTCTAATAAATTATGTGCTAATATGCCAGTTCTGCACTCTGCGGGAGGAATTGCAATCACTCTCCTGATCAGAGTAGCATAATTCTGAGCCTATTTGTTAGTTCTTTAACCCAGCACAGCTGAGGACTCAATCTGTATTACTTCAGCAAATGTTCTTAAGCACTACAAGAATAGGCTTTGCCCCTGGAAGGTAGTCCTCAGGAAAGGAAAAAGGGAATGAAATAACTGCAGTACCAGATGTGTCCAACAGGTGAAGTGTGGTCCAGGTGCTATTGGATTAAAAGAGCTTGACTGAAATGAGGAAGAGAAGTAAGGTAATGTCTGAACTGCATTTGGAAGCATAGAATCAGATAAGGAAGACTGCTTCAGTAGAAAGAATAGAATATGCAAAGAAAAAGGTATGAAGCACATTATGTACTCAAGAAACTGTAAGCAGCTCAAACACTGCTATATGCGTTGATTATAGCCACTTAAAGCCCTTCTTCATTGACTGATGGAGTGGAGCAAGTGATTTAAGCAAGAGAGTGAGGTGATCATATTTATGTTTTAGAAATACCCCTTTGGGCAATTTTAAGCATGAAAATTGGAGCTACTAAAGAAACTATTAGGAAACAAGTTGCAAGGATCAAAGTGGAGGAATTAGGTAAGTTAGGTGCCCAATGATGTGAGAATTGAAGCTAGTAAGTAAATATGGAGAAATTGCTGATAGTCACTGAAAATTTGTGTCAGGCACTGTTCTGGGCTCTTTAAACTTTTTTCTTGTTCATAACACTCCTCAGAAGTAGATGCTATTATTATTCCTACTTTATAGAGGAGACATAGATGCAGGAATTGGAAGAACCAGAGTTTAGGCCAAGTTTGACTTAGAGCTTTGTCTTTTAAACATCAAATGGAGTGCTTTAATTTGATTTGCTTATTAACATGTTAGGTTAACTGAGATTCTCTTTGAAGAGCATGTGATAGGCCATCTATCAGGGAGACAGGGACAGGGTAGGTAGGACAGAGTTAGCATTCTGGTCTTGCTTATGACTTGCTCATAGCACTAGGGGAAAGTAGGAATCTCCAGCCTTGCTTATGAAATGGAAACACTCAAATGGAATAGGTACAATGCATTCAGTGATTTTTGAGTGTCTCAAACTTAGAAATGGGTCTTCAAAACTAATGTCTTTGTCTTTTCCTTCCCTTGGAGAATGTTGTAACTTGCACAGCTCCTATTAAGTCTCTTCATAAAGAGAAATGATGATGATTAGAGTGCTGGGAATAAATTAGCTACAGCTACCTGAAAAAGGAGAGACAAATCTTGTGGAAAAATAATGTTGGGTGAAAAATGAAATTCTCAGAATACTCCATATGGTGAGATGCCATTTTTATAAAGTGCAAAAGCAAGTAAATAAGAACCTTGTATTGTTTAGGGATTTGTACATATGTGGCAAATTGTTTTACAAAAAGCAAAGGATTGCTTACAACTACTGAAGAACTATGACTGCTGCTGGAGGAGAGGGCTGGGAGGTAGAATGAGGTATACATAATGCAATGGTAGAGGCAATGGTAGATTGGTAGTGAGCATAGTGCACGATTGCTCTTATTACTAATATTAGTCTTTTGAAGCTGTTTAATGTCAGATACATGATATTATAATGAAAGAGAACAATGTCAAAGGAAGTGATAGACTTAGAATGGTTGGTTCCAAGGCTCCAAGCAAACCCAAGGCTCTGTTGCATCTGGTATATCTAGGCTAACAGCTTCCACATTGGATTGCAGTGGTCCCCCTGTGTAGCACCCAGACTAGAAAGTAGAGACTTCCCAAGTAGTTAAACAGAAGACTCAGAATAACCCTTCTGCATTCTGGTGAGGCTTCAGGATCACATCCAGTGCTTGTATTGAGTCAGTGACTATACCCAATATTTGCATTGACAAGTTGGTATAGTCCTTGCTGGATTTCTGAAGCCTGAGCAAGTATCAGTTGGGCTCAAAATCCCCTGGCTGAGAATGAGTGAGAGGGACAGTTTCTCCAGCAGCAAATCCAGATACCAATGCCAAACCAAGAACTGTCTGTGGTAATAACAAATGGCCCACAGCTGTTCAACATAACTTATATTCTTTGTGATTATAAATGTGTACAAGTGACAGTTTTTAGTTTTGAAAATTATAAAGATGAAAATGAAAGTTATCAACCTCATAACTCTGAGAAAACAAATATTAACACTAAAACTTCTTTTCTTACAATCTTTTCTAAGAATTTTATTGCATTGGTGATTGGACATTCAGTTATATAACCTGTGTTTTGAAATGTAGTAGGTCCATTCAGGAGTTTGTAGGGTAAATTCATAGTCTGTTATTTAGGGAGTACTCATGGAAAGAAAATCTTTAAGAAGAATTTTGAGTGCCTAGAGTAGGGTCTCGTACTTAAACAGGTATTTCCAGAGGTATACTTTACCTTGGTCTCTGAGTAAATACAGGATTTTACAGGCTCAATGAAACACATAAAAGGAAGATTGAAGAGAAAAAGCCAGACAAAGGACTTAAATAGCACAGCCATGCATATGGAGGTCTATAATATTTCTTGAACTCTAAGCACAAGACAGAGTGTAGAGAGATGGTGCTGGGAGAGGTGCTAAAGGAGAGTGTGCATTCCCAACAAAAATATTTGGACTTCTCAGTGTGGGCCCGTAGGAATCATTAGTTTTGAAAGGTAACCTTAACCCTACAGAGCAAATTTACCATCTGAGCTGCTTTTCTTACTTGTTTTCTGCATGCCTACCACTCTTAGATATTTCTCCAAGCAAAATGCTTCAGTAAACTGCCTACCGCAGAAGGTCTTTGCAGCAAATTCCTGCTACACTCATTGGCACTGACCTCCTCTCCCTTCTGAGCCATAGTGCAGTTTGGTTCAAATAAACTTTGTGCCTTCTAACACACATATACTATGGGTTAGATGAATACTTGTGGAATTTCAAACCCAAGAAACAGGGTGCCAGGCTACCAGGTAGGATATGTGAAAGATGATCTCTGTTGGAGGGAAGTTAAAGCCAGTACAGTGATTGTGGAGAAATGACTATAGAATGTGAGACTGGAAGGATCCATAGGAAAGAGGTAAAAGGAATGTTGAGTGCCTTGGAATAGATAGGAGCCTTAATCTGAGTCTATTAGAAGCCTCAAAAGGGAGAGAACATTTGTCTGGCACAATTAATTTGTGGTTTTTTGGAAAAGGACATACTAAACCCTAAAGCAGAATGACATCCAGTGGGGTTTCCTCTCATTTTTCTCCATTCTCTACTGAGGTGGGAAAGACCGGGTCCCTCTTGGTCTCAAAAGAATGCTCACTTTCCCCTCTTCCTATTCTGCATGGCTGTCTTAAATCAGAAGAAAATGCCCAGATCTCAACATGCCTCTCTTGTGACCATAAATCTTGGGGGTGAGTATGGTACATGGTGTATTTAGGTAATTACATAACATAAAACTGCTCTCTCTTTTCTCATGTCTGAAGAATTGTTATCTGTGTCTCCTTCTGCAATTTATTGCTATTCTGGACAAGGGGGAGTGTTTTCACAAACTCTGCCTGAAAATCATGTGCCTTTCCACTGGTAAATATGTCTTGCACTTAGTGATTATTATTTCTTATCTATAAGCTACTGCTATAGGCTGTGCCCTTGTGTGTGTACCTATATGTCTGTGTAATAAGTAGAAATAGGCATATATAGTGAGTATACCTATATGTCTGTGTAATAAATAAAAATAGACATATGTAACTATGAAGACTGGTTGGCCATATAACGTGTGTAACTCATATAACTCATGACTTCTCATTTAGAGGACAGGGCCAATGGGCAGCAGCAATGAGGCTGTGTGTCTTTAACTGGCTCTTCCAGTACAATAGAAGCCTCTTCTGATGGGCCTTAGAGCTCTGAGTCATGCAACACACACCAGCCTATGGCAGGGGGAGTTCAGCATTAGTTGCTCAGATAATAATTACCTACACTGACCTTTCTTATAATAAATTGTAAGGTTAGATTTACTTTTGTATTATGGTCTCATTGATGCTTGATTTGTAGTCACAGCATTATTTCTCAAGGTGAACATAAAGACTTATAATTTAGTATCTCCAGCTGTTGTTTAGTTAGTACTAGGTAGATATACTAGCAGTTGTCACTGGTAGATATCACTTTGTAGACAGAGGCAAGTTTTCATTTGTCCATAAAAAGTCTTCCATGATGATGTGATCTCCAACAAGTTACTATGTACCTGTGTTCATTGACTCCTTTTTTGTACACTAAATACAGTAGTAGGATACATCTGAGCTAGCACTGTTATGAAGTTGATTGTCCTAATATGTGTGAAAGTGCCTTGCACTTTATAGATGCCCAGTCAATGTCAAATGAATGAATAGGAAATCACTGCAAGCTATTTATAGCATACTAGGTACCCTGAGGATTCAGGCACAGCTAATCCTATGTAGCATTAAGATAGGGTGCAGCTAAGCCCAAGACACGATGACTCAGCCAGATGGAAATGTCTCTGTCACCTAACCAGAGCAGGTAGGCAGGCTGTCCAAAGCAGGTAGGTTGTTCATGACTTTTGTCCTTTCCATCTCAGGGCTCAGGTACTGCTTAAGGCTATGTTTTCTTTGAAATGGACAGTGTCATCGCAAAACTGGAATAAAGAGGTAATAAAAGACAAGACACTTTCATAAAAAAAGGACATGTAGCAGATGAACACATGAGTTTGACTTGAGTGGACTTTGGTCTTGGGACCACACTGAGCTATAGTATAGTGAAGCAATGGAATCTTGGTAGGATGGCTTCTATGTGGAATATCATTTTTGTAAATATGAGGAGAGAAAAAGGGATATGAGGGGTGGTTAATATCCTCTCCCACATGCATGCCAACCCCTTATGTTTGGAGATCACCTTTGACTTCACATGAAGACACAGTGCTATCTTGTACCATTAATGGCAGTTTCAAATGCATCTGCTTTGTCTCCTCCCTAGACTAAAAGCATCTTAATGGTTTGTTCTCATATATTCCTTTTTAGAGCCTGGCTTAGGTTCTGGCCCATTTTACCCATCTAGTGTTTGTTGACTGACTAAATGGCTATTGACAATTTTCCTGTGATGGATATTAAGACTGCCTTCAGCATAGCTTGTGAGGAATTTTATTACAGTGTGTTAAGAGGAATGTGGATCTACCTTGCACAAAGCAAAGCTAATCTGAAGGATCTTAGAAGTTCTCGCATTGCTGCTTATATATTTAATTTCAGAGTAACATTTATCCACTTCATTGTCCCATCTGAAGTGGCAACTCAAAAGAGAAGAGTAAATGTTAAACACTGCAGTCCATTTAACACATGAGAAAACTAGGGTTCTAAATTATTGACTTGCCCCCAAACCACCTAATGAGTTATTGCATCATTGTGCCATTTTGCAAACTTACTAGCACCATTTCCATACCCCATTGGACTTCTTATGCCACATAAAAATAATGACAACAGCAAGAATTTGCCCTTTCTAATTTCTATCATGTTCCACACTATGATCTTATTTATTCCTTATGATAGCTGTGGAGGTAGTAGTGTTATTAATATCCTCTTCAACTGATAAGGAAATAGAATCCCAAAAATACAATCAAATGAGATTTGCTAATAATTGAGGTGCTGGAATCTAGACTCACTCAGTTATTTGTCCTTCGATCATGCTGGGCTGCTTCTGAGCAAATAAAATGATAAATACTAAAGTACTTATAAGCTGTACAACATCTTCAGTACCAGGCATTATTATTAATGTCTTATTGCTGGGAGGCCCAGATCTGCATTTGAGTCCACACATAGGAACTCTGCAATATATTTTAATTATAGCCACTTGATAATCCTGGGCTGTGAGGGGAGGGGGAAGGGTCCTCTGTCATGTCTAAGAGCCCTGAAGAAAGGGATTGCTTGAGGCCCATGAATATTCATTGTTATGCTAAACTACTAGCTGCATTTTCCTTTATTCCCAATAATGAGATGCATACTGCATTGCTCTCAAACTTTACAGCCTCTAAGAGAATGGGTTATAAGCATTGTTTACCCCCAGCTAGGATTTCCTCTTTCCTTCCCATGAAATTCCATAGAGCTCTAACCTATCTCTAAAGAAATGAAAAGCTTTCTTCTCTTTGCCAGACACTTGCAGGCAGCTATGTCTTAAGACTTATAACCTTGGTTAGGTGTTTCTGCAGCTGGGCATTGCAAGGATATCATGCTTTCATTCTTCATTGTTCTTTAGTTTCCACAGTGGAAGTGGGTAGGGCAGACAGTAATGAGGGTAGGACTTTGGGATGCAAAATGAACCTCAGGGCAAAGGAACTGGTATTACCTGGGAGTTTGTTAGAAAGGCAGAATCTCAGGCTCTCCTGCAGCCCCCAAAGCCAGATATATTTGCACAGTAAGTTCCAGAAGCCTTAGAAAGGTCTACCCTTCATTGGCTTTATAACTGTGGAAAAACTTAACCTACACAGAGTTCTGTCTCTGTCTTTCCTAGGAAATGAGAAGAGAAGGTGAATAACACTATAGGCTGTGTTTTCGGAAAGTGGTTTCCTTACAAATCCTGCACAACATATGTCAACAAGAAACACATCTTCCTTGAAATGTCTACAAGTCTTGCTTTTGCCCAGCGATCCATCCAAATTTTGTCAATATATTGAGTATTTTATGGCACTCAGTATGTAAACTGTGCAGCCCTGGACATAGGTAACCTCCTTCTCTCCCTGTAAACAAACACAGTATCTCCAAAGTCTGGGCAGGGCTAACTATACTATTTAGTAATCCTGGAATAATTGGTAATGGAATGAGCTATACAAAGCCTAAGAGACTTGAAGGAATGGATTGCTAGAAGTCCATGAATATTCATTATTATGCTAAACTATGTCCTAGGTCCTTTGAGTCCCTCAAAGGCTAAATAAACATTTAGACTTTTCTCGAGTTTTACTTCCTTCTGTGGTCATTTCAACATTTGCTTTCACCAATAAGACCAGAATGGACTTTAAAGAGAAATAGTAGCTACATCCCTACCCTTTAAAGCAATGGGTTAGATTTACATAAGTTAATCAAAGTTTCAAAAGTCTTTTATGAAGCTACTTGTTCATCAAACATTGATTTAGAGCTAGTATTCTCATTAATAAAGTGCTAGACGTGTGGGATGGAGCAGTAGGAAGAGCACAAGTTTGAGCCAGGCCAGACCTCAGTGGGCAGGCTGGTACTGTCTCCCAGTCACTCCCTCATTTATAGTATGTATTGGTGGTTTGTGCTTACTTTTTTACTCATCACATCTGAATTGCGAAATGAAGATGTTTTGCAGGGAAACAGCCCATATTGGCAGTGTCCTCAAGAAACTCTATTGGGCTCAGATGGTTCATGCCTGTAATCATAGTTACTCAGGAGATCTGAAGATCACAGTTTGAAGCCAGCACAGGAAGGTCCATGAAGTCCATGAGACTCATCTCCAATTACCACCGAAAACCAGAAGTAAATTTGTGGCTCAAAGTGGTAGATCACGAGCCTGAGTGAAAGAGCCCAGGGACAGTGCCAGGCACTGAGTTCAAGCCCCATGGCCAACAGGAAGAAAGGGATGGGGCAGGGGTGGGACAAATGCTACCTAGCAAGTAGATTAACCAGGATTTGTTGGGAGGCCATGGACTCTATCTTACCCAACCTCAGGTATTATGGTATCTTCGAGGAAATGCCCTCTAGGATAAAACTCTGAGGACAAAGAATGGTTGGGCCTTTGAAGAGAAAAGAAGGGAACAGGGATGGAAATGAAAAAACGAAAGGAAAAAAAAACACAAAACAACATAACGAAGTGTTGAAGAGGAAGGAGAATATGGTGGGTTGAGTTAAGCTAAGAAAACCTCAGTTTACTTGTGTATTATTAGACATTCCCTACTATAGGCTAAATGTTTGTGAATTATACTTTCTCAAGTTAGTACATTAGTATAGTAGAGGTGGAGTCTCAGGTAGGCATTAAGGCATGAGGGAGGGTAGAGTCCTGGTGAATGGAAAGAGAAGACTGTAGTGTGCTTTCTCTCTCTCTTCCCCCTCTTCCTTTCTCATCTCCCATATCAGAATAAAAGGCAGCTATATAGCCATCTGTGAAAGCAGAATGAGGGTCTTCAGCATGCTGGCTGGACATCCAGTTTCAGAACACTGAAAAATGAATGCCATTTACAAGCTAGTCAACCTATGGTAATTTGTTACAGTATCCTAAAGTGGCTACGATATTCACTTTTGTGCAATTGTGTTTGACAGCTTGGTTGGGAGGTAGGTATCAGCAGGAAGGGAGGATGAATGGAGAGAGTGAATGGAGGTAAATATGGTTGAAGGATTTTATATGCATATATGAAAACAGAACAATGAAACCTGTTAAAAATTATTGTAACAAGTGGGGCAAAGGAGAGTGATAGATGAGATTGAAGTAGATGGGGTACATTGTGTGCATGCATGGGGATGTCACAATGAAACAACTTCTTGTACAACTAATGTATGGTAATAAAAATCTTAATTAAAAAAGAGAAATGTGTTTGAATAACACTGAAAAGTAATAAGAGTAACTAGGGAACATTGAAAAGATTTAGTAACAGCTGGTTTGGTGCAGCATCAAGCAAGCAGAAAAGTAGCAGGTAGAGAAGAGGAGGGGTCTAGAGCTCCCAGACACCAGCTCCTTTGGAGAGCAGTGAGGAAGGGCTACTGAGAATCTGGAAAGGAAGATGTAAACCTTTCAGCAACAGGCCTCATCAGAGTATGCTTGCGGGCAAGTTTTC
This sequence comes from Perognathus longimembris pacificus, assembly GCF_023159225.1. Classification (NCBI taxonomy): domain Eukaryota; kingdom Metazoa; phylum Chordata; class Mammalia; order Rodentia; family Heteromyidae; genus Perognathus; species Perognathus longimembris. The sequence continues at coordinate 39,324,447 of NC_063167.1, read as the reverse complement.
AAGGTGTTGGTGTTTTCAATTGGGCATGTTCTTCTGCCCAGATCACTGGAAGTGGCTAACAGGCACTTACAAGAAACTCTATCTCTGAGTGCTGACCCTTGTCCTAGAATCTAGGTCACTTCCCACTTCCTCAGATGCTGCTTCTCCTTGACTAGGCTGCATCCCCCTACTAGCTCAATTCCCAGTGATCATTTCCGATGTTGTGATCTCTCCTGCAAATGTAATTAGGTTCTACCTTCTCTTATGAGCCCTTTTCCTATGCATCTTCTAGCCCAACAAGGAGGATGCTAGTGAAGAGACTCCAAGCCAGCATAAATTGGCAGATATAACTGATGAGATCAGTTTGAGGCTGTTGCCAACTGCCCTTCATCCCCCATCTCCTACAACCAGAGAAAAGTCATCTAGAGATGTCATGTGGGATCCCACAGCCCACAGACATCCCATAGCCACAATATTAGTAGGATTTATTTGTGCCTCTCCTAACCTCTAACTATATGTCAGACTCAATTTTTTTTCACGATTATAGACCTGAACAAGGCAAGACTTCTTGTTTCCTGGATCTCATGCTGTGAACAAGCTGATCAGTAATAGGAAGTTAAAAATAACCCCTGGAGGACTTCACATCCTGTAAGGCAGCTGTTTAGTGATATTCTCTAGGATGTACTCATAGTCTAAATGAGAATAGGAAGTTTTAAGCTGCTTCAGTGACTTCCCCAAGTCTGACTTCTAGACAGATGTGAAGCCTGAGATCCAAACAGGTCTCTGGTAATTGAGCCTGTTCTTTTTCTATCATGTTCTTCTTTAAGGTTATTCTTCATCCATGTATAAAGGCTGAGATCTGCTTTGAGTCTTCTCACCTCCTCACCTACAAGTCAGGTGGTCTTGTCTCAGCATTTCTGGCAGCATACACTGCAGGATGCTCCAAAGATGAAGCTGTCAAGACCCAGTTGGCTTATGTATTTGTTTTTCTTTCTTATGGCAGTAGTTGACTTTGAGCTGTAAACTGATAGTGACTCATTTTCTTACTCTGTAAAATGGGAATAATTATCATCTCTCTTAGAATTATGATAAGTGGAATGAATCTAGCATTTATTGGGCACTAAATAAAGTTTCTCTTTTCTTCTTTTCTTAACTTTGACCCATAGACATCAACTACCCATCAGTAACATTTGTTTTCCTTTAATAATCTCAAATAATACACAGTTAACCATAACCATACTCAGCATTGGTTGAGCATTTAGGTTGTGAGCAATGACAAATGTTTTAGTCATTCTCCCAATTAATCTTCCCATGAATCTCATGAGTTATCTATTGCATTACTATCCCATTTTGCAGATGCAGAAAGGGATGCACACATGGTCTCAAAATTTAGAAGAAATTACACAACAACCACAACAACTAGGAAGGTAGAGCTAGGGGTCAATCCAGTCCTACAAAACAGGTGCTGCAAACCACTGAGAGCCCCTGCCTCGTGTGATAGCAGACTGTCTGTGCAGTCCCAAGTGCCAGGTTTCCTTGTTAATTATCCTCTGCAGCAGACATTAGTCAGCACCAGGCCTCAAGCTGGTGGCAGGAGATGTATATCTCAATTAGGCATAGAGTTTAACTTCCAGAGCAGGAACAAGAGATTGAGTCTCAGAAGTTGCTAAGTGAATGAAATTGAAACAGCCAGAAATGACTTGCCTTAGGGGAGACAGACTCTTCTCTTCCCAGGTCACAGAAATTTTGTTTTCTCTTTCTAGCAGAGTGCTGAGCCAGCAGGAGTCATAACCCTGCCTTACCATTTGCTCAGATGGAAACTTTAAAGAGTCTTGGAAATTTGAGGCAAATACAAATGGAAGGATTTCTGGTACTGTGTCTCTGTGACAAGGTGACCCTGTGGCACAGTGAGGCAATACAGAGGCAGAGTGTGAGCCCCAGGGTTCGATCAACATGAGTTCAGATGCTGGCTTTATCTGTACTGGCCTTGGGCAAGTCAAATTCTTTAACATAGAAAAAGAAAAAAGAAACATTCAATATGAAGGTAGAATTGTGAAGAAATGGTTGCAGATCAAATTAGAATATACTAATTCCTGAACACATGCTATTTCCTGAAGTTGATCCCTGCCTGTTGGAGAGTCTCTGGAATATGAAAATGTTGAAACAGCTACATTTATTACATTTTTATGTTTGTGGTGCTAGATGTTGAACCCAGGGCTTTTCACATGTTAACCAAACACTTTACCTCTGAGCAACATACCCAGTATTATACTTGTTATCAGTCTTAGTGCTGTCAACATTGGCAGAATACAACTTTTCTTTCTCCTAAGCCACTAATTTACCACATATCCTCAAATAATACAACCAGAAATAGAACTCCCTCCAAATTCTGTCTCATGTGTTTGATTTATTTTTAAATATCCTTGTCTTTTAAAAATCCATTATTTTCACAATGAGATGCCATTACACACTCCCCAAAATGGCTAAAAATCAAAAGACTATAGGCATCAAGTATTGGCAAGGATACAAATCCCTGGTACTCTCAGATATTACCAGTAAATTAAAATGTAACAGGGCTCGGGATATGGCCTAGTGGCAAGAGAGCTTGCCTCGTATCCTCATATACATGAGGCCCTGGGTTCAATTCCCCAGCACCACATATACAGAAAATGGCCAGAAGTGGCACTGTGGCTCAAGTGGCAGAGTGCTAGCCTTGAGCAAAAGGAAGCCAGGGACAGTGCTCAGGCCCTGAGTCTGTTAGGTTTTTAAAGTAGGTAGCTGGTAAAGGAGAACGCCACGCGGTATTCAGGCAGGAGAGAAAAGTTTATTACCGAACTGCTGGCCTGTGGCCAAGATGATCCATGGCCGGAGAGAAGGGAGAGAGAGAGTGACCCCCACCCAGCCCTGCTTTATTTAGGGCAGGGCAAGGGGTGTGGCCAGGTGGATTAGGAGGTGACCTCAGGGAAAGGGGAGGTAACTGCCTCCAGGTCTGCAGGTTACCCAGGTAACTGGGTGGAGACTTAATGAGGTGGGGGCATCTGCATGTAGCCCTCAGGGAGAGGACCTAACATTCCAGCCTTTTAATAGTAATGAAAAAGGACAAAGACTCTCTCTGGCTGCTTCCTGCTGGCAAGGGGCGTAGGCATTAGGGGTAAAAGGCAGAAATGTGGCCTCTCCTGGAGAAGGCGAGCAGCAGGGTCCCTTGGTGGTAGATGCCAGTCCTTGAATGAAGCCTAGAAGAAGTCTCATGAGGCAGGGGCTGGACAAAAAAAAATATTAAGGCAAAAGGAAGGGTTTAGGGCACAAAATTAAAAATTGGATGACTTGGACAGTTCTTATACTCAGGCATGGACATTAGATGGACAAGCTACTATCTCTTGATCCCCCGGCTCTGATTAATTTTGAAAGGGCGAGACAAAGTGACTCCTCTTACTCCTCTCCCTGATCCTTGTTCCCGGAACTGGCTGAGTCCCAGTGGTCTAGGTGCTTGTTGCTGGGATGGCTTGCCCCTGTTGGCATTCACTGGGTTTGAACTCAGGGCCTGGGCACTGTCCCTGAGCACTTCTGCTCGAGGCTAGTAATCTACCACTTGAGCTCCACTTCCAGCATTTGTCTGGTAAGAGATAAGTCTCTTGAGCCATGCTTCCAGCCTGGCTCTTCGCTGATTAATTGGGAGATGGAGTTTGAGAGAGATTTTCAGCCCTGGCTGGCTTCGAACTGCAATCCAAGGAGTCTTGGCCACAAAAGCCCTTTTCTTACTTCCAATTAAAACAACAAGGAGACCAAGGGGACTAGAGCTTACCTGTACCTTGTCAAGAACTGACCAAATAATTGCCAGAATTCTGCAATGACAAAACTCAGTAGATGTGATGAGTTTTAGCACAGATGAACATATTAATGACATTTACACAGACATACACACTGTGCACATAGGTTTTACAGCATGCAAAAATGAATTTCAGCAGTAGACTCTTTTGGAATTCCAATAGTAAATGAAAATTTTTTTTGCCCAATATTTTAAAACCACGTGGTCGGTTAGAAAAACAATTTTGCTAGCAAGCAACAATTTGCAGATTATAAAATGGAGAAACCATATTTTGATAAACTCCAGTGGGATGCCATGTTGAGGGGGTAGGCAGGAGGACACAAACACACTAATAGAGAACACGTGGCATGGCATAAAGGTGCCTGAGCTGATGCCTGTTAAACCCAATATTCACCACGTGGTAAATGCTAGAGAAAAGAACTTTAAGATATCTTTGCTGACAAAGCACATTGGTGGTCAAGCCTCAGTTTCAGAGGTCTGTGAAAAGAGGCAGCTTTGTGAGCAAGGCACACAACGATGGTACGACTTGGGAATTTTATAAAGTAAGCAAGTAAGCAGGAAGATGAGAGAGAGAGGGAGAAAAAGGAAGAGAAAGAGAGGAAAAGAGAGAGAGAGAGCCTGAATATAAGTGACTTCTGACCATTTACCATTGCAGTGGCAAAAACTGTATCTGAGTGAGTATTTCGAGCAGGCCTCATTGCACTGTCAAGAGGCGTGCTAGCAGTTTCCCGGCTTGGGTGTGACTGTGATGCAAAACCCAAAAAGCACGGGAGAGAGGCGCCTGGTGAGTGGATGAGCTTACCCGGCAGAAGTGGCAGGCAGAAGCTGCGGACTGAGCGGCAGAGAACCCGAGCAGCAGCAGTTTCACTCACCAGGGTAGACAAGTGGTGTGGAGGTGGAGGTGGATGTGGAGGCCAGCAATGGTATTAGTGAAAAGTGCCACGTGGCGACTCACAGCAGTTCGGTTCGCGGAAAAAGGGCCGTCAGGACTGGGGATACTCCCAGAAAAAGAAAAATAGATGGGAATTCCGCCTGTCCTGACTCTTAAGCCCTTGCCAAGTCACGGCACCATATATGTTAGGTTTTTAAAGTAGGTAGCTGGTAAAAGAGAACGCCACACGGTATTCAGGCAGGAAAGAAAGTTTATCACCGAACTGCTGGCCTGTGGCCAAGATGATCCATGGCCTGAGAGAGGGGAGAGAGAGAGAGAGAGCGACCCCCACCCAGCCCTGCTTTATCTAGGGCAGGGGCAAGGGGTGTGGCCAGGTGGATTAGGAGGTGACCTCAGGGAAAGGGGAGGTAACTGCCTCCAGGTCTGCAGGTTACCCAGGTAACTGGGTGGAGACTTAATGAGGTGGGGGCATCTGCATGTAGCCCTCAGGGAGAGGACCTAACAGAGTCCAAGGCCCAGGACTGGCCAAAAAAAAAAAAAAAAATATATATATATATATATATATATATATATATTAAAACATACTTAACTAATCTGGTCATATTATATTCAAACTTGGATGGATGGTAGAAGGAAGGAAGGAAGGAAGGAAGGAAGCAAGGAAGGAAGCAAGGAAGGAAGGAAGAAAGAAAGGAAGGAAGGCAATGCTGAAATAAGTCAGAGGGAGAAAACACTCTACTTATAGAGGAGTGAATAATGGAATTACATCTGATCTCTCTTCAGAAACTTTGGAAGCAAGAAGAGAATGGAATGAAATGCTTAACTCATTGAGACATTTTGAGAACAATCCCACTAACTTGGAATTCTATACCCCAAGACATAATCCTTCAAAAATAATGAACACCTTTTTTTAGGCAAGCACAAATTGATGAAATTTTGTTGTTGGAAAATTGGTCTTTTAAGACATGCTAAAAACAAATATTCCATAGAAAGAAGAAATATAATATAGATGAGAGGTCTATGTCAATATAAAGTAAGATGGTCAAATAAATGAAATAAATGAAGGTGAAAGATAAGTTTATTTTCTTATTCTCAATTGACTTAACAGACAGTAATATAAAATAATAGCAATGATATAAACTTCAGTATATAATGTGTGTGAGAGATGAATGATAACAACATTGATAGAGATGAGGGAGGAGCTAGGTTTATTTACTAATGTACAATCTTATACTCCTCATGACGTATTACAGTGTTATTTGTAAACGGACTTGGGTTCATTATAAATGGTCACTGCCACTTCTAAGGCCACCATAAAAATAAAGGGAAGAAAATGGACTCATATAAAGTATATACATAGAATAAATATAGGCAAAATAAAAGTAGAAGATGCCAATAAGAACACAAAACAAGAACAAGTAGGAAATAGCAATAATTGTGGTAGTCATTTGAGTAGAATTGATCGAATGTCAGTATGCTAAACATACTAATTAAAGGACAATGTTTTTCAGAGTAAAGCAAAAAACAAGATCCAATTATATGGTACCTAAAAGAACCAATGTGTTGTCTTTTAGATACAATTGTAGACAACTATGTTATCTATAAAGACACAAATATGTTGTTAAAGGAAAATAGATAGAAAAAAGGACCATGCTAACACTAATTTTAAAAATGTGAGTAAACATATAAATTTTATACAGAACAGATTTCAGAAAGGAAGTTAAGGAGAAAGGAAAAAAAACGTTACATGCTGATACTAGAGCCAATTGTCCAAAGAGACAGAATAATTCTTGACATATATGCATGTAAGAATAGACCACCAAACTAAATTAGGAAAAGAAAACCTGTGAACTCCATGGAGAAACTTGTTACTTCTCTCTTTTTGGTAGAGACTTGGCCACTGTTTTAGCAGAGATACATGCAGTAGATGGAAAACTACATGACCATACTGAATTCAATGATGCCATTTAGTCAACTGGATATAGCTGACATCTGTTGAGTGCTTCATCTAAAATCAGCAAAACACACATTTGTGTCAAACTCATAGGGCACATTTGCCAAGACTGATGACATTCTAGGCCCACAAAACTCAGTTCAACAAACTTTAAAAAATAGCATAATCCAACATCTCTGCTCACAGCACACTGGGGTTAAAGTAGTCATCAGTGACAGAAAAGTTACTGAAAATACCCACATGTGGAGAATACATGGAGTGATACATGAGGTTTTGTATATATATATATATATATATATATATATATATATATGTCAAAGAAGAAATTTCAGGTGATTCAGGTGAAATTAAAAATTCTGTTGAACTAAGTTAAAATGAAAATAATTATACCAAAATTTGTGGGATGAAGGAAAAGTAGACTAAGAGGGACATTTGTAGTACTAGATGCTTAGATCTAAAATTAACAGTCTGATTTTCCTCATAGCAAACTAAAAGGAAGAGCAACTTTAAAATAAGCATCATAAAATAAATACTAAAAATGAAAACAGAAGTAAGCATTACAGAAATCAATAGAAAAAAAAATCAACACAGCTCGTAGTGTTTGAATGGTGTGAAAAGCCTTTATGAAAGTGGCAAGAGTAGCACAATTAATACTGTCTTTTCATGTGGCTGGAAAACAAGCAGATAGGGCCAAATGCTGTATAAGGCCACTTTTATGTTGCATAATACCTACGTTCGGAAACTCTTATCACCTAACTCTTCTGTGAAGGGAGATATCAAATAATTCAGAATGCATTTTCCATTACAAACTATATTATAGGAAATGGTTGAGTAGACTGGCAATTATACTCTTGTGATTTGGACCTTAGACTTGCCCAACAGATCATATGTTGAAGGTTGCTTGCCAGCCTGCGGGGCTTTGGGAGGTGGGAGGTGGTGGAGCCTACCAGAATGAATTTGAGCCACAGGTGTGCTCTCAAAGGGAAAATTAGAACCCTTGGGCCCTTCCACTCCTTCCCCACTGCTTCCTGCCAGGCATGAGGTTGGAGCTCTACTTCACCTCATTTTCCCACCATGATGTTCCACCTCTCCACAGGCTCAAAACGATGGGGCCCACTAAGCATGGACTAAAACCTCTGAAATGGTAGACTAAAACAAACCTTTCTTTTTTAGAAGTTGCTCTCAGGTGTTTTGTGACAACAATGAAATCAGCAAGCTGTGTATTTTTTTTCTCAAATTTTTATTATCAAACTGATGTACAGAGAGGTTACAGTATCATACGTTGGGCATTGGATACATTTCCTGTACTGTTTGTTGCCTTAATGTGAGATCTGTAGGTTTCTCTGGGAACCTAAGCCTTACAAATGTCATTATTTTGAGGATAGTTGGTATTTCAGAAACTACTCACTTTTCATACACTACAGCTCAAGTCTTACCGTCATAGCCAATGCTGGCACATAGCTCTACTATTCACAAAGTGTCTTCATGTCTACTTTCATACTGAGACTAACTGCTACACTGAGAGAGGATAACCAAAGGTAGGATCATTATCTCCACTTGATTAGTGCAAAAGAGGCTGACATGAGAGGGCCAGAAACTGCCCCAAGGTAACACAGCCCAGGGGCAGAGCCTGATCAGAGTTCAAGTCCTCTGATACCCTATTCAGCATAGCTTATATTTCACCTGCTTTTTATCACTTGTTGGCTCCAAGCCTCTGTGCCAAGATGATTTACATATTAGATCCTGCAAGTTCTTGGGAGGTGACCAATATGTAACGTGTAACTAATGAGACAAAGTACAAGTTCACTTTTGTTACCAAGGAAGGGGAACTCTCTAGAGGATCCTAATAATTGAGCCTTTCTCAGTGGAGCTTAGAGAGCTTTATGGGCACCAGGACATAATCCATCCTCACAATAGACTGATATGCCTGGGAACTCCTATTGTCCTACCATTCTCTGGATCAGGAAAGAACATTAAGAGATTTAGCCCAGGGTCACCAACCTCTTACTGCCAATCATGCAGTCTCAATGGCAGGCCAAAGAATAGATCCCTGAAACTGTGATTCTGAATAACCATCCGTGAGTGTACGCTCCAGCTCTTACATCATGTCATAGGTTTTTAAATACCCCCAGGAGCTTTTTCCAAGGAATAGAAGTAGACATACCACACACCAGCCTTGCGACTTCTTGTCAAGTCCATATCCAAGGTCACAGGGAAAACAGAATAAGCCCAGGAGGAGCCCCCATCTTCTTTGTATTATGCTTTTGCTGATCAACCTAAGAGCATTTGTTATCTTCAATCTCTGCCACAGTCTCTTGAGGAATGGTTGCTTCTCTCTTATTATCAAACCTTTGGTAAACAACAGAGAGCTATCTCTGGAGAGCAGAGTTTTAGCCTAACTCTGTGTAGTCTTGACATCTAGTCTAACCTGCCACTGAAATGTGAGTCATTTTATCTCCTAGTCTTTGTTTACTCTTCCAGAAAAATGATACAATTGGACTAGAAGTCATGTGGTTTAAAATAATGGGAAAAAAAGTTTTCTCACAGAAAAATTAGGAGTATTTTTCTGGCCTAAGACTCGAAGAACAAGAACTGTGTACTTTTTGTGTGTGTGTGGACCTCATACCTAGCCCAGTTCCTGACATATCAATGTGGCTTGATGGATGGTGAGTGAGTAAATAAAAATGGCACAGCCCCTTTGCTTAGGATTTGCAATGTTACCATAAATTCTGTACATAGCTCACATATACTTCAAGTGTGACCCATTTCATGCTGGAAACTTGGGTTGTTAATCATCTGGGAGACCTGTCAGCACATGATTGCTGGCTTCAGAAGGGTCTCATGACATAGAAGGCCAAGACTTTCTCTCTGTTGCCAAGGTCTAAGAGACATATGTGCAAAAGTGAGAAGCAACACTCAACGTAGTACACAATTTTTAACAGCACTTCACAGGCTAATGTTTGAAGTTGGTAGCAAAGATCTTAATGCGAGACCCAGTGACCCTTATTTCCTAACAGGAAAGCAGGATTTTACGCCCCTGAATATGCTTCCAAGTCCATGATGATGTTTATCAATCTGCTTTTTTCCATGGGGATTGCACAGGAATTCATCTTAGAAGAGGAGACTTTGCATCGTATTCTTAAGCTTATTTATCATGTGACTTTAAATAAATACAATACTCTTCATAATAGCAATAAATAAAGCTTGAAATGTTCATGATAACCACTGGCATGAATTGAGGGGCTGTGTGTGTTAATGGCTTTGCTAACTTTTCCTCTTACATTAAAAAATGTAATCCACTCCAAAGAGGACCAATTATTAACACCTATCTGAGGAGTAATTAGGTGGTAAGCATGATGATTAAGTTGTATCAGTGTGTGAAGGGGTTAGAACAGAAATTCAGCATTCCATCTGTTTACAAAGTTTCAGCTCTTTATTTGTTAACTTTACTCCTTCAGATTATTAGCCTGGGTTGGGGTTGTAATATCTGATCATACCTCCAGGAAAGTTACACAAATAGAATGATGTAATTTTTGTTTTTTGTTTTTTTTTTTTACCAAATAGCTTGGCCAGGTGCATGATTCATCTGGGTGGCTTTCCAAGTGGCTGATTTATAAGCAGCACCGATTAACTGTTTTACATGAATTAGCAGGAGAATAATAAAAACTGCTCTGAGAAGAGTCAAAGTGCTACACAAAGATTATTGATCCATTGATTGGTGTTTTCTATTTATATTCAGGGGTGTTTAGTACATATTCAACTTCCATGAGAGACTTGAGGGAATAAAAAGCTTGTTGTTAACTGCAGTGATTCCATTGCACAAAGGTTTGTCTGGTACAAATGTTTCTATCTTATTCCTGACACTTTCAGTTGGGTTGCGTTAGATCTGTTTTCTCGTGAAATTTGGAAGGGAAAACTATGGTTCATATGTATACTAACTTCATTCCACTAAAATTACATCTCATATTTTTTCAGAGGCATCATATTTTTAATCATATTTGTTGTGGAAGAAAAAAAAATATGTGTTTTCATATTTGACCTACAAAATCCTCATGACAACCTCGATAAAGTCTTTCATTAGCCTTGTTATGTATGTGATGATGCTAATACTCAAGTTCATTCACTGCTATTGCTTGTTCCTTCATTGTTCTGTTAGGTAAGCCTTTGGGACTATGCTAGCTTCCCACTTGGAATTTACTATCCACACCAAAGGAATTTTGTGGAGGACAGCTAACAGGTGTTTAGCAGTGACTACATATAACTATCATTTTGCTTCCTGCTGAGAATGATCTTGAAGTTTGCTTTTTAATGGTGAAAGCTGCTACTATTTAGATAAAAGGAACCAATCATGTCAAGAGGGAATATTATCACATAGAATAACAAAGCACGATGGAGAATCAAGAGTAATAAAAATTCTTTTTTTTTTAAATAAAAGAAGGGCATATGATGACATTAAAGAAATGAGAGACAGCCAACAAATATATGTCAAGGGACCCAAAAGAGTCAATGTGGTTAGATTGCAATGGTCAAGGGAGCTAGGAAATAGGTCAATAAGGTGGCTAGGGCCACAGTTGTGGACCTTTGGCAGACCATCATTGGAATTTTTCCATGAAAAATGGAAAACTACTGGAGGGGTTTGAGAGAAGGATGACCTGATCTGACTTTGGTTTTAAAAAGCTAACTGGAGGAGCAACTTCAGGAAGTGAGGATGGAAGCATAGAGAGTAGTAGGGAGGTGATTCAGAGGTCCAGAGAGGGATAGCAGTGGGCTGTCCAGGAAGGTAACTGCAGTGGTGGCAAGAAGGGACCTTATTCTGGATATCTGTTAAAAGCACAGAAGATGAGATTCATTGAGGTTAGTGGTCAGCGAGGAGGATTTAGGAGAGCTCTGAGGGTTGGCCCTGTGGCATGGGTTACCATTTATAGGAATGAAGACAGTAATATGAGTCTGCCTTCTTGGAACTTAATGTTTAGTTAGGGAGTTGGTGCCTTTATGGTGCTTTTATTTCCATTGCTATAAAAGGGGCACATAACCCCCTGGTAAAAAGAATTAAAGCAATACTAAAATACATGCACAAGAAAGCCAGTTCCTTGGTTTCTTTCCCCAGAGATAAACACTATTCCTATCTCTTGTGCATTTTTCCAGACATGATGTGAGTATATGCATATGTGTGTATTCACTTAAAAAGAACCACAAGCCAAACTATATCTGCTATATTGCAGCTGACTTTTTTTTACTATATAATACCTCTTAGGTGATTCATCTAGAAACACACAATTTTTCTAAGAATACAATATTCTACCCCATTGTATCACCGTGCTATAATAGTTAATTATATTATCATCTATTTACTAAACCTCCAAAAATAACTCTGAGAATAATATATATCATAAATATAATGTTATATATAAGTATACAATGTAAATATATTATATATAAATATAATGTATAAATATATATTATATATAAATATATATAATTTTTTAACCAGTCCTGGGGCTTGACCTCAGGGCCTGAGCACTGTCCCTGGTTTCTTTTTGCTCAAGGCTAGTACTGTACCACTTAAGCCACAGCACCACTTCCAGCTTTTTCTATATATGTGTTACTGAGGAATCAAACACAGGGCTTCATATGTATGAGTCAAATACTCTACCACTAGGCCATATTCCCAGCCCTCAGAGAAAAATATTGTATTCTAAGCTTGTAAACAAAGATGTGAAGGCTTAGATCAATCACTTTTCTAGTTAGTGAAAGGTAGAAATGGGGTGTTAAACCCAAGACTTCCAGAAGCCAAAGGCTGACTGATATGGCTTGTTCAGAAAAGTGCTTTTCTAAGCTTATGTATAGTCCTATACTCAAGATACGTGCTGAACTGAATAATGTCCAGGAGTGCCGTTGAGGGGATGATGGTCCCAGTAGAAGTCAAACTAAAGGACCTTCAAGGTCTCTTTCTGCCCAACACTTCTTGGAACTTAAGCTAGCCCACCTCTCCCTACCTTAGAGCTACATCTGTAAAAATGAAAATGGTATCACCAGCCTCAGACGACTTTGGAATATGTAAATCAGATGGCATACCTGAAGCACTTAGATCAGCTTGGCTAATGTAAATCTATAAATCAATTTTAAACTGAGAATGAGGATGGCTTTGATGACATGGAGGTGTTGACTTCAACTGACCTCCCTTGGGCTTTATCAAGAATAGATTTTATTAAATGAATCCATTTAAGGTGTAACACAGGGACACAAATACATACACACTGAGCAATTCTTCAATCTATATACATCACGTAGAGATTTGTAGACTTAGAAACGTTCAGTAGGTTGTTTTCTAATCTGAAATGGAGTGCTCAGTCTCTAAGTTTAGCCCTTGCAACACTTTGTTTGTTATTTCTTGTAGACTTGATAAAACCAGCATTGACTGTTGCATTCATGTTTATATGAGGATATATGAGGATAATCACGCAAAGTCATAGAAGTAGAGTTTCACTACTGAAGTCACATATGGAGAAAATAAGAGGCAGAGCCAGATCGAAACCCAGATTGTCACAAGCAGCTTTGGCCTTTTATTACTCAAGATTTAGCTCAAGCTTTAACTTCTCTTAGATTGTGACAGCTCATTCCTGACTGCCCCCCACCCATGCTGTGTTTACTTCTCTTTCTACATGCTTCACCAACACCTGTTTTGATGGAAGTATTTACATATGATCTGTGGACATCTCCTGCCTGGGTTCCCATTCTATTTTTTTCACTATCTGTATAACCTTAGGTAAGTTACTTTATAAAGCCCTGATAGTATATTCAGGTATGTAATCAACGCCTAAAACACATTAGCTGCACTTAAAAAAATTGAGAAATATGAGATGGTACCCAAGTTAGGAAACGTCATGAATGCCATGCTATAAAATCCACTCTCCATTCCTTGGGTTTGAACCTAATGAAATTTAGCATTGGAGAAGTTTTCCTTGTGTTAGAATGGATGAAAAATAGCTGGAGAACTGGAGTCCAGGGAGCAGTGAAAGGGTAGCTACCAAGTTCTTTATTGTAATTTCATTGTCTGGGAGAGAGCAGGACCTAACTGCTAACTCTACTTGGGCCTTGTCAATACCTGTGAAGTTGCTTGCTCTGAGCTGCGGGTTTGGCTGCTATGGACCCGATTCCCTGTCAGGGAGCACTTCAACCTGTTACTTCATGGGAAATAAGTATCATTTTCTTCCACCTGCCTTATAAAGGAGGCCTGAGGTCTACATGGAGTTGCAGCTCAAGAACCAGCAAAGGGCAGAAGTATATATGCTTTTACCTATCTACATATGTGCTTACCTAATTTACCTTACTATTTTGTTGCATTTGCTTGGTCAGTTCTATATTGGTCTTGACCAACCAATCTGATAAAAAAAAAGTATACACAGCAGCAAGCAGCCCAGCTGAGCAGAGTGTTATTTTAGGGATGTCAAAGGTCTTGCTAAAACCCTCCTCCACAAATTGGCCTCTGGGTAGCTTTAGGCTCCAGCTCAGATGCTAAGATAGTCCCTCCCAAGATGAAATCCTGCAAAATTTATCATCTTTCCTCTTTCTTCCATGACAATAATCGTAAGACTTGGGGACTAGTACTCCAGGGGATCAGCATTGATCAGCTGCTAGGTTCCTTTCTCATCTTCCCATCACATACATAGCCAAGCTTTTTAATATACTCTGATTCCCTCTGACTTTGCCTTTCCATTCTGAACGGGGCTTTGGCTAAGTATGGTGCCCAATAACTTCAACGGATCAAGTGCTTTTGAGCCATTTTTCTGCTAAGAGGATGAGCTAGGGGGAATTGAATGCAAGGCTGCCAGCTTTGATGTCTTAAGTGTGAAATTTCAATGGCTTACCAGCTACCAAGTTCTGGTTCCTGTACAGCTGGAGTAAGATTTAAGGCAATGATAGTATCACATGACCTATGGATAACAAAGTAATAATAAAGGCACAGCTCAGGGAACCCGTGAGAAGTTGAAGGTGAGCAGTGATTTGGGGCTAGCCAAGGTGACAGAATAAATTTCTTTCCTAATTCCAACTTGCTCCCTCTTTTGCTTTTTGCAAAGATAATTTCATTTGGAATAGTTTTCATCATAAATTATATGTTCATTATCAGAAATTCAGGAAATACAGAAAATCAAAAAGAGGGAAAGAAAAGGATCATTTTGCCATTCTACAAAGAGAATTTATTTGTTCTATTTTCTTCCAGTTCTTTTTTGTATGATCTCTTGTTAAAAAGTTTTTATATCAGTCCTTTGTGTTTTTACCTTTCTACATATGTACTTACCTAATTTAGTTCCTCATTTTGTTATAGTTGGTTGATTGGTTCTATTTTGTCTTGGACAACTACATGATAAAATATGTTTTTCAAGTTATTGCAAAACATTTGCAATTCACATATTGAAACAACAAGTCCAGGGTTAAGTTGCATCTAATCTATGTGAGAAGGGGTGGGTGCCAGTGGCTTACACCTGTAATCTGAAAGCTAGCCTGGGCTGACAAATAGATGAGATTCTTAGCTCCAATTAACCAGTCCAAAGCCTGAAGTAGATGTGTGGTTTCAGTGGCAAAGTAGCAGTCTTGAGCCAGAAGGCCAGGAAAATATAAGTCCCTGAGTTCAAGCCTCAGTACACATGCGCACCCTATGGGAGGAGGTTATATACATGGGAATCTATACTTTGGTAGTTTTGAGGCATGTGGTTAATGGACCACTCCTCAAGAAACATTTATATCAAGTTTAATGTTATCTTTCTATAGATGACTGAGTGGCTTTTGCCTAGATATCTGTACTTCTACAACATTGCATGTATGAATTGTTGAGTTCTTCAGTAAGTATATGTAAGGACGAACTGAGCCACTTTGTCTGCATTCATTCATTTCACAGACTTTTTCTGTTTCTTTTGAGCACCTGTATAAGATAAGCTTTCTGTAGTTTCTAATGACAAAAATGTATGCAATTTTTGCCATTATTGAACATATTCCTAATAGAGAGGAAAAGGGAAAGAACACAGAATTACACTTGAACAAATTGTGAGGAACACTGAGGGAAAGGTTTTGACTATTATGGAGATGCAAAATTTTAATTCAGAAAAAATATATCTGAGGAGATGCCATATAAACAAAGCTGAAGGAGCAGAAATTAGCTGATGTCAACTTTTCAGATTTGCAGAAGTCGAGTTATTGCCCTGAAAGACCTCCACTTCTAAAGAAATCTTCCATGTCCCCTTTCAGCTCAGCTCTTAATGGCCATATTCAAGAGCCTAGAAAGCATACCAATTAGGGCCACATTGGGAAAAGACAAACCATACTTGGTATATCACAAAAGAGATTGTTTATGACATAGTCTGAAACTGTGCAAGAGCAAATGGGAAAGATTAAGTCAAATAGAGTGAGTAAGTACAAGATTCAG
This sequence comes from Perognathus longimembris pacificus, assembly GCF_023159225.1. Taxonomy (NCBI): domain Eukaryota; kingdom Metazoa; phylum Chordata; class Mammalia; order Rodentia; family Heteromyidae; genus Perognathus; species Perognathus longimembris. Next base: position 39,308,375 of record NC_063167.1, on the reverse strand, counting down.
CTGGCAGACCTAGGGCTCATGAAGCCGAAGGATACTTCAGAGCTCCCCAATCTCCTTTGATGAGATGCACTGACTGCCAAGGGGCTGGGAAGCTGACCAGTCAGTGCTGGCAACAAGGAGACATGGCTACCATGTTTGGTGTGAGAACACATAAGGTACCCCATGGCTTATGCTAGGAACTTAGAATGCCAGGCTGCAGTGCTGGGATGTCTGAGAGGGCCATAGGCTGGTGATTAGAATGCCAAGTAAACACCCATGTTTGGCACTGGAAACTAAGAAAGAAACATATGGCTGCTGCTGAGATTGTGGAGGGGCCACTGTGCTCTGGGCTTGAGATCAAGGAAGAAGTTTAATGCTACAGGAATGGGATTGCCAAATGATGCTGGAGCCCCTTGTTGTCCATTGCTGCTAAAAGATTCTGGCAGAAACAAAGCAGGAAGTGAGCTTCCTCCTGCCTTGTACAATATCCCACTGCCTTATACAGTATCCTACTGCAAAGCCTTGTTAGATACAAACTTAAACAAAAGCTACCAGGAAAAAGAGTATGAGAAATTCAAGTTTGAAAAAAGCCAAATCAGAGATGGGCAGAAATAAGATTTGAGAATAAAGAAACATATGGCCAGTTAACACAGAGACAGTACAGACATCTGTTTACCTGCCATGAATTCTCCTGTGTCTTTGCACACTGCCTCTCCGAGAATAAGTCCAGCTTCATGCTTCCATATTCTCTGGTTTCTCCTATCCTCTAATATTCATAGAATTATTTCTTAAGGTCTTGGCTGGGCAATGTGGCAAACATGTAATCTCAGCTACTCTGTAGGTGGAGATTGAGTAGATCGAAGTTCCAGGACAACCTAGGCAACCCCCACCCCCAAACAAACAAACAAAAAACAGTGATATTCTAACACAACCAACAAACTGGCTGTAGAGATACAACACCTGTGATCACAGCTATGTGGTGGCATAGATAAGTGGACTGTAGGTCAAGGTTCATCTTTGGGTCAATACATAGAACCTATATGAGAAATAACTGAAGCAGAAAGGACTGGAACAGGGCTCAGGTGCTAGACTATCTGCCTAGCAAGCTGGAGATCCTGAGTTCACATTCTTGTGACACACACACACACACACACACACACACACACACACACATGATTGCATAAAGCTGGTTTGGATGGACGAATAGATGAATGTCTGGGTAATAAATTAATACATCAAATCTTTTGCATATTACTAAGTCTCTGGTATTCTGCTATATTTTTCTGAAGCTTCATGCCTACGCTTATTAAGTAGTATATTCTGTCCCTTTTGGCAGTGATAATGACACAGTTACTCACTCTCCATCATATACCTTCCAGGTAATAATGAAACTCAAAACCAAATATGTTGACCACCACAGATATTTCTCCTTTAGAAACTTTTATATTGGAGGTAGACATCCAAAGGCCATTCATTCTTCAGTGATCCACAGGGATAGCTGGAGGCCAGCTTGTTGAGTGTATCTGAGCCTAGGGTATGTTGGTAGTGGCCTGAAGCTTCCTGACCCTGGACACACAGGGGAAATGACAACCTTGCTATTCAAGGTGACAATGTAGCTCCAGGCTTCTGTCTGAAAACTCTTCTGACCTTTTCCTAACACATGGCATTTTAGTGTTCTGTTGATTACAGATCACTTACGTGCAACACACAGTTGACTTGTTGTTAAAATGGAAAAGGGGGAAAATAGAAAAGAAATCACATGCTTTGCCAGAGCAGTGCTGTGGCATGGTTGTTCCCAAGGTATTCATCTTGTTACGTTGAAACACCTATAATTAAACTAGCTTTGGAGCTGTGCCTCTTGGAGAGGGTGGAAGAATCAATTCTGCAGCACTTGGATCTTGTTCTTTGTATACACTGCTCAGCAGTGAAGATGTTCAGAAAAGAGCAGATTCCGTGGCTCAAGAATGCAATTATCCACCTATCAGGGTGAATGGATGATGTTCTGATCTTGGGGACGTAAGAGCTCAGGGTAGCAGAGAGAGAGAGACAAGTGATGAATATAGTGACCTTCAGTCCTCTATCTTTACCCCATTCTCATTTTGTTTGCTGGAGATTTTATTTTTGTGCTTTGAATACAGCAAGCCACTGGGTAGCTTTGTGTTAAATGGCTAATTAATGGGAACTCAAGTCAGCTGTCTTATTTATGAGACTTTGGAGGAGGCAGAAACATTGCACTCATCTAGAAAAATAAGTTAGGATCAAGCTTCATTTTCTATATAAATATGAGAGGCACTGTTGTTAGACGCCAGTACCAGCCAATGTTGTCTGGCTTTCTACGAACCACCCAAATGACCCAGACCTCAGTCTGAGTTGATTGTACTAATGTGTGCCATGTAATCTCATATACTCATACTGTCTTGTGAACCAAGCATGCTATCAAGATACAGTCTTAATTAACATTTGCTTTTTAGATAATATACGCAATTTATTTTGGCAAGAGTTCATTGAATGTAAAATCTACATAATTAAGAAACTAAACCTGCAATTTTTTTCCTTGCAGTATTTTTTTTCCCTAAATGATACAGATTCAACAACATTTATTACCCAGGAGATAGCTTCAATGGACAAGCACGATTTTACCAGGCATTCTTTTCTTTCCTTTTTTTTTTAAATTTTAATTAAATCATTTTTCCAGCCAAAAGATACAAATTCGTAAAGTAAATTTTGTAGATGCAGGGACATGAAGTCTATTATGTCCTACTGCAATTTCACATTATAAATGAAACTATAAAACAAGTATGATCAGGATTCTCCTGCATAGAAATCTGTTGTAATAGTATAGCTTGTTTTAGAAATCTATATTATGCTGTGAGTTTGTATTACTAAGTATTTGTTTGTTTATTGTTTATTTATTCTGGTGCTGGGACTTGAACTCAGGGTAGGGCACAGTCCCTTCACACCAAGGTTGGTTCTCTATCACTTGAGCCACACTTCTACTTTTAGCGTTTTGGTAGTTAATCGGAGATAAAATCTCCGTAGATAAAGGACTTTCCTGTCCAAGTTCAATTGGAACTGTGATCTTCAGATCTCAGCCTCCCTAGTGACTAGGATTAGAGGCATAAGCCACTGGTACCTAGTGTACAACACTGTTTGGAACTCTGGTAATTGGCCAAGTAGGAATGTGCATGCTGGAAAACATCTTCAAAATCACTATAGTAATTAATTACTCTGAGAATGCCCACTGAATCTCGGAGTGGAAATCAGATTCGCTGAAGGTCAGCTATAACATAGGAACAGAACTAAAGATAGAACCCATAATCTATGAGTAGCCATGCTTGGGTTTTTTGTTTGTCTTTTATTTGTTTTTAACAATACCTGCCCTCTGCTTTGAAGGAACATCTTCTACCCTCATTAGTGGTATGTTCTAATCATGGCCATGCCTCCTTGTCATGGAAAAAAATCACATTAGAGGAAAAACAAAGCAAAACAGGAAGCAAACTTGGTTCAGCAAGCTCCTCCCTAGGAAGAAGAGCAGTGCAGTGGCTGAATCCCAATTGCTTTGTTCTTCCCGATAATTCCTATAATTGGGTCAGAAGGCTAATGACTTGGCTTCAGGAATCTGAGCCATATGCCTCCATGATTTGCAGCCAGCCAGTGCCTGCAATGCCACAAGAGCTGCTGGGTATGGAAGCCCAGGGTCTCAGCGGAGGGAGCCTGCAGCCAGACTGAAGCTGAGCTTGGGAGGCAGAATGAACCTTGGTGATGGGGCCATTTTTCTAGATCTTTTACCCTCCCCTTGCAATCTGCTAGGTTTCCTAGCTGCCAAGTTCTTCCCAGACCAGCCCTGACAGGGACCTTTCCTGAGGACTACAGGAGGGAGGGATTGCGTTTGTGCCACTCTCCAGGCTCAGATCTGCAGCAAGCTGCTAATTAGTGTCAGTAATTGCTGGAGGAGAGGATAGCTGGCTGCCTGTCAGCATGGGGAGGGGGGCCAGTACTCTCTCTCCCTCCTCTCTAGCGTTAAGCAATAAATCTATATTGGGGAAATAGACTGTTGAGTTGCTTGTCCATCCAGCAGGACTTCAGCAGAGTCCTGTCAGGTTAATGGGTTTAGCTAATGTATGGGATAAGGATGAACCACCCTGATTCTACATCAGAACCCAAGGCTGAGCAGAGAGAACTCTAAGGATCACTTCTGCAGGAGAGATGTCCTACAAAATCTGTTTCTTGGGTAACTGTTAAAAGGAGAGAGACAGAGAAAGAGAGAGGGAGAGGGGGATAGTATCTTGATCTGAGAGCCACATGCCAGCAAGGGAGGTGGTGGGGAGGCTCAGGTTCACACAGAGTGGCTTCATTCTGCTAATGCAGCCTCTGTCTTCCTCAGAAGGGGCAGAGAGCTCTCTTAGCTGCAGTTTTCAACCACCACACTGGGGCTAGAAAGAGCATTTCTCTCATATATGTCAAGTGATGTTTACATGTACTAATATGCTAATAGGCATGTACAGTCATGAATGGGGACATAGTCCAATGTGTGCATGGTTTAAGGATGTCATGATGTTAAGAACACCTACAATGGAATTAAGTCAATGTAGATGAGATGCGTGAATCTCGGGACATGGCTTTAATGATATGGAGACATGCCCAAATGGGACAGAGGGCTCTGAGATCAGAACACAGCATCCTATTTTATTGTTGACTTATTTTTCACGGGTAGAAGGGGGACACTCTAAAATGGTGATAACAAAGGATAACAAATACATAAAGCAATCAAGTCAAAAGACATTTTAAAAAAATTTAATTGCTTAGCTAGGAATCATTGGCTCATGTCTGTACTCCTATCTACTATGGAGACTGAGATCTGAGCATCTCAGTTCAAAGCCAGATCAAGGGGGCTGGGGATATGGCCTAGTGGCAAGAGTGCTTGCCTTGTATACATGAAGCCCTGGGTTCAATTCCCCAGCACCACTTATACAGAAAATGGCCAGAAGTGGTGCTGTGGCTCAAGTGGCAGAGTGCTAGCTTTGAGCAAAAAGAAAAGCCAGGGACAGTGCACAGGTCCTGAGTCCAAGCCCCAGGACTGGCCAAAAAAAGCAAAAACAAAAACAAATAAACAAAACCAGATCAATCATGAAAAGTCCTTGAGACATTATCTCTGATTATCTACCAAAAATCTGGAAATGGAGCCATGGCCCAAGTGGTAAGGCACTTGAGCAAAAAAAGCTAAGAACAACACCCAGCCCCTGAGTTGAAGCCCTGTTACTGGCACATATGCATGCAAAAATATTAAGTATTACACACACACACACACACACACACACACACACACACACACACACACCACAGCTTAATGGAGGCCAAGAAGCTCTTATTTAGTCCTGTGTGATGGTCAACTATGTTTAAATGACTGTGTGTGATCTTCTAAGTGTTTCCTTGCTCTTCGTTTTGTGTGTGTGTGTGTGTGTGTGTGTGTGTATATACACATACATTCATATATATACACACACACATATATATATATACTTTATACCAAAGCAAATAGTCCCCAAAATTCAAAGTAAAAGTGGATGTACATAATTTAAGTGATAAAGTGAGAATTTTTGACTTATTAAAAGGTGGCTGCTCTTTAGTGAAAATTGGTGCAGTGGATCCCATGTCCTCAGGACAGTACTGAAAACTGCATTCTGAGCACATGCAGTGTTTTCTCACATTCTGAGCACATGCAGTGTTTCCTCACATGTGATCTCCTTCGAAACACCCACGGAAACCTACTCTATGTATTTGTATGTGTCACACTTGTATATGACTGACCATGTACTGGCTTTGTTTGCAGAACCATCACTACAAAATATGAGTAATGTCTTGTATTGAAACAATATCGTGGCTCTCTCCGATAGGTTGGGAGCAACTTTTCACCTCCATCAGAATCTTTGGACCACCATTGTCCAGCATGGAACTGGATAAAAATGTTGTTGTATGCTACAAAATAGTACACAATTTAGAATAAAGCATAGGCTATAATCACTGTGTGGGGAATTTTTTTTTTTTTGGACTTGGGGCCTGGCCGTTGTCCTTGAGCTATATCAGCTGCAGGCTACTGCTATATCATTTGAGTGACAGCTCTGCTTCTGGCATTATTATTATTATTATTATTATTTATTGTCAAAGTTATGTACAGAGAGGTTACAGTTTCCTACGTTAGGCATTGGGTACATTTCTTGTACTGTTTGTTACCTCCTCTCTCATTCCCCCCCTCCTCTCCCCCTTTCCCTCTTCCCCCGTGAATTGTTCAGTTGGGTTTCATCAAACAGTTTTGCAAGTATTGCTTTTATAGTCGTTTGTCTTTTTATCCTTTGTCTCTCGATTTTGGTAATCCCTTTCACTTTCCTAATTCTAATACCAGTATATACAGTTTTCAATGTACTCAGATAAGATACAGTGATAGTGAGGGTACAACCACAAGAAGGGGATACAAGAGGATTGTCAACAATAGACGCTATGGTTTCACATGGCATGTTGAAAGTAATTACAACAGGGATATAACACTCGTTTCCATAATATGGAGTTCATTTCACTTAGCATTAACTTATGCATTCATAGGGGCATTGCTATTAGGCTCTTGTGATCCTCTGCTGTGACTAGCCTAAAACTGTGCTAATTATTCCCTATGAGGGAGACCATAGAGTCCATGTTTCTTTGGATCTGGCTTACTTCACTTAGTTTAATTTTTTCCAAGTCCTTCCATTTCCTTACGAATGGGGTAATGCCATACTTTGTGATAGAGGCACAAAATTCCATTGTGTATATGTACCACATTTTCCTGATCCATTCGTCTACTGAGCAATTAATTGAAGATAAGAGTCTTATGGACTTTTCTTCCCAGGCTGGCTTTGAACCACAATCCTCAGATCTCAGCCTCCTGAGTAACTAGGACTTCAGGTGTGAGCCACCAGCGCCTGGCTTAGCATCACTGTTCTTAAGTGGAAGAAATCAAGAAATACCATGACATTGATTAGCATATACCAGGCACACAGGGGCTTGTGTGCTAACAAATTTCTTTTCTTTAATTAATTAATTAATTAATTAATTAATTTATTTATTTATTGAACACAAATTTTTTGACAAGGTGTTGTGCAAAAAGGGTACAGTTACATAGTAGGGCAGTGTGTGCATTTCTTGTGATAGCTCCTGGAGCACATCACTCCATCTCACTGGCAGTGCTGAACTGGGTACCTTTGGCTTGCTAGGCAATAGCTCTACCACTTGAGTCACACTCTAGTCCTTAAAGGAGCACGATTTAATTGTCTTTGATAACCCTATGGTTATTATGTCTTCATCAACCTCCCTCCCTAATTGGGCCTATAAGGAAGAGGCAGGTGAGTTGTGATCACCACATAAATACTAGCACTAAATATAGCTTCCCTCTCCCACATAAGCCCCTTGAACAAGTGCTCACTGTAGCAGTACCAATGGTCTCAAGAACCTGGCTTATAGCCTCATACAGCATTTTAAGATGTACTGCCAAGCCTCAGTAATTTGGACACAAAATATCTAATAAAACAGAAGTTGGCTTTGTCTGCATGTAATGTAATTATAAAGCATGGTTGTGGTCTATGAGTGTGTGTGCTTTTACCTTCGGTTGCTGAAGTTCTAAGTGCTTTCTTTGCCTACAGTGTTCATTTGCTTAGCAAATAAATGTGCGCATCTTATATTCTTAGTTTTGTAGGTGTGTTTGCCAAGAGAATGTGTGCTATCTGTGTACATATGCATCTCTTCGTTTATTCATTCAACAAATATTTGCAGAGCACTAGAAGAAGGGTTTGAGGTGGCATAGTAGTTGGGGCTCTCAATTTGCAAAAGAAAACCTTGGGGTCTTAATATGACAAGGTCCAAAGCCTGTCACTTATGCCTAATGGCTGTAGCTATCTAAGAGGATGAGATTTGAGAATTGTGGTTTAATTCCAGCCCGGGCAGAACATTTTGCAACTCTTATCTCCAAGTACATCTGGATACAGAGCTATGGCTTTAAAAGTGGAGCACCAGTTTTGAGTGAAAAAGCTGAGATAGCACTTGGGCCCTGAATTCAAGCCCCAGTACACACACGCACACACACACACACACACACACACACACTCACACACACACGGTCGGTCCACTATTCTCCTAGGGATCCTGTTCCCCATATTCACTTAGCTTCCTGTGGCCAATCAACATAATCACTGTAATGTTTGGATTCAACACTCTGTCTTCTCTGTCTCCATTCTGCTGGCCTGGCCAGACTATTATAATTTTGGGGAGCCACATTGTTGAACTTTCTGCCTAGCATTGGACCAGCAGCATATAGTGAGGTAAAATCTCATAATCCAGCAGTCTGATTATTCAGCAAACCACAAATTTCTATCTCAGGAAGAATGGAATACCAGTTAATAACAAAGCCTAACCTCTTGGATTTGTATAACAGTTCTGCCATGTTTTAGCTATGAGAGCATGCCCAGGTTACTTCACCTCTCTGTGCCTTTTTTTATCCTCATGGAAAATGAGAAATGTAATTTTTGTCTCCAAGGATTGTGTTGAGAACTGCTGGGAATATGGCTTAGTTGTAGATTGCTTGCCTAGCATACATGAAGCCCTGGGTTTGATTCCTCAGTACCACATAAACAGAAAAGGCAGGAAGTGGCACTGGGGCTTAAGTGGTAAAGTGCTAGCCTTGACCAAAAGAAGCACAGGAATAGTGCCCAGGCCCCAAGTTCAAGCCCCAGGACTGGCAAAAAAAAAACCCACAAAATATGTGGGAAGCATTTTGATAAGGTAAATGCCAGTAAGTGTGGGTTCTTTATCCACATTAGTAGTTAAATGCTTGTATGTACACAGTGGCTGCTGGAGTGGCAACCATCCTAGTCACCTCCCAGGTAGCAGAAAGGACTAAGGAATTCCTGCAAGTGAAGTTGGTACCTTGTTTCCAGAGGATTCTCACAACATTTCTGTTTGTAGAACCTGAGTTCTTAGATTACTAAACATATATAAGGGACTGAGAAATGAAATCTTTATTCCAAATCATACTGTGTCCTACTCTAGGTACAATTACTGAGGGTTAAATGAGATTGAAATGTTCCCAGGCAGTGACAGCCTCTGTCTTCCTCTCATTGGCCATTCCTGGTTCATTCTTGATGTTTCTGACGCCCACTCTCTGCATTTTCCCATCCTTCTCTGGCCACAACCTCGCCATATTGGTTTCTACCTCTCCCTTTCTTCTGTGTCACACTGAAGTCGAACTCTCCACCTGATACCCAACACCCCAATAGCTGCACTTGCTCACTCTAACAGAACTCTCCACAATTTGCAACAGAAGCCCCAAGTGCTTCCTTGAACTCCAGACCTCTTTGTGGCCTTCCAAGTGAAGAACAAACCCACCACCACCCATTTATATTCTCCCAGCACATGAGTACAACACCAGCCTTCTTGAAGTCTAACCTTTAGAAGCCCTTGCTGATGCTTCCAGATCCTTAAAGTTCCTCATCCCCTTTTTTGTAACCCATACATAATCATCAGCTCTTGTCACTTTTGCACTCTTAGCATTTATTGTCCTAGTCCAAACCACCTATACCTTTGCCTGGGCAGTTGTGCCTCCCACTCAGGATGTTTCCCTGCTTCTACACTGCCATAGCAAAGCTCAGCCCTTACTTACAGTGAGGCCTCTGGAGCCACATGGTTCTAACATGTACTACGATGCATGGCTTGAATAAGTTTCTTCATGCTTCCTTGTCTCAATTTCTTCATCTACAACATGAGAAGGATAATAGTACCTATTTCCTATGGCTATGGTGAGCATTAAATGAGTTAATCTATGTAAGCACTCTGAGAAATGCCTGGCATGGAATAAGCACAATCAATAAATGCTGGATATTATCATTAGCCATTATTGCCATACATTTTACATGAATAGCCAGAATAGTCTTTTAAAAACATAAATTAAATACAATCATTCATCTGTTCAAAAGTCTCCAGTGGCTTTTCATTTTAGTTGCAGAAAAATTTTAACACATCACAAATCCCAAAGTCCTATGATTATCTAGACCTTGACTCTGCTCCTCTGCTCATTGGTCTATCTCATCCCACACTATCCTCAAGATATGTAGGCTTTATTTTACATACATCAATATTTTATCATCTGCTTCCTTTGGGCTGCAACCTCCTTCTCCCTTCTTCTCCTTGATATATTTTCCTTTCCTTTCTTTTCTTTGTGGAACTGTGGCTTGAGCTCAGGTGTTTGTGTATACTAGGCTGGTGATCTACCATTTGATCCACTCCTCCAACACAGCATTTGCTGATTATTTTAGAGTGTCACAAACATTCTCCATCCTGAACTGGCCTCAAATTGCCATCCTCCTGCTCTCAGCCTCCTGAATAGCTAGGTATTATAGAGAGAAGACACTTGAATCTGTCTCTCTTTGATTTTCAGATCCCCATTTAATCATGTCTCTGGCTACAAGACCCTGCTTGCTGGTAGATCTCAAAGCATGAGTGCCCTTTTTGCTTCATTTTCAGTGGTACTTACCACAGTTTTCAGTTATCACACTGCCTCATTTGTTTGCTTATTTTATAGTCTATCTCCCCTAGACTATGTGAGAACTCAGATCTCACTTACCTTCTAGCATCATGGATCTTAGGACCTAAAGGAAGAATGCACATATTTAGTGCTCAGCAACCAGTTGATAATGAGAGAGATGACCATCAAGAAAGATTTTGATTCTGGATTTTTCTGTATTTTAAAGGAATTTCAAAAGACTTCTCAAAAGGCATTTTCTGCCTTTCAAAGAAAGGCAATAATTTAAAGAAAAGGAATGAACAACAAAACATTCATATTAAAAAAAAAGAAAAACAGCAGTGTAATGCCTTGTGAGTTAAGATGTGGTGACTTCCCCCTCTTATTATTTAGGTAACTATTTTGGGGTCATCAATTCATTCACTTGTTGACAGTCAGTAGTATGCTAACTTTTAGGAATAATGGTTAAGACATAATCCTGATCATCAGGGATCAGAATTCTGAAATTGCAAATAACAGCTGAAGTATCAGCACAACAGGACCAATTGGACAAAAGAACTAGTGATAAAGGTCTTAAGGATGCAGTAGATAAAAAGAGAGGGGAGTGCTACAAAGGCTTTGTGTAGCAGGAGATGCTAGAGTTTTGTGCCACTTCCTGCTTAATCACTCATACCCAGGCTACATCTCAAAATTACCAGTGAATACCACCACCTGCTGAGAGCGGGGGACACAGGGAGGAGGGAGATATGACCCAGTCCTTCAAGGGGTTCAGCAACTGGTGAGGAAATGAGCATGGAAATAGACAATTTGGTGCAGTTACTTCCTGATCCCTCCTGTGATTTCTCAGGCCATAGGAATGTCAGCACTGAAGACCAGCAGGTTAAATTCCAACAGTCAGGAAGACATCTTAAGAAAGAGGTTGGAGGGAAGCACAGAGGACTTCATTTTTGCTCCTTCTGAATTGGAGCAAGGAAAAGAATCATGACAGTGATGGATTATACCACATTGCATAATAATAGGTGGAAATAGAATGTACATGCTGGACTGATGCTAAAAATTGGAGGAAAAGAGAGAAAATTGCTTTTACAGAAGGAACTACCTAATGGATAAGGAATGACAGAATTAGAAAACTACTATAGTACAACTCTTCGAGTAATTGATTGGGCAAATATACAGAGTGGATTTTTATAGCAATAGGTGAAAAGAAAGACTATGCATATGTTCTTAATACAGACCCAAGTTTCACCTCATTATGCTAGCAGTTGTGAAGGTACCTTTACAGTGTTGGAATCTGGTGGATGATAATTTAATTTCATTAATGATGGGGAAATGGAATTATGTAGTTGAGGCTAACTCTGCTAAGCTACTTTGTGTAAACTACCAGCTTAAACTTCACAAGTATGCCCGTATAACTGAGACCACAATAGTGAGGCCTAGTTTCAGGCTGCAGGCCAACAAGAAATGATAATTAACTAGTTCCTAATTGGATTCTATCAGGGAAAAAATTGTACAAAGGATGTTGTTGGAAGAAAAGGAATCATATAGATATGGTCTACAGGTTCAATCACAGTATTATGGTTAGGTAGGGATTGTTTTATCCTGATGGTTTTATCATCCAACTTCTTATTTTCTTGGATTCAAAAAAATGTCTTTAAGTAGTTGTACAACTGAGATACCATTGAACAAAACACTTTACGAATACAGTATATCTTTGTTTTTCCTTATTTATTGTCAAAATGATGTACAGAGAGGTTACAGTTTCATACGTAAGGCCTTGGGTACATTTCTTGTACTGTTCATTACAAACAGTACAATATATCTTGATCAATGTCAACTGTATCTTGATTCTACAATTCTTAGAAGAATCGTGCTAAGGAATTAAAAGGTAAAGGATAATGGTATAGCTAACTTGCTTTAAAGTGTTTGCAGAAAAAGTATGTACAGGAAAAGAGACAAATATCACCCATGTTAACAGTTAGTGAATCTAGGAAAAGAGGACAGTGGTTCTTTATTTAATATTGAAATTCTCCTTTTGTTTTTCTCTCTGAGGAGTCATGCAAAGAGGTTTTGATACAGCATATCAATTTATGAGCACACTACATCTAGAGCAATGTCACCTCTGTCATCATTCTCACCTATATCACTTGTTTTGTTGTTGTTTTTTTCCTTTATTATCAAAGTGAATTACAGAGGGGTTACCGTTTCATATGCAAGGCAGTGAATATATTTCTAATTCAACTTGTTACCTCCTTCATTTTTCCCCTGCTTCCCCTCTCCCCATTTCCCTCCCCCCCCATGAGTTGAAACGTTGATTTACACCAAATGGTTTTGTAAGTATTGCTCTCGCCTATATCTTTTAGTTAACTCTCATCCCTTCAAGTTACCTATCTCTATTTTCATATATGTACATTGAATATTAAGACTGCATTTCCCTACCCATTTTCTCTCTACTCATTTGTCCCCTCTTTCTTGACCGTCTCCCATAATACCTATGTCAGCTTTCTGGTATTTATTTTTTTAATTATATGTTCATTGTTCAAAAGAGTTACACCATAACTTACCTCCCCTACATATACTATACTTTAGACATATAGAGGAAAACACATTTAGGGTCATATGCATGAAAGTATAGGTTTCTTTTTTATTCAGTCATGGGCTGGAACTTAGGGCCTGGGTGCTGTCTAAAGACTAGTGCTCTACCACTTTGAGCCATAGTCCCATTTTCATTTTTCTGGTGGTTAATGGGAGATAAGAGTCCTACAAACTCTCCTGTGCAGGCTGGCTTCGAACTGCAATTCTCAGATCTCAGCCTCCTGAGTAGCTAGGATTATAGGCATGAGCCACCAGTACCCAGCTTAGGTTTCTCTATTTTTTTCCTTAATAAACATAATGCTTTATTCTTCCTATGACTGATCTTATGAAGACCAAGTAAATTCAGGATATACCACAGATCACAAACTCATAACATTTGGAATTCAGCTTAGTTTGACCCAGGACAGTGCATCCATTTCTGGATCTGGGAAGAAGCAGTGGGGCCTTGGGGGTCTGCTGTTGTAGATTTGGCCACTGTTGGAATCTTACATCAGCTTTCTCAATGGAGTATCAGGAGTCCACATCTCAGACTGGAAAGCACAAAGGATAAAAACCTGCTTCCTTTCAAAAAGAAAAAAAAAAAAAAAAAGAAGGAGAATGAAGACCTGCCATTGCATTTCCACTTCTAAGCCCATTTCTTTCTGACTGCAAAATTATGAAAACGATAGGAGGCAAGCGGGTAGGATGATGCAAGGGTTTTTATTTACTGGGGTGGGGGATGATATTTGTAAGAGGGAAGGAGATAGAAATGAGATGGAATTTTAATTATGAGAGTTGGGGAAAGAATGAATTTCAAAGAACATTTTTAGTCACAGATGGTTGAAGAGAAATAGAGAACAGGGTGCAGCACCTCGTCTTCCTAGCTCATTTCAGGGGGAGGGGGGAGCTTGCTAATGAACACATTGATTTTCCACCTCCTCAGAACAATCGCAAATGCTTTCTGCAGTTATTAATTGGGATCCCCACAGCAGGTGTGGGGGATGGAAAGCACTGGTGATTCTAAGTTTATCTTCGAGGGTTGGGTGAATAGAGAAGAACTTGGAGGAAAGTCGTGTTAAATTGTAGCAAGGATCTGTGCAGGCTTGACTCCAACTCTCCACTTGGCTCCTAGACAGCTTCGCTAGACAATTTAGCCTCTTCAAACCTTATTTTCCACCATTGATACAAACTGAAAATAAGAATTTCCCTTTCAATGAATAGCACCAGGACTCAGTGAAATAGTTAATATATGATAAAAAGGAGTTGTAAGCTTTTTAGTGCTGTACATTTACTTTTTACACTAAGATTATCTTAGAAGTATTGTTAAGCACCTGTAGTATGCTAGGCACTATGCTAGAGATTCAAGGCAACCACAGTTCCTACTGATTAACTAGCAAGGAGGGCATTGATCAAGTAATATGGATAGATGCTTGTACATGCACTGGCCATCACTGGGAAGGCAGTATTGGGGAGGGAGTAGGGAGGAAAGCAATGCCATCAATGCACCCTGTCACAAATAGTCATGCTACACAAATGGGGTCAGAGACAATGCAGGTCCTGCTTGGCTGGATGGAGAAAAGCCTGAAAACAGAAAAAGGATGGAGGAAAGGCATTCCATATGTCCCTTGAATGACCCCTTGCAGTCTTACATGCTCCAGTGGCTCAGCCTTGAGCTGGTTCTGTTATCAGGGCTGCAAGTCAGACTCTGCTATGAACATTTCATGGAGGAACAGGCCAGCAACCTAAAACAGGTAGGTCTTCATCATTCTTGGGATGTTGATAACTGATAAACAAAACTCATTTCCCCAAAGGTAATTCCTGCCTCCTTCCAAACAAAGATGCAACCAGGTGCCAGGTCTCTCTCTCTCTCTCTCTCTCTCTCTCTCTCTCTCTCTCTCTCTCTCTCTCTCTCTCTCTCTCTCTCTCTCTCTCTCTCTCTCTCTCTCTCTCCTGGATCCTCTGACATCCATGGGATTCATAGTTTCTCAGTCCAAATTCACCTTTGCATGTGAAACTGTCTGTTTCAGTAGCCCAGTGTCTGCAATTTTCCCTCAGAACTCTGCTGTGTGAGCCTGTCTTCCCTAAACTTTAGAGAAAGATTTCCTGAATAAGACAAAATGAGAGACTTTTCTGAGGGCTTCCACATCTAACAATAGAATTAGACCACACACTTCATTTTACCTCCAGGATCCAAAGCAATTCCTATTCCTGTGAGTTTAGAACACCAAAACTTCACACATAGATGACATTAGGAAACAGCTACTTCATGAAGATTTCTTTTTATAATGAGCTGTCTATTCAAGACTTCACAAAAGAAAGAAGAGAATAAATTACATGTTTGCAAGAAATTGCTGCTGTCTTTGAATATCTCCATGAACAGGGAAATCTGGCTTTAAAAAAAGTTGAAATTTTCACATGTGAAATCACAAATTTATTGATGACATGTATGAATAAAACCATTAAATAAATATTTAGGGTTTTTGTTTTTTGCAATCTTACTCTGAGTATCTGGAATAAACTATCCCTCCTCCTACCCTACTTTCTAAATGGCAAGAAGTAGGTGAGATGCAGTTTTTTCCCTAAGTGGGTGTATACACATGCACACAAAGACACACAGACACATAGCTATATGCCAGCAATGTCAAAAAGTAGCTGGTTATATATCTAGGTGTATCATGTGTATTAGTTAACTCACTAAATTCCACAACAACATTCAGAAATATCTCGGCCTTTGTTTGGTACTTAGCAAGCTCAAAAATGAGAGGTTTCAAAATCCCAGTAAACCATTGTCTTAGGGAAGACTTCTTTCTTGTTGTGTTTGTTTTCCAGAACAATAAAATGTGATAGCACTGGCTAATACATTGCATTGTTAGAGGACCACAAATTGGAAGCTAGGTTTGTCTGATTCCCTGTTTGCTTGCTTGTGGACACCCTGTGCCCCTGAGTAGAGAAACAGGGCATATCAGGTACATGGCTGGAACATGACTACTGTGTAGCTACGCCCCAGTCCCTTATTTCTGCCAGTCTCCTTGGAACCCCCTCATTCTTGCAGTTCCACTTCTGAGATTTTCCCATCACTTTTGTGGGATTGCAGCTCTCGTCTTTCCAATTTCATATGCTTCTCTTTATTTCCCCCCTCTCGCAATTTGGATTTGAAGCCAAAACTTCTCTGTGAAAAATGTACATTAGTGGAGTGGATTGTAAAGGTATTGCCCAGCTGTGCCTCAGTTTACCCATCCATAACATAGAGTTGTTGTACTGTCACTCTCTGGATGCCCACCTACTCTGAAGTCCTCAAACTTTCTTCAGGCAATGAGAGTCTCCCCCTTCCCCATCCTTGCAATGAACAGGTGACATTTCCTTCATGTTTCCCTGTTCCTTTTCTAACTGTTGGCTAGAGAACCTAGGGACATAGTTATGAAACTAAGTGTCGGGAAAATGTCACTGGCTAGAATGTTCAACCCTAAAATGTATGAGGTTTCCATCACGAGGGCACAAAGAAGCCTCTAACCCGGGAATTGAGAAGATGTGATAATTGGAGGGAATCAGTGTTACTAAACTGAAATTTTTTTGTGAAATCAATCGAGGGAAAAAAATCAATATAAAGCTTTTTTTTTCCTTCTCCACAATGAAAAGACAAGATTCCCACACAATTAAGAATCGAGCCGTGGTTTCCTCACTCTGCCTGTCTTGTTCTCTTGTTTCTATGCCACAATTGTTCGTCAGAAATAATTAAACATTCTCCCATGGGCCACAATTACTTGCTTAAAATATTATGAGTAAGGAGAATACATTTATAATTACCTAACCTTTCTGAAGGTGAAAATATATATTATCCTTTGATAGAACAGAAAAAGGAGTTCCTAGATCTGCCAGTGTGCTGTACTCCATCCATCCAGATTACACTAATTGCCTTAAGGGACAGCACAATACTTTCTACACAGGAGACCTTCTCTTTTATTTTCTCTAAGTTTTAGGAATCAAATCATAGTTCTTCTTTCTTGTTGTTTTTGTAAGTCATTAAACAGCCAGCCTATAGCTATTAGGACTGCCAGATAGAGCGGTGGAATTGCCCCAGTGCTGAGATATAATGAGAGTGTCAACTGCTCGCTTATCTTTGGAGTCGGTTTCATTGTTCACCACATGAAATCACAAATCATGAGCTCAGAGTTTTGCGTGAATGCAAGTTGCCTGATTTTTTTTAACCTTAAATCCACACATGATGAAACCCAGAAAATAATAGTGATAATAGTCACAAAATAATAATCACAATAGCTAATACTTGTTGTGTTAGGCATTTCTAAATTGACTTATGAATGCTGTCATTTAATATGACATTTTCTGAAGTATGGCTATGATTCAGACTCCCTTTTTACAGCTGGGAAAAGTGACATTTTTCTACAAAATATCAAAGAGCTGATAACAATTAAGCTTTCATGTTAGAGACATTTTTCCCCCCAAATTTAAGTTTTCAGGTCTACCACTGCAGTTCCAGTACTACTTCCTGAGTTCATACTTCAGCTAAGTACCTATCTAGGACCTCACTTTCTCCCCTCCTCTCTGCCAAGCATGCAAGTGATGCAGAGTAAATAACATCACCCTTGCTCTACCACCAAGAAGCAGGTCCTGGAAGCTAAGCTGCATAACCAAGGCCCCATGCCCTCCTATCTGTTAAGTAGGGATTTCACTCAGAGACTCAGCTCATCATCATCCATACATTGTGTGCCTGGCACTCTTCTTTGGATCTGGCCACACTAACTCACACTCACAAGATTTAGAGGAGTCAGTAGAGGAAATTTTTTGTTTTTTATTTTTATGAAATGTTCTCTTTCACTGTAGTAAAGTGCAATACTGAACATAGTTGAGACTTCTACAGACTCTTACCATTATATGAAAATTTGTGGGAATTCTAAGGAATAGTTTAGAAACAGCACTGAGAATATTTGTGGTGGCATATATCATTGGGATGAGGCTATTATTTCAAAACTTAGTTTCTTTGTCAGGTTTTGTTATTTAGTAAGGTCTGGCATTAATTCTCAGTAGTCAGTATTACTTCCTCATCAGAGTCAGGTTACTCTGTGGGGCCTAAGAATAGAAGAACTTTCCATCTCAATGAGTAGATAACTTCTCTTTGCGTTTCACATTTTCTACAGGCAATAGTACCTTAGGTAAGGCCATACTCTATACTCAGGATACCTGCATGTGAACTCAGTTTCAATTCTAACCAACTCTGTGTGACCTTGGGTAAATGATTTCCCTTTTTTAAGCTTCCTTGTCTACCTTATTGGGATGGTGCAACCAGTGCCTCTCTCATGGGTCATGTGGTGATAAGTAATTAGAACTGATGAGTGAGTCATAATCACTGCTGGAACAACAGACTGTGGTGCTCTAGCACAATAGAAGTGTTGGCCATTGTTCTTGGTAGTAATTAAGACATGGAGTTCACTTATATTTACAAAAGGAAAACAGCAATTCATTTTCTACATTTTCTATTTTCAGCTCTCAAATAGCCATTGTGCTGTTTAATCTTCCTTATTGAGATGATGGCTAGCCATTTTGGGAAGGTACTAGCAATACTAGCCTGCCTTTTGTCGACTCTTCCCTGGGAGCTTGAGATCTGCAGGGCAACAACTTGCTACAATTAGTGGAACTGTTCTGCATGATGTGGTTAAACAGTGCACTGTAAGTTGGTTATTTGAACAGCCTGAACCTGCAAAGTTTTAATTGGTACAACTGGTAAACCTCTCCCCAGTCCCAGTCCCACTGACTTTGGATTTTCGGGTTTCACATTGCATAAGAAGATTACTTCCTGTCTGATCCTTTCCCTTTTGCTGTTGCCCTTCACCAACCTTTCTCCACAGGACATTCAGAGTGATCTTTTTCAAATGCAAATCAGATGTGTCGCTGCTTCAGTTTAAACTCTTCTAGTTTCTTCCTATGACACTAAGAATCCAATCCAGACTTCCCGGTGCATCACAGGCTCACCTCACATCTGTGCATAGACACACTAGCTTCCTTTATCGAACCTGCCACACCTTTCCCCACAGCAGGTGTTGATCTTTGTGACTCTTTCTCTCTGGAATATTCTTTCCTGGCCATTTGCGAAGTTGGCATTTTGTTGTCGTCCATGAAAATGCCGTGTTCTAAGAGAGTCTTGCCCCACTACCCTGCTTAAAATGAGCATACATTCCTGTCCCTCCTCTTGGATGACTGTTTTTTTTTTTTTCTTATTTATTGTCAAAGTGATGTACAGACAGGTTACAGTTTCATACGTTAGGCATTGGGTACATTTCTTGTACTGTTTGTTACCTCCTCCCTCATTCCCCCCTCCCTCCTCCCTTCTCCCCCCTTGAGTTGTTCAGTTGGTTTACATCAAACATTTTTGCAAGTATTGCTTTTGTAGTAGTTTGTCTTTTTATCCTCTGTCTCTCGATTTTGATATTCCCTTTCACTTTCCTAGTTCTAATACCAGTATATACAGTTTCCAACGTACTCAGGTAAAATAGAGTGATAGTGCGGGTACAACCACAGGAAGGGGATACAAGAGGATCATCAACAATAGAAGCTACCATTTCACCTGGCATGCTGAAAGTAATTACAACAGTGATATAACACTCGTTTCCATAACATGGAGTTCATTTCACTTAGCATTATCTTATGCATTCATAAGGGCATAGCACAGGTTTAGGCTAGTCACAGTGGAGGATGATTGTTTCTTGAGATATCACTCTTTATTTTCACGAGCCTTTCATTATTCTCTCTCTTTTGTGTGTGTGCATTTGCTTGTTTCTCTCTGGCCGTTCCCCAAAAGAAAAGAGAGAGAAGGTATGATCCTTACTGTGTCCTGAGTGCAAGCACAGAGAATTCAAAGGGAAGTCCATAGACATCAAAGGCTGCTCCAGCTGCCTCTTTAGCATTTGAGAACAAATTCTCCATATGATTTTTTCTCTTGTCTTGGGGTTCTAAATCTAGTTCGCTAATTCACCTGGTTCTTCTTTGTCTCTCTTAGCCAATGATCTTTATTGTATACAGTCCTGTGGCTTCACAGTATGGAGTGTTCTATTTGTTGCTTTCTTTTTAATGTATATAGTGATCTCTCACCTATCATGGGAGCTACATTCCAGAGACACCCCCCACCTCCCATGACAGGTGAAGAATCCGAGAAGTAGTAATAAGCGAACAGCGATATAACGAGGGACGACTATATTTAACTCTGTTACTTCATGGATTTTCACCCATCGCAGGGCCTCTGTAACTTAATGCCTGTGGTAGATGTATTTCTTTCAGTATCCTGAACCAGAGAGGTAAGTGTTCCCATTGGTTCCAAAGTTTTCCCTCTTGAATTTCTTCTGCTCTTCTCTGGGAGTGCAAGGACCTATGAGAACTGGACAGTGTCATGTTTTCCAGATAGTCCTCAGAGCAGTAGCAGTATTTTGAGGAACACATTTCCAAATTCCATCTTGGTCTTGAATGGGTTAGGAGTGCTGGGGCTGAGGCTGGAGACTATGGCTAGATATCAGTGTTTGTGAAGGCCCTTCACGTCATTGTCATGATAGCTAAAATTTGAGAACGACAGCAATCTTTTTTTCTTATTAAAGAAGACTGAAAAGTGCACAAAGCTGTATGATTATGTCTGTCATTTCAGCAGTTTGGAAATATATGGTTAACCGCTACTATGTGCCTAAGTTGTCTAGGGTACCCAGGATTCAGCAATACCAGAGAGGACTCCAATATTTAGAAACTCACTGACAAGGAGAGCCAAGTAAGCAGTCTATTGCTATGTAGTGCTGTTTGCATTAAGCTAGAGGAAAATAAAAATAGATAAAGAAGCATAGCCAAGAGTCTTTCTGTTGACAGTCATAGGCAGAATTCCGCTTCAACTTACTCTTCAGTTGATTATTTACTAGCTGTGTGGCGCTTTGGAGGTTGTTTATCCTCCCCGTGCTTCAATTTCCTAGTTTAAAAACAAAATTGATAATACTAATAATAAGTTAACTTCAAGAGTGTGCTCATCAGATGGGTTAATAAGTAGCAAATTACTCAGAAGAGTGCCTCAGTCATTTTAAGTACTCAATAAGCATCAAGTGTTATTATTAATAGCATTTGACTTTAGACCAGACATCAGACATTCCTAACTCGCTGAGGTAGGTAAATGAAAGGAAGGTTTCCACTGTAGTTGAAGGCACATCCCAGTTTAGAACTTTGCCACTGAAAATTGTACATCACTGGACCAGAAATGCATCACCCAAAGGCTTGCTACAAATGTAAAATCTCATATCCCACCCTATATTTACTGAACCAGAACCTGTATTTTAACAAGATCTCCAGATAATTCCGTTATTCAAATTTATAGAACTCAAGAAGCACTGGGAGAGACTAGTGGCTCTAATCCTGGGCAGCATATACCTGCTGTAGAATACCAGCACTGAGCCTAAAGCAAAAGCTGTGAGATGGAGCCCGCTGAGACAGAAGTGGAATGGGCATGTACAGACAAGGCAACTGGTGAGGGGTTTGAACTGAATCCACTGGAAGGTCTGAAACATGGAAGCTCTGGCTTCAGCCCATTTGTATTATAGGAATATCAACATGGTGGACTTGTGAATGCCATAACAAGAGCAAGAAACAAGGATGTACAGGGATCCTAAAACTGCCTGCTGGGAGGAAGTGAATCATGGAGGCAATGAAGGTAGAATGAGGAAATGGGCTTTATGGGAGAGTGATTCAGGTATACAAGAGTAAGCATAAGAAAGGCAGAAGGCAAGAAAGTTCATTGAGACTCTTGCATAGAACTTACATGATTGCTAAGGAAGCTGTTCTTCATTGCACACTTCAACAGTTCTCTGGGTTGGCTCTCCAAATTCTGCTTAGTGAGGAATCACATAGGAATTTTTGGGAGTGTAAACACCAACTAGTTGGTATTACTTTCTGCCACACAGAGTTTGGGAAAAAAACCATTCACTTAGATGCCAAGAAAAATGGTATTCTTCTATCTTTGTCTTATGTCCAGTCTGTTCAGTTACACACACATTGAAAAATAAATATCAGTTCCCTTGATCCCTTACAGAATGAATCATTATAGAACCTTTCCATGATGGGCAGGAGATTTCTATTTAAAATATTATTCCATTTTGAACCCCTGTTTTAATGCTTTACTTTAGCAATGTTTTAGAACAATGTGATCCTTCCTAAAATAGAATTATATGTGGAATACTCCCAACATATAAAACAGAATAAAGAGAGTTACTTTGGTTCAAGCAGAGAGGAAAGCTCCAAACCCCAGGCACTTGCCATTTTACATATCTTTAATTTGGTCCCAGACATCACTCCACAGATATACCAAAGCCTGTTGAACACTTTTAAAGCCATTGTTTTTTTTTTTTGTAAAGACATCACTGGGCATCTTAAATGGAAGAATTAAACATAATATTTTTGTGACTAGGCCTTTTTATAAAATCATTATTATGATATATTGGATGAATGCAAATAACTTGCATTGAAAGTAGCAAGAATCTAACTCTAATTAATGTAAGCAAAGTTATGGCTTCATTGGCATGTGGAGTTAGGAAGTCTTAGAGTGATAGTTGTCAGGCAAAGTTGTAGGTAGGTGCTTAAATGAGTTCATAGGATTAATTTCTGTACTAATTCTGTTGATTCTACTTCACTGTTTTTGCAAATGTGGCAACATTTAGCCCTCTTCACTCCTGCTAATGGTTACTCTTTCAGTGAACAATGTAATTTTAGCACTTTCAAGGAAAATACTTACAGATCTTACTCCAAAAGAAAAAAAGACCCTCCTCTTCAATATTCATATACCAGCCTATATGGACAGATTTTACTGGAGATTCAACCCAGAGCCTTGCCCATTCCAGGCAAGGGCTCACCACTTGAGCCATACTTCTATCCCATTTGTTTGTGTTTTATTTTTGAAATGATGTCTTACTGACTTTGCTCGGGCTGGCCTCAAATTTACTCAAGATGCTCCTGCCTCTGCCTCTCAAGTATCTGGGATTATAGACAAGTGTCATCCATGTGGCTTGGAAGGGCTCTTAATGACATTGTTTGGGTGATAAGCAACACACAAAGCAAGTAGACAATTGTTAATCATTAAGATTGACACTTTAGCCCCAAATTCTGTTGGGTGAGATAGTGCAATGCTGGGACTATTAGAAGGATGCTATGACTAACAAAGCAATGTATATTTACTATAGTGCTATTGGCTCTTAAAAAGCAATTACATAAGAGATACAAGATGAAAACAGAAAAACACTTAGGACTGAGCATGCAATGGATGGCACATGTGTTAATTACACATTAACATGACATGATAGGTGTGACCAAAGAGGACTGACCAAGATTTCCAAGAAGAATGTTGGTTCACAAAGAATGTTTGGCAGAATAAAGAAACATTACATTGTGTTAGAAAAACCACACAACTGATGTTTGGCATATTGTCCTGGTTGGAGGAGTAAAGTGCTTTTTAGCTGGAAAGGAACATGGAACTACATGGAGATATGAATGGAATGGGGGCTAGGCAGTACTCAGAGGTACAGATGAAGTCAAGGAACTTGGAAGAAAAAGTAATTTTCCTTCCTAAATTTATGGACATACCCCAAAGTTGCTATTGTCTACCAGTTTACCCTCCCCTTACAGAGTGGAATTAAATGCTCAAAAAACTAGAGTGATGCGGTATACATCTATGGATGCTTTCCAATCCCACTGTGGAAGACCTCATCTGGCTTCAGTCCATTAATTCTAGTCTGGCTCATACCTTTAAGAGTTCCTGGACAGCATTTGTTATTATCACTTTCCCCCTCTTACTTCACCATAAACTCCATCTCATTCTTCTTACATTTTATCTCTTCTTTCTTGTGTTGCTCATCCTGTTGTTTCTTTTATACTTTCTAGACATTTCTTTTTAAACAAAGGCCACCACTTTTAAATACTACTAGCTGATCACTACATTCCTTTACTCCAATGGGTTTTTTTTTCCATCCCAAACAAAATTTGATAACCTAGGATATTGTATAAAATTGGTTGGGATGGAGACTGAACATCAGAAGTTTTATAGAGTATTACAAGGTGACTCCAAGATGAACTCAAGATGAGAACCAGCACTCCCTTTAGACAGCACTTTAGACACCTACAGGTCTGGGCATTTCTCGTGGAGACCTGTTAGTGACTCCCTGTCTAAAGGTCTGAGCTGCTTTGCATGCCTGTTCCTGTGTAAGTCTCGTCCCTTGACAACAACTAAGACTGCTGTAGCCAGGGTTAATGACATGTTTCTAGGCTTGTTGTACTGTTGTCTTGTTCACAAAAATTATGTTTTAGGTTCTGGACATCTAATTTTGCAAATCAGTGTCAGGTACAGAAAGATCCTGTCACTTGAGCAGCACATTCAGTAATTTTAAAGGTCAAAGCCCATGTGGAAATGAGCTTTCAGCTATTGAAATACATTGATTTAAACACACACAATGGAAAATGTGTGCATGCTAGCTATTTATGCATATATAAATTAGCCCATTAGATATACTGATAACCAATATCTCAAGCACTACTCACTGATTTTCATGGACACATGGTAAAGAATCACTTGTAAATTCAGAAATAGGTTTCATTCTGCTTCTGCAATAATGGCTCTTAATTATGTGTCTAGTTATGGCAGGCACTGCTGCTAGGTAGTGTACTCCAAATCCTCACTGCAACCCCAGAAAGTAGGAAAATCAAGCTCTTCAAAGAAAGAGAATTGGTCCAGTATAAACCAGGTCTAAGTGCTACAACTTCAATAACATGCCAGATGGTCTGAGCTCAAACAATCCTATGCCTTGCCTGCTACACCACCAGTGTGCATGGAACATGTCCTGCTGGGTTAGGGGAAGAACCTAGGCATACGGTTAACTGCAGAGTGATGGACAAGAGAGAAACTGCTCAGATCTATCACCCATAGTGACATTGTTATCTTTCCAAAGAATATGCTGATTTGACAAGCAAACATGATGGCTCAGGTTACTTCGTTTTACTTTGTTGGATGCTATTCACATTTATTTGTTTTTGCATTATTTTATTCTGGCATGCTGTCTGAGAAAGGTAAAAGAGAAGTACAGGTTTGGTTCTTCAGACTAACTGGGGAAGAGGAAGAAAATAAATTTTAAGCATTAATTTTATATTTATCTAATCATCAAAATAGAGGACTACAGATCCTTAGTCACTATCATCAAAATATTACAACGAACAGGTTTTTTTTCTCAGTAAGCCAAAAAAAATTGCATCTCTGAACTCTTTGATGTCTGGGAGTAAAACTGAACTCCCTAGCAAAATGTCTGTTTTGATAAATCGGGAACAAAAAGACCAAAACTAATGACTTCCACAATGGAAGGTGCCCTGGGAAATACAATATAGAATGGAGGAATCCAGGCCTTATTTCCCTAGGACTGTGCATATCCATCTGATGGGGAGTATAAATAGGTTTCTTTATACAAAGGGACTCAGGGAATAGTGAATCAGGGAATAATTGACTTGTCTTGGTATGTTTGTGAATGTGCATTTTTATCTGATGGCAAATATGCTGTTGGCCTTTGAGTCAGTCACCCACCATAAAATTTCCGCGGCCTCATATGCACCCTGAGAGTATGATGATTCCTCCCCCCACCAAGAAAACCTTTCAAATTAGCATTAATCATCCAATGTCCTGGTTTAGGCCCTACAGTGAAAGCCACCTACTGCAGCTGAATGCCATTCAGCAGCTAGAAGTGATTTGCAATATAATTTAAATGAAGAGTTGGTTTCCTTCCCATTTAGAGCACACCAGTATGGAAAACGGATTGTCAGACATTCTGGTGATCTGAATCAACTTGGCTATTCACTCAGAAAATGAAGTTTCCTGAGACACCGGCACATTTAATTTATTTTTTTTCCCTTTGTGAAGTTAACTTCAGCTTGTTAAATACAATGACTCTCCAAACCATAGAAAAACCAACACCATTAATTTTAATGCTTATAATGCAATAGAAGGAGATTATATTCATTTAGGATTTCCTTTTCCTTTTAATAGAATGTTGACTTGCCCCTCTCCTTATGAGTTAATTATTATTTCCCCCTTTATCATGCTCTGCTTATATCAGGCAGGCAAACAGTGTGTCTGTGAATGTCTTGAATTGAAGAATGGCTGGTGAATGTAGCATTTTGCAAAGCAGATCTTTAAAAGCTTGGAAATGTGGCAAGAAAATATGTGGCTAATCAGATTACAACTGGTCCCTTACAGGATCCTTCCATCTATTTTAGAGAAAACTATCAAATAGTAAGTTATGTTGGGACTTTTCCTCTCTTATCATTCAGGAGTCTACTGTTCTCTCATGAACTCATGTACTGTATAGACACTTAATAATATCCATTTGGGTCAGTAACATGTAGGCATTTAGATACTCTCAGTCATCGAGGAACTCACAGTTCTGAGCAGGAATTGCAAACAGCAGCTGCACCACTAGCACAACTGAACAAGTGGGACAAGAAAATCAGTGTAAGAGGACACAGTAGAGGGAGACTCCCTGAAAAAAAAGTGTGTGCCAAAGAAAAGCTTTGTGAAGCAGAAGATGCTAGAGCTGGATCTTGGAGTGGTAGAACTTGAGTTCACCAAGTTGGCAGTGGAATGATGGGTGACAGGGAAAGATGGTAGTGTAGGCAAATAACATAGCATGTACAAAGATACAATAGAAGCTTTCTCTTGAAAACCATACATAAACACTTCTTGACTTATAATGGACACCCTAATGTCATCCTCAGTTGAAATGTTATAAGTTAAAATTCCTTTCATATACCTAACCTACAGAAAATCATGGTGTTTCTCTTTATGATGATGCGGTTGACTTCAGCCACTGTAAATCAAGAGAGAAAGTATTTTACCACATATAGCCTGGGAAATTATCCAAATTCAATGTATAACTTCTACTATATATGTATAACTTTCAAATAATTCAAAAAGAGGAAATTGTACATCGTGTGTATATATGATTTTTGTTGTTGTTGTTGTTGTTTTGGTTCTCCAGCATGAACATGGAGCCTGGGAATTGTCCTTGAGCATTTCTTTTTCTCAAAAGTAGCACCTTATCACTTGATCCACAGATCCACTTCCAGCTTTTTGCTAGCTAACTGGAGATCAGTGTTGCATAGATGTTCCTTCCTAGGCTAACTTCAAATCATGATCCTGAGATCTTAACCTCCTGAACACAGGACCTGGCTATATATGCTTTTTAAATAATAATGATGATGATGATGATGATAATAACCTAAATGATGATGATGATGATAATAACCTAAAATTCACCAAGCTGATCATTTGAATAGCACTGTATCAAATGGCTCTATCTGCTAATTCAAATGTTAAAATCATAGAACTGATAGGTTCCAAGTCAAATTGAAGTCTAGATTCTTTGAGTACAAGTTCATGGCCTTTACCTTCTTGTGTCCTCAGCACAGCTGTTTGTGTAGACAAGATTCTCAAATGGTGATTTATGCATCACTATATATAAGAAAAAACAATGATATTTATGATTTGTAGAGAGCATTAAAAGAGAGATATGAAATACATAAAGGGCTTAGAACAGTGTCTAGATGTAGAAAAACGGGTTGACTACTGGTGTTGTGACAATTAACATCTTAATAGTGTCATAGTCCTTAATACTTACAAATTTAGATATGTGGGATTTTACTTTGAAGGGAAGTTTCGAAGAAAGTCTTAGAAAATTTGGTGGCATTTGCTGTAGTCTCAAATGGATTAACGATAAGAGTTCACTAACTAAGAACTTGGGAGACAAGAGAATTATTTCAGCAAGAAAGAGTGACATGCAAAAAGATAGGCAGACTAGATTTTACTGTCATATTTAAGCAAAGTAAATAGACCAGAGAAGCATGAGAAAGCAGAGAAGCATGGAAAGTAAGATCAAACAAGGGGGCATAAGATATTTAGAGCTAATGATGTTTGTTGAGTGTTTGGTGTAGTTTATATTTTATATTATATACTAATATTTTCTTGAGGTTATGCACTCACTTTATTCCATTTGAAGATAACGAGATTTAGAGAAGTTAGAAAACTTTTGTAAGGTCACCAAGTTAAAGAGTGGTACAATTTGGGTGAGAACTCAGACCTGTGTTACTTAAAGAACTATGGTCTTTTATTTATTTATTTATTTTTGCCACATCTCACTTTTTTGTTGCTCTGATATTTCTAACACATTGTCAATATTTATAGAATCGTTTTTCTTGTGAAAGAGGTTAAAAAGTATGAAAAATGTGCTAACATGTTCTTTTGAAAATTCTGTTTATCAATCACTGTAGCCCAACATGTCTCCAGTTAATAGCCTGTGTCCCTTTTCATTAAGATGGAAAGAAGTGCTCTCCTGGTCTGATTTCCTATATACACCATAAGTTCAGCTTTCTACTTGTGTATATACCTTTATCACCCTACCATCAATAACATGTTACTGCCTGCAATAAGAGGTTGGGCTTTGAAGTTAAGATTTGGGACTTTGAAGAAGGACTTCTAGGTTCTGGGGTTAGAATCCTTACTCTGCCTTTTATAGTTATGGTTACAAAGAAATGTTCTGCTTATCTGTGTTTTCTGTTTCTCTACCTGATTAATGCCAGTAACAACCCACATCAGTGGCTTGCTGTTAGCAAAATGTGGATAGATACATATAAAGACTGTCCAGACTCACTTCTATAATCTTAGCTACTCCGGAGTCTGATATCTGAGGACCACAGTTCAATGCCAGCCTATGTAAACAATCTGTGACAAACATTTCTCCAATTAAACAGTAAAGAGCTGCAAGTGAAGTTATAGCTCAACTGGTAGAGCATTAGGCTTGAGCAGAAAAGCCTAGCAAGAGTGTAAAGTCCTGAGTTTAAGCCCCAATAGTGTGTGCACATGTGCGCACATACACAATATATATATATACTAAAAGTTGTGTTTAAGGTTTTAGGGTGATCCAATAAAAATCAGTATAAGTATCTCCTTATTCTGGCTACTATCTCATACCTCTTCAGATAAAGAATTATAATTCACTCTATTAATAAGGACATGTAAATGTCCTTTCATCACTGCGGGAGGGAATGTAAAATTGTCCAAAGAATTGTACAAAAGGGAGTTAGACATTACCTATCAAAAGTTAAAGTATACCTTTCCTTTACCTAAAAATACTATTTCAATATATTTACCCTGTGGATTGATTCATGCAAGTGAAAAATGTATTATTCCTCGTGTGATATTTTGGCTTGTGTATGTGTAACCTAACCCAAGCTTTTAAATAAAGGTTGTTTTAGTGTAGCACACACTAGGTCCTGAGACCCTAACATGTCCCCTTTAGTTTAGCCCAGGAGAATTCCTAAAAATGCCTATTCCCACCCCATAGCACTCTGCTTTAACCTGCTTTATTCTGGAATGCTCACTTCAAACTCTATTCTTGTGACCAGTGTGGCACTTTATCCTTTCTCCCTCCTTGCTTAGCTCTCAACATTGACTTACTTTTTTTTCCCCCTTTCATTGCAGTGATTTCCTTGGCTTCTCTCAATGACTCTTCCTGACCTGTGGCCCCAGCAAACTAGGGAAAGCATCATCCAATTTGTTCAATCAAGACTCTGGAAGCTTCCTTTTCCCCAGGATCACCGCCCCACAACCTGGACACGTTGACTAGACCATTTTTAAGGACACTAGTGAGTAATATATTTGACTCCTTCACACGAATAGTTTGGATCATGCCTTCTCCTTGCTACCTTCTACTTCCAAATGTGATTTTTGTCTCTCTTAAAAGCTGTTCCAATCCCCTTTCCCTCCAGTCCCCCCTGGAACTAACTGCTGGCCCCATAGTTAATACTCCAAGGTTCATTATTTGTTCAATCATGCACTTATTCAATGGGGTGGTAGCTAGCGGAATCAGGGAACTGAAAGGCACCATGCTTTTGTTCTCTTCTTGTGTGGTTTCATTCAGGGTTACTTGTCTCTGACTTAGATTGGAAGCTAACTGGATTAGAATAAAACCAATTTAAAGAAAAAAAAAAGAAACACAGACACAGAAATAGAGAGGCCTGCTATCTTTGCTGCCTAAGATCTGCAGACCTCACCAAGGAATTTAAAAAGTAATGTTTCTTATCATAAGTGACAGAAATATGCTGCTTTCTGCATCAATAGATATGAAGATTAAAGGGTCTGACCGTATTAAACAATTTTGCACAGCACCAGGCACTTTGGGCTGTGCTCTCTGGCTTATTACCCTTCATCTTGTGGCTATTTCAGGCCCAATTTAAGAACACAATGCCGCCTGGCTTTGCAAACTGACATCCTTTAATTTAAACTGTCTTGTGGGAGAATTAAGAAATTATGGAACAATTATTACCCCTTGGTTGAAAGCAGGATGACATCCTGAGATTCTTGTACATTAGCCATTTAAATTGATTAAGTCACGTAATTGAATTACACCTTTGCCCCCATAATATCTTGTGGCAAATATGTTGGTGTTTCATGTTGGGGAAATGTTCTCATAAAAATAGACTAGGGGCAAGGGCTGCAGATTGGTCTGCATGTCTGAGAGAGCTTCAGAGCAAGTTGCAGGGACACTTGGAAATTTTGTGTGGGGGGTGATTAACGGAGTGGTTTCATTTGGAATCACAATGGAAGTTCATGCTTGAAAACTGTGTGCAGGGCATGGAATGTATTTTTTCCTCCATTCTCCTTTCGTGTTGTCCTTGAAAATTCAGATGAAGTGTCTACCACTCACTCAGTTTCAACAAACATACTGGGGTTTGTAGTACTTCTCATTGTCCTAGTCCCCAAATATATACTCAATATAGTAGCTAACATGATCTTGACGAGTTTCACAAGTCATTAGGCTGAGCTGGAAACCCTGTCCAGCTCACCGAAGAGAGAAATAGCACTTGATGGGATTAGCTGTGAAGGTTTTCTTTGATGGGTCTTGGTAGTTTACTCTCTAAGACATTTTTTTTTTAACAGCATGGTATGGAAGCAGGGAGAGCCTGTCAGTAATTTTTTAAAGTATCATTCTTATGCAGAATTATCTTCACTCAGTGTGTCATTAGGCAATCCTGTCAGGGATTTATAAAACATATTTCTGTTAAAAAATACCTATTAGGTATCTGTTATATACAAAAGCTAGGATAGGTGGGGGAGAAAAAAATAGATAGAACATATCACTTGTACGTTATTCTTGTAGGAAGAACTAAAAAAATGATCTGAAAATAGAAGATGGATTATTCAGGGTAGAAAAGAGGCCCCGGGAATGGTAGATAGAGTGGATGGATACAATCGATGCAGTCTGTGTGTGTGTGTGTATATGTGTGTGTCTGTGTGTGTATGAAAACTTCAGTGAATTCCATTCATTTGTACAATCAATATGTATTAACAATTATCCTTTTAATAACCTGACATCAGTTAAACCAACAAGAACAAAAAATAATGCTAATTGGGGGTTGAGAGGTCTGTGAAGGAAATAGTCCTGGTGACTCAGAGTGGGAAAGAGGCAGTTGAACAGTCCAGGACTCTGAGCAGGGGCAAAGGTGAATTCTATTTCATCCCTCTCTCAAGTCTGCACTGCCTTGGTGTGGGCCCTGCCTCCTCACCCCCTCCCACATCTTCCATTTGGAACCCAGCAGAGAAGAAAACTCTTAGCCTAACGTCCCGTGGTCAAGCTGGATATGTGCCTTTCATTTGAAAACTCCTGCAAAGGAGCTGGGTTTTAAAGCGTTGTTCCCCTGCTCCCCACCCCCAACCAGACTTCTAGTTCTGTACCATACTGTGCAGCATTCTGAGCCTACGAATTCTTTGTCTATTTTGTGTAGCACCAGAATTGCCTGCTCTTTTAAATAGCTCTTTACCTTTTCTTTGCCTTTATCAAAGAACACTCTTGGAGCTTTAAAACCCAGCCACAGACAGCTATCCTCCTAAATATTTCTGTGTGGAAAGGATTAATCAAGTCTGTCAAACATGGGGTGGTAAAACCTTTAATATTTCTAAAAGGTTTAAAGCCAGCATATTTATCACATGCATCATTGAGAATAATCTTCCTTTTTATATAAAATATTTAAATGCTCACTGTGAGGTATTGTGGGGATGAGCACAGTGGGTGGAGGGCTCTCTATTTGGAGCCCAGTTGTGATATTGCAATAGAAATTCTAGTTAAACCCTTTCCTGGCATCACCCCATTATGAGCCACCCATCATCTCCCACATGTGTTTACACTAATGTTTTATATTGTGGAATTTGAGAGTCCTGGTACTCAAAGGGAGAAGAAGTAAGAGAAAGGGACTAATTTTTGTCAAGTGCTTGCTATGTGTGAAGCATTGTGTCTACACGCCTTAAGTGGGTTGTCACATTTTAATTTTCAAAACAATTCTTTATGGGTAAGCACTATCATAGCTGATTTATAGACAAGGAAACTAAGTTTCCAAGAGGGAAGCAATTTTCTCAAGATTGTGTTAAGTATGCATTTGCAAATCTAGGACTTGACCCTTGGTTTGTCTAATTCTTTTATTCTGTTTATGTGGCAAATGCTTACCACGAGATAGGCATCCAGGAAGGGTTGTTAAAGTTATTATGATGGTAGGCATCAGGATTTCTAGGTGATTTTTACTAGAAGATTGTTATTCTGCTGCCTGTGTAGATACATGCTCATGATTCTGAGAATGTGAGATGTGTGTTTTTAGATGTGTAATTCAGCAGTAGTGGTAATATTTCTTAGATTGGGAAGAGATCTCTTGGATCTTTTCATTCATAACTGATTCACTGTACCTCATTATTTATGGAGTTCCTTGATAGACACATCCTCATGTCACCTACTCAGCTGCCTTAAGAGGTAATATTAGCATTACTGACATTTTACAGGTGGGGAAACTGAGGTCTAAAGACAGAAGTTATACCCAGGTCATTTAGCTACAAGTAGCTGCACTGATGTTCACACTCTTCTCCTCTGGTTCATAACCCTTCTTTCCACTAATATTTAAATCACTTGGTTATTATTTCTAACTGGTAAAAAAGTTAGAATTTTTAATTTTGAAATTTACCAATATGGAATGTCCAATTTCTAAAGAGGACTTTAACTGTTGTTTTTCAATAATGCATTTCAATTTAATGTGGTGCATTGAATCCTTTGACATCACTTTTCATTTCAGATGCATAAAAGAGTGATATGGTATTTTATGTTACACAGCTTTATTGGGGATAGTTAGCAAAATTTTAAAGCTCACAAAGACTTGAGAGAACCATGATCTTGTGTCCAGATTGATACCTGAGGTCTGAACACTGAAAGTGCTGTAATAGAGTTCTTGGCATCCTGGGATGATAGACCAAAGATTCCTTTATTTGGATGGGAGTGAATAGTATAAAACAAGTGAGAGAAAGTTCCCGTGGGGAGGTGATTCTTGGTGATGTCCAGCAATGGGGAGATGGAGGATTTTAATAGAGAAAAAAATATAATGAATAATCTTAAAATGAAAGGAAAAACTGTGTGACATGTATGTGGGCTCTTTACAGAAATCCTAATTTTGCTGTTTCAAAATATTTAGTTGTGTCACTATGTTCTGAAGACATTCTATTCTAAAGATGGCCCCAATAGTGGCAATACATGTATTAGATCCCTATCCAGACAGGTGGCATCTTCTGCCGGCCGCCAACTCATAGCTCCAGCTTTGCAAGCAAGCCAAGGAATGGCCAAAGTTGGGAAGAGGTATAATTCCAGATTCACTTTTTTTAAGAGTTCAGCAAATATATTTGAAGGAAAACACATAAAACATATGGAAAGAGTAGAGTTCTCCTCCTAGACAACTAGGAAGCCAGTGGCCCATTTCTCTAATTATTTTGGGTGTAAGAGGTGTTTCCCCTGTTTATACTCTACATACTGTAATTACCACTAGCAGATGAAGAGAAAATGACTGCACTAGAGCCTGCTCTGGAGGGCTGTTCTTGGTAGTGGTTTTTCCTTATGAGAAAGCAAACACCTTTAGTAGTTGAAATGGGCTTCTTCTGGGGTGAAACTCTTACATCAATAGGAGATTGATGCCAATCCATGAAATGCAAGGCTCTCAAAAGATTTCATTCACTCCATCATCATATGTGAGCTCCATACCCAGGTCCTGTATTATGTTGAATGCTAGGCTGGACACCAGGGACCACTGCGAATCATATACCTCTATGAAAAGATGTACAGGGTGAACCAATTCATCAGTGATACTCAGTAGGCACTATGTTGGAAGTGAACTTTATAACTTGGAGAGGGAGGGGGAAAAGTGGGAGAAAATGAAGGACAGGGTAACACTGTTCAAAATGACATGTACTCGTTGCATGACTTATGTAATTGTAACCTCTCCACATATCACCTTTACAATAAAATGTAAATTAAATAAACAAGACATACAGGTCAATACCAGATGTATGGATGAAGTAAATTTAATTCCATATTAACTTTTCTTGTGATTTTGTAAAGAGGAAAAACCATAAACTTCTAAACTGAGAAAAATGTTGTATTGCAGTTTTCTGATCTAAATAGTGTAGCCATTAAACAAAAAATACTTTTTAAAAATATCAATTTACATGTTTTTAGTGACATATGGATGGGTAGGTGGGCTTTGGTATTTAATGTACAACAAGATTACAATTTTGTTGCAAACATATGTTTTGGTATGTAGTCATAGACACCTAAAACAGTCTAAAGGCACTTTAGGATATAAGTGAATGTGTGTGTGTGTCTCTCTCTCTCTCTCTGTGTGTGTGTGTGTGTGTGTGTGTGTGTGTGTGAATTTCTAAGCATGATATTCTGATGAATACAGACATCTTATAATTGTGAAGCAATGGTCAATTAATTTTTTTAATAAAATAAAAAGAATAATGGCTTTGGAGGCAGGCCTGGCTCATGTGAGGGAGATCTGTCAATTCCAGAGGAGAAGATCTAGGTACCAAAGGGCATCACAAAATCTATACAAACTAAGGAGACCCACAACAGTCTTCTCACATTTCAAAGGTATAACTGGCTTTCAAATGTGAACACTGAGCTGATGTAAAAATTCAAGACTTTGGCAACAAGTTCAAGTCCTAGCTTAAGACTTCCCTCCAAAGACAAAGGCATACTATATTATCATCAAATATTTCTAGATCAAGGGGCTTCAAACTATGTCCATTGCTGCACAATTAGAAAGGAGGAAAGGTAGCTTGTGAAACCCTGATGTCAGTCATTCTCCTGCCAGGTAAGTATGAGGTCTAGAATCATTTTCTTCATTCTCTCTGGATCCAATCTGAACAACCATCTCAAGAATCCCTTCAAGCAAGAAACACACAGGAGCTAGGCATTATCCACCAGATTGTTATTTCCAACACATTAGGCTTTTGCGTAGTATCTTCCATAAGAGACATTTTGTGTCCCCTCTGCTGCCTTCTTCTTCTTCATGGACACATCTGTATTTCCATAGTTGACATACTGGAGATGGAATGGGAGCTACTAAAGGTGCTACCCAGATGTGTTATTTGCCTCTCTATAACTGAACAGTAGAACAAGACAGGTTGGCTGTGAGCCCTGGCTTAGGTGTCCCAGCTAACATCTTTAGCTTCATTTGAGCAGTGTTTGGTGGCTTTTAAGTGAAAAAATGAGCATGGAAGAAAATTGCTCTGTTTGCAGCTCAGAACTCCCTCAAATTCTAGGCTGGTCTCAGGTTTATGCTGCTAAGAAGGCTATGGCTGATTATGCTGATGCCTCATAAATTAATGAGAGCCAGACATAGAGGTGACAACGATCACTGAGCCTGCAGAGCAGAAAATGCAACACTAATACACATGTTTCAGAAATGCTCTTTTGTCTATATGTTTGGAGGAGAAAGTGCTGATGAGGATCAATTTCATATTGACTTTAAATTTTTCAATTGACCCAAAGCTCTTTTTATTAAGTAATGCACACAAGAACATTTTATCCCAGGCCAACTTGATAGCTTGGAGAATTCACTTCAGAATACAGCAACCTGGGTAAAAATTTGAAATGCAATCCATTCACTTATTCTTTTATTCATCTTTTTAATAAATATTTATTGAGCTGTGCACTTCGCTCTAGAAACTATGCTAGGCTGTGAGCAAGACCCAATCTGTCCTCCAGGAATCGAAAATCAAATGAACTAGATAAACCTATCAATGAACAATCCTGCCCAGTGCGGTGCAGTTTTGATAATGGGATGTGCTAGACAATGTGGAAGCATTAAGGAAAGACTCATAGGAGAAATCCTGGCACTTGGTAAGCATTACCTACTTGTCAGGTGAATGGATGAGATGAGATAAGATGAGATGTGATGAGATGGCCCTTGAGTTTTGAAGCAAACTAGAAGTTGGATAGGCTGAAAGTAAAGGACATTTGTCTTGAGGAATCAGCACATGGTATTTTAAATATAATCCAGGCATAAAGGGAGGCAGAACTTGGGACCAGGTGCTAAATAAGCAAATTTAAAGACAAGTGGTAAGCTGCCACCAATGCAAATAGACCTGTTCATAAAAGTAAGAACAGGATAAGGGTTCTTGTGCTATAGGGATCAGGTCTCACTTCACAATGGATGGCTCATCTTGGTGGATTGTTTTCCATGTTAAAAGGAAAAGAGATGATAAAGCAGGTAGTTATGTACACACTCACCTCTTCAGGACACTCATGTGAAGAAACAGTTCTGTAAAAGCAAAGCATCTGCTCTGAGGAATACATGTTTTCAAGTCCTCCTTCACCATCCTTTCACTAAGCAGCAGGTTGCTTGTTAAAATCCCTGAGATGTCTTCAGTTTTGAATGGATGTTGAGCAACATGCTAGCAAGTTTTTATTTACTGCTCTCGTACACTTCTCTCTACTCCTGCTACCTACATTCTTAGTTACTGTCTTGATGCCTGTTAGCAGTGAATTTTTGCTTTTTTTTAATCTTGTCTGAGTCCTCAAGCCAGTCTGAGAGAATGCAGGTATCATTCTTTTGAGCATCTGCCCCTGGGACATCGTCTCTCATAGGTTAGAAATCTTGTCATGCTCCCCTGAACTTGACTCAATGGCTGTGGTGGCCTGGCTGATTTATGGCTGCTTCCTTTTCTGTTTGGTCCTCACAAACAGACAGCTGTGATGTAGCAGCTTCATTCTACTTACCTGCTGGCATCTTCATGTTTGTTCAAATAGCTTGTTAACTGTTCTGAGAACAGGCACTGCCTCTTCCTGGCTACCATGGTCTCTATGGTAACTGCATCTCATTGGGGACCATGCTCATTCTTCAAGTCTTTCCTTTTCCATTTTTCTCTGGTGGCTTCTGGGTAACCTGTAATGGCTGGAGTCTGGCCTCACTCTGCCAGCAAGCCACAGTATGAGGGACGAGGTAACAAACAGTACAAGTAATGTATCCATTGCCTAATGTATGAAACTATAACCTCTCTGTACATAAATTTGATAATAAAAATTTGGAAAAAAAAAAACCTTGCCGAGGGATTGTAACAAGCCTTCTTCTGGCCTTCTTGCTTATTCTGTGTTACACTTTGTCCAGTCCTACAGACAGCTGTCATTCCTCCTTTGTCATCTTTCTTTGTGGCCATCCCCAGGTATTGCTCTCAGTCTCTCTCAGTAAGCTTTGATACCATTTCTCCACATTTCATTAATACCTTGCAACTGTTTTTTCTGAATCCTAACATTCCCTATGTGTTTTTTTTTTATCTCCTGTTCACCTATGCTTATTTGTTTGTAACTCCCATGCTCTCTGGTCTTCATCTGTACCAAGTAGACGTGTGTTAGAGACTCTTGTAGAACACTGACATATAATATATGAAGATCTCATTTATCTGTGATAAGCCTCTCGAGTAATTAATCGTTTGATGGTATTCAGTGCCCTAAAATAACAATACTATGAATAATAACATCCATGTGTGTGAAGTTCACTTTGTGGTAAGCACTCTACATGATTTAAGTATTATTACAAGGTGAACACTCTTCTTGTCCTCATTTTACAAACATAAGAGAGTTAAGGAATGTCCCTTGGTGCTTCCCAGAGGTTAAATGGCAGAGCTAGGACTTGAACTTTGACCCTAGAATTCATACTCCTCACCATTCTACTAGGCACTGGGCAGTGATGTTGTTTTTTGTGTTTGTTCCTCCCAGTGGTAACTTCCCACTCTTAAGTTGTATTCATCCACAGTGCCAGTAGTAAATATTCTCCTTTTCTCCATGTTCAAGATGTATGTCCACTTGTTCATTCAACAAACATGGAAAGACAATGCTCACAGTCCATTCTTCCTCTATTTAAGCATATGCTTTATCAAGTACTTCCCGAAGTATTACTGTGTGGTTAGGATTATGGGTGTGAGCCAACTTCTCAGGAGGCTAAGATCTAAAGATTGCAGATTGAAATCTGCCCATGCAGACCAAACCAAGAGATATTTATCTACAATTAAATAGCAAAAAAGCTAGAAGTGAAAGCCTGATTCAAGTGGTAGAGCAGCACCAGCTTTCAGCAAAAAAGGTAGGTAAGAATACAAGACTTAGCTCAAGTCTCAGTACTGGGTAAAAGAAGAAAAAAATTACTGTGTTCAGTTCTGTTGCTGAAATGGTAAAATGGTGATTGCAAAGAACAAATAGAACTGACTGTCATCATGCTTATTTTTTAAACAAAGAAAATTAATAAAATTATAGAGATTACTTTATCCATATATATATAAAGTATCTATCTGTCTATAAATTTATTTCTCTCAATGTTTATTCAAATGACTGGCCAAAATACATTAGAATTTTTTTCAACCAATTCATCCTGCCTGCTTATATGATTAGGAGGAGTGCTTCCTTAGTCTGACTTTAAGACCCTTCACAATCTGGCCACAGATATCTTTATTAGCTTATCTCCTACTGGTTCCCACCTCTTCTAATCTACCCAACTACCTCAGACCTAGGATCCCATTGAAAAATCATCTATACACAATCACACTGCTATATTTTTGGTCAGCCTTCTTCTCTGCCTATGTTCCTAGTTCATACTGTCCATTTTACATTTCTCCTTGACCAACCCTTTCTCACAACAAAAGTCAGGTTCCAACACACATTTCCTGTGGGAAACTGTAAACAGTCTCCTGATCCTAGCAAGAGATCAGACTGTGCCTGGAAGCCCTTGATCTCACAACTCTGACCAGACCTCATACAACACTGAGTCTTAGCTTCCTATTTGTACATTTATTCTCCTGAGCAGGACCATAGATTCCTTGAAGGCCATGAACTGGCCTCATTTTTTTTTTAACTACCTGTAAAATTCTAACTTGAAAGTCTACTATGTAGCTGTTTCGTCTGTCTGGGATGACTGACATGACAACACATCAGAATTAGACAGCTTATCACCAAAAGTTACTTATTTCTCAGTTTGGAGCCAGTGAAATCTAAGATCAAAGTTCCAGTAGATTCAGTGTCTAATGAAGGTCTGTTTTTGATTCATAAATAAGGCATTCTTACTTTGTCCTAAAATGGCAAAAGATGTGTGGGGGAGAGGGACCCTTAATAAGGGCTCCACCCCTATAAGCTAAACAACTCCTGAAGTCTTCATTATGTTAGGGGTTGGGTTTGAGCATATAAATGGAGGGGCCATAAGCATTAAGACAATAGCACTTTTGGACAAAAATTTTAGCCATGTAATTGAAGGACTTTGACCTCATACTGCAGATGAGAATACTG
The DNA here is from genome assembly GCF_023159225.1 of Perognathus longimembris pacificus. Classification (NCBI taxonomy): domain Eukaryota; kingdom Metazoa; phylum Chordata; class Mammalia; order Rodentia; family Heteromyidae; genus Perognathus; species Perognathus longimembris. The sequence goes on along the minus strand of NC_063167.1, from coordinate 39,268,589 downwards.
GGCTTAGGGAGATTAAGTGAATTCTCTCAAAATTTCCAGAGCTGAGATTCAAATTCAAGCCTGCATCATGCCTCAAACCATGGTCTTTCTATTACATCACAGCATGTCACACCAATCCCATCCCAGTAACACATAACAAATTTTCTTCAGCTTTCATTAATAAAATTATACATGTCCATATTCTAGCCCTCTTCTCATGATACTAACTCAGACCTTTAAGACAGAAACATGTCCTGACTCATATACAGGGCTATAGTTTTATAGAGCAAACACCAGGACAGGTACATAGTTCTAGGTTATCATTTGCTCTGTACTTCTTGTGTGTACCTTACCTTGGCCATACTACTTACATGCATGTAGGATTACAGGTTTACTATTCAGGTAATACCAAACCTTCTCAGGTAGGTGCCACTGCCCCATTTCACAGAGGAGGAGAAAGAGTCTCCTAGAGTGGAAGTACCTTCCCAAATGTCCTCCCTGTAAGGTCTACTGACTCCCATTTACCTACCTCCCACATACTCTCCTAGAGAGGGTTTGATCATATAGAACATAGGCTAAGAATACTTCTTGGAAAAGGTGGGGGGGGGGCAGGCAAGAGCTATATGGAGGAGAGTTTATCAAGCAGCAGACATGAGTGCATTGTGAGCCAATGAGCATGTTATTAGAGTCATGATTAGGTTTCCATGTACTTCTCAAATCAGATGTGTAAATATAATCAAAAACATTCCTCTTTGCAGCTCAGACCTCCAGCAGGTTCTACCCGACAATCCTGCTTCTGAGAAGAGATTATAAATTAGCTCTAATTAGCTTTCCCACATGCTGAAGCAAGTCTCTCTTGTCACTGCTTTGCAAGCAGGAAAGAGGGAGGCTTCCCGAATTCCTTCGAAGGAATGAATGTGGTCTGTGGCAGATTTGTCTAGCGTGTGACTTTCAGCTGTATATTACCTTGTAATACTATGGATAAGCCATTTGTACCCTCTAACCTTTCATTTTTATTTTTCCTCTCAAACCAGCTGTTTTCTCTCGCATAGTAAGAGCCTAGGATTCCGCTGTCTTGAAGAATTTCATAGCTTGAAGCACTAATGCCATTTGTGTGGAAATAGTGATTGAGTGTTTGTTTGTTTTCAGGCTTTGACCCAGATACTGAGGATACACAGACAACTAAGAACTGGTTTCTGTCTTTAAGGAGCTCCCATTCTAATGGGAGAATATTGACTTATTCTTATGTGCCAGATACTTGGTAGTACCCATCAAAATGTCATTTCAGGAGAAACCTTTGGGGCAGGGTTGTTGTTATTTGCATTGTGTGGATGAGAAGAGAGTATTAGTAAAGATTAGTCATTTTTATCATTTCTCTATTAGTTTATGATGGAACTGTAATTCCAGTTAAAGGTTCACTCTCTTAACTATTGGATTATATTGCTTAACAAATAAGAGGCTGACTACCACAAAAGAAAAAAACAGAGCTATCAGGAACTAGAGAGACTATGGAATGGGTGACATCAGAGGTGACTTCACTCAGGATGGAAATTGAACAAAATCTTAAAGCATTTTATATTTCAAGATGGTGTAGGAAAATCATTTCAGGTGAAAGAATCAAGACCTAGAAGTAGGAAAGAAAAACATGGGTATAGGTTAGTATGAGTAGACTATGCAAAAGAATTCTAATGGAATTAGCTGTATGCAACATTCACTCAGATGACAAATAGTTATTGGGTGCCTATTATGTGTCAGGTACAAGGACACACTTTGGAAGGAAAGTAGTCACTAACATGAAACCTGCATACTTAAGGAACTCAATACTATAACCCAGTGGTTTACAAACAAGCCAGACTAGAGATAGTTTTGGTAGTGACAACTGAGATCAAGCCTGAGATAGTACTACTAGTACTATCTAGTGATACACAACTAGTAAGTAGAAGCCGATGTTACTATAAAATACCCTGAGATACATGGTACAGCCCCCTGACACACCCACAGTGCACAATTGCTTAGCTTTAAGTGTCAACAGCTGTAGTGAATGATGAGGTAGGCTAGTACATGGGGACTCTTTGAGGCCAGTTGAGAAATTTGCCTGTGTCTTTTCCAGATCAGGTGGCCTCTGACAACAGAAAGGTGACAGCAGAAATGACAGAAGCAAAACCTTTCTGTTGTAAATGACCTCCCAGCACAAAAGAAATCAGTTTAATTGCCTGAGCTCTTTTATTGCATGCCTCAGATGACCTAAAAATGTTCTCCCACCACCTCTGGCTCAGAACCACTCAGCTCTTATGAGAATATATGGCCCCCCAAAAGGGGGTGTCAGATGGCTTCTTCTTCCTTAATCAAATTAAGTAAATAGTGCCTTTGCAGAAACTCTGCACAGCTGAGGAATTTATTACGAATTACCTAATCACTTGATTCTTTCATGGAAAGGAAATAGAGCAAACCATGTCCAACCCCGGTCACCCTGTGCATATCAAAGTACAAGATCTGGGCAGAAAAGCCTATTTATTAAGTCAAGCAAAATTGACTGGACCTAGCTGTGAGTTATCAATGTGGTGTGACTTAACTGCCTTTTAAAATGAAAGTCTACTTTTCATGATTATCTCAAGCTCACTTCTTTGCTGTTCTGCTTTCCTAATGCTCCTCAAGTGGAAAATAGGAATTCAGTTGTGGCTGTGAGGAACCTTCAGAGTTACAGTCCAGACAGAAACAAAGGATTAGGGCAGTCCAGGCAGACACCTTGGAAAGGGCCTTGGCTGTGCAGTCTGGCATGCCTGCTTCAACTTCTTTGCCTTGAACTAGATAAGCTTGGACAGTCATTCCCTTGACCTCTCTGAACCTCTGTCTCTTTATCTAAAAAATGAAGGGTCAATGGGAATTGTGAGTAGCATTGTATTTGGTGACGAAATGTGTAGAAAGCACTTGCCTTGGCACAAAACAAGGATTCATTGAGAGCAGATGATATCAGGCTGTTTTCCCAGATATGGGGGAGATTGCAAAGAACCTGCTATATTGAGTTAGTTACTTTTCTTTCTGTTAAGCACAGAAGAGAAGGGAAAATTCCTTGTGGAGTAGAAGCTTCTTAGCAATGCATACAGCTCAGGTCAAGTCAGGGTCCAGACAGAAGTCAGCAAGTAAGCTCTCTGACAGGTTGGAGGGAACAGGAGGAAAAATCAATTAAAACGGGCCTTTCAGCAAATGAAGGGTGGCAAATGCCTAGCATTAATCCCAAGGGGATCCCTGTATTTCCATAACAGGCGAGGCCTTTTCTTTAACCCATTGGCACCAGGGGCTAGAGTTTTCTGGGGATAAAGTCCATTACTGGCAATGGGTGTGCCGTGTATGATTAATGACCCTGGTTACGGGCCGGTTAGCAGTGGAAAGCTCCATCCATCTCACTTCATGGAAGCATCACATACCATTTATTGTCTGCTGCCAGGATGTGTTCCTCTGCAATTAGGTAAATGTCTTCTCTGGAGGAGATGTGGTGATTCCTCCATCAGTGTCCCCTGTCTCTGTCTAGCACCTGATGAGAAAGCACAGACCAAGGGAGCCAAGGAAGAAACAGTGAGAGATCACGCCAGATGCTCATTCGTAACTTTCCCAGCCAGAGGCCTGGGAGCTTTCACCTGCTTCCTACTATCTACCACCTTCCAAAGGAGCATTCATCTTGACAAGCCCATAAATATCATGCCTTTACATCCATCCAAGGGGAGGAAGGGAAAGATGAAATGGCATGGGATGTTAACTGAGCTTCAGTGCTCACTCTCTGCTATGAAAAGAAGCCCTCATTAGAAAGGCCTTTCATTTATGAAGTGCTTCTGGGCAGCACTATGCTACTCACATAAGGGCTGCACAGAGACCCTCAGCCAGCTTACTGAGTGGTAGTGAGGAGACAGAACTTCCTCTGAGTTTGGCAGGTGGTTGACACTATGCTGTTACCCATAGTCTGGCTGTAGAATCAGGCTCTTTTTTTTATTTTTCCAATCATGCTACCAAGTATTTCTGCCTCCTTCAAAAGAGAATATGAGCTAGAGCAGAGTGGCAAATGATGATACTTGATTCTTTGAGACAGCCTATCAGTCAAAAGGAAATCATTAAATTACATTCATTTTCTCCACGGTTACTACTGTCTACCCTGTCCAGACATTGTTCTGAAGTTGTAATAATGAATAAGATAGATAGCAATGGAGCTCATGTTCAACCTGTGAGAAAGTCTGACAGTAACAACAATGACCCTGACTAGCTATGGCTTATTATATATGTAGTACACTACTAAATATTTTACATGCCTTACCATACTTCATCTTTCCTCTTAATCACTGAACAATTAGTTATAATTATCTTTATTTGATGACTAAGTAATTGATAGTCACATAATAGATCAGAATATTTATATCTTCATGCCCAAAAAAGAACAATAATCATATGTTGAAATTCTCTAACCTCATTATTAGCATTAGTGCCCTGTTAAGAGGCAGAAGAGAGCTGCTGTGTCTCTTCTACTTTATGAGACTACAACTAGAAGCCATGGTCTCTAAGCCAGAAAACCAGAAAATAGGCCTTACCCAGCACTACATCTGATAGCATCCTGATCTTGGACTTCCTGCTTTCAGAACAGAATTCCTATTGTTGATAAGCAGTGCCATCTGTGGTATTTTTATGTGGTATAAACAGACTAAGAAGGTCTAAAGAACCTGACCAAGTTTATACTAGCATAGGTAGTTGATCTACATGTTGAATCCACACAGGCTTCCTCTAGACTTGCTTATTTGAGGCCAATACTAAGCCAGTGGTGACAAGTATGGGGATTCTTAGGAGCATGATGAAGCAACATAGGGAAAATATTGAAGAGCAATTAGGACAGGAGGAACTAGTGTATCCAAGGGGGAAAGGATAGGTCTAAAGTACTGGAGGCATGAGAAGTCTGAGTTGGGAAAGGGAAGAATGGACCTGAAGAGCTCACTGTATTTTGTCATCTAGAGACCACTGTAGCTGCAGTGCTGAGACCAAGAACAACAGGCCAAGACAGTTGGTTCCTGGGCTAGGACACACCCAACTTTTCTCATGCCCTGCAGATTATGTTTTGTTTTGTTTTGTTTTGTTTTTTTGTTTTTTTTTTTTTGGCCAGTCCTGGGCCTTGGACTCAGGGCCTGAGCACTGTCCCTGGCTCCTTCCCGCTCAAGGCTAGCACTCTGCCACTTGAGCCACAGCGCCGCTTCTGGCCGTTTTTCTGTATATGTGGTGCTGGGGAATCGAACCTAGGGCCTCGTGTATCCGAGGCAGGCACTCTTGCCACTAGGCTATATCCCCAGCCCTGCAGATTATGTTTAAGAAGGTTTTATTTTATCATCTGAATCCTAAGTGAGAGAGGAAGAGGCTTTGTCCAAAATAGCTAGTTAGCCACAAAAAGTTTCTGGTCTGTGGTCCTTATTCTGAGGTGTGGCGTGGTCCCTGAAGCATAACTGTCTGAATAGGGTATATGCACAGGATTATTTCTAGTCAAGGAATAGGAACATATTTCTAAGCTGGTGGTGAAGAGGCAGGGATGCCTTGTCTACTTTAATTCTACCCTAGCACTCTTACTTCCCCGGAGGCACCATCTCCGAGACCCTGAATGATGACAGAGAAACAAAGTAGGAGGACACTGTTTGGATATCTGCATCACCATTGGCACACATCTCTATCCTTTTTGTGAACAAGAAGCCTCTCTAGGCACTAACTCAATGAGGTGTATTTGTCAGAGTAGTTGCCATTAGGATAACTAATTATGAGAACTTGATTAGACATTTCAGGGGATTACTGTGACGTGGAAGAAGCTGAGAATGGAGCTAGACAGAGGGATTCAGGCAGACCCACAGCCCAGGTGGGAGGGGATGATAATTTGGACCATTCCTATATTCACGTGTGTGTGTGTGTGTGTGTGTGTGTGTGTGTGTGTGTGTGTGTGTGCTATGCAAGGTTTATTTAAATCTTCCATTTTGATGGTACATTAAGCAGAGAGAGTGGCTTGAAAAAAGTGTCAAATTCAATTTTTCTGGAGTAGTTCTAAGTATTTTATTTTTATGTAGTAATTTCATGGTTTACAAAGCATTGTTTCTGAACTAAGCAAGGAAAAAATCAGGTCCAGATAATAGTGAAGTCAAATAACTTATCTCAAATCATACTGTAGGGACTCCACAAAACTATACCCCCTTAGTTCCCAAGCTCAGAGTCAAAGAATAGTATACCTAGTGAATCCATTCTCTTCCTCAGCTAATTATTGACTGTTTTTGTTATTTTTTCTGAAACTCTCAGAATTTGTGTTTTTCTCAGCTGTAAAATGAGAATTAAACTCACATCTGACTCATGAGATTGCTATACAAATTAACAATCTAAGTTAAGCTTCTGGCACATAGAGAATGCTCAATAAGGAGAAGGCATTATGCTATTGCTACCTCGCATTCCATCATAGAAATACTTTAGACCTTACCACCCTGTTTCTAGCTTATAACCCTTGCACTTTTTACACCTGAAGGAAAAATTTTCTTTCCCAGTGTCCGTATGGTTCACACTTGACATATTCAACTGCTCCCAGGAGGGCTTCCCAGGGAGATTATCCAAGGTGAAAGAGGCCCCAGCCCTATCAGCACCCCACTTCACATTTCCTTCCTTGCACACATCCGCTGCTGACATTATGGAGCTTCCTATATGCATCAGTGCTTCTTCTCATTCCTTAGGAATGTGAGCTCTGGGAAAGCAGGCATTTTATCTGTTATTCACAGCTGGACCTCAGGCATCTTGAAGAGTGTCTAGCATAGTGTGGGAGCCCAATACACATGTGATGAATGAAAGGAGGGATAAGTGCTAATCTTATCTCGCAGGTGCTGTGTTCCACCTCCTAGCTCTGCTTTACATATTACTATTTCTTTTTGCTTCCCTGGTGCCTTAGTGGTTCTTTTAGCAATTCAAAGCCTGTGTGTAAATTTGATTCTTTATTTTTTCCTACTTAACTGTTATCCACCCTCCATATCTGTAGTTTAAAATCTACTTCCACAAAATCTCTATTCCTGACATGAAAGACTAACAGCCTTTCCAGAACAGGTGACAGACCTCAATTTCAGTGTCCAGTAGTCACCCAAGGCATGCATCCTCAAATCTGTATAACACATGTACCTCTACAACATCCCATCCTGACTGCCAAAGCCTACAGATTGGAATTATGGTGCAGAAAACTCCATGGGCGCACAGGGATATTGTCTTTATGATATTGTTTCCACAAAAATTTTTACTGCAGTTTAACTGATCAATATAAAACATTACAAACCATACATATTTAAACTATGTACTTTGCTGAGTTTTGATATAGATTGACACCTATTAAGATAATAAGCATTTCCATCATACCCCAAAGATTCCTGATGAGCTTCTGTGATCTAGCCTTCTCTCACATATCCCTTCTGAAAATACTCACATCATACACAGGCATCCATTGGCTTGCTTTATGATGTTGTAGTAAGCTCCGATTTTCTAGCCACTTATACAAATGGAAGCATATGGAATAAAATATTTGTCCAGATTCTTTCTCTCAGCATTGATATTAAGAAATACATCTGTGTTGTCAGCAATATAAATGGTTCTTTCCTTCTTATTGTTGGGTAATATTCCACTGTCTGAATATACAACAATAAATCTATTTCCTGATCTGTTGAAGTTTCCAGATATTACTAGTAGAGCTAGGATGAACATCTGTGTATGACTCTTTCTATGGACATATGTTTTCACTTTCCTTAGGCAAACATCTAGAAATTACCAGGTTTGATGATAGGTATATGTTTATCTTTTTGAGAAACTGCTAGATAATTTTTTCAAAGTGGATTTACTATTATATATTGCTTCCAACAGTCTACTAAAGTTCCAATTGTTCCTTTTCCTTGCCAACCCTTGCTATGTTTTGGCTGATTAATTTTCACCAATCCACCGGGCTGTGGAGGAATTTTGTGCTTTTAACTCACAACTCGCAAGTAAGGAATGATTTTGGAATCTTTGTATGCATTTTTTTCAACTTTATCTTCTTTGCAGGAACATCAGTTTTCATTGGGTTATCATATTCTTTGAGTTAAAAGAATTTCTAAAAATACATTTCTATAATCTAGATACAAGCTCTTTGTTAGACAGACTAGTTTAGCAAGTACTTTCTTCCAGTCTATGCTTTATCTTTTCAATTTCATTCCATATTCCCAGAGGGGAGCAGCTTGTTGCATTCCTCTTATATTTATAAGAGCTAGAACACAATAATCTGAAGTGCCAAAAATGGTCAGTAAATTTTATTTTAGCAAATAGGCAAGTGCTGTGTTTCAGTGCATCAAAGCTATGCACATGAAAAGTGCCCTTGTTTCATCAGTGTACCAATTAAAAATATGAAGATGTTATCTAATTTATTAGGTTATTATCATAAATAATAATAATAATGAAGACATTGCCTAGACTCATGCTTAGCATAAAACAGTCGAGGAATATCACTATTGCTTTAATATAAGACTCTGAGGTCAGAATAAGATGTAGAATTCAGTGCTGAAAATGGTCTGAAATTAGTGAATTGCTTTCCAGTTCTTTCCAATAACTTGAATTGAGTTGGCTAGAAAATAAGTTGTTGAACCACCACCCATTGCAAGGAGCATTTCAGCCAGAAGAGGATCACCACTTGATCACGTTCTACCTTGAGAGAAATACTGGAATTCTCATGTCTCTCCTCTTTTTACAAGTTTGGTTCCTCACAGAGATAAAACAAAAACCTATCTCAATATATAACACTGATGATACATAGGAGACACTATATACTATGATATATTATATATAATAAGTTGTTATTGAAGATGTACAATTGTGCTAAGGACCTACAGAGCATTACATTAATCATTCCAACAATCCCATAAGATAAAAGTGAATATCACATCTACTTGGTAGATGAGAAAAATGATCCCAGGGGTGTTAGATTGCTTTTCAAATAGCTCACACCTTGGAGGAATAAAGCTTTGAATGGTGGTTTGTCATAGAACAAATACATTTGTCCTCTCAAAGACTACATATTAAAACCTTAATCCCAATGTGATGGTATTTAGAGATGGGGCCTTTTGGGAGGGCCTTTGGCCACGAGGGATTAGGCCTCAGAAATGAGGATAATACTGGTGCTTATGGAGGCCAGAGAATGAACTGGCTGTCTGTAACCAGAAAAAGGGTTCTCAACTACAATCATCTGTGATGGTACCCTGACCTCAGATTTCTAGGACCCTAACCTCAGACCTCCAGCCCCCAGAACTGTAAGAAATAAGTATCTGTTATTTGTAAGCTACCCACTCAGTGCAGGGTACTTTGCCAACATAAGAATACACCATAATCTAAGAAGAAATGTGTCTGTGTAAATTCCATGCTTGCAACCCAGGTTTTGTGAGACTGATTTGCTTCTGCTCAGGGAAGCTGAGGCAAATGCATTTGAAACATAGTTCCCCAGCACCTCTGTCTCAAAATAACCTTATGTCTCAGAGTCAGTGGATATAGTACTCAGGTCTTGGTACAGGGCTACAGAATTCCACTGATTTTATCTCAGCAGGTCCCTCATTGAAGTGGTCAAAGATCAGCATTTCTGTGCCTGAGCTCAGTCACCTGTCTTGCTCTATACCTAGCAGTTATAGTCAATCTCAGCTTTCTCAGAAAATAATATTCTCAGTCTTTTGTTGAAACAGGTCTTTCCTGGGATTTTCCTTCTGGCATAGGGAATGTTTATTTGTTTTGGAAGTCCTCAAAAGTGGCATCTTTCTTGTCATACAGAGGTATAGGATGTCTTCATTTGGTGACTGTCCATCCAGCACACAATATGTACACTGTCATTGCAAAGCTGTTGGGGGCTTAGATTCTAATCATCCAAAGATGGTTTTGTGGCTTCTAAAAATCAGGCATGCTCTTCTGCAAGTAAGTGCCTGCCTTCCTGCCATCCTGATTACCAGCTCTTGTTGGCAAGAGAACCACAGTCATGCTCACCAGATTGTGCCAAACAGACGTTACCTAGCAACCACAGGAGCCATCAGGATGCATCCTTGTATTCTCAACACTTTAAGCCTCTTCTATTCAACAGACAATAAAAGCACACCATGAGGCAGCCTTGAGAGAGACTTTGTAGTCAGGTACATCACTGTGCATCCAGACTCTGGATGATCACTGGGACCTTGGACAAGTTGCATAACTCTCTAAGCCCCAGATTTCCAGTGTGGACAATTGAGAATAACAGTAGTCCCTATTAAATACAAATGTTACTATGAATGATGCTGAAGGTGTAACACAGAAACCATATTCCGGATGAAGCAAGTGTTCAATGAATGTTAATTCCCATCAAAGTACACTTTGAATTCTCTGTAGGCTTGAAGACAAGCTCAAATCTAAGCACCTAAGGAACCAGGACCTAGTTCTCTCTGTTGTAAGGAAACTCACTCGTGAGAAACAGAGAAGCCATCGCTTAAGAGGCCAAATTGTGAGTCTTTACTGAAGAAACGGAGGACTACTGGTAGACTCTTGCCTCAAAGACCAGCAGCCCTGAGTATAGCTAGCACAGAGCTTATATAGGCCAAACCCAAATAAGTTGTGAGGATTTGAACCTAACAAAACCATCTAGGAAAACAATCAGGGGAAATCAAGAGCCAATTATCTAGGGGAAGCCCAGACCCAGTCTCCTTACTTCATCTCTACCCTTCATGAAGTCTCTAAACCCTTTTGGTTTTCATTTGAGAGGTCCCCTTAAAGCTTATGTATGGAGGGCTTGGTTGCCAGTGTTGGCTTTAGGGGAGTGATTAAATCTTGAGGAATAGGACTCCAACTTAATGAATGTGTTAATTCCATGAAGAACTAATATTGTGATGACATTGTTGGGAGGTAGGGCATGCCCTAGAAAGATGGATCTTGTATACTACCCCTGATGTCTCTCTAATTCCTGACCTCCATGGAGTGAGGAGCTCTGTTCCATCACACTTCCACCACCATGGTATTCTTCCTTTCCTCAGGCCCCAAGCAGTGGAGATAGTAGGCCATTGATTAAAAGCTCTGAAACTAGAGCAAAAAGAACTCCTTCCGCTTTTAAATTGGCTTTCTCAGGTATTTGTTAAAACAATGAAAAGATAACACACTTCTATTTCATTTGTTTTCCTCATCTGAACAATAGGTGGAAATGTTGTTGGAAATCTAGTTGAACTTAAGACTAAGAGAAAGCTATGTAGACCAGAATACCCATGCCAGAGGAAGCTTAAATATAATGCTATATTATTTCAGTTGAGTGGAAGTCGGCAGCAATGGAAGGCTTACTAGAGGACTATGTATAGGGGTAACTCTTATGTTTATCCTGATACAGCCTTGATGATCATATTAGCCAAAAGATATTTGAAATCACATCCATGTCTCTCTATTTACCACCTTGTCCCTGCCTTATTTATCACTTTAATCCCTGTGTTGGTTTCATAAAATATATTTCATCTCCAATATGAAGACAGCCAGACTATTACTAGAGCTGAAGAGGTCCCAGGGCATGTAGTTAAACTAGTTAGGTCAGAGAAGCCAAGGGCAGAATTACCCAAAAGATAAATGTGAGTTCTATAACTTAGTGTAAAGTCCTCAGATTTCGAGGAAAGATAGACATGAATTCAAGTGTTCTTAGTCTATCACTTTCCATCTCTGAGAGGACTTTCTAAGCCTTGTCATTTCTATCTATAAAGTTAGTTTTTGAAAGTTGTTGAATGCATGAGGCAATGAGTACAGAGTTCCTGATAGGTTTTCTGATACATGGACTCTTGTTCTCGATATAGAATAAATGTTTAATACAACCTTAATAATATCTAGTAATGAAAAGCATAGCCTATAGTTGGAGGAATTGTTCAAAATATTTGATTTAGGTCACAAATATGTACCCCTATCTAGGGAACTAAAAATAAGTGATCAGGAGGTAGGAAAAGGAGAAGGCAGCAGGCAGATTGGCGGAGACATATAATTTAGCATCCAGGCCAGGAAACAGGTCTGACTTGGCAGGCACAGAAAGGTACAGAGCAAGCCAAGAATCTTTGCATTTAGAAAAACTGTCCCAGTGCCTTTGCTTTTACAGACCATCACGGCCTCCTTCGGGGCTCAAATGACAATCCCATGCAAAGTGCCTGGTAGAAAATATGTGGTTAATATGAGAATAAGGCAGGGATGATCTGGAAACAGCTTTTACCAAGGGCAAGGCTGCCTTTTACTTGGAAATTATAGCTGCTGAAGGTCAGGTAGGTGTCTTCCCTTAGGAGGGTCCCACGTGACTTAATGAGGTAATGCGTCGGCACATCTGTGATTCCTTTTGGCCATTTTTAACCTCAGGGAGCCAAATTTGGAGAAGTTACTAGGAGCAAAGAAAAAAAGAAAGAGAGCTTGAATTCATTCAGGGAAATCAGCCATCAGCCAGACCTTTGAAAGGTGATGATATTTCCTAACTTTCTCATTGTGCTAGATGTCAGAGATAGCCTCTGAAAAGCACCTTGCCTAGAAGGAGTTATGACCACCAGGTCTAGGGGAGAGCAGGAGGAGTTATGACCACCAGGTCTAGGGGAGAGCAGGAGGAGTTATGACCACCAGGTCTAGGGGAGAGCAGGAGGAAGGGAGACACAGAAGGGGTGTGTGTATGTGTGTGTGTGTGTGTGTGTGTGTGTGTGTGTGTGTGTGTGATTAACATTGGCTTTCTTCAGTTATTACAGAAACCAGAAAAGTCATGAAGTAGCTAGAGACCAATGCTGCTTAGTGCTGGGTAGTTGTTTGTCTCAGGGTAGGTAAATTTGTAAAAGGATGTTGACAATCTGTGGTAAGTTCTCTTATATAAACACAACTAATTTCTGGAAAAGAAATTTAGTGGCTAACAAGAAGCAGCCTGTTTTGAAGCCACTTATTATCTCAAACATGGGTGTAATCATACTCACCTCTTCAGATTCTTGTGAGACAACCCAATATCTTTGCTCATCCCTAGCTACACTTCTTATTATCAGGGAGTTCATGAGTTCCATGGCTATGGATACCACCCTTCCACTGATGATTCCCCAGCTCAGGCCAATTGAAGTCTAAGACCTGACAAACTTTTTCTTTCCCACCATTATCCAAGTGACATACATACTCTTACATACTCTACCCTCAGAATGTAACCCAATGTTACCCACTTCGTCTCCCCTTCATTCTGACCCATGCTAGCATCATGAGTCACTGGATTATTGAGATAGCTTCCTGGGTCTCTATTGTCTAGGCTTGCCAAGCTTCAATCAGTTCTCTGCAGAGTATTCAGAATGATCACTTCAGAACCTCAGACAGACAGATTGTGTTAGTCCTTCTCTCAATCTCCCTGAGGTCTGCATATTATTATTAGGAATAACCCAAATTACGCTGAAGTCATTTCAGTGCTCACACGATCTGGCTTCCACCTACCATGCTTTACATTGGGCCATCTGAGCAACTGATTTCTGTAAGCATCTTCAGCTTGCTATGTCTGTGGTGAAGAAATGTTCCTTCTTCCTCATCATGAGAAAAGGGGGATGGGCCATTTCTCATTCCATTTGGGTCTGCAGGTATCTCCCATTCTCAAGGACTTTTCTAATAACCAAATATGAAGTAGCATGTTCTATAAATTCGTTTGTCTTCATACTTTCATAATATCTCCCTTTGTCAGAAATGAGTATTATTTATTTATTAGAAGTCTCCTCACTAAAATATCAGGTCCACGAGGACAGGGACATTATTAGCCTTGTCATTCCCATGTCTCCAGGTGAATATCAGCTATGAATGGCACATGGCAAGATGTTTTTGAATAATGAAGTGAATGCGGATCAAATAAAAGCATATTTATAAAATGCTGAGCTGAGCTTTGTGTCATGGTCTAACTGCCTCATTCCAGCTCTCTTCATGGCTCCAGCCCCGCTGAGGAGTGTGTGTACTCACATATCTCCAGCCTTGTTTTTCTGTCCCATGAGAAATTCAGCAAAATCTAACCACCTGGTGTTCCTCTTCTTCGGCATATTCATTCTGGAATAAACTGCTCCCGTGTTGTAGCGAGGTCAGTGTATTTATTTCTCAGGATTAAAAAAATAGAAAAAGTACAAAAAGTGTAGAAACTCTTACATTGTTTTCTCTTTCATTTCTTTCTGGATATTGATGCCTAAGCCTCGAGTAGTATTACTTCATGTGATGAATTCACATAATAAACCATTTTCAAGGCCTTGTTTTAGCTTTGCAGACTCTTGCATCATGACATCCTAAGTTGACCTTACCCAAATCTCCAGGCATATCTGCCTTCTACTCGCATCCCTAGTGGAGCTCATCGCATTCGTTTGTTTGGCAAGTTTACTCTTCATGTTAGAGATGCAGAAGCAACTTAGCTACCAGCTTGCAAACATGAGTGTTTCCCAAGTGTAGTGAGACAAGTAGGGTATTGGCAGCAATGCCTGGGATGTACATCCAGGCCTGTCATGTTTATGGTCATGTACAAATCATTTTTAGTCTGGGACCCTCTGCTTTATTATCCATAAACTCTTGTTTTCAGGATTGTTATGCTGATTAGAATAAGTGATCATTTAAAAAGTGTGCTGTTGGGGAGAGAAGGTGGAAGAGGCTCTCTTCCATTTCCCATTTGGCTCCTGCTGACAGCAGTAATATTTGCAGTCCTTCCTGTGTAGACACAGGAAAACAGGCCCATTAACAGAACTCTACAAGCACCAAACACACAGTGGCACATTGATCATTAATATCTCAACTTGTAGAAGTACCAAAGACTTAAAGTCATAAGATTTCTACTGCCTTGTGAGTTTGTTTTAACTTTAAAACTGTTTCAAAGAATTATTTTAGAGAAGAAGCACTGTTGGAAGAATAATATGGACTGAACATCTATATGTACACACATCTATATGTACACACATATACTAAATAAATGAATGAATAAAATAAGGAATGAATATGTAGTAACAGTAACCACAGAGCTGCTGTAGTTAAAAATAATATGGAGGTCTCAGAGGTTTCAGAGGCTGGCTACTTCTGCACAGGAAACATGACTGTTACCACCTTTTAGCTCCTCATAGTATAGACTGTGGTCTAAAGCCATCCCAACTGCAGCCTGCCTCTCTCTCTCTCTCTCTCTCTCTCTCTCTCTCTCTCTCTGTGTGTGTGTGTGTGTGTGTGTGTGTGTGTGTGTGTGTTTCTCTACCTCTGTCTCGGTCTCTGTCTGTTATTGGCATTTGAACTCAAGGCTCTGTGCTTGTTAGGCAGGTACTCTACTGCTTAGCCAGGCCTCCAGTCTTTAATATTTTTTCACTTGCTACTTTGACTATAGTCTTGAGCAAGTTTTGTCCAGCCTGTGCATGGACTGCAATCTTGTTATATACTTCTTGTCTAGTTGGTCATGCTCACTGCTCACCCAGCTTCTTCCTTTGAGATGGAATCTCACAGGCATTTTCATCCAGGTTGGCTTGGAAATGTGCTCCTCCCAATCACAGCCTCCTACTGTCAACCAGGCTGACAGATATGTGTTACCATTCCCTGCTATTGGTTGAGCAGTGGCCTCAAACTGTGAAGCTGCTCAAGTTGTGTGCCTTTCAATATTAGACTCCCAAGTAGCTAAATTATAGGCACAAGCCACGAGTGCCCAGTTTCTTACAGTATTTTTTGATAGAATGGCTGTCTTATTGCTTCTTGAAAAGACTATTAGGGAAAATGAACCATTTGTTTGAATTCTGGACAAATTAGAATTGAACTGTAAGGAGTTCTTAATATTGAGACAAAACCTACAGCACTTTGAAGATTCTACCCATTGGTTGCTGTTCATTTGTTCATTCGTTATATTAAACCTGGGATGAGCCTGCTGTATTTTCCTGAAGCTTCAGTCCTGTGGAATGCAGGGTACCTTTCTTCTTTCCTTTTAATTACTGTCTTCTTACAGTGTCACATCCAATGTATTGACGTATCAACATCAACGTAAATTTCCACTTAAAATTTTCTTGAGCAGAAGGAAAGCTGTATCAATATTATGTAGCAAGAACTTTAAAAAATGCTTTTAAAATATTTATCCTTATGGATCTATTTAATTCAAAAGCAATTCAATGAATCACATCCTCCCATTTGCCCCTATCTCTCTGCCTCTCCTATTTATTGTTAACCAAGAGACTTTTTTTTTTAGATATCCAAGATCATTTCCTGTGTATTGTGGTCTGCTTGTCTTTTTCCTAGGTTCCTACTTAATACTTCATCCCAACCAGCCATATAGAAGCTTTTCCTGCTGGCTTCCCCTTCATAGAATGTATAAGAAAAATTTTGTAATTAGCTGGATATCGAACTAAACATTTAGCCTTTGCCATTCTGGGCTTTATTCTTTCTTTGGTTTCACACCTCCTTTCTATATCTCCTTTTCTCCCTTTGGGGATGGGGATACTTACTTTCTGCAACAGAATTCTAGAATTATCTAACATTTTTGGTCATAAAAATAGTGTAATTAATTATATTCTATTACTTTTACACTTTTGAGAGATAGGTAATTTTACTGTATTTTCTTTACCCTATTTGACAAAAAATGGAATAATCAGTAGTAAAGAATTATCACATTAAGTATAATGTAGTAAATATTAACATCAATTCATTTGACAAGCACTTAGTGAGCACATAGCATGTGTCAATAATTTTTTATATGTTTGGATACTACAATCTGTAAAACAGGTGATATTCCATACTTAATGTACTTCTACACTTACTGTACATGTTGCAGGACAGAGTAATAAAAAGTAGGTGATAATAAATATAATACAGAAAAGCAAAGTAATCAATGCTGGAGCAAAAGGAGAAGTTGTGTTAACACTGTCCATGAATCTATCCCATGAATAAAATATAGGATTAAAAGGTGACCTCAATTTCTGGGCCTATTGATGTGTTATGTAACATCATTTCTGATGGCTTCAAGCCAGATAACCAAACTAAGCTGCTGAGTGATGAAGGGCAGAGCAGCATGACCCAGGGGTGAGCCATCTCTGTTCTCCTGTTGATGGTGCCATAGGGAGTTACCAGGGGTAGTCTTCTCTGGATGCCCAAAGTGCCTTGCATTTCTCCTTTGTTTTCACAGTGGCAGGAAGAGGGAAGCATTAGAAGCTATGGAAGTACAGATGAGAAGGGGATAGCCAGTTCCTCATCCATCACAGGCCTTGTGATGGATACTCATATATCAAAAGACCAGTTAGAAGAGAAAACCAGATAAGGCTTATTTAATAATGTTTTACATGACACAAAAACTTTAGAAATGAAGATCTAAAGACTCAAGTGAGGGGAAAATGGGCAGCTGTGAGGATTAGACAATATGGGATGATTTAATGCCAACAAACTGAAGGGGAGCAGGGGTGATCCCAGTAAAGCCAATCTGTACAAATTCTCATGTACACTGCATGGCATTCTGTACTTTCTTGGTATACAGTAGGACTCTTGTCACCTGATATCAAGGGAAAAAAGGGAAAGACCAACAAGTCACTTTTCTGTGCTTGGATGGCTTGCTCTAGGAAGGAAGGCATTGTAACTTCTATTACCTACGTAGGGGAAGAAAATGCAGAAATTGGAGAGCAGATGTAGGCAGAGGGGCCTTGTTTCTGAGGTCTTCCTCATGACTTTTAGTTCAATATATTCAGTATACCAAGGTGCCATGCTTTAGGTTTTGGTATTCTGAGCTGAACAGCAGCATAGAGTTGAGAGGAAGCAATGCGTTAAGACTCTTCAGAGTATAAGATCGCATATAAGTTAGCGATTTGTGGGATGTCAGGGAAACAAACATTGTGATGCCAGAGGAAATAGGAGAACAGAGGGCAAAGTGCAGTGAAAAGACGTGATCAGGGAGAGAGATTGCTGTCATGAGGGAAGTGGCAAATCATGCCATGGGTTGTAGCTTTCGTACCATCAGCTTTCATACCTGGAAGCCAGAGAATGAAATAAGCAGATCTTCAGATAGATTTTTCTGGTGTCTATGGTTTTTCAGGCAGAGAGACTCATTGGAAGAAAACAAATGCTTCAACCATATGCAAGTAGAGGGTAGGAGGAAAGTAGAGATACAAGGTGAGCCTTGGCCGTCAGTATATTCTTAATTCCTCTTTAGATCACTGGCTCTGCCAATGACCAAGACTCCTCTTGGATAGTCTCAGGTCTTCTCTCCATCAGCTATACCTCCTAGTTGCAAGGGTCAGCTCATCTCAGATGTGTGTGCTAACATTTATGTCTCTCCTTGCTGGCTGGCAATGTCCTTTTTCTTTATTGCCCTGTCATCCTCTCCTACAGATAGCGACTCAAAGTGAACAGGTGTTGCTAATGTACTTGAGAATAGGAGAATCAGGAAACAACAACTTCAAGGCCAAAATAATAACATTTTAATTGGAAATGTACTTCGAAGAGACTAACCTATGTAGATGTATGCAAATTTGATGCAAATACACATGTGGTCTCTCCCTCTATTGTCAGAACTTCAATTTGACTCATGGGAATTCTTAGTGGTAGATGCTAGCTTTCAGCAGAGGCTAAGGGCTGTTGATGAGCAATTCTAGGTTTTTACCTATGTTTAAACCATAATTAAGAAATATATTGATGGCAACCTGAATTAAATTAGCTTAATTGAATGTTGGAATTGATTGGGTCTTAGGAGAGCTTGGTTTCTGAAGCTAAGCCTTGGGGAGCTTGCAGGGGGTGGAAGGAAAACCAAACTTAAAAGCACCTAGCAGAAATGAAAAGGAATGGGCGAGAAGCCACTGGGATCATTATTAAAGGGAAAAGATTCTTATCAGAGTTGAAAGAGGAATGCTTAAATTTCAAGTCACGCACAGCTATTCTAGGTCAGACCACTCAGTCAAATGGGGAAAAAAAAAGATGTTGGGAAGCAAGACTGTGTGAGATACAGGAGGGGAAGCAGGCACGTGAGTGTGTGAGTGTATCACATTGAATACACACTTGAGCTGGATGGTCAGGGTGCAGGCCAGCAGGGCAGTCCATGGAGCTTCAAAGTACTCAGGTCACACAACATAATTTGTGGAGGGGCCATATGGTTAAAAACAGAGAATTTTATCTGTGATGTATGTTTTCAGCTTTTAGTTATTAAGAACTAATTATGTAGGCCATCAGTCACATTATTAGATAGTTGAAATTGTCATAATCAAAAAGCAACAGCGTTATCTGGAGTTAAGCAATCCCTGAGATTAAATCCTAGCTCTGTTCTGTTTTTTTCACTGTGTGACTTTAGACAAATTCCCTTGCATGTCTGAACCTCAGTTGCTTTACTGGAAATAGTAGAGATCCCAGCGGCTGTAACTACAAGTGCAGGAGTGTGGAGGCACCCTGATTGATCCTTACCTCATATCAGGTGAGGTCTCATAATTTGTAAATAGTCTTGTTCAGAGGCAAATCCTGGTCCCAAACTCTCCCACTGTCTACTTCTGCCTGAATTCCCTCTCTCCTGGTTCATGGGCATGTCCCTCTGCAGAAGATAATGCAGTCTGCTGTCCAGAAGCAATATCGTTGCACTTTCCCCTGATTCCTTTTTGGTAGAGAAAGCCTCATGTGTGGGCCTTCACCCAGAGATCTTCTCATTATTGAGTTCAAGTTCAGCTGCATTGTTTGTTCTAGCTCATTTCTTCCATAAAAATCTCTCCCTTCACACCGGTATTGATGGAATCATAAACTAGGGTGTGAAGTATGAATTGTGTTTTCCCTTTCATTTTTGTAATAATCTACACATGAATACATACACATATTTATAGTGAGTCAGGGAAAAGAAATCCTTGGAAGATAACAAGCCAGTACAACTTGTAGAGTTGGGGGGGTGGGAGGGAAAAACTAGGAGAAAACGAGGGAAGAGCTGACATGGTTCAAAAAATAAATGAACTCACTACCCGACTCATATAACTGTAACCCATCTGTATATCACCTTTACAATAACAATAAAAAAAGATTTAAATAAAAGGTTACCAGATGTTAATTCTAGTCATGTTTGAGGTTTTTTCAAACTATCCATATTTTTAGTGGAAAAAATAAACCTGATAAAAAATTCATGAGTGTATTGGTTCAAGAAATCAATGTATCTGTGTTTCAACCCTGCTCCTTAACCACCGGCACCCTATCCCTCACAGGGACTATTTCTTCTCTGTAATTGAGAATATTTTTCAAGTTTTCCTTATTTTCTGCATGCTGAGGCTATGAAATTTGTCTTCTTGTGTTAGACTTAAAATTCAGAAGGAATGGGGATTCTTCATTACATGGTAGCCACTCCCTACTCTTTATTTTTCTAGATTTCTCAATGCCTGAATTTGTTTTCGCGTATGAGAGTCTTGTATGTGTTAGGGGAGACAGAAGATAGGGCCAGATAAAGACTAAGAGACAGCTGGAGGTGGGGCAGGAGACAGCTGGAGAGAGAAAGAAGAGGAGTGAGAGGGGCAAAAGAAAGAAAGGAGAGAGGAGAGACAGCTGAAGTGAGAGAGGAAGAGAGAGAGGGAGGAGAGAGAAGAGGAAAGGAGAACAGAGGGAGAGGAAGACAAGAGAAGAGGAAGGAGAAAGAAGTAAGAGAACAGAGAAACAGAGAAAGTGAGGCAGACCAGACAGGGTCTTCTCTGTACATTTAGTGCTGTGGTGATGACCCCATACGTGGCCATTCAATTCCATTGTTGTCCTACTTGACTTGTGCTGTCCTTCCATAGATATTCCACTAATAAAGGACTAGTGTTTTAGAGATACCTGAATTTCTTTCAAGAAAGGTAAATCCCTGTGTTTCAAATACTTTATCACACATTTTAGCTGCATGAGACCAAAACACATTTTTAAGAGACAAGGAACTGAGATCTATAATATTGCAGAAACATAATGCTTCTCTGTTTATAATGGATTCAAAGACTCCCTTGAGGCAACATCTGCCTATCTATGAATAACACGTCTTTTGGCATGACTTTCAACATTGCAGCATTTTATTCCTTCAGGTATGAGGACTCCATCCTGGAGTGGAATTTGTGGAATTTCTAGGGCTACTCACTGTCACATTAGTACTTCCTTTGTTTAGTCATGTTCATTCAGCCACCTTCTGCTCCACAAAACCACCTCACCCCAAACGTGAAGATTTGTTTAAAACGACTGATCTGGTGTGGCTATTCCAGATTATTTCTGCATTGTTACTTCTGTTTGAATGGCTGATTTTGGTATCTCATAGAGTATAGCAACACCCTCTCTCTGGACCTTTTCTTAACACCTCATCTCAGAACTAAGCTCATAAGGCTGTAACTCAGAATTAAGTTGCTCTATCAAGATGTTTTTGTGGTTTTTCTCCTTTGAGTTACTAATAAAGAAATATCATACCGTTATATTTACCTCTGTAGGCTAACATAAATCCCATCATTATGGTGATTATTTTAGTTAAAAGATGAAATAGGTTTTCAAATATTTGGCCCCGAATTTTGGTATCTCCTTCCTATGTTTTGCATAATACAGGAAAACACATGTGCTATTGTGATTAGGTTTAGTGTCATGAGCCACCACTCCTGTTCTATGTTCTTGAAAAGAAATATACCACTGGGTGCCGGTGACTCATGTCTGTAATCCTAGCTACTTAGGACGCTGAGATCTGAGGACCAGAGTTCAAAGCAAAAGAAAAAAGTATCCATGAGACTCTTTAACCAGCAAAAGGCCAGAATCAAGATCAAGTCATAGAGTGCCTGCCTTGAGAGAAAAAGCTAAGGAATATCTCCTGGTACTTGGTACAGAAAGAAGGAAAAGAAAACAAGAGAGAGAGAGAGAGAGAGAAAGAAAGAAAAAGAAAGAAAGAAAGAAAGAAAGAGAGGAAGGAAGGAAGGAAGGAAGAGGGGAAGGAAGAGGGGAAGGAAAGAGGGATGGCCAAGGTAAATAGAGAGAGAGAGAGAGAGAGAGAGAGAGAGAGAAAGAGAGAGAGAGAGAGAGAGAGAGAGATTGTTTATTCTCTCAGGTAGTTTAAAACAATAGATAACCGGGAAGGCTCTGCAGACCTTCCTCAGTTTTGAGCCATGCTTCATCTCATAGGAGTGGTAGTGCCATATGTAATTTCAGATAACTATGTCAACCTCTTTGTGCTTTATCTTTCTTTTCCTGAATACAGGCACAATCATTTTTCTATTGCATAACCTGTTTAATCTATAATTCTATTCTGAGCATCCTCTGAGATAATAGTATGGATAATACATTGGACATTGTAAGGGTTCAATTAAGTTAATTACGTAATATATATGTATGTACATATATAATGTATCAATGGCATCTCTGTTTCATCTTTTTGTTATTAAAGTCAGTATGGAGAGTATCTCTATCCATATTTCCTTCTGAGTTTTGTGTTTATATATTTTACCATTACACAGCAGCATGTCTCTTAACTCTTTCATTGTAAAATGTGTTTTATCAATGTAAGATAACCTTATTTGTCACAGAAAATGCTTTTGGTCCTGATTTCAACTTTGAACTGTGGCCAGTCACTGCTTCCTTATTTTTGTGTATGTGTTTGATAAATATTACCCCAATTGTGTCTACCTTTTCTTCCCATTTTTGTTTGAGCATTTGTCTGTTTCACACAGCATATGGTTGGATTTTTTTCCTTTAACTCAGTCTGAAAGACTTGGTTCTTTCTTAGGGGAACTTAAACCATTTATATTTACTGTCATACTGATATGTCTGGTCTTATTCCTGTCTCTTTGTTTTATGCTTTCTTTTTTTTATGCTTTCCTGGGGCTTCCTTTGTTTTCTGCCTTTTTCTATATAGGCAAGCTTATCTTCATTCTTTTTTTCCTCGTTGTGATTTAAAAGCCAAATATCTGTTTTAGCCAATCTTAGGTGAACTTGTAAAAATGATCCCTGAGCTACTATAGTAACAGAAGTGTAGTGGGGGGTGGGCAGCCTGGAAGTCAATCAGATTTGTCTTAAATTTCCAAGGAAGAGTGATGGCTGTGCCTTGAGCTTCCATGTCCTGGTTGTATAAGAACCAAACTCCATAGCTCTGTCATATTCCTGTGCTTTAGAGTCCCAAATCTTGCCCATCTTCATTAAGACTTAACTAAGTACCATGGGCTTTGGGACACATTAAACTATTGAACCATACAAATTCTTAAATATCTTCTCATTTGGACTCACATTTACTCCTTGCTTGAGAAGACTGGAAGGGGATATTTTTCTCTCTTTTTCTGTCTCTGTCTCTGTCTTTCTATCTCTGTCTCTCTGTGTGTCTTTGTATCTCTCTGTATTGTCTTCTACTTCTGTTCCCCTGTCTCTTTGCCTGTCTGTCTCCATCTGCCTTTCTGTCTTTGTCTCTGTCTTTGTTTCTCTTCTTCTAATCTCTCTCTGTCTCTCCATCTCTCTCTCTCATACACACTCTTTCTACTATCTTGCTGCATTATTCTATAAATAGAATTACACAGAAGAAACCGACAAACTTGATTTAGTGTTCAAACCCTGTTGATTGAAACTTGGACATTAAGCCAAAGAACCTCATTGGCACAATGGAATACTAATATATCTCCAAGTAAGGACTCAATAACATAATAAGCATAGGGACAGCTTAACAGATTATATGGCACAGAATTAGTATTCAGTATATTTTCAATAAATGATCAGAGGGAATGAAAATGCAGAAGGAGGGGAAGAAAGGACTTATGTTTTTTAATGGTACATTTTTTGAAATCCAAGTTATGAGATGCCTTCATCCAGAAAGATGAAAACTCATATTTCTGTCCACCACTACCAGTTCATTTTAAACTACCCTCCCCTCACTCACCTGTCCTAGGTAGAGTGACAGTCATGGGGCCCACAAAGCATTTGATGTGCAGACAGCAACTTCATTTATATTTGCCTACCCTGCAAAGGCCCATAGACCTAGGGCAAATTTATTAAAGTGGAGTCTATTTATGCAATTTATTAAACAGGAATATTTGAAGGATTTTCATTTAGAAGAGTGAACTGATTTATTCTGTTTGGCTTTGGAAAGCAGGGCTAACTCCAATGGGTAAAAGTTATAGAAAGACATATTTTAGTTCAAACTAAGATATAGCAAAAGTTTTATTGAAAAATAATCCATTTATTCATTTGACATCAGTCAGGAGCCAGAGAAAAAGCCAATCACCTTTGGTATCTATTCTCTAAGACACTGTGGCAGGTTATTTTATATATTACAACCATACATAATTCTCCTTATTGTCCACACAAATTATTATTTGCATGATTATTCTATTGTATACACATTATTTAATTGTATAGATATCAGAAAATGAGGCTCAAAGATGTCACTTGCCCAGGTGGACCGGAACTAGCCTGTGACTGAATATAGATTAAATTTAAGTCTCTCTCAATTCTCTGAAGAATTCATTCTATTTTCATTTGACTGTGCTGTCTCTGAAGCAGGATCATATAGGCATGGACACTAGATATGATAAGGAAGACTAAAACCTTTCAGCTCCCTTTTATTTCTCCCAAATATTTTTTTCATTTCTTTATTGTTAAAGTGATATACAGAGGGTTTACAGTTTCATACGTAAGGCAGTGAGTACATTTCTTATCCAGCTTGTTACCTTCTCCCTCATTTTCCCCCGCCTCCCCCTCCCAATTTCCTTCCCTTCCATGAGTTTTGTTTCCTTCCTTCTTTCCTCTGCCTGTTTCCCTCCCTCCTTCCTTGTCTCCTTTCCTGCCTCCCTGCCCCCCCCCCCACACCTCTCCCTATCTCATGCTCTCTTTCTAAGTCATAAAGTTGGAACTCTGGGACTCACTGCTTGGTCAGCTGAGGTATATCATATGAGAGAGAATGTGTGCCATGGAACAGCTAGAAAAATAATTGAGGGGGCCTGGAATATGGCCTAGTGGCAAGAGTGCTTGCCTTATATACATGAAGCCCTAGGTACGATTCCACAGCACCATATAGAAAATGGCCGGAAGTGGTGCTGTGGCTCAAGTGGTAGAGTGCTAGCCTTGAGGAAAATGGAAGCCAGGGACAGTGCTCAAGCCCTGAGTCCAAGGCCCAGGACTGGCAAAAAAAAAAAAAGGAAAGAAAAATAATTGAGGCTGGCACATAAATGTGTTACAGGACTTGAAAACTTCCCCAGAAGATCAAACCTGGTTGAATTCTATTTAACAAGCCATGAGGAAATATTTCTAGGAAGACTAAGCTTTGCCATTACTGCCTGTTCTCTCTCACAGATCTGTAAGCTAAAAAGCAGGAAGGAAAGTATTCCAGGGGTCAGTGTGTAGCTATGGAGACAGAAAAACTTGATGTCCCCAAAGAGAAAGGTCTTACATCTGCCAGGTATAAATAAAGCTAAGTCATTTTGGCTTAGCTGATCTTTCTTCACATCATTCTGTTACGAAATTTTTAAGGAAATTCTGACGTAAGTTTTTTCCTACCCTTCACAGTTACAGAAGTGGTGAATCTTGGAAGGCTTCTTGGGAAAGACAAGTTTTAAAGTGATACCTAAAAAGAAGGAAACCAACAAATTGTGAGGCTTTGCAATGAGGTAGATAATACAAGAGAGACTTTTAACATAAAATCTTATGTGTCATGGAGATCCTCTGAGGTAGATATTATTGACCCCATTTTGCAGATAGAAAGTTGAGGCACGGAAAAGGGATGATCTCAGATGACCTAACTACATAATAACTAAAGTGGAGTTCAAACTCCACTGAATATGAATC
This sequence comes from Perognathus longimembris pacificus, assembly GCF_023159225.1. Classification (NCBI taxonomy): domain Eukaryota; kingdom Metazoa; phylum Chordata; class Mammalia; order Rodentia; family Heteromyidae; genus Perognathus; species Perognathus longimembris. The sequence goes on along the minus strand of NC_063167.1, from coordinate 39,242,894 downwards.
CAAAATTTTCACCTTCTAGTCATTGACCTTTTTTTGTCAGTCATTAGACTTGAACTCTAGGTCCTCATAGTCTCTCTGAACTCTTTTCATCAAGGCTAGTGCTCTACCACTTTGAGCCACAGTGCCACTTACTAGGAGATAAGAGTCTCATGGACTTTCCTGCCCAGGCTGGTATGGAACTGTGATCCTTAGATCTCAGCCTCCTGCATAGTTATGAGTATAGACATGAGTTTCATTGGGCTATTTCTCTCCAAAGAAAAATCCACACTGCAGATGGTTGGCAGGAAGAAACTTTCTCCTGTAGATGGATGCCACCCACATAACAAGGTGCCTGGGAGGACTTGATTAAGATAGTCTCTGTTTTGTTTTTTTCAGTGGTTTTGTATATGCCAGTCTACAGTTTGGAATATACTTCTGTCTTCTATCCCCGCAAATCTTCTAAGCTCTTGTTGCTTGTGCTTTTCCTATGCCTTCCTAAACTTAGCTAAAATGACCTTTCTCTTGGAAGTTTTGCATTACTTGTGTAGTATTTGATGTGAATTAGTGTTTTGTCTTCTCCACTAGATGCTGAGCTCCCTACAAGGCTTTCCATATGGATTCAGCACCACCTACAAAGTGAATATATTCTACAGAATAAATAAGTACCTATTTGAGAAAATCCAAGCATAAACGGTGCTTCATCCAGGATACTTTTTGCCTCCCTTTCACTTCTTTCTGGAGACAGAAGACATCAAATAAACACAAAAACACAAACAAGGACAAATATCATTTCCTTTGAACTTAGTATACTTGTAATATAGAAGGCTCGCTGGATGCCTGTCTGTTATGCAATGGGATGCTGTGCTTTTCCCAGGCTGACTTAGTTCAGCAGTACCTAGTTCCCCTTGCATGATAACACTAGGGCCCCAGGTCTCCAGGTGGCTGCCTCTTGGCTGGTAAGATGCTGAGGCATTTCCCCTCAAAGGGCAGAGGAAGGCTAGCTGATGGATTGACAAGAGCAGGGTAGCACACAAAGTAACAGTGAAACAGAATGATAATGCATTTCCTAATGGCCTCCTTCACAGCTGTGTACACTGATTTAATCTTTCCAAAGCACTCTATTGTTTATGAGGCCTCTGGGTACAATTTTATGCCTGACTAAAGAGGTTGCTAATAGCTGCCATATTTGTGTTTAAGGACCTGCAAAGGATTAAACGAAGTATTTTAGAGCAATGAGCCATAATAAACTAATAGTATATTGCAAATAATAAATGTTTTTTAGCCAATAATTGACTACAAATCTGGTGAACTTTAAATGACAAAAGTGCTAATTATAACTGCAGTTGATCAATGTATCCTCAAATGAGCATAGAAAATCAGAGATATAGGAACTCTAGGGTGCTTCAGGTCAGTGGGAATGGTAGCATGGTCCCTTGAATTCTTCCCCTGGTGTCATTGGTGAGACTCATCAAAGTCACTTAGTGAAATGCTGGGTTTCATTTCTATCTTGTGAAGATGAAGGATAAATCAGAGGCAGAAGCCGTCCACTCAAATGGATGATTGGTTTCTTGTCTTGTATTTCCCAGGCCTACATTTCTAATGCTTGGTTTACATTTAGAAGAATTGCCAGAGGAATTCCCTGGAGGGTCTTGGAAACTGTGGCTGGACTTAAGAAATAATGTTTGCTTAAGTCTCTGCAGGAAGCCAGTTGGTTGCATTTCTTGGTTGAGACTCTTAAGAAACAGAGAGATGAAGTATTTTGTTGGGGGTGGAAATAGCAGACCCAGATTTAACGATGGCATGGCAAAGCCCATTCTTCTTTCACCAAATGTCATTGCATCTCTTTTATGAGCCTTCTGAGGACACAAAAGAGAAGTTCTTTCCTTTCCTACATGCATTTCCTTGGAAATGTAAAAAATACTCAGAGTCTGTCCTTTGGCTTTCCAGTACCGTAACTTTTATAAAACAGCATCATTTGAGTCCATTGAATGTCATCTGACAAACATTACTTTGCAATTGCTTAATATTCCATGGTACATAGCCCATATTGATTAATATTTAGGCTTCTGTAAGTTTTGCCTTATAATAAAAATTCAATAGATATCAAGTCTAATATAGTGTGTGGCATCTAATAGACAGTCCATGTCTTTGATGAATGAGCAAATCAATTTTTGCATGCATTTCTGATTATCTCTTTTGAACAAGTTTCCAGTAATAGTTACTGGAAGAATATTGCTACAATTTTGATATATATTCCCAAATTGCATTCAAAATGGCAATGATATTTCCCCAATACTTGGCAGGAATTCATTCTGGAACTTGTTTTTTTTTTTTTTAACAAGTTAGTTACTAATATATCTGTATTCTTCTTCCTTACTGTCTTAAATTGATTGAGGCATAGTCATCAAGATTCCTAAGAAATTTACTACTTAATGTAACATAATATAGTATCTTTAGTATGCATTGAGGATTTGTCATGTTCTCTGAGCTTTGCATATGTTTATACTTTGGCTTCTCAATAATCCTGTGAGGTAGATCCAGAAACTCGCCAAGTTTCCTAGAGCCAAGCAGCAGGCTAAGGTGAGAGCCACTCTATTTCACAGTTAGTGGCCATAGGTATGATACCAATAATCATGAAGAATCAATTATGATACAGCATGCTATATGTCATGACATAAGAGGGGGGGAAAAAAACCCAGATGTTTCTGTCTAAATGGCTCAAGGAGAGACTAGCAAGACCTTTTCTTTCTTTCTTTTTGCCAGTCCTGGGGCTTGAACTCAGGGCCTGAGCACTGTCCCTGGCTTCTTTCTGCTCAAAACTAGCACTCTACCCCTTGAGTGACAGCACCACTTCTGGCTTTTTCTATATATGGGGGCTGAGAAATCGAACCCAAGGCTTCATGTGTGCATTACTATTACAAGCACTCTATCACTAGGCCATATTCACAGCCCCTAGCAGGAGCTTTATAGAAGAAATGGACATTTTCCAGGAATATTTTTAAAAATGCATAACAGACTAAGAAGAAGCCAAATGCCAGACTTAGAATAACAAAAGCAGAAGGGAGGTCAGGGCACCAGGTTTAAGCAACACAAGATGCTCTGAGAGCTCCAAGTAATAGAGAAAGAGAATAATAGTCAGAAGTGTAGATGCTGAAGTCATAGTTCTTAGGTTTAAATCCAGCTCTTTTAGTCATTAACTTCTTGACCTTGGATGTTTGATATTAAAATCATGTAAAAACTTAGCTCATTTTTTTATCACAATATACTGTGTGATAGCACAGAGGAAACACTCAATGTTCGTCATTGGTGGTGGCAACAGTGGAAGTAATACTAGTCATGATGGAAAGGCTGGCATTGGTGACAATGGTGAGGTGGTGGAGGTAATGGCTCAGGGTACAAGTGAAGAGTATAGAAGACGGAGAGGGGGTTGCAAGTAGAGGTAGAGATGGAGATAGTAGAGGCCACACTGGGAGTGGTGAAAGTAAGTAAGTCTATTCAAGTATTAAATGCAAGAGATATGAGTCGAATGTGAACTGGGTGACCACTCTGGTGAAAGACAAAGCTAGAATAATGGACGCCACTATAAAGATCTGGGCCACTATTCTCACAGAAAATGACAGGAGAGGAAAGGGAAGGGTCTCAAGCAGGGAATGTTATGATCTAATTTACAGTGGGATAGACAATTTTAAGATGGGAATCTGATAAGTCATTCCATCTAGACAACTCCCTCCCCTGTGTAAGCATGTGATTGTATCTAATTTAAAGCATTGAACACCTATGTTCTTGGTGTAGAGACAGCAGCAGGAAGGTGAGGGCACAAAGGAACACAAATTGGCAGTTACATTGATGAGGTCAAGCAGAATGGAAAGAGGACTGGGCAAGGGGGAGAAAGATGAATACAGTTGAGATGTTTTGTCTGGTGAAATAAGACTTGGGAATCTTTTAATAAATACTCATTGAAGAACATCTACCATTACAATCATAGGAACATCCATTGAATGGTTTTAAGAATAAGAAAGTATGTTCGTCAATTGTGCGTTGCACTTATAATTCATGAGGCTGAAGTCTTAGAATCAAGAACTTAAAGCCCAATCAAAGAAATCCGTTAAACTTTTATTTACAGTTAACCAGCAAAAAGCCATAAGTGGAGTTGCAACTCAACTAGAGAAGCAGCAGTCATGAATGAAAAAGTTGAGTAAGAGCATGAGTTCAAGCTTTAATACTGGTGCATGTACATGTGCACAGAAAACAGGCATATGCACACACACATACACAGAGAGATTGTAATAGGAAAATGACTGGGTGCAGTGGCTCACACCCTTAATTTCAACTATTTGGGAGTAAGAGCCAAGGAGGATCATAGTTCAAGTTCAAGGCCAACCAGAGCAAATGTGGATGAGAACCCACCCTGAACAATAGGTGGGCATGGTGCTACTTTCCTGTCATACTATCTATGTAGAAGACATAGGTAGGAAGAGCAGGGTCTGAGGACCCTGGGGAATATTATGAGACACTATCCCAAAAATAAAGAGAAGGTTAGGGCTCAAGTAGCAGATTGCCAACCTCCCAAGCACAAGGCCCTGAGTTCAAACCCAAGTACTTAAAAAAAATCATAGAAAATTAACACCATTCAGCTTATATTTTAAATGATCTTCCTAGTTACTTCTTAGAAAATGATCTTGGGGTTGAAAAGCATGGTGTCCAAACAGAAAGAAATATCTATTATGAAATTCTTATTTTAGTCTTAGAAAGACTAGCTAGTACTGGTCGTGAAAATGGATTGGGCATGATTCAAGGGGCATATTTGAATTTTGTAGAGTACATAGGACCAGTAAAAAAGATGGATCACCACCAGAGATCACCACTACATCTCAGGCTAGAAAATTGTAGAGTATTTTCTAAGAGAAAGTACTGGAGAAAGAGCATGTTTTAGGGGCTATGATGATGCATTCTATTTGTTAAATTTTGGTGAGACTTTGTGACCCAGAACAGCACCTAATTTGTCTCTTTTTTATTAAGAGAGATAGAAAGAATATTAGGAGGAAGGTGTGGGAGGCTCTGAAATAGAGGAGAAGACTCTGCTAGCTATTATGTGCAGCAACAACCCTTGCTGTGTTTATTGCCCATTTAATAGAGTGTACATTACAACCCACAGTGATAATCAAGAGAAGGTGGTGCCCAATGTGATGCGGAGATGCCATAGGTGGCAAATTCATTTTCCTGCAAAAGGTTTACATTTAGGAAAGTGAATTCAGGAGGAATCTGAGCCCCTGTTTCCTTCCTACTTTTTCTCTGGTCCCCAGAAAAATGAACACAAAGCTTTCAAGCTGGAGCCATTAGAGACAGAGATGCTACGCTAGGCTACAGATCCTACTGTAGGGCAGAGAGGACTAGGATGAGAAGTAGCATGCCTATGAGACTTTTGAGGTGGTTATTTTACCTGAAGGAGAAGGAGACGCTAGATACTAATGATCATCTTTCTACCATCTTTTTGGTAAGAGTATAGACCCTTCATGAAAATAGTCAAAGCTTTTTGATTAAAGATTACATATTAAATTTTGATGATATTCATCTTTATCAATGCTCAAATAGGCATTATAATAACAGTTTCATGTAAAATACTTAAATCAATTAAATTACATCATTGAACACCAAATGCAATGTGCTAATATTGTCACTAGAAATTGTTTTCTCTTTCTCCTCCTTCTTTTCTTTTTATTCTTTCTGGAATCAAGACCTACCCAAGAGGCAAGGCCACCTCTGAATTGAATTTAAGTGAGGCTTGGAGAGGAGAGGGCATCCTAATCACAAGAATCACCCATCCTTCCCTTTCCTGGGGTCTTGGTACAGATGTAAATTGCCTGAGTGCCTATGTTAGCCAACGATCGGGATGGCTGCCACAGCAGGTCATAGGACTTTGATGACCCAGGAAGTCCTCTTGTATGTGCTCACAGGAGCAGGTCTATTTTCAGGTGTGTTAGAAACAGTAGCATCTGGTGGCTGCCTGAGTGGTAACTCGGCTGCAGGCTTCAGGGGAAGCAAATCACAACATCTGTGTTTCTCCAGAAAAAACAGCAGGGCTATTAAAATAGCTCTTAGGCACCATCTATCACTGCACTGTCTCCCTCGTTTGCACATGTTATAACTGCAGAAGCGAGAGTCTGGAAAGATAGACTGAGATACTGGCAGGGGACTCAAAGAGGAATCAGGAGATTTGGCTTGTGTCCAAGCTTCACCAACAACATTCTGGGTCATATTGGACAAGCTACATGGATTATCTAGACTTTTATTTCTGGGTCTTAAAGGTCTAAGAGTCTATAATGACAATTGCCACTCAGAAATAGTTACAGAAAATGACAGAAACCTTTTTTGTATATGATATCACAAAGAAGTTTTCCATTTCTCTATGACTTAGTGTCCTTACCTGAGAGCAAGGATGGTAATAGTCACCACAAGTGATGGCTATGAAAACGGATTGAAATGCTGATCAACAAGTTCTGACATTTTCTACTTACAAAGAACACACAGCCAATGTCAAATGCAATTTGGTTTCTATTGCATAACGTCACCAGATATCACAGTTGAATCATAAAGACATAAATATTTAGTCTGAGCCTAAAATCTAAAACCATGTTAATAGCAATTATTAAGCACAATGGGCCTATTTTTGCCATCCTACAACCTGGCCACATCAATTTCTTAGAAGTGCTTCTGCACAGGTGGATCCATCAGCCAAAGAAGGTCCTTTCTCATTCATGCCTCAAGACTGAAAAACGAATGTGCTCCTTGTGATCTTCTGCATGGAGAACTGATGACTCCTTCGTCATCTGTAACAAAGAGAACATGGACTTGAGATAAAGCTTGGGCTATCCTGCCACTGAAATAAACTCCCACTGACCACACAAGGGGGATGGTATTAGCCTCAGCACTGGTGGATGTATACATGGCCTCTCTCTTTCCTCTGCTCCTCAGTATTTTTTACTATCCTAATGATAGTTTCATCATATTTTATATCCACATATAACAATATAGTCATAGACAGATCACACACATATCTGGATGGATGGATATAGATATGTTTATATCTATATATATGAGGCATGTGTATATATATATATATATCATACACATATGTACCACAGTTCATGTAAAATATACCTGTGTACCACAGTTCAGATGTGTTTATTTTGTTCAAAGTCTAAAATATTTGAGAAGACAACCAGATCTGCTGAATCCCACTTGTATAAATAAACTAGTGCTTGGATCATAGTAAATGTTTGGAGAATTAATGAAATATGTATTTTATTCCACAGTAATTTTTCATTGTGTATAGAGTGTATTCAAGAAGGCATTCAACAGGAACTTTCTCTTCATCATTATTTAGCTCCTATGTATTTTATTTTCCAAATGAGGCTCATTGATTCTTCTGAGTAGAATAACAAGTGTAGGGACCACAAAATGTGTATTTCCTTAAGCTACATTTTGTACTTCAAACAAGCATTCCTTACCTCAGTGTGAAATTGTAGACCAAACTGTGAGAATTTACTAAAATCTAAAATCACTGCATTACTATTAAAGTGTTTGTCATTATATACACAGTTGTTTAATGCTACTTTATATTTTTACATTTTGTATTCTAATGCATTAGACCACAAAAATTCCAATTCATCTTCTTCTGTTTGGGATTTTAAATAGGTTAATAGAATGCAAATACAAGCCACGCTTTTACATTCTTTTACAAATATTGTACACAGATATTGCTATGCTGTTTGGGCAAAATGTAATGAAATGTAATTTAATATGATACTTCCAAGAACATTAGATTATTCCCGAGGGCTTTATGGCTATGGTCCTAAACTGTGTTAAACCATAGCTAAAATAAGTCAGAACAAAATGAGTTTCTTTCCTCATTTTACTGACCTCTCTTAGTTTGATGACTTTTTGTCATCTATGCCAAATAATGTTTGAGTTTCATGTGGTTAGACTAGGCTATAAATGAGTTTGAAAATATTCAGCTCTCTTTATGAGAATATATTGCTGTTTCCACTTTTAGCCTGCTCTTCAATTCACTAACTATTCTATTTATTTATTAATTCACCAAACTCACTCACTCATTTATTTATTCAACTCTATGCCTTGCTCTGTGCTCCTGGCATTAAATTTTCTTTTTCTACTCTCGTCTCAGACTTGTAGTCCTGGACTATCTACTTTCCAAGAGCCTGGAACAGTGCCTGCCTCTAGAAGTGACAGAAAACAGAAGAATAGTCAGGATGGGTAGGAATTTTGTCTTTATATAGTGAATATTATTTACTATAAGAATATTTCTTTATTCTAAGAATTCTTTCATTATAAGTAAGGGAATTATGACAATGTATGACTTGCAGCACTCAATGTTTATACACAAATTGAATACATCTATAAAAGCACACCTTTGTAATGTAGAAACTCAGCACCTACTTTCAGGTTTGTTTTCAGAATAAAATCATCTACCTAGAAGAAAGCTTGATCTATATCAATCGTTTTCTTCTTTATTCTAAGGAAAAACAGTAAGATTCAACACTCATAGTAGTTATGAGCAACAACCAAACGAACACAATGGGGCAAATTTGTGTGTTCTGACTTGAGTTGCCACAAGGATTTCCTTTAGTCTCAGCTGCTGCTTTGCAGGGCCTTCCTAGGCTTGCTCAATTTCCCTTCCACCCTAGCTTCACAAGTACCAAGTCACTGGAGTCCAATTCTGTAGGAAATACAAACAGATCTGTTTCAATCCTTAGAGTAACTGAGATGTAATAGAGAAGAAAACAAATGCAATGACTACAGCTACTTCACTTTTTTTTTTTTCCCTCTTGCCCCTCTGTATATTGGATCCTCTTTGTGGGCTACAAATCTACATTTCAGCAAGCAAGCTGCAATTATTTAATGACAGCATGCCCCAATTTCCACCATGAATGATTGGGGCTGATTGTGATAGCCCAGGCATGAACATCCTCTGCCAGCAAGGAACAAAGAAACATTTGATGTAGGGCTGGGAATGTGGCTTATTGGTAAAGTGCTTGCCTCATATACATGAATCCCTGGGTTCGCTTCCTCGGCACCACATAAACAGAAAAGGCCAGAAGTAGTGCTGTGGTTCAAATGGTAAGAGTGCTAGCCTTTAGCAAAAAGAGGCCAGGGACAATGCTCAGGCCCTAAGTCTAAGCCCCAGGACTGGCAAAAAAAAAAAAAAAAGAAAGAAAGAAACATTTGATGTAAAATTGTAGCAATGAGAAGCAGTTGTTTGCCATTCTCACAAGTCATTCAAAAATGTTAGACTAAGATCTGCCCTGACTTACAGGCATCTCTCTCTCAGGGTCCTCTAGATAATTCAGCATGTTCTACCTCTACTCCTTTTTATTTTTGCCAGTCCTGGGCCTTGGACTCAGGGCCTGAGCTTCCCTTTGCTCAAGGCTAGCACTCTGCCACTTGAGCCACAGCGCCACCTCTGGCCATTTTCTATATATGTGGTGCTGGGGATTCGAACCCAGGGCTTCACGTATAGGAGGCAAGCACTTTTGCCACTAGGCCATATCCCCAGCCCTACCTCTACTCCTTATATACCCAAAGGATCCCCCAGTGTTGTTCACTTTTCCCTCTCCTACTGACTAGCCTAGGTTTAGAGATTTGTAAGAGAGATAAGTGCTCCCTAAAAGTCCTGCTCTTCTGTTTCCCACCCTCATTTCACCTTCCTCCTGGATCACTTGTCCTTCAGACACCAGCTCCCACGTTACTTCCTCAAGGAAGCCTTCCATGACACTTTTAAGTCATACAAGTCGACTATAGCCTCCTGTGGTTCCGTCTTTCCTTTTGTGCCTTCTGATCACAGTCTGTGGTATACTTGCAAATATACGTTTGTATGTATTATGACTTTACTGTAATGTATGTATCCTATTGAGTGACATGACATGTGTCTTCCCCACTTGCATAAAAGTATTAAAAGAAGTTTTAAAGTAAAAGTATTAAGGAAGAAGTGTCCTGCCTATGTGTTCATCATCGTTTTCCCCAGCACAAGACACAGCTCTGGGCACACAATGAGGTCTTGGTTAGTATTTGTTGCATGTACAAATTTAAAAAATGTGTACCACTGAAAGACAAACACAGATAAATGAGGTAATATTTCTAAGGCACTACCACACATTCAAGGATTCACTTGAAATATTCAAAGGAATCAACATCCCAGTATATCATCATACTCCTGGATACAATTGTTGTTTTAAAGATGCAGCAAGACTACATAGCTGGATAAGTACAGAGAAACTATAAGCAGAGTCTAGCAGAATCCCTGTTCAGGCTTCCTAATCCTTGTTATACCAGGAGGAGCACCCAGCATGCAGCTCTACTCCCAGAATAAGAAATGCAACAACATGTGTACAATGTTTCTGGCCCTAGGAAGCCCATTAAAGACTTAGTGACCATGGTATTTAATGTGAACTGGTCAATACTCACTATCTGCTTGCTAAGTACCAAAATCTCTAACCTATCACACCAGGCTTGTCTCAGTGTCATCCTTCTTAAATGTTGTCTGTTAATATTACCATCACTGCATTTACACTCAATGGAGATAATGGATATAAGAAGGATTTGTGTTTATCCATGTATGGGATTATATTATTATCAGACACCATAGTTTGGGCCTGTGGTTGTACTTGAATGAAATCATTATGGATCTTCACCTAAGGATGGGAATCTCTGGGAGGGAGAGGCAGGCTAGGCAAAATAGATAGTAGGTAGAGCAGGGTGCTCCTTCACCAAACTGTTACCCAGAGATTGTCTCCTCTTACTAAGTTCCAGACGACTAGGACAGAGCCTATCACCTGGAAAAAAGTTTCCA